>NC_140643.1:3126367-5526367 GCF_978046115.1 Saccoglossus kowalevskii | reverse complement strand
ACTGCCTGAGAAAACCAGCTAGGGAAATTTTATTTGGTTTCATCACATACATATCAAACATATGAGACAACGTTCGTGCATTTTTTTTTCACAGTAATGACAATTAGTTTTAGTAGAAAAACATGGAAATTTAGGCATGTTTTCAAGTTCATGAACATTTTTCCAATTTCTCTATTATTTTTGGAGATCAAGTTGGTGATGATGTCGGCACATAGTGGGGTTTGACCTGTTAACGTACCTTGAAAAGTCGTACAAAGTGAACGCAAAGTTGTGCAAAGTGATTGGAAAGTTTGTAGATATATTTGTATGCTTGACCTAACTTGTTGGTATATAGAAACCCGCAGTTGTAAAGTCAAATAAATGAATAAAAGCGAGATGAAAACAGCCTATATAAGCAGAGTATCACATGAGCTGACTGGCCGTAAAAATGATTGAAAACAGCATGCAAAGTTGGCAAAAGTGTTCGAAACGTTGGCGGAGTTACATGTATATTTAACCTAAGTCATTGGAATGCCAACCCCGCAGTTAAATTTCGAAAACATTAAGTAAAAGTCAAGAAAATGCCAGATATATAAGCAGATTATGGCAACTGCAAATCGAAAATAGAAGACAAACAGCTTGCAAAGTTTTGAAAAACGATTGCAAAGTCTGTAGATTCTTTTGGGTATGTTACATATGATATTATTATGACGGGTTCCATAGTCAAAAGTTCGAGAACGTAAAACAATATTTCGTAAATTGCCGTTAAAGTAGCGTACTATTATTCACAGCATGTAGAGGTCATAGGTCAATTAAAGAAGTTACTCGTACAAACGCTATCAGGTTTAAAACAGTGTCAAACATGAAATAGTCGCCAATTCGAGAATATTTCAAATTGCGTAACCAGTAGTGTTGGTAGGTGAAGAGACAAAGTTTAAAGTCAAGCTCAATCGGGCATGGTTAGTTCTTGCATGGGAGACTGCCTGAGAAAACCAGCTGGGGAAATTTTATTTGGTTTCATCACATACATATCAAACATATGAGACAACGTTCGTGCATTTTTTTTTCACAGTAATGACAATTAGTTTTAGTAGAAAAACATGGAAATTTAGGCATGTTTTCAAGTTCATGAACATTTTTCCAATTTCTCTATTATTTTTTGAGATCAAGTTGGTGATGATGTCGGCACATAGTGGGGTTTGACCTGTTAACGTACCTTGAAAAGTCGTACAAAGTGAACGCAAAGTTGTGCAAAGTGATTGGAAAGTTTGTAGATATATTTGTATGCTTGACCTAACTTGTTGGTATATAGAAACACGCAGTTATAAAATCAAAGAAATGAATAAAAGCGAGATGAAAACAGCCTATATAAGCAGAGTATCACATGAGCTGACTGGCCGTAAAAATGATAGAAAACAGCATGCAAAGTTGGTAAAAGTGTTCGAAACGTTGGCGCAGTTACATGTATATTTAACCTAAGTCATTGGAATGCCAACCCCGCAGTTAAATTTCGAAAACATTAAGTAAAAGTCAGGAAAATGCCAGATATATAAGCAGATTATGGCAACTGCAAATCGAAAATCGAAGACAAACAGCTTGCAAAGTTTTGAAAAACGATTGCAAAGTCTGTAGATTCTTTTGGGTATGTTACATATGATATTATTATGACGGGTTCCATAGTCAAAAGTTCGAGAACGTAAAACAATATTTCGTAAATTGCCGTTAAAGTAGCGTACTATTATTCACAGCATGTAGAGGTCATAGGTCAATTAAAGAAGTTACTCGTACAAACGCTATCAGGTTTAAAACAGTGTCAAACATGAAATAGTCGCCAATTCGAGAATATTTCAAATTGCGTAACCAGTAGTGTTGGTAGGTGAAGAGACAAAGTTTAAAGTCAAGCTCAATCGGGCATGGTTAGTTCTTGCATGGGAGACTGCCTGAGAAAACCAGCTATTGAAATTTTATTTGGTTTCATCACATACATATCAAACATATGAGACAACGTTAGTGCATTTTTTTTTCACAGTAATGACAATTAGTTTTAGTAGAAAAACATGGAAATTTAGGCATGTTTTCAAGTTCATGAACATTTTTCCAATTTCTCTATTATTTTTGGAGATCAAGTTGGTGATGATGTCGGCACATAGTGGGGTTTGACCTGTTAACGTACCGTGAAAAGTCGTACAAAGTGAACGCAAAGTTGTGCAAAGTGATTGGAAAGTTTGTAGATATATTTTTATGCTTGACCTAACTTGTTGGTATATAGAAACCCGCAGTTATAAAGTCAAATAAATGAATAAAAGCGAGATGAAAACAGCCTATATAAGCAGAGTATCACATGAGCTGACTGGCCGTAAAAATGATAGAAAACAGCATGCAAATTTGGTAAAAGTGTTCGAAACGTTGGCGGAGTTACATGTATATTTAACCTAAGTCGTTGGAATGCCAACCCCGCAGTTAAATTTCGAAAACATTAAGTAAAAGTCAAGAAAATGCCAGATATATAAGCAGATTATGGCAACTCCAAATCGAAAATCGAAGACAAACTGCTTGCAAAGTTTTGAAACCAGATTCGTTTGGGAATGTTACATATGATATTATATTGACGGGTTACATAGTCAAAAGTTCGAAAACGTAAACAAATATTTCGTAAATTGCCGTTAAAGTAGCGTACTATTATTCGCAGCATGTAGAGGTCATAGGTCAATTCAAGAAGTTACTCGTACAAAAGCTATCAGGTTTAAAACAGTGTCAAACATGAAATAGTCGCCAACTCGAGTATATTTCAAATTGCGTAACCAGTAGTGTTGGTAGGTGAAGAGACAAAGTTTGAAGTCAAGCTCAATCAGGCATGGTTAGTTCTTGCATGGGAGACTGCCTGAGAAAACCAGCTAGGGAAATTTCTTTTGGTTTCATCACATACAAATCAAACATAAGAGACAACGTTCGTGCATTTTTTTTCACAGTAATGTCAATTAGTTTTAGTAGAAAAACATGGAAATTTAGGCATGTTTTCAAGTTCATGAACATTTTTCCAATTTCTCTATTATTTTTGGAGATCAAGTTGGTGATGATGTCGGCACATAGTGGGGTTTGACCTGTTAACGTACCTTGAAAAGTCGTACAAAGTGAACGCAAAGTTGTGCAAAGTGATTGGAAAGTTTGTAGATATATTTGTATGCTTGACCTAACTTGTTGGTATATAGAAACCCGCAGTTGTAAAGTCAAATAAATGAATAAAAGCGAGATGAAAACAGCCTATATAAGCAGAGTATCACATGAGCTGACTGGCCGTAAAAATGATAGAAAACAGCATGCAAAGTTGGCAAAAGTGTTCGAAACGTTGGCGGAGTTACATGTATATTTAACCTAAGTCATTGGAATGCCAACCCCGCAGTTAAATTTCGAAAACATTAAGTAAAAGTCAAGAAAATGCCAGATATATAAGCAGATTATGGCAACTGCAAATCGAAAATAGAAGACAAACAGCTTGCAAAGTTTTGAAAAACGATTGCAAAGTCTGTAGATTCTTTTGGGTATGTTACATATGATATTATTATGACGGGTTCCATAGTCAAAAGTTCGAGAACGTAAAACAATATTTCGTAAATTGCCGTTAAAGTAGCGTACTATTATTCGCAGCATGTAGAGGTCATAGGTCAATTAAAGAAGTTACTCGTACAAACGCTATCAGGTTTAAAACAGTGTCAAACATGAAATAGTCGCCAATTCGAGAATATTTCAAATTGCGTAACCAGTAGTGTTGGTAGGTGAAGAGACAAAGTTTAAAGTCAAGCTCAATCGGGCATGGTTAGTTCTTGCATGGGAGACTGCCTGAGAAAACCAGCTGGGGAAATTTTATTTGGTTTCATCACATACATATCAAACATATGAGACAACGTTCGTGCATTTTTTTTCACAGTAATGACAATTAGTTTTAGTAGAAAAACATGGAAATTTAGGCATGTTTTCAAGTTCATGAACATTTTTCCAATTTCTCTATTATTTTTGGAGATCAAGTTGGTGATGATGTCGGCACATAGTGGGGTTTGACCTGTTAACGTACCTTGAAAAGTCGTACAAAGTGAACGCAAAGTTGTGCAAAGTGATTGGAAAGTTTGTAGATATATTTGTATGCTTGACCTAACTTGTTGGTATATAGAAACCCGCAGTTGTAAAGTCAAAGAAATGAATAAAAGCGAGATGAAAACAGCCTATATAAGCAGAGTATCACATGAGCTGACTGGCCGTAAAAATGATAGAAAACAGCATGCAAAGTTGGTAAAAGTGTTCGAAACGTTGGCGCAGTTACATGTATATTTAACCTAAGTCATTGGAATGCCAACCCCGCAGTTAAATTTCGAAAACATTAAGTAAAAGTCAGGAAAATGCCAGATATATAAGCAGATTATGGCAACTGCAAATCGAAAATCGAAGACAAACAGCTTGCAAAGTTTTGAAAAACGATTGCAAAGTCTGTAGATTCTTTTGGGTATGTTACATATGATATTATTATGACGGGTTCCATAGTCAAAAGTTCGAGAACGTAAAACAATATTTCGTAAATTGCCGTTAAAGTAGCGTACTATTATTCACAGCATGTAGAGGTCATAGGTCAATTAAAGAAGTTACTCGTACAAACGCTATCAGGTTTAAAACAGTGTCAAACATGAAATAGTCGCCAATTCGAGAATATTTCAAATTGCGTAACCAGTAGTGTTGGTAGGTGAAGAGACAAAGTTTAAAGTCAAGCTCAATCGGGCATGGTTAGTTCTTGCATGGGAGACTGCCTGAGAAAACCAGCTAGGGAAATTTTATTTGGTTTCATCACATACATATCAAACATATGAGACAACGTTCGTGCATTTTTTTTTCACAGTAATGACAATTAGTTTTAGTAGAAAAACATGGAAATTTAGGCATGTTTTCAAGTTCATGAACATTTTTCCAATTTCTCTATTATTTTTGGAGATCAAGTTGGTGATGATGTCGGCACATAGTGGGGTTTGACCTGTTAACGTACCGTGAAAAGTCGTACAAAGTGAACGCAAAGTTGTGCAAAGTGATTGGAAAGTTTGTAGATATATTTTTATGCTTGACCTAACTTGTTGGTATATAGAAACCCGCAGTTATAAAGTCAAATAAATGAATAAAAGCGAGATGAAAACAGCCTATATAAGCAGAGTATCACATGAGCTGACTGGCCGTAAAAATGATAGAAAACAGCATGCAAATTTGGTAAAAGTGTTCGAAACGTTGGCGGAGTTACATGTATATTTAACCTAAGTCGTTGGAATGCCAACCCCGCAGTTAAATTTCGAAAACATTAAGTAAAAGTCAAGAAAATGCCAGATATATAAGCAGATTATGGCAACTCCAAATCGAAAATCGAAGACAAACTGCTTGCAAAGTTTTGAAAAACGAGTGCAAAGTTTGTAGATTCGTTTGGGAATGTTACATATGATATTATATTGACGGGTTACATAGTCAAAAGTTCGAAAACGTAAACAAATATTTCGTAAATTGCCGTTAAAGTAGCGTACTATTATTCGCAGCATGTAGAGGTCATAGGTCAATTCAAGAAGTTACTCGTACAAAAGCTATCAGGTTTAAAACAGTGTCAAACATGAAATAGTCGCCAACTCGAGTATATTTCAAATTGCGTAACCAGTAGTGTTGGTAGGTGAAGAGACAAAGTTTAAAGTCAAGCTCAATCGGGCATGGTTAGTTCTTGCATGGGAGACTGCCTGCGAAAACCAGCTAGGGAAATTTCTTTTGGTTTCATCACATACAAATCAAACATAAGAGACAACGTTCGTGCATTTTTTTTCACAGTAATGTCAATTAGTTTTAGTAGAAAAACATGGAAATTTAGGCATGTTTTCAAGTTCATGAACATTTTTCCAATTTCTCTATTATTTTTGGAGATCAAGTTGGTGATGATGTCGGCACATAGAGGGGTTTGACCTGTTAACGTACCTTGAAAAGTCGTACAAAGTGAAGGCAAAGTTGTGCAAAGTGATTGGAAAGTTTGTAGATATATTTTTATGCTTGACCTAACTTGTTGGTATATAGAAACACGCAGTTATAAAGTCAAAGAAATGAATAAAAGCGAGATGAAAACAGCCTATATAAGCAGAGTATCACATGAGCTGACTGGCCGTAAAAATGATAGAAAACAGCATGCAAAGTTGGTAAAAGTGTTCGAAACGTTGGCGCAGTTACATGTATATTTAACCTAAGTCATTGGAATGCCAACCCCGCAGTTAAATTTCGAAAACATTAAGTAAAAGTCAGGAAAATGCCAGATATATAAGCAGATTATGGCAACTGCAAATCGAAAATCGAAGACAAACAGCTTGCAAAGTTTTGAAAAACGATTGCAAAGTCTGTAGATTCTTTTGGGTATGTTACATATGATATTATTATGACGGGTTCCATAGTCAAAAGTTCGAGAACGTAAAACAATATTTCGTAAATTGCCGTTAAAGTAGCGTACTATTATTCACAGCATGTAGAGGTCATAGGTCAATTAAAGAAGTTACTCGTACAAACGCTATCAGGTTTAAAACAGTGTCAAACATGAAATAGTCGCCAATTCGAGAATATTTCAAATTGCGTAACCAGTAGTGTTCTGAGGTGAAGAGACAAAGTTTAAAGTCAAGCTCAATCGGGCATGGTTAGTTCTTGCATGGGAGACTGCCTGAGAAAACCAGCTAGGGAAATTTTATTTGGTTTCATCACATACATATCAAACATATGAGACAACGTTCGTGCATTTTTTTTTCACAGTAATGACAATTAGTTTTAGTAGAAAAACATGGAAATTTAGGCATGTTTTCAAGTTCATGAACATTTTTCCAATTTCTCTATTATTTTTGGAGATCAAGTTGGTGATGATGTCGGCACATAGTGGGGTTTGACCTGTTAACGTACCTTGAAAAGTCGTACAAAGTGAACGCAAAGTTGTGCAAAGTGATTGGAAAGTTTGTAGATATATTTGTATGCTTGACCTAACTTGTTGGTATATAGAAACCCGCAGTTGTAAAGTCAAATAAATGAATAAAAGCGAGATGAAAACAGCCTATATAAGCAGAGTATCACATGAGCTGACTGGCCGTAAAAATGATAGAAAACAGCATGCAAAGTTGGCAAAAGTGTTCGAAACGTTGGCGGAGTTACATGTATATTTAACCTAAGTCATTGGAATGCCAACCCCGCAGTTAAATTTCGAAAACATTAAGTAAAAGTCAAGAAAATGCCAGATATATAAGCAGATTATGGCAACTGCAAATCGAAAATAGAAGACAAACAGCTTGCAAAGTTTTGAAAAACGATTGCAAAGTCTGTAGATTCTTTTGGGTATGTTACATATGATATTATTATGACGGGTTCCATAGTCAAAAGTTCGAGAACGTAAAACAATATTTCGTAAATTGCCGTTAAAGTAGCGTACTATTATTCACAGCATGTAGAGGTCATAGGTCAATTAAAGAAGTTACTCGTACAAACGCTATCAGGTTTAAAACAGTGTCAAACATGAAATAGTCGCCAATTCGAGAATATTTCAAATTGCGTAACCAGTACTGTTGGTAGGTGAAGAGACAAAGTTTAAAGTCAAGCTCAATCGGGCATGGTTAGTTCTTGCATGGGAGACTGCCTGAGAAAACCAGCTGGGGAAATTTTATTTGGTTTCATCACATACATATCAAACATATGAGACAACGTTCGTGCATTTTTTTTTCACAGTAATGACAATTAGTTTTAGTAGAAAAACATGGAAATTTAGGCATGTTTTCAAGTTCATGAACATTTTTCCAATTTCTCTATTATTTTTTGAGATCAAGTTGGTGATGATGTCGGCACATAGTGGGGTTTGACCTGTTAACGTACCTTGAAAAGTCGTACAAAGTGAACGCAAAGTTGTGCAAAGTGATTGGAAAGTTTGTAGATATATTTTTATGCTTGACCTAACTTGTTGGTATATAGAAACCCGCAGTTATAAAGTCAAATAAATGAATAAAAGCGAGATGAAAACAGCCTATATAAGCAGAGTATCACATGAGCTGACTGGCCGTAAAAATGATAGAAAACAGCATGCAAATTTGGTAAAAGTGTTCGAAACGTTGGCGGAGTTACATGTATATTTAACCTAAGTCGTTGGAATGCCAACCCCGCAGTTAAATTTCGAAAACATTAAGTAAAAGTCAAGAAAATGCCAGATATATAAGCAGATTATGGCAACTCCAAATCGAAAATCGAAGACAAACTGCTTGCAAAGTTTTGAAACCAGATTCGTTTGGGAATGTTACATATGATATTATATTGACGGGTTACATAGTCAAAAGTTCGAAAACGTAAACAAATATTTCGTAAATTGCCGTTAAAGTAGCGTACTATTATTCGCAGCATGTAGAGGTCATAGGTCAATTCAAGAAGTTACTCGTACAAAAGCTATCAGGTTTAAAACAGTGTCAAACATGAAATAGTCGCCAACTCGAGTATATTTCAAATTGCGTAACCAGTAGTGTTGGTAGGTGAAGAGACAAAGTTTGAAGTCAAGCTCAATCGGGCATGGTTAGTTCTTGCATGGGAGACTGCCTGAGAAAACCAGCTAGGGAAATTTCTTTTGGTTTCATCACATACAAATCAAACATAAGAGACAACGTTCGTGCATTTTTTTTCACAGTAATGTCAATTAGTTTTAGTAGAAAAACATGGAAATTTAGGCATGTTTTCAAGTTCATGAACATTTTTCCAATTTCTCTATTATTTTTGGAGATCAAGTTGGTGATGATGTCGGCACATAGTGGGGTTTGACCTGTTAACGTACCTTGAAAAGTCGTACAAAGTGAAGGCAAAGTTGTGCAAAGTGATTGGAAAGTTTGTAGATATATTTGTATGCTTGACCTAACTTGTTGGTATATAGAAACCCGCAGTTGTAAAGTCAAATAAATGAATAAAAGCGAGATGAAAACAGCCTATATAAGCAGAGTATCACATGAGCTGACTGGCCGTAAAAATGATAGAAAACAGCATGCAAAATTGGCAAAAGTGTTCGAAACGTTGGCGGAGTTACATGTATATTTAACCTAAGTCATTGGAATGCCAACCCCGCAGTTAAATTTCGAAAACATTAAGTAAAAGTCAAGAAAATGCCAGATATATAAGCAGATTATGGCAACTGCAAATCGAAAATCGAAGACAAACAGCTTGCAAAGTTTTGAAAAACGATTGCAAAGTCTGTAGATTCTTTTGGGTATGTTACATATGATATTATTATGACGGGTTCCATAGTCAAAAGTTCGAGAACGTAAAACAATATTTCGTAAATTGCCGTTAAAGTAGCGTACTATTATTCACAGCATGTAGAGGTCATAGGTCAATTAAAGAAGTTACTCGTACAAACGCTATCAGGTTTAAAACAGTGTCAAACATGAAATAGTCGCCAATTCGCGAATATTTCAAATTGCGTAACCAGTAGTGTTGGTAGGTGAAGAGACAAAGTTTAAAGTCAAGCTCAATCGGGCATGGTTAGTTCTTGCATGGGAGACTGCCTGAGAAAACCAGCTAGGGAAATTTTATTTGGTTTCATCACATACATATCAAACATATGAGACAACGTTCGTGCATTTTTTTTTCACAGTAATGACAATTAGTTTTAGTTGAAAAACATGGAAATTTAGGCATGTTTTCAAGTTCATGAACATTTTTCCAATTTCTCTATTATTTTTGGAGATCAAGTTTGTGATGATGTCGGCACATAGTGGGGTTTGACCTGTTAACGTGCCGTGAAAAGTCGTACAAAGTGAACGCAAAGTTGTGCAAAGTGATTGGAAAGTTTGTAGATATATTTTTATGCTTGACCTAACTTGTTGGTATATAGAAACACGCAGTTATAAAGTCAAAGAAATGAATAAAAGCGAGATGAAAACAGCCTATATAAGCAGAGTATCACATGAGCTGACTGGCCGTAAAAATGATAGAAAACAGCATGCAAAGTTGGTAAAAGTGTTCGAAACGTTGGCGCAGTTACATGTATATTTAACCTAAGTCATTGGAATGCCAACCCCGCAGTTAAATTTCGAAAACATTAAGTAAAAGTCAGGAAAATGCCAGATATATAAGCAGATTATGGCAACTGCAAATCGAAAATCGAAGACAAACAGCTTGCAAAGTTTTGAAAAACGATTGCAAAGTCTGTAGATTCTTTTGGGTATGTTACATATGATATTATTATGACGGGTTCCATAGTCAAAAGTTCGAGAACGTAAAACAATATTTCGTAAATTGCCGTTAAAGTAGCGTACTATTATTCACAGCATGTAGAGGTCATAGGTCAATTAAAGAAGTTACTCGTACAAACGCTATCAGGTTTAAAACAGTGTCAAACATGAAATAGTCGCCAATTCGAGAATATTTCAAATTGCGTAACCAGTAGTGTTGGTAGGTGAAGAGACAAAGTTTAAAGTCAAGCCCAATCGGGCATGGTTAGTTCTTGCATGGGAGACTGCCTGAGAAAACCAGCTAGGGAAATTTTATTTGGTTTCATCACATACATATCAAACATATGAGACAACGTTCGTGCATTTTTTTTTCACAGTAATGACAATTAGTTTTAGTAGAAAAACATGGAAATTTAGGCATGTTTTCAAGTTCATGAACATTTTTCCAATTTCTCTATTATTTTTGGAGATCAAGTTGGTGATGATGTCGGCACATAGTGGGGTTTGACCTGTTAACGTACCGTGAAAAGTCGTACAAAGTGAACGCAAAGTTGTGCAAAGTGATTGGAAAGTTTGTAGATATATTTTTATGCTTGACCTAACTTGTTGGTATATAGAAACCCGCAGTTATAAAGTCAAATAAATGAATAAAAGCGAGATGAAAACAGCCTATATAAGCAGAGTATCACATGAGCTGACTGGCCGTAAAAATGATAGAAAACAGCATGCAAATTTGGTAAAAGTGTTCGAAACGTTGGCGGAGTTACATGTATATTTAACCTAAGTCGTTGGAATGCCAACCCCGCAGTTAAATTTCGAAAACATTAAGTAAAAGTCAAGAAAATGCCAGATATATAAGCAGATTATGGCAACTCCAAATCGAAAATCGAAGACAAACTGCTTGCAAAGTTTTGAAAAACGAGTGCAAAGTTTGTAGATTCGTTTGGGAATGTTACATATGATATTATATTGACGGGTTACATAGTCAAAAGTTCGAAAACGTAAACAAATATTTCGTAAATTGCCGTTAAAGTAGCGTACTATTATTCGCAGCATGTAGAGGTCATAGGTCAATTCAAGAAGTTACTCGTACAAAAGCTATCAGGTTTAAAACAGTGTCAAACATGAAATAGTCGCCAACTCGAGTATATTTCAAATTGCGTAACCAGTAGTGTTGGTAGGTGAAGAGACAAAGTTTGAAGTCAAGCTCAATCGGGCATGGTTAGTTCTGGCATGGGACACTGCCTGAGAAAACCAGCTAGGGAAATTTCTTTTGGTTTCATCACATACAAATCAAACATAAGAGACAACGTTCGTGCATTTTTTTTCACAGTAATGTCAATTAGTTTTAGTAGAAAAACATGGAAATTTAGGCATGTTTTCAAGTTCATGAACATTTTTCCAATTTCTCTATTATTTTTGGAGATCAAGTTGGTGATGATGTCGGCACATAGTGGGGTTTGACCTGTTAACGTACCTTGAAAAGTCGTACAAAGTGAACGCAAAGTTGTGCAAAGTGATTGGAAAGTTTGTAGATATATTTGTATGCTTGACCTAACTTGTTGGTATATAGAAACCCGCAGTTGTAAAGTCAAATAAATGAATAAAAGCGAGATGAAAACAGCCTATATAAGCAGAGTATCACATGAGCTGACTGGCCGTAAAATGATAGAAAACAGCATGTAAAGTTGGCAAAAGTGTTCGAAACGTTGGCGGAGTTACATGTATATTTAACCTAAGTCATTGGAATGCCAACCCCGCAGTTAAATTTCGAAAACATTAAGTAAAAGTCAAGAAAATGCCAGATATATAAGCAGATTATGGCAACTGCAAATCGAAGATCGAAGACAAACAGCTTGCAAAGTTTTGAAAAACGATTGCAAAGTCTGTAGATTCTTTTGGGTATGTTACATATGATATTATTATGACGGGTTCCATAGTCAAAAGTTCGAGAACGTAAAACAATATTTCGTAAATTGCCGTTAAAGTAGCGTACTATTATTCACAGCATGTAGAGGTCATAGGTCAATTAAAGAAGTTACTCGTACAAACGCTATCAGGTTTAAAACAGTGTCAAACATGAAATAGTCGCCAATTCGAGAATATTTCAAATTGCGTAACCAGTAGTGTTGGTAGGTGAAGAGACAAAGTTTAAAGTCAAGCTCAATCGGGCATGGTTAGTTCTTGCATGGGAGACTGCCTGAGAAAACCAGCTAGGGAAATTTTATTTGGTTTCATCACATACATATCAAACATATGAGACAACGTTCGTGCATTTTTTTTTCACAGTAATGACAATTAGTTTTAGTAGAAAAACATGGAAATTTAGGCATGTTTTCAAGTTCATGAACATTTTTCCAATTTCTCTATTATTTTTGGAGATCAAGTTGGTGATGATGTCGGCACATAGTGGGGTTTGACCTGTTAACGTACCTTGAAAAGTCGTACAAAGTGAACGCAAAGTTGTGCAAAGTGATTGGAAAGTTTGTAGATATATTTGTATGCTTGACCTAACTTGTTGGTATATAGAAACCCGCAGTTGTAAAGTCAAATAAATGAATAAAAGCGAGATGAAAACAGCCTATATAAGCAGAGTATCACATGAGCTGACTGGCCGTAAAAATGATAGAAAACAGCATGCAAAGTTGGCAAAAGTGTTCGAAACGTTGGCGGAGTTACATGTATATTTAACCTAAGTCATTGGAATACCAACCCCGCAGTTAAATTTCGAAAACATTAAGTAAAAGTCAAGAAAATGCCAGATATATAAGCAGATTATGGCAACTGCAAATCGAAGATCGAAGACAAACAGCTTGCAAAGTTTTGAAAAACGATTGCAAAGTCTGTAGATTCTTTTGGGTATGTTACATATGATATTATTATGACGGGTTCCATAGTCAAAAGTTCGAGAACGTAAAACAATATTTCGTAAATTGCCGTTAAAGTAGCGTACTATTATTCACAGCATGTAGAGGTCATAGGTCAATTAAAGAAGTTACTCGTACAAACGCTATCAGGTTTAAAACAGTGTCAAACATGAAATAGTCGCCAATTCGAGAATATTTCAAATTGCGTAACCAGTAGTGTTGGTAGGTGAAGAGACAAAGTTTAAAGTCAAGCTCAATCGGGCATGGTTAGTTCTTGCATGGGAGACTGCCTGAGAAAACCAGCTAGGGAAATTTTATTTGGTTTCATCACATACATATCAAACATATGAGACAACGTTCGTGCATTTTTTTTTCACAGTAATGACAATTAGTTTTAGTAGAAAAACATGGAAATTTAGGCATGTTTTCAAGTTCATGAACATTTTTCCAATTTCTCTATTATTTTTGGAGATCAAGTTGGTGATGATGTCGGCACATAGTGGGGTTTGACCTGTTAACGTACCTTGAAAAGTCGTACAAAGTGAACGCAAAGTTGTGCAAAGTGATTGGAAAGTTTGTAGATATATTTGTATGCTTGACCTAACTTGTTGGTATATAGAAACCCGCAGTTGTAAAGTCAAATAAATGAATAAAAGCGAGATGAAAACAGCCTATATAAGCAGAGTATCACATGAGCTGACTGGCCGTAAAAATGATAGAAAACAGCATGCAAAGTTGGCAAAAGTGTTCGAAACGTTGGCGGAGTTACATGTATATTTAACCTAAGTCATTGGAATACCAACCCCGCAGTTAAATTTCGAAAACATTAAGTAAAAGTCAAGAAAATGCCAGATATATAAGCAGATTATGGCAACTGCAAATCGAAGATCGAAGACAAACAGCTTGCAAAGTTTTGAAAAACGATTGCAAAGTCTGTAGATTCTTTTGGGTATGTTACATATGATATTATTATGACGGGTTCCATAGTCAAAAGTTCGAGAACGTAAAACAATATTTCGTAAATTGCCGTTAAAGTAGCGTACTATTATTCACAGCATGTAGAGGTCATAGGTCAATTAAAGAAGTTACTCGTACAAACGCTATCAGGTTTAAAACAGTGTCAAACATGAAATAGTCGCCAATTCGAGAATATTTCAAATTGCGTAACCAGTAGTGTTGGTAGGTGGAGAGACAAAGTTTAAAGTCAAGCTCAATCGGGCATGGTTAGTTCTTGCATGGGAGACTGCCTGAGAAAACCAGCTAGGGAAATTTTATTTGGTTTCATCACATACATATCAAACATATGAGACAACGTTCGTGCATTTTTTTTTCACAGTAATGACAATTAGTTTTAGTAGAAAAACATGGAAATTTAGGCATGTTTTCAAGTTCATGAACATTTTTCCAATTTCTCTATTATTTTTGGAGATCAAGTTGGTGATGATGTCGGCACATAGTGGGGTTTGACCTGTTAACGTACCTTGAAAAGTCGTACAAAGTGAACGCAAAGTTGTGCAAAGTGATTGGAAAGTTTGTAGATATATTTGTATGCTTGACCTAACTTGTTGGTATATAGAAACCCGCAGTTGTAAAGTCAAATAAATGAATAAAAGCGAGATGAAAACAGCCTATATAAGCAGAGTATCACATGAGCTGACTGGCCGTAAAAATGATAGAAAACAGCATGCAAAGTTGGCAAAAGTGTTCGAAACGTTGGCGGAGTTACATGTATATTTAACCTAAGTCATTGGAATGCCAACCCCGCAGTTAAATTTCGAAAACATTAAGTAAAAGTCAAGAAAATGCCAGATATATAAGCAGATTATGGCAACTGCAAATCGAAAATAGAAGACAAACAGCTTGCAAAGTTTTGAAAAACGATTGCAAAGTCTGTAGATTCTTTTGGGTATGTTACATATGATATTATTATGACGGGTTCCATAGTCAAAAGTTCGAGAACGTAAAACAATATTTCGTAAATTGCCGTTAAAGTAGCGTACTATTATTCACAGCATGTAGAGGTCATAGGTCAATTAAAGAAGTTACTCGTACAAACGCTATCAGGTTTAAAACAGTGTCAAACATGAAATAGTCGCCAATTCGAGAATATTTCAAATTGCGTAACCAGTAGTGTTGGTAGGTGAAGAGACAAAGTTTGAAGTCAAGCTCAATCGGGCATGGTTAGTTCTTGCATGGGAGACTGCCTGAGAAAACCAGCTAGGGAAATTTCTTTTGGTTTCATCACATACAAATCAAACATAAGAGACAACGTTCGTGCATTTTTTTTCACAGTAATGTCAATTAGTTTTAGTAGAAAAACATGGAAATTTAGGCATGTTTTCAAGTTCATGAACATTTTTCCAATTTCTCTATTATTTTTGGAGATCAAGTTGGTGATGATGTCGGCACATAGTGGGGTTTGACCTGTTAACGTACCTTGAAAAGTCGTACAAAGTGAAGGCAAAGTTGTGCAAAGTGATTGGAAAGTTTGTAGATATATTTGTATGCTTGACCTAACTTGTTGGTATATAGAAACCCGCAGTTGTAAAGTCAAATAAATGAATAAAAGCGAGATGAAAACAGCCTATATAAGCAGAGTATCACATGAGCTGACTGGCCGTAAAAATGATAGAAAACAGCATGCAAAATTGGCAAAAGTGTTCGAAACGTTGGCGGAGTTACATGTATATTTAACCTAAGTCATTGGAATGCCAACCCCGCAGTTAAATTTCGAAAACATTAAGTAAAAGTCAAGAAAATGCCAGATATATAAGCAGATTATGGCAACTGCAAATCGAAAATCGAAGACAAACAGCTTGCAAAGTTTTGAAAAACGATTGCAAAGTCTGTAGATTCTTTTGGGTATGTTACATATGATATTATTATGACGGGTTCCATAGTCAAAAGTTCGAGAACGTAAAACAATATTTCGTAAATTGCCGTTAAAGTAGCGTACTATTATTCACAGCATGTAGAGGTCATAGGTCAATTAAAGAAGTTACTCGTACAAACGCTATCAGGTTTAAAACAGTGTCAAACATGAAATAGTCGCCAATTCGCGAATATTTCAAATTGCGTAACCAGTAGTGTTGGTAGGTGAAGAGACAAAGTTTAAAGTCAAGCTCAATCGGGCATGGTTAGTTCTTGCATGGGAGACTGCCTGAGAAAACCAGCTAGGGAAATTTTATTTGGTTTCATCACATACATATCAAACATATGAGACAACGTTCGTGCATTTTTTTTTCACAGTAATGACAATTAGTTTTAGTTGAAAAACATGGAAATTTAGGCATGTTTTCAAGTTCATGAACATTTTTCCAATTTCTCTATTATTTTTGGAGATCAAGTTTGTGATGATGTCGGCACATAGTGGGGTTTGACCTGTTAACGTGCCGTGAAAAGTCGTACAAAGTGAACGCAAAGTTGTGCAAAGTGATTGGAAAGTTTGTAGATATATTTTTATGCTTGACCTAACTTGTTGGTATATAGAAACACGCAGTTATAAAGTCAAAGAAATGAATAAAAGCGAGATGAAAACAGCCTATATAAGCAGAGTATCACATGAGCTGACTGGCCGTAAAAATGATAGAAAACAGCATGCAAAGTTGGTAAAAGTGTTCGAAACGTTGGCGCAGTTACATGTATATTTAACCTAAGTCATTGGAATGCCAACCCCGCAGTTAAATTTCGAAAACATTAAGTAAAAGTCAGGAAAATGCCAGATATATAAGCAGATTATGGCAACTGCAAATCGAAAATCGAAGACAAACAGCTTGCAAAGTTTTGAAAAACGATTGCAAAGTCTGTAGATTCTTTTGGGTATGTTACATATGATATTATTATGACGGGTTCCATAGTCAAAAGTTCGAGAACGTAAAACAATATTTCGTAAATTGCCGTTAAAGTAGCGTACTATTATTCACAGCATGTAGAGGTCATAGGTCAATTAAAGAAGTTACTCGTACAAACGCTATCAGGTTTAAAACAGTGTCAAACATGAAATAGTCGCCAATTCGAGAATATTTCAAATTGCGTAACCAGTAGTGTTGGTAGGTGAAGAGACAAAGTTTAAAGTCAAGCCCAATCGGGCATGGTTAGTTCTTGCATGGGAGACTGCCTGAGAAAACCAGCTAGGGAAATTTTATTTGGTTTCATCACATACATATCAAACATATGAGACAACGTTCGTGCATTTTTTTTTCACAGTAATGACAATTAGTTTTAGTAGAAAAACATGGAAATTTAGGCATGTTTTCAAGTTCATGAACATTTTTCCAATTTCTCTATTATTTTTGGAGATCAAGTTGGTGATGATGTCGGCACATAGTGGGGTTTGACCTGTTAACGTACCGTGAAAAGTCGTACAAAGTGAACGCAAAGTTGTGCAAAGTGATTGGAAAGTTTGTAGATATATTTTTATGCTTGACCTAACTTGTTGGTATATAGAAACCCGCAGTTATAAAGTCAAATAAATGAATAAAAGCGAGATGAAAACAGCCTATATAAGCAGAGTATCACATGAGCTGACTGGCCGTAAAAATGATAGAAAACAGCATGCAAATTTGGTAAAAGTGTTCGAAACGTTGGCGGAGTTACATGTATATTTAACCTAAGTCGTTGGAATGCCAACCCCGCAGTTAAATTTCGAAAACATTAAGTAAAAGTCAAGAAAATGCCAGATATATAAGCAGATTATGGCAACTCCAAATCGAAAATCGAAGACAAACTGCTTGCAAAGTTTTGAAAAACGAGTGCAAAGTTTGTAGATTCGTTTGGGAATGTTACATATGATATTATATTGACGGGTTACATAGTCAAAAGTTCGAAAACGTAAACAAATATTTCGTAAATTGCCGTTAAAGTAGCGTACTATTATTCGCAGCATGTAGAGGTCATAGGTCAATTCAAGAAGTTACTCGTACAAAAGCTATCAGGTTTAAAACAGTGTCAAACATGAAATAGTCGCCAACTCGAGTATATTTCAAATTGCGTAACCAGTAGTGTTGGTAGGTGAAGAGACAAAGTTTGAAGTCAAGCTCAATCGGGCATGGTTAGTTCTGGCATGGGACACTGCCTGAGAAAACCAGCTAGGGAAATTTCTTTTGGTTTCATCACATACAAATCAAACATAAGAGACAACGTTCGTGCATTTTTTTTCACAGTAATGTCAATTAGTTTTAGTAGAAAAACATGGAAATTTAGGCATGTTTTCAAGTTCATGAACATTTTTCCAATTTCTCTATTATTTTTGGAGATCAAGTTGGTGATGATGTCGGCACATAGTGGGGTTTGACCTGTTAACGTACCTTGAAAAGTCGTACAAAGTGAACGCAAAGTTGTGCAAAGTGATTGGAAAGTTTGTAGATATATTTGTATGCTTGACCTAACTTGTTGGTATATAGAAACCCGCAGTTGTAAAGTCAAATAAATGAATAAAAGCGAGATGAAAACAGCCTATATAAGCAGAGTATCACATGAGCTGACTGGCCGTAAAATGATAGAAAACAGCATGTAAAGTTGGCAAAAGTGTTCGAAACGTTGGCGGAGTTACATGTATATTTAACCTAAGTCATTGGAATGCCAACCCCGCAGTTAAATTTCGAAAACATTAAGTAAAAGTCAAGAAAATGCCAGATATATAAGCAGATTATGGCAACTGCAAATCGAAGATCGAAGACAAACAGCTTGCAAAGTTTTGAAAAACGATTGCAAAGTCTGTAGATTCTTTTGGGTATGTTACATATGATATTATTATGACGGGTTCCATAGTCAAAAGTTCGAGAACGTAAAACAATATTTCGTAAATTGCCGTTAAAGTAGCGTACTATTATTCACAGCATGTAGAGGTCATAGGTCAATTAAAGAAGTTACTCGTACAAACGCTATCAGGTTTAAAACAGTGTCAAACATGAAATAGTCGCCAATTCGAGAATATTTCAAATTGCGTAACCAGTAGTGTTGGTAGGTGAAGAGACAAAGTTTAAAGTCAAGCTCAATCGGGCATGGTTAGTTCTTGCATGGGAGACTGCCTGAGAAAACCAGCTAGGGAAATTTTATTTGGTTTCATCACATACATATCAAACATATGAGACAACGTTCGTGCATTTTTTTTTCACAGTAATGACAATTAGTTTTAGTAGAAAAACATGGAAATTTAGGCATGTTTTCAAGTTCATGAACATTTTTCCAATTTCTCTATTATTTTTGGAGATCAAGTTGGTGATGATGTCGGCACATAGTGGGGTTTGACCTGTTAACGTACCTTGAAAAGTCGTACAAAGTGAACGCAAAGTTGTGCAAAGTGATTGGAAAGTTTGTAGATATATTTGTATGCTTGACCTAACTTGTTGGTATATAGAAACCCGCAGTTGTAAAGTCAAATAAATGAATAAAAGCGAGATGAAAACAGCCTATATAAGCAGAGTATCACATGAGCTGACTGGCCGTAAAAATGATAGAAAACAGCATGCAAAGTTGGCAAAAGTGTTCGAAACGTTGGCGGAGTTACATGTATATTTAACCTAAGTCATTGGAATACCAACCCCGCAGTTAAATTTCGAAAACATTAAGTAAAAGTCAAGAAAATGCCAGATATATAAGCAGATTATGGCAACTGCAAATCGAAGATCGAAGACAAACAGCTTGCAAAGTTTTGAAAAACGATTGCAAAGTCTGTAGATTCTTTTGGGTATGTTACATATGATATTATTATGACGGGTTCCATAGTCAAAAGTTCGAGAACGTAAAACAATATTTCGTAAATTGCCGTTAAAGTAGCGTACTATTATTCACAGCATGTAGAGGTCATAGGTCAATTAAAGAAGTTACTCGTACAAACGCTATCAGGTTTAAAACAGTGTCAAACATGAAATAGTCGCCAATTCGAGAATATTTCAAATTGCGTAACCAGTAGTGTTGGTAGGTGAAGAGACAAAGTTTAAAGTCAAGCTCAATCGGGCATGGTTAGTTCTTGCATGGGAGACTGCCTGAGAAAACCAGCTAGGGAAATTTTATTTGGTTTCATCACATACATATCAAACATATGAGACAACGTTCGTGCATTTTTTTTTCACAGTAATGACAATTAGTTTTAGTAGAAAAACATGGAAATTTAGGCATGTTTTCAAGTTCATGAACATTTTTCCAATTTCTCTATTATTTTTGGAGATCAAGTTGGTGATGATGTCGGCACATAGTGGGGTTTGACCTGTTAACGTACCTTGAAAAGTCGTACAAAGTGAACGCAAAGTTGTGCAAAGTGATTGGAAAGTTTGTAGATATATTTGTATGCTTGACCTAACTTGTTGGTATATAGAAACCCGCAGTTGTAAAGTCAAATAAATGAATAAAAGCGAGATGAAAACAGCCTATATAAGCAGAGTATCACATGAGCTGACTGGCCGTAAAAATGATAGAAAACAGCATGCAAAGTTGGCAAAAGTGTTCGAAACGTTGGCGGAGTTACATGTATATTTAACCTAAGTCATTGGAATACCAACCCCGCAGTTAAATTTCGAAAACATTAAGTAAAAGTCAAGAAAATGCCAGATATATAAGCAGATTATGGCAACTGCAAATCGAAGATCGAAGACAAACAGCTTGCAAAGTTTTGAAAAACGATTGCAAAGTCTGTAGATTCTTTTGGGTATGTTACATATGATATTATTATGACGGGTTCCATAGTCAAAAGTTCGAGAACGTAAAACAATATTTCGTAAATTGCCGTTAAAGTAGCGTACTATTATTCACAGCATGTAGAGGTCATAGGTCAATTAAAGAAGTTACTCGTACAAACGCTATCAGGTTTAAAACAGTGTCAAACATGAAATAGTCGCCAATTCGAGAATATTTCAAATTGCGTAACCAGTAGTGTTGGTAGGTGGAGAGACAAAGTTTAAAGTCAAGCTCAATCGGGCATGGTTAGTTCTTGCATGGGAGACTGCCTGAGAAAACCAGCTAGGGAAATTTTATTTGGTTTCATCACATACATATCAAACATATGAGACAACGTTCGTGCATTTTTTTTTCACAGTAATGACAATTAGTTTTAGTAGAAAAACATGGAAATTTAGGCATGTTTTCAAGTTCATGAACATTTTTCCAATTTCTCTATTATTTTTGGAGATCAAGTTGGTGATGATGTCGGCACATAGTGGGGTTTGACCTGTTAACGTACCTTGAAAAGTCGTACAAAGTGAACGCAAAGTTGTGCAAAGTGATTGGAAAGTTTGTAGATATATTTGTATGCTTGACCTAACTTGTTGGTATATAGAAACCCGCAGTTGTAAAGTCAAATAAATGAATAAAAGCGAGATGAAAACAGCCTATATAAGCAGAGTATCACATGAGCTGACTGGCCGTAAAAATGATAGAAAACAGCATGCAAAGTTGGCAAAAGTGTTCGAAACGTTGGCGGAGTTACATGTATATTTAACCTAAGTCATTGGAATGCCAACCCCGCAGTTAAATTTCGAAAACATTAAGTAAAAGTCAAGAAAATGCCAGATATATAAGCAGATTATGGCAACTGCAAATCGAAAATAGAAGACAAACAGCTTGCAAAGTTTTGAAAAACGATTGCAAAGTCTGTAGATTCTTTTGGGTATGTTACATATGATATTATTATGACGGGTTCCATAGTCAAAAGTTCGAGAACGTAAAACAATATTTCGTAAATTGCCGTTAAAGTAGCGTACTATTATTCACAGCATGTAGAGGTCATAGGTCAATTAAAGAAGTTACTCGTACAAACGCTATCAGGTTTAAAACAGTGTCAAACATGAAATAGTCGCCAATTCGAGAATATTTCAAATTGCGTAACCAGTAGTGTTGGTAGGTGAAGAGACAAAGTTTAAAGTCAAGCTCAATCGGGCATGGTTAGTTCTTGCATGGGAGACTGCCTGAGAAAACCAGCTAGGGAAATTTTATTTGGTTTCATCACATACATATCAAACATATGAGACAACGTTCGTGCATTTTTTTCACAGTAATGACAATTAGTTTTAGTAGAAAAACATGGAAAATTAGGCATGTTTTCAAGTTCATGAACATTTTTCCAATTTCTCTATTATTTTTGGAGATCAAGTTGGTGATGATGTCGGCACATAGTGGGGTTTGACCTGTTAACGTACCGTGAAAAGTCGTACAAAGTGAACGCAAAGTTGTGCAAAGTGATTGGAAAGTTTGTAGATATATTTTTATGCTTGACCTAACTTGTTGGTATATAGAAACACGCAGTTATAAAGTCAAAGAAATGAATAAAAGCGAGATGAAAACAGCCTATATAAGCAGAGTATCACATGAGCTGACTGGCCGTAAAAATGATAGAAAACAGCATGCAAAGTTGGTAAAAGTGTTCGAAACGTTGGCGCAGTTACATGTATATTTAACCTAAGTCATTGGAATGCCAACCCCGCAGTTAAATTTCGAAAACATTAAGTAAAAGTCAGGAAAATGCCAGATATATAAGCAGATTATGGCAACTGCAAATCGAAAATCGAAGACAAACAGCTTGCAAAGTTTTGAAAAACGATTGCAAAGTCTGTAGATTCTTTTGGGTATGTTACATATGATATTATTATGACGGGTTCCATAGTCAAAAGTTCGAGAACGTAAAACAATATTTCGTAAATTGCCGTTAAAGTAGCGTACTATTATTCACAGCATGTAGAGGTCATAGGTCAATTAAAGAAGTTACTCGTACAAACGCTATCAGGTTTAAAACAGTGTCAAACATGAAATAGTCGCCAATTCGAGAATATTTCAAATTGCGTAACCAGTAGTGTTGGTAGGTGAAGAGACAAAGTTTAAAGTCAAGCTCAATCGGGCATGGTTAGTTCTTGCATGGGAGACTGCCTGAGAAAACCAGCTAGGGAAATTTTATTTGGTTTCATCACATACATATCAAACATATGAGACAACGTTCGTGCATTTTTTTTTCACAGTAATGACAATTAGTTTTAGTAGAAAAACATGGAAATTTAGGCATGTTTTCAAGTTCATGAACATTTTTCCAATTTCTCTATTATTTTTGGAGATCAAGTTGGTGATGATGTCGGCACATAGTGGGGTTTGACCTGTTAACGTACCTTGAAAAGTCGTACAAAGTGAACGCAAAGTTGTGCAAAGTGATTGGAAAGTTTGTAGATATATTTGTATGCTTGACCTAACTTGTTGGTATATAGAAACCCGCAGTTGTAAAGTCAAATAAATGAATAAAAGCGAGATGAAAACAGCCTATATAAGCAGAGTATCACATGAGCTGACTGGCCGTAAAAATGATAGAAAACAGCATGCAAAGTTGGCAAAAGTGTTCGAAACGTTGGCGGAGTTACATGTATATTTAACCTAAGTCATTGGAATGCCAACCCCGCAGTTAAATTTCGAAAACATTAAGTAAAAGTCAAGAAAATGCCAGATATATAAGCAGATTATGGCAACTGCAAATCGAAAATAGAAGACAAACAGCTTGCAAAGTTTTGAAAAACGATTGCAAAGTCTGTAGATTCTTTTGGGTATGTTACATATGATATTATTATGACGGGTTCCATAGTCAAAAGTTCGAGAACGTAAAACAATATTTCGTAAATTGCCGTTAAAGTAGCGTACTATTATTCACAGCATGTAGAGGTCATAGGTCAATTAAAGAAGTTACTCGTACAAACGCTATCAGGTTTAAAACAGTGTCAAACATGAAATAGTCGCCAATTCGAGAATATTTCAAATTGCGTAACCAGTAGTGTTGGTAGGTGAAGAGACAAAGTTTAAAGTCAAGCTCAATCGGGCATGGTTAGTTCTTGCATGGGAGACTGCCTGAGAAAACCAGCTAGGGAAATTTTATTTGGTTTCATCACATACATATCAAACATATGAGACAACGTTCGTGCATTTTTTTTTCACAGTAATGACAATTAGTTTTAGTAGAAAAACATGGAAATTTAGGCATGTTTTCAAGTTCATGAACATTTTTCCAATTTCTCTATTATTTTTGGAGATCAAGTTGGTGATGATGTCGGCACATAGTGGGGTTTGACCTGTTAACGTACCTTGAAAAGTCGTACAAAGTGAACGCAAAGTTGTGCAAAGTGATTGGAAAGTTTGTAGATATATTTGTATGCTTGACCTAACTTGTTGGTATATAGAAACCCGCAGTTGTAAAGTCAAATAAATGAATAAAAGCGAGATGAAAACAGCCTATATAAGCAGAGTATCACATGAGCTGACTGGCCGTAAAAATGATAGAAAACAGCATGCAAAGTTGGCAAAAGTGTTCGAAACGTTGGCGGAGTTACATGTATATTTAACCTAAGTCATTGGAATGCCAACCCCGCAGTTAAATTTCGAAAACATTAAGTAAAAGTCAAGAAAATGCCAGATATATAAGCAGATTATGGCAACTGCAAATCGAAAATAGAAGACAAACAGCTTGCAAAGTTTTGAAAAACGATTGCAAAGTCTGTAGATTCTTTTGGGTATGTTACATATGATATTATTATGACGGGTTCCATAGTCAAAAGTTCGAGAACGTAAAACAATATTTCGTAAATTACCGTTAAAGTAGCGTACTATTATTCACAGCATGTAGAGGTCATAGGTCAATTAAAGAAGTTACTCGTACAAACGCTATCAGGTTTAAAACAGTGTCAAACATGAAATAGTCGCCAATTCGAGAATATATCAAATTGCGTAACCAGTAGTGTTGGTAGGTGAAGAGACAAAGTTTAAAGTCAAGCTCAATCGGGCATGGTTAGTTCTTGCATGGGAGACTGCCTGAGAAAACCAGCTAGGGAAATTTTATTTGGTTTCATCACATACATATCAAACATATGAGACAACGTTCGTGCATTTTTTTCACAGTAATGACAATTAGTTTTAGTAGAAAAACATGGAAAATTAGGCATGTTTTCAAGTTCATGAACATTTTTCCAATTTCTCTATTATTTTTGGAGATCAAGTTGGTGATGATGTCGGCACATAGTGGGGTTTGACCTGTTAACGTACCGTGAAAAGTCGTACAAAGTGAACGCAAAGTTGTGCAAAGTGATTGGAAAGTTTGTAGATATATTTGTATGCTTGACCTAACTTGTTGGTATATAGAAACCCGCAGTTGTAAAGTCAAATAAATGAATAAAAGCGAGATGAAAACAGCCTATATAAGCAGAGTATCACATGAGCTGACTGGCCGTAAAATGATAGAAAACAGCATGCAAAGTTGGCAAAAGTGTTCGAAACGTTGGCGGAGTTACATGTATATTTAACCTAAGTCATTGGAATGCCAACCCCGCAGTTAAATTTCGAAAACATTAAGTAAAAGTCAAGAAAATGCCAGATATATAAGCAGATTATGGCAACTGCAAATCGAAGATCGAAGACAAACAGCTTGCAAAGTTTTGAAAAACGATTGCAAAGTCTGTAGATTCTTTTGGGTATGTTACATATGATATTATTATGACGGGTTCCATAGTCAAAAGTTCGAGAACGTAAAACAATATTTCGTAAATTGCCGTTAAAGTAGCGTACTATTATTCACAGCATGTAGAGGTCATAGGTCAATTAAAGAAGTTACTCGTACAAACGCTATCAGGTTTAAAACAGTGTCAAACATGAAATAGTCGCCAATTCGAGAATATTTCAAATTGCGTAACCAGTAGTGTTGGTAGGTGAAGAGACAAAGTTTAAAGTCAAGCTCAATCGGGCATGGTTAGTTCTTGCAT
Source organism: Saccoglossus kowalevskii (assembly GCF_978046115.1). Classification (NCBI taxonomy): domain Eukaryota; kingdom Metazoa; phylum Hemichordata; class Enteropneusta; family Harrimaniidae; genus Saccoglossus; species Saccoglossus kowalevskii. The sequence continues at coordinate 5,500,579 of NC_140643.1, read as the reverse complement.
GGGAGACTGCCTGAGAAAACCAGCTAGGGAAATTTTATTTGGTTTCATCACATACATATCAAACATATGAGACAACGTTCGTGCATTTTTTTTTCACAGTAATGACAATTAGTTTTAGTAGAAAAACATGGAAATTTAGGCATGTTTTCAAGTTCATGAACATTTTTCCAATTTCTCTATTATTTTTGGAGATCAAGTTGGTGATGATGTCGGCACATAGTGGGGTTTGACCTGTTAACGTACCTTGAAAAGTCGTACAAAGTGAACGCAAAGTTGTGCAAAGTGATTGGAAAGTTTGTAGATATATTTGTATGCTTGACCTAACTTGTTGGTATATAGAAACCCGCAGTTGTAAAGTCAAATAAATGAATAAAAGCGAGATGAAAACAGCCTATATAAGCAGAGTATCACATGAGCTGACTGGCCGTAAAAATGATAGAAAACAGCATGCAAAGTTGGTAAAAGTGTTCGAAACGTTGGCGCAGTTACATGTATATTTAACCTAAGTCATTGGAATGCCAACCCCGCAGTTAAATTTCGAAAACATTAAGTAAAAGTCAGGAAAATGCCAGATATATAAGCAGATTATGGCAACTGCAAATCGAAAATCGAAGACAAACAGCTTGCAAAGTTTTGAAAAACGATTGCAAAGTCTGTAGATTCTTTTGGGTATGTTACATATGATATTATTATGACGGGTTCCATAGTCAAAAGTTCGAGAACGTAAAACAATATTTCGTAAATTGCCGTTAAAGTAGCGTACTATTATTCACAGCATGTAGAGGTCATAGGTCAATTAAAGAAGTTACTCGTACAAACGCTATCAGGTTTAAAACAGTGTCAAACATGAAATAGTCGCCAATTCGAGAATATTTCAAATTGCGTAACCAGTAGTGTTGGTAGGTGAAGAGACAAAGTTTAAAGTCAAGCTCAATCGGGCATGGTTAGTTCTTGCATGGGAGACTGCCTGAGAAAACCAGCTAGGGAAATTTTATTTGGTTTCATCACATACATATCAAACATATGAGACAACGTTCGTGCATTTTTTTTTCACAGTAATGACAATTAGTTTTAGTAGAAAAACATGGAAATTTAGGCATGTTTTCAAGTTCATGAACATTTTTCCAATTTCTCTATTATTTTTGGAGATCAAGTTGGTGATGATGTCGGCACATAGTGGGGTTTGACCTGTTAACGTACCTTGAAAAGTCGTACAAAGTGAACGCAAAGTTGTGCAAAGTGATTGGAAAGTTTGTAGATATATTTGTATGCTTGACCTAACTTGTTGGTATATAGAAACCCGCAGTTGTAAAGTCAAATAAATGAATAAAAGCGAGATGAAAACAGCCTATATAAGCAGAGTATCACATGAGCTGACTGGCCGTAAAAATGATAGAAAACAGCATGCAAAGTTGGCAAAAGTGTTCGAAACGTTGGCGGAGTTACATGTATATTTAACCTAAGTCATTGGAATGCCAACCCCGCAGTTAAATTTCGAAAACATTAAGTAAAAGTCAAGAAAATGCCAGATATATAAGCAGATTATGGCAACTGCAAATCGAAAATAGAAGACAAACAGCTTGCAAAGTTTTGAAAAACGATTGCAAAGTCTGTAGATTCTTTTGGGTATGTTACATATGATATTATTATGACGGGTTCCATAGTCAAAAGTTCGAGAACGTAAAACAATATTTCGTAAATTGCCGTTAAAGTAGCGTACTATTATTCACAGCATGTAGAGGTCATAGGTCAATTAAAGAAGTTACTCCTACAAACGCTATCAGGTTTAAAACAGTGTCAAACATGAAATAGTCGCCAATTCGAGAATATTTCAAATTGCGTAACCAGTAGTGTTGGTAGGTGAAGAGACAAAGTTTAAAGTCAAGCTCAATCGGGCATGGTTAGTTCTTGCATGGGAGACTGCCTGAGAAAACCAGCTAGGGAAATTTTATTTGGTTTCATCACATACATATCAAACATATGAGACAACGTTCGTGCATTTTTTTCACAGTAATGACAATTAGTTTTAGTAGAAAAACATGGAAAATTAGGCATGTTTTCAAGTTCATGAACATTTTTCCAATTTCTCTATTATTTTTGGAGATCAAGTTGGTGATGATGTCGGCACATAGTGGGGTTTGACCTGTTAACGTACCGTGAAAAGTCGTACAAAGTGAACGCAAAGTTGTGCAAAGTGATTGGAAAGTTTGTAGATATATTTTTATGCTTGACCTAACTTGTTGGTATATAGAAACACGCAGTTATAAAGTCAAAGAAATGAATAAAAGCGAGATGAAAACAGCCTATATAAGCAGAGTATCACATGAGCTGACTGGCCGTAAAAATGATAGAAAACAGCATGCAAAGTTGGTAAAAGTGTTCGAAACGTTGGCGCAGTTACATGTATATTTAACCTAAGTCATTGGAATGCCAACCCCGCAGTTAAATTTCGAAAACATTAAGTAAAAGTCAGGAAAATGCCAGATATATAAGCAGATTATGGCAACTGCAAATCGAAAATCGAAGACAAACAGCTTGCAAAGTTTTGAAAAACGATTGCAAAGTCTGTAGATTCTTTTGGGTATGTTACATATGATATTATTATGACGGGTTCCATAGTCAAAAGTTCGAGAACGTAAAACAATATTTCGTAAATTGCCGTTAAAGTAGCGTACTATTATTCACAGCATGTAGAGGTCATAGGTCAATTAAAGAAGTTACTCGTACAAACGCTATCAGGTTTAAAACAGTGTCAAACATGAAATAGTCGCCAATTCGAGAATATTTCAAATTGCGTAACCAGTAGTGTTGGTAGGTGAAGAGACAAAGTTTAAAGTCAAGCTCAATCGGGCATGGTTAGTTCTTGCATGGGAGACTGCCTGAGAAAACCAGCTAGGGAAATTTTATTTGGTTTCATCACATACATATCAAACATATGAGACAACATTCGTGCATTTTTTTTTCACAGTAATGACAATTAGTTTTAGTAGAAAAACATGGAAATTTAGGCATGTTTTCAAGTTCATGAACATTTTTCCAATTTCTCTATTATTTTTGGAGATCAAGTTGGTGATGATGTCGGCACATAGTGGGGTTTGACCTGTTAACGTACCTTGAAAAGTCGTACAAAGTGAACGCAAAGTTGTGCAAAGTGATTGGAAAGTTTGTAGATATATTTGTATGCTTGACCTAACTTGTTGGTATATAGAAACCCGCAGTTGTAAAGTCAAATAAATGAATAAAAGCGAGATGAAAACAGCCTATATAAGCAGAGTATCACATGAGCTGACTGGCCGTAAAATGATAGAAAACAGCATGCAAAGTTGGCAAAAGTGTTCGAAACGTTGGCGGAGTTACATGTATATTTAACCTAAGTCATTGGAATGCCAACCCCGCAGTTAAATTTCGAAAACATTAAGTAAAAGTCAAGAAAATGCCAGATATATAAGCAGATTATGGCAACTGCAAATCGAAGATCGAAGACAAACAGCTTGCAAAGTTTTGAAAAACGATTGCAAAGTCTGTAGATTCTTTTGGGTATGTTACATATGATATTATTATGACGGGTTCCATAGTCAAAAGTTCGAGAACGTAAAACAATATTTCGTAAATTGCCGTTAAAGTAGCGTACTATTATTCACAGCATGTAGAGGTCATAGGTCAATTAAAGAAGTTACTCGTACAAACGCTATCAGGTTTAAAACAGTGTCAAACATGAAATAGTCGCCAATTCGAGAATATTTCAAATTGCGTAACCAGTAGTGTTGGTAGGTGAAGAGACAAAGTTTAAAGTCAAGCTCAATCGGGCATGGTTAGTTCTTGCATGGGAGACTGCCTGAGAAAACCAGCTAGGGAAATTTTATTTGGTTTCATCACATACATATCAAACATTTGAGACAACGTTCGTGCATTTTTTTCACAGTAATGACAATTAGTTTTAGTAGAAAAACATGGAAAATTAGGCATGTTTTCAAGTTCATGAACATTTTTCCAATTTCTCTATTATTTTTGGAGATCAAGTTGGTGATGATGTCGGCACATAGTGGGGTTTGACCTGTTAACGTACCGTGAAAAGTCGTACAAAGTGAACGCAAAGTTGTGCAAAGTGATTGGAAAGTTTGTAGATATATTTTTATGCTTGACCTAACTTGTTGGTATATAGAAACACGCAGTTATAAAGTCAAAGAAATGAATAAAAGCGAGATGAAAACAGCCTATATAAGCAGAGTATCACATGAGCTGACTGGCCGTATAAATGATAGAAAACAGCATGCAAAGTTGGTAAAAGTGTTCGAAACGTTGGCGGAGTTACATGTATATTTATCCTAAGTCATTGAAATGCCAACCCCGCAGTTAAATTTCGAAAACATTAAGTAAAAGTCAAGAAAATGCCAGATATATAAGCAGATTATGGCAACTGCAAATCGAAAATCGAAGACAAACTGCTTGCAAAGTTTTGAAAAACGATTGCAAAGTTTGTAGATTCGTTTGGGAATGTTACATATGATATTATTTTGACGGGTTCCATTGTCAAAAGTTCGAAAACGTAAACAAATATTTCGTAAATTGCCGTTAAAGTAGCGTACTATTATTCGCAGCGTGTAGAGGTCATAGGTCAATTCAAGAAGTTACTCGTACAAACGCTATCAGGTTTAAAACAGTGTCAAACATGAAATAGTCGCCAATTCGAGAATATTTCAAATTGCGTAACCAGTAGTGTTGGTAGGTGAAGAGACAAAGTTTAAAGTCAAGCTCAATCGGGCATGGTTAGTTCTTGCATGGGAGACTGCCTGAGAAAACCAGCTAGGGAAATTTTATTTGGTTTCATCACATACATATCAAACATATGAGACAACGTTCGTGCATTTTTTTTCACAGTAATGACAATTAGTTTTAGTAGAAAAACATGGAAATTTAGGCATGTTTTCAAGTTCATGAACATTTTTCCAATTTCTCTATTATTTTTGGAGATCAAGTTGGTGATGATGTCGGCACATAGTGGGGTTTGACCTGTTAACGTACCTTGAAAAGTCGTACAAAGTGAACGCAAAGTTGTGCAAAGTGATTGGAAAGTTTGTAGATATATTTTTATGCTTGACCTAACTTGTTGGTATATAGAAACCCGCAGTTGTAAAGTCAAATAAATGAATAAAAGCGAGATGAAAACAGCCTATATAAGCAGAGTATCACATGAGCTGACTGGCCGTAAAAATGATAGAAAACAGCATGCAAAGTTGGTAAAAGTGTTCGAAACGTTGGCGCAGTTACATGTATATTTAACCTAAGTCATTGGAATGCCAACCCCGCAGTTAAATTTCGAAAACATTAAGTAAAAGTCAGGAAAATGCCAGATATATAAGCAGATTATGGCAACTGCAAATCGAAAATCGAAGACAAACAGCTTGCAAAGTTTTGAAAAACGATTGCAAAGTCTGTAGATTCTTTTGGGTATGTTACATATGATATTATTATGACGGGTTCCATAGTCAAAAGTTCGAGAACGTAAAACAATATTTCGTAAATTGCCGTTAAAGTAGCGTACTATTATTCACAGCATGTAGAGGTCATAGGTCAATTAAAGAAGTTACTCGTACAAACGCTATCAGGTTTAAAACAGTGTCAAACATGAAATAGTCGCCAATTCGAGAATATTTCAAATTGCGTAACCAGTAGTGTTGGTAGGTGAAGAGACAAAGTTTAAAGTCAAGCTCAATCGGGCATGGTTAGTTCTTGCATGGGAGACTGCCTGAGAAAACCAGCTAGGGAAATTTTATTTGGTTTCATCACATACATATCAAACATATGAGACAACGTTCGTGCATTTTTTTCACAGTAATGACAATTAGTTTTAGTAGAAAAACATGGAAAATTAGGCATGTTTTCAAGTTCATGAACATTTTTCCAATTTCTCTATTATTTTTGGAGATCAAGTTGGTGATGATGTCGGCACATAGTGGGGTTTGACCTGTTAACGTACCGTGAAAAGTCGTACAAAGTGAACGCAAAGTTGTGCAAAGTGATTGGAAAGTTTGTAGATATATTTTTATGCTTGACCTAACTTGTTGGTATATAGAAACACGCAGTTATAAAGTCAAAGAAATGAATAAAAGCGAGATGAAAACAGCCTATATAAGCAGAGTATCACATGAGCTGACTGGCCGTAAAAATGATAGAAAACAGCATGCAAAGTTGGTAAAAGTGTTCGAAACGTTGGCGCAGTTACATGTATATTTAACCTAAGTCATTGGAATGCCAACCCCGCAGTTAAATTTCGAAAACATTAAGTAAAAGTCAGGAAAATGCCAGATATATAAGCAGATTATGGCAACTGCAAATCGAAAATCGAAGACAAACAGCTTGCAAAGTTTTGAAAAACGATTGCAAAGTCTGTAGATTCTTTTGGGTATGTTACATATGATATTATTATGACGGGTTCCATAGTCAAAAGTTCGAGAACGTAAAACAATATTTCGTAAATTGCCGTTAAAGTAGCGTACTATTATTCACAGCATGTAGAGGTCATAGGTCAATTAAAGAAGTTACTCGTACAAACGCTATCAGGTTTAAAACAGTGTCAAACATGAAATAGTCGCCAATTCGAGAATATTTCAAATTGCGTAACCAGTAGTGTTGGTAGGTGAAGAGACAAAGTTTAAAGTCAAGCTCAATCGGGCATGGTTAGTTCTTGCATGGGAGACTGCCTGAGAAAACCAGCTAGGGAAATTTTATTTGGTTTCATCACATACATATCAAACATATGAGACAACGTTCGTGCATTTTTTTTTCACAGTAATGACAATTAGTTTTAGTAGAAAAACATGGAAATTTAGGCATGTTTTCAAGTTCATGAACATTTTTCCAATTTCTCTATTATTTTTGGAGATCAAGTTGGTGATGATGTCGGCACATAGTGGGGTTTGACCTGTTAACGTACCTTGAAAAGTCGTACAAAGTGAACGCAAAGTTGTGCAAAGTGATTGGAAAGTTTGTAGATATATTTGTATGCTTGACCTAACTTGTTGGTATATAGAAACCCGCAGTTGTAAAGTCAAATAAATGAATAAAAGCGAGATGAAAACAGCCTATATAAGCAGAGTATCACATGAGCTGACTGGCCGTAAAATGATAGAAAACAGCATGCAAAGTTGGCAAAAGTGTTCGAAACGTTGGCGGAGTTACATGTATATTTAACCTAAGTCATTGGAATGCCAACCCCGCAGTTAAATTTCGAAAACATTAAGTAAAAGTCAAGAAAATGCCAGATATATAAGCAGATTATGGCAACTGCAAATCGAAGATCGAAGACAAACAGCTTGCAAAGTTTTGAAAAACGATTGCAAAGTCTGTAGATTCTTTTGGGTATGTTACATATGATATTATTATGACGGGTTCCATAGTCAAAAGTTCGAGAACGTAAAACAATATTTCGTAAATTGCCGTTAAAGTAGCGTACTATTATTCACAGCATGTAGAGGTCATAGGTCAATTAAAGAAGTTACTCGTACAAACGCTATCAGGTTTAAAACAGTGTCAAACATGAAATAGTCGCCAATTCGAGAATATTTCAAATTGCGTAACCAGTAGTGTTGGTAGGTGAAGAGACAAAGTTTAAAGTCAAGCTCAATCGGGCATGGTTAGTTCTTGCATGGGAGACTGCCTGAGAAAACCAGCTAGGGAAATTTTATTTGGTTTCATCACATACATATCAAACATATGAGACAACGTTCGTGCATTTTTTTTTCACAGTAATGACAATTAGTTTTAGTAGAAAAACATGGAAATTTAGGCATGTTTTCAAGTTCATGAACATTTTTCCAATTTCTCTATTATTTTTGGAGATCAAGTTGGTGATGATGTCGGCACATAGTGGGGTTTGACCTGTTAACGTACCTTGAAAAGTCGTACAAAGTGAACGCAAAGTTGTGCAAAGTGATTGGAAAGTTTGTAGATATATTTGTATGCTTGACCTAACTTGTTGGTATATAGAAACCCGCAGTTGTAAAGTCAAATAAATGAATAAAAGCGAGATGAAAACAGCCTATATAAGCAGAGTATCACATGAGCTGACTGGCCGTAAAAATGATAGAAAACAGCATGCAAAGTTGGCAAAAGTGTTCGAAACGTTGGCGGAGTTACATGTATATTTAACCTAAGTCATTGGAATACCAACCCCGCAGTTAAATTTCGAAAACATTAAGTAAAAGTCAAGAAAATGCCAGATATATAAGCAGATTATGGCAACTGCAAATCGAAGATCGAAGACAAACAGCTTGCAAAGTTTTGAAAAACGATTGCAAAGTCTGTAGATTCTTTTGGGTATGTTACATATGATATTATTATGACGGGTTCCATAGTCAAAAGTTCGAGAACGTAAAACAATATTTCGTAAATTGCCGTTAAAGTAGCGTACTATTATTCACAGCATGTAGAGGTCATAGGTCAATTAAAGAAGTTACTCGTACAAACGCTATCAGGTTTAAAACAGTGTCAAACATGAAATAGTCGCCAATTCGAGAATATTTCAAATTGCGTAACCAGTAGTGTTGGTAGGTGAAGAGACAAAGTTTAAAGTCAAGCTCAATCGGGCATGGTTAGTTCTTGCATGGGAGACTGCCTGAGAAAACCAGCTAGGGAAATTTTATTTGGTTTCATCACATACATATCAAACATATGAGACAACGTTCGTGCATTTTTTTCACAGTAATGACAATTAGTTTTAGTAGAAAAACATGGAAAATTAGGCATGTTTTCAAGTTCATGAACATTTTTCCAATTTCTCTATTATTTTTGGAGATCAAGTTGGTGATGATGTCGGCACATAGTGGGGTTTGACCTGTTAACGTACCGTGAAAAGTCGTACAAAGTGAACGCAAAGTTGTGCAAAGTGATTGGAAAGTTTGTAGATATATTTTTATGCTTGACCTAACTTGTTGGTATATAGAAACACGCAGTTATAAAGTCAAAGAAATGAATAAAAGCGAGATGAAAACAGCCTATATAAGCAGAGTATCACATGAGCTGACTGGCCGTAAAAATGATAGAAAACAGCATGCAAAGTTGGTAAAAGTGTTCGAAACGTTGGCGCAGTTACATGTATATTTAACCTAAGTCATTGGAATGCCAACCCCGCAGTTAAATTTCGAAAACATTAAGTAAAAGTCAGGAAAATGCCAGATATATAAGCAGATTATGGCAACTGCAAATCGAAAATCGAAGACAAACAGCTTGCAAAGTTTTGAAAAACGATTGCAAAGTCTGTAGATTCTTTTGGGTATGTTACATATGATATTATTATGACGGGTTCCATAGTCAAAAGTTCGAGAACGTAAAACAATATTTCGTAAATTGCCGTTAAAGTAGCGTACTATTATTCACAGCATGTAGAGGTCATAGGTCAATTAAAGAAGTTACTCGTACAAACGCTATCAGGTTTAAAACAGTGTCAAACATGAAATAGTCGCCAATTCGAGAATATTTCAAATTGCGTAACCAGTAGTGTTGGTAGGTGAAGAGACAAAGTTTAAAGTCAAGCTCAATCGGGCATGGTTAGTTCTTGCATGGGAGACTGCCTGAGAAAACCAGCTAGGGAAATTTTATTTGGTTTCATCACATACATATCAAACATATGAGACAACGTTCGTGCATTTTTTTTTCACAGTAATGACAATTAGTTTTAGTAGAAAAACATGGAAATTTAGGCATGTTTTCAAGTTCATGAACATTTTTCCAATTTCTCTATTATTTTTGGAGATCAAGTTGGTGATGATGTCGGCACATAGTGGGGTTTGACCTGTTAACGTACCATGAAAAGTCGTACAAAGTGAACGCAAAGTTGTGCAAAGTGATTGGAAAGTTTGTAGATATATTTGTATGCTTGACCTAACTTGTTGGTATATAGAAACCCGCAGTTGTAAAGTCAAATAAATGAATAAAAGCGAGATGAAAACAGCCTATATAAGCAGAGTATCACATGAGCTGACTGGCCGTAAAAATGATAGAAAACAGCATGCAAAGATGGCAAAAGTGTTCGAAACGTTGGCGGAGTTACATGTATATTTAACCTAAGTCATTGGAATGCCAACCCCGCAGTTAAATTTCGAAAACATTAAGTAAAAGTCAAGAAAATGCCAGATATATAAGCAGATTATGGCAACTGCAAATCGAAAATCGAAGACAAACAGCTTGCAAAGTTTTGAAAAACGATTGCAAAGTCTGTAGATTCTTTTGGGTATGTTACATATGATATTATTATGACGGGTTCCATAGTCAAAAGTTCGAGAACGTAAAACAATATTTCGTAAATTGCCGTTAAAGTAGCGTACTATTATTCACAGCATGTAGAGGTCATAGGTCAATTAAAGAAGTTACTCGTACAAACGCTATCAGGTTTAAAACAGTGTCAAACATGAAATAGTCGCCAATTCGAGAATATTTCAAATTGCGTAACCAGTAGTGTTGGTAGGTGAAGAGACAAAGTTTAAAGTCAAGCTCAATCGGGCATGGTTAGTTCTTGCATGGGAGACTGCCTGAGAAAACCAGCTAGGGAAATTTTATTTGGTTTCATCACATACATATCAAACATATGAGACAACGTTCGTGCATTTTTTTCACAGTAATGACAATTAGTTTTAGTAGAAAAACATGGAAAATTAGGCATGTTTTCAAGTTCATGAACATTTTTCCAATTTCTCTATTATTTTTGGAGATCAAGTTGGTGATGATGTCGGCACATAGTGGGGTTTGACCTGTTAACGTACCGTGAAAGGTCGTACAAAGTGAACGCAAAGTTGTGCAAAGTGATTGGAAAGTTTGTAGATATATTTTTATGCTTGACCTAACTTGTTGGTATATAGAAACACGCAGTTATAAAGTCAAAGAAATGAATAAAAGCGAGATGAAAACAGCCTATATAAGCAGAGTATCACATGAGCTGACTGGCCGTAAAAATGATAGAAAACAGCATGCAAAGTTGGTAAAAGTGTTCGAAACGTTGGCGCAGTTACATGTATATTTAACCTAAGTCATTGGAATGCCAACCCCGCAGTTAAATTTCGAAAACATTAAGTAAAAGTCAGGAAAATGCCAGATATATAAGCAGATTATGGCAACTGCAAATCGAAAATCGAAGACAAACAGCTTGCAAAGTTTTGAAAAACGATTGCAAAGTCTGTAGATTCTTTTGGGTATGTTACATATGATATTATTATGACGGGTTCCATAGTCAAAAGTTCGAGAACGTAAAACAATATTTCGTAAATTGCCGTTAAAGTAGCGTACTATTATTCACAGCATGTAGAGGTCATAGGTCAATTAAAGAAGTTGCTCGTACAAACGCTATCAGGTTTAAAACAGTGTCAAACATGAAATAGTCGCCAATTCGAGAATATTTCAAATTGCGTAACCAGTAGTGTTGGTAGGTGAAGAGACAAAGTTTAAAGTCAAGCTCAATCGGGCATGGTTAGTTCTTGCATGGGAGACTGCCTGAGAAAACCAGCTAGGGAAATTTTATTTGGTTTCATCACATACATATCAAACATATGAGACAACGTTCGTGCATTTTTTTTTCACAGTAATGACAATTAGTTTTAGTAGAAAAACATGGAAATTTAGGCATGTTTTCAAGTTCATGAACATTTTTCCAATTTCTCTATTATTTTTGGAGATCAAGTTGGTGATGATGTCGGCACATGGTGGGGTTTGACCTGTTAACGTACCTTGAAAAGTCGTACAATGTGAACGCAAAGTTGTGCAAAGTGATTGGAAAGTTTGTAGATATATTTGTATGCTTGACCTAACTTGTTGGTATATAGAAACCCGCAGTTGTAAAGTCAAATAAATGAATAAAAGCGAGATGAAAACAGCCTATATAAGCAGAGTATCACATGAGCTGACTGGCCGTAAAAATGATAGAAAACAGCATGCAAAGTTGGCAAAAGTGTTCGAAACGTTGGCGGAGTTACATGTATATTTAACCTAAGTCATTGGAATGCCAACCCCGCCGTTAAATTTCGAAAACATTAAGTAAAAGTCAAGAAAATGCCAGATATATAAGCAGATTATGGCAACTGCAAATCGAAAATCGAAGACAAACAGCTTGCAAAGTTTTGAAAAACGATTGCAAAGTCTGTAGATTCTTTTGGGTATGTTACATATGATATTATTATGACGGGTTCCATAGTCAAAAGTTCGAGAACGTAAAACAATATTTCGTAAATTGCCGTTAAATTAGCGTACTATTATTCACAGCATGTAGAGGTCATAGGTCAATTAAAGAAGTTACTCGTACAAACGCTATCAGGTTTAAAACAGTGTCAAACATGAAATAGTCGCCAACTGCAGTTATTTCAAATTGAGTAACCAGTAGTGTTGGTAGGTGAAGAGACAAAGTTTAAAGTCAATCTCAATCGGGCATGGTTAGTTCTTGCATGGGATACTGCGTGAGAAAACCAGCTAGGGAATTTTTTTTTGTTTCATCACATACATATCAAACATATGAGACAACGTTCGTGCATCTTTTTTTCACTGTAATGTCAATTATTTTTAGTAGAAAAACATGGAAATTGAGGCATGTTTTCAAGTTCATGAACATTTTTCCAATTTCTCTGTTATTTTTGGAGATCAAGTTGGTGATGATGTCGGCACATCGTGGCGTTTGACCTGTTAACGTACCGTGAAAAGTCGTACAAAGTGAACGCAAAGTTGTGCAAAGTGATTGGAAAGTTTGTAGATATATTTGTATGCTTGACCTAACTTGTTGGCATATAGAAACCCGTAGTTGTAAGTCAAATAAATGAATAAAAGCGAGATGAAAACAGCGTATATAAGCAGAGTATCACATGAGCTGACTGGCCGTAAACATGATAGAAAACAGCATGCAAAGTTGGTAAAAGTGTTCGAAACGTTGGCGGAGTTACATGTATATTTAACCTAAGTCATTGGAATGCCAACCCCGCAGTTAAATTTCGAAAACATTACGTAATTGTCTGGAAAATGCCAGATATATAAGCAGATTATCGCAACTGCAAACCGAAAATCGAAGACAAACTGCTTGCAAAGTTTTGAAAAGCGATTGCAAAGTTTGTAGATTCGTTTGGGAATGTTACACATGATATTATATTGACGGGTTCCATAGTCAAAAGTACGAAAACGTAAAACAATATTTCGTAAATTGCCGTTAAAGTAGCGAACTATTATTATTCGCAGCATGTAGAGGTCATAGGTCAATTCAAGAAGTTACTCGTACAAACGCGATCAGGTTTAAAACAGTGTCAAACATGAAATAGTCGCCAACTGCAGTTATTTCAAATTGAGTAACCAGTAGTGTTGGTAGGTGAAGAGACAAAGTTTAAAGTCAATCTCAATCGGGCATGGTTAGTTCTTGCATGGGATACTGCGTGAGAAAACCAGCTAGGGAATTTTTTTTTGTTTCATCATATACATATCAAACATATGAGACAACGTTCGTGCATCTTTTTTTCACTGTAATGTCAATTATTTTTAGTAGAAAAACATGGAAATTGAGGCATGTTTTCAAGTTCATGAACATTTTTCCAATTTCTCTGTTATTTTTGGAGATCAAGTTGGTGATGATGTCGGCAAACCGTGGGGTTTGACCTGTTAACGTACCGTGAAAAGTCGTACAAAGTGAACGCAAAGTTGTGCAAAGTGATTGGAAAGTTTGTAGATATATTTTTATGCTTGACCTAACTTGTTGGTATATAGAAACACGCAGTTATAAAGTCAAAGAAATGAATAAAAGCGAGATGAAAACAGCCTATATAAGCAGAGTATCACATGAGCTGACTGGCCGTAAAAATGATAGAAAACAGCATGCAAAGTTGGTAAAAGTGTTCGAAACGTTGGCGCAGTTACATGTATATTTAACCTAAGTCATTGGAATGCCAACCCCGCAGTTAAATTTCGAAAACATTAAGTAAAAGTCAAGAAAATGCCAGATATATAAGCAGATTATGGCAACTGCAAATCGAAAATAGAAGACAAACAGCTTGCAAAGTTTTGAAAAACGATTGCAAAGTCTGTAGATTCTTTTGGGTATGTTACATATGATATTATTATGACGGGTTCCATAGTCAAAAGTTCGAGAACGTAAAACAATATTTCGTAAATTGCCGTTAAAGTAGCGTACTATTATTCACAGCATGTAGAGGTCATAGGCCAATTAAAGAAGTTACTCGTACAAACGCGATCAGGTTTAAAACAGTGTCAAACATGAAATAGTCGCCAACTGCAGTTATTTCAAATTGAGTAACCAGTTGTGTTGGTAGGTGAAGAGACAAAGTTTAAAGTCAAGCTCAATCGGGCATGGTTAGTTCTTGCATGGGAGACTGCCTGAGAAAACCAGCTAGGGAAATTTTATTTGGTTTCATCACATACATATCAAACATATGAGACAACGTTCGTGCATTTTTTTCACAGTAATGACAATTAGTTTTAGTAGAAAAACATGGAAAATTAGGCATGTTTTCAAGTTCATGAACATTTTTCCAATTTCTCTATTATTTTTGGAGATCAAGTTGGTGATGATGTCGGCACATAGTGGGGTTTGACCTGTTAACGTACCGTGAAAAGTCGTACAAAGTGAACGCAAAGTTGTGCAAAGTGATTGGAAAGTTTGTAGATATATTTTTATGCTTGACCTAACTTGTTGGTATATAGAAACACGCAGTTATAAAGTCAAAGAAATGAATAAAAGCGAGATGAAAACAGCCTATATAAGCAGAGTATCACATGAGCTGACTGGCCGTAAAAATGATAGAAAACAGCATGCAAAGTTGGTAAAAGTGTTCGAAACGTTGGCGCAGTTACATGTATATTTAACCTAAGTCATTGGAATGCCAACCCCGCAGTTAAATTTCGAAAACATTAAGTAAAAGTCAGGAAAATGCCAGATATATAAGCAGATTATGGCAACTGCAAATCGAAAATCGAAGACAAACAGCTTGCAAAGTTTTGAAAAACGATTGCAAAGTCTGTAGATTCTTTTGGGTATGTTACATATGATATTATTATGACGGGTTCCATAGTCAAAAGTTCGAGAACGTAAAACAATATTTCGTAAATTGCCGTTAAAGTAGCGTACTATTATTCACAGCATGTAGAGGTCATAGGTCAATTAAAGAAGTTACTCGTACAAACGCTATCAGGTTTAAAACAGTGTCAAACATGAAATAGTCGCCAATTCGAGAATATTTCAAATTGCGTAACCAGTAGTGTTGGTAGGTGAAGAGACAAAGTTTAAAGTCAAGCTCAATCGGGCATGGTTAGTTCTTGCATGGGAGACTGCCTGAGAAAACCAGCTAGGGAAATTTTATTTGGTTTCATCACATACATATCAAACATATGAGACAACGTTCGTGCATTTTTTTTTCACAGTAATGACAATTAGTTTTAGTAGAAAAACATGGAAATTTAGGCATGTTTTCAAGTTCATGAACATTTTTCCAATTTCTCTATTATTTTTGGAGATCAAGTTGGTGATGATGTCGGCACATAGTGGGGTTTGACCTGTTAACGTACCTTGAAAAGTCGTACAAAGTGAACGCAAAGTTGTGCAAAGTGATTGGAAAGTTTGTAGATATATTTGTATGCTTGACCTAACTTGTTGGTATATAGAAACCCGCAGTTGTAAAGTCAAATAAATGAATAAAAGCGAGATGAAAACAGCCTATATAAGCAGAGTATCACATGAGCTGACTGGCCGTAAAATGATAGAAAACAGCATGCAAAGTTGGCAAAAGTGTTCGAAACGTTGGCGGAGTTACATGTATATTTAACCTAAGTCATTGGAATGCCAACCCCGCAGTTAAATTTCGAAAACATTAAGTAAAAGTCAAGAAAATGCCAGATATATAAGCAGATTATGGCAACTGCAAATCGAAGATCGAAGACAAACAGCTTGCAAAGTTTTGAAAAACGATTGCAAAGTCTGTAGATTCTTTTGGGTATGTTACATATGATATTATTATGACGGGTTCCATAGTCAAAAGTTCGAGAACGTAAAACAATATTTCGTAAATTGCCGTTAAAGTAGCGTACTATTATTCACAGCATGTAGAGGTCATAGGTCAATTAAAGAAGTTACTCGTACAAACGCTATCAGGTTTAAAACAGTGTCAAACATGAAATAGTCGCCAATTCGAGAATATTTCAAATTGCGTAACCAGTAGTGTTGGTAGGTGAAGAGACAAAGTTTAAAGTCAAGCTCAATCGGGCATGGTTAGTTCTTGCATGGGAGACTGCCTGAGAAAACCAGCTAGGGAAATTTTATTTGGTTTCATCACATACATATCAAACATATGAGACAACGTTCGTGCATTTTTTTTTCACAGTAATGACAATTAGTTTTAGTAGAAAAACATGGAAATTTAGGCATGTTTTCAAGTTCATGAACATTTTTCCAATTTCTCTATTATTTTTGGAGATCAAGTTGGTGATGATGTCGGCACATAGTGGGGTTTGACCTGTTAACGTACCTTGAAAAGTCGTACAAAGTGAACGCAAAGTTGTGCAAAGTGATTGGAAAGTTTGTAGATATATTTGTATGCTTGACCTAACTTGTTGGTATATAGAAACCCGCAGTTGTAAAGTCAAATAAATGAATAAAAGCGAGATGAAAACAGCCTATATAAGCAGAGTATCACATGAGCTGACTGGCCGTAAAAATGATAGAAAACAGCATGCAAAGTTGGCAAAAGTGTTCGAAACGTTGGCGGAGTTACATGTATATTTAACCTAAGTCATTGGAATACCAACCCCGCAGTTAAATTTCGAAAACATTAAGTAAAAGTCAAGAAAATGCCAGATATATAAGCAGATTATGGCAACTGCAAATCGAAGATCGAAGACAAACAGCTTGCAAAGTTTTGAAAAACGATTGCAAAGTCTGTAGATTCTTTTGGGTATGTTACATATGATATTATTATGACGGGTTCCATAGTCAAAAGTTCGAGAACGTAAAACAATATTTCGTAAATTGCCGTTAAAGTAGCGTACTATTATTCACAGCATGTAGAGGTCATAGGTCAATTAAAGAAGTTACTCGTACAAACGCTATCAGGTTTAAAACAGTGTCAAACATGAAATAGTCGCCAATTCGAGAATATTTCAAATTGCGTAACCAGTAGTGTTGGTAGGTGAAGAGACAAAGTTTAAAGTCAAGCTCAATCGGGCATGGTTAGTTCTTGCATGGGAGACTGCCTGAGAAAACCAGCTAGGGAAATTTTATTTGGTTTCATCACATACATATCAAACATATGAGACAACGTTCGTGCATTTTTTTCACAGTAATGACAATTAGTTTTAGTAGAAAAACATGGAAAATTAGGCATGTTTTCAAGTTCATGAACATTTTTCCAATTTCTCTATTATTTTTGGAGATCAAGTTGGTGATGATGTCGGCACATAGTGGGGTTTGACCTGTTAACGTACCGTGAAAAGTCGTACAAAGTGAACGCAAAGTTGTGCAAAGTGATTGGAAAGTTTGTAGATATATTTTTATGCTTGACCTAACTTGTTGGTATATAGAAACACGCAGTTATAAAGTCAAAGAAATGAATAAAAGCGAGATGAAAACAGCCTATATAAGCAGAGTATCACATGAGCTGACTGGCCGTAAAAATGATAGAAAACAGCATGCAAAGTTGGTAAAAGTGTTCGAAACGTTGGCGCAGTTACATGTATATTTAACCTAAGTCATTGGAATGCCAACCCCGCAGTTAAATTTCGAAAACATTAAGTAAAAGTCAGGAAAATGCCAGATATATAAGCAGATTATGGCAACTGCAAATCGAAAATCGAAGACAAACAGCTTGCAAAGTTTTGAAAAACGATTGCAAAGTCTGTAGATTCTTTTGGGTATGTTACATATGATATTATTATGACGGGTTCCATAGTCAAAAGTTCGAGAACGTAAAACAATATTTCGTAAATTGCCGTTAAAGTAGCGTACTATTATTCACAGCATGTAGAGGTCATAGGTCAATTAAAGAAGTTACTCGTACAAACGCTATCAGGTTTAAAACAGTGCCAAACATGAAATAGTCGCCAATTCGAGAATATTTCAAATTGCGTAACCAGTAGTGTTGGTAGGTGAAGAGACAAAGTTTAAAGTCAAGCTCAATCGGGCATGGTTAGTTCTTGCATGGGAGACTGCCTGAGAAAACCAGCTAGGGAAATTTTATTTGGTTTCATCACATACATATCAAACATATGAGACAACGTTCGTGCATTTTTTTTTCACAGTAATGACAATTAGTTTTAGTAGAAAAACATGGAAATTTAGGCATGTTTTCAAGTTCATGAACATTTTTCCAATTTCTCTATTATTTTTGGAGATCAAGTTGGTGATGATGTCGGCACATAGTGGGGTTTGACCTGTTAACGTACCTTGAAAAGTCGTACAAAGTGAACGCAAAGTTGTGCAAAGTGATTGGAAAGTTTGTAGATATATTTGTATGCTTGACCTAACTTGTTGGTATATAGAAACCCGCAGTTGTAAAGTCAAATAAATGAATAAAAGCGAGATGAAAACAGCCTATATAAGCAGAGTATCACATGAGCTGACTGGCCGTAAAAATGATAGAAAACAGCATGCAAAGATGGCAAAAGTGTTCGAAACGTTGGCGGAGTTACATGTATATTTAACCTAAGTCATTGTAATGCCAACCCCGCAGTTAAATTTCGAAAACATTAAGTAAAAGTCAAGAAAATGCCAGATATATAAGCAGATTATGGCAACTGCAAATCGAAAATCGAAGACAAACAGCTTGCAAAGTTTTGAAAAACGATTGCAAAGTCTGTAGATTCTTTTGGGTATGTTACATATGATATTATTATGACGGGTTCCATAGTCAAAAGTTCGAGAACGTAAAACAATATTTCGTAAATTGCCGTTAAAGTAGCGTACTATTATTCACAGCATGTAGAGGTCATAGGTCAATTAAAGAAGTTACTCGTACAAACGCTATCAGGTTTAAAACAGTGTCAAACATGAAATAGTCGCCAATTCGAGAATATTTCAAATTGCGTAACCAGTAGTGTTGGTAGGTGAAGAGACAAAGTTTAAAGTCAAGCTCAATCGGGCATGGTTAGTTCTTGCATGGGAGACTGCCTGAGAAAACCAGCTAGGGAAATTTTATTTGGTTTCATCACATACATATCAAACATATGAGACAACGTTCGTGCATTTTTTTCACAGTAATGACAATTAGTTTTAGTAGAAAAACATGGAAAATTAGGCATGTTTTCAAGTTCATGAACATTTTTCCAATTTCTCTATTATTTTTGGAGATCAAGTTGGTGATGATGTCGGCACATAGTGGGGTTTGACCTGTTAACGTACCGTGAAAGGTCGTACAAAGTGAACGCAAAGTTGTGCAAAGTGATTGGAAAGTTTGTAGATATATTTTTATGCTTGACCTAACTTGTTGGTATATAGAAACACGCAGTTATAAAGTCAAAGAAATGAATAAAAGCGAGATGAAAACAGCCTATATAAGCAGAGTATCACATGAGCTGACTGCCCGTAAAAATGATAGAAAACAGCATGCAAAGTTGGTAAAAGTGTTCGAAACGTTGGCGCAGTTACATGTATATTTAACCTAAGTCATTGGAATGCCAACCCCGCAGTTAAATTTCGAAAACATTAAGTAAAAGTCAGGAAAATGCCAGATATATAAGCAGATTATGGCAACTGCAAATCGAAAATCGAAGACAAACAGCTTGCAAAGTTTTGAAAAACGATTGCAAAGTCTGTAGATTCTTTTGGGTATGTTACATATGATATTATTATGACGGGTTCCATAGTCAAAAGTTCGAGAACGTAAAACAATATTTCGTAAATTGCCGTTAAAGTAGCGTACTATTATTCACAGCATGTAGAGGTCATAGGTCAATTAAAGAAGTTGCTCGTACAAACGCTATCAGGTTTAAAACAGTGTCAAACATGAAATAGTCGCCAATTCGAGAATATTTCAAATTGCGTAACCAGTAGTGTTGGTAGGTGAAGAGACAAAGTTTAAAGTCAAGCTCAATCGGGCATGGTTAGTTCTTGCATGGGAGACTGCCTGAGAAAACCAGCTAGGGAAATTTTATTTGGTTTCATCACATACATATCAAACATATGAGACAACGTTCGTGCATTTTTTTTTCACAGTAATGACAATTAGTTTTAGTAGAAAAACATGGAAATTTAGGCATGTTTTCAAGTTCATGAACATTTTTCCAATTTCTCTATTATTTTTGGAGATCAAGTTGGTGATGATGTCGGCACATGGTGGGGTTTGACCTGTTAACGTACCTTGAAAAGTCGTACAATGTGAACGCAAAGTTGTGCAAAGTGATTGGAAAGTTTGTAGATATATTTGTATGCTTGACCTAACTTGTTGGTATATAGAAACCCGCAGTTGTAAAGTCAAATAAATGAATAAAAGCGAGATGAAAACAGCCTATATAAGCAGAGTATCACATGAGCTGACTGGCCGTAAAAATGATAGAAAACAGCATGCAAAGTTGGCAAAAGTGTTCGAAACGTTGGCGGAGTTACATGTATATTTAACCTAAGTCATTGGAATGCCAACCCCGCCGTTAAATTTCGAAAACATTAAGTAAAAGTCAAGAAAATGCCAGATATATAAGCAGATTATGGCAACTGCAAATCGAAAATCGAAGACAAACAGCTTGCAAAGTTTTGAAAAACGATTGCAAAGTCTGTAGATTCTTTTGGGTATGTTACATATGATATTATTATGACGGGTTCCATAGTCAAAAGTTCGAGAACGTAAAACAATATTTCGTAAATTGCCGTTAAAGTAGCGTACTATTATTCACAGCATGTAGAGGTCATAGGTCAATTAAAGAAGTTACTCGTACAAACGCTATCAGGTTTAAAACAGTGTCAAACATGAAATAGTCGCCAACTGCAGTTATTTCAAATTGAGTAACCAGTAGTGTTGGTAGGTGAAGAGACAAAGTTTAAAGTCAATCTCAATCGGGCATGGTTAGTTCTTGCATGGGATACTGCGTGAGAAAACCAGCTAGGGAATTTTTTTTTGTTTCATCACATACATATCAAACATATGAGACAACGTTCGTGCATCTTTTTTTCACTGTAATGTCAATTATTTTTAGTAGAAAAACATGGAAATTGAGGCATGTTTTCAAGTTCATGAACATTTTTCCAATTTCTCTGTTATTTTTGGAGATCAAGTTGGTGATGATGTCGGCACATCGTGGCGTTTGACCTGTTAACGTACCGTGAAAAGTCGTACAAAGTGAACGCAAAGTTGTGCAAAGTGATTGGAAAGTTTGTAGATATATTTGTATGCTTGACCTAACTTGTTGGCATATAGAAACCCGTAGTTGTAAGTCAAATAAATGAATAAAAGCGAGATGAAAACAGCGTATATAAGCAGAGTATCACATGAGCTGACTGGCCGTAAACATGATAGAAAACAGCATGCAAAGTTGGTAAAAGTGTTCGAAACGTTGGCGGAGTTACATGTATATTTAACCTAAGTCATTGGAATGCCAACCCCGCAGTTAAATTTCGAAAACATTACGTAATTGTCTGGAAAATGCCAGATATATAAGCAGATTATCGCAACTGCAAACCGAAAATCGAAGACAAACTGCTTGCAAAGTTTTGAAAAGCGATTGCAAAGTTTGTAGATTCGTTTGGGAATGTTACACATGATATTATATTGACGGGTTCCATAGTCAAAAGTACGAAAACGTAAAACAATATTTCGTAAATTGCCGTTAAAGTAGCGAACTATTATTATTCGCAGCATGTAGAGGTCATAGGTCAATTCAAGAAGTTACTCGTACAAACGCGATCAGGTTTAAAACAGTGTCAAACATGAAATAGTCGCCAACTGCAGTTATTTCAAATTGAGTAACCAGTAGTGTTGGTAGGTGAAGAGACAAAGTTTAAAGTCAATCTCAATCGGGCATGGTTAGTTCTTGCATGGGATACTGCGTGAGAAAACCAGCTAGGGAATTTTTTTTTGTTTCATCACATACATATCAAACATATGAGACAACGTTCGTGCATCTTTTTTTCACTGTAATGTCAATTATTTTTAGTAGAAAAACATGGAAATTGAGGCATGTTTTCAAGTTCATGAACATTTTTCCAATTTCTCTGTTATTTTTGGAGATCAAGTTGGTGATGATGTCGGCAAACCGTGGGGTTTGACCTGTTAACGTACCGTGAAAAGTCGTACAAAGTGAACGCAAAGTTGTGCAAAGTGATTGGAAAGTTTGTAGATATATTTTTATGCTTGACCTAACTTGTTGGTATATAGAAACACGCAGTTATAAAGTCAAAGAAATGAATAAAAGCGAGATGAAAACAGCCTATATAAGCAGAGTATCACATGAGCTGACTGGCCGTAAAAATGATAGAAAACAGCATGCAAAGTTGGTAAAAGTGTTCGAAACGTTGGCGCAGTTACATGTATATTTAACCTAAGTCATTGGAATGCCAACCCCGCAGTTAAATTTCGAAAACATTAAGTAAAAGTCAAGAAAATGCCAGATATATAAGCAGATTATGGCAACTGCAAATCGAAAATAGAAGACAAACAGCTTGCAAAGTTTTGAAAAACGATTGCAAAGTCTGTAGATTCTTTTGGGTATGTTACATATGATATTATTATGACGGGTTCCATAGTCAAAAGTTCGAGAACGTAAAACAATATTTCGTAAATTGCCGTTAAAGTAGCGTACTATTATTCACAGCATGTAGAGGTCATAGGCCAATTAAAGAAGTTACTCGTACAAACGCGATCAGGTTTAAAACAGTGTCAAACATGAAATAGTCGCCAACTGCAGTTATTTCAAATTGAGTAACCAGTAGTGTTGGTAGGTGAAGAGACAAAGTTTAAAGTCAATCTCAATCGGGCATGGTTAGTTCTTGCATGGGATACTGCGTGAGAAAACCAGCTAGGGAATTTTTTTTTGTTTCATCACATACATATCAAACATATGAGACAACGTTCGTGCATCTTTTTTTCACTGTAATGTCAATTATTTTTAGTAGAAAAACATGGAAATTGAGGCATGTTTTCAAGTTCATGAACATTTTTCCAATTTCTCTGTTATTTTTGGAGATCAAGTTGGTGATGATGTCGGCACATCGTGGCGTTTGACCTGTTAACGTACCGTGAAAAGTCGTACAAAGTGAACGCAAAGTTGTGCAAAGTGATTGGAAAGTTTGTAGATATATTTGTATGCTTGACCTAACTTGTTGGCATATAGAAACCCGTAGTTGTAAGTCAAATAAATGAATAAAAGCGAGATGAAAACAGCGTATATAAGCAGAGTATCACATGAGCTGAGTGGCCGTAAACATGATAGAAAACAGCATGCAAAGTTGGTAAAAGTGTTCGAAACGTTGGCGGAGTTACATGTATATTTAACCTAAGTCATTGGAATGCCAACCCCGCAGTTAAATTTCGAAAACATTACGTAATTGTCTGGAAAATGCCAGATATATAAGCAGATTATCGCAACTGCAAACCGAAAATCGAAGACAAACTGCTTGCAAAGTTTTGAAAAGCGATTGCAAAGTTTGTAGATTCGTTTGGGAATGTTACACATGATATTATATTGACGGGTTCCATAGTCAAAAGTTCGAAAACGTAAAACAATATTTCGTAAATTGCCGTTAAAGTAGCGAACTATTATTATTCGCAGCATGTAGAGGTCATAGGTCAATTCAAGAAGTTACTCGTACAAACGCGATCAGGTTTAAAACAGTGTCAAACATGAAATAGTCGCCAACTGCAGTTATTTCAAATTGAGTAACCAGTAGTGTTGGTAGGTGAAGAGACAAAGTTTAAAGTCAATCTCAATCGGGCATGGTTAGTTCTTGCATGGGATACTGCGTGAGAAAACCAGCTAGGGAATTTTTTTTTGTTTCATCACATACATATCAAACATATGAGACAACGTTCGTGCATCTTTTTTTCACTGTAATGTCAATTATTTTTAGTAGAAAAACATGGAAATTGAGGCATGTTTTCAAGTTCATGAACATTTTTCCAATTTCTCTGTTATTTTTGGAGATCAAGTTGGTGATGATGTCGGCACATAGTGGGGTTTGACCTGTTAACGTACCGTGAAAAGTCGTACAAAGTGAACGCAAAGTTGTGCAAAGTGATTGGAAAGTTTGTAGATATATTTTTATGCTTGACCTAACTTGTTGGTATATAGAAACACGCAGTTATAAAGTCAAAGAAATGAATAAAAGCGAGATGAAAACAGCCTATATAAGCAGAGTATCACATGAGCTGACTGGCCGTAAAAATGATAGAAAACAGCATGCAAAGTTGGTAAAAGTGTTCGAAACGTTGGCGCAGTTACATGTATATTTAACCTAAGTCATTGGAATGCCAACCCCGCAGTTAAATTTCGAAAACATTAAGTAAAAGTCAAGAAAATGCCAGATATATAAGCAGATTATGGCAACTGCAAATCGAAAATAGAAGACAAACAGCTTGCAAAGTTTTGAAAAACGATTGCAAAGTCTGTAGATTCTTTTGGGTATGTTACATATGATATTATTATGACGGGTTCCATAGTCAAAAGTTCGAGAACGTAAAACAATATTTCGTAAATTGCCGTTAAAGTAGCGTACTATTATTCACAGCATGTAGAGGTCATAGGTCAATTAAAAAGTTACTCGTACAAACGCGATCAGGTTTAAAACAGTGTCAAACATGAAATAGTCGCCAACTGCAGTTATTTCAAATTGAGTAACCAGTAGTGTTGGTAGGTGAAGAGACAAAGTTTAAAGTCAATCTCAATCGGGCATGGTTAGTTCTTGCATGGGATACTGCGTGAGAAAACCAGCTAGGGAATTTTTTTTTGTTTCATCACATACATATCAAACATATGAGACAACGTTCGTGCATCTTTTTTTCACTGTAATGTCAATTATTTTTAGTAGAAAAACATGGAAATTGAGGCATGTTTTCAAGTTCATGAACATTTTTCCAATTTCTCTGTTATTTTTGGAGATCAAGTTGGTGATGATGTCGGCACATCGTGGCGTTTGACCTGTTAACGTACCGTGAAAAGTCGTACAAAGTGAACGCAAAGTTGTGCAAAGTGATTGGAAAGTTTGTAGATATATTTGTATGCTTGACCTAACTTGTTGGCATATAGAAACCCGTAGTTGTAAGTCAAATAAATGAATAAAAGCGAGATGAAAACAGCGTATATAAGCAGAGTATCACATGAGCTGACTGGCCGTAAACATGATAGAAAACAGCATGCAAAGTTGGTAAAAGTGTTCGAAACGTTGGCGGAGTTACATGTATATTTAACCTAAGTCATTGGAATGCCAACCCCGCAGTTAAATTTCGAAAACATTACGTAATTGTCTGGAAAATGCCAGATATATAAGCAGATTATCGCAACTGCAAACCGAAAATCGAAGACAAACTGCTTGCAAAGTTTTGAAAAGCGATTGCAAAGTTTGTAGATTCGTTTGGGAATGTTACACATGATATTATATTGACGGGTTCCATAGTCAAAAGTTCGAAAACGTAAAACAATATTTCGTAAATTGCCGTTAAAGTAGCGAACTATTATTATTCGCAGCATGTAGAGGTCATAGGTCAATTCAAGAAGTTACTCGTACAAACGCGATCAGGTTTAAAACAGTGTCAAACATGAAATAGTCGCCAACTGCAGTTATTTCAAATTGAGTAACCAGTAGTGTTGGTAGGTGAAGAGACAAAGTTTAAAGTCAATCTCAATCGGGCATGGTTAGTTCTTGCATGGGATACTGCGTGAGAAAACCAGCTAGGGAATTTTTTTTTGTTTCATCACATACATATCAAACATATGAGACAACGTTCGTGCATCTTTTTTTCACTGTAATGTCAATTATTTTTAGTAGAAAAACATGGAAATTGAGGCATGTTTTCAAGTTCATGAACATTTTTCCAATTTCTCTGTTATTTTTGGAGATCAAGTTGGTGATGATGTCGGCAAACCGTGGGGTTTGACCTGTTAACGTACCGTGAAAAGTCGTACAAAGTGAACGCAAAGTTGTGCAAAGTGATTGGAAAGTTTGTAGATATATTTGTATGCTTGACCTAACTTGTTGGCATATATAAACCCGCAGTTGTAAAGTCAAATAAATGAATAAAAGCGAGATGAAAACAGCCTATATAAGCAGAGTATCACATGAGCTGACTGGCCGTAAAAATGATAGAAAACAGCATGCAAAGTTGGTAAAAGTGTTCGAAACGTTGGCGGAGTTACATGTATATTTAACCTAAGTCATTGGAATGCCAACCCCGCAGTAAAATTTCAAAAACATTAAGTAATTGTCTGGAAAATGCCAGATATATAAGCAGATTATCGCAACTGCAAACCGAAAATCGAAGACAAACTGCTTGCAAAGTTTTAAAAAGCGATTGCAAAGTTTGTAGATTCGTTTGGGAATGTTACATATGATATTATATTGACGGGTTCCATAGTCAAAAGTTAGAAAACGTAAAACAATATTTCGTAAATTGCCGTTAAAGTAGCGAACTATTATTCACAGCATGTAGAGGTCATAGGTCAATTCAAGAAGTTACTCGTACAAACGCGATCAGGTTTAAAACAGTGTCAAACATGAAATAGTCGCCAACTGCAGTTATTTCAAATTGAGTAACCAGTAGTGTTGGTAGGTGAAGAGACAAAGTTTAAAGTCAATCTCAATCGGGCATGGTTAGTTCTTGCATGGGATACTGCGTGAGAAAACCAGCTAGGGAATTTTTTTTTTGTTTCATCACATACATATCAAACATATGAGACAACGTTCGTGCATCTTTTTTTCACTGTAATGTCAATTATTTTTAGTAGAAAAACATGGAAATTGAGGCATGTTTTCAAGTTCATGAACATTTTTCCAATTTCTCTGTTATATTTGGAGATCAAGTTGGTGATGATGTCGGCATATCGTGGCGTTTGACCTGTTAACGTACCGTGAAAAGTCGTACAAAGTGAACGCAAAGTTGTGCAAAGTGATTGGAAAGTTTGTAGATATATTTGTATGCTTGACCTAACTTGTTGGCATATAGAAACCCGTAGTTGTAAAGTCAAATAAATGAATAAAAGCGAGATGAAAACAGCCTATATAAGCAGAGTATCACATGAGCTGACTGGCCGTAAAAATGATAGAAAACAGCATGCAAAGTTGGTAAAAGTGTTCGAAACGTTGGCGGAGTTACATGTATATTTAACCTAAGTCATTGGAATGCCAACCCCGCAGTAAAATTTCAAAAACATTAAGTAATTGTCTGGAAAATGCCAGATATATAAGCAGATTATCGCAACTGCAAACCGAAAATCGAAGACAAACTGCTTGCAAAGTTTTAAAAAGCGATTGCAAAGTTTGTAGATTCGTTTGGGAATGTTACATATGATATTATATTGACGGGTTCCATAGTCAAAAGTTAGAAAACGTAAAACAATATTTCGTAAATTGCCGTTAAAGTAGCGAACTATTATTCGCAGCATGTAGAGGTCATAGGTCAATTCAAGAAGTTACTCGTACAAACGCGATCAGGTTTAAAACAGTGTCAAACATGAAATAGTCGCCAACTGCAGTTATTTCAAATTGAGTAACCAGTAGTGTTGGTAGGTGAAGAGACAAAGTTTAAAGTCAATCTCAATCGGGCATGGTTAGTTCTTGCATGGGATACTGCGTGAGAAAACCAGCTAGGGAATTTTTTTTTTGTTTCATCACATACATATCAAACATATGAGACAACGTTCGTGCATCTATTTTTCACTGTAATGTCAATTATTTTTAGTAGAAAAACATGGAAATTGAGGCATGTTTTCAAGTTCATGAACATTTTTCCAATTTCTCTGTTATATTTGGAGATCAAGTTGGTGATGATGTCGGCACATCGTGGCGTTTGACCTGTTAACGTACCGTGAAAAGTCGTACAAAGTGAACGCAAAGTTGTGCAAAGTGATTGGAAAGTTTGTAGATATATTTGTATGCTTGACCTAACTTGTTGGCATATAGAAACCCGTAGTTGTAAAGTCAAATAAATGAATAAAAGCGAGATGAAAACAGCCTATATAAGCAGAGTATCACATGAGCTGACTGGCCGTAAAAATGATAGAAAACAGCATGCAAAGTTGGTAAAAGTGTTCGAAACGTTGGCGGAGTTACATGTATATTTAACCTAAGTCATTGGAATGCCAACCCCGCAGTTAAATTTCGAAAACACTACGTAATTGTCTGGAAAATGCCAGATATATAAGCAGATTATCGCAACTGCAAACCGAAAATCGAAGACAAACTGCTTGCAAAGTTTTGAAAAGCGATTGCAAAGTTTGTAGATTCGTTTGGGAATGTTACACATGATATTATATTGACGGGTTCCATAGTCAAAAGTTCGAAAACGTAAAACAATATTTCGTAAATTGCCGTTAAAGTAGCGAACTATTATTATTCGCAGCATGTAGAGGTCATAGGTCAATTCAAGAAGTTACTCGTACAAACGCGATCAGGTTTAAAACAGTGTCAAACATGAAATAGTCGCCAACTGCAGTTATTTCAAATTGAGTAACCAGTAGTGTTGGTAGGTGAAGAGACAAAGTTTAAAGTCAATCTCAATCGGGCATGGTTAGTTCTTGCATGGGATACTGCGTGAGAAAACCAGCTAGGGAATTTTTTTTTGTTTCATCACATACATATCAAACATATGAGACAACGTTCGTGCATCTTTTTTTCACTGTAATGTCAATTATTTTTAGTAGAAAAACATGGAAATTGAGGCATGTTTTCAAGTTCATGAACATTTTTCCAATTTCTCTGTTATTTTTGGAGATCAAGTTGGTGATGATGTCGGCAAACCGTGGGGTTTGACCTGTTAACGTACCGTGAAAAGTCGTACAAAGTGAACGCAAAGTTGTGCAAAGTGATTGGAAAGTTTGTAGATATATTTGTATGCTTGACCTAACTTGTTGGCATATATAAACCCGCAGTTGTAAAGTCAAATAAATGAATAAAAGCGAGATGAAAACAGCCTATATAAGCAGAGTATCACATGAGCTGACTGGCCGTAAAAATGATAGAAAACAGCATGCAAAGTTGGTAAAAGTGTTCGAAACGTTGGCGGAGTTACATGTATATTTAACCTAAGTCATTGGAATGCCAACCCCGCAGTAAAATTTCAAAAACATTAAGTAATTGTCTGGAAAATGCCAGATATATAAGCAGATTATCGCAACTGCAAACCGAAAATCGAAGACAAACTGCTTGCAAAGTTTTAAAAAGCGATTGCAAAGTTTGTAGATTCGTTTGGGAATGTTACATATGATATTATATTGACGGGTTCCATAGTCAAAAGTTAGAAAACGTAAAACAATATTTCGTAAATTGCCGTTAAAGTAGCGAACTATTATTCACAGCATGTAGAGGTCATAGGTCAATTCAAGAAGTTACTCGTACAAACGCGATCAGGTTTAAAACAGTGTCAAACATGAAATAGTCGCCAACTGCAGTTATTTCAAATTGAGTAACCAGTAGTGTTGGTAGGTGAAGAGACAAAGTTTAAAGTCAATCTCAATCGGGCATGGTTAGTTCTTGCATGGGATACTGCGTGAGAAAACCAGCTAGGGAATTTTTTTTTTGTTTCATCACATACATATCAAACATATGAGACAACGTTCGTGCATCTTTTTTTCACTGTAATGTCAATTATTTTTAGTAGAAAAACATGGAAATTGAGGCATGTTTTCAAGTTCATGAACATTTTTCCAATTTCTCTGTTATATTTGGAGATCAAGTTGGTGATGATGTCGGCATATCGTGGCGTTTGACCTGTTAACGTACCGTGAAAAGTCGTACAAAGTGAACGCAAAGTTGTGCAAAGTGATTGGAAAGTTTGTAGATATATTTGTATGCTTGACCTAACTTGTTGGCATATAGAAACCCGTAGTTGTAAAGTCAAATAAATGAATAAAAGCGAGATGAAAACAGCCTATATAAGCAGAGTATCACATGAGCTGACTGGCCGTAAAAATGATAGAAAACAGCATGCAAAGTTGGTAAAAGTGTTCGAAACGTTGGCGGAGTTACATGTATATTTAACCTAAGTCATTGGAATGCCAACCCCGCAGTAAAATTTCAAAAACATTAAGTAATTGTCTGGAAAATGCCAGATATATAAGCAGATTATCGCAACTGCAAACCGAAAATCGAAGACAAACTGCTTGCAAAGTTTTAAAAAGCGATTGCAAAGTTTGTAGATTCGTTTGGGAATGTTACATATGATATTATATTGACGGGTTCCATAGTCAAAAGTTAGAAAACGTAAAACAATATTTCGTAAATTGCCGTTAAAGTAGCGAACTATTATTCGCAGCATGTAGAGGTCATAGGTCAATTCAAGAAGTTACTCGTACAAACGCGATCAGGTTTAAAACAGTGTCAAACATGAAATAGTCGCCAACTGCAGTTATTTCAAATTGAGTAACCAGTAGTGTTGGTAGGTGAAGAGACAAAGTTTAAAGTCAATCTCAATCGGGCATGGTTAGTTCTTGCATGGGATACTGCGTGAGAAAACCAGCTAGGGAATTTTTTTTTTGTTTCATCACATACATATCAAACATATGAGACAACGTTCGTGCATCTATTTTTCACTGTAATGTCAATTATTTTTAGTAGAAAAACATGGAAATTGAGGCATGTTTTCAAGTTCATGAACATTTTTCCAATTTCTCTGTTATATTTGGAGATCAAGTTGGTGATGATGTCGGCACATCGTGGCGTTTGACCTGTTAACGTACCGTGAAAAGTCGTACAAAGTGAACGCAAAGTTGTGCAAAGTGATTGGAAAGTTTGTAGATATATTTGTATGCTTGACCTAACTTGTTGGCATATAGAAACCCGTAGTTGTAAAGTCAAATAAATGAATAAAAGCGAGATGAAAACAGCCTATATAAGCAGAGTATCACATGAGCTGACTGGCCGTAAAAATGATAGAAAACAGCATGCAAAGTTGGTAAAAGTGTTCGAAACGTTGGCGGAGTTACATGTATATTTAACCTAAGTCATTGGAATGCCAACCCCGCAGTTAAATTTCGAAAACACTACGTAATTGTCTGGAAAATGCCAGATATATAAGCAGATTATCGCAACTGCAAACCGAAAATCGAAGACAAACTGCTTGCAAAGTTTTGAAAAGCGATTGCAAAGTTTGTAGATTCGTTTGGGAATGTTACATATGATATTATATTGACGGGTTCCATAGTCAAAAGTTCGAAAACGTAAAACAATATTTCGTAAATTGCCGTTAAAGTAGCGAACTATTATTATTCGCAGCATGTAGAGGTCATAGGTCAATTCAAGAAGTTACTCGTACAAACGCGATCAGGTTTAAAACAGTGTCAAACATGAAATAGTCGCCAACTGCAGTTATTTCAAATTGAGTAACCAGTAGTGTTGGTAGGTGAAGAGACAAAGTTTAAAGTCAAGCTCAATCGGGCATGGTTAGTTCTTGCATGGGAGACTGCCTGAGAAAACCAGCTAGGGAAATTTTTTTTGGTTTCATCACATACATATCAAACATATGAGACAACGTTCGTGCATCTTTTTTTCACTGTAATGTCAATTATTTTTAGTAGAAAAACATGGAAATTGAGGCATGTTTTCAAGTTCATGAACATTTTTCCAATTTCTCTGTTATTTTTGGAGATCAAGTTGGTGATGATGTCGGCACATCGTGGGGTTTGACCTGTTAACGTACCGTGAAAAGTCGTACAAAGTGAACGCAAAGTTGTGCAAAGTGATTGGAAAGTTTGTAGATATATTTGTATGCTTGACCTAACTTGTTGGCATATAGAAACCCGCAGTTGTAAAGTCAAATAAATGAATAAAAGCGAGATGAAAACAGCCTATATAAGCAGAGTATCACATGAGCTGACTGGCCGTAAAAATGATAGAAAACAGCATGCAAAGTTGGTAAAAGTGTTCGAAACGTTGGCGCAGTTACATGTATATTTAACCTAAGTCATTGGAATGCCAACCCCGCAGTTAAATTTCGAAAACACTACGTAATTGTCTGGAAAATGCCAGATATATAAGCAGATTATCGCAACTGCAAACCGAAAATCGAAGACAAACTGCTTGCAAAGTTTTGAAAAGCGATTGCAAAGTTTGTAGATTCGTTTGGGAATGTTACATATGATATTATATTGACGGGTTCCATAGTCAAAAGTTCGAAAACGTAAAACAATATTTCGTAAATTGCCGTTAAAGTAGCGAACTATTATTATTCGCAGCATGTAGAGGTCATAGGTCAATTCAAGAAGTTACTCGTACAAACGCGATCAGGTTTAAAACAGTGTCAAACATGAAATAGTCGCCAACTGCAGTTATTTCAAATTGAGTAACCAGTAGTGTTGGTAGGTGAAGAGACAAAGTTTAAAGTCAAGCTCAATCGGGCATGGTTAGTTCTTGCATGGGAGACTGCCTGAGAAAACCAGCTAGGGAAATTTTTTTTGGTTTCATCACATACATATCAAACATATGAGACAACGTTCGTGCATCTTTTTTTCACTGTAATGTCAATTATTTTTAGTAGAAAAACATGGAAATTGAGGCATGTTTTCAAGTTCATGAACATTTTTCCAATTTCTCTGTTATTTTTGGAGATCAAGTTGGTGATGATGTCGGCACATCGTGGGGTTTGACCTGTTAACGTACCGTGAAAAGTCGTACAAAGTGAACGCAAAGTTGTGCAAAGTGATTGGAAAGTTTGTAGATATATTTGTATGCTTGACCTAACTTGTTGGCATATAGAAACCCGCAGTTGTAAAGTCAAATAAATGAATAAAAGCGAGATGAAAACAGCCTATATAAGCAGAGTATCACATGAGCTGACTGGCCGTAAAAATGATAGAAAACAGCATGCAAAGTTGGTAAAAGTGTTCGAAACGTTGGCGCAGTTACATGTATATTTAACCTAAGTCATTGGAATGCCAACCCCGCAGTTAAATTTCGAAAACATTAAGTAAAAGTCAGGAAAATGCCAGATATATAAGCAGATTATGGCAACTGCAAATCGAAAATCGAAGATAAACAGCTTGCAAAGTTTTGAAAAACGATTGCAAAGTCTGTAGATTCTTTTGGGTATGTTACATATGATATTATTATGACGGGTTCCATAGTCAAAAGTTCGAGAACGTAAAACAATATTTCGTAAATTGCCGTTAAAGTAGCGTACTATTATTCACAGCATGTAGAGGTCATAGGTCAATTAAAGAAGTTACTCGTACAAACGCTATCAGGTTTAAAACAGTGTCAAACATGAAATAGTCGCCAATTTGAGAATATTTCAAATTGCGTAACCAGTAGTGTTGGTAGGTGAAGAGACAAAGTTTAAAGTCAAGCTCAATCGGGCATGGTTAGTTCTTGCATGGGAGACTGCCTGAGAAAACCAGCTGGGGAAATTTTATTTGGTTTCATCACATACATATCAAACATATGAGACAACGTTCGTGCATTTTTTTTTCACAGTAATGACAATTAGTTTTAGTAGAAAAACATGGAAATTTAGGCATGTTTTCAAGTTCATGAAAATTTTTCCAATTTCTCTATTATTTTTGGAGATCAAGTTGGTGATGATGTCGGCACATAGTGGGGTTTGACCTGTTAACGTACCTTGAAAAGTCGTACAAAGTGAACGCAAAGTTGTGCAAAGTGATTGGAAAGTTTGTAGATATATTTGTATGCTTGACCTAACTTGTTGGTATATAGAAACACGCAGTTATAAAGTCAAATAAATGAATAAAAGCGAGATGAAAACAGCCTATATAAGCAGAGTATCACATGAGCTGACTGGCCGTAAAAATGATAGAAAACAGCATGCAAAGTTGGTAAAAGTGTTCGAAACGTTGGCGCAGTTACATGTATATTTAACCTAAGTCATTGGAATGCCAACCCCGCAGTTAAATTTCGAAAACATTAAGTAAAAGTCAGGAAAATGCCAGATATATAAGCAGATTATGGCAACTGCAAATCGAAAATCGAAGACAAACAGCTTGCAAAGTTTTGAAAAACGATTGCAAAGTCTGTAGATTCTTTTGGGTATGTTACATATGATATTATTATGACGGGTTCCATAGTCAAAAGTTCGAGAACGTAAAACAATATTTCGTAAATTGCCGTTAAAGTAGCGTACTATTATTCACAGCATGTAGAGGTCATAGGTCAATTAAAGAAGTTACTCGTACAAACGCTATCAGGTTTAAAACAGTGTCAAACATGAAATAGTCGCCAATTCGAGAATATTTCAAATTGCGTAACCAGTAGTGTTGGTAGGTGAAGAGACAAAGTTTAAAGTCAAGCTCAATCGGGCATGGTTAGTTCTTGCATGGGAGACTGCCTGAGAAAACCAGCTAGGGAAATTTTATTTGGTTTCATCACATACATATCAAACATATGAGACAACGTTCGTGCATTTTTTTTTCACAGTAATGACAATTAGTTTTAGTAGAAAAACATGGAAATTTAGGCATGTTTTCAAGTTCATGAACATTTTTCCAATTTCTCTATTATTTTTGGAGATCAAGTTGGTGATGATGTCGGCACATAGTGGGGTTTGACCTGTTAACGTACCGTGAAAAGTCGTACAAAGTGAACGCAAAGTTGTGCAAAGTGATTGGAAAGTTTGTAGATATATTTTTATGCTTGACCTAACTTGTTGGTATATAGAAACCCGCAGTTATAAAGTCAAATAAATGAATAATAGCGAGATGAAAACAGCCTATATAAGCAGAGTATCACATGAGCTGACTGGCCGTAAAAATGATAGAAAACAGCATGCAAATTTGGTAAAAGTGTTCGAAACGTTGGCGCAGTTACATGTATATTTAACCTAAGTCGTTGGAATGCCAACCCCGCAGTTAAATTTCGAAAACATTAAGTAAAAGTCAAGAAAATGCCAGATATATAAGCAGATTATGGCAACTCCAAATCGAAAATCGAAGACAAACTGCTTGCAAAGTTTTGAAAAACGAGTGCAAAGTTTGTAGATTCGTTTGGGAATGTTACATATGATATTATATTGACGGGTTACATAGTCAAAAGTTCGAAAACGTAAACAAATATTTCGTAAATTGCCGTTAAAGTAGCGTACTATTATTCGCAGCATGTAGAGGTCATAGGTCAATTCAAGAAGTTACTCGTACAAAAGCTATCAGGTTTAAAACAGTGTCAAACATGAAATAGTCGCCAACTCGAGTATATTTCAAATTGCGTAACCAGTAGTGTTGGTAGGTGAAGAGACAAAGTTTGAAGTCAAGCTCAATCGGGCATGGTTAGTTCTTGCATGGGAGACTGCCTGAGAAAACCAGCTAGGGAAATTTCTTTTGGTTTCATCACATACAAATCAAACATAAGAGACAACGTTCGTGCATTTTTTTTCACAGTAATGTCAATTAGTTTTAGTAGAAAAACATGGAAATTTAGGCATGTTTTCAAGTTCATGAACATTTTTCCAATTTCTCTATTATTTTTGGAGATCAAGTTGGTGATGATGTCGGCACATAGTGGGGTTTGACCTGTTAACGTACCTTGAAAAGTCGTACAAAGTGAACGCAAAGTTGTGCAAAGTGATTGGAAAGTTTGTAGATATATTTGTATGCTTGACCTAACTTGTTGGTATATAGAAACCCGCAGTTGTAAAGTCAAAGAAATGAATAAAAGCGAGATGAAAACAGCCTATATAAGCAGAGTATCACATGAGCTGAATGGCCGTAAAAATGATAGAAAACAGCATGCAAAGTTGGTAAAAGTGTTCGAAACGTTGGCGCAGTTACATGTATATTTAACCTAAGTCATTGGAATGCCAACCCCGCAGTTAAATTTCGAAAACATTAAGTAAAAGTCAGGAAAATGCCAGATATATAAGCAGATTATGGCAACTGCAAATCGAAAATCGAAGACAAACAGCTTGCAAAGTTTTGAAAAACGATTGCAAAGTCTGTAGATTCTTTTGGGTATGTTACATATGATATTATTATGACGGGTTCCATAGTCAAAAGTTCGAGAACGTAAAACAATATTTCGTAAATTGCCGTTAAAGTAGCGTACTATTATTCACAGCATGTAGAGGTCATAGGTCAATTAAAGAAGTTACTCGTACAAACGCTATCAGGTTTAAAACAGTGTCAAACATGAAATAGTCGCCAATTCGAGAATATTTCAAATTGCGTAACCAGTAGTGTTGGTAGGTGAAGAGACAAAGTTTAAAGTCAAGCTCAATCGGGCATGGTTAGTTCTTGCATGGGAGACTGCCTGAGAAAACCAGCTAGGGAAATTTTATTTGGTTTCATCACATACATATCAAACATATGAGACAACGTTCGTGCATTTTTTTTTCACAGTAATGACAATTAGTTTTAGTAGAAAAACATGGAAATTTAGGCATGTTTTCAAGTTCATGAACATTTTTCCAATTTCTCTATTATTTTTGGAGATCAAGTTGGTGATGATGTCGGCACATAGTGGGGTTTGACCTGTTAACGTACCTTGAAAAGTCGTACAAAGTGAACGCAAAGTTGTGCAAAGTGATTGGAAAGTTTGTAGATATATTTGTATGCTTGACCTAACTTGTTGGTATATAGAAACCCGCAGTTGTAAAGTCAAATAAATGAATAAAAGCGAGATGAAAACAGCCTATATAAGCAGAGTATCACATGAGCTGACTGGCCGTAAAAATGATAGAAAACAGCATGCAAAGTTGGCAAAAGTGTTCGAAACGTTGGCGGAGTTACATGTATATTTAACCTAAGTCATTGGAATGCCAACCCCGCAGTTAAATTTCGAAAACATTAAGTAAAAGTCAAGAAAATGCCAGATATATAAGCAGATTATGGCAACTGCAAATCGAAAATAGAAGACAAACAGCTTGCAAAGTTTTGAAAAACGATTGCAAAGTCTGTAGATTCTTTTGGGTATGTTACATATGATATTATTATGACGGGTTCCATAGTCAAAAGTTCGAGAACGTAAAACAATATTTCGTAAATTGCCGTTAAAGTAGCGTACTATTATTCGCAGCATGTAGAGGTCATAGGTCAATTAAAGAAGTTACTCGTACAAACGCTATCAGGTTTAAAACAGTGTCAAACATGAAATAGTCGCCAATTCGAGAATATTTCAAATTGCGTAACCAGTAGTGTTGGTAGGTGAAGAGACAAAGTTTAAAGTCAAGCTCAATCGGGCATGGTTAGTTCTTGCATGGGAGACTGCCTGAGAAAAGCAGCTGGGGAAATTTTATTTGGTTTCATCACATACATATCAAACATATGAGACAACGTTCGTGCATTTTTTTTCACAGTAATGACAATTAGTTTTAGTAGAAAAACATGGAAATTTAGGCATGTTTTCAAGTTCATGAACATTTTTCCAATTTCTCTATTATTTTTGGAGATCAAGTTGGTGATGATGTCGGCACATAGTGGGGTTTGACCTGTTAACGTACCTTGAAAAGTCGTACAAAGTGAACGCAAAGTTGTGCAAAGTGATTGGAAAGTTTGTAGATATATTTTTATGCTTGACCTAACTTGTTGGTATATAGAAACACGCAGTTATAAAGTCAAAGAAATGAATAAAAGCGAGATGAAAACAGCCTATATAAGCAGAGTATCACATGAGCTGACTGGCCGTAAAAATGATAGAAAACAGCATGCAAATTTGGTAAAAGTGTTCGAAACGTTGGCGGAGTTACATGTATATTTAACCTAAGTCGTTGGAATGCCAACCCCGCAGTTAAATTTCGAAAACATTAAGTAAAAGTCAAGAAAATGCCAGATATATAAGCAGATTATGGCAACTGCAAATCGAAAATAGAAGACAAACAGCTTGCAAAGTTTTGAAAAACGATTGCAAAGTCTGTAGATTCTTTTGGGTATGTTACATATGATATTATTATGACGGGTTCCATAGTCAAAAGTTCGAGAACGTAAAACAATATTTCGTAAATTGCCGTTAAAGTAGCGTACTATTATTCGCAGCATGTAGAGGTCATAGGTCAATTAAAGAAGTTACTCGTACAAACGCTATCAGGTTTAAAACAGTGTCAAACATGAAATAGTCGCCAACTCGAGTATATTTCAAATTGCGTAACCAGTAGTGTTGGTAGGTGAAGAGACAAAGTTTAAAGTCAAGCTCAATCGGGCATGGTTAGTTCTTGCATGGGAGACTGCCTGAGAAAACCAGCTGGGGAAATTTTATTTGGTTTCATCACATACAAATCAAACATATGAGACAACGTTCGTGCATTTTTTTTCACAGTAATGTCAATTAGTTTTAGTAGAAAAACATGGAAATTTAGGCATGTTTTCAAGTTCATGAACATTTTTCCAATTTCTCTATTATTTTTGGAGATCAAGTTGGTGATGATGTCGGCACATAGAGGGGTTTGACCTGTTAACGTACCTTGAAAAGTCGTACAAAGTGAAGGCAAAGTTGTGCAAAGTGATTGGAAAGTTTGTAGATATATTTTTATGCTTGACCTAACTTGTTGGTATATAGAAACACGCAGTTATAAAGTCAAAGAAATGAATAAAAGCGAGATGAAAACAGCCTATATAAGCAGAGTATCACATGAGCTGACTGGCCGTAAAAATGATAGAAAACAGCATGCAAAGTTGGTAAAAGTGTTCGAAACGTTGGCGCAGTTACATGTATATTTAACCTAAGTCATTGGAATGCCAACCCCGCAGTTAAATTTCGAAAACATTAAGTAAAAGTCAGGAAAATGCCAGATATATAAGCAGATTATGGCAACTGCAAATCGAAAATCGAAGACAAACAGCTTGCAAAGTTTTGAAAAACGATTGCAAAGTCTGTAGATTCTTTTGGGTATGTTACATATGATATTATTATGACGGGTTCCATAGTCAAAAGTTCGAGAACGTAAAACAATATTTCGTAAATTGCCGTTAAAGTAGCGTACTATTATTCACAGCATGTAGAGGTCATAGGTCAATTAAAGAAGTTACTCGTACAAACGCTATCAGGTTTAAAACAGTGTCAAACATGAAATAGTCGCCAATTCGAGAATATTTCAAATTGCGTAACCAGTAGTGTTCTGAGGTGAAGAGACAAAGTTTAAAGTCAAGCTCAATCGGGCATGGTTAGTTCTTGCATGGGAGACTGCCTGAGAAAACCAGCTAGGGAAATTTTATTTGGTTTCATCACATACATATCAAACATATGAGACAACGTTCGTGCATTTTTTTTTCACAGTAATGACAATTAGTTTTAGTAGAAAAACATGGAAATTTAGGCATGTTTTCAAGTTCATGAACATTTTTCCAATTTCTCTATTATTTTTGGAGATCAAGTTGGTGATGATGTCGGCACATAGTGGGGTTTGACCTGTTAACGTACCTTGAAAAGTCGTACAAAGTGAACGCAAAGTTGTGCAAAGTGATTGGAAAGTTTGTAGATATATTTGTATGCTTGACCTAACTTGTTGGTATATAGAAACCCGCAGTTGTAAAGTCAAATAAATGAATAAAAGCGAGATGAAAACAGCCTATATAAGCAGAGTATCACATGAGCTGACTGGCCGTAAAAATGATAGAAAACAGCATGCAAAGTTGGCAAAAGTGTTCGAAACGTTGGCGGAGTTACATGTATATTTAACCTAAGTCATTGGAATGCCAACCCCGCAGTTAAATTTCGAAAACATTAAGTAAAAGTCAAGAAAATGCCAGATATATAAGCAGATTATGGCAACTGCAAATCGAAAATAGAAGACAAACAGCT
The DNA here is from genome assembly GCF_978046115.1 of Saccoglossus kowalevskii. Taxonomy (NCBI): domain Eukaryota; kingdom Metazoa; phylum Hemichordata; class Enteropneusta; family Harrimaniidae; genus Saccoglossus; species Saccoglossus kowalevskii. Next base: position 5,460,750 of record NC_140643.1, on the reverse strand, counting down.
TGCAAAGTTTTGAAAAACGATTGCAAAGTCTGTAGATTCTTTTGGGTATGTTACATATGATATTATTATGACGGGTTCCATAGTCAAAAGTTCGAGAACGTAAAACAATATTTCGTAAATTGCCGTTAAAGTAGCGTACTATTATTCGCAGCATGTAGAGGTCATAGGTCAATTAAAGAAGTTACTCGTACAAACGCTATCAGGTTTAAAACAGTGTCAAACATGAAATAGTCGCCAATTCGAGAATATTTCAAATTGCGTAACCAGTAGTGTTGGTAGGTGAAGAGACAAAGTTTAAAGTCAAGCTCAATCGGGCATGGTTAGTTCTTGCATGGGAGACTGCCTGAGAAAACCAGCTGGGGAAATTTTATTTGGTTTCATCACATACATATCAAACATATGAGACAACGTTCGTGCATTTTTTTTCACAGTAATGACAATTAGTTTTAGTAGAAAAACATGGAAATTTAGGCATGTTTTCAAGTTCATGAACATTTTTCCAATTTCTCTATTATTTTTGGAGATCAAGTTGGTGATGATGTCGGCACATAGTGGGGTTTGACCTGTTAACGTACCTTGAAAAGTCGTACAAAGTGAACGCAAAGTTGTGCAAAGTGATTGGAAAGTTTGTAGATATATTTGTATGCTTGACCTAACTTGTTGGTATATAGAAACACGCAGTTATAAAGTCAAAGAAATGAATAAAAGCGAGATGAAAACAGCCTATATAAGCAGAGTATCACATGAGCTGACTGGCCGTAAAAATGATAGAAAACAGCATGCAAAGTTGGTAAAAGTGTTCGAAACGTTGGCGCAGTTACATGTATATTTAACCTAAGTCATTGGAATGCCAACCCCGCAGTTAAATTTCGAAAACATTAAGTAAAAGTCAGGAAAATGCCAGATATATAAGCAGATTATGGCAACTGCAAATCGAAAATCGAAGACAAACAGCTTGCAAAGTTTTGAAAAACGATTGCAAAGTCTGTAGATTCTTTTGGGTATGTTACATATGATATTATTATGACGGGTTCCATAGTCAAAAGTTCGAGAACGTAAAACAATATTTCGTAAATTGCCGTTAAAGTAGCGTACTATTATTCACAGCATGTAGAGGTCATAGGTCAATTAAAGAAGTTACTCGTACAAACGCTATCAGGTTTAAAACAGTGTCAAACATGAAATAGTCGCCAATTCGAGAATATTTCAAATTGCGTAACCAGTAGTGTTGGTAGGTGAAGAGACAAAGTTTAAAGTCAAGCTCAATCGGGCATGGTTAGTTCTTGCATGGGAGACTGCCTGAGAAAACCAGCTAGGGAAATTTTATTTGGTTTCATCACATACATATCAAACATATGAGACAACGTTCGTGCATTTTTTTTCACAGTAATGACAATTAGTTTTAGTAGAAAAACATGGAAATTTAGGCATGTTTTCAAGTTCATGAACATTTTTCCAATTTCTCTATTATTTTTGGAGATCAAGTTGGTGATGATGTCGGCACATAGTGGGGTTTGACCTGTTAACGTACCGTGAAAAGTCGTACAAAGTGAACGCAAAGTTGTGCAAAGTGATTGGAAAGTTTGTAGATATATTTTTATGCTTGACCTAACTTGTTGGTATATAGAAACCCGCAGTTATAAAGTCAAATAAATGAATAAAAGCGAGATGAAAACAGCCTATATAAGCAGAGTATCACATGAGCTGACTGGCCGTAAAAATGATAGAAAACAGCATGCAAATTTGGTAAAAGTGTTCGAAACGTTGGCGGAGTTACATGTATATTTAACCTAAGTCGTTGGAATGCCAACCCCGCAGTTAAATTTCGAAAACATTAAGTAAAAGTCAAGAAAATGCCAGATATATAAGCAGATTATGGCAACTCCAAATCGAAAATCGAAGACAAACTGCTTGCAAAGTTTTGAAAAACGAGTGCAAAGTTTGTAGATTCGTTTGGGAATGTTACATATGATATTATATTGACGGGTTACATAGTCAAAAGTTCGAAAACGTAAACAAATATTTCGTAAATTGCCGTTAAAGTAGCGTACTATTATTCGCAGCATGTAGAGGTCATAGGTCAATTCAAGAAGTTACTCGTACAAAAGCTATCAGGTTTAAAACAGTGTCAAACATGAAATAGTCGCCAACTCGAGTATATTTCAAATTGCGTAACCAGTAGTGTTGGTAGGTGAAGAGACAAAGTTTGAAGTCAAGCTCAATCGGGCATGGTTAGTTCTTGCATGGGAGACTGCCTGCGAAAACCAGCTAGGGAAATTTCTTTTGGTTTCATCACATACAAATCAAACATAAGAGACAACGTTCGTGCATTTTTTTTCACAGTAATGTCAATTAGTTTTAGTAGAAAAACATGGAAATTTAGGCATGTTTTCAAGTTCATGAACATTTTTCCAATTTCTCTATTATTTTTGGAGATCAAGTTGGTGATGATGTCGGCACATAGAGGGGTTTGACCTGTTAACGTACCTTGAAAAGTCGTACAAAGTGAAGGCAAAGTTGTGCAAAGTGATTGGAAAGTTTGTAGATATATTTTTATGCTTGACCTAACTTGTTGGTATATAGAAACACGCAGTTATAAAGTCAAAGAAATGAATAAAAGCGAGATGAAAACAGCCTATATAAGCAGAGTATCACATGAGCTGACTGGCCGTAAAAATGATAGAAAACAGCATGCAAAGTTGGTAAAAGTGTTCGAAACGTTGGCGCAGTTACATGTATATTTAACCTAAGTCATTGGAATGCCAACCCCGCAGTTAAATTTCGAAAACATTAAGTAAAAGTCAGGAAAATGCCAGATATATAAGCAGATTATGGCAACTGCAAATCGAAAATCGAAGACAAACAGCTTGCAAAGTTTTGAAAAACGATTGCAAAGTCTGTAGATTCTTTTGGGTATGTTACATATGATATTATTATGACGGGTTCCATAGTCAAAAGTTCGAGAACGTAAAACAATATTTCGTAAATTGCCGTTAAAGTAGCGTACTATTATTCACAGCATGTAGAGGTCATAGGTCAATTAAAGAAGTTACTCGTACAAACGCTATCAGGTTTAAAACAGTGTCAAACATGAAATAGTCGCCAATTCGAGAATATTTCAAATTGCGTAACCAGTAGTGTTCTGAGGTGAAGAGACAAAGTTTAAAGTCAAGCTCAATCGGGCATGGTTAGTTCTTGCATGGGAGACTGCCTGAGAAAACCAGCTAGGGAAATTTTATTTGGTTTCATCACATACATATCAAACATATGAGACAACGTTCGTGCATTTTTTTTTCACAGTAATGACAATTAGTTTTAGTAGAAAAACATGGAAATTTAGGCATGTTTTCAAGTTCATGAACATTTTTCCAATTTCTCTATTATTTTTGGAGATCAAGTTGGTGATGATGTCGGCACATAGTGGGGTTTGACCTGTTAACGTACCTTGAAAAGTCGTACAAAGTGAACGCAAAGTTGTGCAAAGTGATTGGAAAGTTTGTAGATATATTTGTATGCTTGACCTAACTTGTTGGTATATAGAAACCCGCAGTTGTAAAGTCAAATAAATGAATAAAAGCGAGATGAAAACAGCCTATATAAGCAGAGTATCACATGAGCTGACTGGCCGTAAAAATGATAGAAAACAGCATGCAAAGTTGGCAAAAGTGTTCGAAACGTTGGCGGAGTTACATGTGTATTTAACCTAAGTCATTGGAATGCCAACCCCGCAGTTAAATTTCGAAAACATTAAGTAAAAGTCAAGAAAATGCCAGATATATAAGCAGATTATGGCAACTGCAAATCGAAAATAGAAGACAAACAGCTTGCAAAGTTTTGAAAAACGATTGCAAAGTCTGTAGATTCTTTTGGGTATGTTACATATGATATTATTATGACGGGTTCCATAGTCAAAAGTTCGAGAACGTAAAACAATATTTCGTAAATTGCCGTTAAAGTAGCGTACTATTATTCACAGCATGTAGAGGTCATAGGTCAATTAAAGAAGTTACTCGTACAAACGCTATCAGGTTTAAAACAGTGTCAAACATGAAATAGTCGCCAATTCGAGAATATTTCAAATTGCGTAACCAGTAGTGTTGGTAGGTGAAGAGACAAAGTTTAAAGTCAAGCTCAATCGGGCATGGTTAGTTCTTGCATGGGAGACTGCCTGAGAAAACCAGCTGGGGAAATTTTATTTGGTTTCATCACATACATATCAAACATATGAGACAACGTTCGTGCATTTTTTTTTCACAGTAATGACAATTAGTTTTAGTAGAAAAACATGGAAATTTAGGCATGTTTTCAAGTTCATGAACATTTTTCCAATTTCTCTATTATTTTTTGAGATCAAGTTGGTGATGATGTCGGCACATAGTGGGGTTTGACCTGTTAACGTACCTTGAAAAGTCGTACAAAGTGAACGCAAAGTTGTGCAAAGTGATTGGAAAGTTTGTAGATATATTTGTATGCTTGACCTAACTTGTTGGTATATAGAAACACGCAGTTATAAAGTCAAAGAAATGAATAAAAGCGAGATGAAAACAGCCTATATAAGCAGAGTATCACATGAGCTGACTGGCCGTAAAAATGATAGAAAACAGCATGCAAAGTTGGTAAAAGTGTTCGAAACGTTGGCGCAGTTACATGTATATTTAACCTAAGTCATTGGAATGCCAACCCCGCAGTTAAATTTCGAAAACATTAAGTAAAAGTCAGGAAAATGCCAGATATATAAGCAGATTATGGCAACTGCAAATCGAAAATCGAAGACAAACAGCTTGCAAAGTTTTGAAAAACGATTGCAAAGTCTGTAGATTCTTTTGGGTATGTTACATATGATATTATTATGACGGGTTCCATAGTCAAAAGTTCGAGAACGTAAAACAATATTTCGTAAATTGCCGTTAAAGTAGCGTACTATTATTCACAGCATGTAGAGGTCATAGGTCAATTAAAGAAGTTACTCGTACAAACGCTATCAGGTTTAAAACAGTGTCAAACATGAAATAGTCGCCAATTCGAGAATATTTCAAATTGCGTAACCAGTAGTGTTGGTAGGTGAAGAGACAAAGTTTAAAGTCAAGCTCAATCGGGCATGGTTAGTTCTTGCATGGGAGACTGCCTGAGAAAACCAGCTATTGAAATTTTATTTGGTTTCATCACATACATATCAAACATATGAGACAACGTTAGTGCATTTTTTTTTCACAGTAATGACAATTAGTTTTAGTAGAAAAACATGGAAATTTAGGCATGTTTTCAAGTTCATGAACATTTTTCCAATTTCTCTATTATTTTTGGAGATCAAGTTGGTGATGATGTCGGCACATAGTGGGGTTTGACCTGTTAACGTACCGTGAAAAGTCGTACAAAGTGAACGCAAAGTTGTGCAAAGTGATTGGAAAGTTTGTAGATATATTTTTATGCTTGACCTAACTTGTTGGTATATAGAAACCCGCAGTTATAAAGTCAAATAAATGAATAAAAGCGAGATGAAAACAGCCTATATAAGCAGAGTATCACATGAGCTGACTGGCCGTAAAAATGATAGAAAACAGCATGCAAATTTGGTAAAAGTGTTCGAAACGTTGGCGGAGTTACATGTATATTTAACCTAAGTCGTTGGAATGCCAACCCCGCAGTTAAATTTCGAAAACATTAAGTAAAAGTCAAGAAAATGCCAGATATATAAGCAGATTATGGCAACTCCAAATCGAAAATCGAAGACAAACTGCTTGCAAAGTTTTGAAACCAGATTCGTTTGGGAATGTTACATATGATATTATATTGACGGGTTACATAGTCAAAAGTTCGAAAACGTAAACAAATATTTCGTAAATTGCCGTTAAAGTAGCGTACTATTATTCGCAGCATGTAGAGGTCATAGGTCAATTCAAGAAGTTACTCGTACAAAAGCTATCAGGTTTAAAACAGTGTCAAACATGAAATAGTCGCCAACTCGAGTATATTTCAAATTGCGTAACCAGTAGTGTTGGTAGGTGAAGAGACAAAGTTTGAAGTCAAGCTCAATCGGGCATGGTTAGTTCTTGCATGGGAGACTGCCTGAGAAAACCAGCTAGGGAAATTTCTATTGGTTTCATCACATACAAATCAAACATAAGAGACAACGTTCGTGCATTTTTTTTCACAGTAATGTCAATTAGTTTTAGTAGAAAAACATGGAAATTTAGGCATGTTTTCAAGTTCATGAACATTTTTCCAATTTCTCTATTATTTTTGGAGATCAAGTTGGTGATGATGTCGGCACATAGTGGGGTTTGACCTGTTAACGTACCTTGAAAAGTCGTACAAAGTGAAGGCAAAGTTGTGCAAAGTGATTGGAAAGTTTGTAGATATATTTGTATGCTTGACCTAACTTGTTGGTATATAGAAACCCGCAGTTGTAAAGTCAAATAAATGAATAAAAGCGAGATGAAAACAGCCTATATAAGCAGAGTATCACATGAGCTGACTGGCCGTAAAAATGATAGAAAACAGCATGCAAAATTGGCAAAAGTGTTCGAAACGTTGGCGGAGTTACATGTATATTTAACCTAAGTCATTGGAATGCCAACCCCGCAGTTAAATTTCGAAAACATTAAGTAAAAGTCAAGAAAATGCCAGATATATAAGCAGATTATGGCAACTGCAAATCGAAAATCGAAGACAAACAGCTTGCAAAGTTTTGAAAAACGATTGCAAAGTCTGTAGATTCTTTTGGGTATGTTACATATGATATTATTATGACGGGTTCCATAGTCAAAAGTTCGAGAACGTAAAACAATATTTCGTAAATTGCCGTTAAAGTAGCGTACTATTATTCACAGCATGTAGAGGTCATAGGTCAATTAAAGAAGTTACTCGTACAAACGCTATCAGGTTTAAAACAGTGTCAAACATGAAATAGTCGCCAATTCGCGAATATTTCAAATTGCGTAACCAGTAGTGTTGGTAGGTGAAGAGACAAAGTTTAAAGTCAAGCTCAATCGGGCATGGTTAGTTCTTGCATGGGAGACTGCCTGAGAAAACCAGCTAGGGAAATTTTATTTGGTTTCATCACATACATATCAAACATATGAGACAACGTTCGTGCATTTTTTTTTCACAGTAATGACAATTAGTTTTAGTTGAAAAACATGGAAATTTAGGCATGTTTTCAAGTTCATGAACATTTTTCCAATTTCTCTATTATTTTTGGAGATCAAGTTTGTGATGATGTCGGCACATAGTGGGGTTTGACCTGTTAACGTGCCGTGAAAAGTCGTACAAAGTGAACGCAAAGTTGTGCAAAGTGATTGGAAAGTTTGTAGATATATTTTTATGCTTGACCTAACTTGTTGGTATATAGAAACACGCAGTTATAAAGTCAAAGAAATGAATAAAAGCGAGATGAAAACAGCCTATATAAGCAGAGTATCACATGAGCTGACTGGCCGTAAAAATGATAGAAAACAGCATGCAAAGTTGGTAAAAGTGTTCGAAACGTTGGCGCAGTTACATGTATATTTAACCTAAGTCATTGGAATGCCAACCCCGCAGTTAAATTTCGAAAACATTAAGTAAAAGTCAGGAAAATGCCAGATATATAAGCAGATTATGGCAACTGCAAATCGAAAATCGAAGACAAACAGCTTGCAAAGTTTTGAAAAACGATTGCAAAGTCTGTAGATTCTTTTGGGTATGTTACATATGATATTATTATGACGGGTTCCATAGTCAAAAGTTCGAGAACGTAAAACAATATTTCGTAAATTGCCGTTAAAGTAGCGTACTATTATTCACAGCATGTAGAGGTCATAGGTCAATTAAAGAAGTTACTCGTACAAACGCTATCAGGTTTAAAACAGTGTCAAACATGAAATAGTCGCCAATTCGAGAATATTTCAAATTGCGTAACCAGTAGTGTTGGTAGGTGAAGAGACAAAGTTTAAAGTCAAGCCCAATCGGGCATGGTTAGTTCTTGCATGGGAGACTGCCTGAGAAAACCAGCTAGGGAAATTTTATTTGGTTTCATCACATACATATCAAACATATGAGACAACGTTCGTGCATTTTTTTTTCACAGTAATGACAATTAGTTTTAGTAGAAAAACATGGAAATTTAGGCATGTTTTCAAGTTCATGAACATTTTTCCAATTTCTCTATTATTTTTGGAGATCAAGTTGGTGATGATGTCGGCACATAGTGGGGTTTGACCTGTTAACGTACCGTGAAAAGTCGTACAAAGTGAACGCAAAGTTGTGCAAAGTGATTGGAAAGTTTGTAGATATATTTTTATGCTTGACCTAACTTGTTGGTATATAGAAACCCGCAGTTATAAAGTCAAATAAATGAATAAAAGCGAGATGAAAACAGCCTATATAAGCAGAGTATCACATGAGCTGACTGGCCGTAAAAATGATAGAAAACAGCATGCAAATTTGGTAAAAGTGTTCGAAACGTTGGCGGAGTTACATGTATATTTAACCTAAGTCGTTGGAATGCCAACCCCGCAGTTAAATTTCGAAAACATTAAGTAAAAGTCAAGAAAATGCCAGATATATAAGCAGATTATGGCAACTCCAAATCGAAAATCGAAGACAAACTGCTTGCAAAGTTTTGAAAAACGAGTGCAAAGTTTGTAGATTCGTTTGGGAATGTTACATATGATATTATATTGACGGGTTACATAGTCAAAAGTTCGAAAACGTAAACAAATATTTCGTAAATTGCCGTTAAAGTAGCGTACTATTATTCGCAGCATGTAGAGGTCATAGGTCAATTCAAGAAGTTACTCGTACAAAAGCTATCAGGTTTAAAACAGTGTCAAACATGAAATAGTCGCCAACTCGAGTATATTTCAAATTGCGTAACCAGTAGTGTTGGTAGGTGAAGAGACAAAGTTTGAAGTCAAGCTCAATCGGGCATGGTTAGTTCTGGCATGGGACACTGCCTGAGAAAACCAGCTAGGGAAATTTCTTTTGGTTTCATCACATACAAATCAAACATAAGAGACAACGTTCGTGCATTTTTTTTCACAGTAATGTCAATTAGTTTTAGTAGAAAAACATGGAAATTTAGGCATGTTTTCAAGTTCATGAACATTTTTCCAATTTCTCTATTATTTTTGGAGATCAAGTTGGTGATGATGTCGGCACATAGTGGGGTTTGACCTGTTAACGTACCTTGAAAAGTCGTACAAAGTGAACGCAAAGTTGTGCAAAGTGATTGGAAAGTTTGTAGATATATTTGTATGCTTGACCTAACTTGTTGGTATATAGAAACCCGCAGTTGTAAAGTCAAATAAATGAATAAAAGCGAGATGAAAACAGCCTATATAAGCAGAGTATCACATGAGCTGACTGGCCGTAAAATGATAGAAAACAGCATGCAAAGTTGGCAAAAGTGTTCGAAACGTTGGCGGAGTTACATGTATATTTAACCTAAGTCATTGGAATGCCAACCCCGCAGTTAAATTTCGAAAACATTAAGTAAAAGTCAAGAAAATGCCAGATATATAAGCAGATTATGGCAACTGCAAATCGAAGATCGAAGACAAACAGCTTGCAAAGTTTTGAAAAACGATTGCAAAGTCTGTAGATTCTTTTGGGTATGTTACATATGATATTATTATGACGGGTTCCATAGTCAAAAGTTCGAGAACGTAAAACAATATTTCGTAAATTGCCGTTAAAGTAGCGTACTATTATTCACAGCATGTAGAGGTCATAGGTCAATTAAAGAAGTTACTCGTACAAACGCTATCAGGTTTAAAACAGTGTCAAACATGAAATAGTCGCCAATTCGAGAATATTTCAAATTGCGTAACCAGTAGTGTTGGTAGGTGAAGAGACAAAGTTTAAAGTCAAGCTCAATCGGGCATGGTTAGTTCTTGCATGGGAGACTGCCTGAGAAAACCAGCTAGGGAAATTTTATTTGGTTTCATCACATACATATCAAACATATGAGACAACGTTCGTGCATTTTTTTTTCACAGTAATGACAATTAGTTTTAGTAGAAAAACATGGAAATTTAGGCATGTTTTCAAGTTCATGAACATTTTTCCAATTTCTCTATTATTTTTGGAGATCAAGTTGGTGATGATGTCGGCACATAGTGGGGTTTGACCTGTTAACGTACCTTGAAAAGTCGTACAAAGTGAACGCAAAGTTGTGCAAAGTGATTGGAAAGTTTGTAGATATATTTGTATGCTTGACCTAACTTGTTGGTATATAGAAACCCGCAGTTGTAAAGTCAAATAAATGAATAAAAGCGAGATGAAAACAGCCTATATAAGCAGAGTATCACATGAGCTGACTGGCCGTAAAAATGATAGAAAACAGCATGCAAAGTTGGCAAAAGTGTTCGAAACGTTGGCGGAGTTACATGTATATTTAACCTAAGTCATTGGAATGCCAACCCCGCAGTTAAATTTCGAAAACATTAAGTAAAAGTCAAGAAAATGCCAGATATATAAGCAGATTATGGCAACTGCAAATCGAAAATAGAAGACAAACAGCTTGCAAAGTTTTGAAAAACGATTGCAAAGTCTGTAGATTCTTTTGGGTATGTTACATATGATATTATTATGACGGGTTCCATAGTCAAAAGTTCGAGAACGTAAAACAATATTTCGTAAATTGCCGTTAAAGTAGCGTACTATTATTCACAGCATGTAGAGGTCATAGGTCAATTAAAGAAGTTACTCGTACAAACGCTATCAGGTTTAAAACAGTGTCAAACATGAAATAGTCGCCAATTCGAGAATATTTCAAATTGCGTAACCAGTAGTGTTGGTAGGTGAAGAGACAAAGTTTAAAGTCAAGCTCAATCGGGCATGGTTAGTTCTTGCATGGGAGACTGCCTGAGAAAACCAGCTGGGGAAATTTTATTTGGTTTCATCACATACATATCAAACATATGAGACAACGTTCGTGCATTTTTTTTTCACAGTAATGACAATTAGTTTTAGTAGAAAAACATGGAAATTTAGGCATGTTTTCAAGTTCATGAACATTTTTCCAATTTCTCTATTATTTTTTGAGATCAAGTTGGTGATGATGTCGGCACATAGTGGGGTTTGACCTGTTAACGTACCTTGAAAAGTCGTACAAAGTGAACGCAAAGTTGTGCAAAGTGATTGGAAAGTTTGTAGATATATTTTTATGCTTGACCTAACTTGTTGGTATATAGAAACCCGCAGTTATAAAGTCAAATAAATGAATAAAAGCGAGATGAAAACAGCCTATATAAGCAGAGTATCACATGAGCTGACTGGCCGTAAAAATGATAGAAAACAGCATGCAAATTTGGTAAAAGTGTTCGAAACGTTGGCGGAGTTACATGTATATTTAACCTAAGTCGTTGGAATGCCAACCCCGCAGTTAAATTTCGAAAACATTAAGTAAAAGTCAAGAAAATGCCAGATATATAAGCAGATTATGGCAACTCCAAATCGAAAATCGAAGACAAACTGCTTGCAAAGTTTTGAAAAACGAGTGCAAAGTTTGTAGATTCGTTTGGGAATGTTACATATGATATTATATTGACGGGTTACATAGTCAAAAGTTCGAAAACGTAAACAAATATTTCGTAAATTGCCGTTAAAGTAGCGTACTATTATTCGCAGCATGTAGAGGTCATAGGTCAATTCAAGAAGTTACTCGTACAAAAGCTATCAGGTTTAAAACAGTGTCAAACATGAAATAGTCGCCAACTCGAGTATATTTCAAATTGCGTAACCAGTAGTGTTGGTAGGTGAAGAGACAAAGTTTGAAGTCAAGCTCAATCGGGCATGGTTAGTTCTGGCATGGGACACTGCCTGAGAAAACCAGCTAGGGAAATTTCTTTTGGTTTCATCACATACAAATCAAACATAAGAGACAACGTTCGTGCATTTTTTTTCACAGTAATGTCAATTAGTTTTAGTAGAAAAACATGGAAATTTAGGCATGTTTTCAAGTTCATGAACATTTTTCCAATTTCTCTATTATTTTTGGAGATCAAGTTGGTGATGATGTCGGCACATAGTGGGGTTTGACCTGTTAACGTACCTTGAAAAGTCGTACAAAGTGAACGCAAAGTTGTGCAAAGTGATTGGAAAGTTTGTAGATATATTTGTATGCTTGACCTAACTTGTTGGTATATAGAAACCCGCAGTTGTAAAGTCAAATAAATGAATAAAAGCGAGATGAAAACAGCCTATATAAGCAGAGTATCACATGAGCTGACTGGCCGTAAAATGATAGAAAACAGCATGCAAAGTTGGCAAAAGTGTTCGAAACGTTGGCGGAGTTACATGTATATTTAACCTAAGTCATTGGAATGCCAACCCCGCAGTTAAATTTCGAAAACATTAAGTAAAAGTCAAGAAAATGCCAGATATATAAGCAGATTATGGCAACTGCAAATCGAAGATCGAAGACAAACAGCTTGCAAAGTTTTGAAAAACGATTGCAAAGTCTGTAGATTCTTTTGGGTATGTTACATATGATATTATTATGACGGGTTCCATAGTCAAAAGTTCGAGAACGTAAAACAATATTTCGTAAATTGCCGTTAAAGTAGCGTACTATTATTCACAGCATGTAGAGGTCATAGGTCAATTAAAGAAGTTACTCGTACAAACGCTATCAGGTTTAAAACAGTGTCAAACATGAAATAGTCGCCAATTCGAGAATATTTCAAATTGCGTAACCAGTAGTGTTGGTAGGTGAAGAGACAAAGTTTAAAGTCAAGCTCAATCGGGCATGGTTAGTTCTTGCATGGGAGACTGCCTGAGAAAACCAGCTAGGGAAATTTTATTTGGTTTCATCACATACATATCAAACATATGAGACAACGTTCGTGCATTTTTTTTTCACAGTAATGACAATTAGTTTTAGTAGAAAAACATGGAAATTTAGGCATGTTTTCAAGTTCATGAACATTTTTCCAATTTCTCTATTATTTTTGGAGATCAAGTTGGTGATGATGTCGGCACATAGTGGGGTTTGACCTGTTAACGTACCTTGAAAAGTCGTACAAAGTGAACGCAAAGTTGTGCAAAGTGATTGGAAAGTTTGTAGATATATTTGTATGCTTGACCTAACTTGTTGGTATATAGAAACCCGCAGTTGTATAGTCAAATAAATGAATAAAAGCGAGATGAAAACAGCCTATATAAGCAGAGTATCACATGAGCTGACTGGCCGTAAAAATGATAGAAAACAGCATGCAAAGTTGGCAAAAGTGTTCGAAACGTTGGCGGAGTTACATGTATATTTAACCTAAGTCATTGGAATACCAACCCCGCAGTTAAATTTCGAAAACATTAAGTAAAAGTCAAGAAAATGCCAGATATATAAGCAGATTATGGCAACTGCAAATCGAAGATCGAAGACAAACAGCTTGCAAAGTTTTGAAAAACGATTGCAAAGTCTGTAGATTCTTTTGGGTATGTTACATATGATATTATTATGACGGGTTCCATAGTCAAAAGTTCGAGAACGTAAAACAATATTTCGTAAATTGCCGTTAAAGTAGCGTACTATTATTCACAGCATGTAGAGGTCATAGGTCAATTAAAGAAGTTACTCGTACAAACGCTATCAGGTTTAAAACAGTGTCAAACATGAAATAGTCGCCAATTCGAGAATATTTCAAATTGCGTAACCAGTAGTGTTGGTAGGTGAAGAGACAAAGTTTAAAGTCAAGCTCAATCGGGCATGGTTAGTTCTTGCATGGGAGACTGCCTGAGAAAACCAGCTAGGGAAATTTTATTTGGTTTCATCACATACATATCAAACATATGAGACAACGTTCGTGCATTTTTTTTTCACAGTAATGACAATTAGTTTTAGTAGAAAAACATGGAAATTTAGGCATGTTTTCAAGTTCATGAACATTTTTCCAATTTCTCTATTATTTTTGGAGATCAAGTTGGTGATGATGTCGGCACATAGTGGGGTTTGACCTGTTAACGTACCTTGAAAAGTCGTACAAAGTGAACGCAAAGTTGTGCAAAGTGATTGGAAAGTTTGTAGATATATTTGTATGCTTGACCTAACTTGTTGGTATATAGAAACCCGCAGTTGTAAAGTCAAATAAATGAATAAAAGCGAGATGAAAACAGCCTATATAAGCAGAGTATCACATGAGCTGACTGGCCGTAAAAATGATAGAAAACAGCATGCAAAGTTGGCAAAAGTGTTCGAAACGTTGGCGGAGTTACATGTATATTTAACCTAAGTCATTGGAATGCCAACCCCGCAGTTAAATTTCGAAAACATTAAGTAAAAGTCAAGAAAATGCCAGATATATAAGCAGATTATGGCAACTGCAAATCGAAAATAGAAGACAAACAGCTTGCAAAGTTTTGAAAAACGATTGCAAAGTCTGTAGATTCTTTTGGGTATGTTACATATGATATTATTATGACGGGTTCCATAGTCAAAAGTTCGAGAACGTAAAACAATATTTCGTAAATTGCCGTTAAAGTAGCGTACTATTATTCACAGCATGTAGAGGTCATAGGTCAATTAAAGAAGTTACTCGTACAAACGCTATCAGGTTTAAAACAGTGTCAAACATGAAATAGTCGCCAATTCGAGAATATTTCAAATTGCGTAACCAGTAGTGTTGGTAGGTGAAGAGACAAAGTTTAAAGTCAAGCTCAATCGGGCATGGTTAGTTCTTGCATGGGAGACTGCCTGAGAAAACCAGCTAGGGAAATTTTATTTGGTTTCATCACATACATATCAAACATATGAGACAACGTTCGTGCATTTTTTTCACAGTAATGACAATTAGTTTTAGTAGAAAAACATGGAAAATTAGGCATGTTTTCAAGTTCATGAACATTTTTCCAATTTCTCTATTATTTTTGGAGATCAAGTTGGTGATGATGTCGGCACATAGTGGGGTTTGACCTGTTAACGTACCGTGAAAAGTCGTACAAAGTGAACGCAAAGTTGTGCAAAGTGATTGGAAAGTTTGTAGATATATTTTTATGCTTGACCTAACTTGTTGGTATATAGAAACACGCAGTTATAAAGTCAAAGAAATGAATAAAAGCGAGATGAAAACAGCCTATATAAGCAGAGTATCACATGAGCTGACTGGCCGTAAAAATGATAGAAAACAGCATGCAAAGTTGGTAAAAGTGTTCGAAACGTTGGCGCAGTTACATGTATATTTAACCTAAGTCATTGGAATGCCAACCCCGCAGTTAAATTTCGAAAACATTAAGTAAAAGTCAGGAAAATGCCAGATATATAAGCAGATTATGGCAACTGCAAATCGAAAATCGAAGACAAACAGCTTGCAAAGTTTTGAAAAACGATTGCAAAGTCTGTAGATTCTTTTGGGTATGTTACATATGATATTATTATGACGGGTTCCATAGTCAAAAGTTCGAGAACGTAAAACAATATTTCGTAAATTGCCGTTAAAGTAGCGTACTATTATTCACAGCATGTAGAGGTCATAGGTCAATTAAAGAAGTTACTCGTACAAACGCTATCAGGTTTAAAACAGTGTCAAACATGAAATAGTCGCCAATTCGAGAATATTTCAAATTGCGTAACCAGTAGTGTTGGTAGGTGAAGAGACAAAGTTTAAAGTCAAGCTCAATCGGGCATGGTTAGTTCTTGCATGGGAGACTGCCTGAGAAAACCAGCTAGGGAAATTTTATTTGGTTTCATCACATACATATCAAACATATGAGACAACGTTCGTGCATTTTTTTTTCACAGTAATGACAATTAGTTTTAGTAGAAAAACATGGAAATTTAGGCATGTTTTCAAGTTCATGAACATTTTTCCAATTTCTCTATTATTTTTGGAGATCAAGTTGGTGATGATGTCGGCACATAGTGGGGTTTGACCTGTTAATGTACCTTGAAAAGTCGTACAAAGTGAACGCAAAGTTGTGCAAAGTGATTGGAAAGTTTGTAGATATATTTGTATGCTTGACCTAACTTGTTGGTATATAGAAACCCGCAGTTGTAAAGTCAAATAAATGAATAAAAGCGAGATGAAAACAGCCTATATAAGCAGAGTATCACATGAGCTGACTGGCCGTAAAAATGATAGAAAACAGCATGCAAAGTTGGCAAAAGTGTTCGAAACGTTGGCGGAGTTACATGTATATTTAACCTAAGTCATTGGAATGCCAACCCCGCAGTTAAATTTCGAAAACATTAAGTAAAAGTCAAGAAAATGCCAGATATATAAGCAGATTATTGCAACTGCAAATCGAAAATAGAAGACAAACAGCTTGCAAAGTTTTGAAAAACGATTGCAAAGTCTGTAGATTCTTTTGGGTATGTTACATATGATATTATTATGACGGGTTCCATAGTCAAAAGTTCGAGAACGTAAAACAATATTTCGTAAATTGCCGTTAAAGTAGCGTACTATTATTCACAGCATGTAGAGGTCATAGGTCAATTAAAGAAGTTACTCGTACAAACGCTATCAGGTTTAAAACAGTGTCAAACATGAAATAGTCGCCAATTCGAGAATATTTCAAATTGCGTAACCAGTAGTGTTGGTAGGTGAAGAGACAAAGTTTAAAGTCAAGCTCAATCGGGCATGGTTAGTTCTTGCATGGGAGACTGCCTGAGAAAACCAGCTAGGGAAATTTTATTTGGTTTCATCACATACATATCAAACATATGAGACAACGTTCGTGCATTTTTTTTTCACAGTAATGACAATTAGTTTTAGTAGAAAAACATGGAAATTTAGGCATGTTTTCAAGTTCATGAACATTTTTCCAATTTCTCTATTATTTTTGGAGATCAAGTTGGTGATGATGTCGGCACATAGTGGGGTTTGACCTGTTAATGTACCTTGAAAAGTCGTACAAAGTGAACGCAAAGTTGTGCAAAGTGATTGGAAAGTTTGTAGATATATTTGTATGCTTGACCTAACTTGTTGGTATATAGAAACCCGCAGTTGTAAAGTCAAATAAATGAATAAAAGCGAGATGAAAACAGCCTATATAAGCAGAGTATCACATGAGCTGACTGGCCGTAAAAATGATAGAAAACAGCATGCAAAGTTGGCAAAAGTGTTCGAAACGTTGGCGGAGTTACATGTATATTTAACCTAAGTCATTGGAATGCCAACCCCGCAGTTAAATTTCGAAAACATTAAGTAAAAGTCAGGAAAATGCCAGATATATAAGCAGATTATTGCAACTGCAAATCGAAAATAGAAGACAAACAGCTTGCAAAGTTTTGAAAAACGATTGCAAAGTCTGTAGATTCTTTTGGGTATGTTACATATGATATTATTATGACGGGTTCCATAGTCAAAAGTTCGAGAACGTAAAACAATATTTCGTAAATTACCGTTAAAGTAGCGTACTATTATTCACAGCATGTAGAGGTCATAGGTCAATTAAAGAAGTTACTCGTACAAACGCTATCAGGTTTAAAACAGTGTCAAACATGAAATAGTCGCCAATTCGAGAATATTTCAAATTGCGTAACCAGTAGTGTTGGTAGGTGAAGAGACAAAGTTTAAAGTCAAGCTCAATCGGGCATGGTTAGTTCTTGCATGGGAGACTGCCTGAGAAAACCAGCTAGGGAAATTTTATTTGGTTTCATCACATACATATCAAACATATGAGACAACGTTCGTGCATTTTTTTCACAGTAATGACAATTAGTTTTAGTAGAAAAACATGGAAAATTAGGCATGTTTTCAAGTTCATGAACATTTTTCCAATTTCTCTATTATTTTTGGAGATCAAGTTGGTGATGATGTCGGCACATAGTGGGGTTTGACCTGTTAACGTACCGTGAAAAGTCGTACAAAGTGAACGCAAAGTTGTGCAAAGTGATTGGAAAGTTTGTAGATATATTTTTATGCTTGACCTAACTTGTTGGTATATAGAAACACGCAGTTATAAAGTCAAAGAAATGAATAAAAGCGAGATGAAAACAGCCTATATAAGCAGAGTATCACATGAGCTGACTGGCCGTAAAAATGATAGAAAACAGCATGCAAAGTTGGTAAAAGTGTTCGAAACGTTGGCGCAGTTACATGTATATTTAACCTAAGTCATTGGAATGCCAACCCCGCAGTTAAATTTCGAAAACATTAAGTAAAAGTCAGGAAAATGCCAGATATATAAGCAGATTATGGCAACTGCAAATCGAAAATCGAAGACAAACAGCTTGCAAAGTTTTGAAAAACGATTGCAAAGTCTGTAGATTCTTTTGGGTATGTTACATATGATATTATTATGACGGGTTCCATAGTCAAAAGTTCGAGAACGTAAAACAATATTTCGTAAATTGCCGTTAAAGTAGCGTACTATTATTCACAGCATGTAGAGGTCATAGGTCAATTAAAGAAGTTACTCGTACAAACGCTATCAGGTTTAAAACAGTGTCAAACATGAAATAGTCGCCAATTCGAGAATATTTCAAATTGCGTAACCAGTAGTGTTGGTAGGTGAAGAGACAAAGTTTAAAGTCAAGCTCAATCGGGCATGGTTAGTTCTTGCATGGGAGACTGCCTGAGAAAACCAGCTAGGGAAATTTTATTTGGTTTCATCACATACATATCAAACATATGAGACAACGTTCGTGCATTTTTTTTTCACAGTAATGACAATTAGTTTTAGTAGAAAAACATGGAAATTTAGGCATGTTTTCAAGTTCATGAACATTTTTCCAATTTCTCTATTATTTTTGGAGATCAAGTTGGTGATGATGTCGGCACATAGTGGGGTTTGACCTGTTAACGTACCTTGAAAAGTCGTACAAAGTGAACGCAAAGTTGTGCAAAGTGATTGGAAAGTTTGTAGATATATTTGTATGCTTGACCTAACTTGTTGGTATATAGAAACCCGCAGTTGTAAAGTCAAATAAATGAATAAAAGCGAGATGAAAACAGCCTATATAAGCAGAGTATCACATGAGCTGACTGGCCGTAAAATGATAGAAAACAGCATGCAAAGTTGGCAAAAGTGTTCGAAACGTTGGCGGAGTTACATGTATATTTAACCTAAGTCATTGGAATGCCAACCCCGCAGTTAAATTTCGAAAACATTAAGTAAAAGTCAAGAAAATGCCAGATATATAAGCAGATTATGGCAACTGCAAATCGAAGATCGAAGACAAACAGCTTGCAAAGTTTTGAAAAACGATTGCAAAGTCTGTAGATTCTTTTGGGTATGTTACATATGATATTATTATGACGGGTTCCATAGTCAAAAGTTCGAGAACGTAAAACAATATTTCGTAAATTGCCGTTAAAGTAGCGTACTATTATTCACAGCATGTAGAGGTCATAGGTCAATTAAAGAAGTTACTCGTACAAACGCTATCAGGTTTAAAACAGTGTCAAACATGAAATAGTCGCCAATTCGAGAATATTTCAAATTGCGTAACCAGTAGTGTTGGTAGGTGAAGAGACAAAGTTTAAAGTCAAGCTCAATCGGGCATGGTTAGTTCTTGCATGGGAGACTGCCTGAGAAAACCAGCTAGGGAAATTTTATTTGGTTTCATCACATACATATCAAACATATGAGACAACGTTCGTGCATTTTTTTTTCACAGTAATGACAATTAGTTTTAGTAGAAAAACATGGAAATTTAGGCATGTTTTCAAGTTCATGAACATTTTTCCAATTTCTCTATTATTTTAGGAGATCAAGTTGGTGATGATGTCGGCACATAGTGGGGTTTGACCTGTTAACGTACCTTGAAAAGTCGTACAAAGTGAACGCAAAGTTGTGCAAAGTGATTGGAAAGTTTGTAGATATATTTGTATGCTTGACCTAACTTGTTGGTATATAGAAACCCGCAGTTGTAAAGTCAAATAAATGAATAAAAGCGAGATGAAAACAGCCTATATAAGCAGAGTATCACATGAGCTGACTGGCCGTAAAATGATAGAAAACAGCATGCAAAGTTGGCAAAAGTGTTCGAAACGTTGGCGGAGTTACATGTATATTTAACCTAAGTCATTGGAATGCCAACCCCGCAGTTAAATTTCGAAAACATTAAGTAAAAGTCAAGAAAATGCCAGATATATAAGCAGATTATGGCAACTGCAAATCGAAGATCGAAGACAAACAGCTTGCAAAGTTTTGAAAAACGATTGCAAAGTCTGTAGATTCTTTTGGGTATGTTACATATGATATTATTATGACGGGTTCCATAGTCAAAAGTTCGAGAACGTAAAACAATATTTCGTAAATTGCCGTTAAAGTAGCGTACTATTATTCACAGCATGTAGAGGTCATAGGTCAATTAAAGAAGTTACTCGTACAAACGCTATCAGGTTTAAAACAGTGTCAAACATGAAATAGTCGCCAATTCGAGAATATTTCAAATTGCGTAACCAGTAGTGTTGGTAGGTGAAGAGACAAAGTTTAAAGTCAAGCTCAATCGGGCATGGTTAGTTCTTGCATGGGAGACTGCCTGAGAAAACCAGCTAGGGAAATTTTATTTGGTTTCATCACATACATATCAAACATATGAGACAACTTTCGTGCATTTTTTTTTCACAGTAATGACAATTAGTTTTAGTAGAAAAACATGGAAATTTAGGCATGTTTTCAAGTTCATGAACATTTTTCCAATTTCTCTATTATTTTTGGAGATCAAGTTGGTGATGATGTCGGCACATAGTGGGGTTTGACCTGTTAACGTACCTTGAAAAGTCGTACAAAGTGAACGCAAAGTTGTGCAAAGTGATTGGAAAGTTTGTAGATATATTTGTATGCTTGACCTAACTTGTTGGTATATAGAAACCCGCAGTTGTAAAGTCAAATAAATGAATAAAAGCGAGATGAAAACAGCCTATATAAGCAGAGTATCACATGAGCTGACTGGCCGTAAAAATGATAGAAAACAGCATGCAAAGTTGGCAAAAGTGTTCGAAACGTTGGCGGAGTTACATGTATATTTAACCTAAGTCATTGGAATACCAACCCCGCAGTTAAATTTCGAAAACATTAAGTAAAAGTCAAGAAAATGCCAGATATATAAGCAGATTATGGCAACTGCAAATCGAAGATCGAAGACAAACAGCTTGCAAAGTTTTGAAAAACGATTGCAAAGTCTGTAGATTCTTTTGGGTATGTTACATATGATATTATTATGACGGGTTCCATAGTCAAAAGTTCGAGAACGTAAAACAATATTTCGTAAATTGCCGTTAAAGTAGCGTACTATTATTCACAGCATGTAGAGGTCATAGGTCAATTAAAGAAGTTACTCGTACAAACGCTATCAGGTTTAAAACAGTGTCAAACATGAAATAGTCGCCAATTCGAGAATATTTCAAATTGCGTAACCAGTAGTGTTGGTAGGTGAAGAGACAAAGTTTAAAGTCAAGCTCAATCGGGCATGGTTAGTTCTTGCATGGGAGACTGCCTGAGAAAACCAGCTAGGGAAATTTTATTTGGTTTCATCACATACATATCAAACATATGAGACAACGTTCGTGCATTTTTTTTTCACAGTAATGACAATTAGTTTTAGTAGAAAAACATGGAAAATTAGGCATGTTTTCAAGTTCATGAACATTTTTCCAATTTCTCTATTATTTTTGGAGATCAAGTTGGTGATGATGTCGGCACATAGTGGGGTTTGACCTGTTAACGTACCTTGAAAAGTCGTACAAAGTGAACGCAAAGTTGTGCAAAGTGATTGGAAAGTTTGTAGATATATTTGTATGCTTGACCTAACTTGTTGGTATATAGAAACCCGCAGTTGTAAAGTCAAATAAATGAATAAAAGCGAGATGAAAACAGCCTATATAAGCAGAGTATCACATGAGCTGACTGGCCGTAAAAATGATAGAAAACAGCATGCAAAGTTGGCAAAAGTGTTCGAAACGTTGGCGGAGTTACATGTATATTTAACCTAAGTCATTGGAATACCAACCCCGCAGTTAAATTTCGAAAACATTAAGTAAAAGTCAAGAAAATGCCAGATATATAAGCAGATTATGGCAACTGCAAATCGAAGATCGAAGACAAACAGCTTGCAAAGTTTTGAAAAACGATTGCAAAGTCTGTAGATTCTTTTGGGTATGTTACATATGATATTATTATGACGGGTTCCATAGTCAAAAGTTCGAGAACGTAAAACAATATTTCGTAAATTGCCGTTAAAGTAGCGTACTATTATTCACAGCATGTAGAGGTCATAGGTCAATTAAAGAAGTTACTCGTACAAACGCTATCAGGTTTAAAACAGTGTCAAACATGAAATAGTCGCCAATTCGAGAATATTTCAAATTGCGTAACCAGTAGTGTTGGTAGGTGAAGAGACAAAGTTTAAAGTCAAGCTCAATCGGGCATGGTTAGTTCTTGCATGGGAGACTGCCTGAGAAAACCAGCTAGGGAAATTTTATTTGGTTTCATCACATACATATCAAACATATGAGACAACGTTCGTGCATTTTTTTTTCACAGTAATGACAATTAGTTTTAGTAGAAAAACATGGAAATTTAGGCATGTTTTCAAGTTCATGAACATTTTTCCAATTTCTCTATTATTTTAGGAGATCAAGTTGGTGATGATGTCGGCACATAGTGGGGTTTGACCTGTTAACGTACCTTGAAAAGTCGTACAAAGTGAACGCAAAGTTGTGCAAAGTGATTGGAAAGTTTGTAGATATATTTGTATGCTTGACCTAACTTGTTGGTATATAGAAACCCGCAGTTGTAAAGTCAAATAAATGAATAAAAGCGAGATGAAAACAGCCTATATAAGCAGAGTATCACATGAGCTGACTGGCCGTAAAATGATAGAAAACAGCATGCAAAGTTGGCAAAAGTGTTCGAAACGTTGGCGGAGTTACATGTATATTTAACCTAAGTCATTGGAATGCCAACCCCGCAGTTAAATTTCGAAAACATTAAGTAAAAGTCAAGAAAATGCCAGATATATAAGCAGATTATGGCAACTGCAAATCGAAGATCGAAGACAAACAGCTTGCAAAGTTTTGAAAAACGATTGCAAAGTCTGTAGATTCTTTTGGGTATGTTACATATGATATTATTATGACGGGTTCCATAGTCAAAAGTTCGAGAACGTAAAACAATATTTCGTAAATTGCCGTTAAAGTAGCGTACTATTATTCACAGCATGTAGAGGTCATAGGTCAATTAAAGAAGTTACTCGTACAAACGCTATCAGGTTTAAAACAGTGTCAAACATGAAATAGTCGCCAATTCGAGAATATTTCAAATTGCGTAACCAGTAGTGTTGGTAGGTGAAGAGACAAAGTTTAAAGTCAAGCTCAATCGGGCATGGTTAGTTCTTGCATGGGAGACTGCCTGAGAAAACCAGCTAGGGAAATTTTATTTGGTTTCATCACATACATATCAAACATATGAGACAACTTTCGTGCATTTTTTTTTCACAGTAATGACAATTAGTTTTAGTAGAAAAACATGGAAATTTAGGCATGTTTTCAAGTTCATGAACATTTTTCCAATTTCTCTATTATTTTTGGAGATCAAGTTGGTGATGATGTCGGCACATAGTGGGGTTTGACCTGTTAACGTACCTTGAAAAGTCGTACAAAGTGAACGCAAAGTTGTGCAAAGTGATTGGAAAGTTTGTAGATATATTTGTATGCTTGACCTAACTTGTTGGTATATAGAAACCCGCAGTTGTAAAGTCAAATAAATGAATAAAAGCGAGATGAAAACAGCCTATATAAGCAGAGTATCACATGAGCTGACTGGCCGTAAAAATGATAGAAAACAGCATGCAAAGTTGGCAAAAGTGTTCGAAACGTTGGCGGAGTTACATGTATATTTAACCTAAGTCATTGGAATACCAACCCCGCAGTTAAATTTCGAAAACATTAAGTAAAAGTCAAGAAAATGCCAGATATATAAGCAGATTATGGCAACTGCAAATCGAAGATCGAAGACAAACAGCTTGCAAAGTTTTGAAAAACGATTGCAAAGTCTGTAGATTCTTTTGGGTATGTTACATATGATATTATTATGACGGGTTCCATAGTCAAAAGTTCGAGAACGTAAAACAATATTTCGTAAATTGCCGTTAAAGTAGCGTACTATTATTCACAGCATGTAGAGGTCATAGGTCAATTAAAGAAGTTACTCGTACAAACGCTATCAGGTTTAAAACAGTGTCAAACATGAAATAGTCGCCAATTCGAGAATATTTCAAATTGCGTAACCAGTAGTGTTGGTAGGTGAAGAGACAAAGTTTAAAGTCAAGCTCAATCGGGCATGGTTAGTTCTTGCATGGGAGACTGCCTGAGAAAACCAGCTAGGGAAATTTTATTTGGTTTCATCACATACATATCAAACATATGAGACAACGTTCGTGCATTTTTTTTTCACAGTAATGACAATTAGTTTTAGTAGAAAAACATGGAAATTTAGGCATGTTTTCAAGTTCATGAACATTTTTCCAATTTCTCTATTATTTTTGGAGATCAAGTTGGTGATGATGTCGGCACATAGTGGGGTTTGACCTGTTAACGTACCTTGAAAAGTCGTACAAAGTGAACGCAAAGTTGTGCAAAGTGATTGGAAAGTTTGTAGATATATTTGTATGCTTGACCTAACTTGTTGGTATATAGAAACCCGCAGTTGTAAAGTCAAATAAATGAATAAAAGCGAGATGAAAACAGCCTATATAAGCAGAGTATCACATGAGCTGACTGGCCGTAAAAATGATAGAAAACAGCATGCAAAGTTGGCAAAAGTGTTCGAAACGTTGGCGGAGTTACATGTATATTTAACCTAAGTCATTGGAATACCAACCCCGCAGTTAAATTTCGAAAACATTAAGTAAAAGTCAAGAAAATGCCAGATATATAAGCAGATTATGGCAACTGCAAATCGAAGATCGAAGACAAACAGCTTGCAAAGTTTTGAAAAACGATTGCAAAGTCTGTAGATTCTTTTGGGTATGTTACATATGATATTATTATGACGGGTTCCATAGTCAAAAGTTCGAGAACGTAAAACAATATTTCGTAAATTGCCGTTAAAGTAGCGTACTATTATTCACAGCATGTAGAGGTCATAGGTCAATTAAAGAAGTTACTCGTACAAACGCTATCAGGTTTAAAACAGTGTCAAACATGAAATAGTCGCCAATTCGAGAATATTTCAAATTGCGTAACCAGTAGTGTTGGTAGGTGAAGAGACAAAGTTTAAAGTCAAGCTCAATCGGGCATGGTTAGTTCTTGCATGGGAGACTGCCTGAGAAAACCAGCTAGGGAAATTTTATTTGGTTTCATCACATACATATCAAACATATGAGACAACGTTCGTGCATTTTTTTTTCACAGTAATGACAATTAGTTTTAGTAGAAAAACATGGAAATTTAGGCATGTTTTCAAGTTCATGAACATTTTTCCAATTTCTCTATTATTTTTGGAGATCAAGTTGGTGATGATGTCGGCACATAGTGGGGTTTGACCTGTTAACGTACCTTGAAAAGTCGTACAAAGTGAACGCAAAGTTGTGCAAAGTGATTGGAAAGTTTGTAGATATATTTGTATGCTTGACCTAACTTGTTGGTATATAGAAACCCGCAGTTGTAAAGTCAAATAAATGAATAAAAGCGAGATGAAAACAGCCTATATAAGCAGAGTATCACATGAGCTGACTGGCCGTAAAAATGATAGAAAACAGCATGCAAAGTTGGCAAAAGTGTTCGAAACGTTGGCGGAGTTACATGTATATTTAACCTAAGTCATTGGAATGCCAACCCCGCAGTTAAATTTCGAAAACATTAAGTAAAAGTCAAGAAAATGCCAGATATATAAGCAGATTATGGCAACTGCAAATCGAAAATAGAAGACAAACAGCTTGCAAAGTTTTGAAAAACGATTGCAAAGTCTGTAGATTCTTTTGGGTATGTTACATATGATATTATTATGACGGGTTCCATAGTCAAAAGTTCGAGAACGTAAAACAATATTTCGTAAATTGCCGTTAAAGTAGCGTACTATTATTCACAGCATGTAGAGGTCATAGGTCAATTAAAGAAGTTACTCGTACAAACGCTATCAGGTTTAAAACAGTGTCAAACATGAAATAGTCGCCAATTCGAGAATATTTCAAATTGCGTAACCAGTAGTGTTGGTAGGTGAAGAGACAAAGTTTAAAGTCAAGCTCAATCGGGCATGGTTAGTTCTTGCATGGGAGACTGCCTGAGAAAACCAGCTAGGGAAATTTTATTTGGTTTCATCACATACATATCAAACATATGAGACAACGTTCGTGCATTTTTTTCACAGTAATGACAATTAGTTTTAGTAGAAAAACATGGAAAATTAGGCATGTTTTCAAGTTCATGAACATTTTTCCAATTTCTCTATTATTTTTGGAGATCAAGTTGGTGATGATGTCGGCACATAGTGGGGTTTGACCTGTTAACGTACCGTGAAAAGTCGTACAAAGTGAACGCAAAGTTGTGCAAAGTGATTGGAAAGTTTGTAGATATATTTTTATGCTTGACCTAACTTGTTGGTATATAGAAACACGCAGTTATAAAGTCAAAGAAATGAATAAAAGCGAGATGAAAACAGCCTATATAAGCAGAGTATCACATGAGCTGACTGGCCGTAAAAATGATAGAAAACAGCATGCAAAGTTGGTAAAAGTGTTCGAAACGTTGGCGCAGTTACATGTATATTTAACCTAAGTCATTGGAATGCCAACCCCGCAGTTAAATTTCGAAAACATTAAGTAAAAGTCAGGAAAATGCCAGATATATAAGCAGATTATGGCAACTGCAAATCGAAAATCGAAGACAAACAGCTTGCAAAGTTTTGAAAAACGATTGCAAAGTCTGTAGATTCTTTTGGGTATGTTACATATGATATTATTATGACGGGTTCCATAGTCAAAAGTTCGAGAACGTAAAACAATATTTCGTAAATTGCCGTTAAAGTAGCGTACTATTATTCACAGCATGTAGAGGTCATAGGTCAATTAAAGAAGTTACTCGTACAAACGCTATCAGGTTTAAAACAGTGTCAAACATGAAATAGTCGCCAATTCGAGAATATTTCAAATTGCGTAACCAGTAGTGTTGGTAGGTGAAGAGACAAAGTTTAAAGTCAAGCTCAATCGGGCATGGTTAGTTCTTGCATGGGAGACTGCCTGAGAAAACCAGCTAGGGAAATTTTATTTGGTTTCATCACATACATATCAAACATATGAGACAACGTTCGTGCATTTTTTTTTCACAGTAATGACAATTAGTTTTAGTAGAAAAACATGGAAATTTAGGCATGTTTTCAAGTTCATGAACATTTTTCCAATTTCTCTATTATTTTTGGAGATCAAGTTGGTGATGATGTCGGCACATAGTGGGGTTTGACCTGTTAACGTACCTTGAAAAGTCGTACAAAGTGAACGCAAAGTTGTGCAAAGTGATTGGAAAGTTTGTAGATATATTTGTATGCTTGACCTAACTTGTTGGTATATAGAAACCCGCAGTTGTAAAGTCAAATAAATGAATAAAAGCGAGATGAAAACAGCCTATATAAGCAGAGTATCACATGAGCTGACTGGCCGTAAAAATGATAGAAAACAGCATGCAAAGTTGGCAAAAGTGTTCGAAACGTTGGCGGAGTTACATGTATATTTAACCTAAGTCATTGGAATGCCAACCCCGCAGTTAAATTTCGAAAACATTAAGTAAAAGTCAAGAAAATGCCAGATATATAAGCAGATTATGGCAACTGCAAATCGAAAATAGAAGACAAACAGCTTGCAAAGTTTTGAAAAACGATTGCAAAGTCTGTAGATTCTTTTGGGTATGTTACATATGATATTATTATGACGGGTTCCATAGTCAAAAGTTCGAGAACGTAAAACAATATTTCGTAAATTGCCGTTAAAGTAGCGTACTATTATTCACAGCATGTAGAGGTCATAGGTCAATTAAAGAAGTTACTCGTACAAACGCTATCAGGTTTAAAACAGTGTCAAACATGAAATAGTCGCCAATTCGAGAATATTTCAAATTGCGTAACCAGTAGTGTTGGTAGGTGAAGAGACAAAGTTTAAAGTCAAGCTCAATCGGGCATGGTTAGTTCTTGCATGGGAGACTGCCTGAGAAAACCAGCTAGGGAAATTTTATTTGGTTTCATCACATACATATCAAACATATGAGACAACGTTCGTGCATTTTTTTCACAGTAATGACAATTAGTTTTAGTAGAAAAACATGGAAAATTAGGCATGTTTTCAAGTTCATGAACATTTTTCCAATTTCTCTATTATTTTTGGAGATCAAGTTGGTGATGATGTCGGCACATAGTGGGGTTTGACCTGTTAACGTACCGTGAAAAGTCGTACAAAGTGAACGCAAAGTTGTGCAAAGTGATTGGAAAGTTTGTAGATATATTTTTATGCTTGACCTAACTTGTTGGTATATAGAAACACGCAGTTATAAAGTCAAAGAAATGAATAAAAGCGAGATGAAAACAGCCTATATAAGCAGAGTATCACATGAGCTGACTGGCCGTAAAAATGATAGAAAACAGCATGCAAAGTTGGTAAAAGTGTTCGAAACGTTGGCGCAGTTACATGTATATTTAACCTAAGTCATTGGAATGCCAACCCCGCAGTTAAATTTCGAAAACATTAAGTAAAAGTCAGGAAAATGCCAGATATATAAGCAGATTATGGCAACTGCAAATCGAAAATCGAAGACAAACAGCTTGCAAAGTTTTGAAAAACGATTGCAAAGTCTGTAGATTCTTTTGGGTATGTTACATATGATATTATTATGACGGGTTCCATAGTCAAAAGTTCGAGAACGTAAAACAATATTTCGTAAATTGCCGTTAAAGTAGCGTACTATTATTCACAGCATGTAGAGGTCATAGGTCAATTAAAGAAGTTACTCGTACAAACGCTATCAGGTTTAAAACAGTGTCAAACATGAAATAGTCGCCAATTCGAGAATATTTCAAATTGCGTAACCAGTAGTGTTGGTAGGTGAAGAGACAAAGTTTAAAGTCAAGCTCAATCGGGCATGGTTAGTTCTTGCATGGGAGACTGCCTGAGAAAACCAGCTAGGGAAATTTTATTTGGTTTCATCACATACATATCAAACATATGAGACAACGTTCGTGCATTTTTTTTTCACAGTAATGACAATTAGTTTTAGTAGAAAAACATGGAAATTTAGGCATGTTTTCAAGTTCATGAACATTTTTCCAATTTCTCTATTATTTTTGGAGATCAAGTTGGTGATGATGTCGGCACATAGTGGGGTTTGACCTGTTAACGTACCTTGAAAAGTCGTACAAAGTGAACGCAAAGTTGTGCAAAGTGATTGGAAAGTTTGTAGATATATTTGTATGCTTGACCTAACTTGTTGGTATATAGAAACCCGCAGTTGTAAAGTCAAATAAATGAATAAAAGCGAGATGAAAACAGCCTATATAAGCAGAGTATCACATGAGCTGACTGGCCGTAAAAATGATAGAAAACAGCATGCAAAGATGGCAAAAGTGTTCGAAACGTTGGCGGAGTTACATGTATATTTAACCTAAGTCATTGGAATGCCAACCCCGCAGTTAAATTTCGAAAACATTAAGTAAAAGTCAAGAAAATGCCAGATATATAAGCAGATTATGGCAACTGCAAATCGAAAATCGAAGACAAACAGCTTGCAAAGTTTTGAAAAACGATTGCAAAGTCTGTAGATTCTTTTGGGTATGTTACATATGATATTATTATGACGGGTTCCATAGTCAAAAGTTCGAGAACGTAAAA
The DNA here is from genome assembly GCF_978046115.1 of Saccoglossus kowalevskii. Classification (NCBI taxonomy): domain Eukaryota; kingdom Metazoa; phylum Hemichordata; class Enteropneusta; family Harrimaniidae; genus Saccoglossus; species Saccoglossus kowalevskii. Next base: position 5,431,013 of record NC_140643.1, on the reverse strand, counting down.
CAATATTTCGTAAATTGCCGTTAAAGTAGCGTACTATTATTCACAGCATGTAGAGGTCATAGGTCAATTAAAGAAGTTACTCGTACAAACGCTATCAGGTTTAAAACAGTGTCAAACATGAAATAGTCGCCAATTCGAGAATATTTCAAATTGCGTAACCAGTAGTGTTGGTAGGTGAAGAGACAAAGTTTAAAGTCAAGCTCAATCGGGCATGGTTAGTTCTTGCATGGGAGACTGCCTGAGAAAACCAGCTAGGGAAATTTTATTTGGTTTCATCACATACATATCAAACATATGAGACAACGTTCGTGCATTTTTTTCACAGTAATGACAATTAGTTTTAGTAGAAAAACATGGAAAATTAGGCATGTTTTCAAGTTCATGAACATTTTTCCAATTTCTCTATTATTTTTGGAGATCAAGTTGGTGATGATGTCGGCACATAGTGGGGTTTGACCTGTTAACGTACCGTGAAAAGTCGTACAAAGTGAACGCAAAGTTGTGCAAAGTGATTGGAAAGTTTGTAGATATATTTTTATGCTTGACCTAACTTGTTGGTATATAGAAACACGCAGTTATAAAGTCAAAGAAATGAATAAAAGCGAGATGAAAACAGCCTATATAAGCAGAGTATCACATGAGCTGACTGGCCGTAAAAATGATAGAAAACAGCATGCAAAGTTGGTAAAAGTGTTCGAAACGTTGGCGCAGTTACATGTATATTGAACCTAAGTCATTGGAATGCCAACCCCGCCGTTAAATTTCGAAAACATTAAGTAAAAGTCAAGAAAATGCCAGATATATAAGCAGATTATGGCAACTGCAAATCGAAAATCGAAGACAAACAGCTTGCAAAGTTTTGAAAAACGATTGCAAAGTCTGTAGATTCTTTTGGGTATGTTACATATGATATTATTATGACGGGTTCCATAGTCAAAAGTTCGAGAACGTAAAACAATATTTCGTAAATTGCCGTTAAAGTAGCGTACTATTATTCACAGCATGTAGCGGTCATAGGTCAATTCAAGAAGTTACTCGTACAAACGCTATCAGGTTTAAAACAGTATCAAACATGAAATAGCCGCCAATTCGAGAATATTTTAAATTGCGTAACCAGTAGTGTTGGTAGGTGAAGAGACAAAGTTTAAAGTCAAGCTCAATCGGGCATGGCTAGTTCTTGCATGGGAGACTGCCTGAGAAAACCAGCTAGGGAAATTTTATTTGGTTTCATCACATACATATCAAACATATGAGACAACGTTCGTGCATTTTTTTTCACAGTAATGACAATTAGTTTTAGTAGAAAAACATGGAAATTTATGCATGTTTTCAAGTTCATGAACATTTTTCCAATTTCTCTATTATTTTTGGAGATCAAGTTGGTGACGATGTTGGCACATAGTGGGGTTTGACCTGTTAACGTACCGTGAAAGGTCGTACAAAGTGAACGCAAAGTTGTGCAAAGTGATTGGAAAGTTTGTAGATATATTTTTATGCTTGACCTAACTTGTTGGTATATAGAAACACGCAGTTATAAAGTCAAAGAAATGAATAAAAGCGAGATGAAAACAGCCTATATAAGCAGAGTATCACATGAGCTGACTGGCCGTAAAAATGATAGAAAACAGCATGCAAAGTTGGCAAAAGTGTTCGAAACGTTGGCGGAGTTACATGTATATTTAACCTAAGTCATTGGAATGCCAACCCCGCAGTTAAATTTCGAAAACATTAAGTAAAAGTCAAGAAAATGCCAGATATATAAGCAGATTATGGCAACTGCAAATCGAAAATCGAAGACAAACTGCTTGCAAAGTTTTGAAAAACGATTGCAAAGTTTGTAGATTCGTTTGGGAATGTTACATATGATATTATTTTGACGGGTTCCATAGTCAAAAGTTCGAGTACGTAAAACAATATTTCGTAAATTGCCGTTAAAGTAGCGTACTATTATTCACAGCATGTAGAGGTCATAGGTCAATTCAAGAAGTTACTCGTACAAACGCTATCAGGTTTAAAACAGTATCAAACATGAAATAGTCACCAATTCGAGAATATTTCAAATTGCGTAACCAGTAGTGTTGGTAGGTGAAGAGACAAAGTTTAAAGTCAAGCTCAATCGGGCATGGTTAGTTCTTGCATAGGAGACTGCCTGAGAAAACCAGCCAGGGAATTTTTTTTTGGTTTCATCACATACATATCAAACATATGAGACAACGTTCGTGCATTTTTTTTTCACAGTAATGTCAATTAGTTTTAGTAGAAAAACATGGAAATTTATGCATGTTTTCAAGTTCATGAACATTTTTCCAATTTCTCTATTATTTTTGGAGATCAAGTTGGTGATGATGTCGGCACATAGTGGGGTTTGACCTGTTAACGTACCGTGAAAGGTCGTACAAAGTGAACGCAAAGTTGTGCAAAGTGATTGGAAAGTTTGTAGATATATTTGTATGCTTGACCTAACTTGTTGGTATATAGAAACCCGCAGTTGTAAAGTCAAATAAATGAATAAAAGCGAGATGAAAACAGCATATATAAGCAGAGTATCACATGAGCTGACTGGCCGTAAAAATGATAGAAAACAGCATGCAATGTTGGTAAAAGCGTGCGAAACGTTGGCGGAGTTACATGTATATTTAACCTAAGTCATTGGAATGCCAACCCCGCAGTTAAATTTCGAAAACATTAAGTAAAAATCAAGAAAATGCCAGATATATGAGCAGATTATGGCAACTGCAAACCGAAAATCGAAGACAAACTGCTTGCAAAGTTTTGAAAAACGATTGCAAAGTTTGTAGATTCGTTTTGGAATGTTACATATGATATTATATTGACGGGTTACATAGCCAAGAGTTCGAAAACGTAAACAAATATTTCGTAAATTGCCGTTAAAGTAGCGTACTATTATTCGCAGCATGTAGAGGTCATAGGTCAATTCAAGAAGTTACTCGTACAAACGCTATCAGGTTTAAAACAGTGTCAAACATGAAATAGTCGCCAACTCGAGTATATTTCAAATTACGTAACCAGTAGTGTTGGTAGGTGAAGAGACAAAGGTTGCAGTCAAGCTCAATCGGGCATGGTTATTTCTTGCATGGGAGACTGCCTGAGAAAACCAGCTAGGGAAATTTCTTTTGGTTTCATCACATACAATTCAAACATAAGAGACAACGTTCGTGCATCTTTTTTTCACTGTAATGTCAATTATTTTTATTTAGAAAAATATGGAAATTTAGGCATGTTTTCAAGTTCATGAACATTTTTCCAATTTCTCTATTATTTTTGGAGATCAAGTTGGTGACGATGTTGGCACATAGTGGGGTTTGACCTGTTAACGTACCGTGAAAGGTCGTACAAAGTGAACGCAAAGTTGTGCAAAGTGATTGGAAAGTTTGTAGATATATTTTTATGCTTGACCTAACTTGTTGGTATATAGAAACACGCAGTTATGAAGTCAAAGAAATGAATAAAAGCGAGATGAAAACAGCCTATATAAGCAGAGTATCACATGAGCTGACTGGCCGTAAAAATGATAGAAAACAGCATGCAAAGTTGGCAAAAGTGTTCGAAACGTTGGCGGAGTTACATGTATATTTAACCTAAGTCATTGGAATGCCAACCCCGCAGTTAAATTTCGAAAACATTAAGTAAAAGTCAAGAAAATGCCAGATATATAAGCAGATTATGGCAACTGCAAATCGAAAATCGAAGACAAACTGCTTGCAAAGTTTTGAAAAACGATTGCAAAGTTTGTAGATTCGTTTGGGAATGTTACATATGATATTATTTTGACGGGTTCCATAGTCAAAAGTTCGAGTACGTAAAACAATATTTCGTAAATTGCCGTTAAAGTAGCGTACTATTATTCACAGCATGTAGAGGTCATAGGTCAATTCAAGAAGTTACTCGTACAAACGCTATCAGGTTTAAAACAGTATCAAACATGAAATAGTCACCAATTCGAGAATATTTCAAATTGCGTAACCAGTAGTGTTGGTAGGTGAAGAGACAAAGTTTAAAGTCAAGCTCAATCGGGCATGGTTAGTTCTTGCATAGGAGACTGCCTGAGAAAACCAGCCAGGGAATTTTTTTTTGGTTTCATCACATACATATCAAACATATGAGACAACGTTCGTGCATTTTTTTTTCACAGTAATGTCAATTAGTTTTAGTAGAAAAACATGGAAATTTATGCATGTTTTCAAGTTCATGAATATTTTTCCAATTTCTCTATTATTTTTGGAGATCAAGTTGGTGATGATGTCGGCACATAGTGGGGTTTGACCTGTTAACGTACCGTGAAAGGTCGTACAAAGTGAACGCAAAGTTGTGCAAAGTGATTGGAAAGTTTGTAGATATATTTGTATGCTTGACCTAACTTGTTGGTATATAGAAACCCGCAGTTGTAAAGTCAAATAAATGAATAAAAGCGAGATGAAAACAGCATATATAAGCAGAGTATCACATGAGCTGACTGGCCGTAAAAATGATAGAAAACAGCATGCAATGTTGGTAAAAGCGTGCGAAACGTTGGCGGAGTTACATGTATATTTAACCTAAGTCATTGGAATGCCAACCCCGCAGTTAAATTTCGAAAACATTAAGTAAAAATCAAGAAAATGCCAGATATATGAGCAGATTATGGCAACTGCAAACCGAAAATCGAAGACAAACTGCTTGCAAAGTTTTGAAAAACGATTGCAAAGTTTGTAGATTCGTTTTGGAATGTTACATATGATATTATATTGACGGGTTACATAGTCAAGAGTTCGAAAACGTAAACAAATATTTCGTAAATTGCCGTTAAAGTAGCGTACTATTATTCGCAGCATGTAGAGGTCATAGGTCAATTCAAGAAGTTACTCGTACAAACGCTATCAGGTTTAAAACAGTGTCAAACATGAAATAGTCGCCAACTCGAGTATATTTCAAATTACGTAACCAGTAGTGTTGGTAGGTGAAGAGACAAAGGTTGCAGTCAAGCTCAATCGGGCATGGTTATTTCTTGCATGGGAGACTGCCTGAGAAAACCAGCTAGGGAAATTTCTTTTGGTTTCATCACATACATTTCAAACATAAGAGACAACGTTCGTGCATCTTTTTTTCACTGTAATGTCAATTATTTTTATTTAGATAAATATGGAAATTTAGGCATGTTTTCAAGTTCATGAACATTTTTCCAATTTCTCTATTATTTTTGGATATCAAGTTGGTGATGATGTCGGCACATAGTGAGGTTTGACCTGTTAACGTACCGTGAAAAGTCGTACAAAGTGAACGCAAAGTTGTGCAAAGTGATTGGAAAGTTTGTAGATATATTTTTATGCTTGACGTAACTTGTTGGTATATAGAAACCCGCAGTTATAAAGTCAAATAAATGAATAAAAGCGAGATGAAAACAGCCTATATAAGCAGAGTATCACATGAGCTGACTGGCCGTAAAAATGATAGAAAACAGCATGCAATGTTGGTAAAAGCGTGCGAAACGTTGGCGGAGTTACATGTATATTTAACCTAAGTCATTGGAATGCCAACCCCGCAGTTAAATTTCGAAAACATTAAGTAAAAGTCAAGAAAATGCCAGATATATAAGCAGATTATGGCAACTACAAATCGAACATCGAAGACAAACTGCTTGCACAGTTTTGAAAAACGATTGCAAAGTTTGTAGATTCGTTTGGGTATGTTACATATGATATTATATTGAAGAGTTACATAGTCAAGAGTTCGAAAACGTAAACAAATACTTCGTAAATTGCCGTTAAATTAGCGTACTATTATTCGCAGCATGTAGAGGTCATAGGTCAATTCAAGAAGTTACTCGTACAAACGCTATCAGGTTTAAAACAGTGTCAAACATGAAATAGTCGCCAACTCGAGTATATTTCAAATTGCGGAACCAGTAGTGTTGGTAGGTGAAGAGACAAAGTTTAAAGTCAAGCTCAATCGGGCATGGTTAGTTCTTGCATGGGAGACTGCCTGAGAAAACCAGCTAGGGAAATTTTTTTGGGTTTCATCACAAACATATCAAACATATGAGACAACGTTCGTGCATCTTTTTTTCACTGTAATGTCAATTATTTTTAGCAGAAAAACATGGAAATTTCGGCATGTTTTCAAGTTCATGAACATTTTTCCAATTTCTCTATTATTTTTGGAGATCAAGTTGGTGATGATGTCGGCACATAATGGGGTTTGACCTGTTAACGTACCGTGAAAAGTCGTACAAAGTGAACGCAAAGTTGTGCAAAGTGATTGGAAAGTTTGTAGATATATTTGTATGCTTGACCTAACTTGTTGGCATATAGAAACCCGCAGTTGTAAAGTCAAATAAATGAATAAAAGCGAGATGAAAACAGCCTATATAAGCAGAGTATCACATGAGCTGACCGGCCGTAAAAATGATAGAAAACAGCATGCAAAGTTGGTAAAAGTGTTCGAAACGTTGGCGGCGTTACATGTATATTTAACCTAAGTCATTGGAATGCCAACCCCGCAGTTAAATTTCGAAAACATTAAGTAATTGTCTGGTGAAATGCCAGATATATAAGCAGATTATCGCAACTGCAAACCGAAAATCGAAGACAAACTGCTTGCAAAGTTTTGAAAAGCGATTGCAAAGTTTGTAGATTCGTTTGGGAATGTTACATATGATATTATATTGACGGGTTCCATAGTCAAAAGTTCGAAAACGTAAAAAAATATTTCGTAAATTGCCGTTAAAGAAGCGTACTATTATTCGCAGCATGTAGAGGTCATAGGTCAATTCAAGAAGTTACTCGTACAAACGCTATCAGGTTTAAAACAGTGTCAAACATGAAATAGTCGCCAACTCGAGTATATTTCAAATTGAGTAACCAGTAGTGTTGGTAGGTGAAGAGACAAAGTTTAAAGTCAAGCTCAATCGGGCATGGTTAGTTCTTGCATGGGAGACTGCCTGAGAAAACCAGCTAGGGAAATTTTTTTTGGTTTCATCACATACATATCAAACATATGAGACAACGTTCGTGCATCTTTTTTCACTGTAATGTCAATTATTTTTAGTAGAAAAACATGGAAATTTAGGCATGTTTTCAAGTTCATGAACATTTTTCCAATTTCTCTGTTATTTTTGGAGATCAAGTTGGTGATGATGTCGGCACATAGTGGGGTTTGACCTGTTAACGTACCGTGAAAAGTCGTACAAAGTGAACGCAAAGTTGTGCAAAGTGATTGGAAAGTTTGTAGATATATTTGTATGCTTGACCTAACTTGTTGGCATATTGAAATCCGCAGTTGTAAAGTCAAATAAATGAATAAAAGCGAGATGAAAACAGCCTATATAAGCACAGTATCACATGAGCTGACTGGCCGTAAAAATGATAGAAAACAGCATGCAAAGTTGGTAAAAGTGTTCGAAACGTTGGCGGAGTTACATGTATATTAAACCTAAGTCATTGGAATGCCAACCCCGCAGTTAAATTTCGAAAACATTAAGTAATTGTCTGGAAAATGCCAGATATATAAGCAGATTATCGCAACTGTACACCGCAAATCGAAGACAAACTGCTTGCAAAGTTTTGAAAAACGATTGCAAAGTTTGTAGATTCGTTTGGGAATGTTACATATGATATTATATTGACGGGTTCCATAGTCAAAAGTTAGAAAACGTAAAACAATATTTCGTAAATTGCCGTTAAAGTAGCGAACTATTATTCGCAGCATGTAGAGGTCATTGGTCAATTCAAGAAGTTACTCGTACAAACGCTATCAGGTTTAAAACAGTGTCAAACATGAAATAGTCGCCAACTCGAGTATATTTCAAATTGCGTAACCAATAGTGTTGGTAGGTGAAGAGACAAAGTTTAAAGTCAAGCTCTATCGGGCATGGTTAGTTCTTGCATGGGAGACTGAGAAAACCAGCTAGGGAAATTTTTTTTGGTTTCATCACATACATATCAAACATATGAGACAACGTTCGTGCATCTTTTTTTTCACTGTAATGTCAATTATTTTTAGTAGAAAAGCATGGAAATTTAGGCATGTTTTCAAGTTCATGAACATTTTTCCAATTTCTCTGTTATTTTTGGAGATCAAGTTGGTGATGATGTCGACACATAGTGGGGTTTGACCCGTTAACGTACCGAGAAAAGTCGTACAAAGTGAACGCAAATTTGTGCAAAGTGATTGGAAAGTTTGTAGATATATTTGTATGCTAGACCTAACTTGTTGGCATATTGAAACCCGCAGTTGTAGAGTCAAATAAATGAATAAAAGCGAGATGAAAACAGCCTATATAAGCAGAGTATCACATGAGCTGACTGGCCGTAAAAATGATAGAAAACAGCATGCAAAGTTGGTAAAAGTGTTCGAAACGTTGGCGGAGTTACATGTATATTTAACCTAAGTCATTGGAATGCCAACCCCGCAGTTAAATTTCGAAAACATTAAGTAATTGTCTGGAAAATGCCAGATATATAAGCAGATTATCGCAACTGCAAACCGAAAATCGAAGACAAACTGCTTGCAAAGTTTTGAAAAGCGATTGCAAAGTTTGTAGATTCGTTTGGGAATGTTACATATGATATTATATTGACGGGTTCCATAGTCAAAAGTTCGAAAACGTAAAACAATATTTCGTAAATTGCCGTTAAAGTAGCGAACTATTATTATTCGCAGCATGTAGAGGTCATAGGTCAATTCAAGAAGTTACTCGTACAAACGCGATCAGGTTTAAAACAGTGTCAAACATGAAATAGTCGCCAACTCGAGTATATTTCAAATTGCGTAACCAGTAGTGTTGGTAGGTGAAGAGACAAAGTCTCAAGTCAAGCTCTATCGGGCATGGTTAGTTCGTGCATGGGAGACTGCCTGAGAAAACCAGCTAGGGAAATTTTTTTGGTTTCATCACATACATATCAAACATATGAGACAACGTTCGTGCATCTTTTTTTCACTGTAATGTCAATTATTTTTAGTAGAAAAACATGGAAATTTAGGCATGTTTTCAAGTTCATGAACATTTTTCCAATTTCTCTGTTATTTTTGGAGATCAAGTTGGTGATGATGTCGGCACATAGTGGGGTTTGACCTGTTAACGTACCGTGAAAAGTCGTACAAAGTGAACGCAAAGTTGTGCAAAGTGATTAGAAAGTTTGTAGATATATTTGTATGCTTGACCTAACTTGTTGGCATATTGAAACCCGCAGTTGTAAAGTCAAATAAATGAATAAAAGCGAGATGAAAACAGCCTATATAAGCAGAGTATCACATGAGCTGACTGGCCGTAAAAATGATAGAAAACAGCATGCAAAGTTGGTAAAAGTGTTCGAAACGTTGGCGGAGTTACATGTATATTTAACCTAAGTCATTGGAATGCCAACCCCGCAGTTAAATTTCGAAAACATTAAGTAATTGTCTGGAAAATGCCAGATATATAAGCAGATTATCGCAACTGCAAACCGAAAATCGAAGACAAACTGCTTGCAAAGTTTTGAAAAGCGATTGCAAAGTTTGTAGATTCGTTTGGGAATGTTACATATGATATTATATTGACGGGTTCCATAGTCAAAAGTTCGAAAACGTAAAACAATATTTCGTAAATTGCCGTTAAAGTAGCGAACTATTATTATTCGCAGCATGTAGAGGTCATAGGTCAATTCAAGAAGTTACTCGTACAAACGCGATCAGGTTTAAAACAGTGTCAAACATGAAATAGTCGCCAACTCGAGTATATTTCAAATTGCGTAACCAGTAGTGTTGGTAGGTGAAGAGACAAAGTCTCAAGTCAAGCTCTATCGGGCATGGTTAGTTCGTGCATGGGAGACTGCCTGAGAAAACCAGCAAGGGAAATTTTTTTGGTTTCATCACATACATATCAAACATATGAGACAACGTTCGTGCATCTTTTTTTCACTGTAATGTCAATTATTTTTAGTAGAAAAACATGGAAATTTAGGCATGTTTTCAAGTTCATGAACATTTTTCCAATTTCTCTGTTATTTTTGGAGATCAAGTTGGTGATGATGTCGGCACATAGTGGGGTTTGACCTGTTAACGTACCGTGAAAAGTCGTACAAAGTGAACGCAAAGTTGTGCAAAGTGATTAGAAAGTTTGTAGATATATTTGTATGCTTGACCTAACTTGTTGGCATATTGAAACCCGCAGTTGTAAAGTCAAATAAATGAATAAAAGCGAGATGAAAACAGCCTATATAAGCAGAGTATCACATGAGCTGACTGGCCGTAAAAATGATAGAAAACAGCATGCAAAGTTGGTAAAAGTGTTCGAAACGTTGGCGGAGTTACATGTATATTTAACCTAAGTCATTGGAATGCCAACCCCGCAGTTAAATTTCGAAAACATTAAGTAATTGTCTGGAAAATGCCAGATATATAAGCAGATTATCGCAACTGTACACCGCAAATCGAAGACAAACTGCTTGCAAAGTTTTGAAAAACGATTGCAAAGTTTGTAGATTCGTTTGGGAATGTTACATATGATATTATATTGACGGGTTCCATAGTCAAAAGTTAGAAAACGTAAAACAATATTTCGTAAATTGCCGTTAAAGTAGCGAACTATTATTCGCAGCATGTAGAGGTCATTGGTCAATTCAAGAAGTTACTCGTACAAACGCTATCAGGTTTAAAACAGTGTCAAACATGAAATAGTCGCCAACTCGAGTATATTTCAAATTGCGTAACCAATAGTGTTGGTAGGTGAAGAGACAAAGTTTAAAGTCAAGCTCTATCGGGCATGGTTAGTTCTTGCATGGGAGACTGAGAAAACCAGCTAGGGAAATTTTTTTTGGTTTCATCACATACATATCAAACATATGAGACAACGTTCGTGCATCTTTTTTTTCACTGTAATGTCAATTATTTTTAGTAGAAAAGCATGGAAATTTAGGCATGTTTTCAAGTTCATGAACATTTTTCCAATTTCTCTGTTATTTTTGGAGATCAAGTTGGTGATGATGTCGACACATAGTGGGGTTTGACCTGTTAACGTACCGAGAAAAGTCGTACAAAGTGAACGCAAATTTGTGCAAAGTGATTGGAAAGTTTGTAGATATATTTGTATGCTAGACCTAACTTTTTGGCATATTGAAACCCGCAGTTGTAGAGTCAAATAAATGAATAAAAGCGAGATGAAAACAGCCTATATAAGCAGAGTATCACATGAGCTGACTGGCCGTAAAAATGATAGAAAACAGCATGCAAAGTTGGTAAAAGTGTTCGAAACGTTGGCGGAGTTACATGTATATTTAACCTAAGTCATTGGAATGCCAACCCCGCAGTTAAATTTCGAAAACATTAAGTAATTGTCTGGAAAATGCCAGATATATAAGCAGATTATCGCAACTGTACACCGCAAATCGAAGACAAACTGCTTGCAAAGTTTTGAAAAACGATTGCAAAGTTTGTAGATTCGTTTGGGAATGTTACATATGATATTATATTGATGGGTTCCATAGTCAAAAGTTAGAAAACGTAAAACAATATTTCGTAAATTGCCGTTAAAGTAGCGAACTATTATTCGCAGCATGTAGAGGTCATAGGTCAATTCAAGAAGTTACTCGTACAAACGCTATCAGGTTTAAAACAGTGTCAAACATGAAATAGTTGCCAACTCGAGTATATTTCAAATTGCGTAACCAGTAGTGTTGGTAGATGAAGAGACAAAGTTTAAAGTCAATCTCAATCGGGCATGGTTAGTTCTTGCATGGGATACTGCCTGAGAAAACCAGCTAGGGAAATTTTTTTTGTTTCATCACATACATATCAAACATATGAGACAACGTTCGTGCATCTTTTTTCACTGTAATGTCAATTATTTTTAGTAGAAAAACATGGAAATTTAGGCATGTTTTCAAGTTCATGAACATTTTTCCAATTTCTCTGTTATTTTTGGAGATCAAGTTGGTGATGATGTCGGCACATAGTGGGGTTTGACCTGTTAACGTACCGTGAAAAGTCGTACAAAGTGAACGCAAAGTTGTGCAAAGTGATTGGAAAGTTTGTAGATATATTTGTATGCTTGACCTAACTTGTTGGCATATTGAAACCCGCAGTTGTAAAGTCAAATAAATGAATAAAAGCGAGATGAAAACAGCCTATATAAGCAGAGTATCACATGAGCTGACTGGCCGTAAAAATGACAGAAAACAGCACGCAAAATTTGGTAAAAGTGTTCGAAACTTTGGCGGAGTTACATGTATATTTAACCTAAGTCATTGGAATGCCAACCCCGCAGTTAAATTTCGAAAACATTAAGTAATTGTCTGGAAAATGCCAGATATATAAGCAGATTATCGCAACTGCACACCGCAAATCGAAGACAAACTGCTTGCAAAGTTTTGAAAAACGATTGCAAAGTTTGTAGATTCGTTTGGGAATGTTACATATGATATTATATTGACGGGTTCCATAGTCAAAAGTTAGAAAACGTAAAACAATATTTCGTAAATTGCCGTTAAAGTAGCGAACTATTATTCGCAGCATGTAGAGGTCATAGGTCAATTCAAGAAGTTACTCGTACAAACGCTATCAGGTTTAAAACAGTGTCAAACATGAAATAGTTGCCAACTCGAGTATATTTCAAATTGCGTAACCAGTAGTGTTGGTAGATGAAGAGACAAAGTTTAAAGTCAATCTCAATCGGGCATGGTTAGTTCTTGCATGGGATACTGCCTGAGAAAACCAGCTAGGGAAATTTTTTTTGTTTCATCACATACATATCAAACATATGAGACAACGTTCGTGCATCTTTTTTCACTGTAATGTCAATTATTTTTAGTAGAAAAACATGGAAATTTAGGCATGTTTTCAAGTTCATGAACATTTTTCCAATTTCTCTGTTATTTTTGGAGATCAAGTTGGTGATGATGTCGGCACATAGTGGGGTTTGACCTGTTAACGTACCGTGAAAAGTCGTACAAAGTGAACGCAAAGTTGTGCAAAGTGATTGGAAAGTTTGTAGATATATTTGTATACTTGACCTAACTTGTTGGCATATTGAAACCCGCAGTTGTAAAGTCAAATAAATGAATAAAAGCGAGATGAAAACAGCCTATATAAGCAGAGTATCACATGAGCTGACTGGCCGTAAAAATGACAGAAAACAGCACGCAAAGTTGGTAAAAGTGTTCGAAACTTTGGCGGAGTTACATGTATATTTAACCTAAGTCATTGGAATGCCAACCCCGCAGTTAAATTTCGAAAACATTAAGTAATTGTCTGGAAAATGCCAGATATATAAGCAGATTATCGCAACTGCACACCGCAAATCGAAGACAAACTGCTTGCAAAGTTTTGAAAAACGATTGCAAAGTTTGTAGATTCGTTTGGGAATGTTACATATGATATTATATTGACGGGTTCCATAGTCAAAAGTTAGAAAACGTAAAACAATATTTCGTAAATTGCCGTTAAAGTAGCGAACTATTATTCGCAGCATGTAGAGGTCATAGGTCAATTCAAGAAGTTACTCGTACAAACGCTATCAGGTTTAAAACAGTGTCAAACATGAAATAGTCGCCAACTCGAGTATATTTCAAATTGCGTAACCAGTAGTGTTGGTAGGTGAAGAGACAAAGTTTAAAGTCAATCTCAATCGGGCATGGTTAGTTCTTGCATGGGATACTGCCTGAGAAAACCAGCTAGGGAATTTTTTTTTGTTTCATCACATACATATCAAACATATGAGACAACGTTCGTGCATCTTTTTTTCACTGTAATGTCAATTATTTTTAGTAGAAAAACATGGAAATTGAGGCATGTTTTCAAGTTCATGAACATTTTTCCAATTTCTCTGTTATTTTTGGAGATCAAGTTGGTGATGATGTCGGCACATCGTGGGGTTTGACCTGTTAACGTACCGTGAAAAGTCGTACAAAGTGAACGCAAAGTTGTGCAAAGTGATTGGAAAGTTTGTAGATATATTTGTATGCTTGACCTAACTTGTTGGCATATAGAAACCCGCAGTTGTAAAGTCAAATAAATGAATAAAAGCGATATGAAAACAGCCTATATAAGCAGAGTATCACATGAGCTGACTGGCCGTAAAAATGATAGAAAACAGCATGCAAAGTTGGTAAAAGTGTTCGAAACGTTGGCGGAGTTACATGTATATTTAACCTAAGTCATTGGAATGCCAACCCCGCAGTTAAATTTCGAAAACATTAAGTAATTGTCTGGAAAATGCCAGATATATAAGCAGATTATCGCAACTGCAAACCGAAAATCGAAGACAAACTGCTTGCAAAGTTTTGAAAAGCGATTGCAAAGTTTGTAGATTCGTTTGGGAATGTTACATATGATATTATATTGACGGGTTCCATAGTCAAAAGTTCGAAAACGTAAAACAATATTTCGTAAATTGCCGTTAAAGTAGCGAACTATTATTATTCGCAGCATGTAGAGGTCATAGGTCAATTCAAGAAGTTACTCGTACAAACGCGATCAGGTTTAAAACAGTGTCAAACATGAAATAGTCGCCAACTCGAGTATATTTCAAATTGCGTAACCAGTAGTGTTGGTAGGTGAAGAGACAAAGTCTCAAGTCAAGCTCTATCGGGCATGGTTAGTTCGTGCATGGGAGACTGCCTGAGAAAACCAGCTAGGGAAATTTTTTTGGTTTCATCACATACATATCAAACATATGAGACAACGTTCGTGCATCTTTTTTTCACTGTAATGTCAATTATTTTTAGTAGAAAAACATGGAAATTTAGGCATGTTTTCAAGTTCATGAACATTTTTCCAATTTCTCTGTTATTTTTGGAGATCAAGTTGGTGATGATGTCGGCACATAGTGGGGTTTGACCTGTTAACGTACCGTGAAAAGTCGTACAAAGTGAACGCAAAGTTGTGCAAAGTGATTAGAAAGTTTGTAGATATATTTGTATGCTTGACCTAACTTGTTGGCATATTGAAACCCGCAGTTGTAAAGTCAAATAAATGAATAAAAGCGAGATGAAAACAGCCTATATAAGCAGAGTATCACATGAGCTGACTGGCCGTAAAAATGATAGAAAACAGCATGCAAAGTTGGTAAAAGTGTTCGAAACGTTGGCGGAGTTACATGTATATTTAACCTAAGTCATTGGAATGCCAACCCCGCAGTTAAATTTCGAAAACATTAAGTAATTGTCTGGAAAATGCCAGATATATAAGCAGATTATCGCAACTGTACACCGCAAATCGAAGACAAACTGCTTGCAAAGTTTTGAAAAACGATTGCAAAGTTTGTAGATTCGTTTGGGAATGTTACATATGATATTATATTGACGGGTTCCATAGTCAAAAGTTAGAAAACGTAAAACAATATTTCGTAAATTGCCGTTAAAGTAGCGAACTATTATTCGCAGCATGTAGAGGTCATAGGTCAATTCAAGAAGTTACTCGTACAAACGCTATCAGGTTTAAAACAGTGTCAAAGATGAAATAGTCGCCAACTCGAGTATATTTCAAATTGCGTAAACAGTAGTGTTGGTAGGTGAAGACACAAAGTTTAAAGTCAATCTCAATCGGGCATGGTTAGTTCTTGCATGGGATACTGCCTGAGAAAACCAGCTAGGGAAATTTTTTTTGTTTCATCACATACATATCAAACATATGAGACAACGTTCGTGCATCTTTTTTTCACTGTAATGTCAATTATTTTTAGTAGAAAAACATGGAAATTTAGGCATGTTTTCAAGTTCATGAACATTTTTCCAATTTCTCTGTTATTTTTGGAGATCAAGTTGGTGATGATGTCGGCACATAGTGGGGTTTGACCTGTTAACGTACCGTGAAAAGTCGTACAAAGTGAACGCAAAGTTGTGCAAAGTGATTGGAAAGTTTGTAGATATATTTGTATGCTTGACCTAACTTGTTGGCATATTGAAACCCGCAGTTGTAGAGTCAAATAAATGAATAAAAGCGAGATGAAAACAGCCTATATAAGCAGAGTATCACATGAGCTGACTGGCCGTAAAAATGATAGAAAACAGCATGCAAAGTTGGTAAAAGTGTTCGAAACGTTGGCGGAGTTACATGTATATTTAACCTAAGTCATTGGAATGCCAACCCCGCAGTTAAATTTCGAAAACATTAAGTAATTGTCTGGAAAATGCCAGATATATAAGCAGATTATCGCAACTGTACACCGCAAATCGAAGACAAACTGCTTGCTAAGTTTTGAAAAACGATTGCAAAGTTTGTAGATTCGTTTGGGAATGTTACATATGATATTATATTGACGGGTTCCATAGTCAAAAGTTAGAAAACGTAAAACAATATTTCGTAAATTGCCGTTAAAGTAGCGAACTATTATTCGCAGCATGTAGAGGTCATAGGTCAATTCAAGAAGTTACTCGTACAAACGCTATCAGGTTTAAAACAGTGTCAAACATGAAATAGTTGCCAACTCGAGTATATTTCAAATTGCGTAACCAGTAGTGTTGGTAGATGAAGAGACAAAGTTTAAAGTCAATCTCAATCGGGCATGGTTAGTTCTTGCATGGGATACTGCATGAGAAAACCAGCTAGGGAAATTTTTTTTGTTTCATCACATACATATCAAACATATGAGACAACGTTCGTGCATCTTTTTTCACTGTAATGTCAATTATTTTTAGTAGAAAAACATGGAAATTTAGGCATGTTTTCAAGTTCATGAACATTTTTCCAATTTCTCTGTTATTTTTGGAGATCAAGTTGGTGATGATGTCGGCACATAGTGGGGTTTGACCTGTTAACGTACCGTGAAAAGTCGTACAAAGTGAACGCAAAGTTGTGCAAAGTGATTGGAAAGTTTGTAGATATATTTGTATACTTGACCTAACTTGTTGGCATATTGAAACCCGCAGTTGTAAAGTCAAATAAATGAATAAAAGCGAGATGAAAACAGCCTATATAAGCAGAGTATCACATGAGCTGACTGGCCGTAAAAATGACAGAAAACAGCACGCAAAGTTGGTAAAAGTGTTCGAAACTTTGGCGGAGTTACATGTATATTTAACCTAAGTCATTGGAATGCCAACCCCGCAGTTAAATTTCGAAAACATTAAGTAATTGTCTGGAAAATGCCAGATATATAAGCAGATTATCGCAACTGCACACCGCAAATCGAAGACAAACTGCTTGCAAAGTTTTGAAAAACGATTGCAAAGTTTGTAGATTCGTTTGGGAATGTTACATATGATATTATATTGACGGGTTCCATAGTCAAAAGTTAGAAAACGTAAAACAATATTTCGTAAATTGCCGTTAAAGTAGCGAACTATTATTCGCAGCATGTAGAGGTCATAGGTCAATTCAAGAAGTTACTCGTACAAACGCTATCAGGTTTAAAACAGTGTCAAACATGAAATAGTCGCCAACTCGAGTATATTTCAAATTGCGTAACCAGTAGTGTTGGTAGGTGAAGAGACAAAGTTTAAAGTCAATCTCAATCGGGCATGGTTAGTTCTTGCATGGGATACTGCCTGAGAAAACCAGCTAGGGAATTTTTTTTTGTTTCATCACATACATATCAAACATATGAGACAACGTTCGTGCATCTTTTTTTCACTGTAATGTCAATTATTTTTAGTAGAAAAACATGGAAATTGAGGCATGTTTTCAAGTTCATGAACATTTTTCCAATTTCTCTGTTATTTTTGGAGATCAAGTTGGTGATGATGTCGGCACATCGTGGGGTTTGACCTGTTAACGTACCGTGAAAAGTCGTACAAAGTGAACGCAAAGTTGTGCAAAGTGATTGGAAAGTTTGTAGATATATTTGTATGCTTGACCTAACTTGTTGGCATATAGAAACCCGCAGTTGTAAAGTCAAATAAATGAATAAAAGCGATATGAAAACAGCCTATATAAGCAGAGTATCACATGAGCTGACTGGCCGTAAAAATGATAGAAAACAGCATGCAAAGTTGGTAAAAGTGTTCGAAACGTTGGCGGAGTTACATGTATATTTAACCTAAGTCATTGGAATGCCAACCCCGCAGTTAAATTTCGAAAACATTAAGTAATTGTCTGGAAAATGCCAGATATATAAGCAGATTATCGCAACTGCAAACCGAAAATCGAAGACAAACTGCTTGCAAAGTTTTGAAAAGCGATTGCAAAGTTTGTAGATTCGTTTGGGAATGTTACATATGATATTATATTGACGGGTTCCATAGTCAAAAGTTCGAAAACGTAAAACAATATTTCGTAAATTGCCGTTAAAGTAGCGAACTATTATTATTCGCAGCATGTAGAGGTCATAGGTCAATTCAAGAAGTTACTCGTACAAACGCGATCAGGTTTAAAACAGTGTCAAACATGAAATAGTCGCCAACTCGAGTATATTTCAAATTGCGTAACCAGTAGTGTTGGTAGGTGAAGAGACAAAGTCTCAAGTCAAGCTCTATCGGGCATGGTTAGTTCGTGCATGGGAGACTGCCTGAGAAAACCAGCTAGGGAAATTTTTTTGGTTTCATCACATACATATCAAACATATGAGACAACGTTCGTGCATCTTTTTTTCACTGTAATGTCAATTATTTTTAGTAGAAAAACATGGAAATTTAGGCATGTTTTCAAGTTCATGAACATTTTTCCAATTTCTCTGTTATTTTTGGAGATCAAGTTGGTGATGATGTCGGCACATAGTGGGGTTTGACCTGTTAACGTACCGTGAAAAGTCGTACAAAGTGAACGCAAAGTTGTGCAAAGTGATTAGAAAGTTTGTAGATATATTTGTATGCTTGACCTAACTTGTTGGCATATTGAAACCCGCAGTTGTAAAGTCAAATAAATGAATAAAAGCGAGATGAAAACAGCCTATATAAGCAGAGTATCACATGAGCTGACTGGCCGTAAAAATGATAGAAAACAGCATGCAAAGTTGGTAAAAGTGTTCGAAACGTTGGCGGAGTTACATGTATATTTAACCTAAGTCATTGGAATGCCAACCCCGCAGTTAAATTTCGAAAACATTAAGTAATTGTCTGGAAAATGCCAGATATATAAGCAGATTATCGCAACTGTACACCGCAAATCGAAGACAAACTGCTTGCAAAGTTTTGAAAAACGATTGCAAAGTTTGTAGATTCGTTTGGGAATGTTACATATGATATTATATTGACGGGTTCCATAGTCAAAAGTTAGAAAACGTAAAACAATATTTCGTAAATTGCCGTTAAAGTAGCGAACTATTATTCGCAGCATGTAGAGGTCATAGGTCAATTCAAGAAGTTACTCGTACAAACGCTATCAGGTTTAAAACAGTGTCAAAGATGAAATAGTCGCCAACTCGAGTATATTTCAAATTGCGTAAACAGTAGTGTTGGTAGGTGAAGACACAAAGTTTAAAGTCAATCTCAATCGGGCATGGTTAGTTCTTGCATGGGATACTGCCTGAGAAAACCAGCTAGGGAAATTTTTTTTGTTTCATCACATACATATCAAACATATGAGACAACGTTCGTGCATCTTTTTTTCACTGTAATGTCAATTATTTTTAGTAGAAAAACATGGAAATTTAGGCATGTTTTCAAGTTCATGAACATTTTTCCAATTTCTCTGTTATTTTTGGAGATCAAGTTGGTGATGATGTCGGCACATAGTGGGGTTTGACCTGTTAACGTACCGTGAAAAGTCGTACAAAGTGAACGCAAAGTTGTGCAAAGTGATTGGAAAGTTTGTAGATATATTTGTATGCTTGACCTAACTTGTTGGCATATTGAAACCCGCAGTTGTAGAGTCAAATAAATGAATAAAAGCGAGATGAAAACAGCCTATATAAGCAGAGTATCACATGAGCTGACTGGCCGTAAAAATGATAGAAAACAGCATGCAAAGTTGGTAAAAGTGTTCGAAACGTTGGCGGAGTTACATGTATATTTAACCTAAGTCATTGGAATGCCAACCCCGCAGTTAAATTTCGAAAACATTAAGTAATTGTCTGGAAAATGCCAGATATATAAGCAGATTATCGCAACTGTACACCGCAAATCGAAGACAAACTGCTTGCTAAGTTTTGAAAAACGATTGCAAAGTTTGTAGATTCGTTTGGGAATGTTACATATGATATTATATTGACGGGTTCCATAGTCAAAAGTTAGAAAACGTAAAACAATATTTCGTAAATTGCCGTTAAAGTAGCGAACTATTATTCGCAGCATGTAGAGGTCATAGGTCAATTCAAGAAGTTACTCGTACAAACGCTATCAGGTTTAAAACAGTGTCAAACATGAAATAGTTGCCAACTCGAGTATATTTCAAATTGCGTAACCAGTAGTGTTGGTAGATGAAGAGACAAAGTTTAAAGTCAATCTCAATCGGGCATGGTTAGTTCTTGCATGGGATACTGCCTGAGAAAACCAGCTAGGGAAATTTTTTTTGTTTCATCACATACATATCAAACATATGAGACAACGTTCGTGCATCTTTTTTCACTGTAATGTCAATTATTTTTAGTAGAAAAACATGGAAATTTAGGCATGTTTTCAAGTTCATGAACATTTTTCCAATTTCTCTGTTATTTTTGGAGATCAAGTTGGTGATGATGTCGGCACATAGTGGGGTTTGACCTGTTAACGTACCGTGAAAAGTCGTACAAAGTGAACGCAAAGTTGTGCAAAGTGATTGGAAAGTTTGTAGATATATTTGTATACTTGACCTAACTTGTTGGCATATTGAAACCCGCAGTTGTAAAGTCAAATAAATGAATAAAAGCGAGATGAAAACAGCCTATATAAGCAGAGTATCACATGAGCTGACTGGCCGTAAAAATGACAGAAAACAGCACGCAAAGTTGGTAAAAGTGTTCGAAACTTTGGCGGAGTTACATGTATATTTAACCTAAGTCATTGGAATGCCAACCCCGCAGTTAAATTTCGAAAACATTAAGTAATTGTCTGGAAAATGCCAGATATATAAGCAGATTATCGCAACTGCACACCGCAAATCGAAGACAAACTGCTTGCAAAGTTTTGAAAAACGATTGCAAAGTTTGTAGATTCGTTTGGGAATGTTACATATGATATTATATTGACGGGTTCCATAGTCAAAAGTTAGAAAACGTAAAACAATATTTCGTAAATTGCCGTTAAAGTAGCGAACTATTATTCGCAGCATGTAGAGGTCATAGGTCAATTCAAGAAGTTACTCGTACAAACGCTATCAGGTTTAAAACAGTGTCAAACATGAAATAGTCGCCAACTCGAGTATATTTCAAATTGCGTAACCAGTAGTGTTGGTAGGTGAAGAGACAAAGTTTAAAGTCAATCTCAATCGGGCATGGTTAGTTCTTGCATGGGATACTGCCTGAGAAAACCAGCTAGGGAATTTTTTTTTGTTTCATCACATACATATCAAACATATGAGACAACGTTCGTGCATCTTTTTTTCACTGTAATGTCAATTATTTTTAGTAGAAAAACATGGAAATTGAGGCATGTTTTCAAGTTCATGAACATTTTTCCAATTTCTCTGTTATTTTTGGAGATCAAGTTGGTGATGATGTCGGCACATCGTGGGGTTTGACCTGTTAACGTACCGTGAAAAGTCGTACAAAGTGAACGCAAAGTTGTGCAAAGTGATTGGAAAGTTTGTAGATATATTTGTATGCTTGACCTAACTTGTTGGCATATAGAAACCCGCAGTTGTAAAGTCAAATAAATGAATAAAAGCGATATGAAAACAGCCTATATAAGCAGAGTATCACATGAGCTGACTGGCCGTAAAAATGATAGAAAACAGCATGCAAAGTTGGTAAAAGTGTTCGAAACGTTGGCGGAGTTACATGTATATTTAACCTAAGTCATTGGAATGCCAACCCCGCAGTTAAATTTCGAAAACATTAAGTAATTGTCTGGAAAATGCCAGATATATAAGCAGATTATCGCAACTGCAAACCGAAAATCGAAGACAAACTGCTTGCAAAGTTTTGAAAAGCGATTGCAAAGTTTGTAGATTCGTTTGGGAATGTTACATATGATATTATATTGACGGGTTCCATAGTCAAAAGTTCGAAAACGTAAAACAATATTTCGTAAATTGCCGTTAAAGTAGCGAACTATTATTATTCGCAGCATGTAGAGGTCATAGGTCAATTCAAGAAGTTACTCGTACAAACGCGATCAGGTTTAAAACAGTGTCAAACATGAAATAGTCGCCAACTCGAGTATATTTCAAATTGCGTAACCAGTAGTGTTGGTAGGTGAAGAGACAAAGTCTCAAGTCAAGCTCTATCGGGCATGGTTAGTTCGTGCATGGGAGACTGCCTGAGAAAACCAGCTAGGGAAATTTTTTTGGTTTCATCACATACATATCAAACATATGAGACAACGTTCGTGCATCTTTTTTTCACTGTAATGTCAATTATTTTTAGTAGAAAAACATGGAAATTTAGGCATGTTTTCAAGTTCATGAACATTTTTCCAATTTCTCTGTTATTTTTGGAGATCAAGTTGGTGATGATGTCGGCACAAAGTGGGGTTTGACCTGTTAACGTACCGTGAAAAGTCGTACAAAGTGAACGCAAAGTTGTGCAAAGTGATTAGAAAGTTTGTAGATATATTTGTATGCTTGACCTAACTTGTTGGCATATTGAAACCCGCAGTTGTAAAGTCAAATAAATGAATAAAAGCGAGATGAAAACAGCCTATATAAGCAGAGTATCACATGAGCTGACTGGCCGTAAAAATGATAGAAAACAGCATGCAAAGTTGGTAAAAGTGTTCGAAACGTTGGCGGAGTTACATGTATATTTAACCTAAGTCATTGGAATGCCAACCCCGCAGTTAAATTTCGAAAACATTAAGTAATTGTCTGGAAAATGCCAGATATATAAGCAGATTATCGCAACTGTACACCGCAAATCGAAGACAAACTGCTTGCAAAGTTTTGAAAAACGATTGCAAAGTTTGTAGATTCGTTTGGGAATGTTACATATGATATTATATTGACGGGTTCCATAGTCAAAAGTTAGAAAACGTAAAACAATATTTCGTAAATTGCCGTTAAAGTAGCGAACTATTATTCGCAGCATGTAGAGGTCATAGGTCAATTCAAGAAGTTACTCGTACAAACGCTATCAGGTTTAAAACAGTGTCAAAGATGAAATAGTCGCCAACTCGAGTATATTTCAAATTGCGTAAACAGTAGTGTTGGTAGGTGAAGACACAAAGTTTAAAGTCAATCTCAATCGGGCATGGTTAGTTCTTGCATGGGATACTGCCTGAGAAAACCAGCTAGGGAAATTTTTTTTGTTTCATCACATACATATCAAACATATGAGACAACGTTCGTGCATCTTTTTTTCACTGTAATGTCAATTATTTTTAGTAGAAAAACATGGAAATTTAGGCATGTTTTCAAGTTCATGAACATTTTTCCAATTTCTCTGTTATTTTTGGAGATCAAGTTGGTGATGATGTCGGCACATAGTGGGGTTTGACCTGTTAACGTACCGTGAAAAGTCGTACAAAGTGAACGCAAAGTTGTGCAAAGTGATTGGAAAGTTTGTAGATATATTTGTATGCTTGACCTAACTTGTTGGCATATTGAAACCCGCAGTTGTAGAGTCAAATAAATGAATAAAAGCGAGATGAAAACAGCCTATATAAGCAGAGTATCACATGAGCTGACTGGCCGTAAAAATGATAGAAAACAGCATGCAAAGTTGGTAAAAGTGTTCGAAACGTTGGCGGAGTTACATGTATATTTAACCTAAGTCATTGGAATGCCAACCCCGCAGTTAAATTTCGAAAACATTAAGTAATTGTCTGGAAAATGCCAGATATATAAGCAGATTATCGCAACTGTACACCGCAAATCCAAGACAAACTGCTTGCAAAGTTTTGAAAAACGATTGCAAAGTTTGTAGATTCGTTTGGGAATGTTACTTATGATATTATATTGACGGGTTCCATAGTCAAATGTTAGAAAACGTAAAACAATATTTCGTAAATTGCCGTTAAAGTAGCGAACTATTATTCGCAGCATGTAGAGGTCATAGGTCAATTCAAGAAGTTACTCGTACAAACGCTATCAGGTTTAAAACAGTGTCAAACATGAAATAGTCGCCAACTCGAGTATATTTCAAATTGCGTAACCAGTAGTGTTGGTAGATGAAGAGACAAAGTTTAAAGTCAATCTCAATCGGGCATGGTTAGTTCTTGCATGGGATACTGCCTGAGAAAACCAGCTAGGGAAATTTTTTTTGTTTCATCTCATACATATCAAACATATGAGACAACGTTCGTGCATCTTTTTTTCACTGTAATGTCAATTATTTTTAGTAGAAAAACATGGAAATTTAGGCATGTTTTCAAGTTCATGAACATTTTTCCAATTTCTCTGTTATTTTTGGAGATCAAGTTGGTGATGATGTCGGCACATAGTGGGGTTTGACCTGTTAACGTACCGTGAAAAGTCGTACAAAGTGAACGCAAAGTTGTGCAAAGTGATTGGAAAGTTTGTAGATATATTTGTATGCTTGACCTAACTTGTTGGCATATTGAAACCCGCAGTTGTAGAGTCAAATAAATGAATAAAAGCGAGATGAAAACAGCCTATATAAGCAGAGTATCACATGAGCTGACTGGCCGTAAAAATGATAGAAAACAGCATGCAAAGTTGGTAAAAGTGTTCGAAACGTTGGCGGAGTTACATATATATTTAACCTAAGTCATTGGAATGCCAACCCCGCAGTTAAATTTCGAAAACATTTAGTAATTGTCTGGAAAATGCCAGATATATAAGCAGATTATCGCAACTGTACACCGCAAATCGAAGACAAACTGCTTGCAAAGTTTTGAAAAACGATTGCAAAGTTTGTAGATTCGTTTGGGAATGTTACATATGATATTATATTGACGGGTTCCATAGTCAAAAGTTAGAAAACGTAAAACAATATTTCGTAAATTGACGTTAAAGTAGCGAACTATTATTCGCATCATGTAGAGGTCATAGGTGAATTCAAGAAGTTACTCGTACAAACGCTATCAGGTTTAAAACAGTGTCAAACATGAAATAGTCGCCAACTCGAGTATATTTCAAATTGCGTAACCAGTAGTGTTGGTAGGTGAAGACACAAAGTTTAAAGTCAATCTCAATCGGGCATGGTTAGTTCTTGCATGGGATACTGCCTGAGAAAACCAGCTAGGGAAATTTTTTTTGTTTCATCACATACATATCAAACATATGAGACAAAGTTCGTGCATCTTTTTTTCACTGTAATGTCAATTATTTTTAGTAGAAAAACATGGAAATTTAGGCATGTTTTCAAGTTCATGAACATTTTTCCAATTTCTCTGTTATTTTTGGAGATCAAGTTGGTGATGATGTCGGCACATAGTGGGGTTTGACCTGTTAACGTACCGTGAAAAGTCGTACAAAGTGAACGCAAAGTTGTGCAAAGTGATTGGAAAGTTTGTAGATATATTTGTATGCTTGACCTAACTTGTTGGCATATTGAAACCCGCAGTTGTAGAGTCAAATAAATGAATAAAAGCGAGATGAAAACAGCCTATATAAGCAGAGTATCACATGAGCTGACTGGCCGTAAAAATGATAGAAAACAGCATGCAAAGTTGGTAAAAGTGTTCGAAACGTTTGCGGAGTTACATGTATATTTAACCTAAGTCATTGGAATGCCAACCCCGCAGTTAAATTTCGAAAACATTAAGTAATTGTCTGGAAAATGCCAGATATATAAGCAGATTATCGCAACTGTACACCGCAAATCGAAGACAAACTGCTCGCTAAGTTTTGAAAAACGATTGCAAAGTTTGTAGATTCGTTTGGGAATGTTACATATGATATTATATTGACGGGTTCCATAGTCAAAAGTTAGAAAACGTAAAACAATATTTGGTAAATTGCCGTTAAAGTAGCGAACTATTATTATTCGCAGCATGTAGAGGTCATAGGTCAATTCAAGAAGTTACTCGTACAAACGCGATCAGGTTTAAAACAGTGTCAAACATGAAATAGTCGCCAACTGCAGTTATTTCAAATTGAGTAACCAGTAGTGCTGGTAGGTGAAGAGACAAAGTTTAAAGTCAAGCTCAATCGGGCATGGTTAGTTCTTGCATGGGAGACTGCCTGAGAAAACCAGCTAGGGAAATTTTTTTTGGTTTCATCACATACATATCAAACATATGAGACAACGTTCGTGCATCTTTTTTTCACTGTAATGTCAATTATTTTTAGTAGAAAAACATGGAAATTGAGGCATGTTTTCAAGTTCATGAACATTTTTCCAATTTCTCTGTTATTTTTGGAGATCAAGTTGGTGATGATGTCGGCACATCGTGGGGTTTGACCTGTTAACGTACCGTGAAAAGTCGTACAAAGTGAACGCAAAGTTGTGCAAAGTGATTGGAAAGTTTGTAGATATATTTGTATGCTTGACCTAACTTGTTGGCATATAGAAACCCGCAGTTGTAAAGTCAAATAAATGAATAAAAGCGAGATGAAAACAGCCTATATAAGCAGAGTATCACATGAGCTGACTGGCCGTAAAAATGATAGAAAACAGCATGCAAAGTTGGTAAAAGTGTTCGAAACGTTGGCGGAGTTACATGTATATTTAACCTAAGTCATTGGAATGCCAACCCCGCAGTTAAATTTCGAAAACATTACGTAATTGTCTGGAAAATGCCAGATATATAAGCAGATTATCGCAACTGCAAACCGAAAATCGAAGACAAACTGCTTGCAAAGTTTTGAAAAACGATTGCAAAGTTTGTAGATTCGTTTGGGAATGTTACATATGATATTATATTGACGGGTTCCATAGTCAAAAGTTAGAAAACGTAAAACAATATTTCGTAAATTGCCGTTAAAGTAGCGAACTATTATTCGCAGCATGTAGAGGTCATAGGTCAATTCAAGAAGTTACTCGTACAAACGCTATCAGGTTTAAAACAGTGTCAAACATGAAATAGTCGCCGACTCGAGTATATTTCAAATTGCGTAACCAGTAGTGTTGGTAGGTGAAGAGACAAAGTTTAAAGTCAAGCTCAATCGGGCATGGTTAGTTCTTGCATGGGAGACTGCCTGAGAAAACCAGCTAGGGAAATTTTTTTTGGTTTCATCACATACATATCAAACATATGAGACAACGTTCGTGCATCTTTTTTTTCACTGTAATGTCAATTATTTTTAGTAGAAAAACATGGAAATTGAGGCATGTTTTCAAGTTTATGAACATTTTTCCAATTTCTCTGTTATTTTTGGAGATCAAGTTGGTGATGATGTCGGCACATCGTGGGGTTTGACCTGTTAACGTACCGTGAAAAGTCGTACAAAGTGAACGCAAAGTTGTGCAAAGTGATTGGAAAGTTTGTAGATATATTTGTATGCTTGACCTAACTTGTTGGCATATAGAAACCCGCAGTTGTAAAGTCAAATAAATGAATAAAAGCGAGATGAAAACAGCCTATATAAGCAGAGTATCACATGAGCTGACTGGCCGTAAAAATGATAGAAAACAGCATGCAAAGTTGGTAAAAGTGTTCGAAACGTTGGCGGAGTTACATATATATTTAACCTAAGTCATTGGAATGCCAACCCCGCAGTTAAATTTCGAAAACATTTAGTAATTGTCTGGAAAATGCCAGATATATAAGCAGATTATCGCAACTGTACACCGCAAATCGAAGACAAACTGCTTGCAAAGTTTTGAAAAACGATTGCAAAGTTTGTAGATTCGTTTGGGAATGTTACATATGATATTATATTGACGGGTTCCATAGTCAAAAGTTAGAAAACGTAAAACAATATTTCGTAAATTGCCGTTAAAGTAGCGAACTATTATTCGCATCATGTAGAGGTCATAGGTGAATTCAAGAAGTTACTCGTACAAACGCTATCAGGTTTAAAACAGTGTCAAACATGAAATAGTCGCCAACTCGAGTATATTTCAAATTGCGTAACCAGTAGTGTTGGTAGGTGAAGACACAAAGTTTAAAGTCAATCTCAATCGGGCATGGTTAGTTCTTGCATGGGATACTGCCTGAGAAAACCAGCTAGGGAAATTTTTTTTGTTTCATCACATACATATCAAACATATGAGACAAAGTTCGTGCATCTTTTTTTCACTGTAATGTCAATTATTTTTAGTAGAAAAACATGGAAATTTAGGCATGTTTTCAAGTTCATGAACATTTTTCCAATTTCTCTGTTATTTTTGGAGATCAAGTTGGTGATGATGTCGGCACATAGTGGGGTTTGACCTGTTAACGTACCGTGAAAAGTCGTACAAAGTGAACGCAAAGTTGTGCAAAGTGATTGGAAAGTTTGTAGATATATTTGTATGCTTGACCTAACTTGTTGGCATATTGAAACCCGCAGTTGTAGAGTCAAATAAATGAATAAAAGCGAGATGAAAACAGCCTATATAAGCAGAGTATCACATGAGCTGACTGGCCGTAAAAATGATAGAAAACAGCATGCAAAGTTGGTAAAAGTGTTCGAAACGTTTGCGGAGTTACATGTATATTTAACCTAAGTCATTGGAATGCCAACCCCGCAGTTAAATTTCGAAAACATTAAGTAATTGTCTGGAAAATGCCAGATATATAAGCAGATTATCGCAACTGTACACCGCAAATCGAAGACAAACTGCTCGCTAAGTTTTGAAAAACGATTGCAAAGTTTGTAGATTCGTTTGGGAATGTTACATATGATATTATATTGACGGGTTCCATAGTCAAAAGTTAGAAAACGTAAAACAATATTTGGTAAATTGCCGTTAAAGTAGCGAACTATTATTATTCGCAGCATGTAGAGGTCATAGGTCAATTCAAGAAGTTACTCGTACAAACGCGATCAGGTTTAAAACAGTGTCAAACATGAAATAGTCGCCAACTGCAGTTATTTCAAATTGAGTAACCAGTAGTGCTGGTAGGTGAAGAGACAAAGTTTAAAGTCAAGCTCAATCGGGCATGGTTAGTTCTTGCATGGGAGACTGCCTGAGAAAACCAGCTAGGGAAATTTTTTTTGGTTTCATCACATACATATCAAACATATGAGACAACGTTCGTGCATCTTTTTTTCACTGTAATGTCAATTATTTTTAGTAGAAAAACATGGAAATTGAGGCATGTTTTCAAGTTCATGAACATTTTTCCAATTTCTCTGTTATTTTTGGAGATCAAGTTGGTGATGATGTCGGCACATCGTGGGGTTTGACCTGTTAACGTACCGTGAAAAGTCGTACAAAGTGAACGCAAAGTTGTGCAAAGTGATTGGAAAGTTTGTAGATATATTTGTATGCTTGACCTAACTTGTTGGCATATAGAAACCCGCAGTTGTAAAGTCAAATAAATGAATAAAAGCGAGATGAAAACAGCCTATATAAGCAGAGTATCACATGAGCTGACTGGCCGTAAAAATGATAGAAAACAGCATGCAAAGTTGGTAAAAGTGTTCGAAACGTTGGCGGAGTTACATGTATATTTAACCTAAGTCATTGGAATGCCAACCCCGCAGTTAAATTTCGAAAACATTACGTAATTGTCTGGAAAATGCCAGATATATAAGCAGATTATCGCAACTGCAAACCGAAAATCGAAGACAAACTGCTTGCAAAGTTTTGAAAAGCGATTGCAAAGTTTGTAGATTCGTTTGGGAATGTTACATATGATATTATATTGACGGGTTCCATAGTCAAAAGTTCGAAAACGTAAAACAATATTTCGTAAATTGCCGTTAAAGTAGAGAACTATTATTATTCGCAGCATGTAGAGGTCATAGGTCAATTCAAGAAGTTACTCGTACAAACGCGATCAGGTTTAAAACAGTGTCAAACATGAAATAGTCGCCAACTGCAGTTATTTCAAATTGAGTAACCAGTAGTGTTGGTAGGTGAAGAGACAAAGTTTAAAGTCAAGCTCAATCGGGCATGGTTAGTTCTTGCATGGGAGACTGCCTGAGAAAACCAGCTAGGGAAATTTTTTTTGGTTTCATCACATACATATCAAACATATGAGACAACGTTCGTGCATCTTTTTTTCACTGTAATGTCAATTATTTTTAGTAGAAAAACATGGAAATTGAGGCATGTTTTCAAGTTCATGAACATTTTTCCAATTTCTCTGTTATTTTTGGAGATCAAGTTGGTGATGATGTCGGCACATCGTGGGGTTTGACCTGTTAACGTACCGTGAAAAGTCGTACAAAGTGAACGCAAAGTTGTGCAAAGTGATTGGAAAGTTTGTAGATATATTTGTATGCTTGACCTAACTTGTTGGCATATAGAAACCCGCAGTTGTAAAGTCAAATAAATGAATAAAAGCGAGATGAAAACAGCCTATATAAGCAGAGTATCACATGAGCTGACTGGCCGTAAAAATGATAGAAAACAGCATGCAAAGTTGGTAAAAGTGTTCGAAACGTTGGCGGAGTTACATGTATATTTAACCTAAGTCATTGGAATGCCAACCCCGCAGTTAAATTTCGAAAACATTAAGTAATTGTCTGGAAAATGCCAGATATATAAGCAGATTATCGCAACTGCAAACCGAAAATCGAAGACAAACTGCTTGCAAAGTTTTGAAAAACGATTGCAAAGTTTGTAGATTCGTTTGGGAATGTTACATATGATATTATATTGACGGGTTCCATAGTCAAAAGTTAGAAAACGTAAAACAATATTTCGTAAATTGCCGTTAAAGTAGCGAACTATTATTCGCAGCATGTAGAGGTCATAGGTCAATTCAAGAAGTTACTCGTACAAACGCTATCAGGTTTAAAACAGTGTCAAACATGAAATAGTCGCCGACTCGAGTATATTTCAAATTGCGTAACCAGTAGTGTTGGTAGGTGAAGAGACAAAGTTTAAAGTCAAGCTCAATCGGGCATGGTTAGTTCTTGCATGGGAGACTGCCTGAGAAAACCAGCTAGGGAAATTTTTTTTGGTTTCATCACATACATATCAAACATATGAGACAACGTTCGTGCATCTTTTTTTTCACTGTAATGTCAATTATTTTTAGTAGAAAAACATGGAAATTGAGGCATGTTTTCAAGTTTATGAACATTTTTCCAATTTCTCTGTTATTTTTGGAGATCAAGTTGGTGATGATGTCGGCACATCGTGGGGTTTGACCTGTTAACGTACCGTGAAAAGTCGTACAAAGTGAACGCAAAGTTGTGCAAAGTGATTGGAAAGTTTGTAGATATATTTGTATGCTTGACCTAACTTGTTGGCATATAGAAACCCGCAGTTGTAAAGTCAAATAAATGAATAAAAGCGAGATGAAAACAGCCTATATAAGCAGAGTATCACATGAGCTGACTGGCCGTAAAAATGATAGAAAACAGCATGCAAAGTTGGTAAAAGTGTTCGAAACGTTGGCGGAGTTACATGTATATTTAACCTAAGTCATTGGAATGCCAACCCCGCAGTTAAATTTCGAAAACATTAAGTAATTGTCTGGAAAATGCCAGATATATAAGCAGATTATCGCAACTGCAAACCGAAAATCGAAGACAAACTGCTTGCAAAGTTTTGAAAAACGATTGCAAAGTTTGTAGATTCGTTTGGGAATGTTACATATGATATTATATTGACGGGTTCCATAGTCAAAAGTTAGAAAACGTAAAACAATATTTCGTAAATTGCCGTTAAAGTAGCGAACTATTATTCGCAGCATGTAGAGGTCATAGGTCAATTCAAGAAGTTACTCGTACAAACGCTATCAGGTTTAAAACAGTGTCAAACATGAAATAGTCGCCGACTCGAGTATATTTCAAATTGCGTAACCAGTAGTGTTGGTAGGTGAAGAGACAAAGTTTAAAGTCAATCTCAATCGGGCATGGTTATTTCTTGCATGGGATACTGCCTGAGAAAACCAGCTAGGGAATTTTTTTTGTTTCATCACATACATATCAAACATATGAGACAACGTTCGTGCATCTTTTTTTCACTGTAATGTCAATTATTTTTAGTAGAAAAACATGGAAATTGAGGCATGTTTTCAAGTTCATGAACATTTTTCCAATTTCTCTGTTATTTTTGGAGATCAAGTTGGTGATGATGTCGGCACATCGTGGGGTTTGACCTGTTAACGTACCGTGAAAAGTCGTACAAAGTGAACGCAAAGTTGTGCAAAGTGATTGGAAAGTTTGTAGATATATTTGTATGCTTGACCTAACTTGTTGGCATATAGAAACCCGCAGTTGTAAAGTCAAATAAATGAATAAAAGCGAGATGAAAACAGCCTATATAAGCAGAGTATCACATGAGCTGACTGGCCGTAAAAATGATAGAAAACAGCATGCAAAGTTGGTAAAAGTGTTCGAAACGTTGGCGGAGTTACATGTATATTTAACCTAAGTCATTGGAATGCCAACCCCGCAGTTAAATTTCGAAAACATTACGTAATTGTCTGGAAAATGCCAGATATATAAGCAGATTATCGCAACTGCAAACCGAAAATCGAAGACAAACTGCTTGCAAAGTTTTGAAAAGCGATTGCAAAGTTTGTAGATTCGTTTGGGAATGTTACATATGATATTATATTGACGGGTTCCATAGTCAAAAGTTCGAAAACGTAAAACAATATTTCGTAAATTGCCGTTAAAGTAGCGAACTATTATTATTCGCAGCATGTAGAGGTCATAGGTCAATTCAAGAAGTTACTCGTACAAACGCGATCAGGTTTAAAACAGTGTCAAACATGAAATAGTCGCCAACTGCAGTTATTTCAAATTGAGTAACCAGTAGTGTTGGTAGGTGAAGAGACAAAGTTTAAAGTCAAGCTCAATCGGGCATGGTTAGTTCTTGCATGGGAGACTGATTGAGAAAACCAGCTAGGGAAATTTTTTTTGGTTTCATCACATACATATCAAACATATGAGACAACGTTCGTGCATCTTTTTTTCACTGTAATGTCAATTATTTTTAGTAGAAAAACATGGAAATTGAGGCATGTTTTCAAGTTCATGAACATTTTTCCAATTTCTCTGTTATTTTTGGAGATCAAGTTGGTGATGATGTCGGCACATCGTGGGGTTTGACCTGTTAACGTACCGTGAAAAGTCGTACAAAGTGAACGCAAAGTTGTGCAAAGTGATTGGAAAGTTTGTAGATATATTTGTATGCTAGACCTAACTTGTTGGCATATTGAAACCCGCAGTTGTAGAGTCAAATAAATGAATAAAAGCGAGATGAAAACAGCCTATATAAGCAGAGTATCACATGAGCTGACTGGCCGTAAAAATGATAGAAAACAGCATGCAAAGTTGGTAAAAGTGTTCGAAACGTTGGCGGAGTTACATGTATATTTAACCTAAGTCATTGGAATGCCAACCCCGCAGTTAAATTTCGAAAACATTAAGTAATTGTCTGGAAAATGCCAGATATATAAGCAGATTATCGCAACTGTACACCGCAAATCGAAGACAAACTGCTTGCTAAGTTTTGAAAAACGATTGCAAAGTTTGTAGATTAGTTTGGGAATGTTACATATGATATTATATTGACGGGTTCCATAGTCAAAAGTTAGAAAACGTAAAACAATATTTCGAAAATTGCCGTTAAAGTAGCGAACTATTATTCGCAGCATGTAGAGGTCATAGGTCAATTCAAGAAGTTACTCGTACAAACGCTATCAGGTTTAAAACAGTGTCAAACATGAAATAGTCGCCAACTCGAGTATATTTCAAATTGCGTAACCAGTAGTGTTGGTAGATGAAGAGACAAAGTTTAAAGTCAATCTCAATCAGGCATGGTTAGTTCTTGCATGGGAGACTGCCTGAGAAAACCAGCTAGGGAAATTTTTTTTGGTTTCATCACATACATATCAAACATATGAGACAACGTTCGTGCATCTTTTTTTCACTGTAATGTCAATTATTTTTAGTAGAAAAACATGGAAATTGAGGCATGTTTTCAAGTTCATGAACATTTTTCCAATTTCTCTGTTATTTTTGGAGATCAAGTTGGTGATGATGTCGGCACATCGTGGGGTTTGACCTGTTAACGTACCGTGAAAAGTCGTACAAAGTGAACGCAAAGTTGTGCAAAGTGATTGGAAAGTTTGTAGATATATTTGTATGCTAGACCTAACTTGTTGGCATATTGAAACCCGCAGTTGTAGAGTCAAATAAATGAATAAAAGCAAGATGAAAACAGCCTATATAAGCAGAGTATCACATGAGCTGACTGGCCGTAAAAAATGATAGAAAACAGCATGCAAAGTTGGTAAAAGTGTTCGAAACGTTGGCGGAGTTACATGTATATTTAACCTAAGTCATTGGAATGCCAACCCCGCAGTTAAATTTCGAAAACATTAAGTAATTGTCTGGAAAATGCCAGATATATAAGCAGATTATCGTAACTGTACACCGCAAATCGAAGTCAAACTGCTTGCTAAGTTTTGAAAAACGATTGCAAAGTTTGTAGATTAGTTTGGGAATGTTACATATGATATTATATTGACGGGTTCCATAGTCAAAAGTTAGAAAACGTAAAACAATATTTCGTAAATTGCCGTTAAAGTAGCGAACTATTATTCGCAGCATGTAGAGGTCATAGGTCAATTCAAGAAGTTACTCGTACAAACGCTATCAGGTTTAAAACAGTGTCAAACATGAAATAGTCGCCAACTCGAGTATATTTCAAATTGCGTAACCAGTAGTGTTGGTAGATGAAGAGACAAAGTTTAAAGTCAATCTCAATCAGGCATGGTTAGTTCTTGCATGGGAGACTGCCTGAGAAAACCAGCTAGGGAAATTTTTTTTGGTTTCATCACATACATATCAAACATATGAGACAACGTTCGTGCATCTTTTTTTCACTGTAATGTCAATTATTTTTAGTAGAAAAACATGGAAATTGAGGCATGTTTTCAAGTTCATGAACATTTTTCCAATTTCTCTGTTATTTTTGGAGATCAAGTTGGTGATGATGTCGGCACATCGTGGGGTTTGACCTGTTAACGTACCGTGAAAAGTCGTACAAAGTGAACGCAAAGTTGTGCAAAGTGATTGGAAAGTTTGTAGATATATTTGTATGCTTGACCTAACTTGTTAGCATATAGAAACCCGCAGTTGTAAAGTCAAATAAATGAATAAAAGCGAGATGAAAACAGCCTATATAAGCAGAGTATCACATGAGCTGACTGGCCGTAAAAATGATAGAAAACAGCATGCAAAGTTGGTAAAAGTGTTCGAAACGTTGGCGGAGTTACATGTATATTTAACCTAAGTCATTGGAATGCCAACCCCGCAGTTAAATTTCGAAAACATTACGTAATTGTCTGGAAAATGCCAGATATATAAGCAGATTATCGCAACTGCAAACCGAAAATCGAAGACAAACTGCTTGCAAAGTTTTGAAAAGCGATTGCAAAGTTTGTAGATTCGTTTGGGAATGTTACATATGATATTATATTGACGGGTTCCATAGTCAAAAGTTCGAAAACGTAAAACAATATTTCGTAAATTGCCGTTAAAGTAGCGAACTATTATTATTCGCAGCATGTAGAGGTCATAGGTCAATTCAAGAAGTTACTCGTACAAACGCGATCAGGTTTAAAACAGTGTCAAACATGAAATAGTCGCCAACTGCAGTGATTTCAAATTGAGTAACCAGTAGTGTTGGTAGGTGAAGAGACAAAGTTTAAAGTCAAGCTCAATCGGGCATGGTTAGTTCTTGCATGGGAGACTGCCTGAGAAAACCAGCTAGGGAAATTTGTTTTGGTTTCATCACATACATATCAAACATATGAGACAACGTTCGTGCATCTTTTTTTCACTGTAATGTCAATTATTTTTAGTAGAAAAACATGGAAATTGAGGCATGTTTTCAAGTTCATGAACATTTTTCCAATTTCTCTGTTATTTTTGGAGATCAAGTTGGTGATGATGTCGGCACATCGTGGGGTTTGACCTGTTAACGTACCGTGAAAAGTCGTACAAAGTGAACGCAAAGTTGTGCAAAGTGATTGGAAAGTTTGTAGATATATTTGTATGCTTGACCTAACTTGTTGGCATATAGAAACCCGCAGTTGTAAAGTCAAATAAATGAATAAAAGCGAGATGAAAACAGCCTATATAAGCAGAGTATCACATGAGCTGACTGGCCGTAAAAATGATAGAAAACAGCATGCAAAGTTGGTAAAAGTGTTCGAAACGTTGGCGGAGTTACATTTATATTTAACCTAAGTCATTGGAATGCCAACCCCGCAGTTAAATTTCGAAAACATTACGTAATTGTCTGGAAAATGCCAGATATATAAGCAGATTATCGCAACTGCAAACCGAAAATCGAAGACAAACTGCTTGCAAAGTTTTGAAAAGCGATTGCAAAGTTTGTAGATTCGTTTGGGAATGTTACATATGATATTATATTGACGGGTTCCATAGTCAAAAGTTCGAAAACGTAAAACAATATTTCGTAAATTGCCGTTAAAGTAGCGAACTATTATTATTCGCAGCATGTAGAGGTCATAGGTCAATTCAAGAAGTTACTCGTACAAACGCGATCAGGTTTAAAACAGTGTCGAACATGAAATAGTCGCCAACTGCAGTTATTTCAAATTGAGTAACCAGTAGTGTTGGTAGGTGAAGAGACAAAGTTTAAAGTCAAGCTCAATCGGGCATGGTTAGTTCTTGCATGGGAGACTGATTGAGAAAACCAGCTAGGGAAATTTTTTTTGGTTTCATCACATACATATCAAACATATGAGACAACGTTCGTGCATCTTTTTTTCACTGTAATGTCAATTATTTTTAGTAGAAAAACATGGAAATTGAGGCATGTTTTCAAGTTCATGAACATTTTTCCAATTTCTCTGTTATTTTTGGAGATCAAGTTGGTGATGATGTCGGCACATCGTGGGGTTTGACCTGTTAACGTACCGTGAAAAGTCGTACAAAGTGAACGCAAAGTTGTGCAAAGTGATTGGAAAGTTTGTAGATATATTTGTATGCTTGACCTAACTTGTTGGCATATAGAAACCCGCAGTTGTAAAGTCAAATAAATGAATAAAAGCGAGATGAAAACAGCCTATATAAACAGAGTATCACATGAGCTGATTGGCCGTAAAAATGATAGAAAACAGCATGCAAAGTTGGTAAAAGTGTTCGAAACGTTGGCGGAGTTACATGTATATTTAACCTAAGTCATTGGAATGCCAACCCCGCAGTTAAATTTCGAAAACATTACGTAATTGTCTGGAAAATGCCAGATATATAAGCAGATTATCGCAACTGCAAACCGAAAATCGAAGACAAACTGCTTGCAAAGTTTTGAAAAGCGATTGCAAAGTTTGTAGATTCGTTTGGGAATGTTACATATGATATTATATTGACGGGTTCCATAGTCAAAAGTTCGAAAACGTAAAACAATATTTCGTAAATTGCCGTTAAAGTAGCGAACTATTATTATTCGCAGCATGTAGAGGTCATAGGTCAATTCAAGAAGTTACTCGTACAAACGCGATCAGGTTTAAAACAGTGTCAAACATGAAATAGTCGCCAACTGCAGTGATTTCAAATTGAGTAACCAGTAGTGTTGGTAGGTGAAGAGACAAAGTTTAAAGTCAAGCTCAATCGGGCATGGTTAGTTCTTGCATGGGAGACTGCCTGAGAAAACCAGCTAGGGAAATTTGTTTTGGTTTCATCACATACATATCAAACATATGAGACAACGTTCGTGCATCTTTTTTTCACTGTAATGTCAATTATTTTTAGTAGAAAAACATGGAAATTGAGGCATGTTTTCAAGTTCATGAACATTTTTCCAATTTCTCTGTTATTTTTGGAGATCAAGTTGGTGATGATGTCGGCACATCGTGGGGTTTGACCTGTTAACGTACCGTGAAAAGTCGTACAAAGTGAACGCAAAGTTGTGCAAAGTGATTGGAAAGTTTGTAGATATATTTGTATGCTTGACCTAACTTGTTGGCATATAGAAACCCGCAGTTGTAAAGTCAAATAAATGAATAAAAGCGAGATGAAAACAGCCTATATAAGCAGAGTATCACATGAGCTGACTGGCCGTAAAATGATAGAAAACGGCATGCAAAGTTGGTAAAAGTGTTCGAAACGTTGGCGGAGTTACATGTATATTTAACCTAAGTCATTGGAATGCCAACCCCGCAGTTAAATTTCGAAAACATTACGTAATTGTCTGGAAAATGCCAGATATATAAGCAGATTATCGCAACTGCAAACCGAAAATCGAAGACAAACTGCTTGCAAAGTTTTGAAAAGCGATTGCAAAGTTTGTAGATTCGTTTGGGAATGTTACATATGATATTATATTGACGGGTTCCATAGTCAAAAGTTCGAAAACGTAAAACAATATTTCGTAAATTGCCGTTAAAGTAGCGAACTATTATTATTCGCAGCATGTAGAGGTCATAGGTCAATTCAAGAAGTTACTCGTACAAACGCGATCAGGTTTAAAACAGTGTCAAACGGAAATAGTCGCCAACTGCAGTTATTTCAAATTGAGTAACCAGTAGTGTTGGTAGGTGAAGAGACAAAGTTTAATGTCAAGATCAATCGGGCATGGTTAGTTCTTGCATGGGAGACTGATTGAGAAAACCAGCTAGGGAAATTTTTTTTGGTTTCATCACATACATATCAAACATATGAGACAACGTTCGTGCATCTTTTTTTCACTGTAATGTCAATTATTTTTAGTAGAAAAACATGGAAATTGAGGCATGTTTTCAAGTTCATGAACATTTTTCCAATTTCTCTGTTATTTCTGGAGATCTAGTTGGTGATGATGTCGGCACATCGTGGGGTTTGACCTGTTAACGTACCGTGAAAAGTCGTACAAAGTGAACGCAAAGTTGTGCAAAGTGATTGGAAAGTTTGTAGATATATTTGTATGCTTGACCTAACTTGTTGGCATATAGAAACCCGCAGTTGTAAAGTCAAATAAATGAATAAAAGCGAGATGAAAACAGCCTATATAAGCAGAGTATCACATGAGCTGACTGGCCGTAAAATGATAGAAAACGGCATGCAAAGTTGGTAAAAGTGTTCGAAACGTTGGCGGAGTTACATGTATATTTAACCTAAGTCATTGGAATGCCAACCCCGCAGTTAAATTTCGAAAACATTACGTAATTGTCTGGAAAATGCCAGATATATAAGCAGATTATCGCAACTGCAAACCGAAAATCGAAGACAAACTGCTTGCAAAGTTTTGAAAAGCGATTGCAAAGTTTGTAGATTCGTTTGGGAATGTTACATATGATATTATATTGACGGGTTCCATAGTCAAAAGTTCGAAAACGTAAAACAATATTTCGTAAATTGCCGTTAAAGTAGCGAACTATTATTATTCGCAGCATGTAGAGGTCATAGGTCAATTCAAGAAGTTACTCGTACAAACGCGATCAGGTTTAAAACAGTGTCAAACGGAAATAGTCGCCAACTGCAGTTATTTCAAATTGAGTAACCAGTAGTGTTGGTAGGTGAAGAGACAAAGTTTAATGTCAAGATCAATCGGGCATGGTTAGTTCTTGCATGGGAGACTGATTGAGAAAACCAGCTAGGGAAATTTTTTTTGGTTTCATCACATACATATCAAACATATGAGACAACGTTCGTGCATCTTTTTTTCACTGTAATGTCAATTATTTTTAGTAGAAAAACATGGAAATTGAGGCATGTTTTCAAGTTCATGAACATTTTTCCAATTTCTCTGTTATTTCTGGAGATCTAGTTGGTGATGATGTCGGCACATCGTGGGGTTTGACCTGTTAACGTACCGTGAAAAGTCGTACAAAGTGAACGCAAAGTTGTGCAAAGTGATTGGAAAGTTTGTAGATATATTTGTATGCTAGACCTAACTTGTTGGCATATTGAAACCCGCAGTTGTAGAGTCAAATAAATGAATAAAAGCGAGATGAAAACAGCCTATATAAGCAGAGTATCACATGAGCTGACTGGCCGTAAAAATGATAGAAAACAGCATGCAAAGTTGGTAAAAGTGTTCGAAACGTTGGCGGAGTTACATGTATATTTAACCTAAGTCATTGGAATGCCAACCCCGCAGTTAAATTTCGAAAACATTAAGTAATTGTCTGGAAAATGCCAGATATATAAGCAGATTATCGCAACTGTACACCGCAAATCGAAGACAAACTGCTTGCTAAGTTTTGAAAAACGATTGCAAAGTTTGTAGATTCGTTTGGGAATGTTACATATGATATTATATTGACGGGTTCCATAGTCAAAAGTTAGAAAACGTAAAACAATATTTCGTAAATTGCCGTTAAAGTAGCGAACTATTATTCGCAGCATGTAGAGGTCATAGGTCAATTCAAGAAGTTACTCGTACAAACGCTATCAGGTTTAAAACAGTGTCAAACATGAAATAGTCGCCAACTCGAGTATATTTCAAATTGCGTAACCAGTAGTGTTGGTAGGTGAAGAGACAAAGTTTAAAGTCAATCTCAATCGGGCATGGTTAGTTCTTGCATGGGATACTGCCTGAGAAAACCAGCTAGGGAATTTTTTTTTGTTTCATCACATACATATCAAACATATGAGACAACGTTCGTGCATCTTTTTTTCACTGTAATGTCAATTATTTTTAGTAGAAAAACATGGAAATTGAGGCATGTTTTCAAGTTCATGAACATTTTTCCAATTTCTCTGTTATTTTTGGAGATCAAGTTGGTGATGATGTCGGCACATCGTGGGGTTTGACCTGTTAACGTACCGTGAAAAGTCGTACAAAGTGAACGCAAAGTTGTGCAAAGTGATTGGAAAGTTTGTAGATATATTTGTATGCTTGACCTAACTTGGTGGCATATAGAAACCCGCAGTTGTAAAGTCAAATAAATGAATAAAAGCGAGATGAAAACAGCCTATATAAGCAGAGTATCACATGAGCTGACTGGCCGTAAAAATGATAGAAAACAGCATGCAAAGTTGGTAAAAGTGTTCGAAACGTTGGCGGAGTTACATGTATATTTAACCTAAGTCATTGGAATGCCAACCCCGCAGTTAAATTTCGAAAACATTAAGTAATTGTCTGGAAAATGCCAGATATATAAGCAGATTATCGCAACTGCAAACCGAAAATCGAAGACAAACTGCTTGCAAAGTTTTGAAAAGCGATTGCAAAGTTTGTAGATTCGTTTGGGAATGTTACATATGATATTATATTGACGGGTTCCATAGTCAAAAGTTCGAAAACGTAAAACAATATTTCGTAAATTGCCGTTAAAGTAGCGAACTATTATTATTCGCAGCATGTAGAGGTCATAGGTCAATTCAAGAAGTTACTCGTACAAACGCGATCAGGTTTAAAACAGTGTCGAACATGAAATAGTCGCCAACTGCAGTTATTTCAAATTGAGTAACCAGTAGTGTTGGTAGGTGAAGAGACAAAGTTTAAAGTCAAGCTCAATCGGGCATGGTTAGTTCTTGCATGGGAGACTGATTGAGAAAACCAGCTAGGGAAATTTTTTTTGGTTTCATCACATACATATCAAACATATGAGACAACGTTCGTGCATCTTTTTTTCACTGTAATGTCAATTATTTTTAGTAGAAAAACATGGAAATTGAGGCATGTTTTCAAGTTCATGAACATTTTTCCAATTTCTCTGTTATTTCTGGAGATCTAGTTGGTGATGATGTCGGCACATCGTGGGGTTTGACCTGTTAACGTACCGTGAAAAGTCGTACAAAGTGAACGCAAAGTTGTGCAAAGTGATTGGAAAGTTTGTAGATATATTTGTATGCTAGACCTAACTTGTTGGCATATTGAAACCCGCAGTTGTAGAGTCAAATAAATGAATAAAAGCGAGATGAAAACAGCCTATATAAGCAGAGTATCACATGAGCTGACTGGCCGTAAAAATGATAGAAAACAGCATGCAAAGTTGGTAAAAGTGTTCGAAACGTTGGCGGAGTTACATGTATATTTAACCTAAGTCATTGGAATGCCAACCCCGCAGTTAAATTTCGAAAACATTAAGTAATTGTCTGGAAAATGCCAGATATATAAGCAGATTATCGCAACTGCAAACCGAAAATCGAAGACAAACTGCTTGCAAAGTTTTGAAAAGCGATTGCAAAGTTTGTAGATTCGTTTGGGAATGTTACATATGATATTATATTGACGGGTTCCATAGTCAAAAGTTCGAAAACGTAAAACAATATTTCGTAAATTGCCGTTAAAGTAGCGAACTATTATTATTCGCAGCATGTAGAGGTCATAGGTCAATTCAAGAAGTTACTCGTACAAACGCGATCAGGTTTAAAACAGTGTCGAACATGAAATAGTCGCCAACTGCAGTTATTTCAAATTGAGTAACCAGTAGTGTTGGTAGGTGAAGAGACAAAGTTTAAAGTCAAGCTCAATCGGGCATGGTTAGTTCTTGCATGGGAGACTGATTGAGAAAACCAGCTAGGGAAATTTTTTTTGGTTTCATCACATACATATCAAACATATGAGACAACGTTCGTGCATCTTTTTTTCACTGTAATGTCAATTATTTTTAGTAGAAAAACATGGAAATTGAGGCATGTTTTCAAGTTCATGAACATTTTTCCAATTTCTCTGTTATTTCTGGAGATCTAGTTGGTGATGATGTCGGCACATCGTGGGGTTTGACCTGTTAACGTACCGTGAAAAGTCGTACAAAGTGAACGCAAAGTTGTGCAAAGTGATTGGAAAGTTTGTAGATATATTTGTATGCTAGACCTAACTTGTTGGCATATTGAAACCCGCAGTTGTAGAGTCAAATAAATGAATAAAAGCGAGATGAAAACAGCCTATATAAGCAGAGTATCACATGAGCTGACTGGCCGTAAAAATGATAGAAAACGGCATGCAAAGTTGGTAAAAGTGTTCGAAACGTTGGCGGAGTTACATGTATATTTAACCTAAGTCATTGGAATGCCAACCCCGCAGTTAAATTTCGAAAACATTACGTAATTGTCTGGAAAATGCCAGATATATAAGCAGATTATCGCAACTGCAAACCGAAAATCGAAGACAAACTGCTTGCAAAGTTTTGAAAAGGGTTGCAAAGTTTGTAGATTCGTTTGGGAATGTTACATATGATATTATATTGACGGGTTCCATAGTCAAAAGTTCGAAAACGTAAAACAATATTTCGTAAATTGCCGTTAAAGTAGCGAACTATTATTATTCGCAGCATGTAGAGGTCATAGGTCAATTCAAGAAGTTACTCGTACAAACGCTATCAGGTTTAAAACAGTGTCAAACATGAAATAGTCGCCAACTCGAGTATATTTCAAATTGCGTAACCAGTTGTGTTGGTAGGTGAAGAGACAAAGTTTAAAGTCAATCTCAATCGGGCATGGTTAGTTCTTGCATGGGATACTGCCTGAGAAAACCAGCTAGGGAATTTTTTTTTGTTTCATCACATACATATCAAACATATGAGACAACGTTCGTGCATCTTTTTTTCACTGTAATGTCAATTATTTTTAGTAGAAAAACATGGAAATTGAGGCATGTTTTCAAGTTCATGAACATTTTTCCAATTTCTCTGTTATTTTTGGAGATCAAGTTGGTGATGATGTCAGCACATCGTGGGGTTTGACCTGTTAACGTACCGTGAAAAGTCGTACAAAGTGAACG
Source organism: Saccoglossus kowalevskii (assembly GCF_978046115.1). Taxonomy (NCBI): domain Eukaryota; kingdom Metazoa; phylum Hemichordata; class Enteropneusta; family Harrimaniidae; genus Saccoglossus; species Saccoglossus kowalevskii. The sequence goes on along the minus strand of NC_140643.1, from coordinate 5,387,446 downwards.
CAAAGTTGTGCAAAGTGATTGGAAAGTTTGTAGATATATTTGTATGCTTGACCTAACTTGTTGGCATATAGAAACCCGCAGTTGTAAAGTCAAATAAATGAATAAAAGCGAGATGAAAACAGCCTATATAAGCAGAGTATCACATGAGCTGACTGGCCGTAAAAATGATAGAAAACAGCATGCAAAGTTGGTAAAAGTGTTCGAAACGTTGGCGGAGTTACATGTATATTTAACCTAAGTCATTGGAATGCCAACCCCGCAGTTAAATTTCGAAAACATTACGTAATTGTCTGGAAAATGCCAGATATATAAGCAGATTATGGCCACTGCAAACCGCAATTCGAAGACAAACTGCTTGCAATGTTTCGAAAAACGATTGCAAAGTTTGTAGATTCGTTTGGGAATGTTACATATGATATTATATTGACGGGTTCCATAGTCAAAAGTTCGAAAACGTAAAACAATACTTTGTAAATTGCCGTTAAATTAGCGTACTATTATTCGCAGCATGTAGAGGTCATAGGTCAATTCAAGAAGTTACTCGTACAAACGCTATCAGGTATAAAACAGTGTCAAACATGAAATAGTCGCCAGATCGAGTATATTTCAAATTGCGTAACCAGTAGTGTTGGTAGGTGAAGAGACAACGTTTAAAGTCAAGCTCAATCGGGCATGGTTAGTTCTTGCGTGGGAGACTGCCTGAGAAAACCACCTAGGGAAATTTTTGTTGGTTTCATCCCATACATATCAAACATATGAGACAACGTTCGTGCATCTTTTTTTCACTTTAATGTCAATTATTTTTAGTAGAAAAACATGGAAATTTAGGCATGTTTTCAAGTTCATGAACATTTTTCCAATTTCTCTATTATTTTTGGAGATCAAGTTGCTGATGATGTCGGCACATAGTGGGGTTTGACCTGTTAACGTACCGTGAAAAGTCATACAAAGTGAACGCAATGTTGTGCAAAGTGATTGGAAAGTTTGTAGATATATTTGTATGCTTGACCTAATTTGTTGGTATATAGAAACCCGCAGTTGTAAAGTCAAATAAATGAATAAAAGCGAGATGAAAACAGCCTATATAAGCAGAATATCACATGAGCTGACTGGCCGTATAAATGATAGAAAACAGCATGCAAAGTTGTTAAAAGTGTTCGAACCGTTGGTGGAGTTATATGTATATTTAACCTAAGTCATTGGAATGCCAACCCCGCAGTTAAATTTCGAAAACATTAAGTAAAAGTCAAGAAAATGCCAGATACATAAGCAGATTATCGCAACTGCAAACCGAAAATCGAAGACAAACTGCTTGCAAAGTTTTGAAAAGCGATTGCAAAGTTTGTAGATTCGTTTGGGAATGTTACATATGATATTATATTGACGGGTTCCATAGTCAAAAGTTCGAAAACGTAAAACAATATTCCGTAAATTGCCGTTAAAGTAGCGAACTATTATTATTCGCAGCATGTAGAGGTCATAGGTCAATTCAAGAAGTTACTCGTACAAACGCGATCAGGTTTAAAACAGTGTCAAACATGAAATAGTCGCCAACTGCAGTGATTTCAAATTGAGTAACCAGTAGTGTTGGTAGGTGAAGAGACAAAGTTTAAAGTCAAGCTCAATCGGGCATGGTTAGTTCTTGCATGGGAGACTGCCTGAGAAAACCAGCTAGGGAAATTTGTTTTGGTTTCATCACATACATATCAAACATATGAGACAACGTTCGTGCATCTTTTTTTCACTGTAATGTCAATTATTTTTAGTAGAAAAACATGGAAATTGAGGCATGTTTTCAAGTTCATGAACATTTTTCCAATTTCTCTGTTATTTTTGGAGATCAAGTTGGTGATGATGTCGGCACATCGTGGGGTTTGACCTGTTAACGTACCGTGAAAAGTCGTACAAAGTGAACGCAAAGTTGTGCAAAGTGATTGGAAAGTTTGTAGATATATTTGTATGCTTGACCTAACTTGTTGGCATATAGAAACCCGCAGTTGTAAAGTCAAATAAATGAATAAAAGCGAGATGAAAACAGCCTATATAAGCAGAGTATCACATGAGCTGACTGGCCGTAAAAATGATAGAAAACAGCATGCAAAGTTGGTAAAAGTGTTCGAAACGTTGGCGGAGTTACATGTATATTTAACCTAAGTCATTGGAATGCCAACCCCGCAGTTAAATGTCGAAAACATTAAGTAATTGTCTGGAAAATGCCAGATATATAAGCAGATTATCGCAACTGCACACCGCAAATCGAAGACAAACTGCTTGCAAAGTTTTGAAAAACGATTGCAAAGTTTGTACATTCGTTTGGGAATGTTACATATGATATTATATTGACGGGTTCCATTGTCAAAAGTTAGAAAACGTAAAACAATATTTCGTAAATTGCCGTTAAAGTAGCGAACTATTATTCGCAGCATGTAGAGGTCATAGGTCAATTCAAGAAGTTACTCGTACAAACGCTATCAGGTTTAAAACAGTGTCAAACATGAAATAGTCGCCAACTCGAGTATATTTCAAATTGCGTAACCAGTAGTGTTGGTAGGTGAAGAGACAAAGTTTAAAGTCAATCTCAATCGGGCATGGTTAGTTCTTGCATGGGATACTGCCTGAGAAAACCAGCTAGGGAATTTTTTTTTGTTTCATCACATACATATCAAACATATGAGGTAACGTTCGTGCATCTTTTTTTCACTGTAATGTCAATTATTTTTAGTAGAAAAACATGGAAATTTAGGCATGTTTTCAAGTTCATGAACATTTTTCCAATTTCTCTGTTATTTTTGGAGATCAAGTTGGTGATGATGTCGGCACATCGTGGGGTTTGACCTGTTAACGTACCGTGAAAAGTCGTACAAAGTGAACGCAAAGTTGTGCAAAGTGATTGGAAAGTTTGTAGATATATTTGTATGCTTGACCTAACTTGTTGGCATATAGAAACCCGCAGTTGTAAAGTCAAATAAATGAATAAAATCGAGATGAAAACAGCCTATATAAGCAGAGTATCACATGAGCTGACTGGCCGTAAAAATGATAGAAAACAGCATGCAAAGTTGGTAAAAGTTTTCGAAACGTTGGCGGAGTTACATGTATATTTAACCTAAGTCATTGGAATGCCAACCCCGCAGTTAAATTTCGAAAACATTAAGTAATTGTCAAGAAAATGCCAGATACATAAGCAGATTATCGCAACTGCAAACCGAAAATCGAAGACAAACTGCTTGCAAAGTTTTGAAAAGCGATTGCAAACTTTGTAGATTCGTTTGGGAATGTTACATATGATATTATATTGACGGGTTCCATAGTCAAAAGTTCGAAAACGTAAAACAATATTTCGTAAATTGCCGTTAAAGTAGCGAACTATTATTATTCGCAGCATGTAGAGGTCATAGGTCAATTCAAGAAGTTACTCGTACAAACGCGATCAGGTTTAAAACAGTGTCAAACATGAAATAGTCGCCAACTGCAGTGATTTCAAATTGAGTAACCAGTAGTGTTGGTAGGTGAAGAGACAAAGTTTAAAGTCAAGCTCAATCGGGCATGGTTAGTTCTTGCATGGGAGACTGCCTGAGAAAACCAGCTAGGGAAATTTGTTTTGGTTTCATCACATACATATCAAACATATGAGACAACGTTCGTGCATCTTTTTTTCACTGTAATGTCAATTATTTTTAGTAGAAAAACATGGAAATTGAGGCATGTTTTCAAGTTCATGAACATTTTTCCAATTTCTCTGTTATTTTTGGAGATCAAGTTGGTGATGATGTCGGCACATCGTGGGGTTTGACCTGTTAACGTACCGTGAAAAGTCGTACAAAGTGAACGCAAAGTTGTGCAAAGTGATTGGAAAGTTTGTAGATATATTTGTATGCTTGACCTAACTTGTTGGCATATAGAAACCCGCAGTTGTAAAGTCAAATAAATGAATAAAAGCGAGATGAAAACAGCCTATATAAGCAGAGTATCACATGAGCTGACTGGCCGTAAAAATGATAGAAAACAGCATGCAAAGTTGGTAAAAGTGTTCGAAACGTTGGCGGAGTTACATGTATATTTAACCTAAGTCATTGGAATGCCAACCCCGCAGTTAAATGTCGAAAACATTAAGTAATTGTCTGGAAAATGCCAGATATATAAGCAGATTATCGCAACTGCACACCGCAAATCGAAGACAAACTGCTTGCAAAGTTTTGAAAAACGATTGCAAAGTTTGTACATTCGTTTGGGAATGTTACATATGATATTATATTGACGGGTTCCATTGTCAAAAGTTAGAAAACGTAAAACAATATTTCGTAAATTGCCGTTAAAGTAGCGAACTATTATTCGCAGCATGTAGAGGTCATAGGTCAATTCAAGAAGTTACTCGTACAAACGCTATCAGGTTTAAAACAGTGTCAAACATGAAATAGTCGCCAACTCGAGTATATTTCAAATTGCGTAACCAGTAGTGTTGGTAGGTGAAGAGACAAAGTTTAAAGTCAATCTCAATCGGGCATGGTTAGTTCTTGCATGGGATACTGCCTGAGAAAACCAGCTAGGGAATTTTTTTTTGTTTCATCACATACATATCAAACATATGAGGTAACGTTCGTGCATCTTTTTTTCACTGTAATGTCAATTATTTTTAGTAGAAAAACATGGAAATTTAGGCATGTTTTCAAGTTCATGAACATTTTTCCAATTTCTCTGTTATTTTTGGAGATCAAGTTGGTGATGATGTCGGCACATCGTGGGGTTTGACCTGTTAACGTACCGTGAAAAGTCGTACAAAGTGAACGCAAAGTTGTGCAAAGTGATTGGAAAGTTTGTAGATATATTTGTATGCTTGACCTAACTTGTTGGCATATAGAAACCCGCAGTTGTAAAGTCAAATAAATGAATAAAAGCGAGATGAAAACAGCCTATATAAGCAGAGTATCACATGAGCTGACTGGCCGTAAAAATGATAGAAAACAGCATGCAAAGTTGGTAAAAGTTTTCGAAACGTTGGCGGAGTTACATGTATATTTAACCTAAGTCATTGGAATGCCAACCCCGCAGTTAAATTTCGAAAACATTAAGTAATTGTCTGGAAAATGCCAGATATATAAGCAGATTATCGCAACTGCAAACCGAAAATCGAAGACAAACTGCTTGCAAAGTTTTGAAAAACGATTGCAAAGTTTGTAGATTCGTTTGGGAATGTTACATATGATATTATATTGACGGGTTCCATAGTCAAAAGTTAGAAAACGTAAAACAATATTTCGTAAATTGCCGTTAAAGTAGCGAACTATTATTATTCGCAGCATGTAGAGGTCATAGGTCAATTCAAGAAGTTACTCGTACAAACGCGATCAGGTTTAAAACAGTGTCAAACATGAAATAGTCGCCAACTGCAGTTATTTCAAATTGAGTAACCAGTAGTGTTGGTAGGTGAAGAGACAAAGTTTAAAGTCAAGCTCAATAGGGCATGGTTAGTTCTTGCATGGGAGACTGCCTGAGAAAACCAGCTAGGAAAATTTTTTTTGGTTTCATCACATACATATCAAACATATGAGACAACGTTCGTGCATCTTTTTTTCACTGTAATGTCAATTATTTTTAGTAGAAAAACATGGAAATTGAGGCATGTTTTCAAGTTCATGAACATTTTTCCAATTTCTCTGTTATTTTTGGAGATCAAGTTGGTGATGGTGTCGGCACATCGTGGGGTTTGACCTGTTAACGTACCGTGAAAAGTCGTACAAAGTGAACGCAAAGTTGTGCAAAGTGATTGGAAAGTTTGTAGATATATTTGTATGCTTGACCTAACTTGTTGGCATATAGAAACCCGCAGTTGTAAAGTCAAATAAATGAATAAACGCGAGATGAAAACAGCCTATATAAGCAGAGTATCACATGAGCTGACTGGCCGTAAAAATGATAGAAAACAGCATGCAAAGTTGGTAAAAGTGTTCGAAACGTTGGCGGAGTTACATGTATATTTAACCTAAGTCATTGGAATGCCAACCCCGCAGTTAAATTTCGAAAACATTAAGTAATTGTCTGGAAAATGCCAGATATATAAGCAGATTATCGCAACTGCAAACCGAAAATCGAAGACAAACTGCTTGCAAAGTTTTGAAAAGCGATTGCAAAGTTTGTAGATTCGTTTGGGAATGTTACATATGATATTATATTGACGGGTTCCATAGTCAAAAGTTAGAAAACGTAAAACAATATTTCGTAAATTGCCGTTAAAGTAGCGAACTATTATTCGCAGCATGTAGAGGTCATAGGTCAATTCAAGAAGTTACTCGTACAAACGCTATCAGGTTTAAAACAGTGTCAAACATGAAATAGTCGCCAACTCGAGTATATTTCAAATTGCGTAACCAGTAGTGTTGGTAGGTGAAGAGACAAAGTTTAAAGTCAATCTCAATCGGGCATGGTTAGTTCTTGCATGGGATACTGCCTGAGAAAACCAGCTAGGGATTTTTTTTTTGTTTCATCACATACATATCAAACATATGAGACAACGTTCGTGCATCTTTTTTTCACTGTAATGTCAATTATTTTTAGTAGAAAAACATGGAAATTGAGGCATGTTTTCAAGTTCATGAACATTTTTCCAATTTCTCTGTTATTTTTGGAGATCAAGTTGGTGATGATGTCGGCACATCGTGGGGTTTGACCTGTTAACGTACTGTGAAAAGTCGTACAAAGTGAACGCAAATTTGTGCAAAGTGATTGGAAAGTTTGTAGATATATTTGTATGCTTGACCTAACTTGTTGGCATATAGAAACCCGCAGTTGTAAAGTCAAATAAATGAATAAAAGCGAGATGAAAACAGCCTATATAAGCAGAGTATCACATGAGCTGACTGGCCGTAAAAATGATAGAAAACAGCATGCAAAGTTGGTAAAAGTGTTCGAAACGTTGGCGTAGTTACACGTATATTTAACCTAAGTCATTGGAATGCCAACCCCGCAGTTAAATTTCGAAAACATTAAGTAATTGTCTGGAAAATGCCAGATATATAAGCAGATTATCGCAACTGCAAACCGAAAATCGAAGACAAACTGCTTGCAAAGTTTTGAAAAGCGATTGCAAAGTTTGTAGATTCGTTTGGGAATGTTACATATGATATTATATTGACGGGTTCCATAGTCAAAAGTTCGAAAACGTAAAACAATATTTCGTAAATTGCCGTTAAAGTAGCGAACTATTATTATTCGCAGCATGTAGAGGTCATAGGTCAATTCAAGAAGTTACTCGTACAAACGCGATCAGGTTTAAAACAGTGTCAAACATGAAATAGTCGCCAACTGCAGTTATTTCAAATTGAGTAACCAGTAGTGTTGGTAGGTGAAGAGACAAAGTTTAAAGTCAAGCTCAATCGGGCATGGTTAGTTCTTGCATGGGAGACTGCCTGAGAAAACCAGCTAGGGAAATATTTTTTGGTTTCATCACATACATATCAAACATATGAGACAACGTTCGTGCATCTTTTTTTCACTGTAATGTCAAATATTTTTAGTAGAAAAACATGGAAATTGAGGCATGTTTTCAAGTTCATGAACATTTTTCCAATTTCTCTGTTATTTTTGGAGATCAAGTTGGTGATGATGTCGGCACATCGTGGTGTTTGACCTGTTAACGTACCGTGAAAAGTCGTACAAAGTGAACGCAAAGTTGTGCAAAGTGATTGGAAAGTTTGTAGATATATTTGTATGCTTGACCTAACTTGTTGGCATATAGAAACCCGCAGTTGTAAAGTCAAATAAATGAATAAAAGCGAGATGAAAACAGCCTATATAAGCAGAGTATCACATGAGCTGACTGGCCGTAAAAATGATAGAAAACAGCATGCAAAGTTGGTAAAAGTGTTCGAAACGTTGGCGGAGTTACATGTATATTTAACCTAAGTCATTGGAATGCCAACCCCGCAGTTAAATTTCGAAAACATTAAGTAATTGTCTGGAAAATGCCAGATATATAAGCAGATTATCGCAACTGCAAACCGAAAATCGAAGACAAACTGCTTGCAAAGTTTTGAAAAACGATTGCAAAGTTTGTAGATTCGTTTGGGAATGTTACATATGATATTATATTGACGGGTTCCATAGTCAAAAGTTAGAAAACGTAAAACAATATTTCGTAAATTGCCGTTAAAGTAGCGAACTATTATTCGCAGCATGTAGAGGTCATAGGTCAATTCAAGAAGTTACTCGTACAAACGCTATCAGGTTTAAAACAGTGTCAAACATGAAATAGTCGCCAACTCGAGTATATTTCAAATTGCGTAACCAGTAGTGTTGGTAGGTGAAGAGACAAAGTTTAAAGTCAATCTCAATCGGGCATGGTTAGTTCTTGCATGGGATACTGCCTGAGAAAACCAGCTAGGGAATTTTTTTTGTTTCATCACATACATATCAAACATATGAGACAACGTTCGTGCATCTTTTTTTCACTGTAATGTCAATTATTTTTAGTAGAAAAACATGGAAATTGAGGCATGTTTTCAAGTTCATGAACATTTTTCCAATTTCTCTGTTATTTTTGGAGATCAAGTTGGTGATAATGTCGGCACATCGTGGGGTTTGACCTGTTAACGTACCGTGAAAAGTCGTACAAAGTGAACGCAAAGTTGTGCAAAGTGATTGGAAAGTTTGTAGATATATTTGTATGCTTGACCTAACTTGTTGGCATATAGAAACCCGCAGTTGTAAAGTCAAATAAATGAATAAAAGCGAGATGAAAACAGCCTATATAAGCAGAGTATCACATGAGCTGACTGGCCGTAAAAATGATAGAAAACAGCATGCAAAGTTGGTAAAAGTGTTCGAAACGTTGGCGGAGTTACATGTATATTTAACCTAAGTCATTGGAATGCCAACCCCGCAGTTAAATTTCGAAAACATTAAGTAATTGTCTGGAAAATGCCAGATATATAAGCAGATTATCGCAACTGCAAACCGAAAATCGAAGACAAACTGCTTGCAAAGTTTTGAAAAGCGATTGCAAAGTTTGTAGATTCGTTTGGGAATGTTACATATGATATTATATTGACGGGTTCCATAGTCAAAAGTTCGAAAACGTAAAACAATATTTCGTAAATTGCCGTTAAAGTAGCGAACTATTATTATTCGCAGCATGTAGAGGTCATAGGTCAATTCAAGAAGTTACTCGTACAAACGCGATCAGGTTTAAAACAGTGTCAAACATGAAATAGTCGCCAACTGCAGTTATTTCAAATTGAGTAACCAGTAGTGTTGGTAGGTGAAGAGACAAAGTTTAAAGTCAAGCTCAATCGGGCATGGTTAGTTCTTGCATGGGAGACTGCCTGAGAAAACCAGCTAGGGAAATTTTTTTTGGTTTCATCACATACATATCAAACATATGAGACAACGTTCGTGCATCTTTTTTTCACTGTAATGTCAATTATTTTTAGTAGAAAAACATGGAAATTGAGGCATGTTTTCAAGTTCATGAACATTTTTCCAATTTCTCTGTTATTTTTGGAGATCAAGTTGGTGATGATGTCGGCACAACGTGGGGTTTGACCTGTTAACGTACCGTGAAAAGTCGTACAAAGTGAACGCAAAGTTGTGCAAAGTGATTGGAAAGTTTGTAGATATATTTGTATGCTTGACCTAACTTGTTGGCATATAGAAACCCGCAGTTGTAAAGTCAAATAAATGAATAAAAGCGAGATGAAAACAGCCTATATAAGCAGAGTATCACATGAGCTGACTGGCCGTAAAAATGATAGAAAACAGCATGCAAAGTTGGTAAAAGTGTTCGAAACGTTGGCGGAGTTACATGTATATTTAACCTAAGTCATTGGAATGCCAACCCCGCAGTTAAATTTCGAAAACATTAAGTAATTGTCTGGAAAATGCCAGATATATAAGCAGATTATCGCAACTGCAAACCGAAAATCGAAGACAAACTGCTTGCAAAGTTTTGAAAAACGATTGCAAAGTTTGTAGATTCGTTTGGGAATGTTACATATGATATTATATTGACGGGTTCCATAGTCAAAAGTTAGAAAACGTAAAACAATATTTCGTAAATTGCCGTTAAAGTAGCGAACTATTATTCGCAGCATGTAGAGGTCATAGGTCAATTCAAGAAGTTACTCGTACAAACGCTATCAGGTTTAAAACAGTGTCAAACATGAAATAGTCGCCAACTCGAGTATATTTCAAATTGCGTAACCAGTAGTGTTGGTAGGTGAAGAGACAAAGTTTAAAGTCAATCTCAATCGGGCATGGTTAGTTCTTGCATGGGATACTGCCTGAGAAAACCAGCTAGGGAATTTTTTTTGTTTCATCACATACATATCAAACATATGAGACAACGTTCGTGCATCTTTTTTTCACTGTAATGTCAATTATTTTTAGTAGAAAAACATGGAAATTGAGGCATGTTTTCAAGTTCATGAACATTTTTCCAATTTCTCTGTTATTTTTGGAGATCAAGTTGGTGATGATGTCGGCACATCGTGGGGTTTGACCTGTTAACGTACCGTGAAAAGTCGTACAAAGTGAACGCAAAGTTGTGCAAAGTGATTGGAAAGTTTGTAGATATATTTGTATGCTTGACCTAACTTGTTGGCATATAGAAACCCGCAGTTGTAAAGTCAAATAAATGAATAAAAGCGAGATGAAAACAGCCTATATAAGCAGAGTATCACATGAGCTGACTGGCCGTAAAAATGATAGAAAACAGCATGCAAAGTTGGTAAAAGTGTTCGAAACGTTGGCGGAGTTACATGTATATTTAACCTAAGTCATTGGAATGCCAACCCCGCAGTTAAATTTCGAAAACATTAAGTAATTGTCTGGAAAATGCCAGATATATAAGCAGATTATCGCAACTGCAAACCGAAAATCGAAGACAAACTGCTTGCAAAGTTTTGAAAAACGATTGCAAAGTTTGTAGATTCGTTTGGGAATGTTACATATGATATTATATTGACGGGTTCCATAGTCAAAAGTTAGAAAACGTAAAACAATATTTCGTAAATTGCCGTTAAAGTAGCGAACTATTATTCGCAGCATGTAGAGGTCATAGGTCAATTCAAGAAGTTACTCGTACAAACGCTATCAGGTTTAAAACAGTGTCAAACATGAAATAGTCGCCAACTCGAGTATATTTCAAATTGCGTAACCAGTAGTGTTGGTAGGTGAAGAGACAAAGTTTAAAGTCAAGCTCAATCGGGCATGGTTAGTTCTTGCATGGGAGACTGCCTGAGAAAACCAGCTAGGGAAATTTTTTTTGGTTTCATCACATACATATCAAACATATGAGACAACGTTCGTGCATCTTTTTTTCACTGTAATGTCAATTATTTTTAGTAGAAAAACATGGAAATTGAGGCATGTTTTCAAGTTCATGAACATTTTTCCAATTTCTCTGTTATTTTTGGAGATCAAGTTGGTGATGATGTCGGCACAACGTGGGGTTTGACCTGTTAACGTACCGTGAAAAGTCGTACAAAGTGAACGCAAAGTTGTGCAAAGTGATTGGAAAGTTTGTAGATATATTTGTATGCTTGACCTAACTTGTTGGCATATAGAAACCCGCAGTTGTAAAGTCAAATAAATGAATAAAAGCGAGATGAAAACAGCCTATATAAGCAGAGTATCACATGAGCTGACTGGCCGTAAAAATGATAGAAAACAGCATGCAAAGTTGGTAAAAGCGTTCGAAACGTTGGCGGAGTTACATGTATATTTAACCTAAGTCATTGGAATGCCAACCCCGCAGTTAAATTTCGAAAACATTAAGTAATTGTCTGGAAAATGCCAGATATATAAGCAGATTATCGCAACTGCAAACCGAAAATCGAAGACAAACTGCTTGCAAAGTTTTGAAAAGCGATTGCAAAGTTTGTAGATTCGTTTGGGAATGTTACATATGATATTATATTGACGGGTTCCATAGTCAAAAGTTCGAAAACGTAAAACAATATTTCGTAAATTGCCGTTAAAGTAGCGAACTATTATTATTCGCAGCATGTAGAGGTCATAGGTCAATTCAAGAAGTTACTCGTACAAACGCGATCAGGTTTAAAACAGTGTCAAACATGAAATAGTCGCCAACTGCAGTTATTTCAAATTGAGTAACCAGTAGTGTTGGTAGGTGAAGAGACAAAGTTTAAAGTCAAGCTCAATCGGGCATGGTTAGTTCTTGCATGGGAGACTGCCTGAGAAAACCAGCTAGGGAAATTTTTTTTTGTTTCATCACATACATATCAAACATATGAGACAACGTTCGTGCATCTTTTTTTCACTGTAATGTCAATTATTTTTAGTAGAAAAACATGGAAATTGAGGCATGTTTTCAAGTTCATGAACATTTTTCCAATTTCTCTGTTATTTTTGGAGATCAAGTTGGTGATGATGTCGGCACATCGTGGGGTTTGACCTGTTAACGTACCGTGAAAAGTCGTACAAAGTGAACGCAAAGTTGTGCAAAGTGATTGGAAAGTTTGTAGATATATTTGTATGCTTGACCTAACTTGTTGGCATATAGAAACCCGCAGTTGTAAAGTCAAATAAATGAATAAAAGCGAGATGAAAACAGCCTATATAAGCAGAGTATCACATGAGCTGACTGGCCGTAAAAATGATAGAAAACAGCATGCAAAGTTGGTAAAAGTGTTCGAAACGTTGGCGGAGTTACATGTATATTTAACCTAAGTCATTGGAATGCCAACCCCGCAGTTAAATTTCGAAAACATTAAGTAATTGTCTGGAAAATGCCAGATATATAAGCAGATTATCGCAACTGCAAACCGAAAATCGAAGACAAACTGCTTGCAAAGTTTTGAAAAACGATTGCCAAGTTTGTAGATTCGTTTGGGAATGTTACATATGATATTATATTGACGGGTTCCATAGTCAAAATTTAGAAAACGTAAAACAATATTTCGTAAATTGCCGTTAAAGTAGCGAACTATTATTCGCAGCATGTAGAGGTCATAGGTCAATTCAAGAAGTTACTCGTACAAACGCTATCAGGTTTAAAACAGTGTCAAACATGAAATAGTCGCCAACTCGAGTATATTTCAAATTGCGTACCCAGTAGTGTTGGTAGGTGAAGAGACAAAGTTTAAAGTCAATCTCAATCGGGCATGGTTAGTTCTTGCATGGGATACTGCCTGAGAAAACCAGCTAGGGAATTTTTTTTGTTTCATCACATACATATCAAACATATGAGACAACGTTCGTGCATCTTTTTTTCACTGTAATGTCAATTATTTTTAGTAGAAAAACATGGAAATTGAGGCATGTTTTCAAGTTCATGAACATTTTTCCAATTTCTCTGTTATTTTTGGAGATCAAGTTGGTGATGGTGTCGGCACATCGTGGGGTTTGACCTGTTAACGTACCGTGAAAAGTCGTACAAAGTGAACGCAAAGTTGTGCAAAGTGATTGGAAAGTTTGTAGATATATTTGTATGCTTGACCTAACTTGTTGGCAAATAGAAACCCGCAGTTGTAAAGTCAAATAAATGAATAAAAGCGAGATGAAAACAGCCTATATAAGCAGAGTATCACATGAGCTGACTGGCCGTAAAAATGATAGAAAACAGCATGCAAAGTTGGTAAAAGTGTTCGAAACGTTGGCGTAGTTACATGTATATTTAACCTAAGTCATTGGAATGCCAACCCCGCAGTTAAATTTCGAAAACATTACGTAATTGTCTGGAAAATGCCAGATATATAAGCAGATTATCGCAACTGCAAACCGAAAATCGAAGACAAACTGCTTGCAAAGTTTTGAAAAGCGATTGCAAAGTTTGTAGATTCGTTTGGGAATGTTACATATGATATTATATTGACGGGTTCCATAGTCAAAAGTTAGAAAACGTAAAACAATATTTCGTAAATTGCCGTTAAAGTAGCGAACTATTATTCGCAGCATGTAGAGGTCATAGGTCAATTCAAGAAGTTACTCGTACAAACGCTATCAGGTTTAAAACAGTGTCAAACATGAAATAGTCGCCAACTCGAGTATATTTCAAATTGCGTAACCAGTAGTGTTGGTAGGTGAAGAGACAAAGTTTAAAGTCAATCTCAATCGGGCATGGTTAGTTCTTGCATGGGATACTGCCTGAGAAAACCAGCTAGGGAATTTTTTTTGTTTCATCACATACATATCAAACATATGAGACAACGTTCGTGCATCTTTTTTTCACTGTAATGTCAATTATTTTTAGTAGAAAAACATGGAAATTGAGGCATGTTTTCAAGTTCATGAACATTTTTCCAATTTCTCTGTTATTTTTGGAGATCAAGTTGGTGATGATGTCGGCACATCGTGGGGTTTGACCTGTTAACGTACCGTGAAAAGTCGTACAAAGTGAACGCAAAGTTGTGCAAAGTGATTGGAAAGTTTGTAGATATATTTGTATGCTTGACCTAACTTGTTGGCATATAGAAACCCGCAGTTGTAAAGTCAAATAAATGAATAAAAGCGAGATGAAAACAGCCTATATAAGCAGAGTATCACATGAGCTGACTGGCCGTAAAAATGATAGAAAACAGCATGCAAAGTTGGTAAAAGTGTTCGAAACGTTGGCGGAGTTACATGTATATTTAACCTAAGTCATTGGAATGCCAACCCCGCAGTTCAATTTCGAAAACATTAAGTAATTGTCTGGAAAATGCCAGATATATAAGCAGATTATCGCAACTGCAAACCGAAAATCGAAGACAAACTGCTTGCAAAGTTTTGAAAAGCGATTGCAAAGTTTGTAGATTCGTTTGGGAATGTTACATATGATATTATATTGACGGGTTCCATAGTCAAAAGTTCGAAAACGTAAAACAATATTTCGTAAATTGCCGTTAAAGTAGCGAACTATTATTATTCGCAGCATGTAGAGGTCATAGGTCAATTCAAGAAGTTACTCGTACAAACGCGATCAGGTTTAAAACAGTGTCAAACATGAAATAGTCGCCAACTGCAGTTATTTCAAATTGAGTAACCAGTAGTGTTGGTAGGTGAAGAGACAAAGTTTAAAGTCAAGCTCAATCGGGCATGGTTAGTTCTTGCATGGGAGACTGCCTGAGAAAACCAGCTAGGGAAATTTTTTTTTGTTTCATCACATACATATCAAACATATGAGACAACGTTCGTGCATCTTTTTTTCACTGTAATGTCAATTATTTTTAGTAGAAAAACATGGAAATTGAGGCATGTTTTCAAGTTCATGAACATTTTTCCAATTTCTCTGTTATTTTTGGAGATCAAGTTGGTGATGATGTCGGCACATCGTGGGGTTTGACCTGTTAACGTACCGTGAAAAGTCGTACAAAGTGAACGCAAAGTTGTGCAAAGTGATTGGAAAGTTTGTAGATATATTTGTATGCTTGACCTAACTTGTTGGCATATAGAAACCCGCAGTTGTAAAGTCAAATAAATGAATAAAAGCGAGATGAAAACAGCCTATATAAGCAGAGTATCACATGAGCTGACTGGCCGTAAAAATGATAGAAAACAGCATGCAAAGTTGGTAAAAGTGTTCGAAACGTTGGCGGAGTTACATGTATATTTAACCTAAGTCATTGGAATGCCAACCCCGCAGTTAAATTTCGAAAACATTAAGTAATTGTCTGGAAAATGCCAGATATATAAGCAGATTATCGCAACTGCAAACCGAAAATCGAAGACAAACTGCTTGCAAAGTTTTGAAAAACGATTGCAAAGTTTGTAGATTCGTTTGGGAATGTTACATATGATATTATATTGACGGGTTCCATAGTCAAAAGTTAGAAAACGTAAAACAATATTTCGTAAATTGCCGTTAAAGTAGCGAACTATTATTCGCAGCATGTAGAGGTCATAGGTCAATTCAAGAAGTTACTCGTACAAACGCTATCAGGTTTAAAACAGTGTCAAACATGAAATAGTCGCCAACTCGAGTATATTTCAAATTGCGTACCCAGTAGTGTTGGTAGGTGAAGAGACAAAGTTTAAAGTCAATCTCAATCGGGCATGGTTAGTTCTTGCATGGGATACTGCCTGAGAAAACCAGCTAGGGAATTTTTTTTGTTTCATCACATACATATCAAACATATGAGACAACGTTCGTGCATCTTTTTTTCACTGTAATGTCAATTATTTTTAGTAGAAAAACATGGAAATTGAGGCATGTTTTCAAGTTCATGAACATTTTTCCAATTTCTCTGTTATTTTTGGAGATCAAGTTGGTGATGGTGTCGGCACATCGTGGGGTTTGACCTGTTAACGTACCGTGAAAAGTCGTACAAAGTGAACGCAAAGTTGTGCAAAGTGATTGGAAAGTTTGTAGATATATTTGTATGCTTGACCTAACTTGTTGGCAAATAGAAACCCGCAGTTGTAAAGTCAAATAAATGAATAAAAGCGAGATGAAAACAGCCTATATAAGCAGAGTATCACATGAGCTGACTGGCCGTAAAAATGATAGAAAACAGCATGCAAAATTGGTAAAAGTGTTCGAAACGTTGGCGTAGTTACATGTATATTTAACCTAAGTCATTGGAATGCCAACCCCGCAGTTAAATTTCGAAAACATTACGTAATTGTCTGGAAAATGCCAGATATATAAGCAGATTATCGCAACTGCAAACCGAAAATCGAAGACAAACTGCTTGCAAAGTTTTGAAAAGCGATTGCAAAGTTTGTAGATTCGTTTGGGAATGTTACATATGATATTATATTGACGGGTTCCATAGTCAAAAGTTAGAAAACGTAAAACAATATTTCGTAAATTGCCGTTAAAGTAGCGAACTATTATTCGCAGCATGTAGAGGTCATAGGTCAATTCAAGAAGTTACTCGTACAAACGCTATCAGGTTTAAAACAGTGTCAAACATGAAATAGTCGCCAACTCGAGTATATTTCAAATTGCGTAACCAGTAGTGTTGGTAGGTGAAGAGACAAAGTTTAAAGTCAATCTCAATCGGGCATGGTTAGTTCTTGCATGGGATACTGCGTGAGAAAACCAGCTAGGGAATTTTTTTTGTTTCATCACATACATATCAAACATATGAGACAACGTTCGTGCATCTTTTTTTCACTGTAATGTCAATTATTTTTAGTAGAAAAACATGGAAATTGAGGCATGTTTTCAAGTTCATGAACATTTTTCCAATTTCTCTGTTATTTTTGGAGATCAAGTTGGTGATGATGTCGGCACATCGTGGGGTTTGACCTGTTAACGTACCGTGAAAAGTCGTACAAAGTGAACGCAAAGTTGTGCAAAGTGATTGGAAAGTTTGTAGATATATTTGTATGCTTGACCTAACTTGTTGGCATATAGAAACCCGCAGTTGTAAAGTCAAATAAATGAATAAAAGCGAGATGAAAACAGCCTATATAAGCAGAGTATCACATGAGCTGACTGGCCGTAAAAATGATAGAAAACAGCATGCAAAATTGGTAAAAGTGTTCGAAACGTTGGCGTAGTTACATGTATATTTAACCTAAGTCATTGGAATGCCAACCCCGCAGTTAAATTTCGAAAACATTACGTAATTGTCTGGAAAATGCCAGATATATAAGCAGATTATCGCAACTGCAAACCGAAAATCGAAGACAAACTGCTTGCAAAGTTTTGAAAAGCGATTGCAAAGTTTGTAGATTCGTTTGGGAATGTTACATATGATATTATATTGACGGGTTCCATAGTCAAAAGTTAGAAAACGTAAAACAATATTTCGTAAATTGCCGTTAAAGTAGCGAACTATTATTCGCAGCATGTAGAGGTCATAGGTCAATTCAAGAAGTTACTCGTACAAACGCTATCAGGTTTAAAACAGTGTCAAACATGAAATAGTCGCCAACTCGAGTATATTTCAAATTGCGTAACCAGTAGTGTTGGTAGGTGAAGAGACAAAGTTTAAAGTCAATCTCAATCGGGCATGGTTAGTTCTTGCATGGGATACTGCGTGAGAAAACCAGCTAGGGAATTTTTTTTGTTTCATCACATACATATCAAACATATGAGACAACGTTCGTGCATCTTTTTTTCACTGTAATGTCAATTATTTTTAGTAGAAAAACATGGAAATTGAGGCATGTTTTCAAGTTCATGAACATTTTTCCAATTTCTCTGTTATTTTTGGAGATCAAGTTGGTGATGATGTCGGCACATCGTGGGGTTTGACCTGTTAACGTACCGTGAAAAGTCGTACAAAGTGAACGCAAAGTTGTGCAAAGTGATTGGAAAGTTTGTAGATATATTTGTATGCTTGACCTAACTTGTTGGCATATAGAAACCCGCAGTTGTAAAGTCAAATAAATGAATAAAAGCGAGATGAAAACAGCCTATATAAGCAGAGTATCACATGAGCTGACTGGCCGTAAAAATGATAGAAAACAGCATGCAAAATTGGTAAAAGTGTTCGAAACGTTGGCGTAGTTACATGTATATTTAACCTAAGTCATTGGAATGCCAACCCCGCAGTTAAATTTCGAAAACATTACGTAATTGTCTGGAAAATGCCAGATATATAAGCAGATTATCGCAACTGCAAACCGAAAATCGAAGACAAACTGCTTGCAAAGTTTTGAAAAGCGATTGCAAAGTTTGTAGATTCGTTTGGGAATGTTACATATGATATTATATTGACGGGTTCCATAGTCAAAAGTTAGAAAACGTAAAACAATATTTCGTAAATTGCCGTTAAAGTAGCGAACTATTATTCGCAGCATGTAGAGGTCATAGGTCAATTCAAGAAGTTACTCGTACAAACGCTATCAGGTTTAAAACAGTGTCAAACATGAAATAGTCGCCAACTCGAGTATATTTCAAATTGCGTAACCAGTAGTGTTGGTAGGTGAAGAGACAAAGTTTAAAGTCAATCTCAATCGGGCATGGTTAGTTCTTGCATGGGATACTGCGTGAGAAAACCAGCTAGGGAATTTTTTTTGTTTCATCACATACATATCAAACATATGAGACAACGTTCGTGCATCTTTTTTTCACTGTAATGTCAATTATTTTTAGTAGAAAAACATGGAAATTGAGGCATGTTTTCAAGTTCATGAACATTTTTCCAATTTCTCTGTTATTTTTGGAGATCAAGTTGGTGATGATGTCGGCACATCGTGGGGTTTGACCTGTTAACGTACCGTGAAAAGTCGTACAAAGTGAACGCAAAGTTGTGCAAAGTGATTGGAAAGTTTGTAGATATATTTGTATGCTTGACCTAACTTGTTGGCATATAGAAACCCGCAGTTGTAAAGTCAAATAAATGAATAAAAGCGAGATGAAAACAGCCTATATAAGCAGAGTATCACATGAGCTGACTGGCCGTAAAAATGATAGAAAACAGCATGCAAAGTTGGTAAAAGTGTTCGAAACGTTGGCGTAGTTACATGTATATTTAACCTAAGTCATTGGAATGCCAACCCCGCAGTTAAATTTCGAAAACATTACGTAATTGTCTGGAAAATGCCAGATATATAAGCAGATTATCGCAACTGCAAACCGAAAATCGAAGACAAACTGCTTGCAAAGTTTTGAAAAACGATTGCAAAGTTTGTAGATTCGTTTGGGAATGTTACATATGATATTATATTGACGGGTTCCATAGTCAAAAGTTAGAAAACGTAAAACAATATTTCGTAAATTGCCGTTAAAGTAGCGAACTATTATTCGCAGCATGTAGAGGTCATAGGTCAATTCAAGAAGTTACTCGTACAAACGCTATCAGGTTTAAAACAGTGTCAAACATGAAATAGTCGCCAACTCGAGTATATTTCAAATTGCGTAACCAGTAGTGTTGGTAGGTGAAGAGACAAAGTTTAAAGTCAATCTCAATCGGGCATGGTTAGTTCTTGCATGGGATACTGCCTGAGAAAACCAGCTAGGGAATTTTTTTTGTTTCATCACATACATATCAAACATATGAGACAACGTTCGTGCATCTTTTTTTCACTGTAATGTCAATTATTTTTAGTAGAAAAACATGGAAATTGAGGCATGTTTTCAAGTTCATGAACATTTTTCCAATTTCTCTGTTATTTTTGGAGATCAAGTTGGTGATGATGTCGGCACATCGTGGGGTTTGACCTGTTAACGTACCGTGAAAAGTCGTACAAAGTGAACGCAAAGTTGTGCAAAGTGATTGGAAAGTTTGTAGATATATTTGTATGCTTGACCTAACTTGTTGGCATATAGAAACCCGCAGTTGTAAAGTCAAATAAATGAATAAAAGCGAGATGAAAACAGCCTATATAAGCAGAGTATCACATGAGCTGACTGGCCGTAAAAATGATAGAAAACAGCATGCAAAGTTGGTAAAAGTGTTCGAAACGTTGGCGGAGTTACATGTATATTTAACCTAAGTCATTGGAATGCCAACCCCGCAGTTCAATTTCGAAAACATTAAGTAATTGTCTGGAAAATGCCAGATATATAAGCAGATTATCGCAACTGCAAACCGAAAATCGAAGACAAACTGCTTGCAAAGTTTTGAAAAGCGATTGCAAAGTTTGTAGATTCGTTTGGGAATGTTACATATGATATTATATTGACGGGTTCCATAGTCAAAAGTTAGAAAACGTAAAACAATATTTCGTAAATTGCCGTTAAAGTAGCGAACTATTATTCGCAGCATGTAGAGGTCATAGGTCAATTCAAGAAGTTACTCGTACAAACGCTATCAGGTTTAAAACAGTGTCAAACATGAAATAGTCGCCAACTCGAGTATATTTCAAATTGCGTAACCAGTAGTGTTGGTAGGTGAAGAGACAAAGTTTAAAGTCAATCTCAATCGGGCATGGTTAGTTCTTGCATGGGATACTGCCTGAGAAAACCAGCTAAGGAATTTTTTTTGTTTCATCACATACATATCAAACATATGAGACAACGTTCGTGCATCTTTTTTTCACTGTAATGTCAATTATTTTTAGTAGAAAAACATGGAAATTGAGGCATGTTTTCAAGTTCATGAACATTTTTCCAATTTCTCTGTTATTTTTGGAGATCAAGTTGGTGATGATGTCGGCACATCGTGGGGTTTGACCTGTTAACGTACCGTGAAAAGTCGTACAAAGTGAACGCAAAGTTGTGCAAAGTGATTGGAAAGTTTGTAGATATATTTGTATGCTTGACCTAACTTGTTGGCATATAGAAACCCGCAGTTGTAAAGTCAAATAAATGAATAAAAGCGAGATGAAAACAGCCTATATAAGCAGAGTATCACATGAGCTGACTGGCCGTAAAAATGATAGAAAACAGCATGCAAAGTTGGTAAAAGTGTTCGAAACGTTGGCGGAGTTACATGTATATTTAACCTAAGTCATTGGAATGCCAACCCCGCAGTTAAATTTCGAAAACATTAAGTAATTGTCTGGAAAATGCCAGATATATAAGCAGATTATCGCAACTGCAAACCGAAAATCGAAGACAAACTGCTTGTAAAGTTTTGAAAAGCGATTGCAAAGTTTGTAGATTCGTTTGGGAATGTTACATATGATATTATATTGACGGGTTCCATAGTCAAAAGTTCGAAAACGTAAAACAATATTTCGTAAATTGCCGTTAAAGTAGCGAACTATTATTATTCGCAGCATGTAGAGGTCATAGGTCAATTCAAGAAGTTACTCGTACAAACGCGATCAGGTTTAAAACAGTGTCAAACATGAAATAGTCGCCAACTGCAGTTATTTCAAATTGAGTAACCAGTAGTGTTGGTAGGTGAAGAGACAAAGTTTAAATTCAAGCTCAATCGGGCATGGTTAGTTCTTGCATGGGAGACTGCCTGAGAAAACCAGCTAGGGAAATTTTTTTTGGTTTCATCACATACATATCAAACATATGAGACAACGTTCGTGCATCTTTTTTTCACTGTAATGTCAATTATTTTTAGTAGAAAAACATGGAAATTGAGGCATGTTTTCAAGTTCATGAACATTTTTCCAATTTCTCTGTTATTTTTGGAGATCAAGTTGGTGATGATGTCGGCACAACGTGGGGTTTGACCTGTTAACGTACCGTGAAAAGTCGTACAAAGTGAACGCAAAGTTGTGCAAAGTGATTGGAAAGTTTGTAGATATATTTGTATGCTTGACCTAACTTGTTGGCATATTGAAACCCGCAGTTGTAAAGTCAAATAAATGAATAAAAGCGAGATGAAAACAGCCTATATAAGCAGAGTATCACATGAGCTGACTGGCCGTAAAAATGATAGAAAACAGCATGCAAAGTTGGTAAAAGTGTTCGAAACGTTGGCGGAGTTACATGTATATTTAACCTAAGTCATTGGAATGCCAACCCCGCAGTTAAATTTCGAAAACATTAAGTAATTGTCTGGAAAATGCCAGATATATAAGCAGATTATCGCAACTGCAAACCGAAAATCGAAGACATACTGCTTGCAAAGTTTTGAAAAGCGATTGCAAAGTTTGTAGATTCGTTTGGGAATGTTACATATGATATTATATTGACGGGTTCCATAGTCAAAAGTTCGAAAACGTAAAACAATATTTCGTAAATTGCCGTTAAAGTAGCGAACTATTATTATTCGCAGCATGTAGAGGTCATAGGTCAATTCAAGAAGTTACTCGTACAAACGCGATCAGGTTTAAAACAGTGTCAAACATGAAATAGTCGCCAACTGCAGTTATTTCAAATTGAGTAACCAGTAGTGTTGGTATGTGAAGAGACAAAGTTTAAAGTCAAGCTCAATCGGGCATGGTTAGTTCTTGCATGGGAGACTGCCTGAGAAAACCAGCTAGGGAAATTTTTTTTTGTTTCATCACATACATATCAAACATATGAGACAACGTTCGTGCATCTTTTTTTCACTGTAATGTCAATTATTTTTAGTAGAAAAACATGGAAATTGAGGCATGTTTTCAAGTTCATGAACATTTTTCCAATTTCTCTGTTATTTTTGGAGATCAAGTTGGTGATGATGTCGGCACATCGTGGGGTTTGACCTGTTAACGTACCGTGAAAAGTCGTACAAAGTGAACGCAAAGTTGTGCAAAGTGATTGGAAAGTTTGTAGATATATTTGTATGCTTGACCTAACTTGTTGGCATATAGAAACCCGCAGTTGTAAAGTCAAATAAATGAATAAAAGCGAGATGAAAACAGCCTATATAAGCAGAGTATCACATGAGCTGACTGGCCGTAAAAATGATAGAAAACAGCATGCAAAGTTGGTAAAAGTGTTCGAAACGTTGGCGGAGTTACATGTATATTTAACCTAAGTCATTGGAATGCCAACCCCGCAGTTAAATTTCGAAAACATTAAGTAATTGTCTGGAAAATGCCAGATATATAAGCAGATTATCGCAACTGCAAACCGAAAATCGAAGACAAACTGCTTGCAAAGTTTTGAAAAACGATTGCAAAGTTTGTAGATTCGTTTGGGAATGTTACATATGATATTATATTGACGGGTTCCATAGTCAAAAGTTAGAAAACGTAAAACAATATTTCGTAAATTGCCGTTAAAGTAGCGAACTATTATTCGCAGCATGTAGAGGTCATAGGTCAATTCAAGAAGTTACTCGTACAAACGCTATCAGGTTTAAAACAGTGTCAAACATGAAATAGTCGCCAACTCGAGTATATTTCAAATTGCGTAACCAGTAGTGTTGGTAGGTGAAGAGACAAAGTTTAAAGTCAATCTCAATCGGGCATGGTTAGTTCTTGCATGGGATACTGCCTGAGAAAACCAGCTAGGGAATTTTTTTTGTTTCATCACATACATATCAAACATATGAGACAACGTTCGTGCATCTTTTTTTCACTGTAATGTCAATTATTTTTAGTAGAAAAACATGGAAATTGAGGCATGTTTTCAAGTTCATGAACATTTTTCCAATTTCTCTGTTATTTTTGGAGATCAAGTTGGTGATGATGTCGGCACATCGTGGGGTTTGACCTGTTAACGTACCGTGAAAAGTCGTACAAAGTGAACGCAAAGTTGTGCAAAGTGATTGGAAAGTTTGTAGATATATTTGTATGCTTGACCTAACTTGTTGGCATATAGAAACCCGCAGTTGTAAAGTCAAATAAATGAATAAAAGCGAGATGAAAACAGCCTATATAAGCAGAGTATCACATGAGCTGACTGGCCGTAAAAATGATAGAAAACAGCATGCAAAGTTGGTAAAAGTGTTCGAAACGTTGGCGGAGTTACATGTATATTTAACCTAAGTCATTGGAATGCCAACCCCGCAGTTAAATTTCGAAAACATTAAGTAATTGTCTGGAAAATGCCAGATATATAAGCAGATTATCGCAACTGCAAACCGAAAATCGAAGACATACTGCTTGCAAAGTTTTGAAAAGCGATTGCAAAGTTTGTAGATTCGTTTGGGAATGTTACATATGATATTATATTGACGGGTTCCATAGTCAAAAGTTCGAAAACGTAAAACAATATTTCGTAAATTGCCGTTAAAGTAGCGAACTATTATTATTCGCAGCATGTAGAGGTCATAGGTCAATTCAAGAAGTTACTCGTACAAACGCGATCAGGTTTAAAACAGTGTCAAACATGAAATAGTCGCCAACTGCAGTTATTTCAAATTGAGTATCCAGTAGTGTTGGTATGTGAAGAGACAAAGTTTAAAGTCAAGCTCAATCGGGCATGGTTAGTTCTTGCATGGGAGACTGCCTGAGAAAACCAGCTAGGGAAATTTTTTTTTGTTTCATCACATACATATCAAACATATGAGACAACGTTCGTGCATCTTTTTTTCACTGTAATGTCAATTATTTTTAGTAGAAAAACATGGAAATTGAGGCATGTTTTCAAGTTCATGAACATTTTTCCAATTTCTCTGTTATTTTTGGAGATCAAGTTGGTGATGATGTCGGCACATCGTGGGGTTTGACCTGTTAACGTACCGTGAAAAGTTGTACAAAGTGAACGCAAAGTTGTGCAAAGTGATTGGAAAGTTTGTAGATATATTTGTATGCTTGACCTAACTTGTTGGCATATAGAAACCCGCAGTTGTAAAGTCAAATAAATGAATAAAAGCGAGATGAAAACAGCCTATATAAGCAGAGTATCACATGAGCTGACTGGCCGTAAAAATGATAGAAAACAGCATGCAAAGTTGGTAAAAGTGTTCGAAACGTTGGCGGAGTTACATGTATATTTAACCTAAGTCATTGGAATGCCAACCCCGCAGTTAAATTTCGAAAACATTAAGTAATTGTCTGGAAAATGCCAGATATATAAGCAGATTATCGCAACTGCAAACCGAAAATCGAAGACATACTGCTTGCAAAGTTTTGAAAAGCGATTGCAAAGTTTGTAGATTCGTTTGGGAATGTTACATATGATATTATATTGACGGGTTCCATAGTCAAAAGTTCGAAAACGTAAAACAATATTTCGTAAATTGCCGTTAAAGTAGCGAACTATTATTATTCGCAGCATGTAGAGGTCATAGGTCAATTCAAGAAGTTACTCGTACAAACGCGATCAGGTTTAAAACAGTGTCAAACATGAAATAGTCGCCAACTGCAGTTATTTCAAATTGAGTAACCAGTAGTGTTGGTATGTGAAGAGACAAAGTTTAAAGTCAAGCTCAATCGGGCATGGTTAGTTCTTGCATGGGAGACTGCCTGAGAAAACCAGCTAGGGAAATTTTTTTTTGTTTCATCACATACATATCAAACATATGAGACAACGTTCGTGCATCTTTTTTTCACTGTAATGTCAATTATTTTTAGTAGAAAAACATGGAAATTGAGGCATGTTTTCAAGTTCATGAACATTTTTCCAATTTCTCTGTTATTTTTGGAGATCAAGTTGGTGATGATGTCGGCACATCGTGGGGTTTGACCTGTTAACGTACCGTGAAAAGTCGTACAAAGTGAACGCAAAGTTGTGCAAAGTGATTGGAAAGTTTGTAGATATATTTGTATGCTTGACCTAACTTGTTGGCATATAGAAACCCGCAGTTGTAAAGTCAAATAAATGAATAAAAGCGAGATGAAAACAGCCTATATAAGCAGAGTATCACATGAGCTGACTGGCCGTAAAAATGATAGAAAACAGCATGCAAAGTTGGTAAAAGTGTTCGAAACGTTGGCGGAGTTACATGTATATTTAACCTAAGTCATTGGAATGCCAACCCCGCAGTTAAATTTCGAAAACATTAAGTAATTGTCTGGAAAATGCCAGATATATAAGCAGATTATCGCAACTGCAAACCGAAAATCGAAGACAAACTGCTTGCAAAGTTTTGAAAAACGATTGCAAAGTTTGTAGATTCGTTTGGGAATGTTACATATGATATTATATTGACGGGTTCCATAGTCAAAAGTTAGAAAACGTAAAACAATATTTCGTAAATTGCCGTTAAAGTAGCGAACTATTATTCGCAGCATGTAGAGGTCATAGGTCAATTCAAGAAGTTACTCGTACAAACGCTATCAGGTTTAAAACAGTGTCAAACATGAAATAGTCGCCAACTCGAGTATATTTCAAATTGCGTAACCAGTAGTGTTGGTAGGTGAAGAGACAAAGTTTAAAGTCAATCTCAATCGGGCATGGTTAGTTCTTGCATGGGATACTGCCTGAGAAAACCAGCTAGGGAATTTTTTTTGTTTCATCACATACATATCAAACATATGAGACAACGTTCGTGCATCTTTTTTTCACTGTAATGTCAATTATTTTTAGTAGAAAAACATGGAAATTGAGGCATGTTTTCAAGTTCATGAACATTTTTCCAATTTCTCTGTTATTTTTGGAGATCAAGTTGGTGATGATGTCGGCACATCGTGGGGTTTGACCTGTTAACGTACCGTGAAAAGTCGTACAAAGTGAACGCAAAGTTGTGCAAAGTGATTGGAAAGTTTGTAGATATATTTGTATGCTTGACCTAACTTGTTGGCATATAGAAACCCGCAGTTGTAAAGTCAAATAAATGAATAAAAGCGAGATGAAAACAGCCTATATAAGCAGAGTATCACATGAGCTGACTGGCCGTAAAAATGATAGAAAACAGCATGCAAAGTTGGTAAAAGTGTTCGAAACGTTGGCGTAGTTACATGTATATTTAACCTAAGTCATTGGAATGCCAACCCCGCAGTTAAATTTCGAAAACATTACGTAATTGTCTGGAAAATGCCAGATATATAAGCAGATTATCGCAACTGCAAACCGAAAATCGAAGACAAACTGCTTGCAAAGTTTTGAAAAGCGATTGCAAAGTTTGTAGATTCGTTTGGGAATGTTACATATGATATTATATTGACGGGTTCCATAGTCAAAAGTTCGAAAACGTAAAACAATATTTCGTAAATTGCCGTTAAAATAGCGAACTATTATTATTCGCAGCATGTAAAGGTCATAGGTCAATTCAAGAAGTTACTCGTACAAACGCGATCAGGTTTAAAACAGTGTCAAACATGAAATAGTCGCCAACTGCAGTTATTTCAAATTGAGTAACCAGTAGTGTTGGTAGGTGAAGAGACAAAGTTTAAAGTCAAGCTCAATCGGGCATGGTTAGTTCTTGCATGGGAGACTGCCTGAGAAAACCAGCTAGGGAAATTTTTTTTGGTTTCATCACATACATATCAAACATATGAGACAACGTTCGTGCATCTTTTTTTCACTGTAATGTCAATTATTTTTAGTAGAAAAACATGGAAATTGAGGCATGTTTTCAAGTTCATGAACATTTTTCCAATTTCTCTGTTATTTTTGGAGATCAAGTTGGTGATGATGTCGGCACATCGTGGGGTTTGACCTGTTAACGTACCGTGAAAAGTCGTACAAAGTGAACGCAAAGTTGTGCAAAGTGATTGGAAAGTTTGTAGATATATTTGTATGCTTGACCTAACTTGTTGGCATATTGAAACCCGCAGTTGTAAAGTCAAATAAATGAATAAAAGCGAGATGAAAACAGCCTATATAAGCAGAGTATCACATGAGCTGACTGGCCGTAAAAATGATAGAAAACAGCATGCAAAGTTGGTAAAAGTGTTCGAAACGTTGGCGGAGTTACATGTATATTTAACCTAAGTCATTGGAATGCCAACCCCGCAGTTAAATTTCGAAAACATTAAGTAATTGTCTGGAAAATGCCAGATATATAAGCAGATTATCGCAACTGCAAACCGAAAATCGAAGACAAACTGCTTGCAAAGTTTTGAAAAGCGATTGCAAAGTTTGTAGATTCGTTTGGGAATGTTACATATGATATTATATTGACGGGTTCCATAGTCAAAAGTTCGAAAACGTAAAACAATATTTCGTAAATTGCCGTTAAAGTAGCGAATTATTATTATTCGCAGCATGTAGAGGTCATAGGTCAATTCAAGAAGTTACTCGTACAAACGCGATCAGGTTTAAAACAGTGTCAAACATGAAATAGTCGCCAACTGCAGTTATTTCAAATTGAGTAACCAGTAGTGTTGGTAGGTGAAGAGACAAAGTTTAAAGTCAAGCTCAATCGGGCATGGTTAGTTCTTGCATGGGAGACTGCCTGAGAAAACCAGCTAGGGAAATTTTTTTTTGTTTCATCACATACATATCAAACATATGAGACAACGTTCGTGCATCTTTTTTTCACTGTAATGTCAATTATTTTTAGTAGAAAAACATGGAAATTGAGGCATGTTTTCAAGTTCATGAACATTTTTCCAATTTCTCTGTTATTTTTGGAGATCAAGTTGGTGATGATGTCGGCACATCGTGGGGTTTGACCTGTTAACGTACCGTGAAAAGTCGTACAAAGTGAACGCAAAGTTGTGCAAAGTGATTGGAAAGTTTGTAGATATATTTGTATGCTTGACCTAACTTGTTGGCATATAGAAACCCGCAGTTGTAAAGTCAAATAAATGAATAAAAGCGAGATGAAAACAGCCTATATAAGCAGAGTATCACATGAGCTGACTGGCCGTAAAAATGATAGAAAACAGCATGCAAAGTTGGTAAAAGTGTTCGAAACGTTGGCGGAGTTACATGTATATTTAACCTAAGTCATTGGAATGCCAACCCCGCAGTTAAATTTCGAAAACATTAAGTAATTGTCTGGAAAATGCCAGATATATAAGCAGATTATCGCAACTGCAAACCGAAAATCGAAGACAAACTGCTTGCAAAGTTTTGAAAAACGATTGCAAAGTTTGTAGATTCGTTTGGGAATGTTACATATGATATTATATTGACGGGTTCCATAGTCAAAAGTTAGAAAACGTAAAACAATATTTCGTAAATTGCCGTTAAAGTAGCGAACTATTATTCGCAGCATGTAGAGGTCATAGGTCAATTCAAGAAGTTACTCGTACAAACGCTATCAGGTTTAAAACAGTGTCAAACATGAAATAGTCGCCAACTCGAGTATATTTCAAATTGCGTAACCAGTAGTGTTGGTAGGTGAAGAGACAAAGTTTAAAGTCAATCTCAATCGGGCATGGTTAGTTCTTGCATGGGATACTGCCTGAGAAAACCAGCTAGGGAATTTTTTTTGTTTCATCACATACATATCAAACATATGAGACAACGTTCGTGCATCTTTTTTTCACTGTAATGTCAATTATTTTTAGTAGAAAAACATGGAAATTGAGGCATGTTTTCAAGTTCATGAAAATTTTTCCAATTTCTCTGTTATTTTTGGAGATCAAGTTGGTGATGATGTCGGCACATCGTGGGGTTTGACCTGTTAACGTACCGTGAAAAGTCGTACAAAGTGAACGCAAAGTTGTGCAAAGTGATTGGAAAGTTTGTAGATATATTTGTATGCTTGACCTAACTTGTTGGCATATAGAAACCCGCAGTTGTAAAGTCAAATAAATGAATAAAAGCGAGATGAAAACAGCCTATATAAGCAGAGTATCACATGAGCTGACTGGCCGTAAAAATGATAGAAAACAGCATGCAAAGTTGGTAAAAGTGTTCGAAACGTTGGCGGAGTTACATGTATATTTAACCTAAGTCATTGGAATGCCAACCCCGCAGTTAAATTTCGAAAACATTAAGTAATTGTCTGGAAAATGCCAGATATATAAGCAGATTATCGCAACTGCAAACCGAAAATCGAAGACAAACTGCTTGCAAAGTTTTGAAAAACGATTGCAAAGTTTGTAGATTCGTTTGGGAATGTTACATATGATATTATATTGACGGGTTCCATAGTCAAAAGTTAGAAAACGTAAAACAATATTTCGTAAATTGCCGTTAAAGTAGCGAACTATTATTCGCAGCATGTAGAGGTCATAGGTCAATTCAAGAAGTTACTCGTACAAACGCTATCAGGTTTAAAACAGTGTCAAACATGAAATAGTCGCCAACTCGAGTATATTTCAAATTGCGTAACCAGTAGTGTTGGTAGGTGAAGAGACAAAGTTTAAAGTCAATCTCAATCGGGCATGGTTAGTTCTTGCATGGGATACTGCCTGAGAAAACCAGCTAGGGAATTTTTTTTGTTTCATCACATACATATCAAACATATGAGACAACGTTCGTGCATCTTTTTTTCACTGTAATGTCAATTATTTTTAGTAGAAAAACATGGAAATTGAGGCATGTTTTCAAGTTCATGAACATTTTTCCAATTTCTCTGTTATTTTTGGAGATCAAGTTGGTGATGATGTCGGCACATCGTGGGGTTTGACCTGTTAACGTACCGTGAAAAGTCGTACAAAGTGAACGCAAAGTTGTGCAAAGTGATTGGAAAGTTTGTAGATATATTTGTATGCTTGACCTAACTTGTTGGCATATAGAAACCCGCAGTTGTAAAGTCAAATAAATGAATAAAAGCGAGATGAAAACAGCCTATATAAGCAGAGTATCACATGAGCTGACTGGCCGTAAAAATGATAGAAAACAGCATGCAAAGTTGGTAAAAGTGTTCGAAACGTTGGCGTAGTTACATGTATATTTAA
Source organism: Saccoglossus kowalevskii (assembly GCF_978046115.1). NCBI lineage: Eukaryota > Metazoa > Hemichordata > Enteropneusta > Harrimaniidae > Saccoglossus > Saccoglossus kowalevskii. The sequence continues at coordinate 5,356,594 of NC_140643.1, read as the reverse complement.
CCTAAGTCATTGGAATGCCAACCCCGCAGTTAAATTTCGAAAACATTACGTAATTGTCTGGAAAATGCCAGATATATAAGCAGATTATTGCAACTGCAAACCGAAAATCGAAGACAAACTGCTTGCAAAGTTTTGAAAAGCGATTGCAAAGTTTGTAGATTCGTTTGGGAATGTTACATATGATATTATATTGACGGGTTCCATAGTCAAAAGTTCGAAAACGTAAAACAATATTTCGTAAATTGCCGTTAAAATAGCGAACTATTATTATTCGCAGCATGTAAAGGTCATAGGTCAATTCAAGAAGTTACTCGTACAAACGCGATCAGGTTTAAAACAGTGTCAAACATGAAATAGTCGCCAACTGCAGTTATTTCAAATTGAGTAACCAGTAGTGTTGGTAGGTGAAGAGACAAAGTTTAAAGTCAAGCTCAATCGGGCATGGTTAGTTCTTGCATGGGAGACTGCCTGAGAAAACCAGCTAGGGAAATTTTTTTTGGTTTCATCACATACATATCAAACATATGAGACAACGTTCGTGCATCTTTTTTTCACTGTAATGTCAATTATTTTTAGTAGAAAAACATGGAAATTGAGGCATGTTTTCAAGTTCATGAACATTTTTCCAATTTCTCTGTTATTTTTGGAGATCAAGTTGGTGATGATGTCGGCACATCGTGGGGTTTGACCTGTTAACGTACCGTGAAAAGTCGTACAAAGTGAACGCAAAGTTGTGCAAAGTGATTGGAAAGTTTGTAGATATATTTGTATGCTTGACCTAACTTGTTGGCATATTGAAACCCGCAGTTGTAAAGTCAAATAAATGAATAAAAGCGAGATGAAAACAGCCTATATAAGCAGAGTATCACATGAGCTGACTGGCCGTAAAAATGATAGAAAACAGCATGCAAAGTTGGTAAAAGTGTTCGAAACGTTGGCGGAGTTACATGTATATTTAACCTAAGTCATTGGAATGCCAACCCCGCAGTTAAATTTCGAAAACATTAAGTAATTGTCTGGAAAATGCCAGATATATAAGCAGATTATCGCAACTGCAAACCGAAAATCGAAGACAAACTGCTTGCAAAGTTTTGAAAAGCGATTGCAAAGTTTGTAGATTCGTTTGGGAATGTTACATATGATATTATATTGACGGGTTCCATAGTCAAAAGTTCGAAAACGTAAAACAATATTTCGTAAATTGCCGTTAAAGTAGCGAATTATTATTATTCGCAGCATGTAGAGGTCATAGGTCAATTCAAGAAGTTACTCGTACAAACGCGATCAGGTTTAAAACAGTGTCAAACATGAAATAGTCGCCAACTGCAGTTATTTCAAATTGAGTAACCAGTAGTGTTGGTAGGTGAAGAGACAAAGTTTAAAGTCAAGCTCAATCGGGCATGGTTAGTTCTTGCATGGGAGACTGCCTGAGAAAACCAGCTAGGGAAATTTTTTTTTGTTTCATCACATACATATCAAACATATGAGACAACGTTCGTGCATCTTTTTTTCACTGTAATGTCAATTATTTTTAGTAGAAAAACATGGAAATTGAGGCATGTTTTCAAGTTCATGAACATTTTTCCAATTTCTCTGTTATTTTTGGAGATCAAATTGGTGATGATGTCGGCACATCGTGGGGTTTGACCTGTTAACGTACCGTGAAAAGTCGTACAAAGTGAACGCAAAGTTGTGCAAAGTGATTGGAAAGTTTGTAGATATATTTGTATGCTTGACCTAACTTGTTGGCATATAGAAACCCGCAGTTGTAAAGTCAAATAAATGAATAAAAGCGAGATGAAAACAGCCTATATAAGCAGAGTATCACATGAGCTGACTGGCCGTAAAAATGATAGAAAACAGCATGCAAAGTTGGTAAAAGTGTTCGAAACGTTGGCGGAGTTACATGTATATTTAACCTAAGTCATTGGAATGCCAACCCCGCAGTTAAATTTCGAAAACATTAAGTAATTGTCTGGAAAATGCCAGATATATAAGCAGATTATCGCAACTGCAAACCGAAAATCGAAGACAAACTGCTTGCAAAGTTTTGAAAAACGATTGCAAAGTTTGTAGATTCGTTTGGGAATGTTACATATGATATTATATTGACGGGTTCCATAGTCAAAAGTTAGAAAACGTAAAACAATATTTCGTAAATTGCCGTTAAAGTAGCGAACTATTATTCGCAGCATGTAGAGGTCATAGGTCAATTCAAGAAGTTACTCGTACAAACGCTATCAGGTTTAAAACAGTGTCAAACATGAAATAGTCGCCAACTCGAGTATATTTCAAATTGCGTAACCAGTAGTGTTGGTAGGTGAAGAGACAAAGTTTAAAGTCAATCTCAATCGGGCATGGTTAGTTCTTGCATGGGATACTGCCTGAGAAAACCAGCTAGGGAATTTTTTTTGTTTCATCACATACATATCAAACATATGAGACAACGTTCGTGCATCTTTTTTTCACTGTAATGTCAATTATTTTTAGTAGAAAAACATGGAAATTGAGGCATGTTTTCAAGTTCATGAACATTTTTCCAATTTCTCTGTTATTTTTGGAGATCAAGTTGGTGATGATGTCGGCACATCGTGGGGTTTGACCTGTTAACGTACCGTGAAAAGTCGTACAAAGTGAACGCAAAGTTGTGCAAAGTGATTGGAAAGTTTGTAGATATATTTGTATGCTTGACCTAACTTGTTGGCATATAGAAACCCGCAGTTGTAAAGTCAAATAAATGAATAAAAGCGAGATGAAAACAGCCTATATAAGCAGAGTATCACATGAGCTGACTGGCCGTAAAAATGATAGAAAACAGCATGCAAAGTTGGTAAAAGTGTTCGAAACGTTGGCGGAGTTACATGTATATTTAACCTAAGTCATTGGAATGCCAACCCCGCAGTTAAATTTCGAAAACATTAAGTAATTGTCTGGAAAATGCCAGATATATAAGCAGATTATCGCAACTGCAAACCGAAAATCGAAGACAAACTGCTTGCAAAGTTTTGAAAAACGATTGCAAAGTTTGTAGATTCGTTTGGGAATGTTACATATGATATTATATTGACGGGTTCCATAGTCAAAAGTTAGAAAACGTAAAACAATATTTCGTAAATTGCCGTTAAAGTAGCGAACTATTATTCGCAGCATGTAGAGGTCATAGGTCAATTCAAGAAGTTACTCGTACAAACGCTATCAGGTTTAAAACAGTGTCAAACATGAAATAGTCGCCAACTCGAGTATATTTCAAATTGCGTAACCAGTAGTGTTGGTAGGTGAAGAGACAAAGTTTAAAGTCAATCTCAATCGGGCATGGTTAGTTCTTGCATGGGATACTGCCTGAGAAAACCAGCTAGGGAATTTTTTTTGTTTCATCACATACATATCAAACATATGAGACAACGTTCGTGCATCTTTTTTTCACTGTAATGTCAATTATTTTTAGTAGAAAAACATGGAAATTGAGGCATGTTTTCAAGTTCATGAACATTTTTCCAATTTCTCTGTTATTTTTGGAGATCAAGTTGGTGATGATGTCGGCACATCGTGGGGTTTGACCTGTTAACGTACCGTGAAAAGTCGTACAAAGTGAACGCAAAGTTGTGCAAAGTGATTGGAAAGTTTGTAGATATATTTGTATGCTTGACCTAACTTGTTGGCATATAGAAACCCGCAGTTGTAAAGTCAAATAAATGAATAAAAGCGAGATGAAAACAGCCTATATAAGCAGAGTATCACATGAGCTGACTGGCCGTAAAAATGATAGAAAACAGCATGCAAAGTTGGTAAAAGTGTTCGAAACGTTGGCGTAGTTACATGTATATTTAACCTAAGTCATTGGAATGCCAACCCCGCAGTTAAATTTCGAAAACATTACGTAATTGTCTGGAAAATGCCAGATATATAAGCAGATTATCGCAACTGCAAACCGAAAATCGAAGACAAACTGCTTGCAAAGTTTTGAAAAGCGATTGCAAAGTTTGTAGATTCGTTTGGGAATGTTACATATGATATTATATTGACGGGTTCCATAGTCAAAAGTTCGAAAACGTAAAACAATATTTCGTAAATTGCCGTTAAAATAGCGAACTATTATTATTCGCAGCATGTAAAGGTCATAGGTCAATTCAAGAAGTTACTCGTACAAACGCGATCAGGTTTAAAACAGTGTCAAACATGAAATAGTCGCCAACTGCAGTTATTTCAAATTGAGTAACCAGTAGTGTTGGTAGGTGAAGAGACAAAGTTTAAAGTCAAGCTCAATCGGGCATGGTTAGTTCTTGCATGGGAGACTGCCTGAGAAAACCAGCTAGGGAAATTTTTTTTGGTTTCATCACATACATATCAAACATATGAGACAACGTTCGTGCATCTTTTTTTCACTGTAATGTCAATTATTTTTAGTAGAAAAACATGGAAATTGAGGCATGTTTTCAAGTTCATGAACATTTTTCCAATTTCTCTGTTATTTTTGGAGATCAAGTTGGTGATGATGTCGGCACATCGTGGGGTTTGACCTGTTAACGTACCGTGAAAAGTCGTACAAAGTGAACGCAAAGTTGTGCAAAGTGATTGGAAAGTTTGTAGATATATTTGTATGCTTGACCTAACTTGTTGGCATATTGAAACCCGCAGTTGTAAAGTCAAATAAATGAATAAAAGCGAGATGAAAACAGCCTATATAAGCAGAGTATCACATGAGCTGACTGGCCGTAAAAATGATAGAAAACAGCATGCAAAGTTGGTAAAAGTGTTCGAAACGTTGGCGTAGTTACATGTATATTTAACCTAAGTCATTGGAATGCCAACCCCGCAGTTAAATTTCGAAAACATTACGTAATTGTCTGGAAAATGCCAGATATATAAGCAGATTATCGCAACTGCAAACCGAAAATCGAAGACAAACTGCTTGCAAAGTTTTGAAAAACGATTGCAAAGTTTGTAGATTCGTTTGGGAATGTTACATATGATATTATATTGACGGGTTCCATAGTCAAAAGTTAGAAAACGTAAAACAATATTTCGTAAATTGCCGTTAAAGTAGCGAACTATTATTCGCAGCATGTAGAGGTCATAGGTCAATTCAAGAAGTTACTCGTACAAACGCTATCAGGTTTAAAACAGTGTCAAACATGAAATAGTCGCCAACTGCAGTTATTTCAAATTGAGTAACCAGTAGTGTTGGTAGGTGAAGAGGCAAAGTTTAAAGTCAAGCTCAATCGGGCATGGTTAGTTCTTGCATGGGAGACTGCCTGAGAAAACCAGCTAGGGAAATTTTTTTTGGTTTCATCACATACATATCAAACATATGAGACAACGTTCGTGCATATTTTTTTCATTGTAATGTCAATTATTTTTAGTAGGAAAACATGGAAATTGAGGCATGTTTTCAAGTTCATGAACATTTTTCCAATTTCTCTGTTATTTTTGGAGATCAAGTTGGTGATGATGTCGGCACATCGTGGTGTTTGACCTGTTAACGTACCGTGAAAAGTCGTACAAAGTGAACGCAAAGTTGTGCAAAGTGATTGGAAAGTTTGTAGATATATTTGTATGCTTGACCTAACTTGTTGGCATATAGAATCCCGCAGTTGTAAAGTCAAATAAATGAATAAAAGCGAGATGAAAACAGCCTATATAAGCAGAGTATCACATGAGCTGACTGGCCGTAAAAATGATAGAAAACAGCATGCAAAGTTGGTAAAAGTGTTCGAAACGTTGGCGGAGTTACATGTATATTTAACCTAAGTCATTGGAATGCCAACCCCGCAGTTAAATTTCGAAAACATTACGTAATTGTCTGGAAAATGCCAGATATATAAGCAGATTATCGCAACTGCAAACCGAAAATCGAAGACAAACTGCTTGCAAAGTTTTGAAAAGCGATTGCAAAGTTTGTAGATTCGTTTGGGAATGTTACATATGATATTATATTGACGGGTTCCATAGTCAAAAGTTCGAAAACGTAAAACAATATTTCGCAAATTGCCGTTAAAATAGCGAACTATTATTATTCGCAGCATGTAGAGGTCATAGGTCAATTCAAGAAGTTACTCGTACAAACGCGATCAGGTTTAAAACAGTGTCAAACATGAAATAGTCGCCAACTGCAGTTATTTCAAATTGAGTAACCAGTAGTGTTGGTAGGTGAAGAGACAAAGTTTAAAGTCAAGCTCAATCGGGCATGGTTAGTTCTTGCATGGGAGACTGCCTGAGAAAACCAGCTAGGGAAATTTTTTTTGGTTTCATCACATACATATCAAACATATGAGACAACGTTCGTGCATCTTTTTTTCACTGTAATGTCAATTATTTTTAGTAGAAAAACATGGAAATTGAGGCATGTTTTCAAGTTCATGAACATTTTTCCAATTTCTCTGTTATTTTTGGAGATCAAGTTGGTGATGATGTCGGCACATCGTGGGGTTTGACCTGTTAACGTACCGTGAAAAGTCGTACAAAGTGAACGCAAAGTTGTGCAAAGTGATTGGAAAGTTTGTAGATATATTTGTATGCTTGACCTAACTTGTTGGCATATAGAAACCCGCAGTTGTAAAGTCAAATAAATGAATAAAAGCGAGATGAAAACAGCCTATATAAGCAGAGTATCACATGAGCTGACTGGCCGTAAAAATGATAGAAAACAGCATGCAAAGTTGGTAAAAGTGTTCGAAACGTTGGCGGAGTTACATGTATATTTAACCTAAGTCATTGGAATGCCAACCCCGCAGTTAAATTTCGAAAACATTAAGTAATTGTCAGGAAAATGCCAGATATATAAGCAGATTATCGCAACTGCAAACCGAAAATCGAAGACAAACTGCTTGCAAAGTTTTGAAAAACGATTGCAAAGTTTGTAGATTCGTTTGGGAATGTTACATATGATATTATATTGACGGGTTCCATAGTCAAAAGTTAGAAAACGTAAAACAATATTTCGTAAATTGCCGTTAAAGTAGCGAACTATTATTCGCAGCATGTAGAGGTCATAGGTCAATTCAAGAAGTTACTCGTACAAACGCTATCAGGTTTAAAACAGTGTCAAACATGAAATAGTCGCCAACTCGAGTATATTTCAAATTGCGTAACCAGTAGTGTTGGTAGGTGAAGAGACAAAGTTTAAATTCAATCTCAATCGGGCATGGTTAGTTCTTGCATGGGATACTGCGTGAGAAAACCAGCTAGGGAATTTTTTTTTTGTTTCATCACATACATATCAAACATATGAGACAACGTTCGTGCATCTTTTTTTCACTGTAATGTCAATTATTTTTAGTAGAAAAACATGGAAATTGAGGCATGTTTTCAAGTTCATGAACATTTTTCCAATTTCTCTGTTATTTTTGGAGATCAAGTTGGTGATGATGTCGGCACATCGTGGGGTTTGACCTGTTAACGTACCGTGAAAAGTCGTACAAAGTGAACGCAAAGTTGTGCAAAGTGATTGGAAAGTTTGTAGATATATTTGTATGCTTGACCTAACTTGTTGGCATATAGAAACCCGTAGTTGTAAAGTCAAATAAATGAATAAAAGCGAGATGAAAACAGCCTATATAAGCAGAGTATCACATGAGCTGACTGGCAGTAAAAATGATAGAAAACAGCATACAAAGTTGGTAAAAGTGTTCGAAACGTTGGCGGAGTTACATGTATATTTAACCTAAGTCATTGGAATGCCAACCCCGCAGTTAAATTTCGAAAACATTACGTAATTGTCTGGAAAATGCCAGATATATAAGCAGATTATCGCAACTGCAAACCGAAAATCGAAGACAAACTGCTTGCAAAGTTATGAAAAGCGATTGCAAAGTTTGTAGATTCGTTTGGGAATGTTCCATATGATATTATATTGACGGGTTCCATAGTCAAAAGTTCGAAAACGTAAAACAATATTTCGTAAATTGCCGTTAAAGTAGCGAACTATTATTATTCGCAGCATGTAGAGGTCATAGGTCAATTCAAGAAGTTAATCGTACAAACGCGATCAGGTTTAAAACAGTGTCAAACATGAAATAGTCGCCAACTGCAGTTATTTCAAATTGAGTAACCAGTAGTGTTGGTAGGTGAAGAGACAAAGTTTAAAGTCAAGCTCAATCGGGCATGGTTAGTTCTTGCATGGGAGACTGCCTGAGAAAACCAGCTAGGGAATTTTTTTTTGGTTTCATCACATACATATCAAACATATGAGACAACGTTCGTGCATCTTTTTTTCACTGTAATGTCAATTATTTTTAGTAGAAAAACATGGAAATTGAGGCATGTTTTCAAGTTCATGAACATTTTTCCAATTTCTCTGTTATTTTTGGAGATCAAGTTGGTGATGATGTCGGCACATCGTGGGGTTTGACCTGTTAACGTACCGTGAAAAGTCGTACAAAGTGAACGCAAAGTTGTGCAAAGTGATTGGAAAGTTTGTAGATATATTTGTATGCTTGACCTAACTTGTTGGCATATAGAAACCCGCAGTTGTAAAGTCAAATAAATGAATAAAAGCGAGATGAAAACAGCCTATATAAGCAGAGTATCACATGAGCTGACTGGCCGTAAAAATGATAGAAAACAGCATGCAAAGTTGGTAAAAGTGTTCGAAACGTTGGCGGAGTTACATGTATATTTAACCTAAGTCATTGGAATGCCAACCCCGCAGTGAAATTTCGAAAACATTAAGTAATTGTCTGGAAAATGCCAGATATATAAGCAGATTATCGCAACTGCAAACCGAAAATCGAAGACAAACTGTTTGCAAAGTTTTGAAAAGCGATTGCAAAGTTTGTAGATTCGTTTGGGAATGTTACATATGATATTATATTGACGGGTTCCATAGTCAAAAGTTCGAAAACGTAAAACAATATTTCGTAAATTGCCGTTAAAGTAGCGAACTATTATTATTCGCAGCATGTAGAGGTCATAGGTCAATTCAAGAAGTTACTCGTACAAACGCGATCAGGTTTAAAACAGTGTCAAACATGAAATAGTCGCCAACTGCAGTTATTTCAAATTGAGTAACCAGTAGTGTTGGTAGGTGAAGAGACAAAGTTTAAAGTCAATCTCAATCGGGCATGGTTAGTTCTTGCATGGGATACTGCGTGAGAAAACCAGCTAGGGAATTTTTTTTTTGTTTCATCACATACATATCAAACATATGAGACAACGTTCGTGCATCTTTTTTTCACTGTAATGTCAATTATTTTTAGTAGAAAAACATGGAAATTGAGGCATGTTTTCAAGTTCATGAACATTTTTCCAATTTCTCTGTTATTTTTGGAGATCAAGTTGGTGATGATGTCGGCACATCGTGGCGTTTGACCTGTTAACGTACCGTGAAAAGTCGTACAAAGTGAACGCAAAGTTGTGCAAAGTGATTGGAAAGTTTGTAGATATATTTGTATGCTTGACCTAACTTTTTGGCATATAGAAACCCGTAGTTGTAAAGTCAAATAAATGAATAAAAGCGAGATGAAAACAGCCTATATAAGCAGAGTATCACATGAGCTGACTGGCCGTAAAAATGATAGAAAACAGCATGCAAAGTTGGTAAAAGTGTTCGAAACGTTGGCGGAGTTACATGTATATTTAACCTAAGTCATTGGAATGCCAACCCCGCAGTTAAATTTCGAAAACATTACGTAATTGTCTGGAAAATGCCAGATATATAAGCAGATTATCGCAACTGCAAACCGAAAATCGAAGACAAACTGCTTGCAAAGTTTTGAAAAGCGATTGCAAAGTTTGTAGATTCGTTTGGAAATGTTACATATGATATTATATTGACGGGTTCCATAGTCAAAAGTTCGAAAACGTAAAACAATATTTCGTAAATTGCCGTTAAAGTAGCGAACTATTATTATTCGCAGCATGTAGAGGTCATAGGTCAATTCAAGAAGTTACTCGTACAAACGCGATCAGGTTTAAAACAGTGTCAAACATGAAATAGTCGCCAACTGCAGTTAATTCAAATTGAGTAACCAGTAGTGTTGGTAGGTGAAGAGACAAAGTTTAAAGTCAATCTCAATCGGGCATGGTTAGTTCTTGCATGGGATACTGCGTGAGAAAACCAGCTAGGGAATTTTTTTTTTGTTTCATCACATACATATCAAACATATGAGACAACGTTCGTGCATCTTTTTTTCACTGTAATGTCAATTATTTTTAGTAGAAAAACATGGAAATTGAGGCATGTTTTCAAGTTCATGAACATTTTTCCAATTTCTCTGTTATTTTTGGAGATCAAGTTGGTGATGATGTCGGCACATCGTGGCGTTTGACCTGTTAACGTACCGTGAAAAGTCGTACAAAGTGAACGCAAAGTTGTGCAAAGTGATTGGAAAGTTTGTAGATATATTTGTATGCTTGACCTAACTTGTTGGCATATAGAATCCCGCAGTTGTAAAGTCAAATAAATGAATAAAAGCGAGATGAAAACAGCCTATATAAGCAGAGTATCACATGAGCTGACTGGCCGTAAAAATGATAGAAAACAGCATGCAAAGTTGGTAAAAGTGTTCGAAACGTTGGCGGAGTTACATGTATATTTAACCTAAGTCATTGGAATGCCAACCCCGCAGTTAAATTTCGAAAACATTACGTAATTGTCTGGAAAATGCCAGATATATAAGCAGATTATCGCAACTGCAAACCGAAAATCGAAGACAAACTGCTTGCAAAGTTTTGAAAAGCGATTGCAAAGTTTGTAGATTCGTTTGGGAATGTTACATATGATATTATATTGACGGGTTCCATAGTCAAAAGTTCGAAAACGTAAAACAATATTTCGCAAATTGCCGTTAAAATAGCGAACTATTATTATTCGCAGCATGTAGAGGTCATAGGTCAATTCAAGAAGTTACTCGTACAAACGCGATCAGGTTTAAAACAGTGTCAAACATGAAATAGTCGCCAACTGCAGTTATTTCAAATTGAGTAACCAGTAGTGTTGGTAGGTGAAGAGACAAAGTTTAAAGTCAAGCTCAATCGGGCATGGTTAGTTCTTGCATGGGAGACTGCCTGAGAAAACCAGCTAGGGAAATTTTTTTTGGTTTCATCACATACATATCAAACATATGAGACAACGTTCGTGCATCTTTTTTTCACTGTAATGTCAATTATTTTTAGTAGAAAAACATGGAAATTGAGGCATGTTTTCAAGTTCATGAACATTTTTCCAATTTCTCTGTTATTTTTGGAGATCAAGTTGGTGATGATGTCGGCACATCGTGGGGTTTGACCTGTTAACGTACCGTGAAAAGTCGTACAAAGTGAACGCAAAGTTGTGCAAAGTGATTGGAAAGTTTGTAGATATATTTGTATGCTTGACCTAACTTGTTGGCATATAGAAACCCGTAGTTGTAAAGTCAAATAAATGAATAAAAGCGAGATGAAAACAGCCTATATAAGCAGAGTATCACATGAGCTGACTGGCAGTAAAAATGATAGAAAACAGCATGCAAAGTTGGTAAAAGTGTTCGAAACGTTGGCGGAGTTACATGTATATTTAACCTAAGTCATTGGAATGCCAACCCCGCAGTTAAATTTCGAAAACATTACGTAATTGTCTGGAAAATGCCAGATATATAAGCAGATTATCGCAACTGCAAACCGAAAATCGAAGACAAACTGCTTGCAAAGTTATGAAAAGCGATTGCAAAGTTTGTAGATTCGTTTGGGAATGTTCCATATGATATTATATTGACGGGTTCCATAGTCAAAAGTTCGAAAACGTAAAACAATATTTCGTAAATTGCCGTTAAAGTAGCGAACTATTATTATTCGCAGCATGTAGAGGTCATAGGTCAATTCAAGAAGTTAATCGTACAAACGCGATCAGGTTTAAAACAGTGTCAAACATGAAATAGTCGCCAACTGCAGTTATTTCAAATTGAGTAACCAGTAGTGTTGGTAGGTGAAGAGACAAAGTTTAAAGTCAAGCTCAATCGGGCATGGTTAGTTCTTGCATGGGAGACTGCCTGAGAAAACCAGCTAGGGAATTTTTTTTTGGTTTCATCACATACATATCAAACATATGAGACAACGTTCGTGCATCTTTTTTTCACTGTAATGTCAATTATTTTTAGTAGAAAAACATGGAAATTGAGGCATGTTTTCAAGTTCATGAACATTTTTCCAATTTCTCTGTTATTTTTGGAGATCAAGTTGGTGATGATGTCGGCACATCGTGGGGTTTGACCTGTTAACGTACCGTGAAAAGTCGTACAAAGTGAACGCAAAGTTGTGCAAAGTGATTGGAAAGTTTGTAGATATATTTGTATGCTTGACCTAACTTGTTGGCATATAGAAACCCGCAGTTGTAAAGTCAAATAAATGAATAAAAGCGAGATGAAAACAGCCTATATAAGCAGAGTATCACATGAGCTGACTGGCCGTAAAAATGATAGAAAACAGCATGCAAAGTTGGTAAAAGTGTTCGAAACGTTGGCGGAGTTACATGTATATTTAACCTAAGTCATTGGAATGCCAACCCCGCAGTGAAATTTCGAAAACATTAAGTAATTGTCTGGAAAATGCCAGATATATAAGCAGATTATCGCAACTGCAAACCGAAAATCGAAGACAAACTGTTTGCAAAGTTTTGAAAAGCGATTGCAAAGTTTGTAGATTCGTTTGGGAATGTTACATATGATATTATATTGACGGGTTCCATAGTCAAAAGTTCGAAAACGTAAAACAATATTTCGTAAATTGCCGTTAAAGTAGCGAACTATTATTATTCGCAGCATGTAGAGGTCATAGGTCAATTCAAGAAGTTACTCGTACAAACGCGATCAGGTTTAAAACAGTGTCAAACATGAAATAGTCGCCAACTGCAGTTATTTCAAATTGAGTAACCAGTAGTGTTGGTAGGTGAAGAGACAAAGTTTAAAGTCAATCTCAATCGGGCATGGTTAGTTCTTGCATGGGATACTGCGTGAGAAAACCAGCTAGGGAATTTTTTTTTTGTTTCATCACATACATATCAAACATATGAGACAACGTTCGTGCATCTTTTTTTCACTGTAATGTCAATTATTTTTAGTAGAAAAACATGGAAATTGAGGCATGTTTTCAAGTTCATGAACATTTTTCCAATTTCTCTGTTATTTTTGGAGATCAAGTTGGTGATGATGTCGGCACATCGTGGCGTTTGACCTGTTAACGTACCGTGAAAAGTCGTACAAAGTGAACGCAAAGTTGTGCAAAGTGATTGGAAAGTTTGTAGATATATTTGTATGCTTGACCTAACTTTTTGGCATATAGAAACCCGTAGTTGTAAAGTCAAATAAATGAATAAAAGCGAGATGAAAACAGCCTATATAAGCAGAGTATCACATGAGCTGACTGGCCGTAAAAATGATAGAAAACAGCATGCAAAGTTGGTAAAAGTGTTCGAAACGTTGGCGGAGTTACATGTATATTTAACCTAAGTCATTGGAATGCCAACCCCGCAGTTAAATTTCGAAAACATTACGTAATTGTCTGGAAAATGCCAGATTTATAAGCAGATTATCGCAACTGCAAACCGAAAATCGAAGACAAACTGCTTGCAAAGTTTTGAAAAGCGATTGCAAAGTTTGTAGATTCGTTTGGAAATGTTACATATGATATTATATTGACGGGTTCCATAGTCAAAAGTTCGAAAACGTAAAACAATATTTCGTAAATTGCCGTTAAAGTAGCGAACTATTATTATTCGCAGCATGTAGAGGTCATAGGTCAATTCAAGAAGTTACTCGTACAAACGCGATCAGGTTTAAAACAGTGTCAAACATGAAATAGTCGCCAACTGCAGTTATTTCAAATTGAGTAACCAGTAGTGTTGGTAGGTGAAGAGACAAAGTTTAAAGTCAATCTCAATCGGGCATGGTTAGTTCTTGCATGGGATACTGCGTGAGAAAACCAGCTAGGGAATTTTTTTTTGTTTCATCACATACATATCAAACATATGAGACAACGTTCGTGCATCTTTTTTTCACAGTAATGTCAATTATTTTTAGTAGAAAAACATGGAAATTGAGGCATGTTTTCAAGTTCATGAACATTTTTCCAATTTCTCTGTTATTTTTGGAGATCAAGTTGGTGATGATGTCGGCACATCGTGGCGTTTGACCTGTTAACGTACCGTGAAAAGTCGTACAAAGTGAACGCAAAGTTGTGCAAAGTGATTGGAAAGTTTGTAGATATATTTGTATGCTTGACCTAACTTTTTGGCATATAGAAACCCGTAGTTGTAAAGTCAAATAAATGAATAAAAGCGAGATGAAAACAGCCTATATAAGCAGAGTATCACATGAGCTGACTGGCCGTAAAAATGATAGAAAACAGCATGCAAAGTTGGTAAAAGTGTTCGAAACGTTGGCGGAGTTACATGTATATTTAACCTAAGTCATTGGAATGCCAACCCCGCAGTTAAATTTCGAAAACATTACGTAATTGTCTGGAAAATGCCAGATATATAAGCAGATTATCGCAACTGCAAACCGAAAATCGAAGACAAACTGCTTGCAAAGTTTTGAAAAGCGATTGCAAAGTTTGTAGATTCGTTTGGAAATGTTACATATGATATTATATTGACGGGTTCCATAGTCAAAAGTTCGAAAACGTAAAACAATATTTCGTAAATTGCCGTTAAAGTAGCGAACTATTATTATTCGCAGCATGTAGAGGTCATAGGTCAATTCAAGAAGTTACTCGTACAAACGCGATCAGGTTTAAAACAGTGTCAAACATGAAATAGTCGCCAACTGCAGTTATTTCAAATTGAGTAACCAGTAGTGTTGGTAGGTGAAGAGACAAAGTTTAAAGTCAATCTCAATCGGGCATGGTTAGTTCTTGCATGGGATACTGCGTGAGAAAACCAGCTAGGGAATTTTTTTTTGTTTCATCACATACATATCAAACATATGAGACAACGTTCGTGCATCTTTTTTTCACTGTAATGTCAATTATTTTTAGTAGAAAAACATGGAAATTGAGGCATGTTTTCAAGTTCATGAACATTTTTCCAATTTCTCTGTTATTTTTGGAGATCAAGTTGGTGATGATGTCGGCACATCGTGGCGTTTGACCTGTTAACGTACCGTGAAAAGTCGTACAAAGTGAACGCAAAGTTGTGCAAAGTGATTGGAAAGTTTGTAGATATATTTGTATGCTTGACCTAACTTTTTGGCATATAGAAACCCGTAGTTGTAAAGTCAAATAAATGAATAAAAGCGAGATGAAAACAGCCTATATAAGCAGAGTATCACATGAGCTGACTGGCCGTAAAAATGATAGAAAACAGCATGCAAAGTTGGTAAAAGTGTTCGAAACGTTGGCGGAGTTACATGTATATTTAACCTAAGTCATTGGAATGCCAACCCCGCAGTTAAATTTCGAAAACATTACGTAATTGTCTGGAAAATGCCAGATATATAAGCAGATTATCGCAACTGCAAACCGAAAATCGAAGACAAACTGCTTGCAAAGTTTTGAAAAGCGATTGCAAAGTTTGTAGATTCGTTTGGAAATGTTACATATGATATTATATTGACGGGTTCCATAGTCAAAAGTTCGAAAACGTAAAACAATATTTCGTAAATTGCCGTTAAAGTAGCGAACTATTATTATTCGCAGCATGTAGAGGTCATAGGTCAATTCAAGAAGTTACTCGTACAAACGCGATCAGGTTTAAAACAGTGTCAAACATGAAATAGTCGCCAACTGCAGTTATTTCAAATTGAGTAACCAGTAGTGTTGGTAGGTGAAGAGACAAAGTTTAAAGTCAATCTCAATCGGGCATGGTTAGTTCTTGCATGGGATACTGCGTGAGAAAACCAGCTAGGGAATTTTTTTTTGTTTCATCACATACATATCAAACATATGAGACAACGTTCGTGCATCTTTTTTTCACTGTAATGTCAATTATTTTTAGTAGAAAAACATGGAAATTGAGGCATGTTTTCAAGTTCATGAACATTTTTCCAATTTCTCTGTTATTTTTGGAGATCAAGTTGGTGATGATGTCGGCACATCGTGGCGTTTGACCTGTTAACGTACCGTGAAAAGTCGTACAAAGTGAACGCAAAGTTGTGCAAAGTGATTGGAAAGTTTGTAGATATATTTGTAAGCTTGACCTAACTTTTTGGCATATAGAAACCCGTAGTTGTAAAGTCAAATAAATGAATAAAAGCGAGATGAAAACAGCCTATATAAGCAGAGTATCACATGAGCTGACTGGCCGTAAAAATGATAGAAAACAGCATGCAAAGTTGGTAAAAGTGTTCGAAACGTTGGCGGAGTTACATGTATATTTAACCTAAGTCATTGGAATGCCAACCCCGCAGTTAAATTTCGAAAACATTACGTAATTGTCTGGAAAATGCCAGATTTATAAGCAGATTATCGCAACTGCAAACCGAAAATCGAAGACAAACTGCTTGCAAAGTTTTGAAAAGCGATTGCAAAGTTTGTAGATTCGTTTGGAAATGTTACATATGATATTATATTGACGGGTTCCATAGTCAAAAGTTCGAAAACGTAAAACAATATTTCGTAAATTGCCGTTAAAGTAGCGAACTATTATTATTCGCAGCATGTAGAGGTCATAGGTCAATTCAAGAAGTTACTCGTACAAACGCGATCAGGTTTAAAACAGTGTCAAACATGAAATAGTCGCCAACTGCAGTTATTTCAAATTGAGTAACCAGTAGTGTTGGTAGGTGAAGAGACAAAGTTTAAAGTCAATCTCAATCGGGCATGGTTAGTTCTTGCATGGGATACTGCGTGAGAAAACCAGCTAGGGAATTTTTTTTTGTTTCATCACATACATATCAAACATATGAGACAACGTTCGTGCATCTTTTTTTCACTGTAATGTCAATTATTTTTAGTAGAAAAACATGGAAATTGAGGCATGTTTTCAAGTTCATGAACATTTTTCCAATTTCTCTGTTATTTTTGGAGATCAAGTTGGTGATGATGTCGGCACATCGTGGCGTTTGACCTGTTAACGTACCGTGAAAAGTCGTACAAAGTGAACGCAAAGTTGTGCAAAGTGATTGGAAAGTTTGTAGATATATTTGTATGCTTGACCTAACTTTTTGGCATATAGAAACCCGTAGTTGTAAAGTCAAATAAATGAATAAAAGCGAGATGAAAACAGCCTATATAAGCAGAGTATCACATGAGCTGACTGGCCGTAAAAATGATAGAAAACAGCATGCAAAGTTGGTAAAAGTGTTCGAAACGTTGGCGGAGTTACATGTATATTTAACCTAAGTCATTGGAATGCCAACCCCGCAGTTAAATTTCGAAAACATTACGTAATTGTCTGGAAAATGCCAGATATATAAGCAGATTATCGCAACTGCAAACCGAAAATCGAAGACAAACTGCTTGCAAAGTTTTGAAAAGCGATTGCAAAGTTTGTAGATTCGTTTGGAAATGTTACATATGATATTATATTGACGGGTTCCATAGTCAAAAGTTCGAAAACGTAAAACAATATTTCGTAAATTGCCGTTAAAGTAGCGAACTATTATTATTCGCAGCATGTAGAGGTCATAGGTCAATTCAAGAAGTTACTCGTACAAACGCGATCAGGTTTAAAACAGTGTCAAACATGAAATAGTCGCCAACTGCAGTTATTTCAAATTGAGTAACCAGTAGTGTTGGTAGGTGAAGAGACAAAGTTTAAAGTCAATCTCAATCGGGCATGGTTAGTTCTTGCATGGGATACTGCGTGAGAAAACCAGCTAGGGAATTTTTTTTTGTTTCATCACATACATATCAAACATATGAGACAACGTTCGTGCATCTTTTTTTCACTGTAATGTCAATTATTTTTAGTAGAAAAACATGGAAATTGAGGCATGTTTTCAAGTTCATGAACATTTTTCCAATTTCTCTGTTATTTTTGGAGATCAAGTTGGTGATGATGTCGCCACATCGTGGCGTTTGACCTGTTAACGTACCGTGAAAAGTCGTACAAAGTGAACGCAAAGTTGTGCAAAGTGATTGGAAAGTTTGTAGATATATTTGTATGCTTGACCTAACTTTTTGGCATATAGAAACCCGTAGTTGTAAAGTCAAATAAATGAATAAAAGCGAGATGAAAACAGCCTATATAAGCAGAGTATCACATGAGCTGACTGGCCGTAAAAATGATAGAAAACAGCATGCAAAGTTGGTAAAAGTGTTCGAAACGTTGGCGGAGTTACATGTATATTTAACCTAAGTCATTGGAATGCCAACCCCGCAGTTAAATTTCGAAAACATTACGTAATTGTCTGGAAAATGCCAGATATATAAGCAGATTATCGCAACTGCAAACCGAAAATCGAAGACAAACTGCTTGCAAAGTTTTGAAAAGCGATTGCAAAGTTTGTAGATTCGTTTGGAAATGTTACATATGATATTATATTGACGGGTTCCATAGTCAAAAGTTCGAAAACGTAAAACAATATTTCGTAAATTGCCGTTAAAGTAGCGAACTATTATTATTCGCAGCATGTAGAGGTCATAGGTCAATTCAAGAAGTTACTCGTACAAACGCGATCAGGTTTAAAACAGTGTCAAACATGAAATAGTCGCCAACTGCAGTTATTTCAAATTGAGTAACCAGTAGTGTTGGTAGGTGAAGAGACAAAGTTTAAAGTCAATCTCAATCGGGCATGGTTAGTTCTTGCATGGGATACTGCGTGAGAAAACCAGCTAGGGAATTTTTTTTTGTTTCATCACATACATATCAAACATATGAGACAACGTTCGTGCATCTTTTTTTCACTGTAATGTCAATTATTTTTAGTAGAAAAACATGGAAATTGAGGCATGTTTTCAAGTTCATGAACATTTTTCCAATTTCTCTGTTATTTTTGGAGATCAAGTTGGTGATGATGTCGGCACATCGTGGCGTTTGACCTGTTAACGTACCGTGAAAAGTCGTACAAAGTGAACGCAAAGTTGTGCAAAGTGATTGGAAAGTTTGTAGATATATTTGTATGCTTGACCTAACTTTTTGGCATATAGAAACCCGTAGTTGTAAAGTCAAATAAATGAATAAAAGCGAGATGAAAACAGCCTATATAAGCAGAGTATCACATGAGCTGACTGGCCGTAAAAATGATAGAAAACAGCATGCAAAGTTGGTAAAAGTGTTCGAAACGTTGGCGGAGTTACATGTATATTTAACCTAAGTCATTGGAATGCCAACCCCGCAGTTAAATTTCGAAAACATTACGTAATTGTCTGGAAAATGCCAGATATATAAGCAGATTATCGCAACTGCAAACCGAAAATCGAAGACAAACTGCTTGCAAAGTTTTGAAAAGCGATTGCAAAGTTTGTAGATTCGTTTGGAAATGTTACATATGATATTATATTGACGGGTTCCATAGTCAAAAGTTCGAAAACGTAAAACAATATTTCGTAAATTGCCGTTAAAGTAGCGAACTATTATTATTCGCAGCATGTAGAGGTCATAGGTCAATTCAAGAAGTTACTCGTACAAACGCGATCAGGTTTAAAACAGTGTCAAACATGAAATAGTCGCCAACTGCAGTTATTTCAAATTGAGTAACCAGTAGTGTTGGTAGGTGAAGAGACAAAGTTTAAAGTCAATCTCAATCGGGCATGGTTAGTTCTTGCATGGGATACTGCGTGAGAAAACCAGCTAGGGAATTTTTTTTTGTTTCATCACATACATATCAAACATATGAGACAACGTTCGTGCATCTTTTTTTCACTGTAATGTCAATTATTTTTAGTAGAAAAACATGGAAATTGAGGCATGTTTTCAAGTTCATGAACATTTTTCCAATTTCTCTGTTATTTTTGGAGATCAAGTTGGTGATGATGTCGGCACATCGTGGCGTTTGACCTGTTAACGTACCGTGAAAAGTCGTACAAAGTGAACGCAAAGTTGTGCAAAGTGATTGGAAAGTTTGTAGATATATTTGTATGCTTGACCTAACTTTTTGGCATATAGAAACCCGTAGTTGTAAAGTCAAATAAATGAATAAAAGCGAGATGAAAACAGCCTATATAAGCAGAGTATCACATGAGCTGACTGGCCGTAAAAATGATAGAAAACAGCATGGAAAGTTGGTAAAAGTGTTCGAAACGTTGGCGGAGTTACATGTATATTTAACCTAAGTCATTGGAATGCCAACCCCGCAGTTAAATTTCGAAAACATTACGTAATTGTCTGGAAAATGCCAGATATATAAGCAGATTATCGCAACTGCAAACCGAAAATCGAAGACAAACTGCTTGCAAAGTTTTGAAAAGCGATTGCAAAGTTTGTAGATTCGTTTGGAAATGTTACATATGATATTATATTGACGGGTTCCATAGTCAAAAGTTCGAAAACGTAAAACAATATTTCGTAAATTGCCGTTAAAGTAGCGAACTATTATTATTCGCAGCATGTAGAGGTCATAGGTCAATTCAAGAAGTTACTCGTACAAACGCGATCAGGTTTAAAACAGTGTCAAACATGAAATAGTCGCCAACTGCAGTTATTTCAAATTGAGTAACCAGTAGTGTTGGTAGGTGAAGAGACAAAGTTTAAAGTCAATCTCAATCGGGCATGGTTAGTTCTTGCATGGGATACTGCGTGAGAAAACCAGCTAGGGAATTTTTTTTTGTTTCATCACATACATATCAAACATATGAGACAACGTTCGTGCATCTTTTTTTCACTGTAATGTCAATTATTTTTAGTAGAAAAACATGGAAATTGAGGCATGTTTTCAAGTTCATGAACATTTTTCCAATTTCTCTGTTATTTTTGGAGATCAAGTTGGTGATGATGTCGGCACATCGTGGCGTTTGACCTGTTAACGTACCGTGAAAAGTCGTACAAAGTGAACGCAAAGTTGTGCAAAGTGATTGGAAAGTTTGTAGATATATTTGTATGCTTGACCTAACTTGTTGGCATATAGAAACCCGTAGTTGTAAGTCAAATAAATGAATAAAAGCGAGATGAAAACAGCGTATATAAGCAGAGTATCACATGAGCTGACTGGCCGTAAACATGATAGAAAACAGCATGCAAAGTTGGTAAAAGTGTTCGAAACGTTGGCGGAGTTACATGTATATTTAACCTAAGTCATTGGAATGCCAACCCCGCAGTTAAATTTCGAAAACATTACGTAATTGTCTGGAAAATGCCAGATATATAAGCAGATTATCGCAACTGCAAACCGAAAATCGAAGACAAACTGCTTGCAAAGTTTTGAAAAGCGATTGCAAAGTTTGTAGATTCGTTTGGGAATGTTACACATGATATTATATTGACGGGTTCCATAGTCAAAAGTTCGAAAACGTAAAACAATATTTCGTAAATTGCCGTTAAAGTAGCGAACTATTATTATTCGCAGCATGTAGAGGTCATAGGTCAATTCAAGAAGTTACTCGTACAAACGCGATCAGGTTTAAAACAGTGTCAAACATGAAATAGTCGCCAACTGCAGTTATTTCAAATTGAGTAACCAGTAGTGTTGGTAGGTGAAGAGACAAAGTTTAAAGTCAATCTCAATCGGGCATGGTTAGTTCTTGCATGGGATACTGCGTGAGAAAACCAGCTAGGGAATTTTTTTTTGTTTCATCACATACATATCAAACATATGAGACAACGTTCGTGCATCTTTTTTTCACTGTAATGTCAATTATTTTTAGTAGAAAAACATGGAAATTGAGGCATGTTTTCAAGTTCATGAACATTTTTCCAATTTCTCTGTTATTTTTGGAGATCAAGTTGGTGATGATGTCGGCAAACCGTGGGGTTTGACCTGTTAACGTACCGTGAAAAGTCGTACAAAGTGAACGCAAAGTTGTGCAAAGTGATTGGAAAGTTTGTAGATATATTTGTATGCTTGACCTAACTTGTTGGCATATAGAAACCCGCAGTTGTAAAGTCAAATAAATGAATAAAAGCGAGATGAAAACAGCCTATATAAGCAGAGTATCACATGAGCTGACTGGCCGTAAAAATGATAGAAAACAGCATGCAAAGTTGGTAAAAGTGTTCGAAACGTTGGCGGAGTTACATGTATATTTAACCTAAGTCATTGGAATGCCAACCCCGCAGTAAAATTTCAAAAACATTAAGTAATTGTCTGGAAAATGCCAGATATATAAGCAGATTATCGCAACTGCAAACCGAAAATCGAAGACAAACTGCTTGCAAAGTTTTAAAAAGCGATTGCAAAGTTTGTAGATTCGTTTGGGAATGTTACATATGATATTATAATGACGGGTTCCATAGTCAAAAGTTAGAAAACGTAAAACAATATTTCGTAAATTGCCGTTAAAGTAGCGAACTATTATTCGCAGCATGTAGAGGTCATAGGTCAATTCAAGAAGTTACTCGTACAAACGCGATCAGGTTTAAAACAGTGTCAAACATGAAATAGTCGCCAACTGCAGTTATTTCAAATTGAGTAACCAGTAGTGTTGGTAGGTGAAGAGACAAAGTTTAAAGTCAATCTCAATCGGGCATGGTTAGTTCTTGCATGGGATACTGCGTGAGAAAACCAGCTAGGGAATTTTTTTTTGTTTCATCACATACATATCAAACATATGAGACAACGTTCGTGCATCTTTTTTTCACTGTAATGTCAATTATTTTTAGTAGAAAAACATGGAAATTGAGGCATGTTTTCAAGTTCATGAACATTTTTCCAATTTCTCTGTTATATTTGGAGATCAAGTTGGTGATGATGTCGGCACATCGTGGCGTTTGACCTGTTAACGTACCGTGAAAAGTCGTACAAAGTGAACGCAAAGTTGTGCAAAGTGATTGGAAAGTTTGTAGATATATTTGTATGCTTGACCTAACTTGTTGGCATATAGAAACCCGTAGTTGTAAAGTCAAATAAATGAATAAAAGCGAGATGAAAACAGCCTATATAAGCAGAGTATCACATGAGCTGACTGGCCGTAAAAATGATAGAAAACAGCATGCAAAGTTGGTAAAAGTGTTCGAAACGTTGGCGGAGTTACATGTATATTTAACCTAAGTCATTGGAATGCCAACCCCGCAGTTAAATTTCGAAAACACTACGTAATTGTCTGGAAAATGCCAGATATATAAGCAGATTATCGCAACTGCAAACCGAAAATCGAAGACAAACTGCTTGCAAAGTTTTGAAAAGCGATTGCAAAGTTTGTAGATTCGTTTGGGAATGTTACATATGATATTATATTGACGGGTTCCATAGTCAAAAGTTCGAAAACGTAAAACAATATTTCGTAAATTGCCGTTAAAGTAGCGAACTATTATTATTCGCAGCATGTAGAGGTCATAGGTCAATTCAAGAAGTTACTCGTACAAACGCGATCAGGTTTAAAACAGTGTCAAACATGAAATAGTCGCCAACTGCAGTTATTTCAAATTGAGTAACCAGTAGTGTTGGTAGGTGAAGAGACAAAGTTTAAAGTCAAGCTCAATCGGGCATGGTTAGTTCTTGCATGGGAGACTGCCTGAGAAAACCAGCTAGGGAAATTTTTTTTGGTTTCATCACATACATATCAAACATATGAGACAACGTTCGTGCATCTTTTTTTCACTGTAATGTCAATTATTTTTAGTAGAAAAACATGGAAATTGAGGCATGTTTTCAAGTTCATGAACATTTTTCCAATTTCTCTGTTATTTTTGGAGATCAAGTTGGTGATGATGTCGGCACATCGTGGGGTTTGACCTGTTAACGTACCGTGAAAAGTCGTACAAAGTGAACGCAAAGTTGTGCAAAGTGATTGGAAAGTTTGTAGATATATTTGTATGCTTGACCTAACTTGTTGGCATATAGAAACCCGCAGTTGTAAAGTCAAATAAATGAATAAAAGCGAGATGAAAACAGCCTATATAAGCAGAGTATCACATGAGCTGACTGGCCGTAAAAATGATAGAAAACAGCATGCAAAGTTGGTAAAAGTGTTCGAAACGTTGGCGGAGTTACATGTATATTTAACCTAAGTCATTGGAATGCCAACCCCGCAGTGAAATTTCGAAAACATTAAGTAATTGTCTGGAAAATGCCAGATATATAAACAGATTATCGCAACTGCAAACCGAAAATCGAAGACAAACTGCTTGCAAAGTTTTGAAAAGCGATTGCAAAGTTTGTAGATTCGTTTGGGAATGTTACATATGATATTATATTGACGGGTTCCATAGTCAAAAGTTCGAAAACGTAAAACAATATTTCGTAAATTGCCGTTAAAGTAGCGAACTATTATTATTCGCAGCATGTAGAGGTCATAGGTCAATTCAAGAAGTTACTCGTACAAACGCGATCAGGTTTAAAACAGTGTCAAACATGAAATAGTCGCCAACTGCAGTTATTTCAAATTGAGTAACCAGTAGTGTTGGTAGGTGAAGAGACAAAGTTTAAAGTCAATCTCAATCGGGCATGGTTAGTTCTTGCATGGGATACTGCGTGAGAAAACCAGCTAGGGATTTTTTTTTTGTTTCATCACATACATATCAAACATATGAGACAACGTTCGTGCATCTTTTTTTCACTGTAATGTCAATTATTTTTAGTAGAAAAACATGGAAATTGAGGAATGTTTTCAAGTTCATGAACATTTTTCCAATTTCTCTGTTATATTTGGAGATCAAGTTGGTGATGATGTCGGCACATCGTGGCGTTTGACCTGTTAACGTACCGTGAAAAGTCGTACAAAGTGAACGCAAAGTTGTGCAAAGTGATTGGAAAGTTTGTAGATATATTTGTATGCTTGACCTAACTTGTTGGCATATAGAAACCCGTAGTTGTAAAGTCAAATAAATGAATAAAAGCGAGATGAAAACAGCCTATATAAGCAGAGTATCACATGAGCTGACTGGCCGTAAAAATGATAGAAAACAGCATGCAAAGTTGGTAAAAGTGTTCGAAACGTTGGCGGAGTTACATGTATATTTAACCTAAGTCATTGGAATGCCAACCCCGCAGTTAAATTTCGAAAACACTACGTAATTGTCTGGAAAATGCCAAATATATAAGCAGATTATCGCAACTGCAAACCGAAAATCGAAGACAAACTGCTTGCAAAGTTTTGCAAAACGATTGCAAAGTTTGTAGATTCCTTTGGGAATGTTACATATGATATTATATTGACGGGTTCCATAGTCAAAAGTTAGAAAACGTAAAACAATATTTCGTAAATTGCCGTTAAAGTAGCGAACTATTAATCGCAGCATGTAGAGGTCATAGGTCAATTCAAGAAGTTACTCGTACAAACGCTATCAGGTTTAAAACAGTGTCAAACATGAAATAGTCGCCAACTCGAGTATATTTCAAATTGCGTAACCAGTAGTGTTGGTAGGTGAAGAGACAAAGTTTAAAGTCAATCTCAATCGGGCATGGTTAGTTCTTGCATGGGAGACTGCCTGAGAAAACCAGCTAGGGAAATTTTTTATGGTTTCATCACATACATATCAAACATATGAGACAACGTTCGTGCATCTTTTTTTCACTGTAATGTCAATTATTTTTAGTAGAAAAACATGGAAATTTAGGCATGTTTTCAAGTTCATGAACATTTTTCCAATTTCTCTGTTATTTTTGGAGATCAAGTTGGTGATGATGTCGGCACATAGTAGGGTTTGACCTGTTAACGTACCGTGAAAAGTCGTACAAAGTGAACGCAAAGTTGTGCAAAGTGATTGGAAAGTTTGTAGATATATTTGTATGCTTGACCTAACTTGTTGGCATATTGAAACCCGCAGTTGTAAAGTCAAATGAATGAATAAAAGCGAGATGAAAACAGCCTATATAAGCAGAGTATCACATGAGCTGACTGGCCGTAAAAATGATAGAAAACAGCATGCAAAGTTGGTAAAAGTGTTCGAAACGTTGGCGGAGTTACATGTATATTTAACCTAAGTCATTGGAATGCCAACCCCGCAGTTAAATTTCGAAAACATTAAGTAATTGTCTGGAAAATGCCAGATATATAAGCAGATTATCGCAACTGCAAACCGAAAATCGAAGACAAACTGCTTGCAAAGTTTTGAAAAGCGATTGCAAAGTTTGTAGATTCGTTTGGGAATGTTACATATGATATTATATTGACGGGTTCCATAGTCAAAAGTTAGAAAACGTAAAACAATATTTCGTAAATTGCCGTTAAAGTAGCGAACTATTATTCGCAGCATGTAGAGGTCATAGGTCAATTCAAGAAGTTACTCGTACAAACGCTATCAGGTTTAAAACAGTGTCAAACATGAAATAGTCGCCAACTCGAGTATATTTCAAATTGCGTAACCAGTAGTGTTGGTAGGTGAAGAGACAATGTTTAAAGTCAATCTCAATCGGGCATGGTTAGTTCTTGCATGGGATACTGCCTGAGAAAACCAGCTAGGGAATTTTTTTGTGGTTTCATCACATACATATCAAACATATGAGACAACGTTCGTGCAACTTTTTTTCACTGTAATGTCAATTATTTTTAGTAGAAAAACATGGAAATTTAGGCATGTTTTCAAGTTCATGAACATTTTTCCAATTTCTCTGTTATTTTTGGAGATCAAGTTGGTGATGATGTCGGCAAACCGTGGGGTTTGACCTGTTAACGTACCGTGAAAAGTCGTACAAAGTGAACGCAAAGTTGTGCAAAGTGATTGGAAAGTTTGTAGATATATTTGTATGCTTGACCTAACTTGTTGGCATATAGAAACCCGTAGCTGTAAAGTCAAATAAATGAATAAAAGCGAGATGAAAACAGCCTATATAAGCAGAGTATCACATGAGCTGACTGGCCGTAAAAATGATAGAAAACATCATGCAAAGTTGGTAAAAGTATTCGAAACGTTGGCGGAGTTACATGTATATTTAACCTAAGTCATTGGAATGCTAACCCCGCAGTTAAATTTCGAAAACATTAAGTAATTGT
This sequence comes from Saccoglossus kowalevskii, assembly GCF_978046115.1. Classification (NCBI taxonomy): domain Eukaryota; kingdom Metazoa; phylum Hemichordata; class Enteropneusta; family Harrimaniidae; genus Saccoglossus; species Saccoglossus kowalevskii. The sequence continues at coordinate 5,329,717 of NC_140643.1, read as the reverse complement.
CTGGAAAATGCCAAATATATAAGCAGATTATCGCAACTGCAAACCGAAAATCGAAGACAAACTGCTTGCAAAGTTTTGAAAAACGATTGCAAAGTTTGTAGATTCGTTTGGGAATGTTACATATGATATTATATTGACGGGTTCCATAGTCAAAAGTTAGAAAACGTAAAACAATATTTCGTAAATTGCCGTTAAAGTTGCGAACTATTATTCGCAGCATGTAGAGGTCATAGGTCAATTCAAGAAGTTACTCGTACAAACGCTATCAGGTTTAAAATAGTGTCAAACATGAAATAGTCGCCAACTCGAGTATATTTCAAATTGCGTAACCAGTAGTGTTGGTAGGTGAAGAGACAAAGTTTAAAGTCAATCTCAATCGGGCATGGTTAGTTCTTGCATGGGAGACTGCCTGAGAAAACCAGCTAGGGAAATTTTTTATGGTTTCATCACATACATATCAAACATATGAGACAACGTTCGTGCATCTTTTTTTCACTGTAATGTCAATTATTTTTAGTAGAAAAACATGGAAATTTAGGCATGTTTTCAAGTTCATGAACATTTTTCCAATTTCTCTGTTATTTTTGGAGATCAAGTTGGTGATGATGTCGGCACATAGTAGGGTTTGACCTGTTAACGTACCGTGAAAAGTCGTACAAAGTGAACGCAAAGTTGTGCAAAGTGATTGGAAAGTTTGTAGATATATTTGTATGCTTGACCTAACTTGTTGGCATATTGAAACCCGCAGTTGTAAAGTCAAATGAATGAATAAAAGCGAGATGAAAACAGCCTATATAAGCAGAGTATCACATGAGCTGACTGGCCGTAAAAATGATAGAAAACAGCATGCAAAGTTGGTAAAAGTGTTCGAAACGTTGGCGGAGTTACATGTATATTTAACCTAAGTCATTGGAATGCCAACCCCGCAGTTAAATTTCGAAAACATTAAGTAATTGTCTGGAAAATGCCAGATATATAAGCAGATTATCGCAACTGCAAACCGAAAATCGAAGACAAACTGCTTGCAAAGTTTTGAAAAGCGATTGCAAAGTTTGTAGATTCGTTTGGGAATGTTACATATGATATTATATTGACGGGTTGCATAGTCAAAAGTTAGAAAACGTAAAACAATATTTCGTAAATTGCCGTTAAAGTAGCGAACTATTATTCGCAGCATGTAGAGGTCATAGGTCAATTCAAGAAGTTACTCGTACAAACGCTATCAGGTTTAAAACAGTGTCAAACATGAAATAGTCGCCAACTCGAGTATATTTCAAATTGCGTAACCAGTAGTGTTGGTAGGTGAAGAGACAATGTTTAAAGTCAATCTCAATCGGGCATGGTTAGTTCTTGCATGGGATACTGCCTGAGAAAACCAGCTAGGGAATTTTTTTGTGGTTTCATCACATACATATCAAACATATGAGACAACGTTCGTGCAACTTTTTTTCACTGTAATGTCAATTATTTTTAGTAGAAAAACATGGAAATTTAGGCATGTTTTCAAGTTCATGAACATTTTTCCAATTTCTCTGTTATTTTTGGAGATCAAGTTGGTGATGATGTCGGCAAACCGTGGGGTTTGACCTGTTAACGTACCGTGAAAAGTCGTACAAAGTGAACGCAAAGTTGTGCAAAGTGATTGGAAAGTTTGTAGATATATTTGTATGCTTGACCTAACTTGTTGGCATATAGAAACCCGTAGCTGTAAAGTCAAATAAATGAATAAAAGCGAGATGAAAACAGCCTATATAAGCAGAGTATCACATGAGCTGACTGGCCGTAAAAATGATAGAAAACATCATGCAAAGTTGGTAAAAGTATTCGAAACGTTGGCGGAGTTACATGTATATTTAACCTAAGTCATTGGAATGCTAACCCCGCAGTTAAATTTCGAAAACATTAAGTAATTGTCTGGAAAATGCCAAATATATAAGCAGATTATCGCAACTGCAAACCGAAAATCGAAGACAAACTGCTTGCAAAGTTTTGAAAAACGATTGCAAAGTTTGTAGATTCGTTTGGGAATGTTACATATGATATTATATTGACGGGTTCCATAGTCAAAAGTTAGAAAACGTAAAACAATATTTCGTAAATTGCCGTTAAAGTTGCGAACTATTATTCGCAGCATGTAGAGGTCATAGGTCAATTCAAGAAGTTACTCGTACAAACGCTATCAGGTTTAAAATAGTGTCAAACATGAAATAGTCGCCAACTCGAGTATATTTCAAATTGCGTAACCAGTAGTGTTGGTAGGTGAAGAGACAAAGTTTAAAGTCAATCTCAATCGGGCATGGTTAGTTCTTGCATGGGAGACTGCCTGAGAAAACCAGCTAGGGAAATTTTTTATGGTTTCATCATATACATATCAAACATATGAGACAACGTTCGTGCATCTTTTTTTCACTGTAATGTCAATTATTTTTAGTAGAAAAACATGGAAATTTAGGCATGTTTTCAAGTTCATGAACATTTTTCCAATTTCTCTGTTATTTTTGGAGATCAAGTTGGTGATGATGTCGGCACATAGTAGGGTTTGACCTGTTAACGTACCGTGAAAAGTCGTACAAAGTGAACGCAAAGTTGTGCAAAGTGATTGGAAAGTTTGTAGATATATTTGTATGCTTGACCTAACTTGTTGGCATATTGAAACCCGCAGTTGTAAAGTCAAATGAATGAATAAAAGCGAGATGAAAACAGCCTATATAAGCAGAGTATCACATGAGCTGACTGGCCGTAAAAATGATAGAAAACAGCATGCAAAGTTGGTAAAAGTGTTCGAAACGTTGGCGGAGTTACATGTATATTTAACCTAAGTCATTGGAATGCCAACCCCGCAGTTAAATTTCGAAAACATTAAGTAATTGTCTGGAAAATGCCAGATATATAAGCAGATTATCGCAACTGCAAACCGAAAATCGAAGACAAACTGCTTGCAAAGTTTTGAAAAGCGATTGCAAAGTTTGTAGATTCGTTTGGGAATGTTACATATGATATTATATTGACGGGTTCCATAGTCAAAAGTTAGAAAACGTAAAACAATATTTCGTAAATTGCCGTTAAAGTAGCGAACTATTATTCGCAGCATGTAGAGGTCATAGGTCAATTCAAGAAGTTACTCGTACAAACGCTATCAGGTTTAAAACAGTGTCAAACATGAAATAGTCGCCAACTCGAGTATATTTCAAATTGCGTAACCAGTAGTGTTGGTAGGTGAAGAGACAATGTTTAAAGTCAATCTCAATCGGGCATGGTTAGTTCTTGCATGGGATACTGCCTGAGAAAACCAGCTAGGGAATTTTTTTGTGGTTTCATCACATACATATCAAACATATGAGACAACGTTCGTGCAACTTTTTTTCACTGTAATGTCAATTATTTTTAGTAGAAAAACATGGAAATTTAGGCATGTTTTCAAGTTCATGAACATTTTTCCAATTTCTCTGTTATTTTTGGAGATCAAGTTGGTGATGATGTCGGCAAACCGTGGGGTTTGACCTGTTAACGTACCGTGAAAAGTCGTACAAAGTGAACGCAAAGTTGTGCAAAGTGATTGGAAAGTTTGTAGATATATTTGTATGCTTGACCTAACTTGTTGGCATATAGAAACCCGTAGCTGTAAAGTCAAATAAATGAATAAAAGCGAGATGAAAACAGCCTATATAAGCAGAGTATCACATGAGCTGACTGGCCGTAAAAATGATAGAAAACATCATGCAAAGTTGGTAAAAGTATTCGAAACGTTGGCGGAGTTACATGTATATTTAACCTAAGTCATTGGAATGCTAACCCCGCAGTTAAATTTCGAAAACATTAAGTAATTGTCTGGAAAATGCCAAATATATAAGCAGATTATCGCAACTGCAAACCGAAAATCGAAGACAAACTGCTTGCAAAGTTTTGAAAAACGATTGCAAAGTTTGTAGATTCGTTTGGGAATGTTACATATGATATTATATTGACGGGTTCCATAGTCAAAAGTTAGAAAACGTAAAACAATATTTCGTAAATTGCCGTTAAAGTTGCGAACTATTATTCGCAGCATGTAGAGGTCATAGGTCAATTCAAGAAGTTACTCGTACAAACGCTATCAGGTTTAAAATAGTGTCAAACATGAAATAGTCGCCAACTCGAGTATATTTCAAATTGCGTAACCAGTAGTGTTGGTAGGTGAAGAGACAAAGTTTAAAGTCAATCTCAATCGGGCATGGTTAGTTCTTGTATGGGATACTGCCTGAGACAACCAGCTAGGGAATTTTTTTTTGTTTCATCACATACATATCAAACATATGAGACAACGTTCGTGCATCTTTTTTTCACTGTAATGTCAATTATTTTTAGTAGAAAAACATGGAAATTTAGGCATGTTTTCAAGTTCATGAACATTTTTCCAATTTCTCTGTTATTTTTGGAGATCAAGTTGGTGATGATGTCGGCAAACCGTGGGGTTTGACCTGTTAACGTACCGTGAAAAGTCGTACAAAGTGAACGCAAAGTTGTGCAAAGTGATTGGAAAGTTTGTAGATATATTTGTATGCTTGACCTAACTTGTTGGCATATAGAAACCCGTAGCTGTAAAGTCAAATAAATGAATAAAAGCGAGATGAAAACAGCCTATATAAGCAGAGTATCACATGAGCTGACTGGCCGTAAAAATGATAGAAAACATCATGCAAAGTTGGTAAAAGTATTCGAAACGTTGGCGGAGTTACATGTATATTTAACCTAAGTTATTGGAATGCTAACCCCGCAGTTAAATTTCGAAAACATTAAGTAATTGTCTGGAAAATGCCAAATATATAAGCAGATTATCGCAACTGCAAACCGAAAATCGAAGACAAACTGCTTGCAAAGTTTTGAAAAACGATTGCAAAGTTTGTAGATTCGTTTGGGAATGTTACATATGATATTATATTGACGGGTTCCATAGTCAAAAGTTAGAAAACGTAAAACAATATTTCGTAAATTGCCGTTAAAGTTGCGAACTATTATTCGCAGCATGTAGAGGTCATAGGTCAATTCAAGAAGTTACTCGTACAAACGCTATCAGGTTTAAAATAGTGTCAAACATGAAATAGTCGCCAACTCGAGTATATTTCAAATTGCGTAACCAGTAGTGTTGGTAGGTGAAGAGACAAAGTTTAAAGTCAATCTCAATCGGGCATGGTTAGTTCTTGTATGGGATACTGCCTGAGACAACCAGCTAGGGAATTTTTTTTTGTTTCATCACATACATATCAAACATATGAGACAACGTTCGTGCATCTTTTTTTCACTGTAATGTCAATTATTTTTAGTAGAAAAACATGGAAATTGAGGCATGTTTTCAAGTTCATGAACATTTTTCCAATTTCTCTGTTATTTTTGGAGATCAAGTTGGTGATGATGTCGGCACATAGTGGGGTTTGACCTGTTAACGTACCGTGAAAAGTCGTACAAAGTGAACGCAAAGTTGTGCAAAGTGATTGGAAAGTTTGTAGATATATTTGTATGCTTGACCTAACTTGTTGGCATATAGAAACCCGCAGTTGTAAAGTCAAATAAATGAATAAAAGCGAGATGAAAACAGCCTATATAAGCAGAGTATCACATGAGCTGACTGGCCGTAAAAATGATAGAAAACAGCATGCAAAGTTGGTAAAAGTGTTCGAAACGTTGGCGGAGTTACATGTATATTTAACCTAAGTCATTGGAATGCCAACCCCGCAGTAAAATTTCAAAAACATTAAGTAATTGTCTGGAAAATGCCAGATATATAAGCAGATTATCGCAACTGCAAACCGAAAATCGAAGACAAACTGCTTGCAAAGTTTTGAAAAGCGATTGCAAAGTTTGTAGATTCGTTTGGGAATGTTACATATGATATTATATTGACGGGTTCCATAGCCAAAAGTTCGAAAACGTAAAACAATATTTCGTAAATTGCCGTTAAAGTAGCGAACTATTATTCGCAGCATGTAGAGGTCATAGGTCAATTCAAGAAGTTACTCGTACAAACGCTATCAGGTTTAAAACAGTGTCAAACATGAAATAGTCGCCAACTCGAGTATACTTCAAATTGCCTAACCAGTAGTGTTGGTAGGTGAAGAGACAAAGTTTAAAGTCAATCTCAATCGGGCATGGTTAGTTCTTGCATGGGATACTGCGTGAGAAAACCAGCTAGGGAATTTTTTTTTTGTTTCATCACATACATATCAAACATATGAGACAACGTTCGTGCACCTTTTTTTCACTGTAATGTCAATTATTTTTAGTAGAAAAACATGGAAATTTAGGCATGTTTTCAAGTTCATGAACATTTTTCCAATTTCTCTGTTATTTTTGGAGATCAAGTTGGTGATGATGTCGGCACACCGTGGGGTTTGACCTGTTAACGTACCGTGAAAAGTCGTACAAAGTGAACGCAAAGTTGTGCAAAGTGATTGGAAAGTTTGTAGATATATTTGTATGCTTGACCTAACTTGTTGGCATATAGAAACCCGCAGTTGTAAAGTCAAATAAATGAATAAAAGCGAGATGAAAACAGCCTATATAAGCAGAGTATCACATGAGCTGACTGGCCGTAAAAATGATAGAAAACAGCATGCAAAGTTGGTAAAAGTGTTCGAAACGTTGGCGGAGTTACATGTATATTTAACCTAAGTCATTGGAATGCCAACCCCGCAGTAAAATTTCAAAAACATTAAGTAATTGTCTGGAAAATGCCAGATATATAAGCAGATTATCGCAACTGCAAACCGAAAATCGAAGACAAACTGCTTGCAAAGTTTTGAAAAGCGATTGCAAAGTTTGTAGATTCGTTTGGGAATGTTACATATGATATTATATTGACGGGTTCCATAGTCAAAAGTTAGAAAACGTAAAACAATATTTCGTAAATTGCCGTTAAAGTAGCGAACTATTATTCGCAGCATGTAGAGGTCATAGGTCAATTCAAGAAGTTACTCGTACAAACGCTATCAGGTTTAAAATAGTGTCAAACATGAAATAGTCGCCAACTCGAGTATATTTCAAATTGCGTAACCAGTAGTGTTGGTAGGTGAAGAGACAAAGTTTAAAGTCAATCTCAATCGGGCATGGTTAGTTCTTGTATGGGATACTGCCTGAGAAAACCAGCTAGGGAATTTTTTTTTTGTTTCATCACATACATATCAAACATATGAGACAACGTTCGTGCACCTTTTTTTCACTGTAATGTCAATTATTTTTAGTAGAAAAACATGGAAATTGAGGCATGTTTTCAAGTTCATGAACATTTTTCCAATTTCTCTGTTATTTTTGGAGATCAAGTTGGTGATGATGTCGGCACATAGTGGGGTTTGACCTGTTAACGTACCGTGAAAAGTCGTACAAAGTGAACGCAAAGTTGTGCAAAGTGATTGGAAAGTTTGTAGATATATTTGTATGCTTGACCTAACTTGTTGGCATATAGAAACCCGCAGTTGTAAAGTCAAATAAATGAATAAAAGCGAGATGAAAACAGCCTATATAAGCAGAGTATCACATGAGCTGACTGGCCGTAAAAATGATAGAAAACAGCATGCAAAGTTGGTAAAAGTGTTCGAAACGTTGGCGGAGTTACATGTATATTTAACCTTAGTCATTGGAATGCCAACCCCGCAGTAAAATTTCAAAAACATTAAGTAATTGTCTGGAAAATGCCAGATATATAAGCAGATTATCGCAACTGCAAACCGAAAATCGAAGACAAACTGCTTGCAAAGTTTTGAAAAGCGATTGCAAAGTTTGTAGATTCGTTTGGGAATGTTACATATGATATTATATTGACGGGTTCCATAGTCAAAAGTTCGAAAACGTAAAACAATATTTCGTAAATTGCCGTTAAAGTAGCGAACTATTATTCGCAGCATGTAGAGGTCATAGGTCAATTCAAGAAGTTACTCGTACAAACGCTATCAGGTTTAAAACAGTGTCAAACATGAAATAGTCGCCAACTCGAGTATACTTCAAATTGCCTAACCAGTAGTGTTGGTAGGTGAAGAGACAAAGTTTAAAGTCAATCTCAATCGGGCATGGTTAGTTCTTGCATGGGATACTGCGTGAGAAAACCAGCTAGGGAATTTTTTTTTTTGTTTCATCACATACATATCAAACATATGAGACAACGTTCGTGCATCTTTTTTTCACTGTAATGTCAATTATTTTTAGTAGAAAAACATGGAAATTGAGGCATGTTTTCAAGTTCATGAACATTTTTCCAATTTCTCTGTTATTTTTGGAGATCAAGTTGGTGATGATGTCGGCACATCGTGGCGTTTGACCTGTTAACGTACCGTGAAAAGTCGTACAAAGTGAACGCAAAGTTGTGCAAAGTGATTGGAAAGTTTGTAGATATATTTGTATGCTTGACCTAACTTGTTGGCATATAGAAACCCGTAGTTGTAAAGTCAAATAAATGAATAAAAGCGAGATGAAAACAGCCTATATAAGCAGAGTATCACATGAGCTGACTGGCCGTAAAAATGATAGAAAACATCATGCAAAGTTGGTAAAAGTATTCGAAACGTTGGCGGAGTTACATGTATATTTAACCTAAGTCATTGGAATGCCAACCCCGCAGTTAAATTTCGAAAACATTAAGTAATTGTCTGGAAAATGCCAAATATATAAGCAGATTATCGCAACTGCAAACCGAAAATCGAAGACAAACTGCTTGCAAAGTTTTGAAAAACGATTGCAAAGTTTGTAGATTCGTTTGGGAATGTTACATATGATATTATATTGACGGGTTCCATAGTCAAAAGTTAGAAAACGTAAAACAATATTTCGTAAATTGCCGTTAAAGTAGCGAACTATTATTCGCAGCATGTAGAGGTCATAGGTCAATTCAAGAAGTTACTCGTACAAACGCTATCAGGTTTAAAATAGTGTCAAACATGAAATAGTCGCCAACTCGAGTATATTTCAAATTGCGTAACCAGTAGTGTTGGTAGGTGAAGAGACAAAGTTTAAAGTCAATCTCAATCGGGCATGGTTAGTTCTTGTATGGGATACTGCCTGAGAAAACCAGCTAGGGAATTTTTTTTTTGTTTCATCACATACATATCAAACATATGAGACAACGTTCGTGCACCTTTTTTTCACTGTAATGTCAATTATTTTTAGTAGAAAAACATGGAAATTTAGGCATGTTTTCAAGTTCATGAACATTTTTCCAATTTCTCTGTTATTTTTGGAGATCAAGTTGGTGATGATGTCGGCACACCGTGGGGTTTGACCTGTTAACGTACCGTGAAAAGTCGTACAAAGTGAACGCAAAGTTGTGCAAAGTGATTGGAAAGTTTGTAGATATATTTGTATGCTTGACCTAACTTGTTGGCATATAGAAACCCGCAGTTGTAAAGTCAAATAAATGAATAAAAGCGAGATGAAAACAGCCTATATAAGCAGAGTATCACATGAGCTGACTGGCCGTAAAAATGATAGAAAACAGCATGCAAAGTTGGTAAAAGTGTTCGAAACGTTGGCGGAGTTACATGTATATTTAACCTAAGTCATTGGAATGCCAACCCCGCAGTTAAATTTCGAAAACATTAAGTAATTGTCTGGAAAATGCCAGATATATAAGCAGATTATCGCAACTGCAAACCGAAAATCGAAGACAAACTGCTTGCAAAGTTTTGAAAAGCGATTGCAAAGTTTGTAGATTCGTTTGGGAATGTTACATATGATATTATATTGACGGGTTCCATAGTCAAAAGTTCGAAAACGTAAAACAATATTTCGTAAATTGCCGTTAAAGTAGCGAACTATTATTCGCAGCATGTAGAGGTCATAGGTCAATTCAAGAAGTTACTCGTACAAACGCTATCAGGTTTAAAACAGTGTCAAACATGAAATAGTCGCCAACTCGAGTATATTTCAAATTGCGTAACCAGTAGTGTTGGTAGGTGAAGAGACAATGTTTAAAGTCAATCTCAATCGGGCATGGTTAGTTCTTGCATGGGATACTGCCTGAGAAAACCAGCTAGGGAATTTTTTTGTGGTTTCATCACATACATATCAAACATATGAGACAACGTTCGTGCAACTTTTTTTCACTGTAATGTCAATTATTTTTAGTAGAAAAACATGGAAATTTAGGCATGTTTTCAAGTTCATGAACATTTTTCCAATTTCTCTGTTATTTTTGGAGATCAAGTTGGTGATGATGTCGGCAAACCGTGGGGTTTGACCTGTTAACGTACCGTGAAAAGTCGTACAAAGTGAACGCAAAGTTGTGCAAAGTGATTGGAAAGTTTGTAGATATATTTGTATGCTTGACCTAACTTGTTGGCATATAGAAACCCGCAGTTGTAAAGTCAAATAAATGAATAAAAGCGAGATGAAAACAGCCTATATAAGCAGAGTATCACATGAGCTGACTGGCCGTAAAAATGATAGAAAACAGCATGCAAAGTTGGTAAATGTGTTCGAAACGTTGGCGGAGTTACATGTATATTTAACCTAAGTCATTGGAATGCCAACCCCGCAGTAAAATTTCAAAAACATTAAGTAATTGTCTGGAAAATGCCAGATATATAAGCAGATTATCGCAACTGCAAACCGAAAATCGAAGACAAACTGCTTGCAAAGTTTTAAAAAGCGATTGCAAAGTTTGTAGATTCGTTTGGGAATGTTACATATGATATTATATTGACGGGTTCCATAGTCAAAAGTTAGAAAACGTAAAACAATATTTCGTAAATTGTCGTTAAAGTAACGAACTATTATTCGCAGCATGTAGAGGTCATAGGTCAATTCAAGAAGTTACTCGTACAAACGCTATCAGGTTTAAAACAGTGTCAAACATGAAATAGTCGCCAACTCGAGTATATTTCAAATTGCGTAACCAGTAGTGTTGGTAGGTGAAGAGACAATGTTTAAAGTCAATCTCAATCGGGCATGGTTAGTTCTTGCATGGGATACTGCCTGAGAAAACCAGCTAGGGAATTTTTTTTTGTTTCATCACATACATATCAAACATATGAGACAACGTTCGTGCACCTTTTTTTCACTGTAATGTCAATTATTTTTAGTAGAAAAACATGGAAATTTAGGCATGTTTTCAAGTTCATGAACATTTTTCCAATTTCTCTGTTATTTTTGGAGATCAAGTTGGTGATGATGTCGGCACACCGTGGGGTTTGACCTGTTAACGTACCGTGAAAAGTCGTACAAATTGAACGCAAAGTTGTGCAAAGTGATTGGAAAGTTTGTAGATATATTTGTATGCTTGACCTAACTTGTTGGCATATAGAAACCCGCAGTTGTAAAGTCAAATAAATGAATAAAAGCGAGATGAAAACAGCCTATATAAGCATAGTATCACATGAGCTGACTGGCCGTAAAAATGATAGAAAACAGCATGCAAAGTTGGTAAAAGTGTTCGAAACGTTGGCGGAGTTACATGTATATTTAACCTAAGTCATTGGAATGCCAACCCCGCAGTAAAATTTCAAAAACATTAAGTAATTGTCTGGAAAATGCCAGATATATAAGCAGATTATCGCAACTGCAAACCGAAAATCGAAGACAAACTGCTTGCAAAGTTTTGAAAAGCGATTGCAAAGTTTGTAGATTCGTTTGGGAATGTTACATATGATATTATATTGACGGGTTCCATAGTCAAAAGTTCGAAAACGTAAAACAATATTTCGTAAATTGCCGTTAAATTAGCGAACTATTATTCGCAGCATGTAGAGGTCATAGGTCAATTCAAGAAGTTACTCGTACAAACGCTATCAGGTTTAAAACAGTGTCAAACATGAAATAGTCGCCAACTCGAGTATATTTCAAATTGCGTAACCAGTAGTGTTGGTAGGTGAAGAGACAATGTTTAAAGTCAATCTCAATCGGGCATGGTTAGTTCTTGCATGGGATACTGCCTGAGAAAACCAGCTAGGGAATTTTTTTTTGTTTCATCACATACATATCAAACATATGAGACAACGTTCGTGCACCTTTTTTTCACAGTAATGTCAATTATTTTTAGTAGAAAAACATGGAAATTTAGGCATGTTTTCAAGTTCATGAACATTTTTCCAATTTCTCTGTTATTTTTGGAGATCAAGTTGGTGATGATGTCGGCAAACCGTGGGGTTTGACCTGTTAACGTACCGTGAAAAGTCGTACAAAGTGAACGCAAAGTTGTGCAAAGTGATTGGAAAGTTTGTAGATATATTTGTATGCTTGACCTAACTTGTTGGCATATAGAAACCCGCAGTTGTAAAGTCAAATAAATGAATAAAAGCGAGATGAAAACAGCCTATATAAGCAGAGTATCACATGAGCTGACTGGCCGTAAAAATGATAGAAAACAGCATGCAAAGTTGGTAAAAGTGTTCGAAACGTTGGTGGAGTTACATGTATATTTAACCTAAGTCATTGGAATGCCAACCCCGCAGTAAAATTTCAAAAACATTAAGTAATTGTCTGGAAAATGCCAGATATATAGGCAGATTATCGCAACTGCAAACCGAAAATCGAAGACAAACTGCTTGCAAAGTTTTAAAAAGCGATTGCAAAGTTTGTAGATTCGTTTGGGAATGTTACATATGATATTATATTGACGGGTTCCATAGTCAAAAGTTAGAAAACGTAAAACAATATTTCGTAAATTGTCGTTAAAGTCGCGAACTATTATTCGCAGCATGTAGAGGTCATAGGTCAATTCAAGAAGTTACTCGTACAAACGCTATCAGGTTTAAAACAGTGTCAAACATGAAATAGTCGCCAACTCGAGTATATTTCAAATTGCGTAACCAGTAGTGTTGGTAGGTGAAGAGACAATGTTTAAAGTCAATCTCAATCGGGCATGGTTAGTTCTTGCATGGGATACTGCCTGAGAAAACCAGCTAGGGAATTTTTTTTTGTTTCATCACATACATATCAAACATATGAGACAACGTTCGTGCACCTTTTTTTCACTGTAATGTCAATTATTTTTAGTAGAAAAACATGGAAATTTAGGCATGTTTTCAAGTTCATGAACATTTTTCCAATTTCTCTGTTATTTTTGGAGATCAAGTTGGTGATGATGTCGGCACACCGTGGGGTTTGACCTGTTAACGTACCGTGAAAAGTCGTACAAATTGAACGCAAAGTTGTGCAAAGTGATTGGAAAGTTTGTAGATATATTTGTATGCTTGACCTAACTTGTTGGCATATAGAAACCCGCAGTTGTAAAGTCAAATAAATGAATAAAAGCGAGATGAAAACAGCCTATATAAGCAGAGTATCACATGAGCTGACTGGCCGTAAAAATGATAGAAAACAGCATGCAAAGTTGGTAAAGGTGTTCGAAACGTTGGCGGAGTTACATGTATATTTAACCTAAGTCATTGGAATGCCAACCCCGCAGTAAAATTTCAAAAACATTAAGTAATTGTCTGGAAAATGCCAGATATATAAGCAGATTATCGCAACTGCAAACCGAAAATCGAAGACAAACTGCTTGCAAAGTTTTGAAAAGCGATTGCAAAGTTTGTAGATTCGTTTGGGAATGTTACATATGATATTATATTGACGGGTTCCATAGTCAAAAGTTCGAAAACGTAAAACAATATTTCGTAAATTGCCGTTAAAGTAGCGAACTATTATTCGCAGCATGTAGAGGTCATAGGTCAATTCAAGAAGTTACTCGTACAAACGCTATCAGGTTTAAAACAGTGTCAAACATGAAATAGTCGCCAACTCGAGTATATTTCAAATTGCGTAACCAGTAGTGTTGGTAGGTGAAGAGACAATGTTTAAAGTCAATCTCAATCGGGCATGGTTAGTTCTTGCATGGGATACTGCCTGAGAAAACCAGCTAGGGAATTTTTTTTTGTTTCATCACATACATATCAAACATATGAGACAACGTTCGTGCACCTTTTTTTCACTGTAATGTCAATTATTTTTAGTAGAAAAACATGGAAATTTAGGCATGTTTTCAAGTTCATGAACATTTTTCCAATTTCTCTGTTATTTTTGGAGATCAAGTTGGTGATGATGTCGGCACACCGTGGGGTTTGACCTGTTAACGTACCGTGAAAAGTCGTACAAATTGAACGCAAAGTTGTGCAAAGTGATTGGAAAGTTTGTAGATATATTTGTATGCTTGACCTAACTTGTTGGCATATAGAAACCCGCAGTTGTAAAGTCAAATAAATGAATAAAAGCGAGATGAAAACAGCCTATATAAGCAGAGTATCACATGAGCTGACTGGCCGTAAAAATGATAGAAAACAGCATGCAAAGTTGGTAAAGGTGTTCGAAACGTTGGCGGAGTTACATGTATATTTAACCTAAGTCATTGGAATGCCAACCCCGCAGTAAAATTTCAAAAACATTAAGTAATTGTCTGGAAAATGCCAGATATATAAGCAGATTATCGCAACTGCAAACCGAAAATCGAAGACAAACTGCTTGCAAAGTTTTGAAAAGCGATTGCAAAGTTTGTAGATTCGTTTGGGAATGTTACATATGATATTATATTGACGGGTTCCATAGTCAAAAGTTCGAAAACGTAAAACAATATTTCGTAAATTGCCGTTAAAGTAGCGAACTATTATTCGCAGCATGTAGAGGTCATAGGTCAATTCAAGAAGTTACTCGTACAAACGCTATCAGGTTTAAAACAGTGTCAAACATGAAATAGTCGCCAACTCGAGTATATTTCAAATTGCGTAACCAGTAGTGTTGGTAGGTGAAGAGACAATGTTTAAAGTCAATCTCAATCGGGCATGGTTAGTTCTTGCATGGGATACTGCCTGAGAAAACCAGCTAGGGAATTTTTTTTTGTTTCATCACATACATATCAAACATATGAGACAACGTTCGTGCACCTTTTTTTCACTGTAATGTCAATTATTTTTAGTAGAAAAACATGGAAATTTAGGCATGTTTTCAAGTTCATGAACATTTTTCCAATTTCTCTGTTATTTTTGGAGATCAAGTTGGTGATGATGTCGGCACACCGTGGGGTTTGACCTGTTAACGTACCGTGAAAAGTCGTACAAAGTGAACGCAAAGTTGTGCAAAGTGATTGGAAAGTTTGTAGATATATTTGTATGCTTGACCTAACTTGTTGGCATATAGAAACCCGCAGTTGTAAAGTCAAATAAATGAATAAAAGCGAGATGAAAACAGCCTATATAAGCAGAGTATCACATGAGCTGACTGGCCGTAAAAATGATAGAAAACAGCATGCAAAGTTGGTAAAAGTGTTCGAAACGTTGGCGGAGTTACATGTATATTTAACCTAAGTCATTGGAATGCCAACCCCGCAGTAAAATTTCAAAAACATTAAGTAATTGTCTGGAAAATGCCAGATATATAAGCAGATTATCGCAACTGCAAACCGAAAATCGAAGACAAACTGCTTGCAAAGTTTTGAAAAGCGATTGCAAAGTTTGTAGATTCGTTTGGGAATGTTACATATGATATTATATTGACGGGTTCCATAGTCAAAAGTTCGAAAACGTAAAACAATATTTCGTAAATTGCCGTTAAAGTAGCGAACTATTATTCGCAGCATGTAGAGGTCATAGGTCAATTCAAGAAGTTACTCGTACAAACGCTATCAGGTTTAAAACAGTGTCAAACATGAAATAGTCGCCAACTCGAGTATATTTCAAATTGCGTAACCAGTAGTGTTGGTAGGTGAAGAGACAATGTTTAAAGTCAATCTCAATCGGGCATGGTTAGTTCTTGCATGGGATACTGCCTGAGAAAACCAGCTAGGGAATTTTTTTTTGTTTCATCACATACATATCAAACATATGAGACAACGTTCGTGCACCTTTTTTTCACTGTAATGTCAATTATTTTTAGTAGAAAAACATGGAAATTTAGGCATGTTTTCAAGTTCATGAACATTTTTCCAATTTCTCTGTTATTTTTGGAGATCAAGTTGGTGATGATGTCGGCACACCGTGGGGTTTGACCTGTTAACGTACCGTGAAAAGTCGTACAAAGTGAACGCAAAGTTGTGCAAAGTGATTGGAAAGTTTGTAGATATATTTGTATGCTTGACCTAACTTGTTGGCATATAGAAACCCGCAGTTGTAAAGTCAAATAAATGAATAAAAGCGAGATGAAAACAGCCTATATAAGCAGAGTATCACATGAGCTGACTGGCCGTAAAAATGATAGAAAACAGCATGCAAAGTTGGTAAAAGTGTTCGAAACGTTGGCGGAGTTACATGTATATTTAACCTAAGTCATTGGAATGCCAACCCCGCAGTAAAATTTCAAAAACATTAAGTAATTGTCTGGAAAATGCCAGATATATAAGCAGATTATCGCAACTGCAAACCGAAAATCGAAGACAAACTGCTTGCAAAGTTTTGAAAAGCGATTGCAAAGTTTGTAGATTCGTTTGGGAATGTTACATATGATATTATATTGACGGGTTCCATAGTCAAAAGTTCGAAAACGTAAAACAATATTTCGTAAATTGCCGTTAAAGTAGCGAACTATTATTCGCAGCATGTAGAGGTCATAGGTCAATTCAAGAAGTTACTCGTACAAACGCTATCAGGTTTAAAACAGTGTCAAACATGAAATAGTCGCCAACTCGAGTATATTTCAAATTGCGTAACCAGTAGTGTTGGTAGGTGAAGAGACAATGTTTAAAGTCAATCTCAATCGGGCATGGTTAGTTCTTGCATGGGATACTGCCTGAGAAAACCAGCTAGGGAATTTTTTTTTGTTTCATCACATACATATCAAACATATGAGACAACGTTCGTGCACCTTTTTTTCACTGTAATGTCAATTATTTTTAGTAGAAAAACATGGAAATTTAGGCATGTTTTCAAGTTCATGAACATTTTTCCAATTTCTCTGTTATTTTTGGAGATCAAGTTGGTGATGATGTCGGCACATAGTGGGGTTTGACCTGTTAACGTACCGTGAAAAGTCGTACAAAGTGAACGCAAAGTTGTGCAAAGTGATTGGAAAGTTTGTAGATATATTTGTATGCTTGACCTAACTTGTTGGCATATAGAAACCCGCAGTTGTAAAGTCAAATAAATGAATAAAAGCGAGATGAAAACAGCCTATATAAGCAGAGTATCACATGAGCTGACTGGCCGTAAAAATGATAGAAAACAGCATGCAAAGTTGGTAAAAGTGTTCGAAACGTTGGCGGAGTTACATGTATATTTAACCTAAGTCATTGGAATGCCAACCCCGCAGTAAAATTTCAAAAACATTAAGTAATTGTCTGGAAAATGCCAGATATATAAGCAGATTATCGCAACTGCAAACCGAAAATCGAAGACAAACTGCTTGCAAAGTTTTAAAAAGCGATTGCAAAGTTTGTAGATTCGTTTGGGAATGTTACATATGATATTATATTGACGGGTTCCATAGTCAAAAGTTCGAAAACGTAAAACAATATTTCGTAAATTGCCGTTAAAGTAGCGAACTATTATTCGCAGCATGTAGAGGTCATAGGTCAATTCAAGAAGTTACTCGTACAAACGCTATCAGGTTTAAAACAGTGTCAAACATGAAATAGTCGCTAACTCGAGTATATTTCAAATTGCGTAACCAGTAGTGTTGGTAGGTGAAGAGACAATGTTTAAAGTCAATCTCAATCGGGCATGGTTAGTTCTTGCATGGGATACTGCCTGAGAAAACCAGCTAGGGAATTTTTTTTTGTTTCATCACATACATATCAAACATATGAGACAACGTTCGTGCACCTTTTTTTCACTGTAATGTCAATTATTTTTAGTAGAAAAACATGGAAATTTAGGCATGTTTTCAAGTTCATGAACATTTTTCCAATTTCTCTGTTATTTTTGGAGATCAAGTTGGTGATGATGTCGGCACACCGTGGGGTTTGACCTGTTAACGTACCGTGAAAAGTCGTACAAAGTGAACGCAAAGTTGTGCAAAGTGATTGGAAAGTTTGTAGATATATTTGTATGCTTGACCTAACTTGTTGGCATATAGAAACCCGCAGTTGTAAAGTCAAATAAATGAATAAAAGCGAGATGAAAACAGCCTATATAAGCAGAGTATCACATGAGCTGACTGGCCGTAAAAATGATAGAAAACAGCATGCAAAGTTGGTAAAAGTGTTCGAAACGTTGGCGGAGTTACATGTATATTTAACCTAAGTCATTGGAATGCCAACCCGGCAGTAAAATTTCAAAAACATTAAGTAATTGTCTGGAAAATGCCAGATATATAAGCAGATTATCGCAACTGCAAACCGAAAATCGAAGACAAACTGCTTGCAAAGTTTTGAAAAGCGATTGCAAAGTTTGTAGATTCGTTTGGGAATGTTACATATGATATTATATTGACGGGTTCCATAGTCAAAAGTTCGAAAACGTAAAACAATATTTCGTAAATTGCCGTTAAAGTAGCGAACTATTATTCGCAGCATGTAGAGGTCATAGGTCAATTCAAGAAGTTACTCGTACAAACGCTATCAGGTTTAAAACAGTGTCAAACATGAAATAGTCGCTAACTCGAGTATATTTCAAATTGCGTAACCAGTAGTGTTTGTAGGTGAAGAGACAATGTTTAAAGTCAATCTCAATCGGGCATGGTTAGTTCTTGTATGGGATACTGCCTGAGAAAACCAGCTAGGGAATTTTTTTTTGTTTCATCACATACATATCAAACATATGAGACAACGTTCGTGCACCTTTTTTTCACTGTAATGTCAATTATTTTTAGTAGAAAAACATGGAAATTTAGGCATGTTTTCAAGTTCATGAACATTTTTCCAATTTCTCTGTTATTTTTGGAGATCAAGTTGGTGATGATGTCGGCACACCGTGGGGTTTGACCTGTTAACGTACCGTGAAAAGTCGTACAAAGTGAACGCAAAGTTGTGCAAAGTGATTGGAAAGTTTGTAGATATATTTGTATGCTTGACCTAACTTGTTGGCATATAGAAACCCGCAGTTGTAAAGTCAAATAAATGAATAAAAGCGAGATGAAAACAGCCTATATAAGCAGAGTATCACATGAGCTGACTGGCCGTAAAAATGATAGAAAACAGCATGCAAAGTTGGTAAAAGTGTTCGAAACGTTGGCGGAGTTACATGTATATTTAACCTAAGTCATTGGAATGCCAACCCCGCAGTAAAATTTCAAAAACATTAAGTAATTGTCTGGAAAATGCCAGATATATAAGCAGATTATCGCAACTGCAAACCGAAAATCGAAGACAAACTGCTTGCAAAGTTTTAAAAAGCGATTGCAAAGTTTGTAGATTCGTTTGGGAATGTTACATATGATATTATATTGACGGGTTCCATAGTCAAAAGTTAGAAAACGTAAAACAATATTTCGTAAATTGTCGTTAAAGTAGCGAACTATTATTCGCAGCATGTAGAGGTCATAGGTCAATTCAAGAAGTTACTCGTACAAACGCTATCAGGTTTAAAACAGTGTCAAACATGAAATAGTCGCCAACTCGAGTATATTTCAAATTGCGTAACCAGTAGTGTTGGTAGGTGAAGAGACAATGTTTAAAGTCAATCTCAATCGGGCATGGTTAGTTCTTGCATGGGATACTGCCTGAGAAAACCAGCTAGGGAATTTTTTTTTGTTTCATCACATACATATCAAACATATGAGACAACGTTCGTGCACCTTTTTTTCACTGTAATGTCAATTATTTTTAGTAGAAAAACATGGAAATTTAGGCATGTTTTCAAGTTCATGAACATTTTTCCAATTTCTCTGTTATTTTTGGAGATCAAGTTGGTGATGATGTCGGCACATAGTGGGGTTTGACCTGTTAACGTACCGTGAAAAGTCGTACAAAGTGAACGCAAAGTTGTGCAAAGTGATTGGAAAGTTTGTAGATATATTTGTATGCTTGACCTAACTTGTTGGCATATAGAAACCCGCAGTTGTAAAGTCAAATAAATGAATAAAAGCGAGATGAAAACAGCCTATATAAGCAGAGTATCACATGAGCTGACTGGCCGTAAAAATGATAGAAAACAGCATGCAAAGTTGGTAAAAGTGTTCGAAACGTTGGCGGAGTTACATGTATATTTAACCTAAGTCATTGGAATGCCAACCCCGCAGTAAAATTTCAAAAACATTAAGTAATTGTCTGGAAAATGCCAGATATATAAGCAGATTATCGCAACTGCAAACCGAAAATCGAAGACAAACTGCTTGCAAAGTTTTAAAAAGCGATTGCAAAGTTTGTAGATTCGTTTGGGAATGTTACATATGATATTATATTGACGGGTTCCATAGTCAAAAGTTCGAAAACGTAAAACAATATTTCGTAAATTGCCGTTAAAGTAGCGAACTATTATTCGCAGCATGTAGAGGTCATAGGTCAATTCAAGAAGTTACTCGTACAAACGCTATCAGGTTTAAAACAGTGTCAAACATGAAATAGTCGCTAACTCGAGTATATTTCAAATTGCGTAACCAGTAGTGTTGGTAGGTGAAGAGACAATGTTTAAAGTCAATCTCAATCGGGCATGGTTAGTTCTTGCATGGGATACTGCCTGAGAAAACCAGCTAGGGATTTTTTTTTTGTTTCATCACATACATATCAAACATATGAGACAACGTTCGTGCACCTTTTTTTCACTGTAATGTCAATTATTTTTAGTAGAAAAACATGGAAATTTAGGCATGTTTTCAAGTTCATGAACATTTTTCCAATTTCTCTGTTATTTTTGGAGATCAAGTTGGTGATGATGTCGGCACACCGTGGGGTTTGACCTGTTAACGTACCGTGAAAAGTCGTACAAAGTGAACGCAAAGTTGTGCAAAGTGATTGGAAAGTTTGTAGATATATTTGTATGCTTGACCTAACTTGTTGGCATATAGAAACCCGCAGTTGTAAAGTCAAATAAATGAATAAAAGCGAGATGAAAACAGCCTATATAAGCAGAGTATCACATGAGCTGACTGGCCGTAAAAATGATAGAAAACAGCATGCAAAGTTGGTAAAAGTGTTCGAAACGTTGGCGGAGTTACATGTATATTTAACCTAAGTCATTGGTATGCCAACCCGGCAGTAAAATTTCAAAAACATTAAGTAATTGTCTGGAAAATGCCAGATATATAAGCAGATTATCGCAACTGCAAACCGAAAATCGAAGACAAACTGCTTGCAAAGTTTTGAAAAGCGATTGCAAAGTTTGTAGATTCGTTTGGGAATGTTACATATGATATTATATTGACGGGTTCCATAGTCAAAAGTTCGAAAACGTAAAACAATATTTCGTAAATTGCCGTTAAAGTAGCGAACTATTATTCGCAGCATGTAGAGGTCATAGGTCAATTCAAGAAGTTACTCGTACAAACGCTATCAGGTTTAAAACAGTGTCAAACATGAAATAGTCGCTAACTCGAGTATATTTCAAATTGCGTAACCAGTAGTGTTGGTAGGTGAAGAGACAATGTTTAAAGTCAATCTCAATCGGGCATGGTTAGTTCTTGCATGGGATACTGCCTGAGAAAACCAGCTAGGGAATTTTTTTTTGTTTCATCACATACATATCAAACATATGAGACAACGTTCGTGCACCTTTTTTTCACTGTAATGTCAATTATTTTTAGTAGAAAAACATGGAAATTTAGGCATGTTTTCAAGTTCATGAACATTTTTCCAATTTCTCTGTTATTTTTGGAGATCAAGTTGGTGATGATGTCGGCACACCGTGGGGTTTGACCTGTTAACGTACCGTGAAAAGTCGTACAAAGTGAACGCAAAGTTGTGCAAAGTGATTGGAAAGTTTGTAGATATATTTGTATGCTTGACCTAACTTGTTGGCATATAGAAACCCGCAGTTGTAAAGTCAAATAAATGAATAAAAGCGAGATGAAAACAGCCTATATAAGCAGAGTATCACATGAGCTGACTGGCCGTAAAAATGATAGAAAACAGCATGCAAAGTTGGTAAAAGTGTTCGAAACGTTGGCGGAGTTACATGTATATTTAACCTAAGTCATTGGAATGCCAACCCCGCAGTAAAATTTCAAAAACATTAAGTAATTGTCTGGAAAATGCCAGATATATAAGCAGATTATCGCAACTGCAAACCGAAAATCGAAGACAAACTGCTTGCAAAGTTTTAAAAAGCGATTGCAAAGTTTGTAGATTCGTTTGGGAATGTTACATATGATATTATATTGACGGGTTCCATAGTCAAAAGTTCGAAAACGTAAAACAATATTTCGTAAATTGCCGTTAAAGTAGCGAACTATTATTCGCAGCATGTAGAGGTCATAGGTCAATTCAAGAAGTTACTCGTACAAACGCTATCAGGTTTAAAACAGTGTCAAACATGAAATAGTCGCTAACTCGAGTATATTTCAAATTGCGTAACCAGTAGTGTTGGTAGGTGAAGAGACAATGTTTAAAGTCAATCTCAATCGGGCATGGTTAGTTCTTGCATGGGATACTGCCTGAGAAAACCAGCTAGGAAATTTTTTTTTGTTTCATCACATACATATCAAACATATGAGACAACGTTCGTGCACCTTTTTTTCACTGTAATGTCAATTATTTTTAGTAGAAAAACATGGAAATTTAGGCATGTTTTCAAGTTCATGAACATTTTTCCAATTTCTCTGTTATTTTTGGAGATCAAGTTGGTGATGATGTCGGCACACCGTGGGGTTTGACCTGTTAACGTACCGTGAAAAGTCGTACAAAGTGAACGCAAAGTTGTGCAAAGTGATTGGAAAGTTTGTAGATATATTTGTATGCTTGACCTAACTTGTTGGCATATAGAAACCCGCAGTTGTAAAGTCAAATAAATGAATAAAAGCGAGATGAAAACAGCCTATATAAGCAGAGTATCACATGAGCTGACTGGCCGTAAAAATGATAGAAAACAGCATGCAAAGTTGGTAAAAGTGTTCGAAACGTTGGCGGAGTTACATGTATATTTAACCTAAGTCATTGGAATGCCAACCCCGCAGTTAAATTTCGAAAACATTAAGTAATTGTCTGGAAAATGCCAGATATATAAGCAGATTATCGCAACTGCAAACCGAAAATCGAAGACAAACTGCTTGCAAAGTTTTGAAAAGCGATTGCAAAGTTTGTAGATTCGTTTGGGAATGTTACATATGATATTATATTGACGGGTTCCATAGTCAAAAGTTCGAAAACGTAAAACAATATTTCGTAAATTGCCGTTAAAGTAGCGAACTATTATTCGCAGCATGTAGAGGTCATAGGTCAATTCAAGAAGTTACTCGTACAAACGCTATCAGGTTTAAAACAGTGTCAAACATGAAATAGTCGCCAACTCGAGTATATTTCAAATTGCGTAACCAGTAGTGTTGGTAGGTGAAGAGACAATGTTTAAAGTCAATCTCAATCGGGCATGGTTAGTTCTTGCATGGGATACTGCCTGAGAAAACCAGCTAGGGGATTTTTTTTTTGTTTCATCACATACATATCAAACATATGAGACAACGTTCGTGCACCTTTTTTTCACTGTAATGTCAATTATTTTTAGTAGAAAAACATGGAAATTTAGGCATGTTTTCAAGTTCATGAACATTTTTCCAATTTCTCTGTTATTTTTGGAGATCAAGTTGGTGATGATGTCGGCACACCGTGGGGTTTGACCTGTTAACGTACCGTGAAAAGTCGTACAAAGTGAACGCAAAGTTGTGCAAAGTGATTGGAAAGTTTGTAGATATATTTGTATGCTTGACCTAACTTGTTGGCATATAGAAACCCGCAGTTGTAAAGTCAAATAAATGAATAAAAGCGAGATGAAAACAGCCTATATAAGCAGAGTATCACATGAGCTGACTGGCCGTAAAAATTATAGAAAACAGCATGCAAAGTTGGTAAAAGTGTTCGAAACGTTGGCGGAGTTACATGTATATTTAACCTAAGTCATTGGAATGCCAACCCCGCAGTTAAATTTCGAAAACATTAAGTAATTGTCTGGAAAATGCCAGATATATAAGCAGATTATCGCAACTGCAAACCGAAAATCGAAGACAAACTGCTTGCAAAGTTTTGAAAAGCGATTGCAAAGTTTGTAGATTCGTTTGGGAATGTTACATATGATATTATATTGACGGGTTCCATAGTCAAAAGTTAGAAAACGTAAAACAATATTTCGTAAATTGCCGTTAAAGTAGCGAACTATTATTCGCAGCATGTAGAGGTCATAGGTCAATTCAAGAAGTTACTCGTACAAACGCTATCAGGTTTAAAACAGTGTCAAACATGAAATAGTCGCCAACTCGAGTATATTTCAAATTGCGTAACCAGTAGTGTTGGTAGGTGAAGAGACAATGTTTAAAGTCAATCTCAATCGGGCATGGTTAGTTCTTGCATGGGAGACTGCCTGAGAAAACCAGCTAGGGAAATTTTTTATGGTTTCATCACATACATATCAAACATATGAGACAACGTTCGTGCATCTTTTTTTCACTGTAATGTCAATTATTTTTAGTAGAAAAACATGGAAATTTAGGTATGTTTTCAAGTTCATGAACATTTTTCCAATTTCTCTGTTATTTTTGGAGATCAAGTTGGTGATGATGTCGGCACATAGTGGGGTTTGACCTGTTAACGTACCGTGAAAAGTCGTACAAAGTGAACGCAAAGTTGTGCAAAGTGATTGGAAAGTTTGTAGATATATTTGTATGCTTGACCTAAATTGTTGGCATATTGAAACCCGCAGTTGTAAAGTCAAATGAATGAATAAAAGCGAGATGAAAACAGCCTATATAAGCAGAGTATCACATGAGCTGACTGGCCGTAAAAATGATAGAAAACAGCATGCAAAGTTGGTAAAAGTGTTCGAAACGTTGGCGGAGTTACATGTATATTTAACCTAAGTCATTGGAATGCCAACCCCGCAGTAAAATTTCAAAAACATTAAGTAATTGTCTGGAAAATGCCAGATATATAAGCAGATTATCGCAACTGCAAACCGAAAATCGAAGACAAACTGCTTGCAAAGTTTTGAAAAGCGATTGCAAAGTTTGTAGATTCGTTTGGGAATGTTACATATGATATTATATTGACGGGTTCCATAGTCAAAAGTTCGAAAACGTAAAACAATATTTCGTAAATTGCCGTTAAAGTAGCGAACTATTATTATTCGCAGCACGTAGAGGTCATAGGTCAATTCAAGAAGTTACTCGTACAAACGCGATCAGGTTTAAAACAGTGTCAAACATGAAATAGTCGCAAACTCGAGTATATTTCAAATTGCGTAACCAGTAGTGTTGGTAGGTGAAGTGACAAAGTTTAATGTCATGCTCAATCGGGCATGGTTAGTTCTTGCATGGGAGACTGCCTGAGAAAACCAGCTAGGGAATTTTTTTTTTGTTTCATCACATACATATCAAACATATGAGACAACGTTCGTGCATCTTTTTTTCACTGTAATGTCAATTATTTTTAGTAGAAAAACATGGAAATTTAGGCATGTTTTCAAGTTCATGAACATTTTTCCAATTTCTCTGTTTTTTTTGGAGATCAAGTTGGTGATGATGTCGGCACATAGTGGGGTTTGACCTGTTAACGTACCGAGAAAAGTCGTACAAAGTGAACGCAAAGTTGTGCAAAGTGATTGGAAAGTTTGTAGATATATTTGCATGCTTGACCTAACTTGTTGGCATATAGAAACCCGCAGTTGTAAAGTCAAATAAATGAATAAAAGCGAGATGAAAACAGCCTATATAAGCAGAGTATCACATGAGCTGACTGGCCGTAAAAATGATAGAAAACAGCATGCAAAGTTGGTAAAAGTGTTCGAAACGTTGGCGGAGTTACATGTATATTTAACCTAAGTCATTGGAATGCCAACCCCGCAGTAAAATTTCAAAAACATTAAGTAATTGTCTGGAAAATGCCAGATATATAAGCAGATTATCGCAACTGCAAACCGAAAATCGAAGACAAACTGCTTGCAAAGTTTTGAAAAGCGATTGCAAAGTTTGTAGATTCGTTTGGGAATGTTACATATGATATTATATTGACGGGTTCCATAGTCAAAAGTTCGAAAACGTAAAACAATATTTCGTAAATTGCCGTTAAAGTAGCGAACTATTATTATTCGCAGCACGTAGAGGTCATAGGTCAATTCAAGAAGTTACTCGGACAAACGCGATCAGGTTTAAAACAGTGTCAAACATGAAATAGTCGCAAACTCGAGTATATTTCAAATTGCGTAACCAGTAGTGTTGGTAGGTGAAGTGACAAAGTTTAATGTCATGCTCAATCGGGCATGGTTAGTTCTTGCATGGGAGACTGCCTGAGAAAACCAGCTAGGGAATTTTTTTTTTGTTTCATCACATACATATCAAACATATGAGACAACGTTCGTGCATCTTTTTTTCACTGTAATGTCAATTATTTTTAGTAGAAAAACATGGAAATTTAGGCATGTTTTCAAGTTCATGAACATTTTTCCAATTTCTCTGTTTTTTTTGGAGATCAAGTTGGTGATGATGTCGGCACATAGTGGGGTTTGACCTGTTAACGTACCGAGAAAAGTCGTACAAAGTGAACGCAAAGTTGTGCAAAGTGATTGGAAAGTTTGTAGATATATTTGCATGCTTGACCTAACTTGTTGGCATATAGAAACCCGCAGTTGTAAAGTCAAATAAATGAATAAAAGCGAGATGAAAACAGCCTATATAAGCAGAGTATCACATGAGCTGACTGGCCGTAAAAATGATAGAAAACAGCATGCAAAGTTGGTAAAAGTGTTCGAAACGTTGGCGGAGTTACATGTATATTTAACCTAAGTCATTGGAATGCCAACCCCGCAGTAAAATTTCAAAAACATTAAGTAATTGTCTGGAAAATGCCAGATATATAAGCAGATTATCGCAACTGCAAACCGAAAATCGAAGACAAACTGCTTGCAAAGTTTTGAAAAGCGATTGCAAAGTTTGTAGATTCGTTTGGGAATGTTACATATGATATTATATTGACGGGTTCCATAGTCAAAAGTTAGAAAACGTAAAACAATATTTCGTAAATTGCCGTTAAAGTAGCGAACTATTATTCGCAGCATGTAGAGGTCATAGGTCAATTCAAGAAGTTACTCGTACAAACGCTATCAGGTTTAAAACAGTGTCAAACATGAAATAGTCGCCAACTCGAGTATATTTCAAATTGCGCAAACAGTAATGTTGGTAGGTGAAGAGACAATGTTTAAAGTCAATCTCAATCGGGCATGGTTAGTTCTTGCATGGGATACTGCCTGAGAAAACCAGCTAGGGATTTTTTTTTTGTTTCATCACATACATATCAAACATATGAGACAACGTTTGTGCACCTTTTTTCACTGTAATGTCAATTATTTTTAGTAGAAAAACATGGAAATTTAGGCATGTTTTCAAGTTCATGAACATTTTTCCAATTTCTCTGTTATTTTTGGAGATCAAGTTGGTGATGATGTCGGCACACCGTGGGTTTGACCTGTTAACGTACCGTGAAAAGTCGTACAAAGTGAACGCAAAGTTGTGCAATGTGATTGGAAAGTTTGTAGATATATTTGTATGCTTGACCTAACTTGTTGGCATATAGAAACCCGCAGTTGTAAAGTCAAATAAATGAATAAAAGCGAGATGAAAACAGCCTATATAAGCAGAGTATCACATGAGCTGACTGGCCGTAAAAATGATAGAAAACAGCATGCAAAGTTGGTAAAAGTGTTCGAAACGTTGGCGGAGTTACATGTATATTTAACCTAAGTCATTGGAATGCCAACCCCGCAGTTAAATTTCGAAAACATTAAGTAATTGTCTGGAAAATGCCAGATATATAAGCAGATTATCGCAACTGCAAACCGCAAATCGAAGACAAACTGCTTGCAAAGTTTTGAAAAACGATTGCAAAGTTTGTAGATTCGTTTGGGAATGTTACATATGATATTATATTGACGGGTTCCATAGTCAAAAGTTAGAAAACGTAAAACAATATTTCGTAAATTGCCGTTAAAGTAGCGAACTATTATTCGCAGCATGTAGAGGTCATAGGTCAATTCAAGAAGTTACTCGTACAAACGCTATCAGGTTTAAAACAGTGTCAAACATGAAATAGTCGCCAACTCGAGTTTATTTCAAATTGCGTAACCAGTAATGTTGGTAGGTGAAGAGACAATGTTTAAAGTCAATCTCAATCGGGCATGGTTAGTTCTTGCATGGGATACTGCCTGAGAAAACCAGCTAGGGAATTTTTTTTTGTTTCATCACATACATATCAAACATATGAGACAACGTTCGTGCACCTTTTTTCACTGTAATGTCAATTATTTTTAGTAGAAAAACATGGAAATTTAGGCATGTTTTCAAGTTCATGAACATTTTTCCAATTTCTCTGTTATTTTTGGAGATCAAGTTGCTGATGATGTCGGCACACCGTGGGGTTTGACCCGTTAACGTACCGTGAAAAGTCGTACAAAATGAACGCAAAGTTGTGCAAAGTGATTGGAAAGTTTGTAGATATATTTGTATGCTTGACCTAACTTGTTGGCATATAGAAACCCGCTGTTGTAAAGTCAAATAAATGAATAAAAGCGAGATGAAAACAGCCTATATAAGCAGAGTATCACATGAGCTGACTGGCCGTAAAAATGATAGAAAACAGCATGCAAAGTTGGTAAAAGTGTTCGAAACGTTGGCGGAGTTACATGTATATTTAACCTAAGTCATTGGAATGCCAACCCCGCAGTAAAATTTCAAAAACATTAAGTAATTGTCTGGAAAATGCCAGATATATAAGCAGATTATCGCAACTGCAAACCGAAAATCGAAGACAAACTGCTTGCAAAGTTTTGAAAAGCGATTGCAAAGTTTGTAGATTCGTTTGGGAATGTTACATATGATATTATATTGACGGGTTCCATAGTCAAAAGTTAGAAAACGTAAAACAATATTTCGTAAATTGCCGTTAAAGTAGCGAACTATTATTCGCAGCATGTAGAGGTCATAGGTCAATTCAAGAAGTTACTCGTACAAACGCTATCAGGTTTAAAACAGTGTCAAACATGAAATAGTCGCCAACTCGAGTTTATTTCAAATTGCGTAACCAGTAATGTTGGTAGGTGAAGAGACAATGTTTAAAGTCAATCTCAATCGGGCATGGTTAGTTCTTGCATGGGATACTGCCTGAGAAAACCAGCTAGGGAATTTTTTTTTGTTTCATCACATACATATCAAACATATGAGACAACGTTCGTGCACCTTTTTTCACTGTAATGTCAATTATTTTTAGTAGAAAAACATGGAAATTTAGGCATGTTTTCAAGTTCATGAACATTTTTCCAATTTCTCTGTTATTTTTGGAGATCAAGTTGCTGATGATGTCGGCACACCGTGGGGTTTGACCCGTTAACGTACCGTGAAAAGTCGTACAAAATGAACGCAAAGTTGTGCAAAGTGATTGGAAAGTTTGTAGATATATTTGTATGCTTGACCTAACTTGTTGGCATATAGAAACCCGCTGTTGTAAAGTCAAATAAATGAATAAAAGCGAGATGAAAACAGCCTATACAAGCAGAGTATCACATGAGCTGACTGGCCGTAAAAATGATAGAAAACAGCATGCAAAGTTGGTAAAAGTGTTCGAAACGTTGGCGGAGTTACATGTATATTTAACCTAAGTCATTGGAATGCCAACCCCGCAGTAAAATTTCAAAAACATTAAGTAATTGTCTGGAAAATGCCAGATATATAAGCAGATTATCGCAACTGCAAACCGAAAATCGAAGACAAACTGCTTGCAAAGTTTTGAAAAGCGATTGCAAAGTTTGTAGATTCGTTTGGGAATGTTACATATGATATTATATTGACGGGTTCCATAGTCAAAAGTTAGAAAACGTAAAACAATATTTCGTAAATTGCCGTTAAAGTAGCGAACTATTATTCGCAGCATGTAGAGGTCATAGGTCAATTCAAGAAGTTACTCGTACAAACGCTATCAGCTTTAAAACAGTGTCAAACATGAAATAGTCGCCAACTCGAGTATATTTCAAATTGCGCAACCAGTGATGTTGGTAGGTGAAGAGACAATGTTTAAAGTCAATCTCAATCGGGCATGGTTAGTTCTTGCATGGGATACTGCCTGAGAAAACCAGCTAGGGATTTTTTTTTTGTTTCATCACATACATATCAAACATATGAGACAACGTTTGTGCACCTTTTTTCACTGTAATGTCAATTATTTTTAGTAGAAAAACATGGAAATTTAGGCATGTTTTCAAGTTCATGAACATTTTTCCAATTTCTCTGTTATTTTTGGAGATCAAGTTGGTGATGATGTCGGCACACCGTGGGTTTGACCTGTTAACGTACCGTGAAAAGTCGTACAAAGTGAACGCAAAGTTGTGCAATGTGATTGGAAAGTTTGTAGATATATTTGTATGCTTGACCTAACTTGTTGGCATATAGAAACCCGCAGTTGTAAAGTCAAATAAATGAATAAAAGCGAGATGAAAACAGCCTATATAAGCAGAGTATCACATGAGCTGACTGGCCGTAAAAATGATAGAAAACAGCATGCAAAGTTGGTAAAAGTGTTCGAAACGTTGGCGGAGTTACATGTATATTTAACCTAAGTCATTGGAATGCCAACCCCGCAGTTAAATTTCGAAAACATTAAGTAATTGTCTGGAAAATGCCAGATATATAAGCAGATTATCGCAACTGCAAACCGCAAATCGAAGACAAACTGCTTGCAAAGTTTTGAAAAACGATTGCAAAGTTTGTAGATTCGTTTGGGAATGTTACATATGATATTATATTGACGGGTTCCATAGTCAAAAGTTAGAAAACGTAAAACAATATTTCGTAAATTGCCGTTAAAGTAGCGAACTATTATTCGCAGCATGTAGAGGTCATAGGTCAATTCAAGAAGTTACTCGTACAAACGCTATCAGGTTTAAAACAGTGTCAAACATGAAATAGTCGCCAACTCGAGTATATTTCAAATTGCGCATACAGTAATGTTGGTAGGTGAAGAGACAATGTTTAAAGTCAATCTCAATCGGGCATGGTTAGTTCTTGCATGGGATACTGCCTGAGAAAACCAGCTAGGGATTTTTTTTTGTTTCATCACATACATATCAAACATATGAGACAACGTTTGTGCACCTTTTTTCACTGTAATGTCAATTATTTTTAGTTGAAAAACATGGAAATTTAGGCATGTTTTCAAGTTCATGAACATTTTTCCAATTTCTCTGTTATTTTTGGAGATCAAGTTGGTGATGATGTCGGCACACCGTGGGTTTGACCTGTTAACGTACCGTGAAAAGTCGTACAAAGTGAACGCAAAGTTGTGCAAAGTGATTGGAAAGTTTGTAGATATATTTGTATGCTTGACCTAACTTGTTGGCATATAGAAACCCGCAGTTGTAAAGTCAAATAAATGAATAAAAGCGAGATGAAAACAGCCTATATAAGCAGAGTATCACATGAGCTGACTGGCCGTAAAAATGATAGAAAACAGCATGCAAAGTTGGTAAAAGTGTTCGAAACGTTGGCGGAGTTACATGTATATTTAACCTAAGTCATTGGAATGCCAACCCCGCAGTTAAATTTCGAAAACATTAAGTAATTGTCTGGAAAATGCCAGATATATAAGCAGATTATCGCAACTGCAAACCGCAAATCGAAGACAAACTGCTTGCAAAGTTTTGAAAAACGATTGCAAAGTTTGTAGATTCGTTTGGGAATGTTACATATGATATTATATTGACGGGTTCCATAGTCAAAAGTTAGAAAACGTAAAACAATATTTCGTAAATTGCCGTTAAAGTAGCGAACTATTATTCGCAGCATGTAGAGGTCATAGGTCAATTCAAGAAGTTACTCGTACAAACGCTATCAGGTTTAAAACAGTGTCAAACATGAAATAGTCGCCAACTCGAGTATATTTCAAATTGCGTAACCAGTAATGTTGGTAGGTGAAGAGACAATGTTTAAAGTCAATCTCAATCGGGCATGGTTAGTTCTTGCATGGGATACTGCCTGAGAAAACCAGCTAGGGATTTTTTTTTTGTTTCATCACATACATATCAAACATATAGACAACGTTCGTGCATCTTTTTTTCACTGTAATGTCAATTATTTTTAGTAGAAAAACATGGAAATTTAGGCATGTTTTCAAGTTCATGAACATTTTTCCAATTTCTCTGTTATTTTTGGAGATCAAGTTGGTGATGATGTCGGCACATAGTGGGGTTTGACCTGTTAACGCACCGTGAAAAGTCGTACAAAGTGAACGCAAAGTTGTGCAAAGTGATTGGAAAGTTTGTAGATATATTTGTATGCTTGACCTAACTTGTTGGCATATAGAAACCCGCAGTTGTAAAGTCAAATAAATGAATAAAAGCGAGATGAAATCAGCCTATATAAGTAGAGTATCACATGAGCTGACTGGCCGTAAAAATGATAGAAAACAGCATGCAAAGTTGGTAAAAGTGTTCGAAACGTTGGCGGAGTTACATGTATATTTAACCTAAGTCATTGGAATGCCAACCCCGCAGTTAAATTTCGAAAACATTAAGTAATTGTCTGGAAAATGCCAGATATATAAGCAGATTATCGCAACTGCAAACCGCAAATCGAAGACAAACTGCTTGCAAAGTTTTGAAAAACGATTGCAAAGTTTGTAGATTCGTTTGGGAATGTTACATATGATATTATATTGACGGGTTCCATAGTCAAAAGTTAGAAAACGTAAAACAATTTTTCGTAAATTGCCGTTAAAGTAGCGAACTATTATTCGCAGCATGTAGAGGTCATAGGTCAATTCAAGAAGTTACTCGTACAAACGCTATCAGGTTTAAAACAGTGTCAAACATGAAATAGTCGCCAACTCGAGTATATTTCAAATTGCGTAACCAGTAGTGTTGGTAGGTGAAGAGACAAAGTTTAAAGTCAAGCTCAATCGGGCATGGGTAGTTCTTGCATGGGAGACTGCCTGAGAAAACCAGCTAGGGATTTTTTTTGTTTCATCACATACATATCAAACATATGAGACAACGTTCGTGCATCTTTTTTTCACTGTAATGTCAATTATTTTTAGTAGAAAAACATGGAAATTTAGGCATGTTTTCAAGTTCATGAACATTTTTCCAATTTCTCTGTTATTTTTGGAGATCAAGTTGGTGATGATGTCGGCACATAGTGGGGTTTGACCTGTTAACGTACCGTGAAAAGTCGTACTAAGTGAACGCAAAGTTGTGCAAAGTGATTGGAAAGTTTGTAGATATATTTGTATGCTTGACCTAACTTGTTGGCATATAGAAACCCGCAGTTGTAAAGTCAAATAAATGAATAAAAGCGAGATGAAAACAGCCTATATAAGCAGAGTATCACATGAGCTGACTGGCCGTAAAAATGATAGAAAACAGCATGCAAAGTTGGTAAAAGTGTTCGAAACGTTGGCGGAGTTACATGTATATTTAACCTAAGTCATTGGAATGCCAACCCCGCAGTTAAATTTCGAAAACATTAAGTAATTGTCTGGAAAATGCCAGATATATAAGCAGATTATCGCAACTGCAAACCGCAAATCGAAGACAAACTGCTTGCAAAGTTTTGAAAACCGATTGCAAAGTTTGTAGATTCGTTTGGGAATGTTACATATGATATTATATTGACGGGTTCCATAGTCAAAAGTTAGAAAACGTAAAACAATATTTCGTAAATTGCCGTTAAAGTAGCGAACTATTATTCGCAGCATGTAGAGGTCATAGGTCAATTCAAGAAGTTACTCGTACAAACGCTATCAGGTTTAAAACAGTGTCAAACATGAAATAGTCGCCAACTCGAGTATATTTCAAATTGCGTAACCAGTAGTGTTGGTAGGTGAAGAGACAAAGTTTAAAGTCAAGCTCAATCGGGCATGGGTAGTTCTTGCATGGGAGAGTGCCTGAGAAAACCAGCTAGGGATTTTTTTTTGTTTCATCACATACATATCAAACATATGAGACAACGTTCGTGCATCTTTTTTTCACTGTAATGTCAATTATTTTTAGTAGAAAAACATGGAAATTTAGGCATGTTTTCAAGTTCATGAACATTTTTCCAATTTCTCTGTTATTTTTGGAGATCAAGTTGGTGATGATGTCGGCACATAGTGGGGTTTGACCTGTTAACGTACCGTGAAAAGTCGTACAAAGTGAACGCAAAGTTGTGCAAAGTGATTGGAAAGTTTGTAGATATATTTGTATGCTTGACCTAACTTGTTGGCATATAGAAACCCGCAGTTGTAAAGTCAAATAAATGAATAAAAGCGAGATGAAAACAGCCTATATAAGCAGAGTATCACATGAGCTGACTGGCCGTAAAAATGATAGAAAACAGCATGCAAAGTTGGTAAAAGTGTTCGAAACGTTGGCGGAGTTACATGTATATTTAACCTAAGTCATTGGAATGCCAACCCCGCAGTTAAATTTCGAAAACATTAAGTAATTGTCTGGAAAATGCCAGATATATAAGCAGATTATCGCAACTGCAAACCGCAAATCGAAGACAAACTGCTTGCAAAGTTTTGAAAACCGATTGCAAAGTTTGTAGATTCGTTTGGGAATGTTACATATGATATTATATTGACGGGTTCCATAGTCAAAAGTTAGAAAACGTAAAACAATATTTCGTAAATTGCCGTTAAAGTAGCGAACTATTATTCGCAGCATGTAGAGGTCATAGGTCAATTCAAGAAGTTACTCGTACAAACGCTATCAGGTTTAAAACAGTGTCAAACATGAAATAGTCGCCAACTCGAGTATATTTCAAATTGCGTAACCAGTAGTGTTGGTAGGTGAAGAGACAAAGTTTAAAGTCAAGCTCAATCGGGCATGGGTAGTTCTTGCATGGGAGAGTGCCTGAGAAAACCAGCTAGGGATTTTTTTTTGTTTCATCACATACATATCAAACATATGAGACAACGTTCGTGCATCTTTTTTTCACTGTAATGTCAATTATTTTTAGTAGAAAAACATGGAAATTTAGGCATGTTTTCAAGTTCATGAACATTTTTCCAATTTCTCTGTTATTTTTGGAGATCAAGTTGGTGATGATGTCGGCACATAGTGGGGTTTGACCTGTTAACGTACCGTGAAAAGTCGTACAAAGTGAACGCAAAGTTGTGCAAAGTGATTGGAAAGTTTGTAGATATATTTGTATGCTTGACCTAACTTGTTGGCATATAGAAACCCGCAGTTGTAAAGTCAAATAAATGAATAAAAGCGAGATGAAATCAGCCTATATAATCAGAGTATCACATGAGCTGACTGGCCGTAAAAATGATAGAAAACAGCATGAAAAGTTGGTAAAAGTGTTCGAAACGTTGGCGGAGTTACATGTATATTTAACCTAAGTCATTGGAATGCCAACCCCGCAGTTAAATTTCGAAAACATTAAGTAATTGTCTGGAAAATGCCAGATATATAAGCAGATTATCGCAACTGCAAACCGCAAATCGAAGACAAACTGCTTGCAAAGTTTTGAAAAACGATTGCAAAGTTTGTAGATTCGTTTGGGAATGTTACATATGATATTATATTGACGGGTTCCATAGTCAAAAGTTCGAAAACGTAAAACAATATTTCGTAAATTGCCGTTAAAGTAGCGAACTATTATTATTCGCAGCATGTAGAGGTCATAGGTCAATTCAAGAAGTTACTCGTACAAACGCGATCAGGTTTAAAACAGTGTCAAACATGAAATAGTCGCCAACTGCAGTTATTTCAAATTGAGTAACCAGTAGTGTTGGTAGTTGAAGAGACAAAGTTTAAAGTCAAGCTCAATCGGGCATGGTTAGTTCTTGCATGGGAGACTGCCTGAGAAAACCAGCTAGGGAAATTTTTTTTTGTTTCATCACATACATATCAAACATATGAGACAACGTTCGTGCATCTTTTTTTCACTGTAATGTCAATTATTTTTAGTAGAAAAACATGGAAATTGAGGCATGTTTTCAAGTTCATGAACATTTTTCCAATTTCTCTGTTATTTTTGGAGATCAAGTTGGTGATGATGTCGGCACATCGTGGGGTTTAACCTGTTAACGTACCGTGAAAAGTCGTACAAAGTGAACGCAAAGTTGTGCAAAGTGATTGGAAAGTTTGTAGATATATTTGTATGCTTGACCTAACTTGTTGGCATATAGAAACCCGCAGTTGTAAAGTTAAATAAATGAATAAAAGCGAGATGAAATCAGCCTATATAAACAGAGTATCACATGAGCTGACTGGCCGTAAAAATGATAGAAAACAGCATGCAAAGTTGGTAAAAGTGTTCGAAACGTTCGCGGAGTTACATGTATATTTAACCTAAGTCATTGGAATGCCAACCCCGCAGTTAAATTTCGAAAACATTAAGTAATTGTCTGGAAAATGCCAGATATATAAGCAGATTATCGCAACTGCAAACCGCAAATCGAAGACAAACTGCTTGCAAAGTTTTGAAAACCGATTGCAAAGTTTGTAGATTCGTTTGGGAATGTTACATATGATATTATATTGACGGGTTCCATAGTCAAAAGTTAGAAAACGTAAAACAATATTTCGTAAATTGCCGTTAAAGTAGCGAACTATTATTCGCAGCATGTAGAGGTCATAGGTCAATTCAAGAAGTTACTCGTACAAACGCTATCAGGTTTAAAACAGTGTCAAACATGAAATAGTCGCCAACTCGAGTATATTTCAAATTGCGTAACCAGTAGTGTTGGTAGGTGAAGAGACAAAGTTTAAAGTCAAGCTCAATCGGGCATGGGTAGTTCTTGCATGGGAGAGTGCCTGAGAAAACCAGCTAGGGATTTTTTTTTGTTTCATCACATACATATCAAATATATGAGACAACGTTCGTGCATCTTTTTTCACTGTAATGTCAATTATTTTTAGTAGAAAAACATGGAAATTTAGGCATGTTTTCAAGTTCATGAACATTTTTCCAATTTCTCTGTTATTTTTGGAGATCAAGTTGGTGATGATGTCGGCACATAGTGGGGTTTGACCTGTTAACGTACCGTGAAAAGTCGTACAAAGTGAACGCAAAGTTGTGCAAAGTGATTGGAAAGTTTGTAGATATATTTGTATGCTTGACCTAACTTGTTGGCATATAGAAACCCGCAGTTGTAAAGTCAAATAAATGAATAAAAGCGAGATGAAAACAGCCTATATAAGCAGAGTATCACATGAGCTGACTGGCCGTAAAAATGATAGAAAACAGCATGCAAAGTTGGTAAAAGTGTTCGAAACGTTGGCGGAGTTACATGTATATTTAACCTAAGTCATTGGAATGCCAACCCCGCAGTTAAATTTCGAAAACATTAAGTAATTGTCTGGAAAATGCCAGATATATAAGCAGATTATCGCAACTGCAAACCGCAAATCGAAGACAAACTGCTTGCAAAGTTTTGAAAACCGATTGCAAAGTTTGTAGATTCGTTTGGGAATGTTACATATGATATTATATTGACGGGTTCCATAGTCAAAAGTTCGAAAACGTAAAACAATATTTCGTAAATTGCCGTTAAAGTAGCGAACTATTATTCGCAGCATGTAGAGGTCATAGGTCAATTCAAGAAGTTACTCGTACAAACGCTATCAGGTTTAAAACAGTGTCAAACATGAAATAGTCGCCAACTCGAGTATATTTCAAATTGCGTAACCAGTAGTGTTGGTAGGTGAAGAGACAAAGTTTAAAGTCAAGCTCAATCGGGCATGGGTAGTTCTTGCATGGGAGAGTGCCTGAGAAAACCAGCTAGGGATTTTTTTTTGTTTCATCACATACATATCAAACATATGAGACAACGTTCGTGCATCTTTTTTTCACTGTAATGTCAATTATTTTTAGTAGAAAAACATGGAAATTGAGGCATGTTTTCAAGTTCATGAACATTTTTCCAATTTCTCTGTTATTTTTGGA
Organism: Saccoglossus kowalevskii; assembly: GCF_978046115.1. NCBI lineage: Eukaryota > Metazoa > Hemichordata > Enteropneusta > Harrimaniidae > Saccoglossus > Saccoglossus kowalevskii. Next base: position 5,291,839 of record NC_140643.1, on the reverse strand, counting down.
GATCAAGTTGGTGATGATGTCGGCACATCGTGGGGTTTGACCTGTTAACGTACCGTGAAAAGTCGTACAAAGTGAACGCAAAGTTGTGCAAAGTGATTGGAAAGTTTGTAGATATATTTGTATGCTTGACCTATCTTGTTGGCATATAGAAACCCGCAGTTGTAAAGTCAAATAAATGAATAAAAGCGAGATGAAATCAGCCTATATAAGTAGAGTATCACATGAGCTGACTGGCCGTAAAAATGATAGAAAACAGCATGCAAAGTTGGTAAAAGTGTTCGAAACGTTGGCGGAGTTACATGTATATTTAACCTAAGTCATTGGAATGCCAACCCCGCAGTTAAATTTCGAAAACATTAAGTAATTGTCTGGAAAATGCCAGATATATAAGCAGATTATCGCAACTGCAAACCGCAAATCGAAGACAAACTGCTTGCAAAGTTTTGAAAAACGATTGCAAAGTTTGTAGATTCGTTTGGGAATGTTACATATGATATTATATTGACGGGTTCCATAGTCAAAAGTTAGAAAACGTAAAACAATATTTCGTAAATTGCCGTTAAAGTAGCGAACTATTATTCGCAGCATGTAGAGGTCATAGGTCAATTCAAGAAGTTACTCGTACAAACGCTATCAGGTTTAAAACAGTGTCAAACATGAAATAGTCGCCAACTCGAGTATATTTCAAATTGCGTAACCAGTAGTGTTGGTAGGTGAAGAGACAAAGTTTAAAGTCCAACTCAATCGGGCATGGGTAGTTCTTGCATGGGAGACTGCCTGAGAAAACCAGCTAGGGATTTTTTTTGTTTCATCACATACATATCAAACATATGAGACAACGTTCGTGCATCTTTTTTTCACTGTAATGTCAATTATTTTTAGTAGAAAAACATGGAAATTTAGGCATGTTTTCAAGTTCATGAACATTTTTCCAATTTCTCTGTTATTTTTGGAGATCAAGTTGGTAATGATGTCGGCACATAGTGGGGTTTGACCTGTTAACGTACCGTGAAAAGTCGTACAAAGTGAACGCAAAGTTGTGCAAAGTGATTGGAAAGTTTGTAGATATATTTATATGCTTGACCTAACTTGTTGGCATATAGAAACCCGCAGTTGTAAAGTCAAATAAATGAATAAAAGCGAGATGAAAACAGCCTATATAAGCAGAGTATCACATGAGCTGACTGGCCGTAAAAATGATAGAAAACAGCATGCAAAGTTGGTAAAAGTGTTCGAAACGTTGGCGGAGTTACATGTATATTTAACCTAAGTCATTGGAATGCCAACCCCGCAGTTAAATTTCGAAAACATTAAGTAATTGTCTGGAAAATGCCAGATATATAAGCAGATTATCGCAACTGCAAACCGCAAATCGAAGACAAACTGCTTGCAAAGTTTTGAAAACCGATTGCAAAGTTTGTAGATTCGTTTGGGAATGTTACATATGATATTATATTGACGGGTTCCATAGTCAAAAGTTAGAAAACGTAAAACAATATTTCGTAAATTGCCGTTAAAGTAGCGAACTATTATTCGCAGCATGTAGAGGTCATAGGTCAATTCAAGAAGTTACTCGTACAAACGCTATCAGGTTTAAAACAGTGTCAAACATGAAATAGTCGCCAACTCGAGTATATTTCAAATTGCGTAACCAGTAGTGTTGGTAGGTGAAGAGACAAAGTTTAAAGTCAAGCTCAATCGGGCATGGTTAGTTCTTGCATGGGAGACTGCCTGAGAAAACCAGCTAGGGAAATTTTTTTTTGTTTCATCACATACATATCAAACATATGAGACAACGTTCGTGCATCTTTTTTTCACTGTAATGTCAATTATTTTTAGTAGAAAAACATGGAAATTGAGGCATGTTTTCAAGTTCATGAACATTTTTCCAATTTCTCTGTTATTTTTGGAGATCAAGTTGGTGATGATGTCGGCACATCGTGGGGTTTGACCTGTTAACGTACCGTGAAAAGTCGTACAAAGTGAACGCAAAGTTGTGCAAAGTGATTGGAAAGTTTGTAGATATATTTGTATGCTTGACCTAACTTGTTGGCATATAGAAACCCGCAGTTGTAAAGTCAAATAAATGAATAAAAGCGAGATGAAATCAGCCTATATAAGTAGAGTATCACATGAGCTGACTGGCCGTAAAAATGATAGAAAACAGCATGCAAAGTTGGTAAAAGTGTTCGAAACGTTGGCGGAGTTACATGTATATTTAACCTAAGTCATTGGAATGCCAACCCCGCAGTTAAATTTCGAAAACATTAAGTAATTGTCTGGAAAATGCCAGATATATAAGCAGATTATCGCAACTGCAAACCGCAAATCGAAGACAAACTGCTTGCAAAGTTTTGAAAAACGATTGCAAAGTTTGTAGATTCGTTTGGGAATGTTACATATGATATTATATTGACGGGTTCCATAGTCAAAAGTTAGAAAACGTAAAACAATATTTCGTAAATTGCCGTTAAAGTAGCGAACTATTATTCGCAGCATGTAGAGGTCATAGGTCAATTCAAGAAGTTACTCGTACAAACGCTATCAGGTTTAAAACAGTGTCAAACATGAAATAGTCGCCAACTCGAGTATATTTCAAATTGCGTAACCAGTAGTGTTGGTAGGTGAAGAGACAAAGTTTAAAGTCCAACTCAATCGGGCATGGGTAGTTCTTGCATGGGAGACTGCCTGAGAAAACCAGCTAGGGATTTTTTTTTGTTTCATCACATACATATCAAACATATGAGACAACGTTCGTGCATCTTTTTTTCACTGTAATGTCAATTATTTTTAGTAGAAAAACATGGAAATTTAGGCATGTTTTCAAGTTCATGAACATTTTTCCAATTTCTCTGTTATTTTTGGAGATCAAGTTGGTAATGATGTCGGCACATAGTGGGGTTTGACCTGTTAACGTACCGTGAAAAGTCGTACAAAGTGAACGCAAAGTTGTGCAAAGTGATTGGAAAGTTTGTAGATATATTTATATGCTTGACCTAACTTGTTGGCATATAGAAACCCGCAGTTGTAAAGTCAAATAAATGAATAAAAGCGAGATGAAAACAGCCTATATAAGCAGAGTATCACATGAGCTGACTGGCCGTAAAAATGATAGAAAACAGCATGCAAAGTTGGTAAAAGTGTTCGAAACGTTGGCGGAGTTACATGTATATTTAACCTAAGTCATTGGAATGCCAACCCCGCAGTTAAATTTCGAAAACATTAAGTAATTGTCTGGAAAATGCCAGATATATAAGCAGATTATCGCAACTGCAAACCGCAAATCGAAGACAAACTGCTTGCAAAGTTTTGAAAAACGATTGCAAAGTTTGTAGATTCGTTTGGGAATGTTACATATGATATTATATTGACGGGTTCCATAGTCAAAAGTTAGAAAACGTAAAACAATATTTCGTAAATTGCCGTTAAAGTAGCGAACTATTATTCGCAGCATGTAGAGGTCATAGGTCAATTCAAGAAGTTACTCGTACAAACGCTATCAGGTTTAAAACAGTGTCAAACATGAAATAGTCGCCAACTCGAGTATATTTCAAATTGCGTAACCAGTAGTGTTGGTAGGTGAAGAGACAAAGTTTAAAGTCCAACTCAATCGGGCATGGGTAGTTCTTGCATGGGAGACTGCCTGAGAAAACCAGCTAGGGATTTTTTTTTGTTTCATCACATACATATCAAACATATGAGACAACGTTCGTGCATCTTTTTTTCACTGTAATGTCAATTATTTTTAGTAGAAAAACATGGAAATTTAGGCATGTTTTCAAGTTCATGAACATTTTTCCAATTTCTCTGTTATTTTTGGAGATCAAGTTGGTAATGATGTCGGCACATAGTGGGGTTTGACCTGTTAACGTACCGTGAAAAGTCGTACAAAGTGAACGCAAAGTTGTGCAAAGTGATTGGAAAGTTTGTAGATATATTTATATGCTTGACCTAACTTGTTGGCATATAGAAACCCGCAGTTGTAAAGTCAAATAAATGAATAAAAGCGAGATGAAAACAGCCTATATAAGCAGAGTATCACATGAGCTGACTGGCCGTAAAAATGATAGAAAACAGCATGCAAAGTTGGTAAAAGTGTTCGAAACGTTGGCGGAGTTACATGTATATTTAACCTAAGTCATTGGAATGCCAACCCCGCAGTTAAATTTCGAAAACATTAAGTAATTGTCTGGAAAATGTCAGATATATAAGCAGATTATCGCAACTGCAAACCGCAAATCGAAGACAAACTGCTTGCAAAGTTTTGAAAAACGATTGCAAAGTTTGTAGATTCGTTTGGGAATGTTACATATGATATAATATTGACGGGTTCCATAGTCAAAAGTTAGAAAACGTAAAACAATATTTCGTAAATTGCCGTTAAAGTAGCGAACTATTATTCGCAGCATGTAGAGGTCATAGGTCAATTCAAGAAGTTACTCGTACAAACGCTATCAGGTTTAAAACAGTGTCAAACATGAAATAGTCGCCAACTCGAGTATATTTCAAATTGCGTAACCAGTAGTGTTGGTAGGTGAAGAGACAAAGTTTAAAGTCAAGCTCAATCGGGCATGGGTAGTTCTTGCATGGGAGACTGCCTGAGAAAACCAGCAAGGGATTTTTTTTTGTTTCATCACATACATATCAAACATATGAGACAACGTTCGTGCATCTTTTTTTCACTGTAATGTCAATTATTTTTAGTAGAAAAACATGGAAATTTAGGCATGTTTTCAAGTTCATGAACATTTTTCCAATTTCTCTGTTATTTTTGGAGATCAAGTTGGTGATGATGTCGGCACATAGTGGGGTTTGACCTGTTAACGTACCGTGAAAAGTCGTACAAAGTGAACGCAAAGTTGTGCAAAGTGATTGGAAAGTTTGTAGATATATTTGTATGCTTGACCTAACTTGTTGGCATATAGAAACCCGCAGTTGTAAAGTCAAATAAATGAATAAAAGCGAGATGAAATCAGCCTATATAAGTAGAGTATCACATGAGCTGACTGGCCGTAAAAATGATAGAAAACAGCATGCAAAGTTGGTAAAAGTGTTCGAAACGTTGGCGGAGTTACATGTATATTTAACCTAAGTCATTGGAATGCCAACCCCGCAGTTAAATTTCGAAAACATTAAGTAATTGTCTGGAAAATGCCAGATATATAAGCAGATTATCGCAACTGCAAACCGCAAATCGAAGACAAACTGCTTGCAAAGTTTTGAAAAACGATTGCAAAGTTTGTAGATTCGTTTGGGAATGTTACATATGATATTATATTGACGGGTTCCATAGTCAAAAGTTAGAAAACGTAAAACAATATTTCGTAAATTGCCGTTAAAGTAGCGAACTATTATTCGCAGCATGTAGAGGTCATAGGTCAATTCAAGAAGTTACTCGTACAAACGCTATCAGGTTTAAAACAGTGTCAAACATGAAATAGTCGCCAACTCGAGTATATTTCAAATTGCGTAACCAGTAGTGTTGGTAGGTGAAGAGACAAAGTTTAAAGTCAAGCTCAATCGGGCATGGGTAGTTCTTGCATGGGAGACTGCCTGAGAAAACCAGCTAGGGATTTTTTTTTGTTTCATCACATACATATCAAACATATGAGACAACGTTCGTGCATCTTTTTTTCACTGTAATGTCAATTATTTTTAGTAGAAAAACATGGAAATTGAGGCATGTTTTCAAGTTCATGAACATTTTTCCAATTTCTCTGTTATTTTTGGAGATCAAGTTGGTGATGATGTCGGCACATAGTGGGGTTTGACCTGTTAACGTACCGTGAAAAGTCGTACAAAGTGAACGCAAAGTTGTGCAAAGTGATTGGAAAGTTTGTAGATATATTTGTATGCTTGACCTAACTTGTTGGCATATAGAAACCCGCAGTTGTAAAGTCAAATAAATGAATAAAAGCGAGATGAAATCAGCCTATATAAGTAGAGTATCACATGAGCTGACTGGCCGTAAAAATGATAGAAAACAGCATGCAAAGTTGGTAAAAGTGTTCGAAACGTTGGCGGAGTTACATGTATATTTAACCTAAGTCATTGGAATGCCAACCCCGCAATTAAATTTCGAAAACATTAAGTAATTGTCTGGAAAATGCCAGATATATAAGCAGATTATCGCAACTGCAAACCGCAAATCGAAGACAAACTGCTTGCAAAGTTTTGAAAAACGATTGCAAAGTTTGTAGATTCGTTTGGGAATGTTACATATGATATTATATTGACGGGTTCCATAGTCAAAAGTTAGAAAACGTAAAACAATATTTCGTAAATTGCCGTTAAAGTAGCGAACTATTATTCGCAGCATGTAGAGGTCATAGGTCAATTCAAGAAGTTACTCGTACAAACGCTATCAGGTTTAAAACAGTGTCAAACATGAAATAGTCGCCAACTCGAGTATATTTCAAATTGCGTAACCAGTAGTGTTGGTAGGTGAAGAGACAAAGTTTAAAGTCCAACTCAATCGGGCATGGGTAGTTCTTGCATGGGAGACTGCCTGAGAAAACCAGCTAGGGATTTTTTTTTGTTTCATCACATACATATCAAACATATGAGACAACGTTCGTGCATCTTTTTTTCACTGTAATGTCAATTATTTTTAGTAGAAAAACATGGAAATTTAGGCATGTTTTCAAGTTCATGAACATTTTTCCAATTTCTCTGTTATTTTTGGAGATCAAGTTGGTAATGATGTCGGCACATAGTGGGGTTTGACCTGTTAACGTACCGTGAAAAGTCGTACAAAGTGAACGCAAAGTTGTGCAAAGTGATTGGAAAGTTTGTAGATATATTTATATGCTTGACCTAACTTGTTGGCATATAGAAACCCGCAGTTGTAAAGTCAAATAAATGAATAAAAGCGAGATGAAAACAGCCTATATAAGCAGAGTATCACATGAGCTGACTGGCCGTAAAAATGATAGAAAACAGCATGCAAAGTTGGTAAAAGTGTTCGAAACGTTGGCGGAGTTACATGTATATTTAACCTAAGTCATTGGAATGCCAACCCCGCAGTTAAATTTCGAAAACATTAAGTAATTGTCTGGAAAATGCCAGATATATAAGCAGATTATCGCAACTGCAAACCGCAAATCGAAGACAAACTGCTTGCAAAGTTTTGAAAACCGATTGCAAAGTTTGTAGATTCGTTTGGGAATGTTACATATGATATTATATTGACGGGTTCCATAGTCAAAAGTTAGAAAACGTAAAACAATATTTCGTAAATTGCCGTTAAAGTAGCGAACTATTATTCGCAGCATGTAGAGGTCATAGGTCAATTCAAGAAGTTACTCGTACAAACGCTATCAGGTTTAAAACAGTGTCAAACATGAAATAGTCGCCAACTCGAGTATATTTCAAATTGCGTAACCAGTAGTGTTGGTAGGTGAAGAGACAAAGTTTAAAGTCAAGCTCAATCGGGCATGGGTAGTTCTTGCATGGGAGACTGCCTGAGAAAACCAGCTAGGGATTTTTTTTTGTTTCATCACATACATATCAAACATATGAGACAACGTTCGTGCATCTTTTTTTCACTGTAATGTCAATTATTTTTAGTAGAAAAACATGGAAATTTAGGCATGTTTTCAAGTTCATGAACATTTTTCCAATTTCTCTGTTATTTTTGGAGATCAAGTTGGTGATGATGTCGGCACATAGTGGGGTTTGACCTGTTAACGTACCGTGAAAAGTCGTACAAAGTGAACGCAAAGTTGTGCAAAGTGATTGGAAAGTTTGTAGATATATTTGTATGCTTGACCTAACTTGTTGGCATATAGAAACCCGCAGTTGTAAAGTCAAATAAATGAATAAAAGCGAGATGAAATCAGCCTATATAAGTAGAGTATCACATGAGCTGACTGGCCGTAAAAATGATAGAAAACAGCATGCAAAGTTGGTAAAAGTGTTCGAAACGTTGGCGGAGTTACATGTATATTTAACCTAAGTCATTGGAATGCCAACCCCGCAGTTAAATTTCGAAAACATTAAGTAATTGTCTGGAAAATGCCAGATATATAAGCAGATTATCGCAACTGCAAACCGCAAATCGAAGACAAACTGATTGCAAAGTTTTGAAAAACGATTGCAAAGTTTGTAGATTCGTTTGGGAATGTTACATATGATATTATATTGACGGGTTCCATAGTCAAAAGTTAGAAAACGTAAAACAATATTTCGTAAATTGCCGTTAAAGTAGCGAACTATTATTCGCAGCATGTAGAGGTCATAGGTCAATTCAAGAAGTTACTCGTACAAACGCTATCAGGTTTAAAACAGTGTCAAACATGAAATAGTCGCCAACTCGAGTATATTTCAAATTGCGTAACCAGTAGTGTTGGTAGGTGAAGAGACAAAGTTAAAAGTCAAGCTCAATCGGGCATGGGTAGTTCTTGCATGGGAGACTGCCTGAGAAAACCAGCTAGGGATTTTTTTTTGTTTCATCACATACATATCAAACATATGAGACAACGTTCGTGCATCTTTTTTTCACTGTAATGTCAATTATTTTTAGTAGAAAAACATGGAAATTTAGGCATGTTTTCAAGTTCATGAACATTTTTCCAATTTCTCTGTTATTTTTGGAGATCAAGTTGGTGATGATGTCGGCACATAGTGGGGTTTGACCTGTTAACGTACCGTGAAAAGTCGTACGAAGTGAACGCAAAGTTGTGCAAAGTGATTGGAAAGTTTGTAGATATATTTGTATGCTTGACCAAACTTGTTGGCATATAGAAACCCGCAGTTGTAAAGTCAAATAAATGAATAAAAGCGAGATGAAAACAGCCTATATAAGCAGAGTATCACATGAGCTGACTGGCCGTAAAAATGATAGAAAACAGCATGCAAAGTTGGTAAAAGTGTTCGTAACGTTGGCGGAGTTACATGTATATTTAACCTAAGTCATTGGAATGCCAACCCCGCAGTTAAATTTCGAAAACATTAAGTAATTGTCTGGGAAATGCCAGATATATAAGCAGATTATCGCAACTGCAAACCGCAAATCGAAGACAAACTGCTTGCAAAGTTTTGAAAAACGATTGCAAAGTTTGTAGATTCGTTTGGGAATGTTACATATGATATTATATTGACGGGTTCCATAGTCAAAAGTTAGAAAACGTAAAACAATATTTCGTAAATTGCCGTTAAAGTAGCGAACTATTATTCGCAGCATGTAGAGGTCATAGGTCAATTCAAGAAGTTACTCGTACAAACGCTATCAGGTTTAAAACAGTGTCAAACATGAAATAGTCGCCAACTCGAGTATATTTCAAATTGCGTAACCAGTAGTGTTGGTAGGTGAAGAGACAAAGTTTAAAGTCAAGCTCAATCGGGCATGGGTAGTTCTTGCATGGGAGACTGCCTGAGAAAACCAGCTAGGGATTTTTTTTTGTTTCATCACATACATATCAAACATATGAGACAACGTTCGTGCATCTTTTTTTCACTGTAATGTCAATTATTTTTAGTAGAAAAACATGGAAATTTAGGCATGTTTTCAAGTTCATGAACATTTTTCCAATTTCTTTGTTATTTTTGGAGATCAAGTTGGTGATGATGTCGGCACATAGTGGGGTTTGACCTGTTAACGTACCGTGACAAGTCGTACAAAGTGAACGCAAAGTTGTGCAAAGTGATTGGAAAGTTTGTAGATATATTTGTATGCTTGACCTAACTTGTTGGCATATAGAAACCCGCAGTTGTAAAGTCAAATAAATGAATAAAAGCGAGATGAAATCAGCCTATATAAGTAGAGTATCACATGAGCTGACTGGCCGTAAAAATGATAGAAAACAGCATGCAAAGTTGGTAAAAGTGTTCGAAACGTTGGCGGAGTTACATGTATATTTAACCTAAGTCATTGGAATGCCAACCCCGCAGTTAAATTTCGAAAACATTAAGTAATTGTCTGGAAAATGCCAGATATATAAGCAGATTATCGCAACTGCAAACCGCAAATCGAAGACAAACTGCTTGCAAAGTTTTGAAAAACGATTGCAAAGTTTGTAGATTCGTTTGGGAATGTTACATATGATATTATATTGACGGGTTCCATAGTCAAAAGTTAGAAAACGTAAAACAATATTTCGTAAATTGCCGTTAAAGTAGCGAACTATTATTCGCAGCATGTAGAGGTCATAGGTCAATTCAAGAAGTTACTCGTACAAACGCTATCAGGTTTAAAACAGTGTCAAACATGAAATAGTCGCCAACTCGAGTATATTTCAAATTGCGTAACCAGTAGTGTTGGTAGGTGAAGAGACAAAGTTTAAAGTCCAACTCAATCGGGCATGGGTAGTTCTTGCATGGGAGACTGCCTGAGAAAACCAGCTAGGGATTTTTTTTTGTTTCATCACATACATATCAAACATATGAGACAACGTTCGTGCATCTTTTTTTCACTGTAATGTCAATTATTTTTAGTAGAAAAACATGGAAATTTAGGCATGTTTTCAAGTTCATGAACATTTTTCCAATTTCTCTGTTATTTTTGGAGATCAAGTTGGTGATGATGTCGGCACATAGTGGGGTTTGACCTGTTAACGTACCGTGAAAAGTCGTACAAAGTGAACGCAAAGTTGTGCAAAGTGATTGGAAAGTTTGTAGATATATTTGTATGCATGACCTAACTTGTTGGCATATTGAAACCCGCAGTTGTAAAGTCAAATAAATGAATAAAAGCGAGACGAAATCAGCCTATATAATCAGAGTATCACATGAGCTGACTGGCCGTAAAAATGATAGAAAACAGCATTCAAAGTTGGTAAAAGTGTTCGAAACGTTGGCGGAGTTACATGTATATTTAACCTAAGTCATTGGAATGCCAACCCCCGCAGTTAAATTTCGAAAACATTAAGTAATTGTCTGGAAAATGCCAGATATATAAGCAGATTATCGCAACTGCAAACCGCAAATCGAAGACAAACTGCTTGCAAAGTTTTGAAAAACGATTGCAAAGTTTGTAGATTCGTTTGGGAATGTTACATATGATATTATATTGACGGGTTCCATAGTCAAAAGTTAGAAAACGTAAAACAATATTTCGTAAATTGCCGTTAAAGTAGCGAACTATTATTCGCAGCATGTAGAGGTCATAGGTCAATTCAAGAAGTTACTCGTACAAACGCTATCAGGTTTAAAACAGTGTCAAACATGAAATAGTCGCCAACTCGAGTATATTTCAAATTGCGTAACCAGTAGTGTTGGTAGGTGAAGAGACAAAGTTTAAAGTCCAAATCAATCGGGCATGGGTAGTTCTTGCATGGGAGACTGCCTGAGAAAACCAGCTAGGGATTTTTTTTTGTTTCATCACATACATATCAAACATATGAGACAACGTTCGTGCATCTTTTTTTCACTGTAATGTCAATTATTTTTAGTAGAAAAACATGGAAATTTAGGCATGTTTTCAAGTTCATGAACATTTTTCCAATTTCTCTGTTATTTTTGGAGATCAAGTTGGTGATGATGTCGGCACATAGTGGGGTTTGACCTGTTAACGTACCGTGAAAAGTCGTACAAAGTGAACGCAAAGTTGTGCAAAGTGATTGGAAAGTTTGTAGATATATTTATATGCTTGACCTAACTTGTTGGCATATGGAAACCCGCAGTTGTAAAGTCAAATAAATGAATAAAAGCGAGATGAAAACAGCCTATATAAGCAGAGTATCACATGAGCTGACTGGCCGTAAAAATGATAGAAAACAGCATGCAAAGTTGGTAAAAGTGTTCGAAACGTTGGCGGAGTTACATGTATATTTAACCTAAGTCATTGGAATGCCAACCCCGCAGTTAAATTTCGAAAACATTAAGTAATTGTCTGGAAAATGTCAGATATATAAGCAGATTATCGCAACTGCAAACCGCAAATCGAAGACAAACTGCTTGCAAAGTTTTGAAAAACGATTGCAAAGTTTGTAGATTCGTTTGGGAATGTTACATATGATATTATATTGACGGGTTCCATAGTCAAAAGTTAGAAAACGTAAAACAATATTTCGTAAATTGCCGTTAAAGTAGCGAACTATTATTCGCAGCATGTAGAGGTCATAGGTCAATTCAAGAAGTTACTCGTACAAACGCTATCAGGTTTAAAACAGTGTCAAACATGAAATAGTCGCCAACTCGAGTATATTTCAAATTGCGTAACCAGTAGTGTTGGTAGGTGAAGAGACAAAGTTTAAAGTCAAGCTCAATCGGGCATGGGTAGTTCTTGCATGGGAGACTGCCTGAGAAAACCAGCTAGGGATTTTTTTTTTGTTTCATCACATACATATCAAACATATGAGACAACGTTCGTGCATCTTTTTTTCACTGTAATGTCAATTATTTTTAGTAGAAAAACATGGAAATTTAGGCATGTTTTCAAGTTCATGAACATTTTTCCAATTTCTCTGTTATTTTTGGAGATCAAGTTGGTGATGATGTCGGCACATAGTGGGGTTTGACCTGTTAACGTACCGTGAAAAGTCGTACAAAGTGAACGCAAAGTTGTGCAAAGTGATTGGAAAGTTTGTAGATATATTTGTATGCTTGACCTAACTTGTTGGCATATAGAAACCCGCAGTTGTAAAGTCAAATAAATGAATAAAAGCGAGATGAAAACAGCCTATATAAGCAGAGTATCACATGAGCTGACTGGCCGTAAAAATGATAGAAAACAGCATGCAAAGTTGGTAAAAGTGTTCGAAACGTTGGCGGAGTTACATGTATATTTAAACTAAGTCATTGGAATGCCAACCCCGCAGTTAAATTTCGAAAACATTAAGTAATTGTCTGGAAAATGCCAGATATATAAGCAGATTATCGCAACTGCAAACCGCAAATCGAAGACAAACTGCTTGCAAAGTTTTGAAAAACGATTGCAAAGTTTGTAGATTCGTTTGGGAATGTTACATATGATATTATATTGACGGGTTCCATAGTCAAAAGTTAGAAAACGTAAAACAATATTTCGTAAATTGCCGTTAAAGTAGCGAACTATTATTCGCAGCATGTAGAGGTCATAGGTCAATTCAAGTAGTTACTCGTACAAACGCTATCAGGTTTAAAACAGTGTCAAAAATGAAATAGTCGCCAACTCGAGTATATTTCAAATTGCGTAACCAGTAGTGTTGGTAGGTGAAGAGACAAAGTTTAAAGTCCAACTCAATCGGGCATGGGTAGTTCTTGCATGGGAGACTGCCTGAGAAAACCAGCTAGGGATTTTTTTTTGTTTCATCACATACATATCAAACATATGAGACAACGTTCGTGCATCTTTTTTTCACTGTAATGTCAATTATTTTTAGTAGAAAAACATGGAAATTTAGGCATGTTTTCAAGTTCATGAACATTTTTCCAATTTCTCTGTTATTTTTGGAGATCAAGTTGGTGATGATGTCGGCACATAGTGGGGTTTGATCTGTTAACGTACCGTGAAAAGTCGTACAAAGTGAACGCAAAGTTGTGCAAAGTGATTGGAAAGTTTGTAGATATATTTGTATGCTTGACCTAACTTGTTGGCATATAGAAACCCGCAGTTGTAAAGTCAAATAAATGAATAAAAGCGAGATGAAAACAGCCTATATAAGCAGAGTATCACATGAGCTGACTGGCCGTAAAAATGATAGAAAACAGCATGCAAAGTTGGTAAAAGTGTTCGAAACGTTGGCGGAGTTACATGTATATTTAAACTAAGTCATTGGAATGCCAACCCCGCAGTTAAATTTCGAAAACATTAAGTAATTGTCTGGAAAATGCCAGATATATAAGCAGATTATCGCAACTGCAAACCGCAAATCGAAGACAAACTGCTTGCAAAGTTTTGAAAAACGATTGCAAAGTTTGTAGATTCGTTTGGGAATGTTACATATGATATTATATTGACGGGTTCCATAGTCAAAAGTTAGAAAACGTAAAACAATATTTCGTAAATTGCCGTTAAAGTAGCGAACTATTATTCGCAGCATGTAGAGGTCATAGGTCAATTCAAGAAGTTACTCGTACAAACGCTATCAGGTTTAAAACAGTGTCAAACATGAAATAGTCGCCAACTCGAGTATATTTCAAATTGCGTAACCAGTAGTGTTGGTAGGTGAAGAGACAAAGTTTAAAGTCCAAATCAATCGGGCATGGGTAGTTCTTGCATGGGAGACTGCCTGAGAAAACCAGCTAGGGATTTTTTTTTGTTTCATCACATACATATCAAACATATGAGACAACGTTCGTGCATCTTTTTTTCACTGTAATGTCAATTATTTTTAGTAGAAAAACATGGAAATTTAGGCATGTTTTCAAGTTCATGAACATTTTTCCAATTTCTCTGTTATTTTTGGAGATCAAGTTGGTGATGATGTCGGCACATAGTGGGGTTTGACCTGTTAACGTACCGTGAAAAGTCGTACAAAGTGAACGCAAAGTTGTGCAAAGTGATTGGAAAGTTTGTAGATATATTTATATGCTTGACCTAACTTGTTGGCATATGGAAACCCGCAGTTGTAAAGTCAAATAAATGAATAAAAGCGAGATGAAAACAGCCTATATAAGCAGAGTATCACATGAGCTGACTGGCCGTAAAAATGATAGAAAACAGCATGCAAAGTTGGTAAAAGTGTTCGAAACGTTGGCGGAGTTACATGTATATTTAACCTAAGTCATTGGAATGCCAACCCCGCAGTTAAATTTCGAAAACATTAAGTAATTGTCTGGAAAATGTCAGATATATAAGCAGATTATCGCAACTGCAAACCGCAAATCGAAGACAAACTGCTTGCAAAGTTTTGAAAAACGATTGCAAAGTTTGTAGATTCGTTTGGGAATGTTACATATGATATTATATTGACGGGTTCCATAGTCAAAAGTTAGAAAACGTAAAACAATATTTCGTAAATTGCCGTTAAAGTAGCGAACTATTATTCGCAGCATGTAGAGGTCATAGGTCAATTCAAGAAGTTACTCGTACAAACGCTATCAGGTTTAAAACAGTGTCAAACATGAAATAGTCGCCAACTCGAGTATATTTCAAATTGCGTAACCAGTAGTGTTGGTAGGTGAAGAGACAAAGTTTAAAGTCAAGCTCAATCGGGCATGGGTAGTTCTTGCATGGGAGACTGCCTGAGAAAACCAGCTAGGGATTTTTTTTTTGTTTCATCACATACATATCAAACATATGAGACAACGTTCGTGCATCTTTTTTTCACTGTAATGTCAATTATTTTTAGTAGAGAAACATGGAAATTTAGGCATGTTTTCAAGTTCATGAACATTTTTCCAATTTCTCTGTTATTTTTGGAGATCAAGTTGGTGATGATGTCGGCACATAGTGGGGTTTGACCTGTTAACGTACCGTGAAAAGTCGTACAAAGTGAACGCAAAGTTGTGCAAAGTGATTGGAAAGTTTGTAGATATATTTGTATGCTTGACCTAACTTGTTGGCATATAGAAACCCGCAGTTGTAAAGTCAAATAAATGAATAAAAGCGAGATGAAAACAGCCTATATAAGCAGAGTATCACATGAGCTGACTGGCCGTAAAAATGATAGAAAACAGCATGCAAAGTTGGTAAAAGTGTTCGAAACGTTGGCGGAGTTACATGTATATTTAAACTAAGTCATTGGAATGCCAACCCCGCAGTTAAATTTCGAAAACATTAAGTAATTGTCTGGAAAATGCCAGATATATAAGCAGATTATCGCAACTGCAAACCGCAAATCGAAGACAAACTGCTTGCAAAGTTTTGAAAAACGATTGCAAAGTTTGTAGATTCGTTTGGGAATGTTACATATGATATTATATTGACGGGTTCCATAGTCAAAAGTTAGAAAACGTAAAACAATATTTCGTAAATTGCCGTTAAAGTAGCGAACTATTATTCGCAGCATGTAGAGGTCATAGGTCAATTCAAGTAGTTACTCGTACAAACGCTATCAGGTTTAAAACAGTGTCAAACATGAAATAGTCGCCAACTCGAGTATATTTCAAATTGCGTAACCAGTAGTGTTGGTAGGTGAAGAGACAAAGTTTAAAGTCCAACTCAATCGGGCATGGGTAGTTCTTGCATGGGAGACTGCCTGAGAAAACCAGCTAGGGATTTTTTTTTGTTTCATCACATACATATCAAACATATGAGACAACGTTCGTGCATCTTTTTTTCACTGTAATGTCAATTATTTTTAGTAGAAAAACATGGAAATTTAGGCATGTTTTCAAGTTCATGAACATTTTTCCAATTTCTCTGTTATTTTTGGAGATCAAGTTGGTGATGATGTCGGCACATAGTGGGGTTTGATCTGTTAACGTACCGTGAAAAGTCGTACAAAGTGAACGCAAAGTTGTGCAAAGTGATTGGAAAGTTTGTAGATATATTTGTATGCTTGACCTAACTTGTTGGCATATAGAAACCCGCAGTTGTAAAGTCAAATAAATGAATAAAAGCGAGATGAAAACAGCCTATATAAGCAGAGTATCACATGAGCTGACTGGCCGTAAAAATGATAGAAAACAGCATGCAAAGTTGGTAAAAGTGTTCGAAACGTTGGCGGAGTTACATGTATATTTAAACTAAGTCATTGGAATGCCAACCCCGCAGTTAAATTTCGAAAACATTAAGTAATTGTCTGGAAAATGCCAGATATATAAGCAGATTATCGCAACTGCAAACCGCAAATCGAAGACAAACTGCTTGCAAAGTTTTGAAAAACGATTGCAAAGTTTGTAGATTCGTTTGGGAATGTTACATATGATATTATATTGACGGGTTCCATAGTCAAAAGTTAGAAAACGTAAAACAATATTTCGTAAATTGCCGTTAAAGTAGCGAACTATTAATCGCAGCATGTAGAGGTCATAGGTCAATTTAAGAAGTTACTCGTACAAACGCTATCAGGTTTAAAACAGTGTCAAACATGAAATAGTCGCCAACTCGAGTATATTTCAAATTGCGTAACCAGTAGTGTTGGTAGGTGACGAGACAAAGTTTAAAGTCCAACTCAATCGGGCATGGGTAGTTCTTGCATGGGAGACTGCCTGAGAAAACCAGCTAGGGATTTTTTTTTGTTTCATCACATACATATCAAACATATGAGACAACGTTCGTGCATCTTTTTTTCACTGTAATGTCAATTATTTTTAGTAGAAAAACATGGAAATTTAGGCATGTTTTCAAGTTCATGAACATTTTTCCAATTTCTCTGTTATTTTTGGAGATCAAGTTGGTGATGATGTCGGCACATAGTGGGGTTTGACCTGTTAACGTACCGTGAAAAGTCGTACAAAGTGAACGCAAAGTTGTGCAAAGTGATTGGAAAGTTTGTAGATATATTTGTATGCTTGACCTAACTTGTTGGCATATAGAAACCCGCAGTTGTAAAGTCAAATAAATGAATAAAAGCGAGATGAAAACAGCCTATATAAGCAGAGTATCACATGAGCTGACTGGCCGTAAAAATGATAGAAAACAGCATGCAAAGTTGGTAAAAGTGTTCGAAACGTTGGCGGAGTTACATGTATATTTAAACTAAGTCATTGGAATGCCAACCCCGCAGTTAAATTTCGAAAACATTAAGTAATTGTCTGGAAAATGCCAGATATATAAGCAGATTATCGCAACTGCAAACCGCAAATCGAAGACAAACTGCTTGCAAAGTTTTGAAAAACGATTGCAAAGTTTGTAGATTCGTTTGGGAATGTTACATATGATATTATATTGACGGGTTCCATAGTCAAAAGTTAGAAAACGTAAAACAATATTTCGTAAATTGCCGTTAAAGTAGCGAACTATTATTCGCAGCATGTAGAGGTCATAGGTCAATTCAAGAAGTTACTCGTACAAACGCTATCAGGTTTAAAACAGTGTCAAACATGAAATAGTCGCCAACTCGAGTATATTTCAAATTGCGTAACCAGTAGTGTTGGTAGGTGAAGAGACAAAGTTTAAAGTCCAACTCAATCGGGCATGGGTAGTTCTTGCATGGGAGACTGCCTGAGAAAACCAGCTAGGGATTTTTTTTTGTTTCATCACATACATATCAAACATATGAGACAACGTTCGTGCATCTTTTTTTCACTGTAATGTCAATTATTTTTAGTAGAAAAACATGGAAATTTAGGCATGTTTTCAAGTTCATGAACATTTTTCCAATTTCTCTGTTATTTTTGGAGATCAAGTTGGTGATGATGTCGGCACATAGTGGGGTTTGACCTGTTAACGTACCGTGAAAAGTCGTACAAAGTGAACGCAAAGTTGTGCAAAGTGATTGGAAAGTTTGTAGATATATTTGTATGCTTGACCTAACTTGTTGGCATATAGAAACCCGCAGTTGTAAAGTCAAATAAATGAATAAAAGCGAGACGAAATCAGCCTATATAATCAGAGTATCACATGAGCTGACTGGCCGTAAAAATGATAGAAAACAGCATGCAAAGTTGGTAAAAGTGTTCGAAACGTTGGCGGAGTTACATGTATATTTAACCTAAGTCATTGGAATGCCAACCCCGCAGTTAAATTTCGAAAACATTAAGTAATTGTCTGGAAAATGCCAGATATATAAGCAGATTATCGCAACTGCAAACCGCAAATCGAAGACAAACTGCTTGCAAAGTTTTGAAAAACGATTGCAAAGTTTGTAGATTCGTTTGGGAATGTTACATATGATATTATATTGACGGGTTCCATAGTCAAAAGTTAGAAAACGTAAAACAATATTTCGTAAATTGCCGTTAAAGTAGCGAACTATTATTCGCAGCATGTAGAGGTCATAGGTCAATTCAAGAAGTTACTCGTACAAACGCTATCAGGTTTAAAACAGTGTCAAACATGAAATAGTCGCCAACTCGAGTATATTTCAAATTGCGTAACCAGTAGTGTTGGTAGGTGAAGAGACAAAGTTTAAAGTCCAAATCAATCGGGCATGGGTAGTTCTTGCATGGGAGACTGCCTGAGAAAACCAGCTAGGGATTTTTTTTTGTTTCATCACATACATATCAAACATATGAGACAACGTTCGTGCATCTTTTTTTCACTGTAATGTCAATTATTTTTAGTAGAAAAACATGGAAATTTAGGCATGTTTTCAAGTTCATGAACATTTTTCCAATTTCTCTGTTATTTTTGGAGATCAAGTTGGTGATGATGTCGGCACATAGTGGGGTTTGACCTGTTAACGTACCGTGAAAAGTCGTACAAAGTGAACGCAAAGTTGTGCAAAGTGATTGGAAAGTTTGTAGATATATTTATATGCTTGACCTAACTTGTTGGCATATGGAAACCCGCAGTTGTAAAGTCAAATAAATGAATAAAAGCGAGATGAAAACAGCCTATATAAGCAGAGTATCACATGAGCTGACTGGCCGTAAAAATGATAGAAAACAGCATGCAAAGTTGGTAAAAGTGTTCGAAACGTTGGCGGAGTTACATGTATATTTAACCTAAGTCATTGGAATGCCAACCCCGCAGTTAAATTTCGAAAACATTAAGTAATTGTCTGGAAAATGTCAGATATATAAGCAGATTATCGCAACTGCAAACCGCAAATCGAAGACAAACTGCTTGCAAAGTTTTGAAAAACGATTGCAAAGTTTGTAGATTCGTTTGGGAATGTTACATATGATATTATATTGACGGGTTCCATAGTCAAAAGTTAGAAAACGTAAAACAATATTTCGTAAATTGCCGTTAAAGTAGCGAACTATTATTCGCAGCATGTAGAGGTCATAGGTCAATTCAAGAAGTTACTCGTACAAACGCTATCAGGTTTAAAACAGTGTCAAACATGAAATAGTCGCCAACTCGAGTATATTTCAAATTGCGTAACCAGTAGTGTTGGTAGGTGAAGAGACAAAGTTTAAAGTCAAGCTCAATCGGGCATGGGTAGTTCTTGCATGGGAGACTGCCTGAGAAAACCAGCTAGGGATTTTTTTTTGTTTCATCACATACATATCAAACATATGAGACAACGTTCGTGCATCTTTTTTTCACTGTAATGTCAATTATTTTTAGTAGAAAAACATGGAAATTTAGGCATGTTTTCAAGTTCATGAACATTTTTCCAATTTCTCTGTTATTTTTGGAGATCAAGTTGGTGATGATGTCGGCACATAGTGGGGTTTGACCTGTTAACGTACCGTGAAAAGTCGTACAAAGTGAACGCAAAGTTGTGCAAAGTGATTGGAAAGTTTGTAGATATATTTGTATGCTTGACCTAACTTGTTGGCATATAGAAACCCGCAGTTGTAAAGTCAAATAAATGAATAAAAGCGAGATGAAAACAGCCTATATAAGCAGAGTATCACATGAGCTGACTGGCCGTAAAAATGATAGAAAACAGCATGCAAAGTTGGTAAAAGTGTTCGAAACGTTGGCGGAGTTACATGTATATTTAAACTAAGTCATTGGAATGCCAACCCCGCAGTTAAATTTCGAAAACATTAAGTAATTGTCTGGAAAATGCCAGATATATAAGCAGATTATCGCAACTGCAAACCGCAAATCGAAGACAAACTGCTTGCAAAGTTTTGAAAAACGATTGCAAAGTTTGTAGATTCGTTTGGGAATGTTACATATGATATTATATTGACGGGTTCCATAGTCAAAAGTTAGAAAACGTAAAACAATATTTCGTAAATTGCCGTTAAAGTAGCGAACTATTATTCGCAGCATGTAGAGGTCATA
Source organism: Saccoglossus kowalevskii (assembly GCF_978046115.1). NCBI lineage: Eukaryota > Metazoa > Hemichordata > Enteropneusta > Harrimaniidae > Saccoglossus > Saccoglossus kowalevskii. The sequence goes on along the minus strand of NC_140643.1, from coordinate 5,271,180 downwards.
GGTCAATTCAAGAAGTTACTCGTACAAACGCTATCAGGTTTAAAACAGTGTCAAACATGAAATAGTCGCCAACTCGAGTATATTTCAAATTGCGTAACCAGTAGTGTTGGTAGGTGAAGAGACAAAGTTTAAAGTCAAGCTCAATCGGGCATGGGTAGTTCTTGCATGGGAGACTGCCTGAGAAAACCAGCTAGGGATTTTTTTTTGTTTCATCACATACATATCAAACATATGAGACAACGTTCGTGCATCTTTTTTTCACTGTAATGTCAATTATTTTTAGTAGAAAAACATGGAAATTTAGGCATGTTTTCAAGTTCATGAACATTTTTCCAATTTCTCTGTTATTTTTGGAGATCAAGTTGGTGATGATGTCGGCACATAGTGGGGTTTGACCTGTTAACGTACCGTGAAAAGTCGTACAAAGTGAACGCAAAGTTGTGCAAAGTGATTGGAAAGTTTGTAGATATATTTGTATGCTTGACCTAACTTGTTGGCATATAGAAACCCGCAGTTGTAAAGTCAAATAAATGAATAAAAGCGAGATGAAAACAGCCTATATAAGCAGAGTATCACATGAGCTGACTGGCCGTAAAAATGATAGAAAACAGCATGCAAAGTTGGTAAAAGTGTTCGAAACGTTGGCGGAGTTACATGTATATTTAAACTAAGTCATTGGAATGCCAACCCCGCAGTTAAATTTCGAAAACATTAAGTAATTGTCTGGAAAATGCCAGATATATAAGCAGATTATCGCAACTGCAAACCGCAAATCGAAGACAAACTGCTTGCAAAGTTTTGAAAAACGATTGCAAAGTTTGTAGATTCGTTTGGGAATGTTACATATGATATTATATTGACGGGTTCCATAGTCAAAAGTTAGAAAACGTAAAACAATATTTCGTAAATTGCCGTTAAAGTAGCGAACTATTATTCGCAGCATGTAGAGGTCATAGGTCAATTCAAGAAGTTACTCGTACAAACGCTATCAGGTTTAAAACAGTGTCAAACATGAAATAGTCGCCAACTCGAGTATATTTCAAATTGCGTAACCAGTAGTGTTGGTAGGTGAAGAGACAAAGTTTAAAGTCCAAATCAATCGGGCATGGGTAGTTCTTGCATGGGAGACTGCCTGAGAAAACCAGCTAGGGATTTTTTTTTGTTTCATCACATACATATCAAACATATGAGACAACGTTCGTGCATCTTTTTTTCACTGTAATGTCAATTATTTTTAGTAGAAAAACATGGAAATTTAGGCATGTTTTCAAGTTCATGAACATTTTTCCAATTTCTCTGTTATTTTTGGAGATCAAGTTGGTGATGATGTCGGCACATAGTGGGGTTTGACCTGTTAACGTACCGTGAAAAGTCGTACAAAGTGAACGCAAAGTTGTGCAAAGTGATTGGAAAGTTTGTAGATATATTTATATGCTTGACCTAACTTGTTGGCATATGGAAACCCGCAGTTGTAAAGTCAAATAAATGAATAAAAGCGAGATGAAAACAGCCTATATAAGCAGAGTATCACATGAGCTGACTGGCCGTAAAAATGATAGAAAACAGCATGCAAAGTTGGTAAAAGTGTTCGAAACGTTGGCGGAGTTACATGTATATTTAACCTAAGTCATTGGAATGCCAACCCCGCAGTTAAATTTCGAAAACATTAAGTAATTGTCTGGAAAATGTCAGATATATAAGCAGATTATCGCAACTGCAAACCGCAAATCGAAGACAAACTGCTTGCAAAGTTTTGAAAAACGATTGCAAAGTTTGTAGATTCGTTTGGGAATGTTACATATGATATTATATTGACGGGTTCCATAGTCAAAAGTTAGAAAACGTAAAACAATATTTCGTAAATTGCCGTTAAAGTAGCGAACTATTATTCGCAGCATGTAGAGGTCATAGGTCAATTCAAGAAGTTACTCGTACAAACGCTATCAGGTTTAAAACAGTGTCAAACATGAAATAGTCGCCAACTCGAGTATATTTCAAATTGCGTAACCAGTAGTGTTGGTAGGTGAAGAGACAAAGTTTAAAGTCAAGCTCAATCGGGCATGGGTAGTTCTTGCATGGGAGACTGCCTGAGAAAACCAGCTAGGGATTTTTTTTTGTTTCATCACATACATATCAAACATATGAGACAACGTTCGTGCATCTTTTTTTCACTGTAATGTCAATTATTTTTAGTAGAAAAACATGGAAATTTAGGCATGTTTTCAAGTTCATGAACATTTTTCCAATTTCTCTGTTATTTTTGGAGATCAAGTTGGTGATGATGTCGGCACATAGTGGGGTTTGACCTGTTAACGTACCGTGAAAAGTCGTACAAAGTGAACGCAAAGTTGTGCAAAGTGATTGGAAAGTTTGTAGATATATTTGTATGCTTGACCTAACTTGTTGGCATATAGAAACCCGCAGTTGTAAAGTCAAATAAATGAATAAAAGCGAGATGAAAACAGCCTATATAAGCAGAGTATCACATGAGCTGACTGGCCGTAAAAATGATAGAAAACAGCATGCAAAGTTGGTAAAAGTGTTCGAAACGTTGGCGGAGTTACATGTATATTTAAACTAAGTCATTGGAATGCCAACCCCGCAGTTAAATTTCGAAAACATTAAGTAATTGTCTGGAAAATGCCAGATATATAAGCAGATTATCGCAACTGCAAACCGCAAATCGAAGACAAACTGCTTGCAAAGTTTTGAAAAACGATTGCAAAGTTTGTAGATTCGTTTGGGAATGTTACATATGATATTATATTGACGGGTTCCATAGTCAAAAGTTAGAAAACGTAAAACAATATTTCGTAAATTGCCGTTAAAGTAGCGAACTATTATTCGCAGCATGTAGAGGTCATAGGTCAATTCAAGAAGTTACTCGTACAAACGCTATCAGGTTTAAAACAGTGTCAAACATGAAATAGTCGCCAACTCGAGTATATTTCAAATTGCGTAACCAGTAGTGTTGGTAGGTGAAGAGACAAAGTTTAAAGTCCAACTCAATCGGGCATGGGTAGTTCTTGCATGGGAGACTGCCTGAGAAAACCAGCTAGGGATTTTTTTTTGTTTCATCACATACATATCAAACATATGAGACAACGTTCGTGCATCTTTTTTTCACTGTAATGTCAATTATTTTTAGTAGAAAAACATGGAAATTTAGGCATGTTTTCAAGTTCATGAACATTTTTCCAATTTCTCTGTTATTTTTGGAGATCAAGTTGGTGATGATGTCGGCACATAGTGGGGTTTGACCTGTTAACGTACCGTGAAAAGTCGTACAAAGTGAACGCAAAGTTGTGCAAAGTGATTGGAAAGTTTGTAGATATATTTATATGCTTGACCTAACTTGTTGGCATATGGAAACCCGCAGTTGTAAAGTCAAATAAATGAATAAAAGCGAGATGAAAACAGCCTATATAAGCAGAGTATCACATGAGCTGACTGGCCGTAAAAATGATAGAAAACAGCATGCAAAGTTGGTAAAAGTGTTCGAAACGTTGGCGGAGTTACATGTATATTTAAACTAAGTCATTGGAATGCCAACCCCGCAGTTAAATTTCGAAAACATTAAGTAATTGTCTGGAAAATGCCAGATATATAAGCAGATTATCGCAACTGCAAACCGCAAATCGAAGACAAACTGCTTGCAAAGTTTTGAAAAAACGATTGCAAAGTTTGTAGATTCGTTTGGGAATGTTACATATGATATTATATTGACGGGTTCCATAGTCAAAAGTTAGAAAACGTAAAACAATATTTCGTAAATTGCCGTTAAAGTAGCGAACTATTATTCGCAGCATGTAGAGGTCATAGGTCAATTCAAGAAGTTACTCGTACAAACGCTATCAGGTTTAAAACAGTGTCAAACATGAAATAGTCGCCAACTCGAGTATATTTCAAATTGCGTAACCAGTAGTGTTGGTAGGTGAAGAGACAAAGTTTAAAGTCCAACTCAATCGGGCATGGGTAGTTCTTGCATGGGAGACTGCCTGAGAAAACCAGCTAGGGATTTTTTTTTGTTTCATCACATACATATCAAACATATGAGACAACGTTCGTGCATCTTTTTTTCACTGTAATGTCAATTATTTTTAGTAGAAAAACATGGAAATTTAGGCATGTTTTCAAGTTCATGAACATTTTTCCAATTTCTCTGTTATTTTTGGAGATCAAGTTGGTGATGATGTCGGCACATAGTGGGGTTTGACCTGTTAACGTACCGTGAAAAGTCGTACAAAGTGAACGCAAAGTTGTGCAAAGTGATTGGAAAGTTTGTAGATATATTTGTATGCTTGACCTAACTTGTTGGCATATAGAAACCCGCAGTTGTAAAGTCAAATAAATGAATAAAAGCGAGACGAAATCAGCCTATATAATCAGAGTATCACATGAGCTGACTGGCCGTAAAAATGATAGAAAACAGCATGCAAAGTTGGTAAAAGTGTTCGAAACGTTGGCGGAGTTACATGTATATTTAACCTAAGTCATTGGAATGCCAACCCCGCAGTTAAATTTCGAAAACATTAAGTAATTGTCTGGAAAATGCCAGATATATAAGCAGATTATCGCAACTGCAAACCGCAAATCGAAGACAAACTGCTTGCAAAGTTTTGAAAAACGATTGCAAAGTTTGTAGATTCGTTTGGGAATGTTACATATGATATTATATTGACGGGTTCCATAGTCAAAAGTTAGAAAACGTAAAACAATATTTCGTAAATTGCCGTTAAAGTAGCGAACTATTATTCGCAGCATGTAGAGGTCATAGGTCAATTCAAGAAGTTACTCGTACAAACGCTATCAGGTTTAAAACAGTGTCAAACATGAAATAGTCGCCAACTCGAGTATATTTCAAATTGCGTAACCAGTAGTGTTGGTAGGTGAAGAGACAAAGTTTAAAGTCCAAATCAATCGGGCATGGGTAGTTCTTGCATGGGAGACTGCCTGAGAAAACCAGCTAGGGATTTTTTTTTGTTTCATCACATACATATCAAACATATGAGACAACGTTCGTGCATCTTTTTTTCACTGTAATGTCAATTATTTTTAGTAGAAAAACATGGAAATTTAGGCATGTTTTCAAGTTCATGAACATTTTTCCAATTTCTCTGTTATTTTTGGAGATCAAGTTGGTGATGATGTCGGCACATAGTGGGGTTTGACCTGTTAACGTACCGTGAAAAGTCGTACAAAGTGAACGCAAAGTTGTGCAAAGTGATTGGAAAGTTTGTAGATATATTTATATGCTTGACCTAACTTGTTGGCATATGGAAACCCGCAGTTGTAAAGTCAAATAAATGAATAAAAGCGAGATGAAAACAGCCTATATAAGCAGAGTATCACATGAGCTGACTGGCCGTAAAAATGATAGAAAACAGCATGCAAAGTTGGTAAATGTGTTCGAAACGTTGGCGGAGTTACATGTATATTTAACCTAAGTCATTGGAATGCCAACCCCGCAGTTAAATTTCGAAAACATTAAGTAATTGTCTGGAAAATGCCAGATATATAAGCAGATTATCGCAACTGCAAACCGCAAATCGAAGACAAACTGCTTGCAAAGTTTTGAAAAACGATTGCAAAGTTTGTAGATTCGTTTGGGAATGTTACATATGATATTATATTGACGGGTTCCATAGTCAAAAGTTAGAAAACGTAAAACAATATTTCGTAAATTGCCGTTAAAGTAGCGAACTATTATTCGCAGCATGTAGAGGTCATAGGTCAATTCAAGAAGTTACTCGTACAAACGCTATCAGGTTTAAAACAGTGTCAAACATGAAATAGTCGCCAACTCGAGTATATTTCAAATTGCGTAACCAGTAGTGTTGGTAGGTGAAGAGACAAAGTTTAAAGTCCAAATCAATCGGGCATGGGTAGTTCTTGCATGGGAGACTGCCTGAGAAAACCAGCTAGGGATTTTTTTTTGTTTCATCACATACATATCAAACATATGAGACAACGTTCGTGCATCTTTTTTTCACTGTAATGTCAATTATTTTTAGTAGAAAAACATGGAAATTTAGGCATGTTTTCAAGTTCATGAACATTTTTCCAATTTCTCTGTTATTTTTGGAGATCAAGTTGGTGATGATGTCGGCACATAGTGGGGTTTGACCTGTTAACGTACCGTGAAAAGTCGTACAAAGTGAACGCAAAGTTGTGCAAAGTGATTGGAAAGTTTGTAGATATATTTATATGCTTGACCTAACTTGTTGGCATATGGAAACCCGCAGTTGTAAAGTCAAATAAATGAATAAAAGCGAGATGAAAACAGCCTATATAAGCAGAGTATCACATGAGCTGACTGGCCGTAAAAATGATAGAAAACAGCATGCAAAGTTGGTAAAAGTGTTCGAAACGTTGGCGGAGTTACATGTATATTTAACCTAAGTCATTGGAATGCCAACCCCGCAGTTAAATTTCGAAAACATTAAGTAATTGTCTGGAAAATGTCAGATATATAAGCAGATTATCGCAACTGCAAACCGCAAATCGAAGACAAACTGCTTGCAAAGTTTTGAAAAACGATTGCAAAGTTTGTAGATTCGTTTGGGAATGTTACATATGATATTATATTGACGGGTTCCATAGTCAAAAGTTAGAAAACGTAAAACAATATTTCGTAAATTGCCGTTAAAGTAGCGAACTATTATTCGCAGCATGTAGAGGTCATAGGTCAATTCAAGAAGTTACTCGTACAAACGCTATCAGGTTTAAAACAGTGTCAAACATGAAATAGTCGCCAACTCGAGTATATTTCAAATTGCGTAACCAGTAGTGTTGGTAGGTGAAGAGACAAAGTTTAAAGTCAAGCTCAATCGGGCATGGGTAGTTCTTGCATGGGAGACTGCCTGAGAAAACCAGCTAGGGATTTTTTTTTGTTTCATCACATACATATCAAACATATGAGACAACGTTCGTGCATCTTTTTTTCACTGTAATGTCAATTATTTTTAGTAGAAAAACATGGAAATTTAGGCATGTTTTCAAGTTCATGAACATTTTTCCAATTTCTCTGTTATTTTTGGAGATCAAGTTGGTGATGATGTCAGCACATAGTGGGGTTTGACCTGTTAACGTACCGTGAAAAGTCGTACAAAGTGAACGCAAAGTTGTGCAAAGTGATTGGAAAGTTTGTAGATATATTTGTATGCTTGACCTAACTTGTTGGCATATAGAAACCCGCAGTTGTAAAGTCAAATAAATGAATAAAAGCGAGATGAAAACAGCCTATATAAGCAGAGTATCACATGAGCTGACTGGCCGTAAAAATGATAGAAAACAGCATGCAAAGTTGGTAAAAGTGTTCGAAACGTTGGCGGAGTTACATGTATATTTAAACTAAGTCATTGGAATGCCAACCCCGCAGTTAAATTTCGAAAACATTAAGTAATTGTCTGGAAAATGCCAGATATATAAGCAGATTATCGCAACTGCAAACCGCAAATCGAAGACAAACTGCTTGCAAAGTTTTGAAAAACGATTGCAAAGTTTGTAGATTCGTTTGGGAATGTTACATATGATATTATATTGACGGGTTCCATAGTCAAAAGTTAGAAAACGTAAAACAATATTTCGTAAATTGCCGTTAAAGTAGCGAACTATTATTCGCAGCATGTAGAGGTCATAGGTCAATTCAAGAAGTTACTCGTACAAACGCTATCAGGTTTAAAACAGTGTCAAACATGAAATAGTCGCCAACTCGAGTATATTTCAAATTGCGTAACCAGTAGTGTTGGTAGGTGAAGAGACAAAGTTTAAAGTCCAACTCAATCGGGCATGGGTAGTTCTTGCATGGGAGACTGCCTGAGAAAACCAGCTAGGGATTTTTTTTTGTTTCATCACATACATATCAAACATATGAGACAACGTTCGTGCATCTTTTTTTCACTGTAATGTCAATTATTTTTAGTAGAAAAACATGGAAATTTAGGCATGTTTTCAAGTTCATGAACATTTTTCCAATTTCTCTGTTATTTTTGGAGATCAAGTTGGTGATGATGTCGGCACATAGTGGGGTTTGACCTGTTAACGTACCGTGAAAAGTCGTACAAAGTGAACGCAAAGTTGTGCAAAGTGATTGGAAAGTTTGTAGATATATTTATATGCTTGACCTAACTTGTTGGCATATGGAAACCCGCAGTTGTAAAGTCAAATAAATGAATAAAAGCGAGATGAAAACAGCCTATATAAGCAGAGTATCACATGAGCTGACTGGCCGTAAAAATGATAGAAAACAGCATGCAAAGTTGGTAAAAGTGTTCGAAACGTTGGCGGAGTTACATGTATATTTAACCTAAGTCATTGGAATGCCAACCCCGCAGTTAAATTTCGAAAACATTAAGTAATTGTCTGGAAAATGTTAGATATATAAGCAGATTATCGCAACTGCAAACCGCAAATCGAAGACAAACTGCTTGCAAAGTTTTGAAAAACGATTGCAAAGTTTGTAGATTCGTTTGGGAATGTTACATATGATATTATATTGACGGGTTCCATAGTCAAAAGTTAGAAAACGTAAAACAATATTTCGTAAATTGCCGTTAAAGTAGCGAACTATTATTCGCAGCATGTAGAGGTCATAGGTCAATTCAAGAAGTTACTCGTACAAACGCTATCAGGTTTAAAACAGTGTCAAACATGAAATAGTCGCCAACTCGAGTATATTTCAAATTGCGTAACCAGTAGTGTTGGTAGGTGAAGAGACAAAGTTTAAAGTCAAGCTCAATCGGGCATGGGTAGTTCTTGCATGGGAGACTGCCTGAGAAAACCAGCTAGGGATTTTTTTTTTGTTTCATCACATACATATCAAACATATGAGACAACGTTCGTGCATCTTTTTTTCACTGTAATGTCAATTATTTTTAGTAGAAAAACATGGAAATTTAGGCATGTTTTCAAGTTCATGAACATTTTTCCAATTTCTCTGTTATTTTTGGAGATCAAGTTGGTGATGATGTCGGCACATAGTGGGGTTTGACCTGTTAACGTACCGTGAAAAGTCGTACAAAGTGAACGCAAAGTTGTGCAAAGTGATTGGAAAGTTTGTAGATATATTTGTATGCTTGACCTAACTTGTTGGCATATAGAAACCCGCAGTTGTAAAGTCAAATAAATGAATAAAAGCGAGATGAAAACAGCCTATATAAGCAGAGTATCACATGAGCTGACTGGCCGTAAAAATGATAGAAAACAGCATGCAAAGTTGGTAAAAGTGTTCGAAACGTTGGCGGAGTTACATGTATATTTAAACTAAGTCATTGGAATGCCAACCCCGCAGTTAAATTTCGAAAACATTAAGTAATTGTCTGGAAAATGCCAGATATATAAGCAGATTATCGCAACTGCAAACCGCAAATCGAAGACAAACTGCTTGCAAAGTTTTGAAAAACGATTGCAAAGTTTGTAGATTCGTTTGGGAATGTTACATATGATATTATATTGACGGGTTCCATAGTCAAAAGTTAGAAAACGTAAAACAATATTTCGTAAATTGCCGTTAAAGTAGCGAACTATTATTCGCAGCATGTAGAGGTCATAGGTCAATTCAAGTAGTTACTCGTACAAACGCTATCAGGTTTAAAACAGTGTCAAACATGAAATAGTCGCCAACTCGAGTATATTTCAAATTGCGTAACCAGTAGTGTTGGTAGGTGAAGAGACAAAGTTTAAAGTCCAACTCAATCCGGCATGGGTAGTTCTTGCATGGGAGACTGCCTGAGAAAACCAGCTAGGGATTTTTTTTTGTTTCATCACATACATATCAAACATATGAGACAACGTTCGTGCATCTTTTTTTCACTGTAATGTCAATTATTTTTAGTAGAAAAACATGGAAATTTAGGCATGTTTTCAAGTTCATGAACATTTTTCCAATTTCTCTGTTATTTTTGGAGATCAAGTTGGTGATGATGTCGGCACATAGTGGGGTTTGATCTGTTAACGTACCGTGAAAAGTCGTACAAAGTGAACGCAAAGTTGTGCAAAGTGATTGGAAAGTTTGTAGATATATTTGTATGCTTGACCTAACTTGTTGGCATATAGAAACCCGCAGTTGTAAAGTCAAATAAATGAATAAAAGCGAGATGAAAACAGCCTATATAAGCAGAGTATCACATGAGCTGACTGGCCGTAAAAATGATAGAAAACAGCATGCAAAGTTGGTAAAAGTGTTCGAAACGTTGGCGGAGTTACATGTATATTTAAACTAAGTCATTGGAATGCCAACCCCGCAGTTAAATTTCGAAAACATTAAGTAATTGTCTGGAAAATGCCAGATATATAAGCAGATTATCGCAACTGCAAACCGCAAATCGAAGACAAACTGCTTGCAAAGTTTTGAAAAACGATTGCAAAGTTTGTAGATTCGTTTGGGAATGTTACATATGATATTATATTGACGGGTTCCATAGTCAAAAGTTAGAAAACGTAAAACAATATTTCGTAAATTGCCGTTAAAGTAGCGAACTATTAATCGCAGCATGTAGAGGTCATAGGTCAATTCAAGAAGTTACTCGTACAAACGCTATCAGGTTTAAAACAGTGTCAAACATGAAATAGTCGCCAACTCGAGTATATTTCAAATTGCGTAACCAGTAGTGTTGGTAGGTGACGAGACAAAGTTTAAAGTCCAACTCAATCGGGCATGGGTAGTTCTTGCATGGGAGACTGCCTGAGAAAACCAGCTAGGGATTTTTTTTTGTTTCATCACATACATATCAAACATATGAGACAACGTTCGTGCATCTTTTTTTCACTGTAATGTCAATTATTTTTAGTAGAAAAACATGGAAATTTAGGCATGTTTTCAAGTTCATGAACATTTTTCCAATTTCTCTGTTATTTTTGGAGATCAAGTTGGTGATGATGTCGGCACATAGTGGGGTTTGACCTGTTAACGTACCGTGAAAAGTCGTACAAAGTGAACGCAAAGTTGTGCAAAGTGATTGGAAAGTTTGTAGATATATTTGTATGCTTGACCTAACTTGTTGGCATATAGAAACCCGCAGTTGTAAAGTCAAATAAATGAATAAAAGCGAGATGAAAACAGCCTATATAAGCAGAGTATCACATGAGCTGACTGGCCGTAAAAATGATAGAAAACAGCATGCAAAGTTGGTAAAAGTGTTCGAAACGTTGGCGGAGTTACATGTATATTTAAACTAAGTCATTGGAATGCCAACCCCGCAGTTAAATTTCGAAAACATTAAGTAATTGTCTGGAAAATGCCAGATATATAAGCAGATTATCGCAACTGCAAACCGCAAATCGAAGACAAACTGCTTGCAAAGTTTTGAAAAACGATTGCAAAGTTTGTAGATTCGTTTGGGAATGTTACATATGATATTATATTGACGGGTTCCATAGTCAAAAGTTAGAAAACGTAAAACAATAGTTCGTAAATTGCCGTTAAAGTAGCGAACTATTATTCGCAGCATGTAGAGGTCATAGGTCAATTCAAGAAGTTACTCGTACAAACGCTATCAGGTTTAAAACAGTGTCAAACATGAAATAGTCGCCAACTCGAGTATATTTCAAATTGCGTAACCAGTAGTGTTGGTTGGTGAAGAGACAAAGTTTAAAGTCCAACTCAATCGGGCATGGGTAGTTCTTGCATGGGAGACTGCCTGAGAAAACCAGCTAGGGATTTTTTTTTGTTTCATCACATACATATCAAACATATGAGACAACGTTCGTGCATCTTTTTTTCACTGTAATGTCAATTATTTTTAGTAGAAAAACATGGAAATTTAGGCATGTTTTCAAGTTCATGAACATTTTTCCAATTTCTCTGTTATTTTTGGAGATCAAGTTGGTGATGATGTCGGCACATAGTGGGGTTTGACCTGTTAACGTACCGTGAAAAGTCGTACAAAGTGAACGCAAAGTTGTGCAAAGTGATTGGAAAGTTTGTAGATATATTTGTATGCTTGACCTAACTTGTTGGCATATAGAAACCCGCAGTTGTAAAGTCAAATAAATGAATAAAAGCGAGATGAAAACAGCCTATATAAGCAGAGTATCACATGAGCTGACTGGCCGTAAAAATGATAGAAAACAGCATGCAAAGTTGGTAAAAGTGTTCGAAACGTTGGCGGAGTTACATGTATATTTAAACTAAGTCATTGGAATGCCAACCCCGCAGTTAAATTTCGAAAACATTAAGTAATTGTCTGGAAAATGCCAGATATATAAGCAGATTATCGCAACTGCAAACCGCAAATCGAAGACAAACTGCTTGCAAAGTTTTGAAAAACGATTGCAAAGTTTGTAGATTCGTTTGGGAATGTTACATATGATATTATATTGACGGGTTCCATAGTCAAAAGTTAGAAAACGTAAAACAATATTTCGTAAATTGCCGTTAAAGTAGCGAACTATTATTCGCAGCATGTAGAGGTCATAGGTCAATTCAAGAAGTTACTCGTACAAACGCTATCAGGTTTAAAACAGTGTCAAACATGAAATAGTCGCCAACTCGAGTATATTTCAAATTGCGTAACCAGTAGTGTTGGTAGGTGAAGAGACAAAGTTTAAAGTCCAACTCAATCGGGCATGGGTAGTTCTTGCATGGGAGACTGCCTGAGAAAACCAGCTAGGGATTTTTTTTTGTTTCATCACATACATATCAAACATATGAGACAACGTTCGTGCATCTTTTTTTCACTGTAATGTCAATTATTTTTAGTAGAAAAACATGGAAATTTAGGCATGTTTTCAAGTTCATGAACATTTTTCCAATTTCTCTGTTATTTTTGGAGATCAAGTTGGTGATGATGTCGGCACATAGTGGGGTTTGATCTGTTAACGTACCGTGAAAAGTCGTACAAAGTGAACGCAAAGTTGTGCAAAGTGATTGGAAAGTTTGTAGATATATTTGTATGCTTGACCTAACTTGTTGGCATATAGAAACCCGCAGTTGTAAAGTCAAATAAATGAATAAAAGCGAGATGAAAACAGCCTATATAAGCAGAGTATCACATGAGCTGACTGGCCGTAAAAATGATAGAAAACAGCATGCAAAGTTGGTAAAAGTGTTCGAAACGTTGGCGGAGTTACATGTATATTTAAACTAAGTCATTGGAATGCCAACCCCGCAGTTAAATTTCGAAAACATTAAGTAATTGTCTGGAAAATGCCAGATATATAAGCAGATTATCGCAACTGCAAACCGCAAATCGAAGACAAACTGCTTGCAAAGTTTTGAAAAACGATTGCAAAGTTTGTAGATTCGTTTGGGAATGTTACATATGATATTATATTGACGGGTTCCATAGTCAAAAGTTAGAAAACGTAAAACAATATTTCGTAAATTGCCGTTAAAGTAGCGAACTATTAATCGCAGCATGTAGAGGTCATAGGTCAATTCAAGAAGTTACTCGTACAAACGCTATCAGGTTTAAAACAGTGTCAAACATGAAATAGTCGCCAACTCGAGTATATTTCAAATTGCGTAACCAGTAGTGTTGGTAGGTGACGAGACAAAGTTTAAAGTCCAACTCAATCGGGCATGGGTAGTTCTTGCATGGGAGACTGCCTGAGAAAACCAGCTAGGGATTTTTTTTTGTTTCATCACATACATATCAAACATATGAGACAACGTTCGTGCATCTTTTTTTCACTGTAATGTCAATTATTTTTAGTAGAAAAACATGGAAATTTAGGCATGTTTTCAAGTTCATGAACATTTTTCCAATTTCTCTGTTATTTTTGGAGATCAAGTTGGTGATGATGTCGGCACATAGTGGGGTTTGACCTGTTAACGTACCGTGAAAAGTCGTACAAAGTGAACGCAAAGTTGTGCAAAGTGATTGGAAAGTTTGTAGATATATTTGTATGCTTGACCTAACTTGTTGGCATATAGAAACCCGCAGTTGTAAAGTCAAATAAATGAATAAAAGCGAGATGAAAACAGCCTATATAAGCAGAGTATCACATGAGCTGACTGGCCGTAAAAATGATAGAAAACAGCATGCAAAGTTGGTAAAAGTGTTCGAAACGTTGGCGGAGTTACATGTATATTTAAACTAAGTCATTGGAATGCCAACCCCGCAGTTAAATTTCGAAAACATTAAGTAATTGTCTGGAAAATGCCAGATATATAAGCAGATTATCGCAACTGCAAACCGCAAATCGAAGACAAACTGCTTGCAAAGTTTTGAAAAACGATTGCAAAGTTTGTAGATTCGTTTGGGAATGTTACATATGATATTATATTGACGGGTTCCATAGTCAAAAGTTAGAAAACGTAAAACAATATTTCGTAAATTGCCGTTAAAGTAGCGAACTATTATTCGCAGCATGTAGAGGTCATAGGTCAATTCAAGAAGTTACTCGTACAAACGCTATCAGGTTTAAAACAGTGTCAAACATGAAATAGTCGCCAACTCGAGTATATTTCAAATTGCGTAACCAGTAGTGTTGGTAGGTGAAGAGACAAAGTTTAAAGTCCAACTCAATCGGGCATGGGTAGTTCTTGCATGGGAGACTGCCTGAGAAAACCAGCTAGGGATTTTTTTTTGTTTCATCACATACATATCAAACATATGAGACAACGTTCGTGCATCTTTTTTTCACTGTAATGTCAATTATTTTTAGTAGAAAAACATGGAAATTTAGGCATGTTTTCAAGTTCATGAACATTTTTCCAATTTCTCTGTTATTTTTGGAGATCAAGTTGGTGATGATGTCGGCACATAGTGGGGTTTGACCTGTTAACGTACCGTGAAAAGTCGTACAAAGTGAACGCAAAGTTGTGCAAAGTGATTGGAAAGTTTGTAGATATATTTGTATGCTTGACCTAACTTGTTGGCATATAGAAACCCGCAGTTGTAAAGTCAAATAAATGAATAAAAGCGAGACGAAATCAGCCTATATAATCAGAGTATCACATGAGCTGACTGGCCGTAAAAATGATAGAAAACAGCATGCAAAGTTGGTAAAAGTGTTCGAAACGTTGGCGGAGTTACATGTATATTTAAACTAAGTCATTGGAATGCCAACCCCGCAGTTAAATTTCGAAAACATTAAGTAATTGTCTGGAAAATGCCAGATATATAAGCAGATTATCGCAACTGCAAACCGCAAATCGAAGACAAACTGCTTGCAAAGTTTTGAAAAACGATTGCAAAGTTTGTAGATTCGTTTGGGAATGTTACATATGATATTATATTGACGGGTTCCATAGTCAAAAGTTAGAAAACGTAAAACAATATTTCGTAAATTGCCGTTAAAGTAGCGAACTATTATTCGCAGCATGTAGAGGTCATAGGTCAATTCAAGAAGTTACTCGTACAAACGCTATCAGGTTTAAAACAGTGTCAAACATGAAATAGTCGCCAACTCGAGTATATTTCAAATTGCGTAACCAGTAGTGTTGGTAGGTGAAGAGACAAAGTTTAAAGTCCAACTCAATCGGGCATGGGTAGTTCTTGCATGGGAGACTGCCTGAGAAAACCAGCTAGGGATTTTTTTTTGTTTCATCACATACATATCAAACATATGAGACAACGTTCGTGCATCTTTTTTTCACTGTAATGTCAATTATTTTTAGTAGAAAAACATGGAAATTTAGGCATGTTTTCAAGTTCATGAACATTTTTCCAATTTCTCTGTTATTTTTGGAGATCAAGTTGGTGATGATGTCGGCACATAGTGGGGTTTGACCTGTTAACGTACCGTGAAAAGTCGTACAAAGTGAACGCAAAGTTGTGCAAAGTGATTGGAAAGTTTGTAGATATATTTGTATGCTTGACCTAACTTGTTGGCATATAGAAACCCGCAGTTGTAAAGTCAAATAAATGAATAAAAGCGAGACGAAATCAGCCTATATAATCAGAGTATCACATGAGCTGACTGGCCGTAAAAATGATAGAAAACAGCATGCAAAGTTGGTAAAAGTGTTCGAAACGTTGGCGGAGTTACATGTATATTTAACCTAAGTCATTGGAATGCCAACCCCGCAGTTAAATTTCGAAAACATTAAGTAATTGTCTGGAAAATGCCAGATATATAAGCAGATTATCGCAACTGCAAACCGCAAATCGAAGACAAACTGCTTGCAAAGTTTTGAAAAACGATTGCAAAGTTTGTAGATTCGTTTGGGAATGTTACATATGATATTATATTGACGGGTTCCATAGTCAAAAGTTAGAAAACGTAAAACAATATTTCGTAAATTGCCGTTAAAGTAGCGAACTATTATTCGCAGCATGTAGAGGTCATAGGTCAATTCAAGAAGTTACTCGTACAAACGCTATCAGGTTTAAAACAGTGTCAAACATGAAATAGTCGCCAACTCGAGTATATTTCAAATTGCGTAACCAGTAGTGTTGGTAGGTGAAGAGACAAAGTTTAAAGTCCAAATCAATCGGGCATGGGTAGTTCTTGCATGGGAGACTGCCTGAGAAAACCAGCTAGGGATTTTTTTTTGTTTCATCACATACATATCAAACATATGAGACAACGTTCGTGCATCTTTTTTTCACTGTAATGTCAATTATTTTTAGTAGAAAAACATGGAAATTTAGGCATGTTTTCAAGTTTATGAACATTTTTCCAATTTCTCTGTTATTTTTGGAGATCAAGTTGGTGATGATGTCGGCACATAGTGGGGTTTGACCTGTTAACGTACCGTGAAAAGTCGTACAAAGTGAACGCAAAGTTGTGCAAAGTGATTGGAAAGTTTGTAGATATATTTATATGCTTGACCTAACTTGTTGGCATATGGAAACCCGCAGTTGTAAAGTCAAATAAATGAATAAAAGCGAGATGAAAACAGCCTATATAAGCAGAGTATCACATGAGCTGACTGGCCGTAAAAATGATAGAAAACAGCATGCAAAGTTGGTAAAAGTGTTCGAAACGTTGGCGGAGTTACATGTATATTTAACCTAAGTCATTGGAATGCCAACCCCGCAGTTAAATTTCGAAAACATTAAGTAATTGTCTGGAAAATGTCAGATATATAAGCAGATTATCGCAACTGCAAACCGCAAATCGAAGACAAACTGCTTGCAAAGTTTTGAAAAACGATTGCAAAGTTTGTAGATTCGTTTGGGAATGTTACATATGATATTATATTGACGGGTTCCATAGTCAAAAGTTAGAAAACGTAAAACAATATTTCGTAAATTGCCGTTAAAGTAGCGAACTATTATTCGCAGCATGTAGAGGTCATAGGTCAATTCAAGAAGTTACTCGTACAAACGCTATCAGGTTTAAAACAGTGTCAAACATGAAATAGTCGCCAACTCGAGTATATTTCAAATTGCGTAACCAGTAGTGTTGGTAGGTGAAGAGACAAAGTTTAAAGTCAAGCTCAATCGGGCATGGGTAGTTCTTGCATGGGAGACTGCCTGAGAAAACCAGCTAGGGATTTTTTTTTGTTTCATCACATACATATCAAACATATGAGACAACGTTCGTGCATCTTTTTTTCACTGTAATGTCAATTATTTTTAGTAGAAAAACATGGAAATTTAGGCATGTTTTCAAGTTCATGAACATTTTTCCAATTTCTCTGTTATTTTTGGAGATCAAGTTGGTGATGATGTCGGCACATAGTGGGGTTTGACCTGTTAACGTACCGTGAAAAGTCGTACAAAGTGAACGCAAAGTTGTGCAAAGTGATTGGAAAGTTTGTAGATATATTTGTATGCTTGACCTAACTTGTTGGCATATAGAAACCCGCAGTTGTAAAGTCAAATAAATGAATAAAAGCGAGATGAAAACAGCCTATATAAGCAGAGTATCACATGAGCTGACTGGCCGTAAAAATGATAGAAAACAGCATGCAAAGTTGGTAAAAGTGTTCGAAACGTTGGCGGAGTTACATGTATATTTAAACTAAGTCATTGGAATGCCAACCCCGCAGTTAAATTTCGAAAACATTAAGTAATTGTCTGGAAAATGCCAGATATATAAGCAGATTATCGCAACTGCAAACCGCAAATCGAAGACAAACTGCTTGCAAAGTTTTGAAAAACGATTGCAAAGTTTGTAGATTCGTTTGGGAATGTTACATATGATATTATATTGACGGGTTCCATAGTCAAAAGTTAGAAAACGTAAAACAATATTTCGTAAATTGCCGTTAAAGTAGCGAACTATTATTCGCAGCATGTAGAGGTCATAGGTCAATTCAAGAAGTTACTCGTACAAACGCTATCAGGTTTAAAACAGTGTCAAACATGAAATAGTCGCCAACTCGAGTATATTTCAAATTGCGTAACCAGTAGTGTTGGTAGGTGAAGAGACAAAGTTTAAAGTCCAACTCAATCGGGCATGGGTAGTTCTTGCATGGGAGACTGCCTGAGAAAACCAGCTAGGGATTTTTTTTTGTTTCATCACATACATATCAAACATATGAGACAACGTTCGTGCATCTTTTTTTCACTGTAATGTCAATTATTTTTAGTAGAAAAACATGGAAATTTAGGCATGTTTTCAAGTTCATGAACATTTTTCCAATTTCTCTGTTATTTTTGGAGATCAAGTTGGTGATGATGTCGGCACATAGTGGGGTTTGACCTGTTAACGTACCGTGAAAAGTCGTACAAAGTGAACGCAAAGTTGTGCAAAGTGATTGGAAAGTTTGTAGATATATTTGTATGCTTGACCTAACTTGTTGGCATATAGAAACCCGCAGTTGTAAAGTCAAATAAATGAATAAAAGCGAGACGAAATCAGCCTATATAATCAGAGTATCACATGAGTTGACTGGCCGTAAAAATGATAGAAAACAGCATGCAAAGTTGGTAAAAGTGTTCGAAACGTTGGCGGAGTTACATGTATATTTAACCTAAGTCATTGGAATGCCAACCCCGCAGTTAAATTTCGAAAACATTAAGTAATTGTCTGGAAAATGCCAGATATATAAGCAGTTTATCGCAACTGCAAACCGCAAATCGAAGACAAACTGCTTGCAAAGCTTTGAAAAACGATTGCAAAGTTTGTAGATTCGTTTGGGAATGTTACATATGATATTATATTGACGGGTTCCATAGTCAAAAGTTAGAAAACGTAAAACAATATTTCGTAAATTGCCGTTAAAGTAGCGAACTATTATTCGCAGCATGTAGAGGTCATAGGTCAATTCAAGAAGTTACTCGTACAAACGCTATCAGGTTTAAAACAGTGTCAAACATGAAATAGTCGCCAACTCGAGTATATTTCAAATTGCGTAACCAGTAGTGTTGGTAGGTGAAGAGACAAAGTTTAAAGTCCAAATCAATCGGGCATGGGTAGTTCTTGCATGGGAGACTGCCTGAGAAAACCAGCTAGGGATTTTTTTTTGTTTCATCACATACATATCAAACATATGAGACAACGTTCGTGCATCTTTTTTTCACTGTAATGTCAATTATTTTTAGTAGAAAAACATGGAAATTTAGGCATGTTTTCAAGTTCATGAACATTTTTCCAATTTCTCTGTTATTTTTGGAGATCAAGTTGGTGATGATGTCGGCACATAGTGGGGTTTGACCTGTTAACGTACCGTGAAAAGTCGTACAAAGTGAACGCAAAGTTGTGCAAAGTGATTGGAAAGTTTGTAGATATATTTATATGCTTGACCTAACTTGTTGGCATATGGAAACCCGCAGTTGTAAAGTCAAATAAATGAATAAAAGCGAGATGAAAACAGCCTATATAAGCAGAGTATCACATGAGCTGACTGGCCGTAAAAATGATAGAAAACAGCATGCAAAGTTGGTAAAAGTGTTCGAAACGTTGGCGGAGTTACATGTATATTTAACCTAAGTCATTGGAATGCCAACCCCGCAGTTAAATTTCGAAAACATTAAGTAATTGTCTGGAAAATGTCAGATATATAAGCAGATTATCGCAACTGCAAACCGCAAATCGAAGACAAACTGCTTGCAAAGTTTTGAAAAACGATTGCAAAGTTTGTAGATTCGTTTGGGAATGTTACATATGATATTATATTGACGGGTTCCATAGTCAAAAGTTAGAAAACGTAAAACAATATTTCGTAAATTGCCGTTAAAGTAGCGAACTATTATTCGCAGCATGTAGAGGTCATAGGTCAATTCAAGAAGTTACTCGTACAAACGCTATCAGGTTTAAAACAGTGTCAAACATGAAATAGTCGCCAACTCGAGTATATTTCAAATTGCGTAACCAGTAGTGTTGGTAGGTGAAGAGACAAAGTTTAAAGTCAAGCTCAATCGGGCATGGGTAGTTCTTGCATGGGAGACTGCCTGAGAAAACCAGCTAGGGATTTTTTTTTGTTTCATCACATACATATCAAACATATGAGACAACGTTCGTGCATCTTTTTTTCACTGTAATGTCAATTATTTTTAGTAGAAAAACATGGAAATTTAGGCATGTTTTCAAGTTCATGAACATTTTTCCAATTTCTCTGTTATTTTTGGAGATCAAGTTGGTGATGATGTCGGCACATAGTGGGGTTTGACCTGTTAACGTACCGTGAAAAGTCGTACAAAGTGAACGCAAAGTTGTGCAAAGTGATTGGAAAGTTTGTAGATATATTTGTATGCTTGACCTAACTTGTTGGCATATAGAAACCCGCAGTTGTAAAGTCAAATAAATGAATAAAAGCGAGATGAAAACAGCCTATATAAGCAGAGTATCACATGAGCTGACTGGCCGTAAAAATGATAGAAAACAGCATGCAAAGTTGGTAAAAGTGTTCGAAACGTTGGCGGAGTTACATGTATATTTAAACTAAGTCATTGGAATGCCAACCCCGCAGTTAAATTTCGAAAACATTAAGTAATTGTCTGGAAAATGCCAGATATATAAGCAGATTATCGCAACTGCAAACCGCAAATCGAAGACAAACTGCTTGCAAAGTTTTGAAAAACGATTGCAAAGTTTGTAGATTCGTTTGGGAATGTTACATATGATATTATATTGACGGGTTCCATAGTCAAAAGTTAGAAAACGTAAAACAATATTTCGTAAATTGCCGTTAAAGTAGCGAACTATTATTCGCAGCATGTAGAGGTCATAGGTCAATTCAAGAAGTTACTCGTACAAACGCTATCAGGTTTAAAACAGTGTCAAACATGAAATAGTCGCCAACTCGAGTATATTGCAAATTGCGTAACCAGTAGTGTTGGTAGGTGAAGAGACAAAGTTTAAAGTCCAACTCAATCGGGCATGGGTAGTTCTTGCATGGGAGACTGCCTGAGAAAACCAGCTAGGGATTTTTTTTTGTTTCATCACATACATATCAAACATATGAGACAACGTTCGTGCATCTTTTTTTCACTGTAATGTCAATTATTTTTAGTAGAAAAACATGGAAATTTAGGCATGTTTTCAAGTTCATGAACATTTTTCCAATTTCTCTGTTATTTTTGGAGATCAAGTTGGTGATGATGTCGGCACATAGTGGGGTTTGACCTGTTAACGTACCGTGAAAAGTCGTACAAAGTGAACGCAAAGTTGTGCAAAGTGATTGGAAAGTTTGTAGATATATTTGTATGCTTGACCTAACTTGTTGGCATATAGAAACCCGCAGTTGTAAAGTCAAATAAATGAATAAAAGCGAGATGAAAACAGCCTATATAAGCAGAGTATCACATGAGCTGACTGGCCGTAAAAATGATAGAAAACAGCATGCAAAGTTGGTAAAAGTGTTCGAAACGTTGGCGGAGTTACATGTATATTTAAACTAAGTCATTGGAATGCCAACCCCGCAGTTAAATTTCGAAAACATTAAGTAATTGTCTGGAAAATGCCAGATATATAAGCAGATTATCGCAACTGCAAACCGCAAATCGAAGACAAACTGCTTGCAAAGTTTTGAAAAACGATTGCAAAGTTTGTAGATTCGTTTGGGAATGTTACATATGATATTATATTGACGGGTTCCATAGTCAAAAGTTAGAAAACGTAAAACAATATTTCGTAAATTGCCGTTAAAGTAGCGAACTATTATTCGCAGCATGTAGAGGTCATAGGTCAATTCAAGAAGTTACTCGTACAAACGCTATCAGGTTTAAAACAGTGTCAAACATGAAATAGTCGCCAACTCGAGTATATTTCAAATTGCGTAACCAGTAGTGTTGGTAGGTGAAGAGACAAAGTTTAAAGTCCAACTCAATCGGGCATGGGTAGTTCTTGCATGGGAGACTGCCTGAGAAAACCAGCTAGGGATTTTTTTTGTTTCATCACATACATATCAAACATATGAGACAACGTTCGTGCATCTTTTTTTCA
This sequence comes from Saccoglossus kowalevskii, assembly GCF_978046115.1. Classification (NCBI taxonomy): domain Eukaryota; kingdom Metazoa; phylum Hemichordata; class Enteropneusta; family Harrimaniidae; genus Saccoglossus; species Saccoglossus kowalevskii. Next base: position 5,248,953 of record NC_140643.1, on the reverse strand, counting down.
CTGTAATGTCAATTATTTTTAGTAGAAAAACATGGAAATTTAGGCATGTTTTCAAGTTCATGAACATTTTTCCAATTTCTCTGTTATTTTTGGAGATCAAGTTGGTGATGATGTCGGCACATAGTGGGGTTTGACCTGTTAACGTACCGTGAAAAGTCGTACAAAGTGAACGCAAAGTTGTGCAAAGTGATTGGAAAGTTTGTAGATATATTTGTATGCTTGACCTAACTTGTTGGCATATAGAAACCCGCAGTTGTAAAGTCAAATAAATGAATAAAAGCGAGATGAAAACAGCCTATATAAGCAGAGTATCACATGAGCTGACTGGCCGTAAAAATGATAGAAAACAGCATGCAAAGTTGGTAAAAGTGTTCGAAACGTTGGCGGAGTTACATGTATATTTAAACTAAGTCATTGGAATGCCAACCCCGCAGTTAAATTTCGAAAACATTAAGTAATTGTCTGGAAAATGCCAGATATATAAGCAGATTATCGCAACTGCAAACCGCAAATCGAAGACAAACTGCTTGCAAAGTTTTGAAAAACGATTGCAAAGTTTGTAGATTCGTTTGGGAATGTTACATATGATATTATATTGACGGGTTCCATAGTCAAAAGTTAGAAAACGTAAAACAATATTTCGTAAATTGCCGTTAAAGTAGCGAACTATTATTCGCAGCATGTAGAGGTCATAGGTCAATTCAAGAAGTTACTCGTACAAACGCTATCAGGTTTAAAACAGTGTCAAACATGAAATAGTCGCCAACTCGAGTATATTTCAAATTGCGTAACCAGTAGTGTTGGTAGGTGAAGAGACAAAGTTTAAAGTCCAACTCAATCGGGCATGGGTAGTTCTTGCATGGGAGACTGCCTGAGAAAACCAGCTAGGGATTTTTTTTTGTTTCATCACATACATATCAAACATATGAGACAACGTTCGTGCATCTTTTTTTCACTGTAATGTCAATTATTTTTAGTAGAAAAACATGGAAATTTAGGCATGTTTTCAAGTTCATGAACATTTTTCCAATTTCTCTGTTATTTTTGGAGATCAAGTTGGTGATGATGTCGGCACATAGTGGGGTTTGACCTGTTAACGTACCGTGAAAAGTCGTACAAAGTGAACGCAAAGTTGTGCAAAGTGATTGGAAAGTTTGTAGATATATTTGTATGCTTGACCTAACTTGTTGGCATATAGAAACCCGCAGTTGTAAAGTCAAATAAATGAATAAAAGCGAGATGAAAACAGCCTATATAAGCAGAGTATCACATGAGCTGACTGGCCGTAAAAATGATAGAAAACAGCATGCAAAGTTGGTAAAAGTGTTCGAAACGTTGGCGGAGTTACATGTATATTTAACCTAAGTCATTGGAATGCCAACCCCGCAGTTAAATTTCGAAAACATTAAGTAATTGTCTGGAAAATGCCAGATATATAAGCAGATTATCGCAACTGCAAACCGCAAATCGAAGACAAACTGCTTGCAAAGTTTTGAAAAACGATTGCAAAGTTTGTAGATTCGTTTGGGAATGTTACATATGATATTATATTGACGGGTTCCATAGTCAAAAGTTAGAAAACGTAAAACAATATTTCGTAAATTGCCGTTAAAGTAGCGAACTATTATTCGCAGCATGTAGAGGTCATAGGTCAATTCAAGAAGTTACTCGTACAAACGCTATCAGGTTTAAAACAGTGTCAAACATGAAATAGTCGCCAACTCGAGTATATTTCAAATTGCGTAACCAGTAGTGTTTGTAGGTGAAGAGACAAAGTTTAAAGTCAAGCTCAATCGGGCATGGTTAGTTCTTGCATGGTGACTGCCTGAGAAAACCAGCTAGGGATTTTTTTTTGTTTCATCACATACATATCAAACATATGAGACAACGTTCGTGCATCTTTTTTTCACTGTAATGTCAATTATTTTTAGTAGAAAAACATGGAAATTTAGGCATGTTTTCAAGTTCATGAACATTTTTCCAATTTCTCTGTTATTTTTGGAGATCAAGTTGGTGATGATGTCGGCACATAGTTGGGTTTGACCTGTTAACGTACCGTGAAAAGTCGTACAAAGTGAACGCAAAGTTGTGCAAAGTGATTGGAAAGTTTGTAGATATATTTGTATGCTTGACCTAACTTGTTGGCATATAGAAACCCGCAGTTGTAAAGTCAAATAAATGAATAAAAGCGAGATGAAAACAGCCTATATAAGCAGAGTATCACATGAGCTGACTGGCCGTAAAAATGATAGAAAACAGCATGCAAAGTTGGTAAAAGTGTTCGAAACGTTGGCGGAGTTACATGTATATTTAACCTAAGTCATTGGAATGCCAACCCCGCAGTTAAATTTCGAAAACATTAAGTAATTGTCTGGAAAATGCCAGATATATAAGCAGATTATCGCAACTGCAAACCGCAAATCGAAGACAAACTGCTTGCAAAGTTTTGAAAAACGATTGCAAAGTTTGTAGATTCGTTTGGGAATGTTACATATGATATTATATTGACGGGTTCCATAGTCAAAAGTTAGAAAACGTAAAACAATATTTCGTAAATTGCCGTTAAAGTAGCGAACTATTATTCGCAGCATGTAGAGGTCATAGGTCAATTCAAGAAGTTACTCGTACAAACGCTATCAGGTTTAAAACAGTGTCAAACATGAAATAGTCGCCAACTCGAGTATATTTCAAATTGCGTAACCAGTAGTGTTTGTAGGTGAAGAGACAAAGTTTAAAGTCAAGCTCAATCGGGCATGGTTAGTTCTTGCATGGTGACTGCCTGAGAATACCAGCTAGGGATTTTTTTTTGTTTCATCACATACATATCAAACATATGAGACAACGTTCGTGCATCTTTTTTTCACTGTAATGTCAATTATTTTTAGTAGAAAAACATGGAAATTTAGGCATGTTTTCAAGTTCATGAACATTTTTCCAATTTCTCTGTTATTTTTGGAGATCAAGTTGGTGATGATGTCGGCACATAGTTGGGTTTGACCTGTTAACGTACCGTGAAAAGTCGTACAAAGTGAACGCAAAGTTGTGCAAAGTGATTGGAAAGTTTGTAGATATATTTGTATGCTTGACCTAACTTGTTGGCATATAGAAACCCGCAGTTGTAAAGTCAAATAAATGAATAAAAGCGAGATGAAAACAGCCTATATAAGCAGAGTATCACATGAGCTGACTGGCCGTAAAAATGATAGAAAACAGCATGCAAAGTTGGTAAAAGTGTTCGAAACGTTGGCGGAGTTACATGTATATTTAAACTAAGTCATTGGAATGCCAACCCCGCAGTTAAATTTCGAAAACATTAAGTAATTGTCTGGAAAATGCCAGATATATAAGCAGATTATCGCAACTGCAAACCGCAAATCGAAGACAAACTGCTTGCAAAGTTTTGAAAAACGATTGCAAAGTTTGTAGATTCGTTTGGGAATGTTACATATGATATTATATTGACGGGTTCCATAGTCAAAAGTTAGAAAACGTAAAACAATATTTCGTAAATTGCCGTTAAAGTAGCGAACTATTATTCGCAGCATGTAGAGGTCATAGGTCAATTCAAGAAGTTACTCGTACAAACGCTATCAGGTTTAAAACAGTGTCAAACATGAAATAGTCGCCAACTCGAGTATATTTCAAATTGCGTAACCAGTAGTGTTGGTAGGTGAAGAGACAAAGTTTAAAGTCCAACTCAATCGGGCATGGGTAGTTCTTGCATGGGAGACAGCCTGAGAAAACCAGCTAGGTATTTTTTTTTGTTTCATCACATACATATCAAACATATGAGACAACGTTCGTGCATCTTTTTTTCACTGTAATGTCAATTATTTTTAGTAGAAAAACATGGAAATTTAGGCATGTTTTCAAGTTCATGAACATTTTTCCAATTTCTCTGTTATTTTTGGAGATCAAGTTGGTGATGATGTCGGCACATAGTGGGGTTTGACCTGTGAACGTACCGTGAAAAGTCGTACAAAGTGAACGCAAAGTTGTGCAAAGTGATTGGAAAGTTTGTAGATATATTTGTATGCTTGACCTAACTTGTTGGCATATAGAAACCCGCAGTTGTAAAGTCAAATAAATGAATAAAAGCGAGATGAAAACAGCCTATATAAGCAGAGTATCACATGAGCTGACTGGCCGTAACAATGATAGAAAACAGCATGCAAAGTTGGTAAAATTGTTCGAAACGTTGGCGGAGTTACATGTATATTTAACCTAAGTCATTGGAATGCCAACCCCGCAGTTAAATTTCGAAAACATTAAGTAATTATCTGGAAAATGCCAGATATATAAGCAGATTATCGCAACTGCAAACCGAAAATCGAAGACAAACTGCTTGCAAAGTTTTGAAAAACGATTGCAAAGTTTGTAGATTCGTTTGGGAATGTTACATATGATATTATATTGACGGGTTCCATAGTCAAAAGTTAGAAAACGTAAAACAATATTTCGTAAATTGCCGTTAAAGTAGCGAACTATTATTCGCAGCATGTAGAGGTCATAGGTCAATTCAAGAAGTTACTCGTACAATCGCTATCAGGTTTAAAACAGTGTCAAACATGAAATAGTCGCCAACTCGAGTATATTTCAAATTGCGTAACCAGTAGTGTTGGTAGGTGAAGAGACAAAGTTTAAAGTCCAACTCAATCGGGCATGGGTAGTTCTTGCATGGTGACTGCCTGAGAAAACCAGCTAGGGAAATTTTTTTTTGTTTCATCACATACATATCAAACATATGAGACAACGTTCGTGCATCTTTTTTTCACTGTAATGTCAATTATTTTTAGTAGAAAAACATGGAAATTTAGGCATGTTTTCAAGTTCATGAACATTTTTCCAATTTCTCTGTTATTTTTGGAGATCAAGTTGGTGATGATGTCGGCACATAGTGGGGTTTGACCTGTTAACGTACCGTGAAAAGTCGTACAAAGTGAACGCAAAGTTGTGCAAAGTGATTGGAAAGTTTGTAGATATATTTGTATGCTTGACCTAACTTGTTGGCATATAGAAACCCGCAGTTTTAAAGTCAAATAAATGAATAAAAGCGAGATGAAAACAGCCTATATAAGCAGAGTATCACATGAGCTGACTGGCCGTAAAAATGATAGAAAACAGCATGCAAAGTTGGTAAAAGTGTTCGAAACGTTGGCGGAGTTACATGTATATTTAACCTAAGTCATTGGAATGCCAACCCCGCAGTTAAATTTCGAAAACATTAAGTAATTGTCTGGAAAATGCCAGATATATAAGCAGATTATCGCAACTGCAAACCGCAAATCGAAGACAAACTGCTTGCAAAGTTTTGAAAAACGATTGCAAAGTTTGTAGATTCGTTTGGGAATGTTACATATGATATTATATTGACGGGTTCCATAGTCAAAAGTTAGAAAACGTAAAACAATATTTCGTAAATTGCCGTTAAAGTAGCGAACTATTATTCGCAGCATGTAGAGGTCATAGGTCAATTCAAGAAGTTACTCGTACAAACGCTATCAGGTTTAAAACAGTGTCAAACATGAAATAGTCGCCAACTCGAGTATATTTCAAATTGCGTAACCAGTAGTGTTTGTAGGTGAAGAGACAAAGTTTAAAGTCAAGCTCAATCGGGCATGGTTAGTTCTTGCATGGTGACTGCCTGAGAAAACCAGCTAGGGATTTTTTTTTGTTTCATCACATACATATCAAACATATGAGACAACGTTCGTGCATCTTTTTTTCACTGTAATGTCAATTATTTTTAGTAGAAAAACATGGAAATTTAGGCATGTTTTCAAGTTCATGAACATTTTTCCAATTTCTCTGTTATTTTTGGAGATCAAGTTGGTGATGATGTCGGCACATAGTTGGGTTTGACCTGTTAACGTACCGTGAAAAGTCGTACAAAGTGAACGCAAAGTTGTGCAAAGTGATTGGAAAGTTTGTAGATATATTTGTATGCTTGACCTAACTTGTTGGCATATAGAAACCCGCAGTTGTAAAGTCAAATAAATGAATAAAAGCGAGATGAAAACAGCCTATATAAGCAGAGTATCACATGAGCTGACTGGCCGTAAAAATGATAGAAAACAGCATGCAAAGTTGGTAAAAGTGTTCGAAACGTTGGCGGAGTTACATGTATATTTAAACTAAGTCATTGGAATGCCAACCCCGCAGTTAAATTTCGAAAACATTAAGTAATTGTCTGGAAAATGCCAGATATATAAGCAGATTATCGCAACTGCAAACCGCAAATCGAAGACAAACTGCTTGCAAAGTTTTGAAAAACGATTGCAAAGTTTGTAGATTCGTTTGGGAATGTTACATATGATATTATATTGACGGGTTCCATAGTCAAAAGTTAGAAAACGTAAAACAATATTTCGTAAATTGCCGTTAAAGTAGCGAACTATTATTCGCAGCATGTAGAGGTCATAGGTCAATTCAAGAAGTTACTCGTACAAACGCTATCAGGTTTAAAACAGTGTCAAACATGAAATAGTCGCCAACTCGAGTATATTTCAAATTGCGTAACCAGTAGTGTTGGTAGGTGAAGAGACAAAGTTTAAAGTCCAACTCAATCGGGCCTGGGTAGTTCTTGCATGGGAGACTGCCTGAGAAAACCAGCTAGGTATTTTTTTTTGTTTCATCACATACATATCAAACATATGAGACAACGTTCGTGCATCTTTTTTTCACTGTAATGTCAATTATTTTTAGTAGAAAAACATGGAAATTTAGGCATGTTTTCAAGTTCATGAACATTTTTCCAATTTCTCTGTTATTTTTGGAGATCAAGTTGGTGATGATGTCGGCACATAGTGGGGTTTGACCTGTGAACGTACCGTGAAAAGTCGTACAAAGTGAACGCAAAGTTGTGCAAAGTGATTGGAAAGTTTGTAGATATATTTGTATGCTTGACCTAACTTGTTGGCATATAGAAACCCGCAGTTGTAAAGTCAAATAAATGAATAAAAGCGAGATGAAAACAGCCTATATAAGCAGAGTATCACATGAGCTGACTGGCCGTAACAATGATAGAAAACAGCATGCAAAGTTGGTAAAATTGTTCGAAACGTTGGCGGAGTTACATGTATATTTAACCTAAGTCATTGGAATGCCAACCCCGCAGTTAAATTTCGAAAACATTAAGTAATTATCTGGAAAATGCCAGATATATAAGCAGATTATCGCAACTGCAAACCGAAAATCGAAGACAAACTGCTTGCAAAGTTTTGAAAAACGATTGCAAAGTTTGTAGATTCGTTTGGGAATGTTACATATGATATTATATTGACGGGTTCCATAGTCAAAAGTTAGAAAACGTAAAACAATATTTCGTAAATTGCCGTTAAAGTAGCGAACTATTATTCGCAGCATGTAGAGGTCATAGGTCAATTCAAGAAGTTACTCGTACAATCGCTATCAGGTTTAAAACAGTGTCAAACATGAAATAGTCGCCAACTCGAGTATATTTCAAATTGCGTAACCAGTAGTGTTGGTAGGTGAAGAGACAAAGTTTAAAGTCCAACTCAATCGGGCATGGGTAGTTCTTGCATGGTGACTGCCTGAGAAAACCAGCTAGGGAAATTTTTTTTTGTTTCATCACATACATATCAAACATATGAGACAACGTTCGTGCATCTTTTTTTCACTGTAATGTCAATTATTTTTAGTAGAAAAACATGGAAATTTAGGCATGTTTTCAAGTTCATGAACATTTTTCCAATTTCTCTGTTATTTTTGGAGATCAAGTTGGTGATGATGTCGGCACATAGTGGGGTTTGACCTGTTAACGTACCGTGAAAAGTCGTACAAAGTGAACGCAAAGTTGTGCAAAGTGATTGGAAAGTTTGTAGATATATTTGTATGCTTGACCTAACTTGTTGGCATATAGAAACCCGCAGTTTTAAAGTCAAATAAATGAATAAAAGCGAGATGAAAACAGCCTATATAAGCAGAGTATCACATGAGCTGACTGGCCGTAAAAATGATAGAAAACAGCATGCAAAGTTGGTAAAAGTGTTCGAAACGTTGGCGGAGTTACATGTATATTTAACCTAAGTCATTGGAATGCCAACCCCGCAGTTAAATTTCGAAAACATTAAGTAATTGTCTGGAAAATGCCAGATATATAAGCAGATTATCGCAACTGCAAACCGCAAATCGAAGACAAACTGCTTGCAAAGTTTTGAAAAACGATTGCAAAGTTTGTAGATTCGTTTGGGAATGTTACATATGATATTATATTGACGGGTTCCATAGTCAAAAGTTAGAAAACGTAAAACAATATTTCGTAAATTGCCGTTAAAGTAGCAAACTATTATTCGCAGCATGTAGAGGTCATAGGTCAATTCAAGAAGTTACTCGTACAAACGCTATCAGGTTTAAAACAGTGTCAAACATGAAATAGTCGCCAACTCGAGTATATTTCAAATTGCGTAACCAGTAGTGTTTGTAGGTGAAGAGACAAAGTTTAAAGTCAAGCTCAATCGGGCATGGTTAGTTCTTGCATGGTGACTGCCTGAGAAAACCAGCTAGGGAAATTTTTTTTTGTTTCATCACATACATATCAAACATATGAGACAACGTTCGTGCATCTTTTTTTCACTGTAATGTCAATTATTTTTAGTAGAAAAACATGGAAATTTAGGCATGTTTTCAAGTTCATGAACATTTTTCCAATTTCTCTGTTATTTTTGGAGATCAAGTTGGTGATGATGTCGGCACATAGTGGGGTTTGACCTGTTAACGTACCGTGAAAAGTCGTACAAAGTGAACGCAAAGTTGTGCAAAGTGATTGGAAAGTTTGTAGATATATTTGTATGCTTGACCTAACTTGTTGGCATATAGAAACCCGCAGTTTTAAAGTCAAATAAATGAATAAAAGCGAGATGAAAACAGCCTATATAAGCAGAGTATCACATGAGCTGACTGGCCGTAAAAATGATAGAAAACAGCATGCAAAGTTGGTAAAAGTGTTCGAAACGTTGGCGGAGTTACATGTATATTTAACCTAAGTCATTGGAATGCCAACCCCGCAGTTAAATTTCGAAAACATTAAGTAATTGTCTGGAAAATGCCAGATATATAAGCAGATTATCGCAACTGCAAACCGCAAATCGAAGACAAACTGCTTGGAAAGTTTTGAAAAACGATTGCAAAGTTTGTAGATTCGTTTGGGAATGTTACATATGATATTATATTGACGGGTTCCATAGTCAAAAGTTAGAAAACGTAAAACAATATTTCGTAAATTGCCGTTAAAGTAGCAAACTATTATTCGCAGCATGTAGAGGTCATAGGTCAATTCAAGAAGTTACTCGTACAAACGCTATCAGGTTTAAAACAGTGTCAAACATGAAATAGTCGCCAACTCGAATATATTTCAAATTGCGTAACCAGTAGTGTTGGTAGGTGAAGAGACAAAGTGTAAAGTCAAGCTCAATCGGGCATGGGTAGTTCTTGCATGGGAGACTGCCTGAGAAAACCAGCTAGGGATTTTTTTTTGTTTCATCACATACATATCAAACATATGAGACAACGTTCGTGCATCTTTTTTTCACTGTAATGTCAATTATTTTTAGTAGAAAAACATGGAAATTTAGGCATGTTTTCAAGTTCATGAACATTTTTCCAATTTCTCTGTTATTTTTGGAGATCAAGTTGGTGATGATGTCGGCACATAGTTGGGTTTGACCTGTTAACGTACCGTGAAAAGTCGTACAAAGTGAACGCAAAGTTGTGCAAAGTGATTGGAAAGTTTGTAGATATATTTGTATGCTTGACCTAACTTGTTGGCATATAGAAACCCGCAGTTTTAAAGTCAAATAAATGAATAAAAGCGAGATGAAAACAGCCTATATAAGCAGAGTATCACATGAGCTGACTGGCCGTAAAAATGATAGAAAACAGCATGCAAAGTTGGTAAAAGTGTTCGAAACGTTGGCGGAGTTACATGTATATTTAACCTAAGTCATTGGAATGCCAACCCCGCAGTTAAATTTCGAAAACATTAAGTAATTGTCTGGAAAATGCCAGATATATAAGCAGATTATCGCAACTGCAAACCGCAAATCGAAGACAAACTGCTTGCAAAGTTTTGAAAAACGATTGCAAAGTTTGTAGATTCGTTTGGGAATGTTACATATGATATTATATTGACGGGTTCCATAGTCAAAAGTTAGAAAACGTAAAACAATATTTCGTAAATTGCCGTTAAAGTAGCAAACTATTATTCGCAGCATGTAGAGGTCATAGGTCAATTCAAGAAGTTATTCGTACAAACGCTATCAGGTTTAAAACAGTGTCAAACATGAAATAGTCGCCAACTCGAGTATATTTCAAATTGCGTAACCAGTAGTGTTGGTAGGTGAAGAGACAAAGTGTAAAGTCAAGCTCAATCGGGCATGGGTAGTTCTTGCATGGGAGACTGCCTGAGAAAACCAGCTAGGGATTTTTTTTTGTTTCATCACATACATATCAAACATATGAGACAACGTTCGTGCATCTTTTTTTCACTGTAATGTCAATTATTTTTAGTAGAAAAACATGGAAATTTAGGCATGTTTTCAAGTTCATGAACATTTTTCCAATTTCTCTGTTATTTTTGGAGATCAAGTTGGTGATGATGTCGGCACATAGTGGGGTTTGACCTGTTAACGTACCGTGAAAAGTCGTACAAAGTGAACGCAAAGTTGTGCAAAGTGATTGGAAAGTTTGTAGATATATTTGTATGCTTGACCTAACTTGTTGGCATATAGAAACCCGCAGTTGTAAAGTCAAATAAATGAATAAAAGCGAGATGAAAACAGCCTATATAAGCAGAGTATCACATGAGCTGACTGGCCGTAAAAATGATAGAAAACAGCATGCAAAGTTGGTAAAAGTGTTCGAAACGTTGGCGGAGTTACATGTATATTTAAACTAAGTCATTGGAATGCCAACCCCGCAGTTAAATTTCGAAAACATTAAGTAATTGTCTGGAAAATGCCAGATATATAAGCAGATTATCGCAACTGCAAACCGCAAATCGAAGACAAACTGCTTGCAAAGTTTTGAAAAACGATTGCAAAGTTTGTAGATTCGTTTGGGAATGTTACATATGATATTATATTGACGGGTTCCATAGTCAAAAGTTAGAAAACGTAAAACAATATTTCGTAAATTGCCGTTAAAGTAGCGAACTATTATTCGCAGCATGTAGAGGTCATAGGTCAATTCAAGAAGTTACTCGTACAAACGCTATCAGGTTTAAAACAGTGTCAAACATGAAATAGTCGCCAACTCGAATATATTTCAAATTGCGTAACCAGTAGTGTTGGTAGGTGAAGAGACAAAGTGTAAAGTCAAGCTCAATCGGGCATGGGTAGTTCTTGCATGGGAGACTGCCTGAGAAAACCAGCTAGGGATTTTTTTTTGTTTCATCACATACATATCAAACATATGAGACAACGTTCGTGCATCTTTTTTTCACTGTAATGTCAATTATTTTTAGTAGAAAAACATGGAAATTTAGGCATGTTTTCAAGTTCATGAACATTTTTCCAATTTCTCTGTTATTTTTGGAGATCAAGTTGGTGATGATGTCGGCACATAGTTGGGTTTGACCTGTTAACGTACCGTGAAAAGTCGTACAAAGTGAACGCAAAGTTGTGCAAAGTGATTGGAAAGTTTGTAGATATATTTGTATGCTTGACCTAACTTGTTGGCATATAGAAACCCGCAGTTTTAAAGTCAAATAAATGAATAAAAGCGAGATGAAAACAGCCTATATAAGCAGAGTATCACATGAGCTGACTGGCCGTAAAAATGATAGAAAACAGCATGCAAAGTTGGTAAAAGTGTTCGAAACGTTGGCGGAGTTACATGTATATTTAACCTAAGTCATTGGAATGCCAACCCCGCAGTTAAATTTCGAAAACATTAAGTAATTGTCTGGAAAATGCCAGATATATAAGCAGATTATCGCAACTGCAAACCGCAAATCGAAGACAAACTGCTTGCAAAGTTTTGAAAAACGATTGCAAAGTTTGTAGATTCGTTTGGGAATGTTACATATGATATTATATTGACGGGTTCCATAGTCAAAAGTTAGAAAACGTAAAACAATATTTCGTAAATTGCCGTTAAAGTAGCAAACTATTATTCGCAGCATGTAGAGGTCATAGGTCAATTCAAGAAGTTATTCGTACAAACGCTATCAGGTTTAAAACAGTGTCAAACATGAAATAGTCGCCAACTCGAGTATATTTCAAATTGCGTAACCAGTAGTGTTGGTAGGTGAAGAGACAAAGTGTAAAGTCAAGCTCAATCGGGCATGGGTAGTTCTTGCATGGGAGACTGCCTGAGAAAACCAGCTAGGGATTTTTTTTTGTTTCATCACATACATATCAAACATATGAGACAACGTTCGTGCATCTTTTTTTCACTGTAATGTCAATTATTTTTAGTAGAAAAACATGGAAATTTAGGCATGTTTTCAAGTTCATGAACATTTTTCCAATTTCTCTGTTATTTTTGGAGATCAAGTTGGTGATGATGTCGGCACATAGTGGGGTTTGACCTGTTAACGTACCGTGAAAAGTCGTACAAAGTGAACGCAAAGTTGTGCAAAGTGATTGGAAAGTTTGTAGATATATTTGTATGCTTGACCTAACTTGTTGGCATATAGAAACCCGCAGTTGTAAAGTCAAATAAATGAATAAAAGCGAGATGAAAACAGCCTATATAAGCAGAGTATCACATGAGCTGACTGGCCGTAAAAATGATAGAAAACAGCATGCAAAGTTGGTAAAAGTGTTCGAAACGTTGGCGGAGTTACATGTATATTTAAACTAAGTCATTGGAATGCCAACCCCGCAGTTAAATTTCGAAAACATTAAGTAATTGTCTGGAAAATGCCAGATATATAAGCAGATTATCGCAACTGCAAACCGCAAATCGAAGACAAACTGCTTGCAAAGTTTTGAAAAACGATTGCAAAGTTTGTAGATTCGTTTGGGAATGTTACATATGATATTATATTGACGGGTTCCATAGTCAAAAGTTAGAAAACGTAAAACAATATTTCGTAAATTGCCGTTAAAGTAGCGAACTATTATTCGCAGCATGTAGAGGTCATAGGTCAATTCAAGAAGTTACTCGTACAAACGCTATCAGGTTTAAAACAGTGTCAAACATGAAATAGTCGCCAACTCGAGTATATTTCAAATTGCGTAACCAGTAGTGTTGGTAGGTGAAGAGACAAAGTTTAAAGTCCAACTCAATCGGGCATGGGTAGTTCTTGCATGGGAGACTGCCTGAGAAAACCAGCTAGGTATTTTTTTTTGTTTCATCACATACATATCAAACATATGAGACAACGTTCGTGCATCTTTTTTTCACTGTAATGTCAATTATTTTTAGTAGAAAAACATGGAAATTTAGGCATGTTTTCAAGTTCATGAACATTTTTCCAATTTCTCTGTTATTTTTGGAGATCAAGTTGGTGATGATGTCGGCACATAGTGGGGTTTGACCTGTTAACGTACCGTGAAAAGTCGTACAAAGTGAACGCAAAGTTGTGCAAAGTGATTGGAAAGTTTGTAGATATATTTGTATGCTTGACCTAACTTGTTGGCATATAGAAACCCGCAGTTGTAAAGTCAAATAAATGAATAAAAGCGAGATGAAAACAGCCTATATAAGCAGAGTATCACATGAGCTGACTGGCCGTAACAATGATAGAAAACAGCATGCAAAGTTGGTAAAATTGTTCGAAACGTTGGCGGAGTTACATGTATATTTAACCTAAGTCATTGGAATGCCAACCCCGCAGTTAAATTTCGAAAACATTAAGTAATTATCTGGAAAATGCCAGATATATAAGCAGATTATCGCAACTGCAAACCGAAAATCGAAGACAAACTGCTTGCAAAGTTTTGAAAAACGATTGCAAAGTTTGTAGATTCGTTTGGGAATGTTACATATGATATTATATTGACGGGTTCCATAGTCAAAAGTTAGAAAACGTAAAACAATATTTCGTAAATTGCCGTTAAAGTAGCGAACTATTATTCGCAGCATGTAGAGGTCATAGGTCAATTCAAGAAGTTACTCGTACAAACGCTATCAGGTTTAAAACAGTGTCAAACATGAAATAGTCGCCAACTCGAGTATATTTCAAATTGCGTAACCAGTAGTGTTTGTAGGTGAAGAGACAAAGTTTAAAGTCAAGCTCAATCGGGCATGGTTAGTTCTTGCATGGTGACTGCCTGAGAAAACCAGCTAGGTAAATTTTTTTTTGTTTCATCACATACATATCAAACATATGAGACAACGTTCGTGCATCTTTTTTTCACTGTAATGTCAATTATTTTTAGTAGAAAAACATGGAAATTTAGGCATGTTTTCAAGTTCATGAACATTTTTCCAATTTCTCTGTTATTTTTGGAGATCAAGTTGGTGATGATGTCGGCACATAGTGGGGTTTGACCTGTTAACGTACCGTGAAAAGTCGTACAAAGTGAACGCAAAGTTGTGCAAAGTGATTGGAAAGTTTGTAGATATATTTGTATGCTTGACCTAACTTGTTGGCATATAGAAACCCGCAGTTGTAAAGTCAAATAAATGAATAAAAGCGAGATGAAAACAGCCTATATAAGCAGAGTATCACATGAGCTGACTGGCCGTAACAATGATAGAAAACAGCATGCAAAGTTGGTAAAATTGTTCGAAACGTTGGCGGAGTTACATGTATATTTAACCTAAGTCATTGGAATGCCAACCCCGCAGTTAAATTTCGAAAACATTAAGTAATTATCTGGAAAATGCCAGATATATAAGCAGATTATCGCAACTGCAAACCGAAAATCGAAGACAAACTGCTTGCAAAGTTTTGAAAAACGATTGCAAAGTTTGTAGATTCGTTTGGGAATGTTACATATGATATTATATTGACGGGTTCCATAGTCAAAAGTTAGAAAACGTAAAACAATATTTCGTAAATTGCCGTTAAAGTAGCGAACTATTATTCGCAGCATGTAGAGGTCATAGGTCAATTCAAGAAGTTACTCGTACAATCGCTATCAGGTTTAAAACAGTGTCAAACATGAAATTGTCGCCAACTCGAGTATATTTCAAATTGCGTAACCAGTAGTGTTGGTAGGTGAAGAGACAAAGTTTAAAGTCCAACTCAATCGGGCATGGGTAGTTCTTGCATGGGAGACTGCCTGAGAAAACCAGCTAGGGATTTTTTTTTGTTTCATCACATACATATCAAACATATGAGACAACGTTCGTGCATCTTTTTTTCACTGTAATGTCAATTATTTTTAGTAGAAAAACATGGAAATTTAGGCATGTTTTCAAGTTCATGAACATTTTTCCAATTTCTCTGTTATTTTTGGAGATCAAGTTGGTGATGATGTCGGCACATAGTGGGGTTTGACCTGTTAACGTACCGTGAAAAGTCGTACAAAGTGAACGCAAAGTTGTGCAAAGTGATTGGAAAGTTTGTAGATATATTTGTATGCTTGACCTAACTTGTTGGCATATAGAAACCCGCAGTTGTAAAGTCAAATAAATGAATAAAAGCGAGATGAAAACAGCCTATATAAGCAGAGTATCACATGAGCTGACTGGACGTAACAATGATAGAAAACAGCATGCAAAGTTGGTAAAAGTGTTCGAAACGTTGGCGGAGTTACATGTATATTTAACCTAAGTCATTGGAATGCCAACCCCGCAGTTAAATTTCGAAAACATTAAGTAATTGTCTGGAAAATGCCAGATATATAAGCAGATTATCGCAACTGCAAACCGCAAATCGAAGACAAACTGCTTGCAAAGTTTTGAAAAGCGATTGCAAAGTTTGTAGATTCGTTTGGGAATGTTACATATGATATTATATTGACGGGTTCCATAGTCAAAAGTTAGAAAACGTAAAACAATATTTCGTAAATTGCCGTTAAAGTAGCGAACTATTATTCGCAGCATGTAGAGGTCATAGGTCAATTCAAGAAGTTACTCGTACAAACGCTATCAGGTTTAAAACAGTGTCAAACATGAAATAGTCGCCAACTCGAGTATATTTCAAATTGCGTAACCAGTAGTGTTTGTAGGTGAAGAGACAAAGTTTAAAGTCAAGCTCAATCGGGCATGGTTAGTTCTTGCATGGTGACTGCCTGAGAAAACCAGCTAGGTAAATTTTTTTTTGTTTCATCACATACATATCAAACATATGAGACAACGTTCGTGCATCTTTTTTTCACTGTAATGTCAATTATTTTTAGTAGAAAAACATGGAAATTTAGGCATGTTTTCAAGTTCATGAACATTTTTCCAATTTCTCTGTTATTTTTGGAGATCAAGTTGGTGATGATGTCGGCACATAGTGGGGTTTGACCTGTTAACGTACCGTGAAAAGTCGTACAAAGTGAACGCAAAGTTGTGCAAAGTGATTGGAAAGTTTGTAGATATATTTGTATGCTTGACCTAACTTGTTGGCATATAGAAACCCGCAGTTGTAAAGTCAAATAAATGAATAAAAGCGAGATGAAAACAGCCTATATAAGCAGAGTATCACATGAGCTGACTGGCCGTAACAATGATAGAAAACAGCATGCAAAGTTGGTAAAATTGTTCGAAACGTTGGCGGAGTTACATGTATATTTAACCTAAGTCATTGGAATGCCAACCCCGCAGTTAAATTTCGAAAACATTAAGTAATTGTCTGGAAAATGCCAGATATATAAGCAGATTATCGCAACTGCAAACCGCAAATCGAAGACAAACTGCTTGCAAAGTTTTGAAAAACGATTGCAAAGTTTGTAGATTCGTTTGGGAATGTTACATATGATATTATATTGACGGGTTCCATAGTCAAAAGTTAGAAAACGTAAAACAATATTTCGTAAATTGCCGTTAAAGTAGCAAACTATTATTCGCAGCATGTAGAGGTCATAGGTCAATTCAAGAAGTTACTCGTACAAACGCTATCAGGTTTAAAACAGTGTCAAACATGAAATAGTCGCCAACTCGAGTATATTTCAAATTGCGTAACCAGTAGTGTTTGTAGGTGAAGAGACAAAGTTTAAAGTCAAGCTCAATCGGGCATGGTTAGTTCTTGCATGGTGACTGCCTGAGAAAACCAGCTAGGGAAATTTTTTTTTGTTTCATCACATACATATCAAACATATGAGACAACGTTCGTGCATCTTTTTTTCACTGTAATGTCAATTATTTTTAGTAGAAAAACATGGAAATTTAGGCATGTTTTCAAGTTCATGAACATTTTTCCAATTTCTCTGTTATTTTTGGAGATCAAGTTGGTGATGATGTCGGCACATAGTGGGGTTTGACCTGTTAACGTACCGTGAAAAGTCGTACAAAGTGAACGCAAAGTTGTGCAAAGTGATTGGAAAGTTTGTAGATATATTTGTATGCTTGACCTAACTTGTTGGCATATAGAAACCCGCAGTTTTAAAGTCAAATAAATGAATAAAAGCGAGATGAAAACAGCCTATATAAGCAGAGTATCACATGAGCTGACTGGCCGTAAAAATGATAGAAAACAGCATGCAAAGTTGGTAAAAGTGTTCGAAACGTTGGCGGAGTTACATGTATATTTAACCTAAGTCATTGGAATGCCAACCCCGCAGTTAAATTTCGAAAACATTAAGTAATTGTCTGGAAAATGCCAGATATATAAGCAGATTATCGCAACTGCAAACCGCAAATCGAAGACAAACTGCTTGGAAAGTTTTGAAAAACGATTGCAAAGTTTGTAGATTCGTTTGGGAATGTTACATATGATATTATATTGACGGGTTCCATAGTCAAAAGTTAGAAAACGTAAAACAATATTTCGTAAATTGCCGTTAAAGTAGCAAACTATTATTCGCAGCATGTAGAGGTCATAGGTCAATTCAAGAAGTTACTCGTACAAACGCTATCAGGTTTAAAACAGTGTCAAACATGAAATAGTCGCCAACTCGAATATATTTCAAATTGCGTAACCAGTAGTGTTGGTAGGTGAAGAGACAAAGTGTAAAGTCAAGCTCAATCGGGCATGGGTAGTTCTTGCATGGGAGACTGCCTGAGAAAACCAGCTAGGGATTTTTTTTTGTTTCATCACATACATATCAAACATATGAGACAACGTTCGTGCATCTTTTTTTCACTGTAATGTCAATTATTTTTAGTAGAAAAACATGGAAATTTAGGCATGTTTTCAAGTTCATGAACATTTTTCCAATTTCTCTGTTATTTTTGGAGATCAAGTTGGTGATGATGTCGGCACATAGTGGGGTTTGACCTGTTAACGTACCGTGAAAAGTCGTACAAAGTGAACGCAAAGTTGTGCAAAGTGATTGGAAAGTTTGTAGATATATTTGTATGCTTGACCTAACTTGTTGGCATATAGAAACCCGCAGTTGTAAAGTCAAATAAATGAATAAAAGCGAGATGAAAACAGCCTATATAAGCAGAGTATCACATGAGCTGACTGGCCGTAAAAATGATAGAAAACAGCATGCAAAGTTGGTAAAAGTGTTCGAAACGTTGGCGGAGTTACATGTATATTTAAACTAAGTCATTGGAATGCCAACCCCGCAGTTAAATTTCGAAAACATTAAGTAATTGTCTGGAAAATGCCAGATATATAAGCAGATTATCGCAACTGCAAACCGCAAATCGAAGACAAACTGCTTGGAAAGTTTTGAAAAACGATTGCAAAGTTTGTAGATTCGTTTGGGAATGTTACATATGATATTATATTGACGGGTTCCATAGTCAAAAGTTAGAAAACGTAAAACAATATTTCGTAAATTGCCGTTAAAGTAGCAAACTATTATTCGCAGCATGTAGAGGTCATAGGTCAATTCAAGAAGTTACTCGTACAAACGCTATCAGGTTTAAAACAGTGTCAAACATGAAATAGTCGCCAACTCGAATATATTTCAAATTGCGTAACCAGTAGTGTTGGTAGGTGAAGAGACAAAGTGTAAAGTCAAGCTCAATCGGGCATGGGTAGTTCTTGCATGGGAGACTGCCTGAGAAAACCAGCTAGGTATTTTTTTTTGTTTCATCACATACATATCAAACATATGAGACAACGTTCGTGCATCTTTTTTTCACTGTAATGTCAATTATTTTTAGTAGAAAAACATGGAAATTTAGGCATGTTTTCAAGTTCATGAACATTTTTCCAATTTCTCTGTTATTTTTGGAGATCAAGTTGGTGATGATGTCGGCACATAGTGGGGTTTGACCTGTTAACGTACCGTGAAAAGTCGTACAAAGTGAACGCAAAGTTGTGCAAAGTGATTGGAAAGTTTGTAGATATATTTGTATGCTTGACCTAACTTGTTGGCATATTGAAATCCGCAGTTGTAAAGTCAAATAAATGAATAAAAGCGAGATGAAAACAGCCTATATAAGCACAGTATCACATGAGCTGACTGGCCGTAAAAATGATAGAAAACAGCATGCAAAGTTGGTAAAAGTGTTCGAAACGTTGGCGGAGTTACATGTATATTTAACCTAAGTCATTGGAATGCCAACCCCGCAGTTAAATTTCGAAAACATTAAGTAATTGTCTGGAAAATGCCAGATATATAAGCAGATTATCGCAACTGCAAACCGCAAATCGAAGACAAACTGCTTGCAAAGTTTTGAAAAAACGATTGCAAAGTTTGTAGATTCGTTTGGGAATGTTACATATGATATTATATTGACGGGTTCCATAGTCAAAAGTTAGAAAACGTAAAACAATATTTCGTAAATTGCCGTTAAAGTAGCAAACTATTATTCGCAGCATGTAGAGGTCATAGGTCAATTCAAGAAGTTACTCGTACAAACGCTATCAGGTTTAAAACAGTGTCAAACATGAAATAGTCGCCAACTCGAGTATATTTCAAATTGCGTAACCAGTAGTGTTGGTAGGTGAAGAGACAAAGTGTAAAGTCAAGCTCAATCGGGCATGGGTAGTTCTTGCATGGGAGACTGCCTGAGAAAACCAGCTAGGGATTTTTTTTTGTTTCATCACATACATATCAAACATATGTGACAACGTTCGTGCATCTTTTTTTCACTGTAATGTCAATTATTTTTAGTAGAAAAACATGGAAATTTAGGCATGTTTTCAAGTTCATGAACATTTTTCCAATTTCTCTGTTATTTTTGGAGATCAAGTTGGTGATGATGTCGGCACATAGTGGGGTTTGACCTGTTAACGTACCGTGAAAAGTCGTACAAAGTGAACGCAAAGTTGTGCAAAGTGATTGGAAAGTTTGTAGATATATTTGTATGCTTGACCTAACTTGTTGGCATATAGAAACCCGCAGTTTTAAAGTCAAATAAATGAATAAAAGCGAGATGAAAACAGCCTATATAAGCAGAGTATCACATGAGCTGACTGGCCGTAAAAATGATAGAAAACAGCATGCAAAGTTGGTAAAAGTGTTCGAAACGTTGGCGGAGTTACATGTATATTTAACCTAAGTCATTGGAATGCCAACCCCGCAGTTAAATTTCGAAAACATTAAGTAATTGTCTGGAAAATGCCAGATATATAAGCAGATTATCGCAACTGCAAACCGTAAATCGAAGACAAACTGCTTGCAAAGTTTTGAAAAACGATTGCAAAGTTTGTAGATTCGTTTGGGAATGTTACATATGATATTATATTGACGGGTTCCATAGTCAAAAGTTAGAAAACGTAAAACAATATTTCGTAAATTGCCGTTAAAGTAGCGAACTATTATTCGCAGCATGTAGAGATCATAGGTCAATTCAAGAAGTTACTCGTACAAACGCTATCAGGTTTAAAACAGTGTCAAACATGAAATAGTCGCCAACTCGAGTATATTTCAAATTGCGTAACCAGTAGTGTTGGTAGGTGAAGAGACAAAGTGTAAAGTCAAGCTCAATCGGGCATGGGTAGTTCTTGCATGGGAGACTGCCTGAGAAAACCAGCTAGGGATTTTTTTTTGTTTCATCACATACATATCAAACATATGAGACAACGTTCGTGCATCTTTTTTTCACTGTAATGTCAATTATTTTTAGTAGAAAAACATGGAAATTTAGGCATGTTTTCAAGTTCATGAACATTTTTCCAATTTCTCTGTTATTTTTGGAGATCAAGTTGGTGATGATGTCGGCACATAGTGGGGTTTGACCTGTTAACGTACCGTGAAAAGTCGTACAAAGTGAACGCAAAGTTGTGCAAAGTGATTGGAAAGTTTGTAGATATATTTGTATGCTTGACCTAACTTGTTGGCATATAGAAACCCGCAGTTGTAAAGTCAAATAAATGAATAAAAGCGAGATGAAAACAGCCTATATAAGCAGAGTATCACATGAGCTGACTGGCCGTAAAAATGATAGAAAACAGCATGCAAAGTTGGTAAAAGTGTTCGAAACGTTGGCGGAGTTACATGTATATTTAACCTAAGTCATTGGAATGCCAACCCCGCAGTTAAATTTCGAAAACATTAAGTAATTGTCTGGAAAATGCCAGATATATAAGCAGATTATCGCAACTGCAAACCGCAAATCGAAGACAAACTGCTTGGAAAGTTTTGAAAAACGATTGCAAAGTTTGTAGATTCGTTTGGGAATGTTACATATGATATTATATTGACGGGTTCCATAGTCAAAAGTTAGAAAACGTAAAACAATATTTCGTAAATTGCCGTTAAAGTAGCAAACTATTATTCGCAGCATGTAGAGGTCATAGGTCAATTCAAGAAGTTACTCGTACAAACGCTATCAGGTTTAAAACAGTGTCAAACATGAAATAGTCGCCAACTCGAATATATTTCAAATTGCGTAACCAGTAGTGTTGGTAGGTGAAGAGACAAAGTGTAAAGTCAAGCTCAATCGGGCATGGGTAGTTCTTGCATGGGAGACTGCCTGAGAAAACCAGCTAGGGATTTTTTTTTGTTTCATCACATACATATCAAACATATGAGACAACGTTCGTGCATCTTTTTTTCACTGTAATGTCAATTATTTTTAGTAGAAAAACATGGAAATTTAGGCATGTTTTCAAGTTCATGAACATTTTTCCAATTTCTCTGTTATTTTTGGAGATCAAGTTGGTGATGATGTCGGCACATAGTGGGGTTTGACCTGTTAACGTACCGTGAAAAGTCGTACAAAGTGAACGCAAAGTTGTGCAAAGTGATTGGAAAGTTTGTAGATATATTTGTATGCTTGACCTAACTTGTTGGCATATTGAAATCCGCAGTTGTAAAGTCAAATAAATGAATAAAAGCGAGATGAAAACAGCCTATATAAGCACAGTATCACATGAGCTGACTGGCCGTAAAAATGATAGAAAACAGCATGCAAAGTTGGTAAAAGTGTTCGAAACGTTGGCGGAGTTACATGTATATTTAACCTAAGTCATTGGAATGCCAACCCCGCAGTTAAATTTCGAAAACATTAAGTAATTGTCTGGAAAATGCCAGATATATAAGCAGATTATCGCAACTGCAAACCGCAAATCGAAGACAAACTGCTTGCAAAGTTTTGAAAAACGATTGCAAAGTTTGTAGATTCGTTTGGGAATGTTACATATGATATTATATTGACGGGTTCCATAGTCAAAAGTTAGAAAACGTAAAACAATATTTCGTAAATTGCCGTTAAAGTAGCAAACTATTATTCGCAGCATGTAGAGGTCATAGGTCAATTCAAGAAGTTACTCGTACAAACGCTATCAGGTTTAAAACAGTGTCAAACATGAAATAGTCGCCAACTCGAGTATATTTCAAATTGCGTAACCAGTAGTGTTGGTAGGTGAAGAGACAAAGTGTAAAGTCAAGCTCAATCGGGCATGGGTAGTTCTTGCATGGGAGACTGCCTGAGAAAACCAGCTAGGGATTTTTTTTTGTTTCATCACATACATATCAAACATATGAGACAACGTTCGTGCATCTTTTTTTCACTGTAATGTCAATTATTTTTAGTAGAAAAACATGGAAATTTAGGCATGTTTTCAAGTTCATGAACATTTTTCCAATTTCTCTGTTATTTTTGGAGATCAAGTTGGTGATGATGTCGGCACATAGTGGGGTTTGACCTGTTAACGTACCGTGAAAAGTCGTACAAAGTGAACGCAAAGTTGTGCAAAGTGATTGGAAAGTTTGTAGATATATTTGTATGCTTGACCTAACTTGTTGGCATATAGAAACCCGCAGTTTTAAAGTCAAATAAATGAATAAAAGCGAGATGAAAACAGCCTATATAAGCAGAGTATCACATGAGCTGACTGGCCGTAAAAATGATAGAAAACAGCATGCAAAGTTGGTAAAAGTGTTCGAAACGTTGGCGGAGTTACATGTATATTTAACCTAAGTCATTGGAATGCCAACCCCGCAGTTAAATTTCGAAAACATTAAGTAATTGTCTGGAAAATGCCAGATATATAAGCAGATTATCGCAACTGCAAACCGCAAATCGAAGACAAACTGCTTGCAAAGTTTTGAAAAACGATTGCAAAGTTTGTAGATTCGTTTGGGAATGTTACATATGATATTATATTGACGGGTTCCATAGTCAAAAGTTAGAAAACGTAAAACAATATTTCGTAAATTGCCGTTAAAGTAGCGAACTATTATTCGCAGCATGTAGAGATCATAGGTCAATTCAAGAAGTTACTCGTACAAACGCTATCAGGTTTAAAACAGTGTCAAACATGAAATAGTCGCCAACTCGAGTATATTTCAAATTGCGTAACCAGTAGTGTTGGTAGGTGAAGAGACAAAGTGTAAAGTCAAGCTCAATCGGGCATGGGTAGTTCTTGCATGGGAGACTGCCTGAGAAAACCAGCTAGGGATTTTTTTTTTGTTTCATCACATACATATCAAACATATGAGACAACGTTCGTGCATCTTTTTTTCACTGTAATGTCAATTATTTTTAGTAGAAAAACATGGAAATTTAGGCATGTTTTCAAGTTCATGAACATTTTTCCAATTTCTCTGTTATTTTTGGAGATCAAGTTGGTGATGATGTCGGCACATAGTGGGGTTTGACCTGTTAACGTACCGTGAAAAGTCGTACAAAGTGAACGCAAAGTTGTGCAAAGTGATTGGAAAGTTTGTAGATATATTTGTATGCTTGACCTAACTTGTTGGCATATAGAAACCCGCAGTTGTAAAGTCAAATAAATGAATAAAAGCGAGATGAAAACAGCCTATATAAGCAGAGTATCACATGAGCTGACTGGCCGTAAAAATGATAGAAAACAGCATGCAAAGTTGGTAAAAGTGTTCGAAACGTTGGCGGAGTTACATGTATATTTAACCTAAGTCATTGGAATGCCAACCCCGCAGTTAAATTTCGAAAACATTAAGTAATTGTCTGGAAAATGCCAGATATATAAGCAGATTATCGCAACTGCAAACCGCAAATCGAAGACAAACTGCTTGCAAAGTTTTGAAAAACGATTGCAAAGTTTGTAGATTCGTTTGGGAATGTTACATATGATATTATATTGACGGGTTCCATAGTCAAAAGTTAGAAAACGTAAAACAATATTTCGTAAATTGCCGTTAAAGTATCGAACTATTATTCGCAGCATGTACAGGTCATAGGTCAATTCAAGAAGTTACTCGTACAAACGCTATCAGGTTTAAAACAGTGTCAAACATGAAATAGTCGCCAACTCGAGTATATTTCAAATTGCGTAACCAGTAGTGTTGGTAGGTGAAGAGACAAAGTTTAAAGTCAAGCTCAATCAGGCATGGGTAGTTCTTGCATGGGAGACTGCCTGAGAAAACCAGCTAGGGATTTTTTTTGTTTCATCACATACATATCAAACATATGAGACAACGTTCGTGCATCTTTTTTTCACTGTAATGTCAATTATTTTTAGTAGAAAAACATGGAAATTTAGGCATGTTTTCAAGTTCATGAACATTTTTCCAATTTCTCTGTTATTTTTGGAGATCAAGTTGGTGATGATGTCGGCACATAGTGGGGTTTGACCTGTTAACGTACCGTGAAAAGTCGTACAAAGTGAACGCAAAGTTGTGCAAAGTGATTGGAAAGTTTGTAGATATCTTTGTATGCTTGACCTAACTTGCTGGCATATAGAAACCCGCAGTTGTAAAGTCAAATAAATGAATAAAAGCGAGATGAAAACAGCCTATATAAGCAGAGTATCACATGAGCTGACTGGCCGTAAAAATGATAGAAAACAGCATGCAAAGTTGGTAAAAGTGTTCGAAACGTTGGCGGAGTTACATGTATATTTAACCTAAGTCATTGGAATGCCAACCCCGCAGTTAAATTTCGAAAACATTAAGTAATTGTCTGGAAAATGCCAGATATATAAGCAGATTATCGCAACTGCAAACCGCAAATCGAAGACAAACTGCTTGCAAAGTTTTGAAAAACGATTGCAAAGTTTGTAGATTCGTTTGGGAATGTTACATATGATATTATATTGACGGGTTCCATAGTCAAAAGTTAGAAAACGTAAAACAATATTTCGTAAATTGCCGTTAAAGTAGCGAACTATTATTCGCAGCATGTAGAGGTCATAGGTCAATTCAAGAAGTTACTCGTACAAACGCTATCAGGTTTAAAACAGTGTCAAACATGAAATAGTCGCCAACTCGAGTATATTTCAAATTGCGTAACCAGCAGTGTTGGTAGGTGAAGAGACAAAGTTTAAAGTCAAGCTCAATCGGGCATGGGTAGTTCTTGCATGGGAGACTGCCTGAGAAAACCAGCTAGGGATTTTTTTTGTTTCATCACATACATATCAAACATATGAGACAACGTTCGTGCATCTTTTTTTCACTGTAATGTCAATTATTTTTAGTAGAAAAACATGGAAATTTAGGCATGTTTTCAAGTTCATGAACATTTTTCCAATTTCTCTGTTATTTTTGGAGATCAAGTTGGTGATGATGTCGGCACATAGTGGGGTTTGACCTGTTAACGTACCGTGAAAAGTCGTACAAAGTGAACGCAAAGTTGTGCAAAGTGATTGGAAAGTTTGTAGATATATTTGTATGCTTGACCTAACTTGTTGGCATATAGAAACCCGCAGTTGTAAAGTCAAATAAATGAATAAAAGCGAGATGAAAACAGCCTATATAAGCAGAGTATCACATGAGCTGACTGGCCGTAAAAATGATAGAAAACAGCATGCAAAGTTGGTAAAAGTGTTCGAAACGTTGGCGGAGTTACATGTATATTTAACCTAAGTCATTGGAATGCCAACCCCGCAGTTAAATTTCGAAAACATTAAGTAATTGTCTGGAAAATGCCAGATATATAAGCAGATTATCGCAACTGCAAACCGCAAATCGAAGACAAACTGCTTGCAAAGTTTTGAAAAACGATTGCAAAGTTTGTAGATTCGTTTGGGAATGTTACATATGATATTATATTGACGGGTTCCATAGTCAAAAGTTAGAAAACTTAAAACAATATTTCGTAAATTGCCGTTAAATTAGCGAACTATTATTCGCAGTATGTAGAGGTCATAGGTCAATTCAAGAAGTTACTCGTACAAACGCTATCAGGTTTAAAACAGTGTCAAACATGAAATAGTCGCCAACTCGAGTATATTTCAAATTGCGTAACCAGTTAGTGTTGGTAGGTGAAGAGACAAAGTATAAAGTCAAGCTCAATCGGGCATGGGTAGTTCTTGCATGGGAGACTGCCTGAGAAAACCAGCTAGGGATTTTTTTTTGTTTCATCACATACATATCAAACATATGAGACAACGTTCGTGCATCTTTTTTTCACTGTAATGTCAATTATTTTTAGTAGAAAAACATGGAAATTTAGGCATGTTTTCAAGTTCATGAACATTTTTCCAATTTCTCTGTTATTTTTGGAGATCAAGTTGGTGATGATGTCGGCACATAGTGGGGTTTGACCTGTTAACGTACCGTGAAAAGTCGTACAAAGTGAACGCAAAGTTGTGCAAAGTGATTGGAAAGTTTGTAGATATATTTGTATGCTTGACCTAACTTGTTGGCATATAGAAACCCGCAGTTGTAAAGTCAAATAAATGAATAAAAGCAAGATGAAAACAGCCTATATAAGCAGAGTATCACATGAGCTGACTGGCCGTAAAAATGATAGAAAACAGCATGCAAAGTTGGTAAAAGTGTTCGAAACGTTGGCGGAGTTACATGTATATTTAACCTAAGTCATTGGAATGCCAACCCCGCAGTTAAATTTCGAAAACATTAAGTAATTGTCTGGAAAATGCCAGATATATAAGCAGATTATCGCAACTGCAAACCGAAAATCGAAGACAAACTGCTTGCAAAGTTTTGAAAAGCGATTGCAAAGTTTGTAGATTCGTTTGGGAATGTTACATATGATATTATATTGACGGGTTCCATAGTCAAAAGTTCGAAAACGTAAAACAATATTTCGTAAATTGCCGTTAAAGTAGCGAACTATTATTATTCGCAGCATGTAGAGGTCATAGGTCAATTCAAGAAGTTACTCGTACAAACGCGATCAGGTTTAAAACAGTGTCAAACATGAAATAGTCGCCAACTCGAGTATATTTCAAATTGCGTAACCAGTAGTGTTGGTAGGTGAAGAGACAAAGTTTCAAGTCAAGCTCTATCGGGCATGGTTAGTTCGTGCATGGGAGACTGCCTGAGAAAACCAGCTAGGGAAATTTTTTTGGTTTCATCACATACATATCAAACATATGAGACAACGTTCGTGCATCTTTTTTTCACTTTAATGTCAATTATTTTTAGTAGAAAAACATGGAAATTTAGGCATGTTTTCAAGTTCATAAACATTTTTCCAATTTCTCTGTTATTTTTGGAGATCAAGTTGGTGATGATGTCGGCACATAGTGGGGTTTGACCTGTTAACGTACCGTGAAAAGTCGTACAAAGTGAACGCAAAGTTGTGCAAAGTGATTGGAAAGTTTGTAGATATATTTGTATGCTTGACCTAACTTGTTGGCATATAGAAAGCCGCAGTTGTAAAGTCAAATAAATGAATAAAAGCGAGATGAAAACAGCCTATATAAGCAGAGTATCACATGAGCTGACTGGCCGTAAAAATGATAGAAAACAGCATGCAAAGTTGGTAAAAGTGTTCGAAACGTTGGCGGAGTTACATGTATATTTAACCTAAGTCATTGGAATGCCAACCCCGCAGTTAAATTTCGAAAACATTAAGTAATTGTCTGGAAAATGCCAGATATATAAGCAGATTATCGCAACTGCAAACCGCAAATCGAAGACAAACTGCTTGCAAAGTTTTGAAAAACGATTGCAAAGTTTGTAGATTCGTTTGGGAATGTTACATATGATATTATATTGACGGGTTCCATAGTCAAAAGTTAGAAAACGTAAAACAATATTTCGTAAATTGCCGTTAAAATAGCGAACTATTATTCGCAGCATGTAGAGGTCATAGGTCAATTCAAGAAGTTACTCGTACAAACGCCATCAGGTTTAAAACAGTGTCAAACATGAAATAGTCGCCAACTCGAGTATATTTCAAATTGCGTAACCAGTAGTGTTGGTAGGTGAAGAGACAAAGTTTAAAGTCCAACTCAATCGGGCATGGGTAGTTCTTGCATGGGAGACTGCCTGAGAAAACCAGCTAGGGATTTTTTTTGTTTCATCACATACATATCAAACATATGTGACAACGTTCGTGCATCTTTTTTTCACTGTAATGTCAATTATTTTTAGTAGAAAAACATGGAAATTTAGGCATGTTTTCAAGTTCATGAACATTTTTCCAATTTCTCTGTTATTTTTGGAGATCAAGTTGGTGATGATGTCGGCACATAGTGGGGTTTGACCTGTTAACGTACCGTGAAAAGTCGTACAAAGTGAACGCAAAGTTGTGCAAAGTGATTGGAAAGTTTGTAGATATATTTGTATGCTTGACCTAACTTGTTGGCATATAGAAACCCGCAGTTGTAAAGTCAAATAAATGAATAAAAGCGAGATGAAAACAGCCTATATAAGCAGAGTATCACATGAGCTGACTGGCCGTAAAAATGATAGAAAACAGCATGCAAAGTTGGTAAAAGTTTTCGAAACGTTGGCGGAGTTACATGTATATTTAACCTAAGTCATTGGAATGCCAACCCCGCAGTTAAATTTCGAAAACATTAAGTAATTGTCTGGAAAATGCCAGATATATAAGCAGATTATCGCAACTGCAAACCGCAAATCGAAGACAAACTGCTTGCAAAGTTTTGAAAAACGATTGCAAAGTTTGTAGATTCGTTTGGGAATGTTACATATGATATTATATTGACGGGTTCCATAGTCAAAAGTTAGAAAACGTAAAACAATATTTCGTAAATTGCCGTTAAAGTAGCGAACTATTATTCGCAGCATGTAGAGGTCATAGGTCAATTCAAGAAGTTACTCGTACAAACGCTATCAGGTTTAAAACAGTGTCAAACATGAAATAGTCGCCAACTCGAGTATATTTCAAATTGCGTAACCAGTAGTGTTGGTAGGTGAAGAGACAAAGTTTAAAGTCAAGCTCAATCGGGCATGGGTAGTTCTTGCATGGGAGACTGCCTGAGAAAACCAGCTAGGGATTTTTTTTGTTTCATCACATACATATCAAACATATGAGACAACGTTCGTGCATCTTTTTTTCACTGTAATGTCAATTATTTTTAGTAGAAAAACATGGAAATTTAGGCATGTTTTCAAGTTCATGAACATTTTTCCAATTTCTCTGTTATTTTTGGAGATCAAGTTGGTGATGATGTCGGCACATAGTGGGGTTTGACCTGTTAACGTACCGTGAAAAGTCGTACAAAGTGAACGCAAAGTTGTGCAAAGTGATTGGAAAGTTTGTAGATATATTTGTATGCTTGACCTAACTTGTTGGCATATAGAAACCCGCAGTTGTAAAGTCAAATAAATGAATAAAAGCGAGATGAAAACAGCCTATATAAGCAGAGTATCACATGAGCTGACTGGCCGTAAAAATGATAGAAAACAGCATGCAAAGTTGGTAAAAGTGTTCGAAACGTTGGCGGAGTTACATGTATATTTAACCTAAGTCATTGGAATGCCAACCCCGCAGTTAAATTTCGAAAACATTAAGTAATTGTCTGGAAAATGCCAGATATATAAGCAGATTATCGCAACTGCAAACCGCAAATCGAAGACAAACTGCTTGCAAAGTTTTGAAAAACGATTGCAAAGTTTGTAGATTCGTTTGGGAATGTTACATATGATATTATATTGACGGGTTCCATAGTCAAAAGTTAGAAAACTTAAAACAATATTTCGTAAATTGCCGTTAAATTAGCGAACTATTATTCGCAGTATGTAGAGGTCATAGGTCAATTCAAGAAGTTACTCGTACAAACGCTATCAGGTTTAAAACAGTGTCAAACATGAAATAGTCGCCAACTCGAGTATATTTCAAATTGCGTAACCAGTTAGTGTTGGTAGGTGAAGAGACAAAGTATAAAGTCAAGCTCAATCGGGCATGGGTAGTTCTTGCATGGGAGACTGCCTGAGAAAACCAGCTAGGGATTTTTTTTTGTTTCATCACATACATATCAAACATATGAGACAACGTTCGTGCATCTTTTTTTCACTGTAATGTCAATTATTTTTAGTAGAAAAACATGGAAATTTAGGCATGTTTTCAAGTTCATGAACATTTTTCCAATTTCTCTGTTATTTTTGGAGATCAAGTTGGTGATGATGTCGGCACATAGTGGGGTTTGACCTGTTAACGTACCGTGAAAAGTCGTACAAAGTGAACGCAAAGTTGTGCAAAGTGATTGGAAAGTTTGTAGATATATTTGTATGCTTGACCTAACTTGTTGGCATATAGAAACCCGCAGTTGTAAAGTCAAATAAATGAATAAAAGCAAGATGAAAACAGCCTATATAAGCAGAGTATCACATGAGCTGACTGGCCGTAAAAATGATAGAAAACAGCATGCAAAGTTGGTAAAAGTGTTCGAAACGTTGGCGGAGTTACATGTATATTTAACCTAAGTCATTGGAATGCCAACCCCGCAGTTAAATTTCGAAAACATTAAGTAATTGTCTGGAAAATGCCAGATATATAAGCAGATTATCGCAACTGCAAACCGAAAATCGAAGACAAACTGCTTGCAAAGTTTTGAAAAGCGATTGCAAAGTTTGTAGATTCGTTTGGGAATGTTACATATGATATTATATTGACGGGTTCCATAGTCAAAAGTTCGAAAACGTAAAACAATATTTCGTAAATTGCCGTTAAAGTAGCGAACTATTATTATTCGCAGCATGTAGAGGTCATAGGTCAATTCAAGAAGTTACTCGTACAAACGCGATCAGGTTTAAAACAGTGTCAAACATGAAATAGTCGCCAACTCGAGTATATTTCAAATTGCGTAACCAGTAGTGTTGGTAGGTGAAGAGACAAAGTTTCAAGTCAAGCTCTATCGGGCATGGTTAGTTCGTGCATGGGAGACTGCCTGAGAAAACCAGCTAGGGAAATTTTTTTGGTTTCATCACATACATATCAAACATATGAGACAACGTTCGTGCATCTTTTTTTCACTTTAATGTCAATTATTTTTAGTAGAAAAACATGGAAATTTAGGCATGTTTTCAAGTTCATAAACATTTTTCCAATTTCTCTGTTATTTTTGGAGATCAAGTTGGTGATGATGTCGGCACATAGTGGGGTTTGACCTGTTAACGTACCGTGAAAAGTCGTACAAAGTGAACGCAAAGTTGTGCAAAGTGATTGGAAAGTTTGTAGATATATTTGTATGCTTGACCTAACTTGTTGGCATATAGAAAGCCGCAGTTGTAAAGTCAAATAAATGAATAAAAGCGAGATGAAAACAGCCTATATAAGCAGAGTATCACATGAGCTGACTGGCCGTAAAAATGATAGAAAACAGCATGCAAAGTTGGTAAAAGTGTTCGAAACGTTGGCGGAGTTACATGTATATTTAACCTAAGTCATTGGAATGCCAACCCCGCAGTTAAATTTCGAAAACATTAAGTAATTGTCTGGAAAATGCCAGATATATAAGCAGATTATCGCAACTGCAAACCGCAAATCGAAGACAAACTGCTTGCAAAGTTTTGAAAAACGATTGCAAAGTTTGTAGATTCGTTTGGGAATGTTACATATGATATTATATTGACGGGTTCCATAGTCAAAAGTTAGAAAACGTAAAACAATATTTCGTAAATTGCCGTTAAAATAGCGAACTATTATTCGCAGCATGTAGAGGTCATAGGTCAATTCAAGAAGTTACTCGTACAAACGCCATCAGGTTTAAAACAGTGTCAAACATGAAATAGTCGCCAACTCGAGTATATTTCAAATTGCGTAACCAGTAGTGTTGGTAGGTGAAGAGACAAAGTTTAAAGTCCAACTCAATCGGGCATGGGTAGTTCTTGCATGGGAGACTGCCTGAGAAAACCAGCTAGGGATTTTTTTTGTTTCATCACATACATATCAAACATATGTGACAACGTTCGTGCATCTTTTTTTCACTGTAATGTCAATTATTTTTAGTAGAAAAACATGGAAATTTAGGCATGTTTTCAAGTTCATGAACATTTTTCCAATTTCTCTGTTATTTTTGGAGATCAAGTTGGTGATGATGTCGGCACATAGTGGGGTTTGACCTGTTAACGTACCGTGAAAAGTCGTACAAAGTGAACGCAAAGTTGTGCAAAGTGATTGGAAAGTTTGTAGATATATTTGTATGCTTGACCTAACTTGTTGGCATATAGAAACCCGCAGTTGTAAAGTCAAATAAATGAATAAAAGCGAGATGAAAACAGCCTATATAAGCAGAGTATCACATGAGCTGACTGGCCGTAAAAATGATAGAAAACAGCATGCAAAGTTGGTAAAAGTTTTCGAAACGTTGGCGGAGTTACATGTATATTTAACCTAAGTCATTGGAATGCCAACCCCGCAGTTAAATTTCGAAAACATTAAGTAATTGTCTGGAAAATGCCAGATATATAAGCAGATTATCGCAACTGCAAACCGCAAATCGAAGACAAACTGCTTGCAAAGTTTTGAAAAACGATTGCAAAGTTTGTAGATTCGTTTGGGAATGTTACATATGATATTATATTGACGGGTTCCATAGTCAAAAGTTAGAAAACGTAAAACAATATTTCGTAAATTGCCGTTAAAGTAGCGAACTATTATTCGCAGCATGTAGAGGTCATAGGTCAATTCAAGAAGTTACTCGTACAAACGCTATCAGGTTTAAAACAGTGTCAAACATGAAATAGTCGCCAACTCGAGTATATTTCAAATTGCGTAACCAGTAGTGTTGGTAGGTGAAGAGACAAAGTTTAAAGTCAAGCTCAATCGGGCATGGGTAGTTCTTGCATGGGAGACTGCCTGAGAAAACCAGCTAGGGATTTTTTTTGTTTCATCACATACATATCAAACATATGAGACAACGTTCGTGCATCTTTTTTTCACTGTAATGTCAATTATTTTTAGTAGAAAAACATGGAAATTTAGGCATGTTTTCAAGTTCATGAACATTTTTCCAATTTCTCTGTTATTTTTGGAGATCAAGTTGGTGATGATGTCGGCACATAGTGGGGTTTGACCTGTTAACGTACCGTGAAAAGTCGTACAAAGTGAACGCAAAGTTGTGCAAAGTGATTGGAAAGTTTGTAGATATATTTGTATGCTTGACCTAACTTGTTGGCATATAGAAACCCGCAGTTGTAAAGTCAAATAAATGAATAAAAGCGAGATGAAAACAGCCTATATAAGCAGAGTATCACATGAGCTGACTGGCCGTAAAAATGATAGAAAACAGCATGCAAAGTTGGTAAAAGTTTTCGAAACGTTGGCGGAGTTACATGTATATTTAACCTAAGTCATTGGAATGCCAACCCCGCAGTTAAATTTCGAAAACATTAAGTAATTGTCTGGAAAATGCCAGATATATAAGCAGATTATCGCAACTGCAAACCGCAAATCGAAGACAAACTGCTTGCAAAGTTTTGAAAAACGATTGCAAAGTTTGTAGATTCGTTTGGGAATGTTACATATGATATTATATTGACGGGTTCCATAGTCAAAAGTTAGAAAACGTAAAACAATATTTCGTAAATTGCCGTTAAAGTAGCGAACTATTATTCGCAGCATGTAGAGGTCATAGGTCAATTCAAGAAGTTACTCGTACAAACGCTATCAGGTTTAAAACAGTGTCAAACATGAAATAGTCGCCAACTCGAGTATATTTCAAATTGCGTAACCAGTAGTGTTGGTAGGTGAAGAGACAAAGTTTAAAGTCAAGCTCAATCGGGCATGGGTAGTTCTTGCATGGGAGACTGCCTGAGAAAACCAGCTAGGGATTTTTTTTGTTTCATCACATACATATCAAACATATGAGACAACGTTCGTGCATCTTTTTTTCACTGTAATGTCAATTATTTTTAGTAGAAAAACATGGAAATTTAGGCATGTTTTCAAGTTCATGAACATTTTTCCAATTTCTCTGTTATTTTTGGAGATCAAGTTGGTGATGATGTCGGCACATAGTGGGGTTTGACCTGTTAACGTACCGTGAAAAGTCGTACAAAGTGAACGCAAAGTTGTGCAAAGTGATTGGAAAGTTTGTAGATATATTTGTATGCTTGACCTAACTTGTTGGCATATAGAAACCCGCAGTTGTAAAGTCAAATAAATGAATAAAAGCGAGATGAAAACAGTCTATATAAGCAGAGTATCACATGAGCTGACTGGCCGTAAAAATGATAGAAAACAGCATGCAAAGTTGGTAAAAGTGTTCGAAACGTTGGCGGAGTTACATGTATATTTAACCTAAGTCATTGGAATGCCAACCCCGCAGTTAAATTTCGAAAACATTAAGTAATTGTCTGGAAAATGCCAGATATATAAGCAGATTATCGCAACTGCAAACCGCAAATCGAAGACAAACTGCTTGCAAAGTTTTGAAAAACGATTGCAAAGTTTGTAGATTCGTTTGGGAATGTTACATATGATATTATATTGACGGGTTCCATAGTCAAAAGTTAGAAAACGTAAAACAATATTTCGTAAATTGCCGTTAAAGTAGCGAACTATTATTCGCAGCATGTACAGGTCATAGGTCAATTCAAGAAGTTACTCGTACAAACGCTATCAGGTTTAAAACAGTGTCAAACATGAAATAGTCGCCAACTCGAGTATATTTCAAATTGCGTAACCAGTAGTGTTGGTAGGTGAAGAGACAAAGTTTAAAGTCAAGCTCAATCGGGCATGGGTAGTTCTTGCATGGGAGACTGCCTGAGAAAACCAGCTAGGGATTTTTTTTGTTTCATCACATACATATCAAACATATGAGACAACGTTCGTGCATCTTTTTTTCACTGTAATGTCAATTATTTTTAGTAGAAAAACATGGAAATTTAGGCATGTTTTCAAGTTCATGAACATTTTTCCAATTTCTCTGTTATTTTTGGAGATCAAGTTGGTGATGATGTCGGCACATAGTGGGGTTTGACCTGTTAACGTACCGTGAAAAGTCGTACAAAGTGAACGCAAAGTTGTGCAAAGTGATTGGAAAGTTTGTAGATATATTTGTATGCTTGACCTAACTTGCTGGCATATAGAAACCCGCAGTTGTAAAGTCAAATAAATGAATAAAAGCGAGATGAAAACAGCCTATATAAGCAGAGTATCACATGAGCTGACTGGCCGTAAAAATGATAGAAAACAGCATGCAAAGTTGGTAAAAGTGTTCGAAACGTTGGCGGAGTTACATGTATATTTAACCTAAGTCATTGGAATGCCAACCCCGCAGTTAAATTTCGAAAACATTAAGTAATTGTCTGGAAAATGCCAGATATATAAGCAGATTATCGCAACTGCAAACCGCAAATCGAAGACAAACTGCTTGCAAAGTTTTGAAAAACGATTGCAAAGTTTGTAGATTCGTTTGGGAATGTTACATATGATATTATATTGACGGGTTCCATAGTCAAAAGTTAGAAAACGTAAAACAATATTTCGTAAATTGCCGTTAAAGTAGCGAACTATTATTCGCAGCATGTAGAGGTCATAGGTCAATTCAAGAAGTTACTCGTACAAACGCTATCAGGTTTAAAACAGTGTCAAACATGAAATAGTCGCCAACTCGAGTATATTTCAAATTGCGTAACCAGCAGTGTTGGTAGGTGAAGAGACAAAGTTTAAAGTCAAGCTCAATCGGGCATGGGTAGTTCTTGCATGGGAGACTGCCTGAGAAAACCAGCTAGGGATTTTTTTTGTTTCATCACATACATATCAAACATATGAGACAACGTTCGTGCATCTTTTTTTCACTGTAATGTCAATTATTTTTAGTAGAAAAACATGGAAATTTAGGCATGTTTTCAAGTTCATGAACATTTTTCCAATTTCTCTGTTATTTTTGGAGATCAAGTTGGTGATGATGTCGGCACATAGTGGGGTTTGACCTGTTAACGTACCGTGAAAAGTCGTACAAAGTGAACGCAAAGTTGTGCAAAGTGATTGGAAAGTTTGTAGATATATTTGTATGCTTGACCTAACTTGTTGGCATATAGAAACCCGCAGTTGTAAAGTCAAATAAATGAATAAAAGCGAGATGAAAACAGCCTATATAAGCAGAGTATCACATGAGCTGACTGGCCGTAAAAATGATAGAAAACAGCATGCAAAGTTGGTAAAAGTGTTCGAAACGTTGGCGGAGTTACATGTATATTTAACCTAAGTCATTGGAATGCCAACCCCGCAGTTAAATTTCGAAAACATTAAGTAATTGTCTGGAAAATGCCAGATATATAAGCAGATTATCGCAACTGCAAACCGCAAATCGAAGACAAACTGCTTGCAAAGTTTTGAAAAACGATTGCAAAGTTTGTAGATTCGTTTGGGAATGTTACATATGATATTATATTGACGGGTTCCATAGTCAAAAGTTAGAAAACGTAAAACAATATTTCGTAAATTGCCGTTAAATTAGCGAACTATTATTCGCAGTATGTAGAGGTCATAGGTCAATTCAAGAAGTTACTCGTACAAACGCTATCAGGTTTAAAACAGTGTCAAACATGAAATAGTCGCCAACTCGAGTATATTTCAAATTGCGTAACCAGTTAGTGTTGGTAGGTGAAGAGACAAAGTATAAAGTCAAGCTCAATCGGGCATGGGTAGTTCTTGCATGGGAGACTGCCTGAGAAAACCAGCTAGGGATTTTTTTTTGTTTCATCACATACATATCAAACATATGAGACAACGTTCGTGCATCTTTTTTTCACTGTAATGTCAATTATTTTTAGTAGAAAAACATGGAAATTTAGGCATGTTTTCAAGTTCATGAACATTTTTCCAATTTCTCTGTTATTTTTGGAGATCAAGTTGGTGATGATGTCGGCACATAGTGGGGTTTGACCTGTTAACGTACCGTGAAAAGTCGTACAAAGTGAACGCAAAGTTGTGCAAAGTGATTGGAAAGTTTGTAGATATATTTGTATGCTTGACCTAACTTGTTGGCATATAGAAACCCGCAGTTGTAAAGTCAAATAAATGAATAAAAGCAAGATGAAAACAGCCTATATAAGCAGAGTATCACATGAGCTGACTGGCCGTAAAAATGATAGAAAACAGCATGCAAAGTTGGTAAAAGTGTTCGAAACGTTGGCGGAGTTACATGTATATTTAACCTAAGTCATTGGAATGCCAACCCCGCAGTTAAATTTCGAAAACATTAAGTAATTGTCTGGAAAATGCCAGATATATAAGCAGATTATCGCAACTGCAAACCGAAAATCGAAGACAAACTGCTTGCAAAGTTTTGAAAAGCGATTGCAAAGTTTGTAGATTCGTTTGGGAATGTTACATATGATATTATATTGACGGGTTCCATAGTCAAAAGTTCGAAAACGTAAAACAATATTTCGTAAATTGCCGTTAAAGTAGCGAACTATTATTATTCGCAGCATGTAGAGGTCATAGGTCAATTCAAGAAGTTACTCGTACAAACGCGATCAGGTTTAAAACAGTGTCAAACATGAAATAGTCGCCAACTCGAGTATATTTCAAATTGCGTAACCAGTAGTGTTGGTAGGTGAAGAGACAAAGTTTCAAGTCAAGCTCTATCGGGCATGGTTAGTTCGTGCATGGGAGACTGCCTGAGAAAACCAGCTAGGGAAATTTTTTTGGTTTCATCACATACATATCAAACATATGAGACAACGTTCGTGCATCTTTTTTTCACTTTAATGTCAATTATTTTTAGTAGAAAAACATGGAAATTTAGGCATGTTTTCAAGTTCATAAACATTTTTCCAATTTCTCTGTTATTTTTGGAGATCAAGTTGGTGATGATGTCGGCACATAGTGGGGTTTGACCTGTTAACGTACCGTGAAAAGTCGTACAAAGTGAACGCAAAGTTGTGCAAAGTGATTGGAAAGTTTGTAGATATATTTGTATGCTTGACCTAACTTGTTGGCATATAGAAAGCCGCAGTTGTAAAGTCAAATAAATGAATAAAAGCGAGATGAAAACAGCCTATATAAGCAGAGTATCACATGAGCTGACTGGCCGTAAAAATGATAGAAAACAGCATGCAAAGTTGGTAAAAGTGTTCGAAACGTTGGCGGAGTTACATGTATATTTAACCTAAGTCATTGGAATGCCAACCCCGCAGTTAAATTTCGAAAACATTAAGTAATTGTCTGGAAAATGCCAGATATATAAGCAGATTATCGCAACTGCAAACCGCAAATCGAAGACAAACTGCTTGCAAAGTTTTGAAAAACGATTGCAAAGTTTGTAGATTCGTTTGGGAATGTTACATATGATATTATATTGACGGGTTCCATAGTCAAAAGTTAGAAAACGTAAAACAATATTTCGTAAATTGCCGTTAAAGTAGCGAACTATTATTCGCAGCATGTAGAGGTCATAGGTCAATTCAAGAAGTTACTCGTACAAACGCCATCAGGTTTAAAACAGTGTCAAACATGAAATAGTCGCCAACTCGAGTATATTTCAAATTGCGTAACCAGTAGTGTTGGTAGGTGAAGAGACAAAGTTTAAAGTCCAACTCAATCGGGCATGGGTAGTTCTTGCATGGGAGACTGCCTGAGAAAACCAGCTAGGGATTTTTTTTGTTTCATCACATACATATCAAACATATGTGACAACGTTCGTGCATCTTTTTTTCACTGTAATGTCAATTATTTTTAGTAGAAAAACATGGAAATTTAGGCATGTTTTCAAGTTCATGAACATTTTTCCAATTTCTCTGTTATTTTTGGAGATCAAGTTGGTGATGATGTCGGCACATAGTGGGGTTTGACCTGTTAACGTACCGTGAAAAGTCGTACAAAGTGAACGCAAAGTTGTGCAAAGTGATTGGAAAGTTTGTAGATATATTTGTATGCTTGACCTAACTTGTTGGCATATAGAAACCCGCAGTTGTAAAGTCAAATAAATGAATAAAAGCGAGATGAAAACAGCCTATATAAGCAGAGTATCACATGAGCTGACTGGCCGTAAAAATGATAGAAAACAGCATGCAAAGTTGGTAAAAGTTTTCGAAACGTTGGCGGAGTTACATGTATATTTAACCTAAGTCATTGGAATGCCAACCCCGCAGTTAAATTTCGAAAACATTAAGTAATTGTCTGGAAAATGCCAGATATATAAGCAGATTATCGCAACTGCAAACCGCAAATCGAAGACAAACTGCTTGCAAAGTTTTGAAAAACGATTGCAAAGTTTGTAGATTCGTTTGGGAATGTTACATATGATATTATATTGACGGGTTCCATAGTCAAAAGTTAGAAAACGTAAAACAATATTTCGTAAATTGCCGTTAAAGTAGCGAACTATTATTCGCAGCATGTAGAGGTCATAGGTCAATTTAAGAAGTTACTCGTACAAGCGCTATCAGGTTTAAAACAGTGTCAAACATGAAATAGTCGCCAGATCGATTATATTTCAAATTGCGTAACCAGTAGTGTTGGTAGGTGAAGAGACAAAGTTTAAAGTCAAGTTCAATCGGGCATGGTTAGTTCTTGCATGGGGAGACTGCCTGAGAAAACCAGCTGGGAATTTTTTTTTTGTTTCATCACATACATATCAAACATATGAGACAAAGTTCGTGCATCTTTTTTTCACTGTAATGTCAATTATTTTTAGTAGAAAACATGGAAATTTAGGCATGTTTTCAAGTTCATGAACATTTTTCCAATTTCTCTATTATTTTTGGAGATCAAGTTGGTGATGATGTCGGCACATAGTGGGGTTTGACCTGTTAACGTACCGTGAAAAGTCGTACAAAGTGAACGCAAAGTTGTGCAAAGTGATTGGAAAGTTTGTAGATATATTTGTATGCTTGTCCTAACTTGTTGGCATATAGAAACCCGCAGTTGTAAAGTCAAATAAATGAATAAAAGCGAGATGAAAACAGCCTATATAAGCAGAGTATCACATGAGCTGACTGGCCGTAAAAATGATAGAAA
Source organism: Saccoglossus kowalevskii (assembly GCF_978046115.1). NCBI lineage: Eukaryota > Metazoa > Hemichordata > Enteropneusta > Harrimaniidae > Saccoglossus > Saccoglossus kowalevskii. Next base: position 5,208,486 of record NC_140643.1, on the reverse strand, counting down.
ACAGCATGCAAAGTTGGTAAAAGTTTTCGAAACGTTGGCGGAGTTACATGTATATTTAACCTAAGTCATTGGAATGCCAACCCCGCAGTTAAATTTCGAAAACATTAAGTAATTGTCTGGAAAATGCCAGATATATAAGCAGATTATCGCAACTGCAAACCGCAAATCGAAGACAAACTGCTTGCAAAGTTTTGAAAAACGATTGCAAAGTTTGTAGATTCGTTTGGGAATGTTACATATGATATTATATTGACGGGTTCCATAGTCAAAAGTTAGAAAACGTAAAACAATATTTCGTAAATTGCCGTTAAAGTAGCGAACTATTATTCGCAGCATGTAGAGGTCATAGGTCAATTCAAGAAGTTACTCGTACAAACGCTATCAGGTTTAAAACAGTGTCAAACATGAAATAGTCGCCAACTCGAGTATATTTCAAATTGCGTAACCAGTAGTGTTGGTAGGTGAAGAGACAAAGTTTAAAGTCAAGCTCAATCGGGCATGGGTAGTTCTTGCATGGGAGACTGCCTGAGAAAACCAGCTAGGGATTTTTTTTGTTTCATCACATACATATCAAACATATGAGACAACGTTCGTGCATCTTTTTTTCACTGTAATGTCAATTATTTTTAGTAGAAAAACATGGAAATTTAGGCATGTTTTCAAGTTCATGAACATTTTTCCAATTTCTCTGTTATTTTTGGAGATCAAGTTGGTGATGATGTCGGCACATAGTGGGGTTTGACCTGTTAACGTACCGTGAAAAGTCGTACAAAGTGAACGCAAAGTTGTGCAAAGTGATTGGAAAGTTTGTAGATATATTTGTATGCTTGACCTAACTTGTTGGCATATAGAAACCCGCAGTTGTAAAGTCAAATAAATGAATAAAAGCGAGATGAAAACAGCCTATATAAGCAGAGTATCACATGAGCTGACTGGCCGTAAAAATGATAGAAAACAGCATGCAAAGTTGGTAAAAGTTTTCGAAACGTTGGCGGAGTTACATGTATATTTAACCTAAGTCATTGGAATGCCAACCCCGCAGTTAAATTTCGAAAACATTAAGTAATTGTCTGGAAAATGCCAGATATATAAGCAGATTATCGCAACTGCAAACCGCAAATCGAAGACAAACTGCTTGCAAAGTTTTGAAAAACGATTGCAAAGTTTGTAGATTCGTTTGGGAATGTTACATATGATATTATATTGACGGGTTCCATAGTCAAAAGTTAGAAAACGTAAAACAATATTTCGTAAATTGCCGTTAAAGTAGCGAACTATTATTCGCAGCATGTAGAGGTCATAGGTCAATTCAAGAAGTTACTCGTACAAACGCTATCAGGTTTAAAACAGTGTCAAACATGAAATAGTCGCCAACTCGAGTATATTTCAAATTGCGTAACCAGTAGTGTTGGTAGGTGAAGAGACAAAGTTTAAAGTCAAGCTCAATCGGGCATGGGTAGTTCTTGCATGGGAGACTGCCTGAGAAAACCAGCTAGGGATTTTTTTTGTTTCATCACATACATATCAAACATATGAGACAACGTTCGTGCATCTTTTTTTCACTGTAATGTCAATTATTTTTAGTAGAAAAACATGGAAATTTAGGCATGTTTTCAAGTTCATGAACATTTTTCCAATTTCTCTGTTATTTTTGGAGATCAAGTTGGTGATGATGTCGGCACATAGTGGGGTTTGACCTGTTAACGTACCGTGAAAAGTCGTACAAAGTGAACGCAAAGTTGTGCAAAGTGATTGGAAAGTTTGTAGATATATTTGTATGCTTGACCTAACTTGTTGGCATATAGAAACCCGCAGTTGTAAAGTCAAATAAATGAATAAAAGCGAGATGAAAACAGTCTATATAAGCAGAGTATCACATGAGCTGACTGGCCGTAAAAATGATAGAAAACAGCATGCAAAGTTGGTAAAAGTGTTCGAAACGTTGGCGGAGTTACATGTATATTTAACCTAAGTCATTGGAATGCCAACCCCGCAGTTAAATTTCGAAAACATTAAGTAATTGTCTGGAAAATGCCAGATATATAAGCAGATTATCGCAACTGCAAACCGAAAATCGAAGACAAACTGCTTGCAAAGTTTTGAAAAACGATTGCAAAGTTTGTAGATTCGTTTGGGAATGTTACATATGATATTATATTGACGGGTTCCATAGTCAAAAGTTCGAAAACGTAAAACAATATTTCGTAAATTGCCGTTAAAGTAGCGAACTATTATTATTCGCAGCATGTAGAGGTCATAGGTCAATTCAAGAAGTTACTCGTACAAACGCGATCAGGTTTAAAACAGTGTCAAACATGAAATAGTCGCCAACTCGAGTATATTTCAAATTGCGTAACCAGTAGTGTTGGTAGGTGAAGAGACAAAGTTTCAAGTCAAGCTCTATCGGGCATGGTTAGTTCGTGCATGGGAGACTGCCTGAGAAAACCAGCTAGGGAAATTTTTTTGGTTTCATCACATACATATCAAACATATGAGACAACGTTCGTGCATCTTTTTTTCACTTTAATGTCAATTATTTTTAGTAGAAAAACATGGAAATTTAGGCATGTTTTCAAGTTCATAAACATTTTTCCAATTTCTCTGTTATTTTTGGAGATCAAGTTGGTGATGATGTCGGCACACCGTGGGGTTTGACCTGTTAACGTACCGTGAAAAGTCGTACAAAGTGAACGCAAAGTTGTGCAAAGTGATTGGAAAGTTTGTAGATATATTTGTATGCTTGACCTAACTTGTTGGCATATAGAAACCCGCAGTTGTAAAGTCAAATAAATGAATAAAAGCGAGATGAAAACAGCCTATATAAGCAGAGTATCACATGAGCTGACTGGCCGTAAAAATGATAGAAAACAGCATGCAAAGTTGGTAAAAGTGTTCGAAACGTTGGCGGAGTTACATGTATATTTAACCTAAGTCATTGGAATGCCAACCCCGCAGTTAAATTTCGAAAACATTAAGTAATTGTCTGGAAAATGCCAGATATATAAGCAGATTATCGCAACTGCAAACCGCAAATCGAAGACAAACTGCTTGCAAAGTTTTGAAAAACGATTGCAAAGTTTGTAGATTCGTTTGGGAATGTTACATATGATATTATATTGACGGGTTCCATAGTCAAAAGTTCGAAAACGTAAAATAATATTTCGTAAATTGCCGTTAAAGTAGCGAACTATTATTATTCGCAGCATGTAGAGGTCATAGGTCAATTCAAGAAGTTACTCGTACAAACGCGATCAGGTTTAAAACAGTGTCAAACATGAAATAGTCGCCAACTCGAGTATATTTCAAATTGCGTAACCAGTAGTGTTGGTAGGTGAAGAGACAAAGTTTCAAGTCAAGCTCTATCGGGCATGGTTAGTTCGTGCATGGGAGACTGCCTGAGAAAACCAGCTAGGGAAATTTTTTTGGTTTCATCACATACATATCAAACATATGAGACAACGTTCGTGCATCTTTTTTTCACTTTAATGTCAATTATTTTTAGTAGAAAAACATGGAAATTTAGGCATGTTTTCAAGTTCATAAACATTTTTCCAATTTCTCTGTTATTTTTGGAGATCAAGTTGGTGATGATGTCGGCACACCGTGGGGTTTGACCTGTTAACGTACCGTGAAAAGTCGTACAAAGTGAACGCAAAGTTGTGCAAAGTGATTGGAAAGTTTGTAGATATATTTGTATGCTTGACCTAACTTGTTGGCATATAGAAACCCGCAGTTGTAAAGTCAAATAAATGAATAAAAGCGAGATGAAAACAGCCTATATAAGCAGAGTATCACATGAGCTGACTGGCGGTAAAAATGATAGAAAACAGCATGCAAAGTTGGTAAAAGTGTTCGAAACGTTGGCGGAGTTACATGTATATTTAACCTAAGTCATTGGAATGCCAACCCCGCAGTTAAATTTCGAAAACATTAAGTAATTGTCTGGAAAATGCCATATATATAAGCAGATTATCGCAACTGCAAACCGCAAATCGAAGACAAACTGCTTGCAAAGTTTTGAAAAACGATTGCAAAGTTTGTAGATTCGTTTGGGAATGTTACATATGATATTATATTGACGGGTTCCATAGTCAAAAGTTAGAAAACGTAAAACAATATTTCGTAAATTGCCGTTAAAGTAGCGAACTATTATTCGCAGCATGTAGAGGTCATAGGTCAATTTAAGAAGTTACTCGTACAAGCGCTATCAGGTTTAAAACAGTGTCAAACATGAAATAGTCGCCAACTCGAGTATATTTCAAATTGCGTAACCAGTAGTGTTGGTAGGTGAAGAGACAAAGTTTAAAGTCAAGCTCTATCGGGCATGGTTAGTTCGTGCATGGGAGACTGCCTGAGAAAACCAGCTAGGGAAATTTTTTTGGTTTCATCACATACATATCAAACATATGAGACAACGTTCGTGCATCTTTTTTTCACTTTAATGTCAATTATTTTTAGTAGAAAAACATGGAAATTTAGGCATGTTTTCAAGTTCATAAACATTTTTCCAATTTCTCTGTTATTTTTGGAGATCAAGTTGGTGATGATGTCGGCACACCGTGGGGTTTGACCTGTTAACGTACCGTGAAAAGTCGTACAAAGTGAACGCAAAGTTGTGCAAAGTGATTGGAAAGTTTGTAGATATATTTGTATGCTTGACCTAACTTGTTGGCATATAGAAACCCGCAGTTGTAAAGTCAAATAAATGAATAAAAGCGAGATGAAAACAGCCTATATAAGCAGAGTATCACATGAGCTGACTGGCGGTAAAAATGATAGAAAACAGCATGCAAAGTTGGTAAAAGTGTTCGAAACGTTGGCGGAGTTACATGTATATTTAACCTAAGTCATTGGAATGCCAACCCCGCAGTTAAATTTCGAAAACATTAAGTAATTGTCTGGAAAATGCCAGATATATAAGCAGATTATCGCAACTGCAAACCGCAAATCGAAGACAAACTGCTTGCAAAGTTTTGAAAAACGATTGCAAAGTTTGTAGATTCGTTTGGGAATGTTACATATGATATTATATTGACGGGTTCCATAGTCAAAAGTTCGAAAACGTAAAACAATATTTCGTAAATTGCCGTTAAAGTAGCGAACTATTATTATTCGCAGCATGTAGAGGTCATAGGTCAATTCAAGAAGTTACTCGTACAAACGCGATCAGGTTTAAAACAGTGTCAAACATGAAATAGTCGCCAACTCGAGTATATTTCAAATTGCGTAACCAGTAGTGTTGGTAGGTGAAGAGACAAAGTTTCAAGTCAAGCTCTATCGGGCATGGTTAGTTCGTGCATGGGAGACTGCCTGAGAAAACCAGCTAGGGAAATTTTTTTGGTTTCATCACATACATATCAAACATATGAGACAACGTTCGTGCATCTTTTTTTCACTTTAATGTCAATTATTTTTAGTAGAAAAACATGGAAATTTAGGCATGTTTTCAAGTTCATAAACATTTTTCCAATTTCTCTGTTATTTTTGGAGATCAAGTTGGTGATGATGTCGGCACACCGTGGGGTTTGACCTGTTAACGTACCGTGAAAAGTCGTACAAAGTGAACGCAAAGTTGTGCAAAGTGATTGGAAAGTTTGTAGATATATTTGTATGCTTGACCTAACTTGTTGGCATATAGAAACCCGCAGTTGTAAAGTCAAATAAATGAATAAAAGCGAGATGAAAACAGCCTATATAAGCAGAGTATCACATGAGCTGACTGGCGGTAAAAATGATAGAAAACAGCATGCAAAGTTGGTAAAAGTGTTCGAAACGTTGGCGGAGTTACATGTATATTTAACCTAAGTCATTGGAATGCCAACCCCGCAGTTAAATTTCGAAAACATTAAGTAATTGTCTGGAAAATGCCAGATATATAAGCAGATTATCGCAACTGCAAACCGCAAATCGAAGACAAACTGCTTGCAAAGTTTTGAAAAACGATTGCAAAGTTTGTAGATTCGTTTGGGAATGTTACATATGATATTATATTGACGGGTTCCATAGTCAAAAGTTCGAAAACGTAAAACAATATTTCGTAAATTGCCGTTAAAGTAGCGAACTATTATTATTCGCAGCATGTAGAGGTCATAGGTCAATTCAAGAAGTTACTCGTACAAACGCGATCAGGTTTAAAACAGTGTCAAACATGAAATAGTCGCCAACTCGAGTATATTTCAAATTGCGTAACCAGTAGTGTTGGTAGGTGAAGAGACAAAGTTTCAAGTCAAGCTCTATCGGGCATGGTTAGTTCGTGCATGGGAGACTGCCTGAGAAAACCAGCTAGGGAAATTTTTTTGGTTTCATCACATACATATCAAACATATGAGACAACGTTCGTGCATCTTTTTTTCACTTTAATGTCAATTATTTTTAGTAGAAAAACATGGAAATTTAGGCATGTTTTCAAGTTCATAAACATTTTTCCAATTTCTCTGTTATTTTTGGAGATCAAGTTGGTGATGATGTCGGCACACCGTGGGGTTTGACCTGTTAACGTACCGTGAAAAGTCGTACAAAGTGAACGCAAAGTTGTGCAAAGTGATTGGAAAGTTTGTAGATATATTTGTATGCTTGACCTAACTTGTTGGCATATAGAAACCCGCAGTTGTAAAGTCAAATAAATGAATAAAAGCGAGATGAAAACAGCCTATATAAGCAGAGTATCACATGAGCTGACTGGCCGTAAAAATGATAGAAAACAGCATGCAAAGTTGGTAAAAGTTTTCGAAACGTTGGCGGAGTTACATGTATATTTAACCTAAGTCATTGGAATGCCAACCCCGCAGTTAAATTTCGAAAACATTAAGTAATTGTCTGGAAAATGCCAGATATATAAGCAGATTATCGCAACTGCAAACCGCAAATCGAAGACAAACTGCTTGCAAAGTTTTGAAAAACGATTGCAAAGTTTGTAGATTCGTTTGGGAATGTTACATATGATATTATATTGACGGGTTCCATAGTCAAAAGTTCGAAAACGTAAAACAATATTTCGTAAATTGCCGTTAAAGTAGCGAACTATTATTCGCAGCATGTAGAGGTCATAGGTCAATTCAAGAAGTTACTCGTACAAACGCTATCAGGTTTAAAACAGTGTCAAACATGAAATAGTCGCCAACTCGAGTATATTTCAAATTGCGTAACCAGTAGTGTTGGTAGGTGAAGAGACAAAGTTTAAAGTCAAGCTCAATCGGGCATGGGTAGTTCTTGCATGGGTGACTGCCTGAGAAAACCAGCTAGGGAAATTTTTTTGGTTTCATCACATACATATCAAACATATGAGACAACGTTCGTGCATCTTTTTTTCACTGTAATGTCAATTATTTTTAGTAGAAAAACATGGAAATTTAGGCATGTTTTCAAGTTCATGAACATTTTTCCAATTTCTCTGTTATTTTTGGAGATCAAGTTGGTGATGATGTCGGCACATAGTGGGGTTTGACCTGTTAACGTACCGTGAAAAGTCGTACAAAGTGAACGCAAAGTTGTGCAAAGTGATTGGAAAGTTTGTAGATATATTTGAATGCTTGACCTAACTTGTTGGCATATAGAAACCCGCAGTTGTAAAGTCAAATAAATGAATAAAAGCGAGATGAAAACAGCCTATATAAGCAGAGTATCACATGAGCTGACTGGCCGTAAAAATGATAGAAAACAGCATGCAAAGTTGGTAAAAGTGTTCGAAACGTTGGCGGAGTTACATGTATATTTAACCTAAGTCATTGGAATGCCAACCCCGCAGTTAAATTTCGAAAACATTAAGTAATTGTCTGGAAAATGCCAGATATATAAGCAGATTATCGCAACTGCAAACCGCAAATCGAAGACAAACTGCTTGCAAAGTTTTGAAAAACGATTGCAAAGTTTGTAGATTCGTTTGGGAATGTTACATATGATATTATATTGACGGGTTCCATAGTCAAAAGTTAGAAAACTTAAAACAATATTTCGTAAATTGCCGTTAAATTAGCGAACTATTATTCGCAGTATGTAGAGGTCATAGGTCAATTCAAGAAGTTACTCGTACAAACGCTATCAGGTTTAAAACAGTGTCAAACATGAAATAGTCGCCAACTCGAGTATATTTCAAATTGCGTAACCAGTAGAGTTGGTAGGTGAAGAGACAAAGTTTAAAGTCCAACTCAATCGGGCATGGGTAGTTCTTGCATGGGAGACTGCCTGAGAAAACCAGCTAGGGATTTTTTTTGTTTCATCACATACATATCAAACATATGTGACAACGTTCGTGCATCTTTTTTTCACTGTAATGTCAATTATTTTTAGTAGAAAAACATGGAAATTTAGGCATGTTTTCAAGTTCATGAACATTTTTCCAATTTCTCTGTTATTTTTGGAGATCAAGTTGGTGATGATGTCGGCACATAGTGGGGTTTGACCTGTTAACGTACCGTGAAAAGTCGTACAAAGTGAACGCAAAGTTGTGCAAAGTGATTGGAAAGTTTGTAGATATATTTGTATGCTTGACCTAACTTGTTGGCATATAGAAACCCGCAGTTGTAAAGTCAAATAAATGAATAAAAGCGAGACGAAAACAGCCTATATAAGCAGAGTATCACATGAGCTGACTGGCCGTAAAAATGATAGAAAACAGCATGCAAAGTTGGTAAAAGTTTTCGAAACGTTGGCGGAGTTACATGTATATTTAACCTAAGTCATTGGAATGCCAACCCCGCAGTTAAATTTCGAAAACATTAAGTAATTGTCTGGAAAATGCCAGATATATAAGCAGATTATCGCAACTGCAAACCGCAAATCGAAGACAAACTGCTTGCAAAGTTTTGAAAAACGATTGCAAAGTTTGTAGATTCGTTTGGGAATGTTACATATGATATTATATTGACGGGTTCCATAGTCAAAAGTTAGAAAACGTAAAACAATATTTCGTAAATTGCCGTTAAAGTAGCGAACTATTATTCGCAGCATGTAGAGGTCATAGGTCAATTCAAGAAGTTACTCGTACAAACGCTATCAGGTTTAAAACAGTGTCAAACATGAAATAGTCGCCAACTCGAGTATATTTCAAATTGCGTAACCAGTAGTGTTGGTAGGTGAAGAGACAAAGTTTAAAGTCAAGCTCAATCGGGCATGGGTAGTTCTTGCATGGGAGACTGCCTGAGAAAACCAGCTAGGGATTTTTTTTGTTTCATCACATACATATCAAACATATGAGACAACGTTCGTGCATCTTTTTTTCACTGTAATGTCAATTATTTTTAGTAGAAACACATGGAAATTTAGGCATGTTTTCAAGTTCATGAACATTTTTCCAATTTCTCTGTTATTTTTGGAGATCAAGTTGGTGATGATGTCGGCACATAGTGGGGTTTGACCTGTTAACGTACCGTGAAAAGTCGTACAAAGTGAACGCAAAGTTGTGCAAAGTGATTGGAAAGTTTGTAGATATATTTGTATGCTTGACCTAACTTGTTGGCATATAGAAACCCGCAGTTGTAAAGTCAAATAAATGAATAAAAGCGAGACGAAAACAGCCTATATAAGCAGAGTATCACATGAGCTGACTGGCCGTAAAAATGATAGAAAACAGCATGCAAAGTTGGTAAAAGTTTTCGAAACGTTGGCGGAGTTACATGTATATTTAACCTAAGTCATTGGAATGCCAACCCCGCAGTTAAATTTCGAAAACATTAAGTAATTGTCTGGAAAATGCCAGATATATAAGCAGATTATCGCAACTGCAAACCGCAAATCGAAGACAAACTGCTTGCAAAGTTTTGAAAAACGATTGCAAAGTTTGTAGATTCGTTTGGGAATGTTACATATGATATTATATTGACGGGTTCCATAGTCAAAAGTTAGAAAACGTAAAACAATATTTCGTAAATTGCCGTTAAAGTAGCGAACTATTATTCGCAGCATGTAGAGGTCATAGGTCAATTCAAGAAGTTACTCGTACAAACGCTATCAGGTTTAAAACAGTGTCAAACATGAAATAGTCGCCAACTCGAGTATATTTCAAATTGCGTAACCAGTAGTGTTGGTAGGTGAAGAGACAAAGTTTAAAGTCAAGCTCAATCGGGCATGGGTAGTTCTTGCATGGGAGACTGCCTGAGAAAACCAGCTAGGGATTTTTTTTGTTTCATCACATACATATCAAACATATGAGACAACGTTCGTGCATCTTTTTTTCACTGTAATGTCAATTATTTTTAGTAGAAACACATGGAAATTTAGGCATGTTTTCAAGTTCATGAACATTTTTCCAATTTCTCTGTTATTTTTGGAGATCAAGTTGGTGATGATGTCGGCACATAGTGGGGTTTGACCTGTTAACGTACCGTGAAAAGTCGTACAAAGTGAACGCAAAGTTGTGCAAAGTGATTGGAAAGTTTGTAGATATATTTGTATGCTTGACCTAACTTGTTGGCATATAGAAACCCGCAGTTGTAAAGTCAAATAAATGAATAAAAGCGAGATGAAAACAGCCTATATAAGCAGAGTATCACATGAGCTGACTGGCCGTAAAAATGATAGAAAACAGCATGCAAAGTTGGTAAAAGTGTTCGAAACGTTGGCGGAGTTACATGTATATTTAACCTAAGTCATTGGAATGCCAACCCCGCAGTTAAATTTAGAAAACATTAAGTAATTGTCTGGAAAATGGCAGATATATAAGCAGATTATCGCAACTGCAAACCGCAAATCGAAGACAAACTGCTTGCAAAGTTTTGAAAAACGATTGCAAAGTTTGTAGATTCGTTTGGGAATGTTACATATGATATTATATTGACGGGTTCCATAGTCAAAAGTTCGAAAACGTAAAACAATATTTCGTAAATTGCCGTTAAAGTAGCGAACTATTATTATTCGCAGCATGTAGAGGTCATAGGTCAATTCAAGAAGTTACTCGTACAAACGCGATCAGGTTTAAAACAGTGTCAAACATGAAATAGTCGCCAACTCGAGTATATTTCAAATTGCGTAACCAGTAGTGTTGGTAGGTGAAGAGACAAAGTTTAAAGTCAAGCTCAATCGGGCATGGTTAGTTCTTGCATGGTGACTGCCTGAGAAAACCAGCTAGGGAAATTTTTTTTTGTTTCATCACATACATATCAAACATATGAGACAACGTTCGTGCATCTTTTTTTCACTGTAATGTCAATTATTTTTAGTAGAAAAACATGGAAATTTAGGCATGTTTTCAAGTTCATGAACATTTTTCCAATTTCTCTGTTATTTTTGGAGATCAAGTTGGTGATGATGTCGGCACATAGTGGGGTTTGACCTGTTAACGTACCGTGAAAAGTCGCACGAAGTGAACGCAAAGTTGTGCAAAGTGATTGGAAAGTTTTTAGATATATTTGTATGCTTGACCTAACTTGTTGGCATATAGAAACCCGCAGTTGTAAAGTCAAATAAATGAATAAAAGCGTGATGAAAACAGCCTATATAAGCAGAGTATCACATGAGCTGACTGGCCGTAAAAATGATAGAAAACAGCATGTAAAGTTGGTAAAAGTGTTCGAAACGTTGGCGGAGTTACATGTATATTTAACCTAAGTCATTGGAATGCCAACCCCGCAGTTAAATTTCGAAAACATTAAGTAATTGTCTGGAAAATGCCAGATATATAAGCAGATTATCGCAACTGCAAACCGCAAATCGAAGACAAACTGCTTGCAAAGTTTTGAAAAACGATTGCAAAGTCTGTAGATTCGTTTGGGAATGTTACATATGATATTATATTGACGGGTTCCATAGTCAAAAGTTAGAAAACGTAAAACAATATTTCGTAAATTGCCGTTAAAGTAGCGAACTATTATTCGCAGCATGTAGAGGTCATAGGTCAATTCAAGAAGTTACTCGTACAAACGCTATCAGGTTTAAAACAGTGTCAAACATGAAATAGTCGCCAACTCGAGTATATTTCAAATTGCGTAACCAGTAGTGTTGGTAGGTGAAGAGACAAAGTTTAAAGTCCAACTCAATCGGGCATGGGTAGTTCTTGCATGGGAGACTGCCTGAGAAAACCAGCTAGGGATTTTTTTTGTTTCATCACATACATATCAAACATATGTGACAACGTTCGTGCATCTTTTTTTCACTGTAATGTCAATTATTTTTAGTAGAAAAACATGGAAATTTAGGCATGTTTTCAAGTTCATGAACATTTTTCCAATTTCTCTGTTATTTTTGGAGATCAAGTTGGTGATGATGTCGGCACATAGTGGGGTTTGACCTGTTAACGTACCGTGAAAAGTCGTACAAAGTGAACGCAAAGTTGTGCAAAGTGATTGGAAAGTTTGTAGATATATTTGTATGCTTGACCTAACTTGTTGGCATATAGAAACCCGCAGTTGTAAAGTCAAATAAATGAATAAAAGCGAGATGAAAACAGCCTATATAAGCAGAGTATCACATGAGCTGACTGTCCGTAAAAATGATAGAAAACAGCATGCAAAGTTGGTAAAAGTGTTCGAAACGTTGGCGGAGTTACATGTATATTTAACCTAAGTCATTGGAATGCCAACCCCGCAGTTAAATTTCGAAAACATTAAGTAATTGTCTGGAAAATGCCAGATATATAAGCAGATTATCGCAACTGCAAACCGCAAATCGAAGACAAACTGCTTGCAAAGTTTTGAAAAACGATTGCAAAGTTTGTAGATTCGTTTGGGAATGTTACATATGATATTATATTGACGGGTTCCATAGTCAACAGTTAGAAAACGTAAAACAATGTTTCGTAAATTGCCGTTAAAGTAGCGAACTATTATTCGCAGCATGTAGAGGTCATAGGTCAATTCAAGAAGTTACTCGTACAAACGCTATCAGGTTTAAAACAGTGTCAAACATGAAATAGTTGCCAACTCGAGTATATTTCAAATTGCGTAACCAGTAGTGTTTGTAGGTGAAGAGACAAAGTTTAAAGTCAAGCTCAATCGGGCATGGTTAATTCTTGCATGGTGACTGCCTGAGAAAACCAGCTAGGTACATTTTTTTTTGTTTCATCACATACATATCAAACATATGAGACAACGTTCGTGCATCTTTTTTTCACTGTAATGTCAATTATTTTTAGTAGAAAAACATGGAAATTTAGGCATGTTTTCAAGTTCATGAACATTTTTCCAATTTCTCTGTTATTTTTGGAGATCAAGTTGGTGATGATGTCGGCACATAGTGGGGTTTGACCTGTTAACGTACCGTGAAAAGTCGTACAAAGTGAACGCAAAGTTGTGCAAAGTGATTGGAAAGTTTGTAGATATATTTGTATGCTTGACCTAACTTGTTGGCATATAGAAACCCGCAGTTGTAAAGTCAAATAAATGAATAAAAGCGAGATGAAAACAGCCTATATAAGCAGAGTATCACATGAGCTGACTGGCCGTAAAAATGATAGAAAACAGCATGCAAAGTTGGTAAAAGTTTTCGAAACGTTGGCGGAGTTACATGTATATTTAACCTAAGTCATTGGAATGCCAACCCCGCAGTTAAATTTCGAAAACATTAAGTAATTGTCTGGAAAATGCCAGATATATAAGCAGATTATCGCAACTGCAAACCGCAAATCGAAGACAAACTGCTTGCAAAGTTTTGAAAAAAACGATTGCAAAGTTTGTAGATTCGTTTGGGAATGTTACATATGATATTATATTGACGGGTTCCATAGTCAAAAGTTAGAAAACGTAAAACAATATTTCGTAAATTGCCGTTAAAGTAGCGAACTATTATTCGCAGCATGTAGAGGTCATAGGTCAATTCAAGAAGTTACTCGTACAAACGCTATCAGGTTTAAAACAGTGTCAAACATGAAATAGTTGCCAACTCGAGTATATTTCAAATTGCGTAACCAGTAGTGTTTGTAGGTGAAGAGACAAAGTTTAAAGTCAAGCTCAATCGGGCATGGTTAATTCTTGCATGGTGACTGCCTGAGAAAACCAGCTAGGTAATTTTTTTTTTGTTTCATCACATACATATCAAACATATGAGACAACGTTCGTGCATCTTTTTTTCACTGTAATGTCAATTATTTTTAGTAGAAAAACATGGAAATTTAGGCATGTTTTCAAGTTCATGAACATTTTTCCAATTTCTCTGTTATTTTTGGAGATCAAGTTGGTGATGATGTCGGCACATAGTGGGGTTTGACCTGTTAACGTACCGTGAAAAGTCGTACAAAGTGAACGCAAAGTTGTGCAAAGTGATTGGAAAGTTTGTAGATATATTTGTATGCTTGACCTAACTTGTTGGCATATAGAAACCCGCAGTTGTAAAGTCAAATAAATGAATAAAAGCGAGATGAAAACAGCCTATATAAGCAGAGTATCACATGAGCTGACTGGCCGTAAAAATGATAGAAAACAGCATGCAAAGTTGGTAAAAGTTTTCGAAACGTTGGCGGAGTTACATGTATATTTAACCTAAGTCATTGGAATGCCAACCCCGCAGTTAAATTTCGAAAACATTAAGTAATTGTCTGGAAAATGACAGATATATAAGCAGATTATCGCAACTGCAAACCGCAAATCGAAGACAAACTGCTTGCAAAGTTTTGAAAAACGATTGCAAAGTTTGTAGATTCGTTTGGGAATGTTACATATGATATTATATTGACGGGTTCCATAGTCAAAAGTTCGAAAACGTAAAACAATATTTCGTAAATTGCCGTTAAAGTAGCGAACTATTATTCGCAGCATGTAGAGGTCATAGGTCAATTCAAGAAGTTACTCGTACAAACGCTATCAGGTTTAAAACAGTGTCAAACATGAAATAGTCGCCAACTCGAGTATATTTCAAATTGCGTAACCAGTAGTGTTGGTAGGTGAAGAGACAAAGTTTAAAGTCCAACTCAATCGGGCATGGCTAGTTCTTGCATGGGAGACTGCCTGAGAAAACCAGCTAGGGATTTTTTTTGTTTCATCACATACATATCAAACATATGAGACAACGTTCGTGCATCTTTTTTTCACTGTAATGTCAATTATTTTTAGTAGAAAAACATGGAAATTTAGGCATGTTTTCAAGTTCATGAACATTTTTCCAATTTCTCTGTTATTTTTGGAGATCAAGTTGGTGATGATGTCGGCACATAGTGGGGTTTGACCTGTTAACGTACCGTGAAAAGTCGTACAAAGTGAACGCAAAGTTGTGCAAAGTGATTGGAAAGTTTGTAGATATATTTGTATGCTTGACCTAGCTTGTTGGCATATAGAAACCCGCAGTTGTAAAGTCAAATAAATGAATAAAAGCGAGATGAAAACAGCCTATATAAGCAGAGTATCACATGAGCTGACTGGCCGTAAAAATGATAGAAAACAGCATGCAAAGTTGGTAAAAGTTTTCGAAACGTTGGCGGAGTTACATGTATATTTAACCTAAGTCATTGGAATGCCAACCCCGCAGTTAAATTTCGAAAACATTAAGTAATTGTCTGGAAAATGCCAGATATATAAGCAGATTATCGCAACTGCAAACCGCAAATCGAAGACAAACTGCTTGCAAAGTTTTGAAAAACGATTGCAAAGTTTGTAGATTCGTTTGGGAATGTTACATATGATATTATATTGACGGGTTCCATAGTCAAAAGTTAGAAAACGTAAAACAATATTTCGTAAATTGCCGTTAAAGTAGCGAACTATTATTATTCGCAACATGTAGAGGTCATAGGTCAATTCAAGAAGTTACTCGTACAAACGCGATCAGGTTTAAAACAGTGTCAACATGAAATAGTCGCCAACTCGAGTATATTTCAAATTGCGTAACCAGTAGTGTTGGTAGGTGAAGAGACAAAGTTTCAAGTCAAGCTCTATCGGGCATGGTTAGTTTGTGCATGGGAGACTGCCTGAGAAAACCAGCTAGGGAATTTTTTTTGGTTTCATCACATACATATCAAACATATGAGACAACGTTCGTGCATCTTTTTTTCACTGTAATGTCAATTATTTTTAGTAGAAAAACATGGAAATTTAGGCATGTTTTCAAGTTCATGAACATTTTTCCAATTTCTCTGTTATTTTTGGAGATCAAGTTGGTGATGATGTCGGCACATAGTGGGGTTTGACCTGTCAACGTACCGTGAAAAGTCGTACAAAGTGAACGCAAAGTTGTGCAAAGTGATTGGAAAGTTTGTAGATATATTTGTATGCTTGACCTAACTTGTTGGCATATAGAAACCCGCAGTTGTAAAGTCAAATAAATGAATAAAAGCGAGATGAAAACAGCCTATATAAGCAGAGTATCACATGAGCTGACTGGCCGTAAAAATGATAGAAAACAGCATGCAAAGTTGGTAAAAGTGTTCGAAACGTTGGCGGAGTTACATGTATATTTAACCTAAGTCATTGGAATGCCAACCCCGCAGTTAAATTTCGAAAACATTAAGTAATTGTCTGGAAAATGCCAGATATATAAGCAGATTATCGCAACTGCAAACCGCAAATCGAAGACAAACTGCTTGCAAAGTTTTGAAAAACGATTGCAAAGTTTGTAGATTCGTTTGGGAATGTTACATGTGATATTATATTGACGGGTTCCATAGTCAAAAGTTAGAAAACGTAAAACAATATTTCGTAAATTGCCCTTAAAGTAGCGAACTATTATTCACAGCATGTAGAGGTCATAGGTCAATTCAAGAAGTTACTCGTACAAACGCTATCAGGTTTAAAACAGTGTCAAACATGAAATAGTCGCCAACTCGAGTATATTTCAAATTGCGTAACCAGTAGTGTTTGTAGGTGAAGAGACAAAGTTTAAAGTCAAGCTCAATCGGGCATGGTTAGTTCTTGCATGGTGACTGCCTGAGAAAACCAGCTAGTGAAATTTTTTTTGTTTCATCACATACATATCAAACATATGAGACAACGTTCGTGCATCTTTTTTTCACTGTAATGTCAATTAATTTTAGTAGAAAAACATGGACATTTAGGCATGTTTTCAAGTTCATGAACATTTTTCCAATTTCTCTGTTATTTTTGGAGATCAAGTTGGTGATGATGTCGGCACATAGTGGGGTTTGACCTGTTAACGTACCGTGAAAAGTCGTACGAAGTGAACGCAAAGTTGTGCAAAGTGATTGGAAAGTTTGTAGATATATTTGTATGCTTGACCAAACTTGTTGGCATATAGAAACCCGCAGTTGTAAAGTCAAATAAATGAATAAAAGCGAGATGAAAACAGCCTATATAAGCAGAGTATCACATGAGCTGACTGGCCGTAAAAATGATAGAAAACAGCATGCAAAGTTGGTAAAAGTGTTCGTAACGTTGGCGGAGTTACATGTATATTTAACCTAAGTCATTGGAATGCCAACCCCGCAGTTAAATTTCGAAAACATTAAGTAATTGTCTGGGAAATGCCAGATATATAAGCAGATTATCGCAACTGCAAACCGCAAATCGAAGACAAACTGCTTGCAAAGTTTTGAAAAACGATTGCAAAGTTTGTAGATTCGTTTGGGAATGTTACATATGATATTATATTGACGGGTTCCATAGTCAAAAGTTAGAAAACGTAAAACAATATTTCGTAAATTGCCGTTAAAGTAGCGAACTATTATTCGCAGCATGTAGAGGTCATAGGTCAATTCAAGAAGTTACTCGTACAAACGCTATCAGGTTTAAAACAGTGTCAAACATGAAATAGTCGCCAACTCGAGTATATTTCAAATTGCGTAACCAGTAGTGTTGGTAGGTGAAGAGACAAAGTTTAAAGTCAAGCTCAATCGGGCATGGTTAGTTCTTGCATGGTGACTGCCTGAGAAAACCAGCTAGGGAAATTTTTTTTTGTTTCATCACATACATATCAAACATATGAGACAACGTTCGTGCATCTTTTTTTCACTGTAATGTCAATTATTTTTAGTAGAAAAACATGGAAATTTAGGCATGTTTTCAAGTTCATGAACATTTTTCCAATTTCTCTGTTATTTTTGGAGATCAAGTTGGTGATGATGTCGGCACATAGTGGGGTTTGACCTGTTAACGTACCGTGAAAAGTCGCACGAAGTGAACGCAAAGTTGTGCAAAGTGATTGGAAAGTTTTTAGATATATTTGTATGCTTGACCTAACTTGTTGGCATATAGAAACCCGCAGTTGTAAAGTCAAATAAATGAATAAAAGCGTGATGAAAACAGCCTATATAAGCAGAGTATCACATGAGCTGACTGGCCGTAAAAATGATAGAAAACAGCATGTAAAGTTGGTAAAAGTGTTCGAAACGTTGGCGGAGTTACATGTATATTTAACCTAAGTCATTGGAATGCCAACCCCGCAGTTAAATTTCGAAAACATTAAGTAATTGTCTGGAAAATGCCAGATATATAAGCAGATTATCGCAACTGCAAACCGCAAATCGAAGACAAACTGCTTGCAAAGTTTTGAAAAACGATTGCAAAGTCTGTAGATTCGTTTGGGAATGTTACATATGATATTATATTGACGGGTTCCATAGTCAAAAGTTAGAAAACGTAAAACAATATTTCGTAAATTGCCGTTAAAGTAGCGAACTATTATTCGCAGCATGTAGAGGTCATAGGTCAATTCAAGAAGTTACTCGTACAAACGCTATCAGGTTTAAAACAGTGTCAAACATGAAATAGTCGCCAACTCGAGTATATTTCAAATTGCGTAACCAGTAGTGTTGGTAGGTGAAGAGACAAAATTTAAAGTCCAACTCAATCGGGCATGGGTAGTTCTTGCATGGGAGACTGCCTGAGAAAACCAGCTAGGGATTTTTTTTGTTTCATCACATACATATCAAACATATGTGACAACGTTCGTGCATCTTTTTTTCACTGTAATGTCAATTATTTTTAGTAGAAAAACATGGAAATTTAGGCATGTTTTCAAGTTCATGAACATTTTTCCAATTTCTCTGTTATTTTTGGAGATCAAGTTGGTGATGATGTCGGCACATAGTGGGGTTTGACCTGTTAACGTACCGTGAAAAGTCGTACAAAGTGAACGCAAAGTTGTGCAAAGTGATTGGAAAGTTTGTAGATATATTTGTATGCTTGACCTAACTTGTTGGCATATAGAAACCCGCAGTTGTAAAGTCAAATAAATGAATAAAAGCGAGATGAAAACAGCCTATATAAGCAGAGTATCACATGAGCTGACTGTCCGTAAAAATGATAGAAAACAGCATGCAAAGTTGGTAAAAGTGTTCGAAACGTTGGCGGAGTTACATGTATATTTAACCTAAGTCATTGGAATGCCAACCCCGCAGTTAAATTTCGAAAACATTAAGTAATTGTCTGGAAAATGCCAGATATATAAGCAGATTATCGCAACTGCAAACCGCAAATCGAAGACAAACTGCTTGCAAAGTTTTGAAAAACGATTGCAAAGTTTGTAGATTCGTTTGGGAATGTTACATATGATATTATATTGACGGGTTCCATAGTCAACAGTTAGAAAACGTAAAACAATATTTCGTAAATTGCCGTTAAAGTAGCGAACTATTATTCGCAGCATGTAGAGGTCATAGGTCAATTCAAGAAGTTACTCGTACAAACGCTATCAGGTTTAAAACAGTGTCAAACATGAAATAGTTGCCAACTCGAGTATATTTAAAATTGCGTAACCAGTAGTGTTTGTAGGTGAAGAGACAAAGTTTAAAGTCAAGCTCAATCGGGCATGGTTAATTCTTGCATGGTGACTGCCTGAGAAAACCAGCTAGGTACATTTTTTTTTGTTTCATCACATACATATCAAACATATGAGACAACGTTCGTGCATCTTTTTTTCACTGTAATGTCAATTATTTTTAGTAGAAAAACATGGAAATTTAGGCATGTTTTCAAGTTCATGAACATTTTTCCAATTTCTCTGTTATTTTTGGAGATCAAGTTGGTGATGATGTCGGCACATAGTGGGGTTTGACCTGTTAACGTACCGTGAAAAGTCGTACAAAGTGAACGCAAAGTTGTGCAAAGTGATTGGAAAGTTTGTAGATATATTTGTATGCTTGACCTAACTTGTTGGCATATAGAAACCCGCAGTTGTAAAGTCAAATAAATGAATAAAAGCGAGATGAAAACAGCCTATATAAGCAGAGTATCACATGAGCTGACTGGCCGTAAAAATGATAGAAAACAGCATGCAAAGTTGGTAAAAGTTTTCGAAACGTTGGCGGAGTTACATGTATATTTAACCTAAGTCATTGGAATGCCAACCCCGCAGTTAAATTTCGAAAACATTAAGTAATTGTCTGGAAAATGCCAGATATATAAGCAGATTATCGCAACTGCAAACCGCAAATCGAAGACAAACTGCTTGCAAAGTTTTGAAAAAAACGATTGCAAAGTTTGTAGATTCGTTTGGGAATGTTACATATGATATTATATTGACGGGTTCCATAGTCAAAAGTTAGAAAACGTAAAACAATATTTCGTAAATTGCCGTTAAAGTAGCGAACTATTATTCGCAGCATGTAGAGGTCATAGGTCAATTCAAGAAGTTACTCGTACAAACGCTATCAGGTTTAAAACAGTGTCAAACATGAAATAGTTGCCAACTCGAGTATATTTCAAATTGCGTAACCAGTAGTGTTTGTAGGTGAAGAGACAAAGTTTAAAGTCAAGCTCAATCGGGCATGGTTAATTCTTGCATGGTGACTGCCTGAGAAAACCAGCTAGGTAATTTTTTTTTTGTTTCATCACATACATATCAAACATATGAGACAACGTTCGTGCATCTTTTTTTCACTGTAATGTCAATTATTTTTAGTAGAAAAACATGGAAATTTAGGCATGTTTTCAAGTTCATGAACATTTTTCCAATTTCTCTGTTATTTTTGGAGATCAAGTTGGTGATGATGTCGGCACATAGTGGGGTTTGACCTGTTAACGTACCGTGAAAAGTCGTACAAAGTGAACGCAAAGTTGTGCAAAGTGATTGGAAAGTTTGTAGATATATTTGTATGCTTGACCTAACTTGTTGGCATATAGAAACCCGCAGTTGTAAAGTCAAATAAATGAATAAAAGCGAGATGAAAACAGCCTATATAAGCAGAGTATCACATGAGCTGACTGGCCGTAAAAATGATAGAAAACAGCATGCAAAGTTGGTAAAAGTTTTCGAAACGTTGGCGGAGTTACATGTATATTTAACCTAAGTCATTGGAATGCCAACCCCGCAGTTAAATTTCGAAAACATTAAGTAATTGTCTGGAAAATGCCAGATATATAAGCAGATTATCGCAACTGCAAACCGCAAATCGAAGACAAACTGCTTGCAAAGTTTTGAAAAACGATTGCAAAGTTTGTAGATTCGTTTGGGAATGTTACATATGATATTATATTGACGGGTTCCATAGTCAAAAGTTCGAAAACGTAAAACAATATTTCGTAAATTGCCGTTAAAGTAGCGAACTATTATTCGCAGCATGTAGAGGTCATAGGTCAATTCAAGAAGTTACTCGTACAAACGCTATCAGGTTTAAAACAGTGTCAAACATGAAATAGTCGCCAACTCGAGTATATTTCAAATTGCGTAACCAGTAGTGTTGGTAGGTGAAGAGACAAAGTTTAAAGTCCAACTCAATCGGGCATGGCTAGTTCTTGCATGGGAGACTGCCTGAGAAAACCAGCTAGGGATTTTTTTTGTTTCATCACATACATATCAAACATATGAGACAACGTTCGTGCATCTTTTTTTCACTGTAATGTCAATTATTTTTAGTAGAAAAACATGGAAATTTAGGCATGTTTTCAAGTTCATGAACATTTTTCCAATTTCTCTGTTATTTTTGGAGATCAAGTTGGTGATGATGTCGGCACATAGTGGGGTTTGACCTGTTAACGTACCGTGAAAAGTCGTACAAAGTGAACGCAAAGTTGTGCAAAGTGATTGGAAAGTTTGTAGATATATTTGTATGCTTGACCTAGCTTGTTGGCATATAGAAACCCGCAGTTGTAAAGTCAAATAAATGAATAAAAGCGAGATGAAAACAGCCTATATAAGCAGAGTATCACATGAGCTGACTGGCCGTAAAAATGATAGAAAACAGCATGCAAAGTTGGTAAAAGTTTTCGAAACGTTGGCGGAGTTACATGTATATTTAACCTAAGTCATTGGAATGCCAACCCCGCAGTTAAATTTCGAAAACATTAAGTAATTGTCTGGAAAATGCCAGATATATAAGCAGATTATCGCAACTGCAAACCGCAAATCGAAGACAAACTGCTTGCAAAGTTTTGAAAAACGATTGCAAAGTTTGTAGATTCGTTTGGGAATGTTACATATGATATTATATTGACGGGTTCCATAGTCAAAAGT
Source organism: Saccoglossus kowalevskii (assembly GCF_978046115.1). Lineage (NCBI taxonomy): Eukaryota > Metazoa > Hemichordata > Enteropneusta > Harrimaniidae > Saccoglossus > Saccoglossus kowalevskii. Next base: position 5,186,223 of record NC_140643.1, on the reverse strand, counting down.
TAGAAAACGTAAAACAATATTTCGTAAATTGCCGTTAAAGTAGCGAACTATTATTATTCGCAGCATGTAGAGGTCATAGGTCAATTCAAGAAGTTACTCGTACAAACGCGATCAGGTTTAAAACAGTGTCAACATGAAATAGTCGCCAACTCGAGTATATTTCAAATTGCGTAACCAGTAGTGTTGGTAGGTGAAGAGACAAAGTTTCAAGTCAAGCTCTATCGGGCATGGTTAGTTTGTGCATGGGAGACTGCCTGAGAAAACCAGCTAGGGAATTTTTTTTGGTTTCATCACATACATATCAAACATATGAGACAACGTTCGTGCATCTTTTTTTCACTGTAATGTCAATTATTTTTAGTAGAAAAACATGGAAATTTAGGCATGTTTTCAAGTTCATGAACATTTTTCCAATTTCTCTGTTATTTTTGGAGATCAAGTTGGTGATGATGTCGGCACATAGTGGGGTTTGACCTGTCAACGTACCGTGAAAAGTCGTACAAAGTGAACGCAAAGTTGTGCAAAGTGATTGGAAAGTTTGTAGATATATTTGTATGCTTGACCTAACTTGTTGGCATATAGAAACCCGCAGTTGTAAAGTCAAATAAATGAATAAAAGCGAGATGAAAACAGCCTATATAAGCAGAGTATCACATGAGCTGACTGGCCGTAAAAATGATAGAAAACAGCATGCAAAGTTGGTAAAAGTGTTCGAAACGTTGGCGGAGTTACATGTATATTTAACCTAAGTCATTGGAATGCCAACCCCGCAGTTAAATTTCGAAAACATTAAGTAATTGTCTGGAAAATGCCAGATATATAAGCAGATTATCGCAACTGCAAACCGCAAATCGAAGACAAACTGCTTGCAAAGTTTTGAAAAACGATTGCAAAGTTTGTAGATTCGTTTGGGAATGTTACATATGATATTATATTGACGGGTTCCATAGTCAAAAGTTAGAAAACGTAAAACAATATTTCGTAAATTGCCCTTAAAGTAGCGAACTATTATTCACAGCATGTAGAGGTCATAGGTCAATTCAAGAAGTTACTCGTACAAACGCTATCAGGTTTAAAACAGTGTCAAACATGAAATAGTCGCCAACTCGAGTATATTTCAAATTGCGTAACCAGTAGTGTTTGTAGGTGAAGAGACAAAGTTTAAAGTCAAGCTCAATCGGGCATGGTTAGTTCTTGCATGGTGACTGCCTGAGAAAACCAGCTAGTGAAATTTTTTTTGTTTCATCACATACATATCAAACATATGAGACAACGTTCGTGCATCTTTTTTTCACTGTAATGTCAATTAATTTTAGTAGAAAAACATGGACATTTAGGCATGTTTTCAAGTTCATGAACATTTTTCCAATTTCTCTGTTATTTTTGGAGATCAAGTTGGTGATGATGTCGGCACATAGTGGGGTTTGACCTGTTAACGTACCGTGAAAAGTCGTACAAAGTGAACGCAAAGTTGTGCAAAGTGATTGGAAAGTTTGTAGATATATTTGTATGCTTGACCTAACTTGTTGGCATATAGAAACCCGCAGTTGTAAAGTCAAATAAATGAATAAAAGCGAGATGAAATCAGCCTATATAAGCAGAGTATCACATGAGCTGACTGGCCGTAAAAATGATAGAAAACAGCATGCAAAGTTGGTAAAAGTGTTCGAAACGTTGGCGGAGTTACATGTATATTTAACCTAAGTCATTGGAATGCCAACCCCGCAGTTAAATTTCGAAAACATTAAGTAATTGTCTGGAAAATGCCAGATATATAAGCAGATTATCGCAACTGCAAACCGCAAATCGAAGACAAACTGCTTGCAAAGTTTTGAAAAACGATTGCAAAGTTTGTAGATTCGTTTGGGAATGTTACATATGATATTATATTGACGGGTTCCATAGTCAAAAGTTAGAAAACGTAAAACAATATTTCGTAAATTGCCGTTAAAGTAGCGAACTATTATTCGCAGCATGTAGAGGTCATAGGTCAATTCAAGAAGTTACTCGTACAAACGCTATCAGGTTTAAAACAGTGTCAAACATGAAATAGTCGCCAACTCGAGTATATTTCAAATTGCGTAACCAGTTAGTGTTGGTAGGTGAAGAGACAAAGTTTAAAGTCAAGCTCAATCGGGCATGGGTAGTTCTTGCATGGGAGACTGCCTGAGAAAACCAGCTAGGGATTTTTTTTTTGTTTCATCACATACATATCAAACATATGAGACAACGTTCGCGCATCTTTTTTTCACTGTAATGTCAATTATTTTTAGTAGAAAAACATGGAAATTTAGGCATGTTTTCAAGTTCATGAACATTTTTCCAATTTCTCTGTTATTTTTGGAGATCAAGTTGGTGATGATGTCGGCACATAGTGGGGTTTGACCTGTTAACGTACCGTGAAAAGTCGTACGAAGTGAACGCAAAGTTGTGCAAAGTGATTGGAAAGTTTGTAGATATATTTGTATGCTTGACCAAACTTGTTGGCATATAGAAACCCGCAGTTGTAAAGTCAAATAAATGAATAAAAGCGAGATGAAAACAGCCTATATAAGCAGAGTATCACATGAGCTGACTGGCCGTAAAAATGATAGAAAACAGCATGCAAAGTTGGTAAAAGTGTTCGTAACGTTGGCGGAGTTACATGTATATTTAACCTAAGTCATTGGAATGCCAACCCCGCAGTTAAATTTCGAAAACATTAAGTAATTGTCTGGGAAATGCCAGATATATAAGCAGATTATCGCAACTGCAAACCGCAAATCGAAGACAAACTGCTTGCAAAGTTTTGAAAAACGATTGCAAAGTTTGTAGATTCGTTTGGGAATGTTACATATGATATTATATTGACGGGTTCCATAGTCAAAAGTTAGAAAACGTAAAACAATATTTCGTAAATTGCCGTTAAAGTAGCGAACTATTATTCGCAGCATGTAGAGGTCATAGGTCAATTCAAGAAGTTACTCGTACAAACGCTATCAGGTTTAAAACAGTGTCAAACATGAAATAGTCGCCAACTCGAGTATATTCCAAATTGCGTAACCAGTAGTGTTGGTAGGTGAAGAGACAAAGTTTAAAGTCCAACTCAATCGGGCATGGGTAGTTCTTGCATGGGAGACTGCCTGAGAAAACCAGCTAGGGATTTTTTTTGTTTCATCACATACATATCAAACATATGAGACAACGTTCGTGCATCTTTTTTTCACTGTAATGTCAATTATTTTTAGTAGAAAAACATGGAAATTTAGGCATGTTTTCAAGTTCATGAACATTTTTCCAATTTCTCTGTTATTTTTGGAGATCAAGTTGGTGATGATGTCGGCACATAGTGGGGTTTGACCTGTTAACGTACCGTGAAAAGTCGTACAAAGTGAACGCAAAGTTGTGCAAAGTGATTGGAAAGTTTGTAGATATATTTGTATGCTTGACCTAACTTGTTGGCATATAGAAACCCGCAGTTGTAAAGTCAAATAAATGAATAAAAGCGAGATGAAAACAGCCTATATAAGCAGAGTATCACATGAGCTGACTGGCCGTAAAAATGATAGAAAACAGCATGCAAAGTTGGTAAAAGTTTTCGAAACGTTGGCGGAGTTACATGTATATTTAACCTAAGTCATTGGAATGCCAACCCCGCAGTTAAATTTCGAAAACATTAAGTAATTGTCTGGAAAATGCCAGATATATAAGCAGATTATCGCAACTGCAAACCGCAAATCGAAGACAAACTGCTTGCAAAGTTTTGAAAAACGATTGCAAAGTTTGTAGATTCGTTTGGGAATGTTACATATGATATTATATTGACGGGTTCCATAGTCAAAAGTTAGAAAACGTAAAACAATATTTCGTAAATTGCCCTTAAAGTAGCGAACTATTATTCACAGCATGTAGAGGTCATAGGTCAATTCAAGAAGTTACTCGTACAAACGCTATCAGGTTTAAAACAGTGTCAAACATGAAATAGTCGCCAACTCGAGTATATTTCAAATTGCGTAACCAGTAGTGTTTGTAGGTGAAGAGACAAAGTTTAAAGTCAAGCTCAATCGGGCATGGTTAGTTCTTGCATGGTGACTGCCTGAGAAAACCAGCTAGGGAAATTTTTTTTGTTTCATCACATACATATCAAACATATGAGACAACGTTCGTGCATCTTTTTTTCACTGTAATGTCAATTAATTTTAGTAGAAAAACATGGACATTTAGGCATGTTTTCAAGTTCATGAACATTTTTCCAATTTCTCTGTTATTTTTGGAGATCAAGTTGGTGATGATGTCGGCACATAGTGGGGTTTGACCTGTTAACGTACCGTGAAAAGTCGTACAAAGTGAACGCAAAGTTGTGCAAAGTGATTGGAAAGTTTGTAGATATATTTGTATGCTTGACCTAACTTGTTGGCATATAGAAACCCGCAGTTGTAAAGTCAAATAAATGAATAAAAGCGAGATGAAATCAGCCTATATAAGCAGAGTATCACATGAGCTGACTGGCCGTAAAAATGATAGAAAACAGCATGCAAAGTTGGTAAAAGTGTTCGAAACGTTGGCGGAGTTACATGTATATTTAACCTAAGTCATTGGAATGCCAACCCCGCAGTTAAATTTCGAAAACATTAAGTAATTGTCTGGGAAATGCCAGATATATAAGCAGATTATCGCAACTGCAAACCGCAAATCGAAGACAAACTGCTTGCAAAGTTTTGAAAAACGATTGCAAAGTTTGTAGATTCGTTTGGGAATGTTACATATGATATTATATTGACGGGTTCCATAGTCAAAAGTTAGAAAACGTAAAACAATATTTCGTAAATTGCCGTTAAAGTAGCGAACTATTATTCGCAGCATGTAGAGGTCATAGGTCAATTCAAGAAGTTACTCGTACAAACGCTATCAGGTTTAAAACAGTGTCAAACATGAAATAGTCGCCAACTCGAGTATATTCCAAATTGCGTAACCAGTAGTGTTGGTAGGTGAAGAGACAAAGTTTAAAGTCCAACTCAATCGGGCATGGGTAGTTCTTGCATGGGAGACTGGCTGAGAAAACCAGCTAGGGATTTTTTTTGTTTCATCACATACATATCAAACATATGAGACAACGTTCGTGCATCTTTTTTTCACTGTAATGTCAATTATTTTTAGTAGAAAAACATGGAAATTTAGGCATGTTTTCAAGTTCATGAACATTTTTCCAATTTCTCTGTTATTTTTGGAGATCAAGTTGGTGATGATGTCGGCACATAGTGGGGTTTGACCTGTTAACGTACCGTGAAAAGTCGTACAAAGTGAACGCAAAGTTGTGCAAAGTGATTGGAAAGTTTGTAGATATATTTGTATGCTTGACCTAACTTGTTGGCATATAGAAACCCGCAGTTGTAAAGTCAAATAAATGAATAAAAGCGAGATGAAAACAGCCTATATAAGCAGAGTATCACATGAGCTGACTGGCCGTAAAAATGATAGAAAACAGCATGCAAAGTTGGTAAAAGTTTTCGAAACGTTGGCGGAGTTACATGTATATTTAACCTAAGTCATTGGAATGCCAACCCCGCAGTTAAATTTCGAAAACATTAAGTAATTGTCTGGAAAATGCCAGATATATAAGCAGATTATCGCAACTGCAAACCGCAAATCGAAGACAAACTGCTTGCAAAGTTTTGAAAAACGATTGCAAAGTTTGTAGATTCGTTTGGGAATGTTACATATGATATTATATTGACGGGTTCCATAGTCAAAAGTTCGAAAACGTAAAACAATATTTCGTAAATTGCCGTTAAAGTAGCGAACTATTATTCGCAGCATGGAGAGGTCATAGGTCAATTCAAGAAGTTACTCGTACAAACGCTATCAGGTTTAAAACAGTGTCAAACATGAAATAGTCGCCAACTCGAGTATATTTCAAATTGCGTAACCAGTAGTGTTGGTAGGTGAAGAGACAAAGTTTAAAGTCCAACTCAATCGGGCATGGGTAGTTCTTGCATGGGAGACTGCCTGAGAAAACCAGCTAGGGATTTTTTTTGTTTCATCACATACATATCAAACATATGAGACAACGTTCGTGCATCTTTTTTTCACTGTAATGTCAATTATTTTTAGTAGAAAAACATGGAAATTTAGGCATGTTTTCAAGTTCATGAACATTTTTCCAATTTCTCTGTTATTTTTGGAGATCAAGTTGGTGATGATGTCGGCACATAGTGGGGTTTGACCTGTTAACGTACCGTGAAAAGTCGTACGAAGTGAACGCAAAGTTGTGCAAAGTGATTGGAAAGTTTGTAGATATATTTGTATGCTTGACCAAACTTGTTGGCATATAGAAACCCGCAGTTGTAAAGTCAAATAAATGAATAAAAGCGAGATGAAAACAGCCTATATAAGCAGAGTATCACATGAGCTGACTGGCCGTAAAAATGATAGAAAACAGCATGCAAAGTTGGTAAAAGTGTTCGTAACGTTGGCGGAGTTACATGTATATTTAACCTAAGTCATTGGAATGCCAACCCCGCAGTTAAATTTCGAAAACATTAAGTAATTGTCTGGGAAATGCCAGATATATAAGCAGATTATCGCAACTGCAAACCGCAAATCGAAGACAAACTGCTTGCAAAGTTTTGAAAAACGATTGCAAAGTTTGTAGATTCGTTTGGGAATGTTACATATGATATTATATTGACGGGTTCCATAGTCAAAAGTTAGAAAACGTAAAACAATATTTCGTAAATTGCCGTTAAAGTAGCGAACTATTATTCGCAGCATGTAGAGGTCATAGGTCAATTCAAGAAGTTACTCGTACAAACGCTATCAGGTTTAAAACAGTGTCAAACATGAAATAGTCGCCAACTCGAGTATATTCCAAATTGCGTAACCAGTAGTGTTGGTAGGTGAAGAGACAAAGTTTAAAGTCCAACTCAATCGGGCATGGGTAGTTCTTGCATGGGAGACTGCCTGAGAAAACCAGCTAGGGATTTTTTTTGTTTCATCACATACATATCAAACATATGAGACAACGTTCGTGCATCTTTTTTTCACTGTAATGTCAATTATTTTTAGTAGAAAAACATGGAAATTTAGGCATGTTTTCAAGTTCATGAACATTTTTCCAATTTCTCTGTTATTTTTGGAGATCAAGTTGGTGATGATGTCGGCACATAGTGGGGTTTGACCTGTTAACGTACCGTGAAAAGTCGTACAAAGTGAACGCAAAGTTGTGCAAAGTGATTGGAAAGTTTGTAGATATATTTGTATGCTTGACCTAACTTGTTGGCATATAGAAACCCGCAGTTGTAAAGTCAAATAAATGAATAAAAGCGAGATGAAAACAGCCTATATAAGCAGAGTATCACATGAGCTGACTGGCCGTAAAAATGATAGAAAACAGCATGCAAAGTTGGTAAAAGTTTTCGAAACGTTGGCGGAGTTACATGTATATTTAACCTAAGTCATTGGAATGCCAACCCCGCAGTTAAATTTCGAAAACATTAAGTAATTGTCTGGAAAATGCCAGATATATAAGCAGATTATCGCAACTGCAAACCGCAAATCGAAGACAAACTGCTTGCAAAGTTTTGAAAAACGATTGCAAAGTTTGTAGATTCGTTTGGGAATGTTACATATGATATTATATTGACGGGTTCCATAGTCAAAAGTTCGAAAACGTAAAACAATATTTCGTAAATTGCCGTTAAAGTAGCGAACTATTATTCGCAGCATGGAGAGGTCATAGGTCAATTCAAGAAGTTACTCGTACAAACGCTATCAGGTTTAAAACAGTGTCAAACATGAAATAGTCGCCAACTCGAGTATATTTCAAATTGCGTAACCAGTAGTGTTGGTAGGTGAAGAGACAAAGTTTAAAGTCCAACTCAATCGGGCATGGGTAGTTCTTGCATGGGAGACTGCCTGAGAAAACCAGCTAGGGATTTTTTTTGTTTCATCACATACATATCAAACATATGAGACAACGTTCGTGCATCTTTTTTTCACTGTAATGTCAATTATTTTTAGTAGAAAAACATGGAAATTTAGGCATGTTTTCAAGTTCATGAACATTTTTCCAATTTCTCTGTTATTTTTGGAGATCAAGTTGGTGATGATGTCGGCACATAGTGGGGTTTGACCTGTTAACGTACCGTGAAAAGTCGTACAAAGTGAACGCAAAGTTGTGCAAAGTGATTGGAAAGTTTGTAGATATATTTGTATGCTTGACCTAGCTTGTTGGCATATAGAAACCCGCAGTTGTAAAGTCAAATAAATGAATAAAAGCGAGATGAAAACAGCCTATATAAGCAGAGTATCACATGAGCTGACTGGCCGTAAAAATGATAGAAAACAGCATGCAAAGTTGGTAAAAGTTTTCGAAACGTTGGCGGAGTTACATGTATATTTAACCTAAGTCATTGGAATGCCAACCCCGCAGTTAAATTTCGAAAACATTAAGTAATTGTCTGGAAAATGCCAGATATATAAGCAGATTATCGCAACTGCAAACCGCAAATCGAAGACAAACTGCTTGCAAAGTTTTGAAAAACGATTGCAAAGTTTGTAGATTCGTTTGGGAATGTTACATATGATATTATATTGACGGGTTCCATAGTCAAAAGTTAGAAAACGTAAAACAATATTTCGTAAATTGCCGTTAAAGTAGCGAACTATTATTATTCGCAGCATGTAGAGGTCATAGGTCAATTCAAGAAGTTACTCGTACAAACGCGATCAGGTTTAAAACAGTGTCAAACATGAAATAGTCGCCAACTCGAGTATATTTCAAATTGCGTAACCAGTAGTGTTGGTAGGTGAAGAGACAAAGTTTCAAGTCAAGCTCTATCGGGCATGGTTAGTTTGTGCATGGGAGACTGCCTGAGAAAACCAGCTAGGGAAATTTTTTTGGTTTCATCACATACATATCAAACACATGAGACAACGTTCGTGCATCTTTTTTTCACTGTAATGTCAATTATTTTTAGTAGAAAAACATGGAAATTTAGGCATGTTTTCAAGTTCATGAACATTTTTCCAATTTCTCTGTTATTTTTGGAGATCAAGTTGGTGATGATGTCGGCACATAGTGGGGTTTGACCTGTCAACGTACCGTGAAAAGTCGTACAAAGTGAACGCAAAGTTGTGCAAAGTGATTGGAAAGTTTGTAGATATATTTGTATGCTTGACCTAACTTGTTGGCATATAGAAACCCGCAGTTGTAAAGTCAAATAAATGAATAAAAGCGAGATGAAAACAGCCTATATAAGCAGAGTATCACATGAGCTGACTGGCCGTAAAAATGATAGAAAACAGCATGCAAAGTTGGTAAAAGTTTTCGAAACGTTGGCGGAGTTACATGTATATTTAACCTAAGTCATTGGAATGCCAACCCCGCAGTTAAATTTCGAAAACATTAAGTAATTGTCTGGAAAATGCCAGATATATAAGCAGATTATCGCAACTGCAAACCGCAAATCGAAGACAAACTGCTTGCAAAGTTTTGAAAAACGATTGCAAAGTTTGTAGATTCGTTTGGGAATGTTACATATGATATTATATTGACGGGTTCCATAGTCAAAAGTTAGAAAACGTAAAACAATATTTCGTAAATTGCCGTTAAAGTAGCGAACTATTATTATTCGCAGCATGTAGAGGTCATAGGTCAATTCAAGAAGTTACTCGTACAAACGCGATCAGGTTTAAAACAGTGTCAAACATGAAATAGTCGCCAACTCGAGTATATTTCAAATTGCGTAACCAGTAGTGTTGGTAGGTGAAGAGACAAAGTTTCAAGTCAAGCTCTATCGGGCATGGTTAGTTTGTGCATGGGAGACTGCCTGAGAAAACCAGCTAGGGAAATTTTTTTGGTTTCATCACATACATATCAAACACATGAGACAACGTTCGTGCATCTTTTTTTCACTGTAATGTCAATTATTTTTAGTAGAAAAACATGGAAATTTAGGCATGTTTTCAAGTTCATGAACATTTTTCCAATTTCTCTGTTATTTTTGGAGATCAAGTTGGTGATGATGTCGGCACATAGTGGGGTTTGACCTGTCAACGTACCGTGAAAAGTCGTACAAAGTGAACGCAAAGTTGTGCAAAGTGATTGGAAAGTTTGTAGATATATTTGTATGCTTGACCTAACTTGTTGGCATATAGAAACCCGCAGTTGTAAAGTCAAATAAATGAATAAAAGCGAGATGAAAACAGCCTATATAAGCAGAGTATCACATGAGCTGACTGGCCGTAAAAATGATAGAAAACAGCATGCAAAGTTGGTAAAAGTGTTCGAAACGTTGGCGGAGTTACATGTATATTTAACCTAAGTCATTGGAATGCCAACCCCGCAGTTAAATTTCGAAAACATTAAGTAATTGTCTGGAAAATGCCAGATATATAAGCAGATTATCGCAACTGCAAACCGCAAATCGAAGACAAACTGCTTGCAAAGTTTTGAAAAACGATTGCAAAGTTTGTAGATTCGTTTGGGAATGTTACATATGATATTATATTGACGGGTTCCATAGTCAAAAGTTAGAAAACGTAAAACAATATTTCGTAAATTGCCCTTAAAGTAGCGAACTATTATTCGCAGCATGTAGAGGTCATAGATCAATTCAAGAAGTTACTCGTACAAACGCTATCAGGTTTAAAACAGTGTCAAACATGAAATAGTCGCCAACTCGAGTATATTTCAAATTGCGTAACCAGTAGTGTTTGTAGGTGAAGAGACAAAGTTTAAAGTCAAGCTCAATCGGGCATGGTTAGTTCTTGCATGGTGACTGCCTGAGAAAACCAGCTAGGGAAATTTTTTTTGTTTCATCACATACATATCAAACATATGAGACAACGTTCGTGCATCTTTTTTTCACTGTAATGTCAATTAATTTTAGTAGAAAAACATGGACATTTAGGCATGTTTTCAAGTTCATGAACATTTTTCCAATTTCTCTGTTATTTTTGGAGATCAAGTTGGTGATGATGTCGGCACATAGTGGGGTTTGACCTGTTAACGTACCGTGAAAAGTCGTACAAAGTGAACGCAAAGTTGTGCAAAGTGATTGGAAAGTTTGTAGATATATTTGTATGCTTGACCTAACTTGTTGGCATATAGAAACCCGCAGTTGTAAAGTCAAATAAATGAATAAAAGCGAGATGAAATCAGCCTATATAAGCAGAGTATCACATGAGCTGACTGGCCGTAAAAATGATAGAAAACAGCATGCAAAGTTGGTAAAAGTGTTCGAAACGTTGGCGGAGTTACATGTATATTTAACCTAAGTCATTGGAATGCCAACCCCGCAGTTAAATTTCGAAAACATTAAGTAATTGTCTGGAAAATGCCAGATATATAAGCAGATTATCGCAACTGCAAACCGCAAATCGAAGACAAACTGCTTGCAAAGTTTTGAAAAACGATTGCAAAGTTTGTAGATTCGTTTGGGAATGTTACATATGATATTATATTGACGGGTTCCATAGTCAAAAGTTAGAAAACGTAAAACAATATTTCGTAAATTGCCGTTAAAGTAGCGAACTATTATTCGCAGCATGTAGAGGTCATAGGTCAATTCAAGAAGTTACTCGTACAAACGCTATCAGGTTTAAAACAGTGTCAAACATGAAATAGTCGCCAACTCGAGTATATTTCAAATTGCGTAACCAGTTAGTGTTGGTAGGTGAAGAGACAAAGTTTAAAGTCAAGCTCAATCGGGCATGGGTAGTTCTTGCATGGGAGACTGCCTGAGAAAACCAGCTAGGGATTTTTTTTTTGTTTCATCACATACATATCAAACATATGAGACAACGTTCGCGCATCTTTTTTTCACTGTAATGTCAATTATTTTTAGTAGAAAAACATGGAAATTTAGGCATGTTTTCAAGTTCATGAACATTTTTCCAATTTCTCTGTTATTTTTGGAGATCAAGTTGGTGATGATGTCGGCACATAGTGGGGTTTGACCTGTTAACGTACCGTGAAAAGTCGTACAAAGTGAACGCAAAGTTGTGCAAAGTGATTGGAAAGTTTGTAGATATATTTGTATGCTTGACCTAACTTGTTGGCATATAGAAACCCGCAGTTGTAAAGTCAAATAAATGAATAAAAGCGAGATGAAAACAGCCTATATAAGCAGAGTATCACATGAGCTGACTGGCCGTAAAAATGATAGAAAACAGCATGCAAAGTTGGTAAAAGTGTTCGAAACGTTGGCGGAGTTACATGTATATTTAACCTAAGTCATTGGAATGCCAACCCCGCAGTTAAATTTCGAAAACATTAAGTAATTGTCTGGAAAATGTCAGATATATAAGCAGATTATCGCAACTGCAAACCGCAAATCGAAGACAAACTGCTTGCAAAGTTTTGAAAAACGATTGCAAAGTTTGTAGATTCGTTTGGGAATGTTACATATGATATTATATTGACGGGTTCCATAGTCAAAAGTTAGAAAACGTAAAACAATATTTCGTAAATTGCCGTTAAAGTAGCGAACTATTATTCGCAGCATGTAGAGGTCATAGGTCAATTCAAGAAGTTACTCGTACAAACGCTATCAGGTTTAAAACAGTGTCAAACATGAAATAGTCGCCAACTCGAGTATATTTCAAATTGCGTAACCAGTAGTGTTGGTAGGTGAAGAGACAAAGTTTAAAGTCAATCTCAATCGGGCATGGGTAGTTCTTGCATGGGAGACTGCCTGAGAAAACCAGCTAGGGATTTTTTTTTTGTTTCATCACATACATATCAAACATATGAGACAACGTTCGTGCATCTTTTTTTCACTGTAATGTCAATTATTTTTAGTAGAAAAACAACGAAATTTAGGCATGTTTTCAAGTTCATGAACATTTTTCCAATTTCTCTGTTATTTTTGGAGATCAAGTTGGTGATGATGTCGGCACATAGTGGGGTTTGACCTGTTAACGTACCGTGAAAAGTCGTACAAAGTGAACGCAAAGTTGTGCAAAGTGATTGGAAAGTTTGTAGATATATTTGTATGCTTGACCTAACTTGTTGGCATATAGAAACCCGCAGTTGTAAAGTCAAATAAATGAATAAAAGCGAGATGAAAACAGCCTATATAAGCAGAGTATCACATGAGCTGACTGGCCGTAAAAATGATAGAAAACAGCATGCAAAGTTGGTAAAAGTGTTCGAAACGTTGGCGGAGTTACATGTATATTTAACCTAAGTCATTGGAATGCCAACCCCGCAGTTAAATTTCGAAAACATTAAGTAATTGTCTGGAAAATGTCAGATATATAAGCAGATTATCGCAACTGCAAACCGCAAATCGAAGACAAACTGCTTGCAAAGTTTTGAAAAACGATTGCAAAGTTTGTAGATTCGTTTGGGAATGTTACATATGATATTATATTGACGGGTTCCATAGTCAAAAGTTAGAAAACGTAAAACAATATTTCGTAAATTGCCCTTAAAGTAGCGAACTATTATTCGCAGCATGTAGAGGTCATAGATCAATTCAAGAAGTTACTCGTACAAACGCTATCAGGTTTAAAACAGTGTCAAACATGAAATAGTCGCCAACTCGAGTATATTTCAAATTGCGTAACCAGTAGTGTTTGTAGGTGAAGAGACAAAGTTTAAAGTCAAGCTCAATCGGGCATGGTTAGTTCTTGCATGGTGACTGCCTGAGAAAACCAGCTAGGGAAATTTTTTTTGTTTCATCACATACATATCAAACATATGAGACAACGTTCGTGCATCTTTTTTTCACTGTAATGTCAATTAATTTTAGTAGAAAAACATGGACATTTAGGCATGTTTTCAAGTTCATGAACATTTTTCCAATTTCTCTGTTATTTTTGGAGATCAAGTTGGTGATGATGTCGGCACATAGTGGGGTTTGACCTGTTAACGTACCGTGAAAAGTCGTACAAAGTGAACGCAAAGTTGTGCAAAGTGATTGGAAAGTTTGTAGATATATTTGTATGCTTGACCTAACTTGTTGGCATATAGAAACCCGCAGTTGTAAAGTCAAATAAATGAATAAAAGCGAGATGAAATCAGCCTATATAAGCAGAGTATCACATGAGCTGACTGGCCGTAAAAATGATAGAAAACAGCATGCAAAGTTGGTAAAAGTGTTCGAAACGTTGGCGGAGTTACATGTATATTTAACCTAAGTCATTGGAATGCCAACCCCGCAGTTAAATTTCGAAAACATTAAGTAATTGTCTGGAAAATGCCAGATATATAAGCAGATTATCGCAACTGCAAACCGCAAATCGAAGACAAACTGCTTGCAAAGTTTTGAAAAACGATTGCAAAGTTTGTAGATTCGTTTGGGAATGTTACATATGATATTATATTGACGGGTTCCATAGTCAAAAGTTAGAAAACGTAAAACAATATTTCGTAAATTGCCGTTAAAGTAGCGAACTATTATTCGCAGCATGTAGAGGTCATAGGTCAATTCAAGAAGTTACTCGTACAAACGCTATCAGGTTTAAAACAGTGTCAAACATGAAATAGTCGCCAACTCGAGTATATTTCAAATTGCGTAACCAGTTAGTGTTGGTAGGTGAAGAGACAAAGTTTAAAGTCAAGCTCAATCGGGCATGGGTAGTTCTTGCATGGGAGACTGCCTGAGAAAACCAGCTAGGGATTTTTTTTTTGTTTCATCACATACATATCAAACATATGAGACAACGTTCGCGCATCTTTTTTTCACTGTAATGTCAATTATTTTTAGTAGAAAAACATGGAAATTTAGGCATGTTTTCAAGTTCATGAACATTTTTCCAATTTCTCTGTTATTTTTGGAGATCAAGTTGGTGATGATGTCGGCACATAGTGGGGTTTGACCTGTTAACGTACCGTGAAAAGTCGTACAAAGTGAACGCAAAGTTGTGCAAAGTGATTGGAAAGTTTGTAGATATATTTGTATGCTTGACCTAACTTGTTGGCATATAGAAACCCGCAGTTGTAAAGTCAAATAAATGAATAAAAGCGAGATGAAAACAGCCTATATAAGCAGAGTATCACATGAGCTGACTGGCCGTAAAAATGATAGAAAACAGCATGCAAAGTTGGTAAAAGTGTTCGAAACGTTGGCGGAGTTACATGTATATTTAACCTAAGTCATTGGAATGCCAACCCCGCAGTTAAATTTCGAAAACATTAAGTAATTGTCTGGAAAATGTCAGATATATAAGCAGATTATCGCAACTGCAAACCGCAAATCGAAGACAAACTGCTTGCAAAGTTTTGAAAAACGATTGCAAAGTTTGTAGATTCGTTTGGGAATGTTACATATGATATTATATTGACGGGTTCCATAGTCAAAAGTTAGAAAACGTAAAACAATATTTCGTAAATTGCCGTTAAAGTAGCGAACTATTATTCGCAGCATGTAGAGGTCATAGGTCAATTCAAGAAGTTACTCGTACAAACGCTATCAGGTTTAAAACAGTGTCAAACATGAAATAGTCGCCAACTCGAGTATATTTCAAATTGCGTAACCAGTAGTGTTGGTAGGTGAAGAGACAAAGTTTAAAGTCAATCTCAATCGGGCATGGGTAGTTCTTGCATGGGAGACTGCCTGAGAAAACCAGCTAGGGATTTTTTTTTTGTTTCATCACATACATATCAAACATATGAGACAACGTTCGTGCATCTTTTTTTCACTGTAATGTCAATTATTTTTAGTAGAAAAACAACGAAATTTAGGCATGTTTTCAAGTTCATGAACATTTTTCCAATTTCTCTGTTATTTTTGGAGATCAAGTTGGTGATGATGTCGGCACATAGTGGGGTTTGACCTGTTAACGTACCGTGAAAAGTCGTACAAAGTGAACGCAAAGTTGTGCAAAGTGATTGGAAAGTTTGTAGATATATTTGTATGCTTGACCTAACTTGTTGGCATATAGAAACCCGCAGTTGTAAAGTCAAATAAATGAATAAAAGCGAGATGAAAACAGCCTATATAAGCAGAGTATCACATGAGCTGACTGGCCGTAAAAATGATAGAAAACAGCATGCAAAGTTGGTAAAAGTGTTCGAAACGTTGGCGGAGTTACATGTATATTTAACCTAAGTCATTGGAATGCCAACCCCGCAGTTAAATTTCGAAAACATTAAGTAATTGTCTGGAAAATGTCAGATATATAAGCAGATTATCGCAACTGCAAACCGCAAATCGAAGACAAACTGCTTGCAAAGTTTTGAAAAACGATTGCAAAGTTTGTAGATTCGTTTGGGAATGTTACATATGATATTATATTGACGGGTTCCATAGTCAAAAGTTAGAAAACGTAAAACAATATTTCGTAAATTGCCGTTAAAGTAGCGAACTATTATTCGCAGCATGTAGAGGTCATAGGTCAATTCAAGAAGTTACTCGTACAAACGCTATCAGGTTTAAAACAGTGTCAAACATGAAATAGTCGCCAACTCGAGTATATTTCAAATTGCGTAACCAGTAGTGTTGGTAGGTGAAGAGACAAAGTTTAAAGTCAATCTCAATCGGGCATGGGTAGTTCTTGCATGGGAGACTGCCTGAGAAAACCAGCTAGGGATTTTTTTTTTGTTTCATCACATACATATCAAACATATGAGACAACGTTCGTGCATCTTTTTTTCACTGTAATGTCAATTATTTTTAGTAGAAAAACATGGAAATTTAGGCATGTTTTCAAGTTCATGAACATTTTTCCAATTTCTCTGTTATTTTTGGAGATCAAGTTGGTGATGATGTCGGCACATAGTGGGGTTTGACCTGTTAACGTACCGTGAAAAGTCGTACAAAGTGAACGCAAAGTTGTGCAAAGTGATTGGAAAGTTTGTAGATATATTTGTATGCTTGACCTAACTTGTTGGCATATAGAAACCCGCAGTTGTAAAGTCAAATAAATGAATAAAAGCGAGATGAAAACAGCCTATATAAGCAGAGTATCACATGAGCTGACTGGCCGTAAAAATGATAGAAAACAGCATGCAAAGTTGGTAAAAGTGTTCGAAACGTTGGCGGAGTTACATGTATATTTAACCTAAGTCATTGGAATGCCAACCCCGCAGTTAAATTTCGAAAACATTAAGTAATTGTCTGGAAAATGTCAGATATATAAGCAGATTATCGCAACTGCAAACCGCAAATCGAAGACAAACTGCTTGCAAAGTTTTGAAAAACGATTGCAAAGTTTGTAGATTCGTTTGGGAATGTTACATATGATATTATATTGACGGGTTCCATAGTCAAAAGTTAGAAAACGTAAAACAATATTTCGTAAATTGCCGTTAAAGTAGCGAACTATTATTCGCAGCATGTAGAGGTCATAGGTCAATTCAAGAAGTTACTCGTACAAACGCTATCAGGTTTAAAACAGTGTCAAACATGAAATAGTCGCCAACTCGAGTATATTTCAAATTGCGTAACCAGTAGTGTTGGTAGGTGAAGAGACAAAGTTTAAAGTCAATCTCAATCGGGCATGGGTAGTTCTTGCATGGGAGACTGCCTGAGAAAACCAGCTAGGGATTTTTTTTTTGTTTCATCACATACATATCAAACATATGAGACAACGTTCGTGCATCTTTTTTTCACTGTAATGTCAATTATTTTTAGTAGAAAAACAACGAAATTTAGGCATGTTTTCAAGTTCATGAACATTTTTCCAATTTCTCTGTTATTTTTGGAGATCAAGTTGGTGATGATGTCGGCACATAGTGGGGTTTGACCTGTTAACGTACCGTGAAAAGTCGTACAAAGTGAACGCAAAGTTGTGCAAAGTGATTGGAAAGTTTGTAGATATATTTGTATGCTTGACCTAACTTGTTGGCATATAGAAACCCGCAGTTGTAAAGTCAAATAAATGAATAAAAGCGAGATGAAAACAGCCTATATAAGCAGAGTATCACATGAGCTGACTGGCCGTAAAAATGATAGAAAACAGCATGCAAAGTTGGTAAAAGTGTTCGAAACGTTGGCGGAGTTACATGTATATTTAACCTAAGTCATTGGAATGCCAACCCCGCAGTTACATTTCGAAAACATTAAGTAATTGTCTGGAAAATGTCAGATATATAAGCAGATTATCGCAACTGCAAACCGCAAATCGAAGACAAACTGCTTGCAAAGTTTTGAAAAACGATTGCAAAGTTTGTAGATTCGTTTGGGAATGTTACATATGATATTATATTGACGGGTTCCATAGTCAAAAGTTAGAAAACGTAAAACAATATTTCGTAAATTGCCGTTAAAGTAGCGAACTATTATTCGCAGCATGTAGAGGTCATAGGTCAATTCAAGAAGTTACTCGTACAAACGCTATCAGGTTTAAAACAGTGTCAAACATGAAATAGTCGCCAACTCGAGTATATTTCAAATTGCGTAACCAGTAGTGTTGGTAGGTGAAGAGACAAAGTTTAAAGTCAATCTCAATCGGGCATGGGTAGTTCTTGCATGGGAGACTGCCTGAGAAAACCAGCTAGGGATTTTTTTTTTGTTTCATCACATACATATCAAACATATGAGACAACGTTCGTGCATCTTTTTTTCACTGTAATGTCAATTATTTTTAGTAGAAAAACATGGAAATTTAGGCATGTTTTCAAGTTCATGAACATTTTTCCAATTTCTCTGTTATTTTTGGAGATCAAGTTGGTGATGATGTCGGCACATAGTGGGGTTTGACCTGTTAACGTACCGTGAAAAGTCGTACAAAGTGAACGCAAAGTTGTGCAAAGTGATTGGAAAGTTTGTAGATATATTTGTATGCTTGACCTAACTTGTTGGCATATAGAAACCCGCAGTTGTAAA
The DNA here is from genome assembly GCF_978046115.1 of Saccoglossus kowalevskii. NCBI lineage: Eukaryota > Metazoa > Hemichordata > Enteropneusta > Harrimaniidae > Saccoglossus > Saccoglossus kowalevskii. The sequence goes on along the minus strand of NC_140643.1, from coordinate 5,167,465 downwards.
GTCAAATAAATGAATAAAAGCGAGATGAAATCAGCCTATATAAGCAGAGTATCACATGAGCTGACTGGCCGTAAAAATGATAGAAAACAGCATGCAAAGTTGGTAAAAGTGTTCGAAACGTTGGCGGAGTTACATGTATATTTAACCTAAGTCATTGGAATGCCAACCCCGCAGTTAAATTTCGAAAACATTAAGTAATTGTCTGGAAAATGCCAGATATATAAGCAGATTATCGCAACTGCAAACCGCAAATCGAAGACAAACTGCTTGCAAAGTTTTGAAAAACGATTGCAAAGTTTGTAGATTCGTTTGGGAATGTTACATAAGATATTATATTGACGGGTTCCATAGTCAAAAGTTAGAAAACGTAAAACAATATTTCGTAAATTGCCGTTAAAGTAGCGAACTATTATTCGCAGCATGTAGAGGTCATAGGTCAATTCAAGAAGTTACTCGTACAAACGCTATCAGGTTTAAAACAGTGTCAAACATGAAATAGTCGCCAACTCGAGTATATTTCAAATTGCGTAACCAGTAGTGTTGGTAGGTGACGAGACAAAGTTTAAAGTCCAACTCAATCGGGCATGGGTAGTTCTTGCATGGGAGACTGCCTGAGAAAACCAGCTAGGGATTTTTTTTTGTTTCATCACATACATATCAAACATATGAGACAACGTTCGTGCATCTTTTTTTCACTGTAATGTCAATTATTTTTAGTAGAAAAACATGGAAATTTAGGCATGTTTTCAAGTTCATGAACATTTTTCCAATTTCTCTGTTATTTTTGGAGATCAAGTTGGTTATGATGTCGGCACATAGTGGGGTTTGAACTGTTAACGTACCGTGAAAAGTCGTACAAAGTGAACGCAAAGTTGTGCAAAGTGATTGGAAAGTTTGTAGATATATTTGTATGCTTGACCTAACTTGTTGGCATATAGAAACCCGCAGTTGTAAAGTCAAATAAATGAATAAAAGCGAGATGAAAACAGCCTATATAAGCAGAGTATCACATGAGCTGACTGGCCTAAAAATGATAGAAAACAGCATGCAAAGTTGGTAAAAGTGTTCGAAACGTTGGCGGAGTTACATGTATATTTAACCTAAGTCATTGGAATGCCAACCCCGCAGTGAAATTTCGAAAACATTAAGTAATTGTCTGGAAAATGCCAGATATATAAGCAGATTATCGCAACTGCAAACCGAAAATCGAAGACAAACTGCTTGCAAAGTTTTGAAAAGCGATTGCAAAGTTTGTAGATTCGTTTGGGAATGTTACATATGATATTATATTGACGGGTTCCATAGTCAAAAGTTCGAAAACGTAAAACAGTATTTCGTAAATTGCCGTTAAAGTAGCGAACTATTATTCGCAGCATGTAGAGGTCATAGGTCAATTCAAGAAGTTACTCGTACAAACGCTATCAGGTTTAAAACAGTGTCAAACATGAAATAGTCGCCAACTCGAGTATATTTCAAATTGCGTAACCAGTAGTGTTGGTAGGTGAAGAGACAAAGTTTAAAGTCCAACTCAATCGGGCATGGGTAGTTCTTGCATAGGAGACTGCCTGAGAAAACCAGCTAGGGATTTTTTTTGTTTCATCACATACATATCAAACATATGAGACAACGTTCGTGCATCTTTTTTTCACTGTAATGTCAATTATTTTTAGTAGAAAAACATGGAAATTTAGGCATGTTTTCAAGTTCATGAACATTTTTCCAATTTCTCTGTTATTTTTGGAGATCAAGTTGGTTATGATGTCGGCACATAGTGGGGTTTGAACTGTTAACGTACCGTGAAAAGTCGTACAAAGTGAACGCAAAGTTGTGCAAAGTGATTGGAAAGTTTGTAGATATATTTGTATGCTTGACCTAACTTGTTGGCATATAGAAACCCGCAGTTGTAAAGTCAAATAAATGAATAAAAGCGAGATGAAAACAGCCTATATAAGCAGAGTATCACATGAGCTGACTGGCCGTAAAAATGATAGAAAACAGCATGCAAAGTTGGTAAAAGTGTTCGAAACGTTGGCGGAGTTACATGTATATTTAACCTAAGTCATTGGAATGCCAACCCCGCAGTTAAATTTCGAAAACATTAAGTAATTGTCTGGAAAATGTCAGATATATAAGCAGATTATCGCAACTGCAAACCGCAAATCGAAGACAAACTGCTTGCAAAGTTTTGAAAAACGATTGCAAAGTTTGTAGATTCGTTTGGGAATGTTACATATGATATTATATTGACGGGTTCCATAGTCAAAAGTTAGAAAACGTAAAACAATATTTCGTAAATTGCCGTTAAAGTAGCGAACTATTATTCGCAGCATGTAGAGGTCATAGGTCAATTCAAGAAGTTACTCGTACAAACGCTATCAGGTTTAAAACAGTGTCAAACATGAAATAGTCGCCAACTCGAGTATATTTCAAATTGCGTAACCAGTAGTGTTGGTAGGTGAAGAGACAAAGTTTAAAGTCAAGCTCAATCGGGCATGGGTAGTTCTTGCATGGGAGACTGCCTGAGAAAACCAGCTAGGGATTTTTTTTTTGTTTCATCACATACATATCAAACATATGAGACAACGTTCGTGCATCTTTTTTTCACTGTAATGTCAATTATTTTTAGTAGAAAAACATGGAAATTTAGGCATGTTTTCAAGTTCATGAACATTTTTCCAATTTCTCTGTTATTTTTGGAGATCAAGTTGGTGATGATGTCGGCACATAGTGGGGTTTGACCTGTTAACGTACCGTGAAAAGTCGTACAAAGTGAACGCAAAGTTGTGCAAAGTGATTGGAAAGTTTGTAGATATATTTGTATGCTTGACCTAACTTGTTGGCATATAGAAACCCGCAGTTGTAAAGTCAAATAAATGAATAAAAGCGAGATGAAATCAGCCTATATAAGCAGAGTATCACATGAGCTGACTGGCCGTAAAACTGATAGAAAACAGCATGCAAAGTTGGTAAAAGTGTTCGAAACGTTGGCGGAGTTACATGTATATTTAACCTAAGTCATTGGAATGCCAACCCCGCAGTTAAATTTCGAAAACATTAAGTAATTGTCTGGAAAATGCCAGATATATAAGCAGATTATCGCAACTGCAAACCGCAAATCGAAGACAAACTGCTTGCAAAGTTTTGAAAAACGATTGCAAAGTTTGTAGATTCGTTTGGGAATGTTACATATGATATTATATTGACGGGTTCCATAGTCAAAAGTTAGAAAACGTAAAACAATATTTCGTAAATTGCCGTTAAAGTAGCGAACTATTATTCGCAGCATGTAGAGGTCATAGGTCAATTCAAGAAGTTACTCGTACAAACGCTATCAGGTTTAAAACAGTGTCAAACATGAAATAGTCGCCAACTCGAGTATATTTCAAATTGCGTAACCAGTAGTGTTGGTAGGTGAAGAGACAAAGTTTAAAGTCCAACTCAATCGGGCATGGGTAGTTCTTGCATGGGAGACTGCCTGAGAAAACCAGCTAGGGATTTTTTTTTGTTTCATCACATACATATCAAACATATGAGACAACGTTCGTGCATCTTTTTTTCACTGTAATGTCAATTATTTTTAGTAGAAAAACATGGAAATTTAGGCATGTTTTCAAGTTCATGAACATTTTTCCAATTTCTCTGTTATTTTTGGAGATCAAGTTGGTTATGATGTCGGCACATAGTGGGGTTTGAACTGTTAACGTACCGTGAAAAGTCGTACAAAGTGAACGCAAAGTTGTGCAAAGTGATTGGAAAGTTTGTAGATATATTTGTATGCTTGACCTAACTTGTTGGCATATAGAAACCCGCAGTTGTAAAGTCAAATAAATGAATAAAAGCGAGATGAAAACAGCCTATATAAGCAGAGTATCACATGAGCTGACTGGCCGTAAAAATGATAGAAAACAGCATGCAAAGTTGGTAAAAGTGTTCGAAACGTTGGCGGAGTTACATGTATATTTAACCTAAGTCATTGGAATGCCAACCCCGCAGTGAAATTTCGAAAACATTAAGTAATTGTCTGGAAAATGCCAGATATATAAGCAGATTATTGCAACTGCAAACCGAAAATCGAAGACAAACTGCTTGCAAAGTTTTGAAAAGCGATTGCAAAGTTTGTAGATTCGTTTGGGAATGTTACATATGATATTATATTGACGGGTTCCATAGTCAAAAGTTCGAAAACGTAAAACAGTATTTCGTAAATTGCCGTTAAAGTAGCGAACTATTATTCGCAGCATGTAGAGGTCATAGGTCAATTCAAGAAGTTACTCGTACAAACGCGATCAGGTTTAAAACAGTGTCAAACATGAAATAGTCGCCAACTCGAGTATATTTCAAATTGCGTAACCAGTAGTGTTGGTAGGTGAAGAGACAAAGTTTAAAGTCCAACTCAATCGGGCATGGGTAGTTCTTGCATGGGAGACTGCCTGAGAAAACCAGCTAGGGATTTTTTTTTGTTTCATCACATACATATCAAACATATGAGACAACGTTCGTGCATCTTTTTTTCACTGTAATGTCAATTATTTTTAGTAGAAAAACATGGAAATTTAGGCATGTTTTCAAGTTCATGAACATTTTTCCAATTTCTCTGTTATTTTTGGAGATCAAGTTGGTTATGATGTCGGCACATAGTGGGGTTTGAACTGTTAACGTACCGTGAAAAGTCGTACAAAGTGAACGCAAAGTTGTGCAAAGTGATTGGAAAGTTTGTAGATATATTTGTATGCTTGACCTAACTTGTTGGCATATAGAAACCCGCAGTTGTAAAGTCAAATAAATGAATAAAAGCGAGATGAAAACAGCCTATATAAGCAGAGTATCACATGAGCTGACTGGCCGTAAAAATGATAGAAAACAGCATGCAAAGTTGGTAAAAGTGTTCGAAACGTTGGCGGAGTTACATGTATATTTAACCTAAGTCATTGGAATGCCAACCCCGCAGTGAAATTTCGAAAACATTAAGTAATTGTCTGGAAAATGCCAGATATATAAGCAGATTATTGCAACTGCAAACCGAAAATCGAAGACAAACTGCTTGCAAAGTTTTGAAAAGCGATTGCAAAGTTTGTAGATTCGTTTGGGAATGTTACATATGATATTATATTGACGGGTTCCATAGTCAAAAGTTCGAAAACGTAAAACAGTATTTCGTAAATTGCCGTTAAAGTAGCGAACTATTATTCGCAGCATGTAGAGGTCATAGGTCAATTCAAGAAGTTACTCGTACAAACGCGATCAGGTTTAAAACAGTGTCAAACATGAAATAGTCGCCAACTCGAGTATATTTCAAATTGCGTAACCAGTAGTGTTGGTAGGTGAAGAGACAAAGTTTAAAGTCCAACTCAATCGGGCATGGGTAGTTCTTGCATGGGAGACTGCCTGAGAAAACCAGCTAGGGATTTTTTTTTGTTTCATCACATACATATCAAACATATGAGACAACGTTCGTGCATCTTTTTTTCACTGTAATGTCAATTATTTTTAGTAGAAAAACATGGAAATTTAGGCATGTTTTCAAGTTCATGAACATTTTTCCAATTTCTCTGTTATTTTTGGAGATCAAGTTGGTTATGATGTCGGCACATAGTGGGGTTTGAACTGTTAACGTACCGTGAAAAGTCGTACAAAGTGAATGCAAAGTTGTGCAAAGTGATTGGAAAGTTTGTAGATATATTTGTATGCTTGACCTAACTTGTTGGCATATAGAAACCCGCAGTTGTAAAGTCAAATAAATGAATAAAAGCGAGATGAAAACAGCCTATATAAGCAGAGTATCACATGAGCTGACTGGCCGTAAAAATGATAGAAAACAGCATGCAAAGTTGGTAAAAGTGTTCGAAACGTTGGCGGAGTTACATGTATATTTAACCTAAGTCATTGGAATGCCAACCCCGCAGTTAAATTTCGAAAACATTAAGTAATTGTCTGGAAAATGTCAGATATATAAGCAGATTATCGCAACTGCAAACCGCAAATCGAAGACAAACTGCTTGCAAAGTTTTGAAAAACGATTGCAAAGTTTGTAGATTCGTTTGGGAATGTTACATATGATATTATATTGACGGGTTCCATAGTCAAAAGTTAGAAAACGTAAAACAATATTTCGTAAATTGCCGTTAAAGTAGCGAACTATTATTCGCAGCATGTAGAGGTCATAGGTCAATTCAAGAAGTTACTCGTACAAACGCTATCAGGTTTAAAACAGTGTCAAACATGAAATAGTCGCCAACTCGAGTATATTTCAAATTGCGTAACCAGTAGTGTTGGTAGGTGAAGAGACAAAGTTTAAAGTCAAGCTCAATCGGGCATGGGTAGTTCTTGCATGGGAGACTGCCTGAGAAAACCAGCTAGGGATTTTTTTTTTGTTTCATCACATACATATCAAACATATGAGACAACGTTCGTGCATCTTTTTTTCACTGTAATGTCAATTAATTTTAGTAGAAAAACATGGACATTTAGGCATGTTTTCAAGTTCATGAACATTTTTCCAATTTCTCTGTTATTTTTGGAGATCAAGTTGGTGATGATGTCGGCACATAGTGGGGTTTGACCTGTTAACGTACCGTGAAAAGTCGTACAAAGTGAACGCAAAGTTGTGCAAAGTGATTGGAAAGTTTGTAGATATATTTGTATGCTTGACCTAACTTGTTGGCATATAGAAACCCGCAGTTGTAAAGTCAAATAAATGAATAAAAGCGAGATGAAATCAGCCTATATAAGCAGAGTATCACATGAGCTGACTGGCCGTAAAAATGATAGAAAACAGCATGCAAAGTTGGTAAAAGTGTTCGAAACGTTGGCGGAGTTACATGTATATTTAACCTAAGTCATTGGAATGCCAACCCCGCAGTTAAATTTCGAAAACATTAAGTAATTGTCTGGAAAATGCCAGATATATAAGCAGATTATCGCAACTGCAAACCGCAAATCGAAGACAAACTGCTTGCAAAGTTTTGAAAAACGATTGCAAAGTTTGTAGATTCGTTTGGGAATGTTACATATGATATTATATTGACGGGTTCCATAGTCAAAAGTTAGAAAACGTAAAACAATATTTCGTGAATTGCCGTTAAAGTAGCGAACTATTATTCGCAGCATGTAGAGGTCATAGGTCAATTCAAGAAGTTACTCGTACAAATGCTATCAGGTTTAAAACAGTGTCAAACATGAAATAGTCGCCAACTCGAGTATATTTCAAATTGCGTAACCAGTTAGTGTTGGTAGGTGAAGAGACAAAGTTTAAAGTCAAGCTCAATTGGGCATGGGTAGTTCTTGCATGGGAGACTGCCTGAGAAAACCAGCTAGGGATTTTTTTTTTGTTTCATCACATACATATCAAACATATGAGACAACGTTCGCGCATCTTTTTTTCACTGTAATGTCAATTATTTTTAGTAGAAAAACATGGAAATTTAGGCATGTTTTCAAGTTCATGAACATTTTTCCAATTTCTCTGTTATTTTTGGAGATCAAGTTGGTGATGATGTCGGCACATAGTGGGGTTTGACCTGTTAACGTACCGTGAAAAGTCGTACAAAGTGAACGCAAAGTTGTGCAAAGTGATTGGAAAGTTTGTAGATATATTTGTATGCTTGACCTAACTTGTTGGCATATAGAAACCCGCAGTTGTAAAGTCAAATAAATGAATAAAAGCGAGATGAAAACAGCCTATATAAGCAGAGTATCACATGAGCTGACTGGCCGTAAAAATGATAGAAAACAGCATGCAAAGTTGGTAAAAGTGTTCGAAACGTTGGCGGAGTTACATGTATATTTAACCTAAGTCATTGGAATGCCAACCCCGCAGTTAAATTTCGAAAACATTAAGTAATTGTCTGGAAAATGTCAGATATATAAGCAGATTATCGCAACTGCAAACCGCAAATCGAAGACAAGCTGCTTGCAAAGTTTTGAAAAACGATTGCAAAGTTTGTAGATTCGTTTGGGAATGTTACATATGATATTATATTGACGGGTTCCGTAGTCAAAAGTTAGAAAACGTAAAACAATATTTCGTAAATTGCCGTTAAAGTAGCGAACTATTATTCGCAGCATGTAGAGGTCATAGGTCAATTCAAGAAGTTACTCGTACAAACGCTATCAGGTTTAAAACAGTGTCAAACATGAAATAGTCGCCAACTCGAGTATATTTCAAATTGCGTAACCAGTAGTGTTGGTAGGTGAAGAGACAAAGTTTAAAGTCAAGCTCAATCGGGCATGGGTAGTTCTTGCATGGGAGACTGCCTGAGAAAACCAGCTAGGGATTTTATTTTGTTTCATCACATACATATCAAACATATGAGACAACGTTCGTGCATCTTTTTTTCACTGTAATGTCAATTATTTTTAGTAGAAAAACATGGAAATTTAGGCATGTTTTCAAGTTCATGAACATTTTTCCAATTTCTCTGTTATTTTTGGAGATCAAGTTGGTGATGATGTCGGCACATAGTGGGGTTTGACCTGTTAACGTACCGTGAAAAGTCGTACAAAGTGAACGCAAAGTTGTGCAAAGTGATTGGAAAGTTTGTAGATATATTTGTATGCATGACCTAACTTGTTGGCATATTGAAACCCGCAGTTGTAAAGTCAAATAAATGAATAAAAGCGAGATGAAATCAGCCTATATAAGCAGAGTATCACATGAGCTGACTGGCCGTAAAAATGATAGAAAACAGCATGCAAAGTTGGTAAAAGTTTTCGAAACGTTGGCGGAGTTACATGTATATTTAACCTAAGTCATTGGAATGCCAACCCCGCAGTTAAATTTCGAAAACATTAAGTAATTGTCTGGAAAATGCCAGATATATAAGCAGATTATCGCAACTGCAAACCGCAAATCGAAGACAAACTGCTTGCAAAGTTTTGAAAAACGATTGCAAAGTTTGTAGATTCGTTTGGGAATGTTACATATGATATTATATTGACGGGTTCCATAGTCAAAAGTTAGAAAACGTAAAACAATATTTCGTAAATTGCCGTTAAAGTAGCGAACTATTATGCGCAGCATGTAGAGGTCATAGGTCAATTCAAGAAGTTATTCGTACAAACGCTATCAGGTTTAAAACAGTGTCAAACATGAAATAGTCGCCAACTCGAGTATATTTCAAATTGCGTAACCAGTAGTGTTTGTAGGTGAATAGACAAAGTTTAAAGTCAAGCTCAATCGGGCATGGTTAGTTCTTGCATGGTGACTGCCTGAGAAAACCAGCTAGGGAAATTTTTTTTTGTTTCATCACATACATATCAAACATATGAGACAACGTTCGTGCATCTTTTTTTCACTGTAATGTCAATTATTTTTAGTAGAAAAACATGGAAATTTAGGCATGTTTTCAAGTTCATGAACATTTTTCCAATTTCTCTGTTATTTTTGGAGATCAAGTTGGTGATGATGTCGGCACATAGTGGGGTTTGACCTGTTAACGTACCGTGAAAAGTCGTACAAAGTGAACGCAAAGTTGTGCAAAGTGATTGGAAAGTTTGTAGATATATTTGTATGCTTGACCTAACTTGTTGGCATATAGAAACCCGCAGTTGTAAAGTCAAATAAATGAATAAAAGCGAGATGAAAACAGCCTATATAAGCAGAGTATCACATGAGCTGACTGGCCGTAAAAATGATAGAAAACAGCATGCAAAGTTGGTAAAAGTTTTCGAAACGTTGGCGGAGTTACATGTATATTTAACCTAAGTCATTGGAATGCCAACCCCGCAGTTAAATTTCGAAAACATTAAGTAATTGTCTGGAAAATGCCAGATATATAAGCAGATTATCGCAACTGCAAACCGCAAATCGAAGACAAACTGCTTGCAAAGTTTTGAAAAACGATTGCAAAGTTTGTAGATTCGTTTGGGAATGTTACATATGATATTATATTGACGGGTTCCATAGTCAAAAGTTAGAAAACGTAAAACAATATTTCGTAAATTGCCGTTAAAGTAGCGAACTATTATGCGCAGCATGTAGAGGTCATAGGTCAATTCAAGAAGTTATTCCTACAAACGCTATCAGGTTTAAAACAGTGTCAAACATGAAATAGTCGCCAACTCGAGTATATTTCAAATTGCGTAACCAGTAGTGTTTGTAGGTGAATAGACAAAGTTTAAAGTCAAGCTCAATCGGGCATGGTTAGTTCTTGCATGGTGACTGCCTGAGAAAACCAGCTAGGGAAATTTTTTTTTGTTTCATCACATACATATCAAACATATGAGACAACGTTCGTGCATCTTTTTTTCACTGTAATGTCAATTATTTTTAGTAGAAAAACATGGAAATTTAGGCATGTTTTCAAGTTCATGAACATTTTTCCAATTTCTCTGTTATTTTTGGAGATCAAGTTGGTGATGATGTCGGCACATAGTGGGGTTTGACCTGTAAACGTACCGTGAAAAGTCGTACAAAGTGAACGCAAAGTTGTGCAAAGTGATTGGAAAGTTTGTAGATATATTTGTATGCTTGACCTAACTTGTTGGCATATAGAAACCCGCAGTTGTAAAGTCAAATAAATGAATAAAAGCGAGATGAAAACAGCCTATATAAGCAGAGTATCACATGAGCTGACTGGCCGTTAAAATGATAGAAAACAGCATGCAAAGTTGGTAAAAGTGTTCGAAACGTTGGCGGAGTTACATGTATATTTAACCTAAGTCATTGGAATGCCAACCCCGCAGTTAAATTTCGAAAACATTAAGTAATTGTCTGGAAAATGCCAGATATATAAGCAGATTATCGCAACTGCAAACCGCAAATCGAAGACAAACTGCTTGCAAAGTTTTGAAAAACGATTGCAAAGTTTGTAGATTCGTTTAGGAATGTTACATATGATATTATATTGACGGGTTCCATAGTCAAAAGTTAGAAAACGTAAAACAATATTTCGTAAATTGCCGTTAAAGTAGCGAACTATTATTCGCAGCATGTAGAGGTCATAGGTCAATTCAAGAAGTTACTCGTACAAACGCTATCAGGTTTAAAACAGTGTCAAACATGAAATAGTCGCCAACTCGAGTATATTTCAAATTGCGTAACCAGTAGTGTTGGTAGGTGAAGAGACAAAGTTTAAAGTCAAGCTCAATAGGGCATGGGTAGTTCTTGCATGGGAGACTGCCTGAGAAAACCAGCTAGGGATTTTTTTTTTGTTTCATCACATACATATCAAACACATGAGACAACGTTCGTGCATCTTTTTTTCACTGTAATGTCAATTATTTTTAGTAGAAAAACATGGAAATTTAGGCATGTTTTCAAGTTCATGAACATTTTTCCAATTTCTCTGTTATTTTTGGAGATCAAGTTGGTGATGATGTCGGCACATAGTGGGGTTTGACCTGTTAACGTACCGTGAAAAGTCGTACAAAGTGAACGCAAAGTTGTGCAAAGTGATTGGAAAGTTTGTAGATATATTTGTATGCTTGACCTAACTTGTTGGCATATAGAAACCCGCAGTTGTAAAGTCAAATAAATGAATAAAAGCGAGATGAAAACAGCCTATATAAGCAGAGTATCACATGAGCTGACTGGCCGTAAAAATGATAGAAAACAGCATGCAAAGTTGGTAAAAGTGTTCGAAACGTTGGCGGAGTTACATGTATATTTAACCTAAGTCATTGGAATGCCAACCCCGCAGTTAAATTTCGAAAACATTAAGTAATTGTCTGGAAAATGCCAGATATATAAGCAGATTATCGCAACTGCAAACCGCAAATCGAAGACAAACTGCTTGCAAAGTTTTGAAAAACGATTGCAAAGTTTGTAGGTTCGTTTGGGAATGTTACATATGATATTATATTGACGGGTTCCATAGTCAAAAGTTAGAAAACGTAAAACAATATTTCGTAAATTGCCGTTAAAGTAGCGAACTATTATTCGCAGCATGTAGAGGTCATAGGTCAATTCAAGAAGTTACTCGTACAAACGCTATCAGGTTTAAAACAGTGTCAAACATGAAATAGTCGCCAACTCGAGTATATTTCAAATTGCGTAACCAGTAGTGTTGGTAGGTGAAGAGACAAAGTTTAAAGTCAAGCTCAATAGGGCATGGGTAGTTCTTGCATGGGAGACTGCCTGAGAAAACCAGCTAGGGATTTTTTTTTTGTTTCATCACATACATATCAAACACATGAGACAACGTTCGTGCATCTTTTTTTCACTGTAATGTCAATTATTTTTAGTAGAAAAACATGGAAATTTAGGCATGTTTTCAAGTTCATGAACATTTTTCCAATTTCTCTGTTATTTTTGGAGATCAAGTTGGTGATGATGTCGGCACATAGTGGGGTTTGACCTGTTAACGTACCGTGAAAAGTCGTACAAAGTGAACGCAAAGTTGTGCAAAGTGATTGGAAAGTTTGTAGATATATTTGTATGCTTGACCTAACTTGTTGGCATATAGAAACCCGCAGTTGTAAAGTCAAATAAATGAATAAAAGCGAGATGAAAACAGCCTATATAAGCAGAGTATCACATGAGCTGACTGGCCGTAAAAATGATAGAAAACAGCATGCAAAGTTGGTAAAAGTGTTCGAAACGTTGGCGGAGTTACATGTATATTTAACCTACGTCATTGGAATGCCAACCCCGCAGTTAAATTTCGAAAACATTAAGTAATTGTCTGGAAAATGCCAGATATATAAGCAGATTATCGCAACTGCAAACCGCAAATCGAAGACAAACTGCTTGCAAAGTTTTGAAAAACGATTGCAAAGTTTGTAGGTTCGTTTGGGAATGTTACATATGATATTATATTGACGGGTTCCATAGTCAAAAGTTAGAAAACGTAAAACAATATTTCGTAAATTGCCGTTAAAGTAGCGAACTATTATTCGCAGCATGTAGAGGTCATAGGTCAATTCAAGAAGTTACTCGTACAAACGCTATCAGGTTTAAAACAGTGTCAAACATGAAATAGTCGCCAACTCGAGTATATTTCAAATTGCGTAACCAGTAGTGTTGGTAGGTGAAGAGACAAAGTTTAAAGTCAAGCTCAATCGGGCATGGGTAGTTCTTGCATGGGAGACTGCTTGAGAAAACCAGCTAGGGATTTTTTTTTGTTTCATCACATACATATCAAACATATGAGACAACGTTCGTGCATCTTTTTTCACTGTAATGTCAATTATTTTTAGTAGAAAAACATGGAAATTTAGGCATGTTTTCAAGTTCATGAACATTTTTCCAATTTCTCTGTTATTTTTGGAGATCAAGTTGGTGATGATGTCGGCACATAGTGGGGTTTGACCTGTTAACGTACCGGGAAAAGTCGTACAAAGTGAACGCAAAGTTGTGCAAAGTGATTGGAAAGTTTGTAGATATATTTGTATGCTTGACCTAACTTGTTGGCATATAGAAACCCGCAGTTGTAAAGTCAAATAAATGAATAAAAGCGAGATGAAAACAGCCTATATAAGCAGAGTATCACATGAGCTGACTGGCCGTAAAAATGATAGAAAACAGCATGCAAAGTTGGTAAAAGTGTTCGAAACGTTGGCGGAGTTACATGTATATTTAACCTAAGTCATTGGAATGCCAACCCCGCAGTTAAATTTCGAAAACATTAAGTAATTGTCTGGAAAATGTCAGATATATAAGCAGATTATCGCAACTGCAAACCGCAAATCGAAGACAAACTGCTTGCAAAGTTTTGAAAAACGATTGCAAAGTTTGTAGATTCGTTTGGGAATGTTACATATGATATTATATTGACGGGTTCCGTAGTCAAAAGTTAGAAAACGTAAAACAATATTTCGTAAATTGCCGTTAAAGTAGCGAACTATTATTCGCAGCATGTAGAGGTCATAGGTCAATTCAAGAAGTTACTCGTACAAACGCTATCAGGTTTAAAAGAGTGTCAAACATGAAATAGTCGCCAACTCGAGTATATTTCAAATTGCGTAACCAGTAGTGTTGGTAGGTGAAGAGACAAAGTTTAAAGTCAAGCTCAATCGGGCATGGGTAGTTCTTGCATGGGAGACTGCCTGAGAAAACCAGCTAGGGATTTTTTTTTGTTTCATCACATACATATCAAACATATGAGACACCGTTCGTGCATCTTTTTTTCACTGTAATGTCAATTAATTTTAGTAGAAAAACATGGACATTTAGGCATGTTTTCAAGTTCATGAACATTTTTCCAATTTCTCTGTTATTTTTGGAGATCAAGTTGGTGATGATGTCGGCACATAGTGGGGTTTGACCTGTTAACGTACCGTGAAAAGTCGTACAAAGTGAACGCAAAGTTGTGCAAAGTGATTGGAAAGTTTGTAGATATATTTGTATGCTTGACCTAACTTGTTGGCATATAGAAACCCGCAGTTGTAAAGTCAAATAAATGAATAAAAGCGAGATGAAATCAGCCTATATAAGCAGAGTATCACATGAGCTGACTGGCCGTAAAAATGATAGAAAACAGCATGCAAAGTTGGTAAAAGTGTTCGAAACGTTGGCGGAGTTACATGTATATTTAACCTAAGTCATTGGAATGCCAACCCCGCAGTTAAATTTCGAAAACATTAAGTAATTGTCTGGAAAATGCCAGATATATAAGCATATTATCGCAACTGCAAACCGCAAATCGAAGACAAACTGCTTGCAAAGTTTTGAAAAACGATTGCAAAGTTTGTAGATTCGTTTGGGAATGTTACATATGATATTATATTGACGGGTTCCATAGTCAAAAGTTAGAAAACGTAAAACAATATTTCGTAAATTGCCGTTAAAGTAGCGAACTATTATTCGCAGCATGTAGAGGTCATAGGTCAATTCAAGAAGTTACTTGTACAAACGCTATCAGGTTTAAAACAGTGTCAAACATGAAATAGTCGCCAACTCGAGTATATTTCAAATTGCGTAACCAGTAGTGTTGGTAGGTGAAGAGACAAAGTTTAAAGTCCAACTCAATAGGCATGGGTAGTTCTTGCATGGGAGACTGCCTGAGAAAACCAGCTAGGGATTTTTTTTTGTTTCATCACATACATATCAAACATATGAGACAACGTTCGTGCATCTTTTTTTCACTGTAATGTCAATTATTTTTAGTAGAAAAACATGGAAATTTAGGCATGTTTTCAAGTTCATGAACATTTTTCCAATTTCTCTGTTATTTTTGGAGATCAAGTTGGTGATGATGTCGGCACATAGTGGGGTTTGACCTGTTAACGTACCGTGAAAAGTCGTACAAAGTGAACGCAAAGTTGTGCAAAGTGATTGGAAAGTTTGTAGATATATTTGTATGCTTGACCTAACTTGTTGGCATATAGAAACCCGCAGTTGTAAAGTCAAATAAATGAATAAAAGCGAGATGAAAACAGCCTATATAAGCAGAGTATCACATGAGCTGACTGGCCGTAAAAATGATAGAAAACAGCATGCAAAGTTGGTAAAAGTTTTCGAAACGTTGGCGGAGTTACATGTATATTTAACCTAAGTCATTGGAATGCCAACCCCGCAGTTAAATTTCGAAAACATTAAGTAATTGTCTGGAAAATGCCAGATATATAAGCAGATTATCGAAACTGCAAACCGCAAATTGAAGACAAACTGCTTGCAAAGTTTTGAAAAACGATTGCAAAGTTTGTAGATTCGTTTGGGAATGTTACATATGATATTATATTGACGGGTTCCATAGTCAAAAGTTAGAAAACGTAAAACAATATTTCGTAAATTGCCGTTAAAGTAGCGAACTATTATTCGCAGCATGTAGAGGTCATAGGTCAATTCAAGAAGTTACTCGTACAAACGCTATCAGGTTTAAAACAGTGTCAAACATGAAATAGTCGCCAACTCGAGTATATTTCAAATTGCGTAACCAGTAGTGTTGGTAGGTGAAGAGACAAAGTTTAAAGTCAAGCTCAATAGGGCATGGGTAGTTCTTGCATGGGAGACTGCCTGAGAAAACCAGCTAGGGATTTTTTTTTTGTTTCATCACATACATATCAAACACATGAGACAACGTTCGTGCATCTTTTTTTCACTGTAATGTCAATTATTTTTAGTAGAAAAACATGGAAATTTAGGCATGTTTTCAAGTTCATGAACATTTTTCCAATTTCTCTGTTATTTTTGGAGATCAAGTTGGTGATGATGTCGGCACATAGTGGGGTTTGACCTGTTAACGTACCGTGAAAAGTCGTACAAAGTGAACGCAAAGTTGTGCAAAGTGATTGGAAAGTTTGTAGATATATTTGTATGCTTGACCTAACTTGTTGGCATATAGAAACCCGCAGTTGTAAAGTCAAATAAATGAATAAAAGCGAGATGAAAACAGCCTATATAAGCAGAGTATCACATGAGCTGACTGGCCGTAAAAATGATAGAAAACAGCATGCAAAGTTGGTAAAAGTGTTCGAAACGTTGGCGGAGTTACATGTATATTTAACCTAAGTCATTGGAATGCCAACGCCGCAGTTAAATTTCGAAAACATTAAGTAATTGTCTGGAAAATGCCAGATATATAAGCAGATTATCGCAACTGCAAACCGCAAATCGAAGACAAACTGCTTGCAAAGTTTTGAAAAACGATTGCAAAGTTTGTAGATTCGTTTGGGAATGTTACATATGATATTATATTGACGGGTTCCATAGTCAAAAGTTAGAAAACGTAAAACAATATTTCGTAAATTGCCGTTAAAGTAGCGAACTATTATTCGCAGCATGTAGAGGTCATAGGTCAATTCAAGAAGTTACTTGTACAAACGCTATCAGGTTTAAAACAGTGTCAAACATGAAATAGTCGCCAACTCGAGTATATTTCAAATTGCGTAACCAGTAGTGTTGGTAGGTGAAGAGACAAAGTTTAAAGTCCAACTCAATCGGCATGGGTAGTTCTTGCATGGGAGACTGCCTGAGAAAACCAGCTAGGGATTTTTTTTTGTTTCATCACATACATATCAAACATATGAGACAACGTTCGTGCATCTTTTTTTCACTGTAATGTCAATTATTTTTAGTAGAAAAACATGGAAATTTAGGCATGTTTTCAAGTTCATGAACATTTTTCCAATTTCTCTGTTATTTTTGGAGATCAAGTTGGTGATGATGTCGGCACATAGTGGGGTTTGACCTGTTAACGTACCGTGAAAAGTCGTACAAAGTGAACGCAAAGTTGTGCAAAGTGATTGGAAAGTTTGTAGATATATTTGTATGCTTGACCTAACTTGTTGGCATATAGAAACCCGCAGTTGTAAAGTCAAATAAATGAATAAAAGCGAGATGAAAACAGCCTATATAAGCAGAGTATCACATGAGCTGACTGGCCGTAAAAATGATAGAAAACAGCATGCAAAGTTGGTAAAAGTGTTCGAAACGTTGGCGGAGTTACATGTATATTTAACCTAAGTCATTGGAATGCCAACCCCGCAGTTAAATTTCGAAAACATTAAGTAATTGTCTGGAAAATGCCAGATATATAAGCAGATTATCGCAACTGCAAACCGCAAATCGAAGACAAACTGCTTGCAAAGTTTTGAAAAACGATTGCAAAGTTTGTAGATTCGTTTGGGAATGTTACATATGATATTATATTGACGGGTTCCATAGTCAAAAGTTAGAAAACGTAAAACAATATTTCGTAAATTGCCGTTAAAGTAGCGAACTATTATTCGCAGCATGTAGAGGTCATAGGTCAATTCAAGAAGTTACTTGTACAAACGCTATCAGGTTTAAAACAGTGTCAAACATGAAATAGTCGCCAACTCGAGTATATTTCAAATTGCGTAACCAGTAGTGTTGGTAGGTGAAGAGACAAAGTTTAAAGTCCAACTCAATCGGCATGGGTAGTTCTTGCATGGGAGACTGCCTGAGAAAACCAGCTAGGGATTTTTTTTTGTTTCATCACATACATATCAAACATATGAGACAACGTTCGTGCATCTTTTTTTCACTGTAATGTCAATTATTTTTAGTAGAAAAACATGGAAATTTAGGCATGTTTTCAAGTTCATGAACATTTTTCCAATTTCTCTGTTATTTTTGGAGATCAAGTTGGTGATGATGTCGGCACATAGTGGGGTTTGACCTGTTAACGTACCGTGAAAAGTCGTACAAAGTGAACGCAAAGTTGTGCAAAGTGATTGGAAAGTTTGTAGATATATTTGTATGCTTGACCTAACTTGTTGGCATATAGAAACCCGCAGTTGTAAAGTCAAATAAATGAATAAAAGCGAGATGAAAACAGCCTATATAAGCAGAGTATCACATGAGCTGACTGGCCGTAAAAATGATAGAAAACAGCATGCAAAGTTGGTAAAAGTTTTCGAAACGTTGGCGGAGTTACATGTATATTTAACCTAAGTCATTGGAATGCCAACCCCGCAGTTAAATTTCGAAAACATTAAGTAATTGTCTGGAAAATGCCAGATATATAAGCAGATTATCGAAACTGCAAACCGCAAATTGAAGACAAACTGCTTGCAAAGTTTTGAAAAACGATTGCAAAGTTTGTAGATTCGTTTGGGAATGTTACATATGATATTATATTGACGGGTTCCATAGTCAAAAGTTAGAAAACGTAAAACAATATTTCGTAAATTGCCGTTAAAGTAGCGAACTATTATGCGCAGCATGTAGAGGTCATAGGTCAATTCAAGAAGTTATTCGTACAAACGCTATCAGGTTTAAAACAGTGTCAAACATGAAATAGTCGCCAACTCGAGTATATTTCAAATTGCGTAACCAGTAGTGTTTGTAGGTGAAGAGACAAAGTTTAAAGTCAAGCTCAATCGGGCATGGTTAGTTCTTGCATGGTGACTGCCTGAGAAAACCAGCTAGGGAAATTTTTTTTTGTTTCATCACATACATATCAAACATATGAGACAACGTTCGTGCATCTTTTTTTCACTGTAATGTCAATTATTTTTAGTAGAAAAACATGGAAATTTAGGCATGTTTTCAAGTTCATGAACATTTTTCCAATTTCTCTGTTATTTTTGGAGATCAAGTTGGTGATCATGTCGGCACATAGTGGGGTTTGACCTGTAAACGTACCGTGAAAAGTCGTACAAAGTGAACGCAAAGTTGTGCAAAGTGATTGGAAAGTTTGTAGATATATTTGTATGCTTGACCTAACTTGTTGGCATATAGAAACCCGCAGTTGTAAAGTCAAATAAATGAATAAAAGCGAGATGAAAACAGCCTATATAAGCAGAGTATCACATGAGCTGACTGGCCGTAAAAATGATAGAAAACAGCATGCAAAGTTGGTAAAAGTGTTCGAAACGTTGGCGGAGTTACATGTATATTTAACCTAAGTCATTGGAATGCCAACCCCGCAGTTAAATTTCGAAAACATTAAGTAATTGTCTGGAAAATGCCAGATATATAAGCAGATTATCGCAACTGCAAACCGCAAATCGAAGACAAACTGCTTGCAAAGTTTTGAAAAACGATTGCAAAGTTTGTAGGTTCGTTTGGGAATGTTACATATGATATTATATTGACGGGTTCCATAGTCAAAAGTTAGAAAACGTAAAACAATATTTCGTAAATTGCCGTTAAAGTAGCGAACTATTATTCGCAGCATGTAGAGGTCATAGGTCAATTCAAGAAGTTACTCGTACAAACGCTATCAGGTTTAAAACAGTGTCAAACATGAAATAGTCGCCAACTCGAGTATATTTCAAATTGCGTAACCAGTAGTGTTGGTAGGTGAAGAGACAAAATTTAAAGTCAAGCTCAATAGGGCATGGGTAGTTCTTGCATGGGAGACTGCCTGAGAAAACCAGCTAGGGATTTTTTTCTTGTTTCATCACATACATATCAAACACATGAGACAACGTTCGTGCATCTTTTTTTCACTGTAATGTCAATTATTTTTAGTAGAAAAACATGGAAATTTAGGCATGTTTTCAAGTTCATGAACATTTTTCCAATTTCTCTGTTATTTTTGGAGATCAAGTTGGTGATGATGTCGGCACATAGTGGGGTTTGACCTGTTAACGTACCGTGAAAAGTCGTACAAAGTGAACGCAAAGTTGTGCAAAGTGATTGGAAAGTTTGTAGATATATTTGTATGCTTGACCTAACTTGTTGGCATATAGAAACCCGCAGTTGTAAAGTCAAATAAATGAATAAAAGCGAGATGAAAACAGCCTATATAAGCAGAGTATCACATGAGCTGACTGGCCGTAAAAATGATAGAAAACAGCATGCAAAGTTGGTAAAAGTGTTCGAAACGTTGGCGGAGTTACATGTATATTTAACCTAAGTCATTGGAATGCCAACCCCGCAGTTAAATTTCGAAAACATTAAGTAATTGTCTGGAAAATGCCAGATATATAAGCAGATTATCGCAACTGCAAACCGCAAATCGAAGACAAACTGCTTGCAAAGTTTTGAAAAACGATTGCAAAGTTTGTAGGTTCGTTTGGGAATGTTACATATGATATTATATTGACGGGTTCCATAGTCAAAAGTTAGAAAACGTAAAACAATATTTCGTAAATTGCCGTTAAAGTAGCGAACTATTATTCGCAGCATGTAGAGGTCATAGGTCAATTCAAGAAGTTACTCGTACAAACGCTATCAGGTTTAAAACAGTGTCAAACATGAAATAGTCGCCAACTCGAGTATATTTCAAATTGCGTAACCAGTAGTGTTGGTAGGTGAAGAGACAAAGTTTAAAGTCAAGCTCAATAGGGCATGGGTAGTTCTTGCATGGGAGACTGCCTGAGAAAACCAGCTAGGGATTTTTTTTTTGTTTCATCACATACATATCAAACACATGAGACAACGTTCGTGCATCTTTTTTTCACTGTAATGTCAATTATTTTTAGTAGAAAAACATGGAAATTTAGGCATGTTTTCAAGTTCATGAACATTTTTCCAATTTCTCTGTTATTTTTGGAGATCAAGTTGGTGATGATGTCGGCACATAGTGGGGTTTGACCTGTTAACGTACCGTGAAAAGTCGTACAAAGTGAACGCAAAGTTGTGCAAAGTGATTGGAAAGTTTGTAGATATATATTGTATGCTTGACCTAACTTGTTGGCATATAGAAACCCGCAGTTGTAAAGTCAAATAAATGAATAAAAGCGAGATGAAAACAGCCTATATAAGCAGAGTATCACATGAGCTGACTGGCCGTAAAAATGATAGAAAACAGCATGCAAAGTTGGTAAAAGTGTTCGAAACGTTGGCGGAGTTACATGTATATTTAACCTACGTCATTGGAATGCCAACCCCGCAGTTAAATTTCGAAAACATTAAGTAATTGTCTGGAAAATGCCAGATATATAAGCAGATTATCGCAACTGCAAACCGCAAATCGAAGACAAACTGCTTGCAAAGTTTTGAAAAACGATTGCAAAGTTTGTAGGTTCGTTTGGGAATGTTACATATGATATTATATTGACGGGTTCCATAGTCAAAAGCTAGGAAACGTAAAACAATATTTCGCAAATTGCCGTTAAAGTAGGGAACTATTATTCGCAGCATGTAGAGGTCATAGGTCAATTCAAGAAGTTACTCGTACAAACGCTATCAGGTTTAAAACAGTGTCAAACATGAAATAGTCGCCAACTCGAGTATATTTCAAATTGCGTAACCAGTAGTGTTGGTAGGTGAAGAGACAAAGTTTAAAGTCAAGCTCAATCGGGCATGGGTAGTTCTTGCATGGGAGACTGCCTGAGAAAACCAGCTAGGGATTTTTTTTTGTTTCATCACATACATATCAAACATATGAGACAACGTTCGTGCATCTTTTTTTCACTGTAATGTCAATTATTTTTAGTAGAAAAACATGGAAATTTAGGCATGTTTTCAAGTTCATGAACATTTTTCCAATTTCTCTGTTATTTTTGGAGATCAAGTTGGTGATGATGTCGGCACATAGTGGGGTTTGACCTGTTAACGTACCGTGAAAAGTCGTACAAAGTGAACGCAAAGTTGTGCAAAGTGATTGGAAAGTTTGTAGATATATTTGTATGCTTGACCTAACTTGTTGGCATATAGAAACCCGCAGTTGTAAAGTCAAATAAATGAATAAAAGCGAGATGAAAACAGCCTATATAAGCAGAGTATCACATGAGATGACTGGCCGTAAAAATGATAGAAAACAGCATGCAAAGTTGGTAAAAGTGTTCGAAACGTTGGCGGAGTTACATGTATATTTAACCTAAGTCATTGGAATGCCAACCCCGCAGTTAAATTTCGAAAACATTAAGTAATTGTCTGGAAAATGCCAGATATATAAGCAGATTATCGCAACTGCAAACCGCAAATCGAAGACAAACTGCTTGCAAAGTTTTGAAAAACGATTGCAAAGTTTGTAGGTTCGTTTGGGAATGTTACATATGATATTATATTGACGGGTTCCATAGTCAAAAGTTAGAAAACGTAAAACAATATTTCGTAAATTGCCGTTAAAGTAGCGAACTATTATTCGCAGCATGTAGAGGTCATAGGTCAATTCAAGAAGTTACTCGTACAAACGCTATCAGGTTTAAAACAGTGTCAAACATGAAATAGTCGCCAACTCGAGTATATTTCAAATTGCGTAACCAGTAGTGTTGGTAGGTGAAGAGACAAAGTTTAAAGTCAAGCTCAATCGGGCATGGGTAGTTCTTGCATGGGAGACTGCTTGAGAAAACCAGCTAGGGATTTTTTTTGTTTCATCACATACATATCAAACATATGAGACAACGTTCGTGCATCTTTTTTCACTGTAATGTCAATTATTTTTAGTAGAAAAACATGGAAATTTAGGCATGTTTTCAAGTTCATGAACATTTTTCCAATTTCTCTGTTATTTTTGGAGATCAAGTTGGTGATGATGTCGGCACATAGTGGGGTTTGACCTGTTAACGTACCGTGAAAAGTCGTACAAAGTGAACGCAAAGTTGTGCAAAGTGATTGGAAAGTTTGTAGATATATTTGTATGCTTGACCTAACTTGTTGGCATATAGAAACCCGCAGTTGTAAAGTCAAATAAATGAATAAAAGCGAGATGAAAACAGCCTATATAAGCAGAGTATCACATGAGCTGACTGGCCGTAAAAATGATAGAAAACAGCATGCAAAGTTGGTAAAAGTGTTCGAAACGTTGGCGGAGTTACATGTATATTTAACCTACGTCATTGGAATGCCAACCCCGCAGTTAAATTTCGAAAACATTAAGTAATTGTCTGGAAAATGCCAGATATATAAGCAGATTATCGCAACTGCAAACCGCAAATCGAAGACAAACTGCTTGCAAAGTTTTGAAAAACGATTGCAAAGTTTGTAGGTTCGTTTGGGAATGTTACATATGATATTATATTGACGGGTTCCATAGTCAAAAGCTAGGAAACGTAAAACAATATTTCGCAAATTGCCGTTAAAGTAGGGAACTATTATTCGCAGCATGTAGAGGTCATAGGTCAATTCAAGAAGTTACTCGTACAAACGCTATCAGGTTTAAAACAGTGTCAAACATGAAATAGTCGCCAACTCGAGTATATTTCAAATTGCGTAACCAGTAGTGTTGGTAGGTGAAGAGACAAAGTTTAAAGTCAAGCTCAATCGGGCATGGGTAGTTCTTGCATGGGAGACTGCCTGAGAAAACCAGCTAGGGATTTTTTTTTGTTTCATCACATACATATCAAACATATGAGACAACGTTCGTGCATCTTTTTTTCACTGTAATGTCAATTATTTTTAGTAGAAAAACATGGAAATTTAGGCATGTTTTCAAGTTCATGAACATTTTTCCAATTTCTCTGTTATTTTTGGAGATCAAGTTGGTGATGATGTCGGCACATAGTGGGGTTTGACCTGTTAACGTACCGTGAAAAGTCGTACAAAGTGAACGCAAAGTTGTGCAAAGTGATTGGAAAGTTTGTAGATATATTTGTATGCTTGACCTAACTTGTTGGCATATAGAAACCCGCAGTTGTAAAGTCAAATAAATGAATAAAAGCGAGATGAAAACAGCCTATATAAGCAGAGTATCACATGAGCTGACTGGCCGTAAAAATGATAGAAAACAGCATGCAAAGTTGGTAAAAGTGTTCGAAACGTTGGCGGAGTTACATGTATATTTAACCTAAGTCATTGGAATGCCAACCCCGCAGTTAAATTTCGAAAACATTAAGTAATTGTCTGGAAAATGCCAGATATATAAGCAGATTATCGCAACTGCAAACCGCAAATCGAAGACAAACTGCTTGCAAAGTTTTGAAAAACGATTGCAAAGTTTGTAGGTTCGTTTGGGAATGTTACATATGATATTATATTGACGGGTTCCATAGTCAAAAGTTAGAAAACGTAAAACAATATTTCGTAAATTGCCGTTAAAGTAGCGAACTATTATTCGCAGCATGTAGAGGTCATAGGTCAATTCAAGAAGTTACTCGTACAAACGCTATCAGGTTTAAAACAGTGTCAAACATGAAATAGTCGCCAACTCGAGTATATTTCAAATTGCGTAACCAGTAGTGTTGGTAGGTGAAGAGACAAAGTTTAAAGTCAAGCTCAATCGGGCATGGGTAGTTCTTGCATGGGAGACTGCTTGAGAAAACCAGCTAGGGATTTTTTTTTGTTTCATCACATACATATCAAACATATGAGACAACGTTCGTGCATCTTTTTTCACTGTAATGTCAATTATTTTTAGTAGAAAAACATGGAAATTTAGGCATGTTTTCAAGTTCATGAACATTTTTCCAATTTCTCTGTTATTTTTGGAGATCAAGTTGGTGATGATGTCGGCACATAGTGGGGTTTGACCTGTTAACGTACCGGGAAAAGTCGTACAAAGTGAACGCAAAGTTGTGCAAAGTGATTGGAAAGTTTGTAGATATATTTGTATGCTTGACCTAACTTGTTGGCATATAGAAACCCGCAGTTGTAAAGTCAAATAAATGAATAAAAGCGAGATGAAAACAGCCTATATAAGCAGAGTATCACATGAGCTGACTGGCCGTAAAAATGATAGAAAACAGCATGCAAAGTTGGTAAAAGTGTTCGAAACGTTGGCGGAGTTACATGTATATTTAACCTAAGTCATTGGAATGCCAACCCCGCAGTTAAATTTCGAAAACATTAAGTAATTGTCTGGAAAATGCCAGATATATAAGCAGATTATCGCAACTGCAAACCGCAAATTGAAGACAAACTGCTTGCAAAGTTTTGAAAAACGATTGCAAAGTTTGTAGATTCGTTTGGGAATGTTACATGTGATATTATATTGACGGGTTCCATAGTCAAAAGTTAGAAAACGTAAAACAATATTTCGTAAATTGCCGTTAAAGTAGCGAACTATTATGCGCAGCATGTAGAGGTCATAGGTCAATTCAAGAAGTTATTCGTACAAACGCTATCAGGTTTAAAACAGTGTCAAACATGAAATAGTCGCCAACTCGAGTATATTTCAAATTGCGTAACCAGTAGTGTTTGTAGGTGAAGAGACAAAGTTTAAAGTCAAGCTCAATCGGGCATGGTTAGTTCTTGCATGGTGACTGCCTGAGAAAACCAGCTAGGGAAATTTTTTTTTGTTTCATCACATACATATCAAACATATGAGACAACGTTCGTGCATCTTTTTTTCACTGTAATGTCAATTATTTTTAGTAGAAAAACATGGAAATTTAGGCATGTTTTCAAGTTCATGAACATTTTTCCAATTTCTCTGTTATTTTTGGAGATCAAGTTGGTGATGATGTCGGCACATAGTGGGGTTTGACCTGTAAACGTACCGTGAAAAGTCGTACAAAGTGAACGCAAAGTTGTGCAAAGTGATTGGAAAGTTTGTAGATATATTTGTATGCTTGACCTAACTTGTTGGCATATAGAAACCCGCAGTTGTAAAGTCAAATAAATGAATAAAAGCGAGATGAAAACAGCCTATATAAGCAGAGTATCACATGAGATGACTGGCCGTAAAAATGATAGAAAACAGCATGCAAAGTTGGTAAAAGTGTTCGAAACGTTGGCGGAGTTACATGTATATTTAACCTAAGTCATTGGAATGCCAACCCCGCAGTTAAATTTCGAAAACATTAAGTAATTGTCTGGAAAATGCCAGATATATAAGCAGATTATCGCAACTGCAAACCGCAAATCGAAGACAAACTGCTTGCAAAGTTTTGAAAAACGATTGCAAAGTTTGTAGGTTCGTTTGGGAATGTTACATATGATATTATATTGACGGGTTCCATAGTCAAAAGTTAGAAAACGTAAAACAATATTTCGTAAATTGCCGTTAAAGTAGCGAACTATTATTCGCAGCATGTAGAGGTCATAGGTCAATTCAAGAAGTTACTCGTACAAACGCTATCAGGTTTAAAACAGTGTCAAACATGAAATAGTCGCCAACTCGAGCATATTTCAAATTGCGTAACCAGTAGTGTTGGTAGGTGAAGAGACAAAGTTTAAAGTCAAGCTCAATCGGGCATGGGTAGTTCTTGCATGGGAGACTGCTTGAGAAAACCAGCTAGGGATTTTTTTTTGTTTCATCACATACATATCAAACATATGAGACAACGTTCGTGCATCTTTTTTCACTGTAATGTCAATTATTTTTAGTAGAAAAACATGGAAATTTAGGCATGTTTTCAAGTTCATGAACATTTTTCCAATTTCTCTGTTATTTTTGGAGATCAAGTTGGTGATGATGTCGGCACATAGTGGGGTTTGACCTGTTAACGTACCGTGAAAAGTCGTACAAAGTGAACGCAAAGTTGTGCAAAGTGATTGGAAAGTTTGTAGATATATTTGTATGCTTGACCTAACTTGTTGGCATATAGAAAGCCGCAGTTGTAAAGTCAAATAAATGAATAAAAGCGAGATGAAAACAGCCTATATAAGCAGAGTATCACATGAGCTGACTGGCCGTAAAAATGATAGAAAACAGCATGCAAAGTTGGTAAAAGTGTTCGAAACGTTGGCGGAGTTACATGTATATTTAACCTACGTCATTGGAATGCCAACCCCGCAGTTAAATTTCGAAAACATTAAGTAATTGTCTGGAAAATGCCAGATATATAAGCAGATTATCGCAACTGCAAACCGCAAATCGAAGACAAACTGCTTGCAAAGTTTTGAAAAACGATTGCAAAGTTTGTAGGTTCGTTTGGGAATGTTACATATGATATTATATTGACGGGTTCCATAGTCAAAAGCTAGGAAACGTAAAACAATATTTCGCAAATTGCCGTTAAAGTAGGGAACTATTATTCGCAGCATGTAGAGGTCATAGGTCAATTCAAGAAGTTACTCGTACAAACGCTATCAGGTTTAAAACAGTGTCAAACATGAAATAGTCGCCAACTCGAGTATATTTCAAATTGCGTAACCAGTAGTGTTGGTAGGTGAAGAGACAAAGTTTAAAGTCAAGCTCAATCGGGCATGGGTAGTTCTTGCATGGGAGACTGCCTGAGAAAACCAGCTAGGGATTTTTTTTTGTTTCATCACATACATATCAAACATATGAGACAACGTTCGTGCATCTTTTTTTCACTGTAATGTCAATTATTTTTAGTAGAAAAACATGGAAATTTAGGCATGTTTTCAAGTTCATGAACATTTTTCCAATTTCTCTGTTATTTTTGGAGATCAAGTTGGTGATGATGTCGGCACATAGTGGGGTTTGACCTGTTAACGTACCGTGAAAAGTCGTACAAAGTGAACGCAAAGTTGTGCAAAGTGATTGGAAAGTTTGTAGATATATTTGTATGCTTGACCTAACTTGTTGGCATATAGAAACCCGCAGTTGTAAAGTCAAATAAATGAATAAAAGCGAGATGAAAACAGCCTATATAAGCAGAGTATCACATGAGCTGACTGGCCGTAAAAATGATAGAAAACAGCATGCAAAGTTGGTAAAAGTGTTCGAAACGTTGGCGGAGTTACATGTATATTTAACCTAAGTCATTGGAATGCCAACCCCGCAGTTAAATTTCGAAAACATTAAGTAATTGTCTGGAAAATGCCAGATATATAAGCAGATTATCGCAACTGCAAACCGCAAATCGAAGACAAACTGCTTGCAAAGTTTTGAAAAACGATTGCAAAGTTTGTAGGTTCGTTTGGGAATGTTACATATGATATTATATTGACGGGTTCCATAGTCAAAAGTTAGAAAACGTAAAACAATATTTCGTAAATTGCCGTTAAAGTAGCGAACTATTATTCGCAGCATGTAGAGGTCATAGGTCAATTCAAGAAGTTACTCGTACAAACGCTATCAGGTTTAAAACAGTGTCAAACATGAAATAGTCGCCAACTCGAGTATATTTCAAATTGCGTAACCAGTAGTGTTGGTAGGTGAAGAGACAAATTTTAAAGTCAAGCTCAATCGGGCATGGGTAGTTCTTGCATGGGAGACTGCTTGAGAAAACCAGCTAGGGATTTTTTTTTGTTTCATCACATACATATCAAACATATGAGACAACGTTCGTGCATCTTTTTTCACTGTAATGTCAATTATTTTTAGTAGAAAAACATGGAAATTTAGGCATGTTTTCAAGTTCATGAACATTTTTCCAATTTCTCTGTTATTTTTGGAGATCAAGTTGGTGATGATGTCGGCACATAGTGGGGTTTGACCTGTTAACGTACCGGGAAAAGTCGTACAAAGTGAACGCAAAGTTGTGCAAAGTGATTGGAAAGTTTGTAGATATATTTGTATGCTTGACCTAACTTGTTGGCATATAGAAACCCGCAGTTGTAAAGTCAAATAAATGAATAAAAGCGAGATGAAAACAGCCTATATAAGCAGAGTATCACATGAGCTGACTGGCCGTAAAAATGATAGAAAACAGCATGCAAAGTTGGTAAAAGTGTTCGAAACGTTGGCGGAGTTACATGTATATTTAACCTAAGTCATTGGAATGCCAACCCCGCAGTTAAATTTCGAAAACATTAAGTAATTGTCTGGAAAATGCCAGATATATAAGCAGATTATCGCAACTGCAAACCGCAAATTGAAGACAAACTGCTTGCAAAGTTTTGAAAAACGATTGCAAAGTTTGTAGATTCGTTTGGGAATGTTACATGTGATATTATATTGACGGGTTCCATAGTCAAAAGTTAGAAAACGTAAAACAATATTTCGTAAATTGCCGTTAAAGTAGCGAACTATTATGCGCAGCATGTAGAGGTCATAGGTCAATTCAAGAAGTTATTCGTACAAACGCTATCAGGTTTAAAACAGTGTCAAACATGAAATAGTCGCCAACTCGAGTATATTTCAAATTGCGTAACCAGTAGTGTTTGTAGGTGAAGAGACAAAGTTTAAAGTCAAGCTCAATCGGGCATGGTTAGTTCTTGCATGGTGACTGCCTGAGAAAACCAGCTAGGGAAATTTTTTTTTGTTTCATCACATACATATCAAACATATGAGACAACGTTCGTGCATCTTTTTTTCACTGTAATGTCAATTATTTTTAGTAGAAAAACATGGAAATTTAGGCATGTTTTCAAGTTCATGAACATTTTTCCAATTTCTCTGTTATTTTTGGAGATCAAGTTGGTGATGATGTCGGCACATAGTGGGGTTTGACCTGTAAACGTACCGTGAAAAGTCGTACAAAGTGAACGCAAAGTTGTGCAAAGTGATTGGAAAGTTTGTAGATATATTTGTATGCTTGACCTAACTTGTTGGCATATAGAAACCCGCAGTTGTAAAGTCAAATAAATGAATAAAAGCGAGATGAAAACAGCCTATATAAGCAGAGTATCACATGAGCTGACTGGCCGTAAAAATGATAGAAAACAGCATGCAAAGTTGGTAAAAGTGTTCGAAACGTTGGCGGAGTTACATGTATATTTAACCTAAGTCATTGGAATGCCAACCCCGCAGTGAAATTTCGAAAACATTAAGTAATTGTCTGGAAAATGCCAGATATATAAGCAGATTATTGCAACTGCAAACCGAAAATCGAAGACAAACTGCTTGCAAAGTTTTGAAAAGCGATTGCAAAGTTTGTAGATTCGTTTGGGAATGTTACATATGATATTATATTGACGGGTTCCATAGTCAAAAGTTCGAAAACGTAAAACAGTATTTCGTAAATTGCCGTTAAAGTAGCGAACTATTATTCGCAGCATGTAGAGGTCATAGGTCAATTCAAGAAGTTACTTGTACAAACGCTATCAGGTTTAAAACAGTGTCAAACATGAAATAGTCGCCAACTCGAGTATATTTCAAATTGCGTAACCAGTAGTGTTGGTAGGTGAAGAGACAAAGTTTAAAGTCCAACTCAATCGGCATGGGTAGTTCTTGCATGGGAGACTGCCTGAGAAAACCAGCTAGGGATTTTTTTTTGTTTCATCACATACATATCAAACATATGAGACAACGTTCGTGCATCTTTTTTTCACTGTAATGTCAATTATTTTTAGTAGAAAAACATGGAAATTTAGGCATGTTTTCAAGTTCATGAACATTTTTCCAATTTCTCTGTTATTTTTGGAGATCAAGTTGGTGATGATGTCGGCACATAGTGGGGTTTGACCTGTTAACGTACCGTGAAAAGTCGTACAAAGTGAACGCAAAGTTGTGCAAAGTGATTGGAAAGTTTGTAGATATATTTGTATGCTTGACCTAACTTGTTGGCATATAGAAACCCGCAGTTGTAAAGTCAAATAAATGAATAAAAGCGAGATGAAAACAGCCTATATAAGCAGAGTATCACATGAGCTGACTGGCCGTAAAAATGATAGAAAACAGCATGCAAAGTTGGTAAAAGTTTTCGAAACGTTGGCGGAGTTACATGTATATTTAACCTAAGTCATTGGAATGCCAACCCCGCAGTTAAATTTCGAAAACATTAAGTAATTGTCTGGAAAATGCCAGATATATAAGCAGATTATCGCAACTGCAAACCGCAAATTGAAGACAAACTGCTTGCAAAGTTTTGAAAAACGATTGCAAAGTTTGTAGATTCGTTTGGGAATGTTACATGTGATATTATATTGACGGGTTCCATAGTCAAAAGTTAGAAAACGTAAAACAATATTTCGTAAATTGCCGTTAAAGTAGCGAACTATTATGCGCAGCATGTAGAGGTCATAGGTCAATTCAAGAAGTTATTCGTACAAACGCTATCAGGTTTAAAACAGTGTCAAACATGAAATAGTCGCCAACTCGAGTATATTTCAAATTGCGTAACCAGTAGTGTTTGTAGGTGAAGAGACAAAGTTTAAAGTCAAGCTCAATCGGGCATGGTTAGTTCTTGCATGGTGACTGCCTGAGAAAACCAGCTAGGGAAATTTTTTTTTGTTTCATCACATACATATCAAACATATGAGACAACGTTCGTGCATCTTTTTTTCACTGTAATGTCAATTATTTTTAGTAGAAAAACATGGAAATTTAGGCATGTTTTCAAGTTCATGAACATTTTTCCAATTTCTCTGTTATTTTTGGAGATCAAGTTGGTGATGATGTCGGCACATAGTGGGGTTTGACCTGTAAACGTACCGTGAAAAGTCGTACAAAGTGAACGCAAAGTTGTGCAAAGTGATTGGAAAGTTTGTAGATATATTTGTATGCTTGACCTAACTTGTTGGCATATAGAAACCCGCAGTTGTAAAGTCAAATAAATGAATAAAAGCGAGATGAAAACAGCCTATATAAGCAGAGTATCACATGAGCTGACTGGCCGTAAAAATGATAGAAAACAGCATGCAAAGTTGGTAAAAGTGTTCGAAACGTTGGCGGAGTTACATGTATATTTAACCTAAGTCATTGGAATGCCAACCCCGCAGTTAAATTTCGAAAACATTAAGTAATTGTCTGGAAAATGCCAGATATATAAGCAGATTATCGCAACTGCAAACCGCAAATCGAAGACAAACTGCTTGCAAAGTTTTGAAAAACGATTGCAAAGTTTGTAGATTCGTTTGGGAATGTTACATATGATATTATATTGACGGGTTCCATAGTCAAAAGTTAGAAAACGTAAAACAATATTTCGTAAATTGCCGTTAAAGTAGCGAACTATTATTCGCAGCATGTAGAGGTCATAGGTCAATTCAAGAAGTTACTTGTACAAACGCTATCAGGTTTAAAACAGTGTCAAACATGAAATAGTCGCCAACTCGAGTATATTTCAAATTGCGTAACCAGTAGTGTTGGTAGGTGAAGAGTCAAAGTTTAAAGTCCAACTCAATCGGCATGGGTAGTTCTTGCATGGGAGACTGCCTGAGAAAACCAGCTAGGGATTTTTTTTTGTTTCATCACATACATATCAAACATATGAGACAACGTTCGTGCATCTTTTTTTCACTGTAATGTCAATTATTTTTAGTAGAAAAACATGGAAATTTAGGCATGTTTTCAAGTTCATGAACATTTTTCCAATTTCTCTGTTATTTTTGGAGATCAAGTTGGTGATGATGTCGGCACATAGTGGGGTTTGACCTGTTAACGTACCGTGAAAAGTCGTACAAAGTGAACGCAAAGTTGTGCAAAGTGATTGGAAAGTTTGTAGATATATTTGTATGCTTGACCTAACTTGTTGGCATATAGAAACCCGCAGTTGTAAAGTCAAATAAATGAATAAAAGCGAGATGAAAACAGCCTATATAAGCAGAGTATCACATGAGCTGACTGGCCGTAAAAATGATAGAAAACAGCATGCAAAGTTGGTAAAAGTGTTCGAAACGTTGGCGGAGTTACATGTATATTTAACCTAAGTCATTGGAATGCCAACCCCGCAGTTAAATTTCGAAAACATTAAGTAATTGTCTGGAAAATGCCAGATATATAAGCAGATTATCGCAACTGCAAACCGCAAATCGAAGACAAACTGCTTGCAAAGTTTTGAAAAACGATTGCAAAGTTTGTAGATTCGTTTGGGAATGTTACATATGATATTATATTGACGGGTTCCATAGTCAAAAGTTAGAAAACGTAAAACAATATTTCGTAAATTGCCGTTAAAGTAGCGAACTATTATTCGCAGCATGTAGAGGTCATAGGTCAATTCAAGAAGTTACTTGTACAAACGCTATCAGGTTTAAAACAGTGTCAAACATGAAATAGTCGCCAACTCGAGTATATTTCAAATTGCGTAACCAGTAGTGTTGGTAGGTGAAGAGTCAAAGTTTAAAGTCCAACTCAATCGGCATGGGTAGTTCTTGCATGGGAGACTGCCTGAGAAAACCAGCTAGGGATTTTTTTTTGTTTCATCACATACATATCAAACATATGAGACAACGTTCGTGCATCTTTTTTTCACTGTAATGTCAATTATTTTTAGTAGAAAAACATGGAAATTTAGGCATGTTTTCAAGTTCATGAACATTTTTCCAATTTCTCTGTTATTTTTGGAGATCAAGTTGGTGATGATGTCGGCACATAGTGGGGTTTGACCTGTTAACGTACCGTGAAAAGTCGTACAAAGTGAACGCAAAGTTGTGCAAAGTGATTGGAAAGTTTGTAGATATATTTGTATGCTTGACCTAACTTGTTGGCATATAGAAACCCGCAGTTGTAAAGTCAAATAAATGAATAAAAGCGAGATGAAAACAGCCTATATAAGCAGAGTATCACATGAGCTGACTGGCCGTAAAAATGATAGAAAACAGCATGCAAAGTTGGTAAAAGTTTTCGAAACGTTGGCGGAGTTACATGTATATTTAACCTAAGTCATTGGAATGCCAACCCCGCAGTTAAATTTCGAAAACATTAAGTAATTGTCTGGAAAATGCCAGATATATAAGCAGATTATCGCAACTGCAAACCGCAAATTGAAGACAAACTGCTTGCAAAGTTTTGAAAAACGATTGCAAAGTTTGTAGATTCGTTTGGGAATGTTACATGTGATATTATATTGACGGGTTCCATAGTCAAAAGTTAGAAAACGTAAAACAATATTTCGTAAATTGCCGTTAAAGTAGCGAACTATTATGCGCAGCATGTAGAGGTCATAGGTCAATTCAAGAAGTTATTCGTACAAACGCTATCAGGTTTAAAACAGTGTCAAACATGAAATAGTCGCCAACTCGAGTATATTTCAAATTGCGTAACCAGTAGTGTTTGTAGGTGAAGAGACAAAGTTTAAAGTCAAGCTCAATCGGGCATGGTTAGTTCTTGCATGGTGACTGCCTGAGAAAACCAGCTAGGGAAATTTTTTTTTGTTTCATCACATACATATCAAACATATGAGACAACGTTCGTGCATCTTTTTTTCACTGTAATGTCAATTATTTTTAGTAGAAAAACATGGAAATTTAGGCATGTTTTCAAGTTCATGAACATTTTTCCAATTTCTCTGTTATTTTTGGAGATCAAGTTGGTGATGATGTCGGCACATAGTGGGGTTTGACCTGTAAACGTACCGTGAAAAGTCGTACAAAGTGAACGCAAAGTTGTGCAAAGTGATTGGAAAGTTTGTAGATATATTTGTATGCTTGACCTAACTTGTTGGCATATAGAAACCCGCAGTTGTAAAGTCAAATAAATGAATAAAAGCGAGATGAAAACAGCCTATATAAGCAGAGTATCACATGAGCTGACTGGCCGTAAAAATGATAGAAAACAGCATGCAAAGTTGGTAAAAGTTTTCGAAACGTTGGCGGAGTTACATGTATATTTAACCTAAGTCATTGGAATGCCAACCCCGCAGTTAAATTTCGAAAACATTAAGTAATTGTCTGGAAAATGCCAGATATATAAGCAGATTATCGCAACTGCAAACCGCAAATTGAAGACAAACTGCTTGCAAAGTTTTGAAAAACGATTGCAAAGTTTGTAGATTCGTTTGGGAATGTTACATGTGATATTATATTGACGGGTTCCATAGTCAAAAGTTAGAAAACGTAAAACAATATTTCGTAAATTGCCGTTAAAGTAGCGAACTATTATGCGCAGCATGTAGAGGTCATAGGTCAATTCAAGAAGTTATTCGTACAAACGCTATCAGGTTTAAAACAGTGTCAAACATGAAATAGTCGCCAACTCGAGTATATTTCAAATTGCGTAACCAGTAGTGTTGGTAGGTGAAGAGTCAAAGTTTAAAGTCCAACTCAATCGGCATGGGTAGTTCTTGCATGGGAGACTGCCTGAGAAAACCAGCTAGGGATTTTTTTTTGTTTCATCACATACATATCAAACATATGAGACAACGTTCGTGCATCTTTTTTTCACTGTAATGTCAATTATTTTTAGTAGAAAAACATGGAAATTTAGGCATGTTTTCAAGTTCATGAACATTTTTCCAATTTCTCTGTTATTTTTGGAGATCAAGTTGGTGATGATGTCGGCACATAGTGGGGTTTGACCTGTTAACGTACCGTGAAAAGTCGTACAAAGTGAACGCAAAGTTGTGCAAAGTGATTGGAAAGTTTGTAGATATATTTGTATGCTTGACCTAACTTGTTGGCATATAGAAACCCGCAGTTGTAAAGTCAAATAAATGAATAAAAGCGAGATGAAAACAGCCTATATAAGCAGAGTATCACATGAGCTGACTGGCCGTAAAAATGATAGAAAACAGCATGCAAAGTTGGTAAAAGTTTTCGAAACGTTGGCGGAGTTACATGTATATTTAACCTAAGTCATTGGAATGCCAACCCCGCAGTTAAATTTCGAAAACATTAAGTAATTGTCTGGAAAATGCCAGATATATAAGCAGATTATCGCAACTGCAAACCGCAAATTGAAGACAAACTGCTTGCAAAGTTTTGAAAAACGATTGCAAAGTTTGTAGATTCGTTTGGGAATGTTACATGTGATATTATATTGACGGGTTCCATAGTCAAAAGTTAGAAAACGTAAAACAATATTTCGTAAATTGCCGTTAAAGTAGCGAACTATTATGCGCAGCATGTAGAGGTCATAGGTCAATTCAAGAAGTTATTCGTACAAACGCTATCAGGTTTAAAACAGTGTCAAACATGAAATAGTCGCCAACTCGAGTATATTTCAAATTGCGTAACCAGTAGTGTTTGTAGGTGAAGAGACAAAGTTTAAAGTCAAGCTCAATCGGGCATGGTTAGTTCTTGCATGGTGACTGCCTGAGAAAACCAGCTAGGGAAATTTTTTTTTGTTTCATCACATACATATCAAACATATGAGACAACGTTCGTGCATCTTTTTTTCACTGTAATGTCAATTATTTTTAGTAGAAAAACATGGAAATTTAGGCATGTTTTCAAGTTCATGAACATTTTTCCAATTTCTCTGTTATTTTTGGAGATCAAGTTGGTGATGATGTCGGCACATAGTGGGGTTTGACCTGTAAACGTACCGTGAAAAGTCGTACAAAGTGAACGCAAAGTTGTGCAAAGTGATTGGAAAGTTTGTAGATATATTTGTATGCTTGACCTAACTTGTTGGCATATAGAAACCCGCAGTTGTAAAGTCAAATAAATGAATAAAAGCGAGATGAAAACAGCCTATATAAGCAGAGTATCACATGAGCTGACTGGCCGTAAAAATGATAGAAAACAGCATGCAAAGTTGGTAAAAGTTTTCGAAACGTTGGCGGAGTTACATGTATATTTAACCTAAGTCATTGGAATGCCAACCCCGCAGTTAAATTTCGAAAACATTAAGTAATTGTCTGGAAAATGCCAGATATATAAGCAGATTATCGCAACTGCAAACCGCAAATTGAAGACAAACTGCTTGCAAAGTTTTGAAAAACGATTGCAAAGTTTGTAGATTCGTTTGGGAATGTTACATGTGATATTATATTGACGGGTTCCATAGTCAAAAGTTAGAAAACGTAAAACAATATTTCGTAAATTGCCGTTAAAGTAGCGAACTATTATGCGCAGCATGTAGAGGTCATAGGTCAATTCAAGAAGTTATTCGTACAAACGCTATCAGGTTTAAAACAGTGTCAAACATGAAATAGTCGCCAACTCGAGTATATTTCAAATTGCGTAACCAGTAGTGTTTGTAGGTGAAGAGACAAAGTTTAAAGTCAAGCTCAATCGGGCATGGTTAGTTCTTGCATGGTGACTGCCTGAGAAAACCAGCTAGGGAAATTTTTTTTTGTTTCATCACATACATATCAAACATATGAGACAACGTTCGTGCATCTTTTTTTCACTGTAATGTCAATTATTTTTAGTAGAAAAACATGGAAATTTAGGCATGTTTTCAAGTTCATGAACATTTTTCCAATTTCTCTGTTATTTTTGGAGATCAAGTTGGTGATGATGTCGGCACATAGTGGGGTTTGACCTGTAAACGTACCGTGAAAAGTCGTACAAAGTGAACGCAAAGTTGTGCAAAGTGATTGGAAAGTTTGTAGATATATTTGTATGCTTGACCTAACTTGTTGGCATATAGAAACCCGCAGTTGTAAAGTCAAATAAATGAATAAAAGCGAGATGAAAACAGCCTATATAAGCAGAGTATCACATGAGCTGACTGGCCGTAAAAATGATAGAAAACAGCATGCAAAGTTGGTAAAAGTTTTCGAAACGTTGGCGGAGTTACATGTATATTTAACCTAAGTCATTGGAATGCCAACCCCGCAGTTAAATTTCGAAAACATTAAGTAATTGTCTGGAAAATGCCAGATATATAAGCAGATTATCGCAACTGCAAACCGCAAATTGAAGACAAACTGCTTGCAAAGTTTTGAAAAACGATTGCAAAGTTTGTAGATTCGTTTGGGAATGTTACATGTGATATTATATTGACGGGTTCCATAGTCAAAAGTTAGAAAACGTAAAACAATATTTCGTAAATTGCCGTTAAAGTAGCGAACTATTATGCGCAGCATGTAGAGGTCATAGGTCAATTCAAGAAGTTATTCGTACAAACGCTATCAGGTTTAAAACAGTGTCAAACATGAAATAGTCGCCAACTCGAGTATATTTCAAATTGCGTAACCAGTAGTGTTTGTAGGTGAAGAGACAAAGTTTAAAGTCAAGCTCAATCGGGCATGGTTAGTTCTTGCATGGTGACTGCCTGAGAAAACCAGCTAGGGAAATTTTTTTTTGTTTCATCACATACATATCAAACATATGAGACAACGTTCGTGCATCTTTTTTTCACTGTAATGTCAATTATTTTTAGTAGAAAAACATGGAAATTTAGGCATGTTTTCAAGTTCATGAACATTTTTCCAATTTCTCTGTTATTTTTGGAGATCAAGTTGGTGATGATGTCGGCACATAGTGGGGTTTGACCTGTAAACGTACCGTGAAAAGTCGTACAAAGTGAACGCAAAGTTGTGCAAAGTGATTGGAAAGTTTGTAGATATATTTGTATGCTTGACCTAACTTGTTGGCATATAGAAACCCGCAGTTGTAAAGTCAAATAAATGAATAAAAGCGAGATGAAAACAGCCTATATAAGCAGAGTATCACATGAGCTGACTGGCCGTAAAAATGATAGAAAACAGCATGCAAAGTTGGTAAAAGTGTTCGAAACGTTG
This sequence comes from Saccoglossus kowalevskii, assembly GCF_978046115.1. Taxonomy (NCBI): domain Eukaryota; kingdom Metazoa; phylum Hemichordata; class Enteropneusta; family Harrimaniidae; genus Saccoglossus; species Saccoglossus kowalevskii. The sequence goes on along the minus strand of NC_140643.1, from coordinate 5,129,137 downwards.
GCGGAGTTACATGTATATTTAACCTAAGTCATTGGAATGCCAACCCCGCAGTTAAATTTCGAAAACATTAAGTAATTGTCTGGAAAATGCCAGATATATAAGCAGATTATCGCAACTGCAAACCGCAAATCGAAGACAAACTGCTTGCAAAGTTTTGAAAAACGATTGCAAAGTTTGTAGATTCGTTTGGGAATGTTACATATGATATTATATTGACGGGTTCCATAGTCAAAAGTTAGAAAACGTAAAACAATATTTCGTAAATTGCCGTTAAAGTAGCGAACTATTATTCGCAGCATGTAGAGGTCATAGGTCAATTCAAGAAGTTACTTGTACAAACGCTATCAGGTTTAAAACAGTGTCAAACATGAAATAGTCGCCAACTCGAGTATATTTCAAATTGCGTAACCAGTAGTGTTGGTAGGTGAAGAGACAAAGTTTAAAGTCCAACTCAATCGGCATGGGTAGTTCTTGCATGGGAGACTGCCTGAGAAAACCAGCTAGGGATTTTTTTTTGTTTCATCACATACATATCAAACATATGAGACAACGTTCGTGCATCTTTTTTTCACTGTAATGTCAATTATTTTTAGTAGAAAAACATGGAAATTTAGGCATGTTTTCAAGTTCATGAACATTTTTCCAATTTCTCTGTTATTTTTGGAGATCAAGTTGGTGATGATGTCGGCACATAGTGGGGTTTGACCTGTTAACGTACCGTGAAAAGTCGTACAAAGTGAACGCAAAGTTGTGCAAAGTGATTGGAAAGTTTGTAGATATATTTGTATGCTTGACCTAACTTGTTGGCATATAGAAACCCGCAGTTGTAAAGTCAAATAAATGAATAAAAGCGAGATGAAAACAGCCTATATAAGCAGAGTATCACATGAGCTGACTGGCCGTAAAAATGATAGAAAACAGCATGCAAAGTTGGTAAAAGTTTTCGAAACGTTGGCGGAGTTACATGTATATTTAACCTAAGTCATTGGAATGCCAACCCCGCAGTTAAATTTCGAAAACATTAAGTAATTGTCTGGAAAATGCCAGATATATAAGCAGATTATCGCAACTGCAAACCGCAAATTGAAGACAAACTGCTTGCAAAGTTTTGAAAAACGATTGCAAAGTTTGTAGATTCGTTTGGGAATGTTACATGTGATATTATATTGACGGGTTCCATAGTCAAAAGTTAGAAAACGTAAAACAATATTTCGTAAATTGCCGTTAAAGTAGCGAACTATTATGCGCAGCATGTAGAGGTCATAGGTCAATTCAAGAAGTTATTCGTACAAACGCTATCAGGTTTAAAACAGTGTCAAACATGAAATAGTCGCCAACTCGAGTATATTTCAAATTGCGTAACCAGTAGTGTTTGTAGGTGAAGAGACAAAGTTTAAAGTCAAGCTCAATCGGGCATGGTTAGTTCTTGCATGGTGACTGCCTGAGAAAACCAGCTAGGGAAATTTTTTTTTGTTTCATCACATACATATCAAACATATGAGACAACGTTCGTGCATCTTTTTTTCACTGTAATGTCAATTATTTTTAGTAGAAAAACATGGAAATTTAGGCATGTTTTCAAGTTCATGAACATTTTTCCAATTTCTCTGTTATTTTTGGAGATCAAGTTGGTGATGATGTCGGCACATAGTGGGGTTTGACCTGTAAACGTACCGTGAAAAGTCGTACAAAGTGAACGCAAAGTTGTGCAAAGTGATTGGAAAGTTTGTAGATATATTTGTATGCTTGACCTAACTTGTTGGCATATAGAAACCCGCAGTTGTGAAGTCAAATAAATGAATAAAAGCGAGATGAAAACAGCCTAAATATGCAGAGTATCACATGAGCTGACTGGCCGTATAAATGCTGGAAAACAGCATGCAAAGTTGGTAAAAGTGTTCGAAACGTTGGCGGAGTTACATGTATATTTAACCTAAGTCATTGGAATGCCAACCCCGCAGTTAAATTACGAAAACATTAAGTAAAAGTCAAGAAAATGCCAGATATATAAGCAGATTATGGCAACTGCAAACCGAAAATCGAAGACAAACTGCTTGCAAAGTTTTGAAAAACGATTGCAAAGTTTGTAGATTCGTTTGGGAATGTTACATATGATATTATTTTTACGGGTTCCATAGTCAAAAGTTCGAAAACGTAAAAAAAATATTTCGTAAATTACCGTTAAAGTAGTGTACTATTATTCGCAGCATGTAGAGGTCATAGGTCAATTCAAGAAGTTACTCGTACAAATGCTATCAGGTGTAAAACAGTGTCAAACATGAAATAGTCGCCAACTCGAGTATATTTCAAATTCCGTAACCAGTAGTGTTGGTAGGTGAAGAGCCAATGTTTAAAGTCAAGCTCAATCGGGCATGGTTAGTTCTTGCATGGGAGACTGCCTGAGAAAACCAGCTATGGAAATTTTTTTTGGTTTCATCACATACATATAAAACATTTGAGACAACGTTCGTGCATCTTTTTTTCACTGTAATGTCAATTATTTTTAGCAGAATAACATGGAAATTTAGGCATGTTTTCAAGTTCATGAACATTTTTCCAATTTCTCTATTATTTTTGGAGATCAAGTTGGTGATGATGTCGGCACATAGTGGGGTTTGACCTGTTAACGTACCGTGAAAAGTCGTACAAAGTGAACGCAAAGTTGTGCAAAGTGATTGGAAAGTTTGTAGATATATTTGTATGCTTTACCTAACTTGTTGGCATATAGAAACCCGCAGTTGTGAAGTCAAATAAATGAATAAAAGCGAGATGAAAACAGCCTAAATAAGCAGAGTATCACATGAGCTGACTGGCCGTATAAATGCTGGAAAACAGCATGCAAAGTTGGTAAAAGTGTTCGAAACGTTGGCGGAGTTACATGTATATTTAACCTAAGTCATTGGAATGCCAACCCCGCAGTTAAATTACGAAAACATTAAGTAAAAGTCAAGAAAATGCCAGATATATAAGCAGATTATGGCAACTGCAAACCGAAAATCGAAGACAAACTGCTTGCAAAGTTTTGAAAAACGATTGCAAAGTTTGTAGATTCGTTTGGGAATGTTACATATGATATTATTTTGACGGGTTCCATAGTCAAAAGTTCGAAAACGTAAAAAAAATATTTCGTAAATTACCGTTAAAGTAGTGTACTATTATTCGCAGCATGTAGAGGTCATAGGTCAATTCAAGAAGTTACTCGTACAAATGCTATCAGGTGTAAAACAGTGTCAAACATGAAATAGTCGCCAACTCGAGTATATTTCAAATTCCGTAACCAGTAGTGTTGGTAGGTGAAGAGCCAAAGTTTAAAGTCAAGCTCAATCGGGCATGGTTAGTTCTTGCATGGGAGACTGCCTGAGAAAACCAGCTATGGAAATTTTTTTTGGTTTCATCACTTACATATAAAACATTTGAGACAACGTTCGTGCATCTTTTTTTCACTGTAATGTCAATTATTTTTAGCAGAATAACATGGAAATTTAGGCATGTTTTCAAGTTCATGAACATTTTTCCAATTTCTCTATTATTTTTGGAGATCAAGTTGGTGATGATGTCGGCACATAGTGGGGTTTGACCTGTTAACGTACCGTGAAAAGTCGTAAAAAGTGAACGCAAAGTTGTGCAAAGTGATTAAAAGTTTGTAGATATATTTGTATGCTTGACCTAACTTGTTGGCATATACAAACCCGCAGTTGTAAAGTCAAATAAATGAATAAAAGCGAGATGAAAACAGCCTATATAAGCAGAGTATCACATGAGCTGACTGGCCTTATAAATGATAGAAAACAGCATGCAAAGTTGGTAAAAGTGTTCGAAACGTTGGCGGAGTTACATGTATATTTAACCTAAGTCATTGGAATGCCAACCCCGCAGTTAAATTACGAAAACATTAAGTAAAAGTCAAGAAAATGCCAGATATATAAGCAGATTATGGCAACTGCAAACCGAAAATCGAAGACAAACTGCTTGCAAAGTTTTGAAAAACGATTGCAAAGTTTGTAGATTCGTTTGGGAATGTTACATATGATATTATATTGACGGGTTACATAGTCAAAAGTTCGAAAACGTAAAAAAATATTTCGTAAATTGCCGTTAAAGTAGCGTACTATTACTCGCAGCATGTAGAGGTCATAGGTTAATTCAAGAAGTTACTCGTTCAAACGTTATCAGGTTTAAAACAGTGTCAAACATGAAATAGTCGCCAACTCGAGAATATTTCAAATTGCGTAACCAGTAGTGTTGGTAGGTGAAAAGACAAAGTTTAAAGTCAAGCTCAATCGGGCATTGTTAGTTCTTGCATGGGAGACTGCCTGAGAAAACCAGCTAGGGCATTTTTTTTTTGGTTTCATCACATACATATCAAACATATGAGACAACGTTCGTGCATCTTTTTTCACTGTAATGTCAATTATTTTTAGTAGAAAAACATGGAAATTTAGGCTTTTTTTCAAGTTCATGAACATTTTTCTAATTTCTCTATTATTTTTGGAGATCAAGTTGGTGATGATGTCGGCACATAGTGGGGTTTGACCTGTTAACGTACCGTGAAAAGTCGTACAAAGTGAACGCAAAGTTGTGCAAAGTGATTGGAAAGTTTGTAGATATATTTGTATGCTTGACCTAACTTGTTGGCATAGAGAAACCCGCAGTTGTGAAGTCAAATAAATGAATAAAAGCGAGATGAAAACAGCCTAAATAAGCAGAGTATCACATGAGCTGACTGGCCGTATAAATGCTGGAAAACAGCATGCAAAGTTGGTAAAAGTGTTCGAAACGTTGGCGGAGTTACATGTATATTTAACCTAAGTCATTGGAATGCCAACCCCGCAGTTAAATTACGAAAACATTAAGTAAAAGTCAAGAAAATGCCAGATATATAAGCAGATTATGGCAACTGCAAACCGAAAATCGAAGACAAACTGCTTGCAAAGTTTTGAAAAACGATTGCAAAGTTTGTAGATTCGTTTGGGAATGTTACATATGATATTATTTTGACGGGTTCCATAGTCAAAAGTTCGAAAACGTAAAAAAAATATTTCGTAAATTACCGTTAAAGTAGTGTACTATTATTCGCAGCATGTAGAGGTCATAGGTCAATTCAAGAAGTTACTCGTACAAATGCTATCAGGTGTAAAACAGTGTCAAACATGAAATAGTCGCCAACTCGAGTATATTTCAAATTCCGTAACCAGTAGTGTTGGTAGGTGAAGAGCCAAAGTTTAAAGTCAAGCTCAATCGGGCATGGTTAGTTCTTGCATGGGAGACTGCCTGAGAAAACCAGCTATGGAAATTTTTTTTGGTTTCATCACTTACATATAAAACATTTGAGACAACGTTCGTGCATCTTTTTTTCACTGTAATGTCAATTATTTTTAGCAGAATAACATGGAAATTTAGGCATGTTTTCAAGTTCATGAACATTTTTCCAATTTCTCTATTATTTTTGGAGATCAAGTTGGTGATGATGTCGGCACATAGTGGGGTTTGACCTGTTAACGTACCGTGAAAAGTCGTACAAAGTGAACGCAAAGTTGTGCAAAGTGATTAAAAGTTTGTAGATATATTTGTATGCTTGACCTAACTTGTTGGCATATACAAACCCGCAGTTGTAAAGTCAAATAAATGAATAAAAGCGAGATGAAAACAGCCTATATAAGCAGAGTATCACATGAGCTGACTGGCCTTATAAATGATAGAAAACAGCATGCAAAGTTGGTAAAAGTGTTCGAAACGTTGGCGGAGTTACATGTATATTTAACCTAAGTCATTGGAATGCCAACCCCGCAGTTAAATTACGAAAACATTAAGTAAAAGTCAAGAAAATGCCAGATATATAAGCAGATTATGGCAACTGCAAACCGAAAATCGAAGACAAACTGCTTGCAAAGTTTTGAAAAACGATTGCAAAGTTTGTAGATTCGTTTGGGAATGTTACATATGATATTATTTTGACGGGTTCCATAGTCAAAAGTTCGAAAACGTAAAAAAAATATTTCGTAAATTACCGTTAAAGTAGTGTACTATTATTCGCAGCATGTAGAGGTCATATGTCAATTCAAGAAGTTACTCGTACAAATGCTATCAGGTGTAAAACAGTGTCAAACATGAAATAGTCGCCAACTCGAGTATATTTCAAATTCCGTAACCAGTAGTGTTGGTAGGTGAAGAGCCAAAGTTTAAAGACAAGCTCAATCGGGCATGGTTAGTTCTTGCATTGGAGACTGCCTGAGAAAACCAGCTATGGAAATTTTTTTTGGTTTCATCACATACATATAAAACATTTGAGACAACGTTCGTGCATCTTTTTTTCACTGTAATGTCAATTATTTTTAGCAGAATAACATGGAAATTTAGGCATGTTTTCAAGTTCATGAACATTTTTCCAATTTCTCTATTATTTTTGGAGATCAAGTTGGTGATGATGTCGGCACATAGTGGGGTTTGACCTGTTAACGTACCGTGAAAAGTCGTACAAAGTGAACGCAAAGTTGTGCAAAGTGATTGGAAAGTTTGTAGATATATTTGTATGCTTGACCTAACTTGTTGGCATATACAAACCCGCAGTTGTAAAGTCAAATAAATGAATAAAAGCGAGATGAAAACAGCCTATATAAGCAGAGTATCACATGAGCTGACTGGCCTTATAAATGATAGAAAACAGCATGCAAAGTTGGTAAAAGTGTTCGAAACGTTGGCGGAGTTACATGTATATTTAACCTAAGTCATTGGAATGCCAACCCCGCAGTTATATTACGAAAACATTAAGTAAAAGTCAAGAAAATGCCAGATATATAAGCAGATTATGGCAACTGCAAACCGAAAATCGAAGACAAACTGCTTGCAAAGTTTTGAAAAACGATTGCAAAGTTTGTAGATTCGTTTGGGAATGTTACATATGATATTATATTGACGGGTTACATAGTCAAAAGTTCGAAAACGTAAAAAAAATATTTCGTAAATTACCGTTAAAGTAGTGTACTATTATTCGCAGCATGTAGAGGTCATAGGTCAATTCAAGAAGTTACTCGTACAAATGCTATCAGGTGTAAAACAGTGTCAAACATGAAATAGTCGCCAACTCGAGTATATTTCAAATTCCGTAACCAGTAGTGTTGGTAGGTGAAGAGCCAAAGTTTAAAGTCAAGCTCAATCGGGCATGGTTAGTTCTTGCATAGGAGACTGCCTGAGAAAACCAGCTATGGAAATTTTTTTTGGTTTCATCACATACATATAAAACATTTGAGACAACGTTCGTGCATCTTTTTTTCACTGTAATGTCAATTATTTTTAGCAGAATAACATGGAAATTTAGGCATGTTTTCAAGTTCATGAACATTTTTCCAATTTCTCTATTATTTTTGGAGATCAAGTTGGTGATGATGTCGGCACATAGTGGGGTTTGACCTGTTAACGTACCTTGAAAAGTCGTACAAAGTTAACGCAAAGTTGTGCAAAGTGATTGGAAAGTTTGTAGATATATTTGTATGCTTGACCTAACTTGTTGGCATATACAAACCCGCAGTTGTAAAGTCAAATAAATGAATAAAAGCGAGATGAAAACAGCCTATATAAGCAGAGTATCACATGAGCTGACTGGCCATATAAATGATAGAAAACAGCATGCAAAGTTGGTAAAAGTGTTCGAAACGTTGGCGGAGTTACATGTATATTTAACCTAAGTCATTGGAATGCCAACCCCGCAGTTAAATTACGAAAACATTAAGTAAAAGTCAAGAAAATGCCAGATATATAAGCAGATTATGGCAACTGCAAACCGAAAATCGAAGACAAACTGCTTGCAAAGTTTTGAAAAACGATTGCAAAGTTTGTAGATTCGTTTGGGAATGTTACATATGATATTAGATTGACGGGTTACATAGTCAAAAGTTCGAAAACGTAAAAAAAAATTTCGTAAATTGCCGTTAAAGTAGCGTACTATTATTCGCAGCATGTAGAGGTCATAGGTCAATTCAAGAAGTTACTCGTACAAACGTTATCAGGTTTAAAACAGTGTCAAACATGAAATAGTCGCCAACTCGAGAATATTTCAAATTGCGTAACCAGTAGTGTTGGTAGGTGAAAAGACAAAGTTTAAAGTCAAGCTCAATCGGGCATTGTTAGTTCTTGCATGGGAGACTGCCTGAGAAAACCAGCTAGGGCATTTTTTTTTTGGTTTCATCACATACATATCAAACATATGAGACAACGTTCGTGCATCTTTTTTCACTGTAATGTCAATTATTTTTAGTAGAAAAACATGGAAATTTAGGCTTTTTTTCAAGTTCATGAACATTTTTCCAATTTCTCTATTATTTTTGGAGATCAAGTTGGTGATGATGTCGGCACATAGTGGGGTTTGACCTGTTAACGTACCGTGAAAAGTCGTACAAAGTGAACGCAAAGTTGTGCAAAGTGATTGGAAAGTTTGTAGATATATTTGTATGCTTTACCTAACTTGTTGGCATATACAAACCCGCAGTTGTAAAGTCAAATAAATGAATAAAAGCGAGATGAAAACAGCCTATATAAGCAGAGTATCACATGAGCTGACTGGCCGTATACATGATAGAAAACAGCATGCAAAGTTGGTAAAAGTGTTCGAAACGTTGGCGGAGTTACATGTATATTTAACCTAAGTCATTGGAATGCCAACCCCGCAGTTAAATTACGAAAACATTAAGTAAAAGTCAAGAAAATGCCAGATATATAAGCAGATTATGGCAACTGCAAACCGAAAATCGAAGACAAACTGCTTGCAAAGTTTTGAAAAACGATTGCAAAGTTTGTAGATTCGTTTGGGAATGTTACATATGATATTATTTTGACGGGTTCCATAGTCAAAAGTTCGAAAACGTAAAAAAAATATTTCGTAAATTACCGTTAAAGTAGTGTACTATTATTCGCAGCATGTAGAGGTCATAGGTCAATTCAAGAAGTTACTCGTACAAATGCTATCAGGTGTAAAACAGTGTCAAACATGAAATAGTCGCCAACTCGAGTATATTTCAAATTCCGTAACCAGTAGTGTTGGTAGGTGAAGAGCCAAAGTTTAAAGTCAAGCTCAATCGGGCATGGTTAGTTCTTGCATGGGAGACTGCCTGAGAAAACCAGCTATGGAAATTGTTTTTGGTTTCATCACATACATATAAAACATTTGAGACAACGTTCGTGCATCTTTTTTTCACTGTAATGTCAATTATTTTTAGCAGAATAACATGGAAATTTAGGCATGTTTTCAAGTTCATGAACATTTTTCCAACTTCTCTATTATTTTTGGAGATCAAGTTGGTGATGATGTCGGCACATAGTGGGGTTTGACCTGTTAACGTACCGTGAAAAGTCGTACAAAGTGAACGCAAAGTTGTACAAAGTGATTGGAAAGTTTGTAGATATATTTGTATGCTTGACCTAACTTGTTGGCATATACAAACCCGCAGTTGTAAAGTCAAATAAATGAATAAAAGCGAGATGAAAACAGCCTATATAAGCAGAGTATCACATGAGCTGACTGGCCTTATAAATGATAGAAAACAGCATGCAAAGTTGGTAAAAGTGTTCGAAACGTTGGCGGAGTTACATGTATATTTAACCTAAGTCATTGGAATGCCAACCTCGCAGTTAAATTACGAAAACATTAAGTAAAAGTCAAGAAAATGCCAGATATATAAGCAGATTATGGCAACTGCAAACCGAAAATCGAAGACAAACTGCTTGCAAAGTTTTGAAAAACGATTGCAAAGTTTGTAGATTCGTTTGGGAATATTACATATGATATTATATTGACGGGTTACATAGTCAAAAGTTCGAAAACGTAAAAAAATATTTCGTAAATTGCCGTTAAAGTAGCGTACTATTATTCGCAGCATGTAGAGGTCATAGGTCAATTCAAGAAGTTACTCGTACAAACGTTATCAGGTTTAAAACAGTGTCAAACATGAAATAGTCGCCAACTCGAGAATATTTCAAATTGCGTAACCAGTAGTGTTGGTAGGTGAAAAGACAAAGCTTAAAGTCAAGCTCAATCGGGCATTGTTAGTTCTTGCATGGGAGACTGCCTGAGAAAACCAGCTAGGGAATTTTTTGTTTGTTTCATCACATACATATCAAACATATGAGACAACGTTCGTGCATCTTTTTTCACGGGAATGTCAATTATTTTTAGTAGAAAAACATGGAAATTTAGGCTTTTTTTCAAGTTCATGAACATTTTTCCAATTTCTCTATTATTTTTGGAGATCAAGTTGGTGATGATGTCGGCACATAGTGGGGTTTGACCTGTTAACGTACCGTGAAAAGTCGTACAAAGTGAACGCAAAGTTGTGCAAAGTGATTGGAAAGTTTGTAGATATATTTGTATGCTTGACCTAACTTGTTGGCATATAGAAACCCGCAGTTGTGAAGTCAAATAAATGAATAAAAGCGAGATGAAAACAGCCTAAATATGCAGAGTATCACATGAGCTGACTGGCCGTATAAATGCTGGAAAACAGCATGCAAAGTTGGTAAAAGTGTTCGAAACGTTGGCGGAGTTACATGTATATTTAACCTAAGTCATTGGAATGCCAACCCCGCAGTTAAATTACGAAAACATTAAGTAAAAGTCAAGAAAATGCCATATATATAAGCAGATTATGGCAACTGCAAATCGAAAATCGAAGACAAACTGCTTGCAAAGTTTTGAAAAACGATTGCAAAGTTTGTAGATTCGTTTGGGAATGTTACATATGATATTATATTGACGGGTTACATAGTCAAAAGTTCGAAAACGTAAAAAAATATTTCGTAAATTGCCGTTAAAGTAGCGTACTATTATTCGCAGCATGTAGAGGTCATAGGTCAATTCAAGAAGTTACTCGTACAAACGTTATCAGGTTTAAAACAGTGTCAAACATGAAATAGTCGCCAACTCGAGAATATTTCAAATTGCGTAACCAGTAGTGTTGGTAGGTGAAAAGACAAAGTTTAAAGTCAAGCTCAATCGGGCATTGTTAGTTCTTGCATGGGAGACTGCCTGAGAAAACCAGCTAGGGAATTTTTTGTTTGTTTCATCACATACATATCAAACATATGAGACAACGTTCGTGCATCTTTTTTCACGGTAATGTCAATTATTTTTAGTAGAAAAACATGGAAATTTAGGCTTTTTTTCAAGTTCATGAACATTTTTCCAATTTCTCTATTATTTTTGGAGATCAAGTTGGTGATGATGTCGGCACATAGTGGGGTTTGACCTGTTAACGTACCGTGAAAAGTCGTACAAAGTGAACGCAAAGTTGTGCAAAGTGATTGGAAAGTTTGTAGATATATTTGTATGCTTGACCTAACTTGTTGGCATATACAAACCCGCAGTTGTAAAGTCAAATAAATGAATAAAAGCGAGATGAAAACAGCCTATATAAGCAGAGTATCACATGAGCTGACTGGCCTTATAAATGATAGAAAACAGCATGCAAAGTTGGTAAAAGTGTTCGAAACGTTGGCGGAGTTACATGTATATTTAACCTAAGTCATTGGAATGCCAACCCCGCAGTTAAATTACGAAAACGTTAAGTAAAAATCAAGAAAATGCCAGATATATAAGCAGATTATGGCAACTGCAAACCGAAAATCGAAGACAAACTGCTTGCAAAGTTTTGAAAAACGATTGCAAAGTTTGTAGATTCGTTTGGGAATGTTACATATGATATTATATTGACGGGTTACATAGTCAAAAGTTCGAAAACGTAAAAAAATATTTCGTAAATTGCCGTTAAAGTAGCGTACTATTATTAGCAGCATGTAGAGGTCATAGGTCAATTCAAGAAGTTACTCGTACAAACGTTATCAGGTTTAAAACAGTGTCAAACATGAAATAGTCGCCAACTCGAGAATATTTCAAATTGCGTAACCAGTAGTGTTGGTAGGTGAAAAGACAAAGTTTAAAGTCAAGCTCAATCGGGCATTGTTAGTTCTTGCATGGGAGACTGCCTGAGAAAACCAGCTAGGGCATTTTTTTTTTGGTTTCATCACATACATATCAAACATATGAGACAACGTTCGTGCATCTTTTTTCACTGTAATGTCAATTATTTTTAGTAGAAAAACATGGAAATTTAGGCTTTTTTTCAAGTTCATGAACATTTTTCCAATTTCTCTATTATTTTTGGAGATCAAGTTGGTGATGATGTCGGCACATAGTGGGGTTTGACCTGTTAACGTACCGTGAAAAGTCGTACAAAGTGAACGCAAAGTTGTGCAAAGTGATTGGAAAGTTTGTAGATATATTTGTATGCTTGACCTAACTTGTTGGCATATAGAAACCCGCAGTTGTGAAGTCAAATAAATGAATAAAAGCGAGATGAAAACAGCCTAAATATGCAGAGTATCACATGAGCTGACTGGCCGTATAAATGCTGGAAAACAGCATGCAAAGTTGGTAAAAGTGTTCGAAACGTTGGCGGAGTTACATGTATATTTAACCTAAGTCATTGGAATGCCAACCCCGCAGTTAAATTACGAAAACATTAAGTAAAAGTCAAGAAAATGCCAGATATATAAGCAGATTATGGCAACTGCAAACCGAAAATCGAAGACAAACTGCTTGCAAAGTTTTGAAAAACGATTGCAAAGTTTGTAGATTCGTTTGGGAATGTTACATATGATATTATATTGACGGGTTACATAGTCAAAAGTTCGAAAACGTAAAAAAATATTTCGTAAATTGCCGTTAAAGTAGCGTACTATTATTCGCAGCATGTAGAGGTCATAGGTCAATTCAAGAAGTTACTCGTACAAACGTTATCAGGTTTAAAACAGTGTCAAACATGAAATAGTCGCCAACTCGAGAATATTTCAAATTGCGTAACCAGTAGTGTTGGTAGGTGAAAAGACAAAGTTTAAAGTCAAGCTCAATCGGGCATTGTTAGTTCTTGCATGGGAGACTGCCTGAGAAAACCAGCTAGGGAATTTTTTTTTGGTTTCATCACATACATATCAAACATATGAGACAACGTTCGTGCATCTTTTTTCACGGTAATGTCAATTATTTTTAGTAGAAAAACATGGAAATTTAGGCTTTTTTTCAAGTTCATGAACATTTTTCCAATTTCTCTATTATTTTTGGAGATCAAGTTGGTGATGATGTCGGCACATAGTGGGGTTTGACCTGTTAACGTACCGTGAAAAGTCGTACAAAGTGAACGCAAAGTTGTGCAAAGTGATTGGAAAGTTTGTAGATATATTTGTATGCTTTACCTAACTTGTTGGCATATAGAAACCCGCAGTTGTGAAGACAAATAAATGAATAAAAGCGAGATGAAAACAGCCTAAAAATGCAGAGTATCACATGAGCTGACTGGCCGTATAAATGCTGGAAAACAGCATGCAAAGTTGGTAAAAGTGTTCCAAACGTTGGCGGAGTTACATGTATATTTAACCTAAGTCATTGGAATGCCAACCCCACAGTTAAATTACGAAAACATTAAGTAAAAGTCAAGAAAATGCCAGATATATAAGCAGATTATGGCAACTGCAAACCGAAAATCGAAGACAAACTGCTTGCAAAGTTTTGAAAAACGATTGCAAAGTTTGTAGATTCGTTTGGGAATGTTACATATGATATTATTTTGACGGGTTCCATAGTCAAAAGTTCGAAAACGTAAAAAAAATATTTCGTAAATTACCGTTAAAGTAGTGTACTATTATTCGCAGCATGTAGAGGTCATAGGTCAATTCAAGAAGTTACTCGTACAAATGCTATCAGGTGTAAAACAGTGTCAAACATGAAATAGTCGCCAACTCGAGTATATTTCAAATTCCGTAACCAGTAGTGTTGGTAGGTGAAGAGCCAAAGTTTAAAGTCAAGCTCAATCGGGCATGGTTAGTTCTTGCATGGGAGACTGCCTGAGAAAACCAGCTATGGAAATTTTTTTTGGTTTCATCACATACATATAAAACATTTGAGACAACGTTCGTGCATCTTTTTTTCACTGTAATGTCAATTATTTTTAGCAGAATAACATGGAAATTTAGGCATGTTTTCAAGTTCATGAACATTTTTCCAATTTCTCTATTATTTTTGGAGATCAAGTTGGTGATGATGTCGGCACATACTGGGGTTTGACCTGTTAACGTACCGTGAAAAGTCGTACAAAGTGAACGCAAAGTTGTGCAAAGTGATTGGAAAGTTTGTAGATATATTTGTATGCTTTACCTAACTTGTTGGCATATAGAAACCCGCAGTTGTGAAGACAAATAAATGAATAAAAGCGAGATGAAAACAGCCTAAAAATGCAGAGTATCACATGAGCTGACTGGCCGTATAAATGCTGGAAAACAGCATGCAAAGTTGGTAAAAGTGTTCCAAACGTTGGCGGAGTTACATGTATATTTAACCTAAGTCATTGGAATGCCAACCCCACAGTTAAATTACGAAAACATTAAGTAAAAGTCAAGAAAATGCCAGATATATAAGCAGATTATGGCAACTGCAAACCGAAAATCGAAGACAAACTGCTTGCAAAGTTTTGAAAAACGATTGCAAAGTTTGTAGATTCGTTTGGGAATGTTACATATGATATTATTTTGACGGGTTCCATAGTCAAAAGTTCGAAAACGTAAAAAAAATATTTCGTAAATTACCGTTAAAGTAGTGTACTATTATTCGCAGCATGTAGAGGTCATAGGTCAATTCAAGAAGTTACTCGTACAAATGCTATCAGGTGTAAAACAGTGTCAAACATGAAATAGTCGCCAACTCGAGTATATTTCAAATTCCGTAACCAGTAGTGTTGGTAGGTGAAGAGCCAAAGTTTAAAGTCAAGCTCAATCGGGCATGGTTAGTTCTTGCATGGGAGACTGCCTGAGAAAACCAGCTATGGAAATTTTTTTTGGTTTCATCACATACATATAAAACATTTGAGACAACGTTCGTGCATCTTTTTTTCACTGTAATGTCAATTATTTTTAGCAGAATAACATGGAAATTTAGGCTTTTTTTCAAGTTCATGAACATTTTTCCAATTTCTCTATTATTTTTGGAGATCAAGTTGGTGATGATGTCGGCACATAGTGGGGTTTGACCTGTTAACGTACCGTGAAAAGTCGTACAAAGTGAACGCAAAGTTGTGCAAAGTGATTGGAAAGTTTGTAGATATATTTGTATGCTTGACCTAACTTGTTGGCATATAGAAACCCGCAGTTGTGAAGTCAAATAAATGAATAAAAGCGAGATGAAAACAGCCTAAATATGCAGAGTATCACATGAGCTGACTGGCCGTATAAATGCTGGAAAACAGCATGCAAAGTTGGTAAAAGTGTTCGAAACGTTGGCGGAGTTACATGTATATTTAACCTAAGTCATTGGAATGCCAACCCCGCAGTTAAATTACGAAAACATTAAGTAAAAGTCAAGAAAATGCCAGATATATAAGCAGATTATGGCAACTGCAAACCGAAAATCGAAGACAAACTGCTTGCAAAGTTTTGAAAAACGATTGCAAAGTTTGTAGATTCGTTTGGGAATGTTACATATGATATTATATTGACGGGTTACATAGTCAAAAGTTCGAAAACGTAAAAAAATATTTCGTAAATTGCCGTTAAAGTAGCGTACTATTATTCGCAGCATGTAGAGGTCATAGGTCAATTCAAGAAGTTACTCGTACAAACGTTATCAGGTTTAAAACAGTGTCAAACATGAAATAGTCGCCAACTCGAGAATATTTCAAATTGCGTAACCAGTAGTGTTGGTAGGTGAAAAGACAAAGTTTAAAGTCAAGCTCAATCGGGCATTGTTAGTTCTTGCATGGGAGACTGCCTGAGAAAACCAGCTAGGGAATTTTTTTTTGGTTTCATCACATACATATCAAACATATGAGACAACGTTCGTGCATCTTTTTTCACGGTAATGTCAATTATTTTTAGTAGAAAAACATGGAAATTTAGGCTTTTTTTCAAGTTCATGAACATTTTTCCAATTTCTCTATTATTTTTGGAGATCAAGTTGGTGATGATGTCGGCACATAGTGGGGTTTGACCTGTTAACGTACCGTGAAAAGTCGTACAAAGTGAACGCAAAGTTGTGCAAAGTGATTGGAAAGTTTGTAGATATATTTGTATGCTTTACCTAACTTGTTGGCATATAGAAACCCGCAGTTGTGAAGACAAATAAATGAATAAAAGCGAGATGAAAACAGCCTAAAAATGCAGAGTATCACATGAGCTGACTGGCCGTATAAATGCTGGAAAACAGCATGCAAAGTTGGTAAAAGTGTTCCAAACGTTGGCGGAGTTACATGTATATTTAACCTAAGTCATTGGAATGCCAACCCCACAGTTAAATTACGAAAACATTAAGTAAAAGTCAAGAAAATGCCAGATATATAAGCAGATTATGGCAACTGCAAACCGAAAATCGAAGACAAACTGCTTGCAAAGTTTTGAAAAACGATTGCAAAGTTTGTAGATTCGTTTGGGAATGTTACATATGATATTATTTTGACGGGTTCCATAGTCAAAAGTTCGAAAACGTAAAAAAAATATTTCGTAAATTACCGTTAAAGTAGTGTACTATTATTCGCAGCATGTAGAGGTCATAGGTCAATTCAAGAAGTTACTCGTACAAATGCTATCAGGTGTAAAACAGTGTCAAACATGAAATAGTCGCCAACTCGAGTATATTTCAAATTCCGTAACCAGTAGTGTTGGTAGGTGAAGAGCCAAAGTTTAAAGTCAAGCTCAATCGGGCATGGTTAGTTCTTGCATGGGAGACTGCCTGAGAAAACCAGCTATGGAAATTTTTTTTGGTTTCATCACATACATATAAAACATTTGAGACAACGTTCGTGCATCTTTTTTTCACTGTAATGTCAATTATTTTTAGCAGAATAACATGGAAATTTAGGCATGTTTTCAAGTTCATGAACATTTTTCCAATTTCTCTATTATTTTTGGAGATCAAGTTGGTGATGATGTCGGCACATACTGGGGTTTGACCTGTTAACGTACCGTGAAAAGTCGTACAAAGTGAACGCAAAGTTGTGCAAAGTGATTGGAAAGTTTGTAGATATATTTGTATGCTTTACCTAACTTGTTGGCATATAGAAACCCGCAGTTGTGAAGACAAATAAATGAATAAAAGCGAGATGAAAACAGCCTAAAAATGCAGAGTATCACATGAGCTGACTGGCCGTATAAATGCTGGAAAACAGCATGCAAAGTTGGTAAAAGTGTTCCAAACGTTGGCGGAGTTACATGTATATTTAACCTAAGTCATTGGAATGCCAACCCCACAGTTAAATTACGAAAACATTAAGTAAAAGTCAAGAAAATGCCAGATATATAAGCAGATTATGGCAACTGCAAACCGAAAATCGAAGACAAACTGCTTGCAAAGTTTTGAAAAACGATTGCAAAGTTTGTAGATTCGTTTGGGAATGTTACATATGATATTATTTTGACGGGTTCCATAGTCAAAAGTTCGAAAACGTAAAAAAAATATTTCGTAAATTACCGTTAAAGTAGTGTACTATTATTCGCAGCATGTAGAGGTCATAGGTCAATTCAAGAAGTTACTCGTACAAATGCTATCAGGTGTAAAACAGTGTCAAACATGAAATAGTCGCCAACTCGAGTATATTTCAAATTCCGTAACCAGTAGTGTTGGTAGGTGAAGAGCCAAAGTTTAAAGTCAAGCTCAATCGGGCATGGTTAGTTCTTGCATGGGAGACTGCCTGAGAAAACCAGCTATGGAAATTTTTTTTGGTTTCATCACATACATATAAAACATTTGAGACAACGTTCGTGCATCTTTTTTTCACTGTAATGTCAATTATTTTTAGCAGAATAACATGGAAATTTAGGCATGTTTTCAAGTTCATGAACATTTTTCCAATTTCTCTATTATTTTTGGAGATCAAGTTGGTGATGATGTCGGCACATACTGGGGTTTGACCTGTTAACGTACCGTGAAAAGTCGTACAAAGTGAACGCAAAGTTGTGCAAAGTGATTGGAAAGTTTGTAGATATATTTGTATGCTTTACCTAACTTGTTGGCATATAGAAACCCGCAGTTGTGAAGACAAATAAATGAATAAAAGCGAGATGAAAACAGCCTAAAAATGCAGAGTATCACATGAGCTGACTGGCCGTATAAATGCTGGAAAACAGCATGCAAAGTTGGTAAAAGTGTTCCAAACGTTGGCGGAGTTACATGTATATTTAACCTAAGTCATTGGAATGCCAACCCCACAGTTAAATTACGAAAACATTAAGTAAAAGTCAAGAAAATGCCAGATATATAAGCAGATTATGGCAACTGCAAACCGAAAATCGAAGACAAACTGCTTGCAAAGTTTTGAAAAACGATTGCAAAGTTTGTAGATTCGTTTGGGAATGTTACATATGATATTATTTTGACGGGTTCCATAGTCAAAAGTTCGAAAACGTAAAAAAAATATTTCGTAAATTACCGTTAAAGTAGTGTACTATTATTCGCAGCATGTAGAGGTCATAGGTCAATTCAAGAAGTTACTCGTACAAATGCTATCAGGTGTAAAACAGTGTCAAACATGAAATAGTCGCCAACTCGAGTATATTTCAAATTCCGTAACCAGTAGTGTTGGTAGGTGAAGAGCCAAAGTTTAAAGTCAAGCTCAATCGGGCATTGTTAGTTCTTGCATGGGAGACTGCCTGAGAAAACCAGCTATGGAAATTTTTTTTGGTTTCATCACATACATATAAAACATTTGAGACAACGTTCGTGCATCTTTTTTTCACTGTAATGTCAATTATTTTTAGCAGAATAACATGGAAATTTAGGCATGTTTTCAAGTTCATGAACATTTTTCCAATTTCTCTATTATTTTTGGAGATCAAGTTGGTGATGATGTCGGCACATACTGGGGTTTGACCTGTTAACGTACCGTGAAAAGTCGTACAAAGTGAACGCAAAGTTGTGCAAAGTGATTGGAAAGTTTGTAGATATATTTGTATGCTTTACCTAACTTGTTGGCATATAGAAACCCGCAGTTGTGAAGTCAAATAAATGAATAAAAGCGAGATGAAAACAGCCTATATAAGCAGAGTATCACATGAGCTGACTGGCCGTATAAATGCTGGAAAACAGCATGCAAAGTTGGTAAAAGTGTTCGAAACGTTGGCGGAGTTACATGTATATTTAACCTAAGTCATTGGAATGCCAACCCCGCAGTTAAATTACGAAAACATTAAATAAAAGTCAAGAAAATGCCAGATATATAAGCAGATTATGGCAACTGCAAACCGAAAATCGAAGACAAACTGCTTGCAAAGTTTTGAAAAACGATTGCAAAGTTTGTAGATTCGTTTGGGAATGTTACATATGATATTATTTTGACGGGTTCCATAGTCAAAAGTTCGAAAACGTAAAAAAAATATTTCGTAAATTACCGTTAAATTAGTGTACTATTATTCGCAGCATGTAGAGGTCATAGGTCAATTCAAGAAGTTACTCGTACAAATGCTATCAGGTGTAAAACAGTGTCAAACATGAAATTGTCGCCAACTCGAGTATATTTCAAATTGCGTAACCAGTAGTGTTGGTAGGTGAAGAGCCAAAGTTTAAAGTCAAGCGCAATCGGGCATGGTTAGTTCTTGCATGGGAGACTGCCTGAGAAAACCAGCTATGGAAATTTTGTTTGGTTTCATCACATACATATAAAACATTTGAGACAACGTTCGTGCATCTTTTTTTCACTGTAATGTCAATTATTTTTAGCAGAATAACATGGAAATTTAGGCATGTTTTCAAGTTCATGAACATTTTTCCAATTTCTCTATTATTTTTGGAGATCAAGTTGGTGATGATGTCGGCACATAGTGGGGTTTGACCTGTTAACGTACCGTGAAAAGTCGTACAAAGTGAACGCAAAGTTGTGCAAAGTGATTGGAAAGTTTGTAGATATATTTGTATGCTTGACCTAACTTGTTGGCATATACAAACCCGCAGTTGTAAAGTGAAATAAATGAATAAAAGCGAGATGAAAACAGCCTATATAAGCAGAGTATCACATGAGCTGACTGGCCTTATAAATGATAGAAAACAGCATGCAAAGTTGGTAAAAGTGTTCGAAACGTTGGCGGAGTTACATGTATATTTAACCTAAGTCATTGGAATGCCAACCCCGCAGTTAAATTACGAAAACATTAAGTAAAAGTCAAGAAAATGCCAGATATATAAGCAGATTATGGCAACTGCAAACCGAAAATCGAAGACAAACTGCTTGCAAAGTTTTGAAAAACGATTGCAAAGTTTGTAGATTCGTTTGGGAATGTTACATATGATATTATATTGACGGGTTACATAGTCAAAAGTTCGAAAACGTAAAAAAATATTTCGTAAATTGCCGTTAAAGTAGCGTACTATTATTCGCAGCATGTAGAGGTCATAGGTCAATTCAAGAAGTTACTCGTACAAACGTTATCAGGTTTAAAACAGTGTCAAACATGAAATAGTCGCCAACTGGAGAATATTTCAAATTGCGTAACCAGTAGTGTTGGTAGGTGAAAAGACAAAGTTTAAAGTCAAGCTCAATCGGGCATTGTTAGTTCTTGCATGGGAGACTGCCTGAGAAAACCAGCTAGGGCATTTTTTTTTTGGTTTCATCACATACATATCAAACATATGAGACAACGTTCGTGCATCTTTTTTCACTGTAATGTCAATTATTTTTAGTAGAAAAACATGGAAATTTAGGCTTTTTTTCAAGTTCATGAACATTTTTCCAATTTCTCTATTGTTTTTGGAGATCAAGTTGGTGATGATGTCGGCACATAGTGGGGTTTGACCTGTTAACGTACCGTGAAAAGTCGTACAAAGTGAACGCAAAGTTGTGCAAAGTGATTGGAAAGTTTGTAGATATATTTGTATGCTTTACCTAACTTGTTGGCATATACAAACCCGCAGTTGTAAAGTCAAATAAATGAATAAAAGCGAGATGAAAACAGCCTATATAAGCAGAGTATCACATGAGCTGACTGGCCGTATAAATGCTGGAAAACAGCATGCAAAGTTGGTAAAAGTGTTCGAAACGTTGGCGGAGTTACATGTATATTTAACCTAAGTCATTGGAATGCCAACCCCGCACTTAAATTACGAAAACATTCAGTAAAAGTCAAGAAAATGCCAGATATATAAGCAGATTATGGCAACTGCAAACCGAAAATCGAAGACAAACTGCTTGCAAAGTTTAGAAAAACGATTGCAAAGTTTGTAGATTCGTTTGGGAATGTTACATATGATATTATTTTGACGGGTTCCATAGTCAAAAGTTCGAAAACGTAAAAAAAATATTTCGTAAATTACCGTTAAAGTAGTGTACTATTATTCGCAGCATGTAGAGGTCATAGGTCAATTCAAGAAGTTACTCGTACAAATGCTATCAGGTGTAAAACAGTGTCAAACATGAAATAGTCGCCAACTCGAGTATATTTCAAATTCCGTAACCAGTAGTGTTGGTAGGTGAAGAGCCAAAGTTTAAAGTCAAGCTCAATCGGGCATGGTTAGTTCTTGCATGGGAGACTGCCTGAGAAAACCAGCTATGGAAATTTTTTTGGGTTTCATCACATACCTATAAAACATTTGAGACAACGTTCGTGCATCTTTTTTTCACTGTAATGTCAATTATTTTTAGCAGAATAACATGGAAATTTAGGCATGTTTTCAAGTTCATGAACATTTTTCCAATTTCTCTATTATTTTTGGAGATCAAGTTGGTGATGATGTCGGCACATAGTGGGGTTTGACCTGTTAACGTACCGTGAAAAGTCGTACAAAGTGAACGCAAAGTTGTGCAAAGTGATTGGAAAGTTTGTAGATATATTTGTATGCTTGACCTAACTTGTTGGCATATACAAACCCGCAGTTGTAAAGTCAAATAAATGAATAAAAGCGAGATGAAAACAGCCTATATAACCAGAGTATCACATGAGCTGACTGGCCTTATAAATGATAGAAAACAGCATGCAAAGTTGGTAAAAGTGTTCGAAACGTTGGCGGAGTTACATGTATATTTAACCTAAGTCATTGGAATGCCAACCTCGCAGTTAAATTACGAAAACATTAAGTAAAAGTCAAGAAAATGCCAGATATATAAGCAGATTATGGCAACTGCAAACCGAAAATCGAAGACAAACTGCTTGCAAAGTTTTGAAAAACGATTGCAAAGTTTGTAGATTCGTTTGGAAATATTACATATGATATTATATTGACGGGTTACATAGTCAAAAGTTCGAAAACGTAAAAAAATATTTCGTAAATTGCCGTTAAAGTAGCGTACTATTATTCGCAGCATGTAGAGGTCATAGGTCAATTCAAGAAGTTACTCGTACAAACGTTATCAGGTTTAAAACAGTGTCAAACATGAAATAGTCGCCAACTCGAGAATATTTCTAATTGCGTAACCAGTAGTGTTGGTAGGTGAAAAGACAAAGTTTAAAGTCAAGCTCAATCGGGCATTGTTAGTTCTTGCATGGGAGACTGCCTGAGAAAACCAGCTAGGGCATTTTTTTTTTGGTTTCATCACATACATATCAAACATATGAGACAACGTTCGTGCATCTTTTTTCACTGTAATGTCAATTATTTTTAGTAGAAAAACATGGAAATTTAGGCTTTTTTTCAAGTTCATGAACATTTTTCCAATTTCTCTATTGTTTTTGGAGATCAAGTTGGTGATGATGTCGGCACATAGTGGGGTTTGACCTGTTAACGTACCGTGAAAAGTCGTACAAAGTGAACGCAAAGTTGTGCAAAGTGATTGGAAAGTTTGTAGATATATTTGTATGCTTTACCTAACTTGTTGGCATATACAAACCCGCAGTTGTAAAGTCAAATAAATGAATAAAAGCGAGATGAAAACAGCCTATATAAGCAGAGTATCACATGAGCTGACTGGCCTTATAAATGATAGAAAACAGCATGCAAAGTTGGTAAAAGTGTTCGAAACGTTGGCGGAGTTACATGTATATTTAACCTAAGTCATTGGAATGCCAACCTCGCAGTTAAATTACGAAAACATTAAGTAAAAGTCAAGAAAATGCCAGATATATAAGCAGATTATGGCAACTGCAAACCGAAAATCGAAGACAAACTGCTTGCAAAGTTTTGAAAAACGATTGCAAAGTTTGTAGATTCGTTTGGGAATATTACATATGATATTATATTGACGGGTTACATAGTCAAAAGTTCGAAAACGTAAAAAAATATTTCGTAAATTGCCGTTAAAGTATCGTACTATTATTCGCAGCATGTAGAGGTCATAGGTCAATTCAAGAAGTTACTCGTACAAACGTTATCAGGTTTAAAACAGTGTCAAACATGAAATAGTCGCCAACTCGAGAATATTTCAAATTGCGTAACCAGTAGTGTTGGTAGGTGAAAAGACAAAGTTTAAAGTCAAGCTCAATCGGGCATTGTTAGTTCTTGCATGGGAGACTGCCTGAGAAAACCAGCTAGGGAATTTTTTTTTTGTTTCATCACATACATATCAAACATATGAGACAACGTTCGTGCATCTTTTTTCACGGTAATGTCAATTATTTTTAGTAGAAAAACATGGAAATTTAGGCTTTTTTTCAAGTTCATGAACATTTTTCCAATTTCTCTATTATTTTTGGAGATCAAGTTGGTGATGATGTCGGCACATAGTGGGGTTTGACCTGTTAACGTACCGTGAAAAGTCGTACAAAGTGAACGCAAAGTTGTGCAAAGTGATTGGAAAGTTTGTAGATATATTTGTATGCTTGACCTAACTTGTTGGCATATACAAACCCGCAGTTGTAAAGTCAAATAAATGAATAAAAGCGAGATGAAAACAGCCTATATAAGCAGAGTATCACATGAGCTGACTGGCCTTATAAATGATAGAAAACAGCATGCAAAGTTGGTAAAAGTGTTCGAAACGTTGGCGGAGTTACATGTATATTTAACCTAAGTCATTGGAATGCCAACCCCGCAGTTAAATTACGAAAACGTTAAGTAAAAATCAAGAAAATGCCAGATATATAAGCAGATTATGGCAACTGCAAACCGAAAATCGAAGACAAACTGCTTGCAAAGTTTTGAAAAACGATTGCAAAGTTTGTAGATTCGTTTGGGAATGTTACATATGATATTATATTGACGGGTTACATAGTCAAAAGTTCGAAAACGTAAAAAAATATTTCGTAAATTGCCGTTAAAGTAGCGTACTATTATTAGCAGCATGTAGAGGTCATAGGTCAATTCAAGAAGTTACTCGTACAAACGTTATCAGGTTTAAAACAGTGTCAAACATGAAATAGTCGCCAACTCGAGAATATTTCAAATTGCGTAACCAGTAGAGTTGGTAGGTGAAAAGACAAAGTTTAAAGTCAAGCTCAATCGGGCATTGTTAGTTCTTGCATGGGAGACTGCCTGAGAAAACCAGCTAGGGCATTTTTTTTTTGGTTTCATCACATACATATCAAACATATGAGACAACGTTCGTGCATCTTTTTTCACTGTAATGTCAATTATTTTTAGTAGAAAAACATGGAAATTTAGGCTTTTTTTCAAGTTCATGAACATTTTTCCAATTTCTCTATTATTTTTGGAGATCAAGTTGGTGATGATGTCGGCACATAGTGGGGTTTGACCTGTTAACGTACCGTGAAAAGTCGTACAAAGTGAACGCAAAGTTGTGCAAAGTGATTGGAAAGTTTGTAGATATATTTGTATGCTTGACCTAACTTGTTGGCATATAGAAACCCGCAGTTGTGAAGTCAAATAAATGAATAAAAGCGAGATGAAAACAGCCTAAATATGCAGAGTATCACATGAGCTGACTGGCCGTATAAATGCTGGAAAACAGCATGCAAAGTTGGTAAAAGTGTTCGAAACGTTGGCGGAGTTACATGTATATTTAACCTAAGTCATTGGAATGCCAACCCCGCAGTTAAATTACGAAAACATTAAGTAAAAGTCAAGAAAATGCCATATATATAAGCAGATTATGGCAACTGCAAACCGAAAATCGAAGACAAACTGCTTGCAAAGTTTTGAAAAACGATTTCAAAGTTTGTAGATTCGTTTGGGAATGTTACATATGATATTATATTGACGGGTTACATAGTCAAAAGTTCGAAAACGTAAAAAAATATTTCGTAAATTGCCGTTAAAGTAGCGTACTATTATTCGCAGCATGTAGAGGTCATAGGTCAATTCAAGAAGTTACTCGTACAAACGTTATCAGGTTTAAAACAGTGTCAAACATGAAATAGTCGCCAACTCGAGAATATTTCAAATTGCGTAACCAGTAGTGTTGGTAGGTGAAAAGACAAAGTTTAAAGTCAAGCTCAATCGGGCATTGTTAGTTCTTGCATGGGAGACTGCCTGAGAAAACCAGCTAGGGAATTTTTTTTTTGTTTCATCACATACATATCAAACATATGAGACAACGTTCGTGCATCTTTTTTCACGGTAATGTCAATTATTTTTAGTAGAAAAACATGGAAATTTAGGCTTTTTTTCAAGTTCATGAACATTTTTCCAATTTCTCTATTATTTTTGGACATCAAGTTGGTGATGATGTCGGCACATAGTGGGGTTTGACCTGTTAACGTACCGTGAAAAGTCGTACAAAGTGAACGCAAAGTTGTGCAAAGTGATTGGAAAGTTTGTAGATATATTTGTATGCTTGACCTAACTTGTTGGCATATACAAACCCGCAGTTGTAAAGTCAAATAAATGAATAAAAGCGAGATGAAAACAGCCTATATAAGCAGAGTATCACATGAGCTGACTGGCCTTATAAATGATAGAAAACAGCATGCAAAGTTGGTAAAAGTGTTCGAAACGTTGGCGGAGTTACATGTATATTTAACCTAAGTCATTGGAATGCCAACCCCGCAGTTAAATTACGAAAACGTTAAGTAAAAATCAAGAAAATGCCAGATATATAAGCAGATTATGGCAACTGCAAACCGAAAATCGAAGACAAACTGCTTGCAAAGTTTTGAAAAACGATTGCAAAGTTTGTAGATTCGTTTGGGAATGTTACATATGATATTATATTGACGGGTTACATAGTCAAAAGTTCGAAAACGTAAAAAAATATTTCGTAAATTGCCGTTAAAGTAGCGTACTATTATTAGCAGCATGTAGAGGTCATAGGTCAATTCAAGAAGTTACTCGTACAAACGTTATCAGGTTTAAAACAGTGTCAAACATGAAATAGTCGCCAACTCGAGAATATTTCAAATTGCGTAACCAGTAGAGTTGGTAGGTGAAAAGACAAAGTTTAAAGTCAAGCTCAATCGGGCATTGTTAGTTCTTGCATGGGAGACTGCCTGAGAAAACCAGCTAGGGCATTTTTTTTTGGTTTCATCACATACATATCAAACATATGAGACAACGTTCGTGCATCTTTTTTCACTGTAATGTCAATTATTTTTAGTAGAAAAACATGGAAATTTAGGCTTTTTTTCAAGTTCATGAACATTTTTCCAATTTCTCTATTATTTTTGGAGATCAAGTTGGTGATGATGTCGGCACATAGTGGGGTTTGACCTGTTAACGTACCGTGAAAAGTCGTACAAAGTGAACGCAAAGTTGTGCAAAGTGATTGGAAAGTTTGTAGATATATTTGGATGCTTGACCTAACTTGTTGGCATATACAAACCCGCAGTTGTAAAGTCAAATAAATGAATAAAAGCGAGATGAAAACAGCCTATATAAGCAGAGTATCACATGAGCTGACTGGCCTTATAAATGATAGAAAACAGCATGCAAAGTTGGTAAAAGTGTTCGAAACGTTGGCGGAGTTACATGTATATTTAACCTAAGTCATTGGAATGCCAACCCCGCAGTTAAATTATGAAAACATTAAGTAAAAGTCAAGAAAATGCCAGATATATAAGCAGATTATGGCAACTGCAAACCGAAAATCGAAGACAAACTGCTTGCAAAGTTTTGAAAAACGATTGCAAAGTTTGTAGATTCGTTTGGGAATGTTACATATGATATTATTTTGACGGGTTCCATAGTCAAAAGTTCGAAAACGTAAAAAAAAATATTTCGTAAATTACCGTTAAAGTAGTGTACTATTATTCGCAGCATGTAGAGGTAATAGGTCAATTAAAGAAGTTACTCGTACAAATGCTATCAGGTGTAAAACAGTGTCAAACATGAAATAGTCGCCAACTCGAGTATATTTCAAATTCCGTAACCAATAGTGTTGGTAGGTGAAGAGCCAAAGTTTAAAGTCAAGCTCAATCGGGCATGGTTAGTTCTTGCATGGGAGACTGCCTGAGAAAACCAGCTATGGAAATTGTTTTTGGTTTCATCACATACATATAAAACATTTGAGACAACGTTCGTGCATCTTTTTTTCACTGTAATGTCAATTATTTTTAGCAGAATAACATGGAAATTTAGGCATGTTTTCAAGTTCATGAACATTTTTCCAACTTCTCTATTATTTTTGGAGATCAAGTTGGTGATGATGTCGGCACATAGTGGGGTTTGACCTGTTAACGTCCCGTGAAAAGTCGTACAAAGTGAACGCAAAGTTGTGCAAAGTGATTGGAAAGTTTGTAGATATATTTGTATGCTTGACCTAACTTGTTGGCATATACAAACCCGCAGTTGTAAAGTCAAATAAATGAATAAAAGCGAGATGAAAACAGCCTATATAAGCAGAGTATCACATGAGCTGACTGGCCTTATAAATGATAGAAAACAGCATGCAAAGTTGGTAAAAGTGTTCGAAACGTTGGCGGAGTTACATGTATATTTAACCTAAGTCATTGGAATGCCAACCCCGCAGTTAAATTACGAAAACGTTAAGTAAAAATCAAGAAAATGCCAGATATATAAGCAGATTATGGCAACTGCAAACCGAAAATCGAAGACAAACTGCTTGCAAAGTTTTGAAAAACGATTGCAAAGTTTGTAGATTCGTTTGGGAATGTTACATATGATATTATATTGACGGGTTACATAGTCAAAAGTTCGAAAACGTAAAAAAATATTTCGTAAATTGCCGTTAAAGTAGCGTACTATTATTAGCAGCATGTAGAGGTCATAGGTCAATTCAAGAAGTTACTCGTACAAACGTTATCAGGTTTAAAACAGTGTCAAACATGAAATAGTCGCCAACTCGAGAATATTTCAAATTGCGTAACCAGTAGTGTTGGTAGGTGAAAAGACAAAGTTTAAAGTCAAGCTCAATCGGGCATGGGTAGTTCTTGCATGGGAGAGTGCCTGAGAAAACCAGCTAGGGATTTTTTTTTGTTTCATCACATACATATCAAACATATGAGACAACGTTCGTGCATCTTTTTTTCACTGTAATGTCAATTATTTTTAGTAGAAAAACATGGAAATTTAGGCATGTTTTCAAGTTCATGAACATTTTTCCAATTTCTCTGTTATTTTTGGAGATCAAGTTGGTGATGATGTCGGCACATAGTGGGGTTTGACCTGTTAACGTACCGTGAAAAGTCGTACAAAGTGAACGCAAAGTTGTGCAAAGTGATTGGAAAGTTTGTAGATATATTTGTATGCTTTACCTAACTTGTTGGCATATAGAAACCCGCAGTTGTGAAGACAAATAAATGAATAAAAGCGAGATGAAAACAGCCTAAAAATGCAGAGTATCACATGAGCTGACTGGCCGTATAAATGCTGGAAAACAGCATGCAAAGTTGGTAAAAGTGTTCCAAACGTTGGCGGAGTTACATGTATATTTAACCTAAGTCATTGGAATGCCAACCCCGCAGTTAAATTACGAAAACATTAAGTAAAAGTCAAGAAAATGCCATATATATAAGCAGATTATGGCAACTGCAAACCGAAAATCGAAGACAAACTGCTTGCAAAGTTTTGAAAAACGATTGCAAAGTTTGTAGATTCGTTTGGGAATGTTACATATGATATTATATTGACGGGTTACATAGTCAAAAGTTCGAAAACGTAAAAAAATATTTCGTAAATTGCCGTTAAAGTAGCGTACTATTATTCGCAGCATGTAGAGGTCATAGGTCAATTCAAGAAGTTACTCGTACAAACGTTATCAGGTTTAAAACAGTGTCAAACATGAAATAGTCGCCAACTCGAGAATATTTCAAATTGCGTAACCAGTAGTGTTGGTAGGTGAAAAGACAAAGTTTAAAGTCAAGCTCAATCGGGCATTGTTAGTTCTTGCATGGGAGACTGCCTGAGAAAACCAGCTAGGGAATTTTTTTTTGTTTCATCACATACATATCAAACATATGAGACAACGTTCGTGCATCTTTTTTCACGGTAATGTCAATTATTTTTAGTAGAAAAACATGGAAATTTAGGCTTTTTTTCAAGTTCATGAACATTTTTCCAATTTCTCTATTATTTTTGGAGATCAAGTTGGTGATGATGTCGGCACATAGTGGGGTTTGACCTGTTAACGTACCGTGAAAAGTCGTACAAAGTGAACGCAAAGTTGTGCAAAGTGATTGGAAAGTTTGTAGATATATTTGTATGCTTGACCTAACTTGTTGGCATATACAAACCCGCAGTTGTAAAGTCAAATAAATGAATAAAAGCGAGATGAAAACAGCCTATATAAGCAGAGTATCACATGAGCTGACTGGCCTTATAAATGATAGAAAACAGCATGCAAAGTTGGTAAAAGTGTTCGAAACGTTGGCGGAGTTACATGTATATTTAACCTAAGTCATTGGAATGCCAACCCCGCAGTTAAATTACGAAAACGTTAAGTAAAAATCAAGAAAATGCCAGATATATAAGCAGATTATGGCAACTGCAAACCGAAAATCGAAGACAAACTGCTTGCAAAGTTTTGAAAAACGATTGCAAAGTTTGTAGATTCGTTTGGGAATGTTACATATGATATTATATTGACGGGTTACATAGTCAACAGTTCGAAAACGTAAAAAAATATTTCGTAAATTGCCGTTAAAGTAGCGTACTATTATTAGCAGCATGTAGAGGTCATAGGTCAATTCAAGAAGTTACTCGTACAAACGTTATCAGGTTTAAAACAGTGTCAAACATGAAATAGTCGCCAACTCGAGAATATTTCAAATTGCGTAACCAGTAGAGTTGGTAGGTGAAAAGACAAAGTTTAATGTCAAGCTCAATCGGGCATTGTTAGTTCTTGCATGGGAGACTGCCTGAGAAAACCAGCTAGGGCATTTTTTTTTTGGTTTCATCACATACATATCAAACATATGAGACAACGTTCGTGCATCTTTTTTCACTGTAATGTCAATTATTTTTAGTAGAAAAACATGGAAATTTAGGCTTTTTTTCAAGTTCATGAACATTTTTCCAATTTCTCTATTATTTTTGGAGATCAAGTTGGTGATGATGTCGGCACATAGTGGGGTTTGACCTGTTAACGTACCGTGAAAAGTCGTACAAAGTGAACGCAAAGTTGTGCAAAGTGATTGGAAAGTTTGTAGATATATTTGTATGCTTGACCTAACTTGTTGGCATATACAAACCCGCAGTTGTAAAGTCAAATAAATGAATAAAAGCGAGATGAAAACAGCCTATATAAGCAGAGTATCACATGAGCTGACTGGCCTTATAAATGATAGAAAACAGCATGCAAAGTTGGTAAAAGTGTTCGAAACGTTGGCGGAGTTACATGTATATTTAACCTAAGTCATTGGAATGCCAACCCCGCAGTTAAATTATGAAAACATTAAGTAAAAGTCAAGAAAATGCCAGATATATAAGCAGATTATGGCAACTGCAAACCGAAAATCGAAGACAAACTGCTTGCAAAGTTTTGAAAAACGATTGCAAAGTTTGTAGATTCGTTTGGGAATGTTACATATGATATTATTTTGACGGGTTCCATAGTCAAAAGTTCGAAAACGTAAAAAAAAATATTTCGTAAATTACCGTTAAAGTAGTGTACTATTATTCGCAGCATGTAGAGGTCATAGGTCAATTCAAGAAGTTACTCGTACAAATGCTATCAGGTGTAAAACAGTGTCAAACATGAAATAGTCGCCAACTCGAGTATATTTCAAATTCCGTAACCAGTAGTGTTGGTAGGTGAAGAGCCAAAGTTTAAAGTCAAGCTCAATCGGGCATGGTTAGTTCTTGCATGGGAGACTGCCTGAGAAAACCAGCTATGGAAATTTTTTTTGGTTTCATCACATACATATAAAACATTTGAGACAACGTTCGTGCATCTTTTTTTCACTGTAATGTCAATTATTTTTAGCAGAATAACATGGAAATTTAGGCATGTTTTCAAGTTCATGAACATTTTTCCAATTTCTCTATTATTTTTGGAGATCAAGTTGGTGATGATGTCGGCACATACTGGGGTTTGACCTGTTAACGTACCGTGAAAAGTCGTACAAAGTGAACGCAAAGTTGTGCAAAGTGATTGGAAAGTTTGTAGATATATTTGTATGCTTTACCTAACTTGTTGGCATATAGAAACCCGCAGTTGTGAAGACAAATAAATGAATAAAAGCGAGATGAAAACAGCCTAAAAATGCAGAGTATCACATGAGCTGACTGGCCGTATAAATGCTGGAAAACAGCATGCAAAGTTGGTAAAAGTGTTCCAAACGTTGGCGGAGTTACATGTATATTTAACCTAAGTCATTGGAATGCCAACCCCACAGTTAAATTACGAAAACATTAAGTAAAAGTCAAGAAAATGCCAGATATATAAGCAGATTATGGCAACTGCAAACCGAAAATCGAAGACAAACTGCTTGCAAAGTTTTGAAAAACGATTGCAAAGTTTGTAGATTCGTTTGGGAATGTTACATATGATATTATTTTGACGGGTTCCATAGTCAAAAGTTCGAAAACGTAAAAAAAATATTTCGTAAATTACCGTTAAAGTAGTGTACTATTATTCGCAGCATGTAGAGGTCATAGGTCAATTCAAGAAGTTACTCGTACAAATGCTATCAGGTGTAAAACAGTGTCAAACATGAAATAGTCGCCAACTCGAGTATATTTCAAATTCCGTAACCAGTAGTGTTGGTAGGTGAAGAGCCAAAGTTTAAAGTCAAGCTCAATCGGGCATGGTTAGTTCTTGCATGGGAGACTGCCTGAGAAAACCAGCTATGGAAATTTTTTTTGGTTTCATCACATACATATAAAACATTTGAGACAACGTTCGTGCATCTTTTTTTCACTGTAATGTCAATTATTTTTAGCAGAATAACATGGAAATTTAGGCATGTTTTCAAGTTCATGAACATTTTTCCAATTTCTCTATTATTTTTGGAGATCAAGTTGGTGATGATGTCGGCACATACTGGGGTTTGACCTGTTAACGTACCGTGAAAAGTCGTACAAAGTGAACGCAAAGTTGTGCAAAGTGATTGGAAAGTTTGTAGATATATTTGTATGCTTTACCTAACTTGTTGGCATATAGAAACCCGCAGTTGTGAAGTCAAATAAATGAATAAAAGCGAGATGAAAACAGCCTATATAAGCAGAGTATCACATGAGCTGACTGGCCGTATAAATGCTGGAAAACAGCATGCAAAGTTGGTAAAAGTGTTCGAAACGTTGGCGGAGTTACATGTATATTTAACCTAAGTCATTGGAATGCCAACCCCGCAGTTAAATTACGAAAACATTAAGTAAAAGTCAAGAAAATGCCAGATATATAAGCAGATTATGGCAACTGCAAACCGAAAATCGAAGACAAACTGCTTGCAAAGTTTTGAAAAACGATTGCAAAGTTTGTAGATTCGTTTGGGAATGTTACATATGATATTATTTTGACGGGTTCCATAGTCAAAAGTTCGAAAACGTAAAAAAAATATTTCGTAAATTACCGTTAAAGTAGTGTACTATTATTCGCAGCATGTAGAGGTCATAGGTCAATTCAAGAAGTTACTCGTACAAATGCTATCAGGTGTAAAACAGTGTCAAACATGAAATAGTCGCCAACTCGAGTATATTTCAAATTCCGTAACCAGTAGTGTTGGTAGGTGAAGAGCCAAAGTTTAAAGTCAAGCTCAATCGGGCATTGTTAGTTCTTGCATGGGAGACTGCCTGAAAACGTAAAAAAATATTTCGTAAATTGCCGTTAAAGTAGCGAACTATTATTCGCAGCATGTAGAGGTCATAGGTCAATTCAAGAAGTTACTCGTACAAACATTATCAGGTTTAAAACAGTGTCAAACATGAAATAGTCGCCAACTCGAGAATATTTCAAATTGCGTAACCAGTAGTGTTGGTAGGTGAAAAGACAAAGTTTAAAGTCAAGCTCAATCGGGCATGGTTAGTTCTTGCATGGGAGACTGCCTGAGAAAACCAGCTATGGAAATTTATTTTGGTTTCATCACATACATATAAAACATTTGAGACAACGTTCGTGCATCTTTTTTTCACTGTAATGTCAATTATTTTTAGCAGAATAACATGGAAATTTAGGCATGTTTTCAAGTTCATGAACATTTTTCCAATTTCTCTATTATTTTTGGAGATCAAGTTGGTGATGATGTCGGCACATAGTGGGGTTTGACCTGTTAACATACCGTGAAAAGTCGTACAAAGTGAACGCAAAGTTGTGCAAAGTGATTGGAAAGTTTGTAGATATATTTGTATGCTTGACCTAACTTGTTGGCATATACAAACCCGCAGTTGTAAAGTCAAATAAATGAATAAAAGCGAGATGAAAACAGCCTATATAAGCAGAGTATCACATGAGCTGACTGGCCTTATAAATGATAGAAAACAGCATGCAAAGTTGGTAAAAGTGTTCGAAACGTTGGCGGAGTTACATGTATATTTAACCTAAGTCATTGGAATGCCAACCCCGCAGTTAAATTACGAAAACATTAAGTAAAAGTCAAGAAAATGCCAGATATATAAGCAGATTATGGCAACTGCAAACCGAAAATCGAAGACAAACTGCTTGCAAAGTTTTGAAAAACGATTGCAAAGTTTGTAGATTCGTTTGGGAATGTTACATATGATATTATTTTGACGGGTTACATAGTCAAAAGTTCGAAAACGTAAAAAAATATTTCGTAAATTGCCGTTAAAGTAGCGTACTATTATTCGCAGCATGTAGAGGTCATAGGTCAATTCAAGAAGTTACTCGTACAAACGTTATCAGGTTTAAAACAGTGTCAAACATGAAATAGTCGCCAACTCGAGAATATTTCAAATTGCGTAACCAGTAATGTTGGTAGGTGAAAAGACAAAGTTTAAAGTCAAGCTCAATCGGGCATTGTTAGTTCTTGCATGGGAGACAGCCTGAGAAAACCAGCTTGGGAATTTTTTTTTGGTTTCATCACATACATATCAAACATATGAGACAACGTTCGTGCATCTTTTTTCACTGTAATGTCAATTATTTTTAGTAGAAAAACATGGAAATTTAGGCTTTTTTTCAAGTTCTTGAACATTTTTCCAATTTCTCTATTATTTTTGGAGATCAAGTTGGTGATGATGTCGGCACATAGTGGGTTTGACCTGTTAACGTACCGTGAAAAGTCGTACAAAGTTAACGCAATGTTGTGCAAAGTGATTGGAAAGTTTGTAGATATATTTGTATGCTTTACCTAACTTGTTGGCATATAGAAACCCGCAGTTGTGAAGTCAAATAAATGAATAAAAGCGAGATGAAAACAGCCTAAATAAGCAGAGTATCACATGAGCTGACTGGCCGTATAAATGCTGGAAAACAGCATGCAAAGTTGGTAAAAGTGTTCGAAACGTTGGCGGAGTTACATGTATATTTAACCTAAGTCATTGGAATGCCAACCCCGCAGTTAAATTACGAAAACATTAAGTAAAAGTCAAGAAAATGCCAGATATATAAGCAGATTATGGCAACTGCAAACCGAAAATCGAAGACAAACTGCTTGCAAAGTTTTGAAAAACGATTGCAAAGTTTGTAGATTCGTTTGGGAATGTTACATATGATATTATTTTGACGGGTTCCATAGTCAAAAGTTCGAAAACGTAAAAAAAACATTTCGTAAATTACCGTTAAAGTAGTGTACTATTATTCGCAGCATGTAGAGGTCATAGGTCAATTCAGGAAGTTACTCGTACAAACGTTATCAGGTTTAAAACAGTGTCAAACATGAAATAGTCGCCAACTCGAGAATATTTCAAATTGCGTAACCAGTAGTGTTGGTAGGTGAAAAGACAAAGTTTAAAGTCAAGCTCAATCGGGCATTGTTAGTTCTTGCATGGGAGACTGCCTGAAAACGTAAAAAAATATTTCGTAAATTGCCGTTAAAGTAGCGAACTATTATTCGCAGCATGTAGAGGTCATAGGTCAATTCAAGAAGTTACTCGTACAAACGTTATCAGGTTTAAAACAGTGTCAAACATGAAATAGTCGCCAACTCGAGAATATTTCAAATTGCGTAACCAGTAGTGTTGGTAGGTGAAAAGACAAAGTTTAAAGTCAAGCTCAATCGGGCATGGTTAGTTCTTGCATGGGAGACTGCCTGAGAAAACCAGCTATGGAAATTTATTTTGGTTTCATCACATACATATAAAACATTTGAGACAACGTTCGTGCATCTTTTTTTCACTGTAATGTCAATTATTTTTAGCAGAATAACATGGAAATTTAGGCATGTTTTCAAGTTCATGAACATTTTTCCAATTTCTCTATTATTTTTGGAGATCAAGTTGGTGATGATGTCGGCACATAGTGGGGTTTGACCTGTTAACATACCGTGAAAAGTCGTACAAAGTGAACGCAAAGTTGTGCAAAGTGATTGGAAAGTTTGTAGATATATTTGTATGCTTGACCTAACTTGTTGGCATATACAAACCCGCAGTTGTAAAGTCAAATAAATGAATAAAAGCGAGATGAAAACAGCCTATATAAGCAGAGTATCACATGAGCTGACTGGCCTTATAAATGATAGAAAACAGCATGCAAAGTTGGTAAAAGTGTTCGAAACGTTGGCGGAGTTACATGTATATTTAACCTAAGTCATTGGAATGCCAACCCCGCAGTTAAATTACGAAAACATTAAGTAAAAGTCAAGAAAATGCCAGATATATAAGCAGATTATGGCAACTGCAAACCGAAAATCGAAGACAAACTGCTTGCAAAGTTTTGAAAAACGATTGCAAAGTTTGTAGATTCGTTTGGGAATGTTACATATGATATTATTTTGACGGGTTACATAGTCAAAAGTTCGAAAACGTAAAAAAATATTTCGTAAATTGCCGTTAAAGTAGCGTACTATTATTCGCAGCATGTAGAGGTCATAGGTCAATTCAAGAAGTTACTCGTACAAACGTTATCAGGTTTAAAACAGTGTCAAACATGAAATAGTCGCCAACTCGAGAATATTTCAATTTGCGTAACCAGTAATGTTGGTAGGTGAAAAGACAAAGTTTAAAGTCAAGCTCAATCGGGCATTGTTAGTTCTTGCATGGGAGACTGCCTGAGAAAACCAGCTAGGGAATTTTTTTTTGGTTTCATCACATACATATCAAACATATGAGACAACGTTCGTGCATCTTTTTTCACTGTAATGTCAATTATTTTTAGTAGAAAAACATGGAAATTTAGGCTTTTTTTCAAGTTCTTGAACATTTTTCCAATTTCTCTATTATTTTTGGAGATCAAGTTGGTGATGATGTCGGCACATAGTGGGGTTTGACCTGTTAACGTACCGTGAAAAGTCGTACAAAGTTAACGCAATGTTGTGCAAAGTGATTGGAAAGTTTGTAGATATATTTGTATGCTTTACCTAACTTGTTGGCATATAGAAACCCGCAGTTGTGAAGTCAAATAAATGAATAAAAGCGAGATGAAAACAGCCTAAATAAGCAGAGTATCACATGAGCTGACTGGCCGTATAAATGCTGGAAAACAGCATGCAAAGTTGGTAAAAGTGTTCGAAACGTTGGCGGAGTTACATGTATATTTAACCTAAGTCATTGGAATGCCAACCCCGCAGTTAAATTACGAAAACATTAAGTAAAAGTCAAGAAAATGCCAGATATATAAGCAGATTATGGCAACTGCAAACCGAAAATCGAAGACAAACTGCTTGCAAAGTTTTGAAAAACGATTGCAAAGTTTGTAGATTCGTTTGGGAATGTTACATATGATATTATTTTGACGGGTTCCATAGTCAAAAGTTCGAAAACGTAAACAAAATATTTCGTAAATTACCGTTAAAGTAGTGTACTATTATTCGCAGCATGTAGAGGTCATAGGTCAATTCAAGAAGTTACTCGTACAAATGCTATCAGGTGTAAAACAGTGTCAAACATGAAATAGTCGCCAACTCGAGTATATTTCAAATTCCGTAACCAGTAGTGTTGGTAGGTGAAGAGCCAAAGTTTAAAGTCAAGCTCAATCGGGCATGGTTAGTTCTTGCATGGGAGACTGCCTGAGAAAACCAGCTATGGAAATTTTTTTTGGTTTCATCACATACATATAAAACATTTGAGACAACGTTCGTGCATCTTTTTTTCACTGTAATGTCAATTATTTTTAGCAGAATAACATGGAAATTTAGGCATGTTTTCAAGTTCATGAACATTTTTCCAATTTCTCTATTACTTTTGGAGATCAAGTTGGTGATGATGTCGGCACATAGTGGGGTTTGACCTGTTAACGTACCGTGAAAAGTCGTACAAAGTGAACGCAAAGTTGTGCAAAGTGATTGGAAAGTTTGTAGATATATTTGTATGCTTGACCTAACTTGTTGGCATATACAAGCCCGCAGTTGTAAAGTCAAATAAATGAATAAAAGCGAGATGAAAACAGCCTATATAAGCAGAGTATCACATGAGCTGACTGGCCTTATAAATGATAGAAAACAGCATGCAAAGTTGGTAAAAGTGTTCGAAACGTTGGCGGAGTTACATGTATATTTAACCTAAGTCATTGGAATGCCAACCCCGCAGTTAAATTACGAAAACATTAAGTAAAAATCAAGAAAATGCCAGATATATAAGCAGATTATGGCAACTGCAAACCGAAAATCGAAGACAAACTGCTTGCAAAGATTTGAAAAACGATTGCAAAGTTTGTAGATTCGTTTGGGAATGTTACATATGATATTATATTGACGGGTTACATAGTCAAAAGTTCGAAAACGTAAAAAAATATTTCGTAAATTGCCGTTAAAGTAGCGTACTATTATTCGCAGCATGTAGAGGTCATAGGTCAATTCAAGAAGTTACTCGTACAAACGTTATCAGGTTTAAAACAGTGTCAAACATGAAATAGTCGCCAACTCGAGAATATTTCAAATTGCGTAACCAGTAGTGTTGGTAGGTGAAAAGACAAAGTTTAAAGTCAAGCTCAATCGGGCATTGTTAGTTCTTGCATGGGAGACTGCCTGAGAAAACCAGCTAGGGAATTTTTTTTTGGTTTCATCACATACATATCAAACATATGAGACAACGTTCGTGCATCTTTTTTCACTGTAATGTCAACTATTTTTAGTAGAAAAACATGGAAATTTAGGATTTTTTTCAAGTTCATGAACATTTTTCCAATTTCTCTATTATTTTTGGAGATCAAGTTGGTGATGATGTCGGCACATAGTGGGGTTTGACCTGTTAACGTACCGTGAAAAGTCGTACAAAGTGAACGCAAAGTTGTGCAAAGTGATTGGAAAGTTTGTAGATATATTTGTATGCTTTACCTAACTTGTTGGCATATAGAAACCCGCAGTTGTGAAGACAAATAAATGAATAAAAGCGAGTTGAAAACAGCCCAAATAAGCAGAGTATCACATGAGCTGACTGGCCGTATAAATGCTGGAAAACAGCATGCAAAGTTGGTAAAAGTGTTCGAAACGTTGGCGGAGTTACATGTATATTTAACCTAAGTCATTGGAATGCCAACCCCGCAGTTAAATTACGAAAACATTAAGTAAAAGTCAAGAAATTGCCAGATATATAAGCAGATTATGGCAACTGCAAACCGAAAATCGAAGACAAACTGCTTGCAAAGTTTTGAAAAACGATTGCAAAGTTTGTAGATTCGTTTGGGAATGTTACATATGATATTATTTTGACGGGTTCCATAGTCAAAAGTTCGAAAACGTAAAAAAAATATTTCGTAAATTACCGTTAAAGTAGTGTACTATTATTCGCAGCATGTAGAGGTCATAGGTCAATTCAAGAAGTTACTCGTACAAATGCTATCAGGTGTAAAACAGTGTCAAACATGAAATAGTCGCCAACTCGAGTATATTTCAAATTCCGTAACCAGTAGTGTTGGTAGGTGAAGAGCCAAAGTTTAAAGTCAAGCTCAATCGGGCATGGTTAGTTCTGGCATGGGATACTGGCTGAGAAAACCAGCTATGGAAATTTTTTTTGGTTTCATCACATACATATCAAACATATGAGACAACGTTCGTGCATCTTTTTTTCACTGTAATGTCAATTATTTTTAGTAGAAAAACATGGAAATTTAGGCATGTTTTCAAGTTCATGAACATTTTTCCAATTTCTCTAGTATTATTGGAGATCAAGTTGGTGATGATGTCGGCATATAGTGGGGTTTGACCTGTTAACGTACCGTGAAAAGTCGTACAAAGTGAACGCAAAGTTGTGCAAAGTGATTGGAAAGTTTGTAGATATATTTGTATGCTTGACCTAACTTGTTGGCATATAGAAACCCGCAGTTGTGAAGTCAAATAAATGAATAAAAGCGAGATGAAAACAGCCTAAATAAGCAGAGTATCACATGAGCTGACTGGCCGTATAAATGCTGGAAAACAGCATGCAAAGTTGGTAAAAGTGTTCGAAAGGTTGGCGGAGTTACATGTATATTTAACCTAAGTCATTGGAATGCCAACCCCGCAGTTAAATTACGAAAACATTAAGTAAAAGTCAAGAAAATGCCAGATATATAAGCAGATTATGGCAACTGCAAACCGAAAATCGAAGACAAACTGCTTGCAAAGTTTTGAAAAACGATTGCAAAGTTTGTAGATTCGTTTGGGAATGTTACATATGATATTATATTGACGGGTTACATAGTCAAAAGTTCGAAAATGTAAAAAAATATTTCGTAAATTGTCGTTAAAGTAGCGTACTATTATTCGCAGCATGTAGAGGTCATAGGTCAATTCAAGAAGTTACTCGTACAAACGTTATCAGGTTTAAAACAGTGTCAAACATGAAATAGTCGCCAACTCGCGAATATTTCAAATTGCGTAACCAGTAGTGTTGGTAGTTGAAAAGACAAAGTTTAAAGTCAAGCTCAATCGGGCATTGTTAGTTCTTGCATGGGAGACTGCCTGAGAAAACCAGCTAGGGAATTTTTTTTTGGTTTCATCACATACATATAAAACATTTGAGACAACGTTCGTGCATCTTTTTTTCACTGTAATGTCAATTATTTTTAGCAGAATAACATGGAAATTTAGGCATGTTTTCAAGTTCATGAACATTTTTCCAATTTCTCTATTACTTTTGGAGATCAAGTTGGTGATGATGTCGGCACATAGTGGGGTTTGACCTGTTAACGTACCGTGAAAAGTCGTACAAAGTGAACGCAAAGTTGTGCAAAGTGATTGGAAAGTTTGTAGATATATTTGTATGCTTGACCTAACTTGTTGGCATATACAATCCCGCAGTTGTAAAGTCAAATAAATGAATAAAAGCGAGATGAAAACAGCCTAAATAAGCAGAGTATCACATGAGCTGACTGGCCGTATAAATGATAGAAAACAGCATGCAAAGTTGGTAAAAGTGTTCGAAACGTTGGCGGAGTTACATGTATATTTAACTTAAGTCATTGGAATGCCAACCCCGCAGTTAAATTACGAAAACATTAAGTAAAAGTGAGGAAAATGCCAGATATATAAGCAGATTATGGCAACTGCAAACCGAAAATCGAAGACAAACTGCTTGCAAAGTTTTGAAAAACGATTGCAAAGTTTGTAGATTCGTTTGGGAATGTTACATATGATATTATTTTGACGGGTTCCATAGTCAAAAGTTCGAAAACGTAAAAAAAATATTTCGTAAATTACCGTTAAAGTAGTGTACTATTATTCGCAGCATGTAGAGGTCATAGGTCAATTCAAGAAGTTACTCGTACAAATGCTATCAGGTGTAAAACAGTGTCAAATATGAAATAGTCGCCAACTCGAGTATATTTCAAATTCCGTAACCAGTAGTGTTGGTAGGTGAAGAGCCAAAGTTTAAAGTCAAGCTCAATCGGGCATGGTTAGTTCTTGCATGGGATACTGGCTGAGAAAACCAGCTATGGAAATTTTTTTTGGTTTCATCACATACATATAAAACATTTGAGACAACGTTCGTGCATCTTTTTTTCACTGTAATGTCAATTATTTTTAGCAGAATAACATGGAAATTTAGGCATGTTTTCAAGTTCATGAACATTTTTCCAATTTCTCTATTATTTTGGAGATCAAGTTGGTGATGATGTCGGCACATAGTGGGGTTTGACCTGTTAACGTACCGTGAAAAGTCGTACAAACTGAACGCAAAGTTGTGCAAAGTGATTGGAAAGTTTGTAGATATATTTGTATGCTTGACCTAACTTGTTGGCATATACAAACCCGCAGTTGTAAAGTCAAATAAATGAATAAAAGCGAGATGAAAACAGCCTAAATAAGCAGAGTATCACATGAGCTGACTGGCCGTATAAATGATAGAAAACAGCATGCAAAGTTGGTAAAAGTGTTCGAAACGTTGGCAGAGTTACATGTATATTTAACCTAAGTCATTGGAATGCCAACCCCGCAGTTAAATTACGAAAACATTAAGTAAAAATCAAGAAAATGCCAGATATATAAGCAGATTATGGCAACTGCAAACCGAAAATCGAAGACAAACTGCTTGCAAAGATTTGAAAAACGATTGCAAAGTTTGTAGATTCGTTTGGGAATGTTACATATGATATTATATTGACGGGTTACATAGTCAAAAGTTCGAAAACGTAAAAAAATATTTCGTAAATTGCCGTTAAAGTAGCGTACTATTATTCGCAGCATGTAGAGGTCATAGGTCAATTCAAGAAGTTACTCGTACAAACGTTATCAGGTTTAAAACAGTGTCAAACATGAAATAGTCGCCAACTCGAGAATATTTCAAATTGCGTAACCAGTAGTGTTGGTAGGTGAAAAGACAAAGTTTAAAGTCAAGCTCAATCGGGCATTGTTAGTTCTTGCATGGGAGACTGCCTGAGAAAACCAGCTAGGGAATTTTTTTTTGGTTTCATCACATACATATCAAACATATGAGACAACGTTCGTGCATCTTTTTTCACTGTAATGTCAACTATTTTTAGTAGAAAAACATGGAAATTTAGGATTTTTTTCAAGTTCATGAACATTTTTCCAATTTCTCTATTATTTTTGGAGATCAAGTTGGTGATGATGTCGGCACATAGTGGGGTTTGACCTGTTAACGTACCGTGAAAAGTCGTACAAAGTGAACGCAAAGTTGTGCAAAGTGATTGGAAAGTTTGTAGATATATTTGTATGCTTTACCTAACTTGTTGGCATATAGAAACCCGCAGTTGTGAAGACAAATAAATGAATAAAAGCGAGATGAAAACAGCCCAAATAAGCAGAGTATCACATGAGCTGACTGGCCGTATAAATGCTGGAAAACAGCATGCAAAGTTGGTAAAAGTGTTCGAAACGTTGGCGGAGTTACATGTATATTTAACCTAAGTCATTGGAATGCCAACCCCGCAGTTAAATTACGAAAACATTAAGTAAAAGTCAAGAAAATGCCAGATATATAAGCAGATTATGGCAACTGCAAACCGAAAATCGAAGACAAACTGCTTGCAAAGTTTTGAAAAACGATTGCAAAGTTTGTAGATTCGTTTGGGAATGTTACATATGATATTATTTTGACGGGTTCCATAGTCAAAAGTTCGAAAACGTAAAAAAAATATTTCGTAAATTACCGTTAAAGTAGTGTACTATTATTCGCAGCATGTAGAGGTCATAGGTCAATTCAAGAAGTTACTCGTACAAATGCTATCAGGTGTAAAACAGTGTCAAACATGAAATAGTCGCCAACTCGAGTATATTTCAAATTCCGTAACCAGTAGTGTTGGTAGGTGAAGAGCCAAAGTTTAAAGTCAAGCTCAATCGGGCATGGTTAGTTCTTGCATGGGATACTGGCTGAGAAAACCAGCTATGGAAATTTTTTTTGGTTTCATCACATACATATAAAACATTTGAGACAACGTTCGTGCATCTTTTTTTCACTGTAATGTCAATTATTTTTAGCAGAATAACATGGAAATTTAGGCATGTTTTCAAGTTCATGAACATTTTTCCAATTTCTCTATTATTTTTGGAGATCAAGTTGGTGATGATGTCGGCACATAGTGGGGTTTGACCTGTTAACGTACCGTGAAAAGTCGTACAAAGTGAACGCAAAGTTGTGCAAAGTGATTGGAAAGTTTGTAGATATATTTGTATGCTTGACCTAACTTGTTGGCATATACAATCCCGCAGTTGTAAAGTCAAATAAATGAATAAAAGCGAGATGAAAACAGCCTAAATAA
Organism: Saccoglossus kowalevskii; assembly: GCF_978046115.1. Classification (NCBI taxonomy): domain Eukaryota; kingdom Metazoa; phylum Hemichordata; class Enteropneusta; family Harrimaniidae; genus Saccoglossus; species Saccoglossus kowalevskii. The sequence goes on along the minus strand of NC_140643.1, from coordinate 5,085,647 downwards.
GCAGAGTATCACATGAGCTGACTGGCCGTATAAATGATAGAAAACAGCATGCAAAGTTGGTAAAAGTGTTCGAAACGTTGGCGGAGTTACATGTATATTTAACTTAAGTCATTGGAATGCCAACCCCGCAGTTAAATTACGAAAACATTAAGTAAAAGTCAAGAAAATGCCAGATATATAAGCAGATTATGGCAACTGCAAACCGAAAATCGAAGACAAACTGCTTGCAAAGTTTTGAAAAACGATTGCAAAGTTTGTAGATTCGTTTGGGAATGTTACATATGATATTATTTTGACGGGTTCCATAGTCAAAAGTTCGAAAACGTAAAAAAAATATTTCGTAAACTACCGTTAAAGTAGTGTACTATTATTCGCAGCATGTAGAGGTCATAGGTCAATTCAAGAAGTTACTCGTACAAATGCTATCAGGTGTAAAACAGTGTCAAATATGAAATCGTCGCCAACTCGAGTATATTTCAAATTGCGTAACCAGTAGTGTTGGTAGATGAAGAGACAAAGTTTAAAGTCAAGCTCAATCGGGCATTGTTAGTTCTTGCATGGGAGACTGCCTGAGAAAACCAGCTAGGGAACTTTTTTTGGTTTCATCACATACATATCAAACATATGAGACAACGTTCGTGCATCTTTTTTCACTGTAATGTCAATTATTGTTAGTAGAAAAACATGGAAATTTAGGCATGTTTTCAAGTTCATGAACATTTTTCCAATTTCTCTATTATTTTTGGATATCAAGTTGGTGATGATGTCGGCACATAGTGGGGTTTGACCTGTTAACGTACCGTGAAAAGTCGTACAAAGTGAACGCAAAGTTGTGCAAAGTGATTGGAAAGTTTGTAGATATATTTGTATGCTTGACCTAACTTGTTGGCATATAGAAACCCGCAGTTGTGAAGTCAAATAAATGAATAAAAGCGAGATGAAAACAGCCTAAATAAGCAGAGTATCACATGAGCTGACTGGCCGTATAAATGATAGAAAACAGCATGCAAAGTTGGTAAAAGTGTTCGAAACGTTGGCGGAGTTACATGTATATTTAACCTAAGTCATTGGAATGCCAACCCCGCAGTTAAATTACGAAAACATTAAGTAAAAGTCAAGAAAATGCCAGATATCTAAGCAGATTATGGCAACTGCAAACCGAAAATCGAAGACAAACTGCTTGCAAAGTTTTGAAAAACGATTGCAAAGTTTGTAGATTCGTTTGGGAATGTTACATATGATATTATTCTGACGGGTTCCATAGTCAAAAGTTCGAAAACGTAAAAAAAAAATTTCGTAAATTACCGTTAAAGTAGTGTACTATTATTCGCAGCATGTAGAGGTCATAGGTCAATTCAAGAAGTTATTCGTACAAACGCTATCAGGCTTAAAACAGTGTCAAACACGAAATAGTCGCCAACTCGAGTATATTTCAAATTGCGTAACCAGTAGTGTTGGTAAGTAAAGAGACAAAGTTTAAAGTCAAGCTCAATCGGGCATGGTTAGTTCTTGCATGGGAGACTGCCTGAGAAACCCAGCTAGGGAATTTTTTTTTGGTTTCATGACATACATATCAAACATATGAGACAACGTTCGTGCATTTTTTTTACTGTAATGTCAATTATTTATAGTAGAAAAACATGGAAATTTAGGCATGTTTTCAAGTTCATGAACATTTTTCCAATTTCTCTATTATTTTTGGAGATCAAGTTGGTGATGATGTCGGCACATATTGGGGTTTGACCTGTTAACGTACCGTGAAAAGTCGTACAAAGTGAACGCAAAGTTGTGCAAAGTGATTGGAAAGTTTGTAGATATATTTGTATGCTTGACCTAACTTGTTGGCATATAGAAACCCGCAGTTGTAAAGTCAAATAAATGAATAAAAGCCAGATGAAATCAGCCTATATAAGCAGAGTATCACATGAGCTGACTGGCCGAAAATATGATAGAAAACAGCATGCAAAGTTGGTAAAAGTGTTCGAAACGTTGGCGGAGTTGCATGTATATTTAACCTAAGTCATTGGAATGCCAACCCCGCAGTTAAATTACGAAAACATTAAGTAAAAGTCAAGAAAATGCCAGATATATAAGCAATTTTATGGCAACTGCAAACCGCAAATCGAAGACAAACTGCTTGCAAAGTTTTGAAAAACGATTGCAAAGTTTGTAGATTCGTTTGGGAATGTTACATATGATATTATATTGACGGGTTACATAGTCAAAAGTTCGAAAACGTAAAAAAATATTTCGTAAATTGCCGTTAAAGTAGCGTACTATTATTCGCAGCATGTAGAGGTCATAGGTCAATTCAAGAAGTTACTCGTAAAAACGTTATCAGGTTTAAAACAGTGTCGATCATGAAATAGTCGCCAACTCGAAAATATTTCAAATTGCGTAACCAGTAGTGTTGGTAGGTGAAGAGACATAGTTTAAAGTCAAGCTCAATCGGGCATGGTTAGTTCTTGCATGGGAGACTGCCTGAGAAAACCAGCTAGGCAATTTTTTTTTGGTTTCATCACATACATATCAAACATATGGGACAACGTTCGTGCATCTTTTTTTTCACTGTAATGTCATTATTTTTAGTAGAAAAACATGGAAATTTAGGCATGTTTTCAAGTTCATGAACATTTTTCCAATTTCTCTATTATTTTTGGAGATCAAGTTGGTGATGATGTCGGCACATAGTGGGGTTTGACCTGTTAACGTACCGTGAATAGTCGTACAAAGTGAACGCAAAGTTGTGCAAAGTGATTGGAAAGTTTGTAGATATATTTGTATGCTTGACCTAACTTGTTGGTATATAGAAACCCGCAGTTGTAAAGTCAAATAAATGAATAAAAGTGAGATGAAAACAGCCTATATAAGCAGAGTATCACATGAGCTGATTGGCCGCATAAATGATAGAAAACAGCATGAAAGTTGGTAAAAGTGTTCGAAACGTTGGCGGAGATACATGTATATTTAACCTAAGCCATTGGAATGCCAACCCCGCAGTTAAATTACGAAAACATTAAGTAAAAGTCAAGAAAATGCCAGATATATAAGCAGATTATGGCAACTGCAAACCGAAAATAGAAGACAAACTGCTTGCAAAGTTTTGAAAAACGATTGCAAAGTTTGTAGATTCGTTTGGGAATGTTACATATGATATTATTTTGACGGGTTCCATAGTCAAAAGTTCGAAAACGTAAAAAAAAATATTTCGTAAATTACCGTTAAAGTAGTGTACTATTATTCGCAGCATGTAGAGGTCATAGGTCAATTCAAGTAGTTATTCGTACAAACGCTATCAGGCTTAAAACAGTGTCAAACACGAAATAGTCGCCAACTCGAGTATATTTCAAATTGCGTAACCAGTAGTGTTGGTAAGTAAAGAGACAAAGTTTAAAGTCAAGCTCAATCGGGCATGGTTAGTTCTTGCATTGGAGACTGCCTGAGAAAACCAGCTAGGGAATTTTTTTTGGTTTCATCACATACATATCAAACATATGAGACAACGTTCGTGCATCTTTTTTCACTGTAATGTCAATTACTTTTAGTAGAAAAACATGGAAATTTAGGCATGTTTTCAAGTTCGTGAACATTTTTCCAATTTCTCTATTATTTTTGGAGATCAAGTTGGTGATGATGTCGGCACATAGTGGGGTTTGACCTGTTAACGTACCGTGAAAAGTCGTACAAAGTGAACGCAAAGTTGTGCAAAGTGATTGGAAAGTTTGTAGATATATTTGTATGCTTGACCTAACTTGTTGGCATATAGAAACCCGCAGTTGTAAAGTCAAATAAATGAATAAAAGCGAGATGAAAACAGCCTATATAAGCAGAGTATCACATGAGCTGATTGGCCGAATAAATGATAGAAAACAGCATGAAAGTTGGTAAAAGTGTTCGAAACGTTGGCGGAGATACATGTATATTTAACCTAAGCCATTGGAATGCCAACCCCGCAGTTAAATTACGAAAACATTAAGTAAAAGTCAAGAAAATGCCAGATATATAAGCAGATTATGGCAACTGCAAACCGAAAATCGAAGACAAACTGCTTGCAAAGTTTTGAAAAACGATTGCAAAGTTTGTAGATTCGTTTGGGAATGTTACATATGATATTATTTTGACGGGTTCCATAGTCAAAAGTTCGAAAACGTAAAAAAAAATATTTCGTAAATTACCGTTAAAGTAGTGTACTATTATTCGCAGCATGTAGAGGTCATAGGTCAATTCAAGAAGTTATTCGTACAAACGCTATCAGGCTTAAAACAGTGTCAAACACGAAATAGTCGCCAACTCGAGTATATTTCAAATTGCGTAACCAGTAGTGTTGGTAAGTAAAGAGACAAAGTTTAAAGTCAAGCTCAATCGGGCATGGTTAGTTCTTGCATGGGAGACTGCCTGAGAAAACCAGCTAGGGAATTTTTTTTGGTTTCATCACATACATATCAAACATATGAGACAACGTTCGTGCATCTTTTTTTCACTGTAATGTCAATTACTTTTAGTAGAAAAACATGGAAATTTAGGCATGTTTTCAAGTTCGTGAACATTTTTCCAATTTCTCTATTATTTTTGGAGATCAAGTTGGTGATGATGTCGGCACATAGTGGGGTTTGACCTGTTAACGTACCGTGAAAAGTCGTACAAAGTGAACGCAAAGTTGTGCAAAGTGATTGGAAAGTTTGTAGATATATTTGTATGCTTGACCTAACTTGTTGGCATATAGAAACCCGCAGTTGTAAAGTCAATTAAATGAATAAAAGCGAGATGAAATCAGCCTATATAAGCAGAGTATCACATGAGCTGACTGGCCGTAAATATGATAGAAAACAGCATGCAAAGTTGGTAAAAGTGTTCGAAACGTTGGCGGAGTTACATGTATATTTAACCTAAGTCATTGGAATGCCAACCCCGCAGTTAAATTACGAAAACATTAAGTAAAAGTCAAGAAAATGCCAGATATCTAAGCAGATTATGGCAACTGCAAACCGAAAATCGAAGACAAACTGCTTGCAAAGTTTTGAAAAACGATTGCAAAGTTTGTAGATTCGTTTGGGAATGTTACATATGATATTATATTGACGGGTTACATAGTCAAAAGTTCGAAAACGTAAACAAATATTTCGTAAATTGCCGTTAAAGTCGCGTACTATTATTCACAGCATGTAGAGGTCATAGGTCAATTCAAGAAGTTACTCGTACAAACGCTATCAGGCTTAAAACAGTGTCAAACATGAAATAGTCGCCAACTCGAGTATATTTTAAATTGCGTAACCAGTAGTGTTGGTAGGTGAAGAGACAAAGTTTAAAGTCAAGCTCAATCGGGCATGGTTAGTTCTTGCATGGGAGACTGCCTGAGAAAACCAGCTAGGGAATTTTTTTTGGTTTCATCACATACATATCAAACATATGAGACAACGTTCGTGCATCTTTTTTTCACTGTAATGTCAATTACTTTTAGTAGAAAAACATGGAAATTTAGGCATGTTTTCAAGTTCGTGAACATTTTTCCAATTTCTCTATTATTTTTGGAGATCAAGTTGGTGATGATGTCGGCACATAGTGGGGTTTGACCTGTTAACGTACCGTGAAAAGTCGTACAAAGTGAACGCAAAGTTGTGCAAAGTGATTGGAAAGTTTGTAGATACATTTGTATGCTTGACCTAACTTGTTGGTATATATAAACCCGCAGTTGTAAAGTCAAATAAATGAATAAAAGCGAGATGAAAACAGCCTATATAAGCAGAGTATCACATGAGCTGATTGGCCGAATAAATGATAGAAAACAGCATGAAAGTTGGTAAAAGTGTTCGAAACGTTGGCGGAGATACATGTATATTTAACCTAAGTCATTGGAATGCCAACCCCGCAGTTAAATTTCGAAAACATTAAGTAAAAATCAAGAAAATGCCAGATATATGAGCAGATTATGGCAACTGCAAACCGAAAATCGAGGACAAACTGCTTGCAAAGTTTTGAAAAACGATTGCAAAGTTTGTAGATTCGTTTGGGAATGTTACATATGATATTATATTGACGGGTTACATAGTCAAAAGTTCGAAAACGTAAACAAATATTTCGTAAATTGCCGTTAAAGTCGCGTACTATTATTCACAGCATGTAGAGGTCATAGGTCAATTCAAGAAGTTACTCGTACAAACGCTATCAGGCTTAAAACAGTGTCAAACATGAAATAGTCGCCAACTCGAGTATATTTTAAATTGCGTAACCAGTAGTGTTGGTAGGTGAAGAGACAAAGTTTAAAGTCAAGCTCAATCGGGCATGGTTAGTTCTTGCATGGGAGACTGCCTGAGAAAACCAGCTAGGGAATTTTTTTTGGTTTCATCACATACATATCAAACATATGAGACAACGTTCGTGCATCTTTTTTTCACTGTAATGTCAATTACTTTTAGTAGAAAAACATGGAAATTTAGGCATGTTTTCAAGTTCGTGAACATTTTTCCAATTTCTCTATTATTTTTGGAGATCAAGTTGGTGATGATGTCGGCACATAGTGGGGTTTGACCTGTTAACGTACCGTGAAAAGTCGTACAAAGTGAACGCAAAGTTGTGCAAAGTGATTGGAAAGTTTGTAGATACATTTGTATGCTTGACCTAACTTGTTGGTATATATAAACCCGCAGTTGTAAAGTCAAATAAATGAATAAAAGCGAGATGAAAACAGCCTATATAAGCAGAGTATCACATGAGCTGATTGGCCGAATAAATGATAGAAAACAGCATGAAAGTTGGTAAAAGTGTTCGAAACGTTGGCGGAGATACATGTATATTTAACCTAAGTCATTGGAATGCCAACCCCGCAGTTAAATTTCGAAAACATTAAGTAAAAATCAAGAAAATGCCAGATATATGAGCAGATTATGGCAACTGCAAACCGAAAATCGAGGACAAACTGCTTGCAAAGTTTTGAAAAACGATTGCAAAGTTTGTAGATTCGTTTGGGAATGTTACATATGATATTATATTGACGGGTTACATAGTCAAAAGTTCGAAAACGTAAACAAATATTTCGTAATTTGCCGTTAAAGCAGCGTACTATTATTCGCAGCATGTAGAGGTCATAGGTCAATTCAAGAAGTTACTCGTACAAACGCTAACAGGCTTAAAACAGTGTCAAACATGAAATAGTCGCCAACTCGAGTATATTTCAAATTGCGTAACCAGTAGTGTTGGTAGGTGAAGAGACAAAGTTTAAAGTCAACCTCAATCGGGCATGGTTTGTTCTTGCATGGGAGACTGACTGAGAAAACCAGCTAGGGAATTTTTTTTGGGTTTCATCACATACATATCAAACATATGAGACAACGTTCGTGCATCTTTTTTTCACTGTAATGTCAATTATTTTTAGTAGAAAAACATGGAAATTTAGGCATGTTTTCAAGTTCGTGAACATTTTTCCAATTTCTCTATTATTTTTGGAGATCAAGTTGGTGATGATGTCGGCACATAGTGGGGTTTGACCTGTTAACGTACCGTGAAAAGTCGTACAAAGTGAACGCAAAGTTGTGCAAAGTGATTGGAAAGTTTGTAGATATATTTGTATGCTTGACCTAACTTGTTGGCATATAGAAACCCGCAGTTGTAAAGTCAAATAAATGAATAAAAGCGAGATGAAATCAGCCTATATAAGCAGAGTATCACATGAGCTGACTGGCCGTAAATATGGTAGAAAACAGCATGCAAAGTTGGTAAAAGTGTTCGAAACGTTGGCGGAGTTACATGTATATTTAACCTAAGTCATTGGAATGCCAACCCCGCAGTTAAATTTCGAAAACATTAAGTAATTGTCTGTAAAATGCCAGATATATAAGCAGATTATGGCAACAGCAAACCGCAAATCAAAGACAAACTGCTTGCAAAGTTTTGAAAAACGATTGCAAAGTTTGTAGATTGGTTTGGGAATGTTACATATGATATTATATTGACGGATTACATAGTCAAAAGTTCGAAAACGTAGAAAAATATTTCGTAAATTGCCGTTAAAGCAGCGTACTATTATTCGCAGCATGTAGTGGTCATAGGTCAATTCAAGAAGTTACTCGTACAAACGCTATCAGGCTTAAAACAGTGTCAAACATGAAATAGTCGCCAACTCGAGTATCTTTCAAATTGCGTAACCAGTAGTGTTGGTAGGTGAAGAGACAAAATTTAAAGTCAACCTCAATCGGGCATAGTTAGTTCTTGCATGGGAGACTGCCTGAGAAAACCAGCTAGGCAAATTTTTTTTGGTTTCATCACATACATATCAAACATATGAGACAACGTTCGTGCATCTTTTTTTCACTGTAATGTCAATTATTTTTAGTAGAAAAACATGGAAATTTAGGCATGTTTTCAAGTTCATGAACATTTTTCCAATTTCTCTAGTATTATTGGAGATCAAGTTGGTGATGATGTCGGCATATAGTGGGGTTTGACCTGTTAACGTACCGTGAAAAGTCGTACAAAGTGAACGCAAAGTTGTGCAAAGTGATTGGAAAGTTTGTAGATATATTTGTATGCCTGACCTAACTTGTTGGTATATAGAAACCCGCAGTTGTAAAGTCAAATAAATGAATAAAAGCGAGATGAAAACAGCCTATATAAGCAGAGTATCACATGAGCTGATTGGCCGTATAAATGATAGAAAACAGCATGAAAGTTGGTAAAAGTGTTCGAAACGTTTTCGGAGTTACATGTATATTTAACCAAAGTCATTGGAATGCCATCCCCGCAGTTAAATTTCGAAAACATTAAGTAATTGTCTGGAAAATTCCAGATATATAAGCAGATTATGGCAACTGCAAACAAACCGCAAATCGAAGACAAACTGCTTGCAAAGTTTTGAAAAACGATTGCAAAGTTTGTAGATTCGTTTGGGAATGTTACATATGATATTATATTGACGGGTTACATAGTCAAAAGTTCGAAAACGTAAACAAATATTTCGTAAATTGCCGTTAAAGTAGCGTACTATTATTCACAGCATGTAGAGGTCATAGGTCATTTCAAGAAGTTACTCGTACAAACGCTATCAGGTTTAAAACAGTGTCAAACATGAAATAGTCGCCAATTCGAGTATATTTCAAATTGCGTAACCAGTAGTGTTGGTAGGTGAAGAGACACAGTTTAAAGTCAGGCTCAATCGGACATGGTTAGTTCTTGCATGGGAGACTGCCTGAGAAAACCAGCTAGGCAAATTTTTTTTGGTTTCATCACATACATATCAAACATATGAGACAACGTTCGTGCATCTTTTTTTCACTGTAATGTCAATTATTTTTAGTAGAAAAACATGGAAATTTAGGCATGTTTTCAAGTTCATGAACATTTTTCCAATTTCTCTATTATTTTTGGAGATCAAGTTGGTGATGATGTCGGCATATAGTGGGGTTTGACCTGTTAACGTACCGTGAAAAGTCGTACAAAGTGAACGCAAAGTTGTGCAAAGTGATTGGAAAGTTTGTAGATATATTTGCATGCCTGACCTAACTTGTTGGTATATAGAAACCCGCAGTTGTAAAGTCAAATAAATGACTAAAAGCGAGATGAAAACAGCCTATATAAGCAGAGTATCACATGAGCTGATTGGCCGTATAAATGATTGAAAACAGCATGAAAGTTGGTAAAAGTGTTCGAAACGTTGGCGCAGTTACATGTATATTTAACCTAAGTCATTGGAATGCCAACCCCGCAGTTAAATTTCGAAAACATTAAGTAATTGTCTGTAAAATGCCAGATATATAAGCAGATTATGGCAACAGCAAACCGCAAATCAAAGACAAACTGCTTGCAAAGTTTTGAAAAACGATTGCAAAGTTTGTACATTCGTTTGGGAATGTTACATATGATATTATATTGACGGGTTACATAGTCAAAAGTTCAAAAACGTAAACAAATATTTCGTAAATTGCCGTTAAAGTAGCGTACTATTATTCACAGCATGTAGAGGTCATAGGTCAATTCAAGAAGTTACTCGTACAAACGCTATCAGGTTTAAAACAGTGTCAAACATGAAATAGTCGCCAATTCGAGTATATTTCAAATTGCGTAACCAGTAGTGTTGGTAGGTGAAGAGACAAAGTTTAAAGTCAAGCTCAATCGGGCATGGTTAGTTCTTACATGGGAGACTGCCTGAGAAAACCAGCTAGGCAAATTTTTTTTGGTTTCATCACATACATATCAAACATATGAGACAACGTTCGTGCATTTTTTTTTCACTGTAATGTCAATTATTTTTAGTAGAAAAACATGGAAATTTAGGCATGTTTTCAAGTTCATGAACATTTTTCCAATTTCTCTATTATTTTTGGAGATCAAGTTAGTGATGATGTCGGCACATAGTGGGGTTTGACCTGTTAACGTACCGTGAAAAGTCGTACAAAGTGAACGCAAAGTTGTGCAAAGTGATTGGAAAGTTTGTAGATATATTTGTATGCTTGACCTAACTTGTTGGTATATAGAAACCCGCAGTTGTAAAGTCAAATAAATGAATAAAAGCGAGATGAAAACAGCCTATATAAGCAGAGTATTACATGAGCTGACTGGCCGTAAAATGATAGAAAACAGCATGCAAAGTTGGTAAAAGCGTGCGAAACTTTGGCGGAGTTACATGTATATTTAACCTAAGTCATTGGAATGCCAACCCCTCAGTTAAATTTCGAAAACATTAAGTAATTGTCTGGAAAATTCCAGATATATAAGCAGATTATGGCAACTGCAAACCGCAAATCGAAGACAAACTGCTTGCAAAGTTTTGAAAAACGATTGCAAAGTTTGTAGATTCGTTTGGGAATGTTACATATGATATTATATTGACGGGTTACATAGTCAAAAGTTCGAAAACGTAAACAAATATTTCGTAAATTGCCGTTAAAGTAGCGTACTATTATTCACAGCATGTAGAGGTCATAGGTCAATTCAAGAAGTTACTCGTACAAACGCTATCAGGTTTAAAACAGTGTCAAACATGAAATAGTCGCCAATTCGAGTATATTTCAAATTGCGTAACCAGTAGTGTTGGTAGGTGAAGAGACAAATTTTAAAGTCAAGCTCAATCGGGCATGGTTAGTTCTTGCATGGGAGACTGCCTGAGAAAACCAGCTAGGCAAATTTTTTTTGGTTTCATCACATACATATCAAACATATGAGACAACGTTCGTGCATCTTTTTTTCACTGTAATGTCAATTATTTTTAGTAGAAAAACATGGAAATTTAGGCATGTTTTCAAGTTCATGAACATTTTTCCAATTTCTCTAGTATTATTGGAGATCAAGTTGGTGATGATGTCGGCATATAGTGGGGTTTGACCTGTTAACGTACCGTGAAAAGTCGTACAAAGTGAACGCAAAGTTGTGCAAAGTGATTGGAAAGTTTGTAGATATATTTGTATGCCTGACCTAACTTGTTGGTATATAGAAACCCGCAGTTGTAAAGTCAAATAAATGAATAAAAGCGAGATGAAAACAGCCTATATAAGCAGAGTATCACATGAGCTGATTGGCCGTATAAATGATAGAAAACAGCATGAAAGTTGGTAAAAGTGTTCGAAACGTTTTCGGAGTTACATGTATATTTAACCAAAGTCATTGGAATGCCATCCCCGCAGTTAAATTTCGAAAACATTAAGTAATTGTCTGGAAAATTCCAGATATATAAGCAGATTATGGCAACTGCAAACAAACCGCAAATCGAAGACAAACTGCTTGCAAAGTTTTGAAAAACGATTGCAAAGTTTGTAGATTCGTTTGGGAATGTTACATATGATATTATATTGACGGGTTACATAGTCAAAAGTTCGAAAACGTAAACAAATATTTCGTAAATTGCCGTTAAAGTAGCGTACTATTATTCACAGCATGTAGAGGTCATAGGTCATTTCAAGAAGTTACTCGTACAAACGCTATCAGGTTTAAAACAGTGTCAAACATGAAATAGTCGCCAATTCGAGTATATTTCAAATTGCGTAACCAGTAGTGTTGGTAGGTGAAGAGACACAGTTTAAAGTCAGGCTCAATCGGGCATGGTTAGTTCTTGCATGGGAGACTGCCTGAGAAAACCAGCTAGGCAAATTTTTTTTGGTTTCATCACATACATATCAAACATATGAGACAACGTTCGTGCATCTTTTTTTCACTGTAATGTCAATTATTTTTAGTAGAAAAACATGGAAATTTAGGCATGTTTTCAAGTTCATGAACATTTTTCCAATTTCTCTATTATTTTTGGAGATCAAGTTGGTGATGATGTCGGCATATAGTGGGGTTTGACCTGTTAACGTACCGTGAAAAGTCGTACAAAGTGAACGCAAAGTTGTGCAAAGTGATTGGAAAGTTTGTAGATATATTTGCATGCCTGACCTAACTTGTTGGTATATAGAAACCCGCAGTTGTAAAGTCAAATAAATGACTAAAAGCGAGATGAAAACAGCCTATATAAGCAGAGTATCACATGAGCTGATTGGCCGTATAAATGATAGAAAACAGCATGAAAGTTGGTAAAAGTGTTCGAAACGTTGGCGGAGTTACATGTATATTTAACCAAAGTCATTGGAATGCCATCCCCGCAGTTAAATTTCGAAAACATTAAGTAATTGTCTGTAAAATGCCAGATATATAAACAGATTACGGCAAATGCAAACCGCAAATCAAAGACAAACTGCTTGCAAAGTTTTGAAAAACGTTTGCAAAGTTTGTAGATTGGTTTGGGAATATTACATATGATATTATATTGCCGGATTACATAGTCAAAAGTTCGAAAACGTAGAAAAATATTTCGTAAATTGCCGTTAAAGTAGCGTACTATTATTCGCAGCATGTAGAGATCATAGGTCAATTCAAGAAGATACTCGTACAAACGCTATATGGTTTAAAACAGTGTCAAACATGAAATAGTCGCCAACTCAAGTATATTTCAAATTGCGTAACCAGTAGTGTTGGTAAGTAAAGAGACAAAGTTTAAAGTCAAGCTCAATCGGGCATGGTTAGTTCTTGCATGCGAGACTGCCTGAGAAAACCAGCTAGGCAAATTTTTTTTGGTTTCATCATATACATATCAAACATATGAGACAACGTTCGTGCATTTTTTTTACTGTAATGTCAATTATTTATAGTAGAAACACATGGAAATTTAGGCATGTTTTCAAGTTCATGAACATTTTTCCAATTTCTCTATTATTTTTGGAGATCAAGTTGGTGATGATGTCGGCACATAGTGGGGTTTGACCTGTTAACGTACCGTGAAAAGTCGTACAAAGTGAACGCAAAGTTGTGCAAAGTGATTGGAAAGTTTGTAGATATATTTGTATGCTTGACCTAACTTGTTGGTATTTAGAAACCCGCACTTGTAAAGTCAAATAAATGAATAAAAGCGAGATGAAAACAGCCTATATAAGCAGAGTATTACATGAGCTGACTGGCCGTAAAATGATAGAAAACAGCATGCAAAGTTGGTAAAAGCGTGCGAAACTTTGGCGGAGTTACATGTATATTTAACCTAAGTCATTGGAATGCCAACCCCGCAGTTAAATTTCGAAAACATTAAATAATTGTCTGGAAAATTCCAGATATATAAGCAGATTATGGCAACTGCAAACCGCAAATCGAAGACAAACTGCTTGCAAAGTTTTGAAAAACGATTGCAAAGTTTGTAGATTCGTTTGGGAATGTTACATATGATATTATATTGACGGGTTACATAGTCAAAAGTTCGAAAACGTAAACAAATATTTCGTAAATTGCCGTTAAAGTAGCGTACTATTATTCACAGCATGTAGAGGTCATAGGTCAATTCAAGAAGTTACTCGTTACAAACGCTATCAGGTTTAAAACAGTGTCAAACATGAAATAGTCGCCAATTCGAGTATATTTCAAATTGCGTAACCAGTAGTGTTGGTAGGTGAAGAGACAACATTTAAAGTCAACCTCAATCGGGCATAGTTAGTTCTTGCATGGGAGACTGCCTGAGAAAACCAGCTAGGGAATTTTTTTTGGTTTCATCACATACATATCAAACATATGAGACAACGTTCGTGCATCTTTTTTTCACTGTAATGTCAATTATTTTTAGTAGAAAAACATGGAAATTTAGGCATGTTTTCAAGTTCGTGAACATTTTTCCAATTTCTCTGTTATTTTTGGAGATCAAGTTGGTGATGATGTCGGCACATAGTGGGGTTTGACCTGTTAACGTACCGTGAAAAGTCGTACAAAGTGAACGCAAAGTTGTGCAAAGTGATTCGAAAGTTTGTAGATATATTTGTATGCTTGACCTAACTTGTTGGCATATTGAAACCCGCAGTTGTAAAGTCAAATAAATGAATAAAAGCGAGATGAAAACAGCCTATATAAGCAGAGTATCACATGAGCTGACTGGCCGTAAAAATGATAGAAAACAGCATGCAAAGTTTGTAAAAGTGTTCGAAACGTTGGCGGAGTTACATGTATATTTAACCTAAGTCATTGGAATGCCAACCCCGCAGTTAAATTTCGAAAACATTAAGTAATTGTCTGAAAAATGCCAGATATATAAGCAGATTATCGCAACTGCAAACCGCAAATCGAAGACAAACTGCTTGCAAAGTTTTGAAAAACGATTGCAAAGTTTGTAGATTCGTTTGGGAATGTTACATATGATATTATATTGACGGGTTACATAGTCAAAAGTTCGAAAACGTAAACAAATATTTCGTAAATTGCCGTTAAAGTAGCGTACTATTATTCACAGCATGTAGAGGTCATAGGTCATTTCAAGAAGTTACTCGTACAAACGCTATCAGGTTTAAAACAGTGTCAAACATGAAATAGTCGCCAATTCGAGTATATTTCAAATTGCGTAACCAGTAGTGTTGGTAGGTGAAGAGACACAGTTTAAAGTCAGGCTCAATCGGGCATGGTTAGTTCTTGCATGGGAGACTGCCTGAGAAAACCAGCTAGGCAAATTTTTTTTGGTTTCATCACATACATATCAAACATATGAGACAACGTTCGTGCATCTTTTTTTCACTGTAATGTCAATTATTTTTAGTAGAAAAACATGGAAATTTAGGCATGTTTTCAAGTTCATGAACATTTTTCCAATTTCTCTATTATTTTTGGAGATCAAGTTGGTGATGATGTCGGCATATAGTGGGGTTTGACCTGTTAACGTACCGTGAAAAGTCGTACAAAGTGAACGCAAAGTTGTGCAAAGTGATTGGAAAGTTTGTAGATATATTTGCATGCCTGACCTAACTTGTTGGTATATAGAAACCCGCAGTTGTAAAGTCAAATAAATGACTAAAAGCGAGATGAAAACAGCCTATATAAGCAGAGTATCACATGAGCTGATTGGCCGTATAAATGATAGAAAACAGCATGAAAGTTGGTAAAAGTGTTCGAAACGTTGGCGGAGTTACATGTATATTTAACCAAAGTCATTGGAATGCCATCCCCGCAGTTAAATTTCGAAAACATTAAGTAATTGTCTGTAAAATGCCAGATATATAAACAGATTACGGCAACTGCAAACCGCAAATCAAAGACAAACTGCTTGCAAAGTTTTGAAAAACGTTTGCAAAGTTTGTAGATTGGTTTGGGAATATTACATATGATATTATATTGCCGGATTACATAGTCAAAAGTTCGAAAACGTAGAAAAATATTTCGTAAATTGCCGTTAAAGTAGCGTACTATTATTCGCAGCATGTAGAGATCATAGGTCAATTCAAGAAGATACTCGTACAAACGCTATATGGTTTAAAACAGTGTCAAACATGAAATAGTCGCCAACTCAAGTATATTTCAAATTGCGTAACCAGTAGTGTTGGTAAGTAAAGAGACAAAGTTTAAAGTCAAGCTCAATCGGGCATGGTTAGTTCTTGCATGCGAGACTGCCTGAGAAAACCAGCTAGGCAAATTTTTTTTGGTTTCATCATATACATATCAAACATATGAGACAACGTTCGTGCATTTTTTTTACTGTAATGTCAATTATTTATAGTAGAAACACATGGAAATTTAGGCATGTTTTCAAGTTCATGAACATTTTTCCAATTTCTCTATTATTTTTGGAGATCAAGTTGGTGATGATGTCGGCACATAGTGGGGTTTGACCTGTTAACGTACCGTGAAAAGTCGTACAAAGTGAACGCAAAGTTGTGCAAAGTGATTGGAAAGTTTGTAGATATATTTGTATGCTTGACCTAACTTGTTGGTATATAGAAACCCGCACTTGTAAAGTCAAATAAATGAATAAAAGCGAGATGAAAACAGCCTATATAAGCAGAGTATTACATGAGCTGACTGGCCGTAAAATGATAGAAAACAGCATGCAAAGTTGGTAAAAGCGTGCGAAACTTTGGCGGAGTTACATGTATATTTAACCTAAGTCATTGGAATGCCAACCCCGCAGTTAAATTTCGAAAACATTAAATAATTGTCTGGAAAATTGCAGATATATAAGCAGATTATGGCAACTGCAAACCGCAAATCGAAGACAAACTGCTTGCAAAGTTTTGAAAAACGATTGCAAAGTTTGTAGATTCGTTTGGGAATGTTACATATGATATTATATTGACGGGTTACATAGTCAAAAGTTCGAAAACGTAAACAAATATTTCGTAAATTGCCGTTAAAGTAGCGTACTATTATTCACAGCATGTAGAGGTCATAGGTCAATTCAAGAAGTTACTCGTTACAAACGCTATCAGGTTTAAAACAGTGTCAAACATGAAATAGTCGCCAATTCGAGTATATTTCAAATTGCGTAACCAGTAGTGTTGGTAGGTGAAGAGACAAAATTTAAAGTCAACCTCAATCGGGCATAGTTAGTTCTTGCATGGGAGACTGCCTGAGAAAACCAGCTAGGGAATTTTTTTTGGTTTCATCACATACATATCAAACATATGAGACAACGTTCGTGCATCTTTTTTTCACTGTAATGTCAATTATTTTTAGTAGAAAAACATGGAAATTTAGGCATGTTTTCAAGTTCGTGAACATTTTTCGAATTTCTCTATTATTTTTGGAGATCAAGTTGGTGATGATGTCGGCACATAGTGGGGTTTGACCTGTTAACGTACCGTGAAAAGTCGTACAAAGTGAACGCAAAGTTGTGCAAAGTGATTGGAAAGTTTGTAGATATATTTGTATGCTTGACCTAACTTGTTGGCATATAGAAACCCGCAGTTGTAAAGTCAAATAAATGAATAAAAGCGAGATGAAATCAGCCTATATAAGCAGAGTATCACATGAGCTGACTGGCCGTAAATATGATAGAAAACAGCATGCAAAGTTGGTAAAAGTGTTCGAAACGTTGGCGGAGTTGCATGTATATTTAACCTAAGTCATTGGAATGCCAACCCCGCAGTTAAATTTCGAAAACATTAAGTAATTGTCTGTAAAATGCCAGATATATAAGCAGATTATGGCAACTGCAAACCGCAAATCAAAGACAAACTGCTTGCAAAGTTTTGAAAAACGATTGCAAAGTTTGTAGATTCGTTTGGGAATGTTACATATGATATTATTTTGACGGGTTCCATAGTCAAAAGTTCGAAAACGTAAAAAAAATATTTCGTAAATTACCGTTAAAGTAGTGTACTATTATTCGCAGCATGTAGAGGTCATAGGTCAATTCAAGAAGTTACTCGTACAAACGCTATCAGGTTTAAAACAGTGTCAAACATGGAATAGTCGCCAGATCGAGTATATTTTAAATTGCGTAACCAGTAGTGTTGGTCGGTGAAGAGACAAAGTTTAAAGTCAAGCTCAATCGGGCATGGTTAGTTCTTGCATGGGAGACTGCATGAGAAAACCAGCTACGGAATTTTTTTTGGTTTCATCACATACATATCAAACATATGAGACAACGTTCGTGCATCTTTTTTTCACTGTAATGTCAATTATTTTTAGTAGAAAAACATGGAAATTTAGGCATGTTTTCAAGTTCGTGAACATTTTTCCAATTTCTCTATTATTTTTGGAGATCAAGTTGGTGATGATGTCGGCACATAGTGGGGTTTGACCTGTTAACGTACCGTGAAAAGTCGTACAAAGTGAACGCAAAGTTGTGCAAAGTGATTGGAAAGTTTGTAGATATATTTGTATGCTTGACCTAACTTGTTGGCATATAGAAACCCGCAGTTGTAAAGTCAAATAAATGAATAAAAGCGAGATGAAATCAGCCTATATAAGCAGAGTATCACATGAGCTGACTGGCCGTAAATATGATAGAAAACAGCATGCAAAGTTGGTAAAAGTGTTCGAAACGTTGGCGGAGTTGCATGTATATTTAACCTAAGTCATTGGAATGCCAACCCCGCAGTTAAATTTCGAAAACATTAAGTAATTGTCTGTAAAATGCCAGATATATAAGCAGATTATGGCAACTGCAAACCGCAAATCAAAGACAAACTGCTTGCAAAGTTTTGAAAAACGATTGCAAAGTTTGTAGATTCGTTTGGGAATGTTACATATGATATTATTTTGACGGGTTCCATAGTCAAAAGTTCGAAAACGTAAAAAAAATATTTCGTAAATTACCGTTAAAGTAGTGTACTATTATTCGCAGCATGTAGAGGTCATAGGTCAATTCAAGAAGTTACTCGTACAAACGCTATCAGGTTTAAAACAGTGTCAAACATGGAATAGTCGCCAGATCGAGTATATTTTAAATTGCGTAACCAGTAGTGTTGGTCGGTGAAGAGACAAAGTTTAAAGTCAAGCTCAATCGGGCATGGTTAGTTCTTGCATGGGAGACTGCATGAGAAAACCGGCTACGGAATTTTTTTTGGTTTCATCACATACATATCAAACATATGAGACAACGTTCGTGCATCTTTTTTTCACTGTAATGTCAATTATTTTTAGTAGAAAAACATGGAAATTTAGGCATGTTTTCAAGTTCATGAACTTTTTTCCAATTTCTCTATTATTTTTGGAGATCAAGTTGGTGATGATGTCGCCACATAGTGGGGTTTGACCTGTTAACGTACCGTGAAAAGTCGAACAAAGTGAACGCAAAGTTGTGCAAAGTGATTGGAAAGTTTGTAGATATATTTGTATTATTGACCTAACTTGTTGGTATATAGAAACCCACAGTTGTAAAGTAAAATAAATGAATAAAAGCGAGATGAAAACAGCTTATATAAGCAGAATATCACATGAGCTGACTGGCCATAAAAATGATAGAAAACAGCATGCAAAGTTGGTAAAAGTGTTCGAAACGTTGGCGGAGTTACATGTATATTTAACCTAAGTCATTGGAATGCCAACCCCGCAGTTAAATTTCGAAAACATTAAGTAATTGTCTGGAAAATGCCAGATATATAAGCATATTATCGCAACTGCAAACCATAAATCGAAGACAAACTGCTTGCAAAGTTTTGAAAAACGATTGCAAAGTTTGTAGATTCGTTTGGGAATGTTACATATGATATTATATTGACGGGTTCCATAGTCAAAAGTTAGAAAACGTAAAACAATATTTCGTAAATTGCCGTTAAAGGAGCAAAAAGATGCACGAACGTTGTCTCATATGTTTGATATGTATGTGATGAAACCAAAAAAAATTTCCCTAGCTGGTTTTCTCAGGCAGTCTCCCATGCAAGAACTAACCATGCCCGATTGAGCTTGACTTTAAACTTTGTCTCTTCACCAACCAACACTACTGGTTACGCAGTTTGAAATATACTCGAGTTGGCGACTATTTCATGTTTGACACTGTTTTAAACCTGATAGCGTTTGTACGAGTAACTTCTTGAATTGACCTATGACCTCTACATGCTGCGAATAATAGTTCGCTCCTTTAACGGCAATTTACGAAATATTGTTTTACGTTTTCTAACTTTTGACTATGGAACCCGTCAATATAATATCATATGTAACATTCCCAAACGAATCTACAAACTTTGCAATCGTTTTTCAAAACTTTGCAAGCAGTTTGTCTTCGATTTGCGGTTTGCAGTTGCGATAATCTGCTTATATATCTGGCATTTTCCAGACAATTACTTAATGTTTTCGAAATTTAACTGCGGGGTTGGCATTCCAATGACTTAGGTTAAATATACATGTAACTCCGCCAACGTTTCGAACACTTTTACCAACTTTGCATGCTGTTTTCTCTCATTTTTACGGCCAGTCAGCTCATGTGATACTCTGCTTATATAGGCTGTTTTCATCTCGCTTTTATTCATTTATTTGACTTTACAACTGCGGGTTTCAATATGCCAACAACTTAGGTCAAGCATACAAATATATCTACAAACTTTCCAATCACTTTGCACAACTTTGCGTTCACTTTGTACGACTTTTCACGGTACGTTAACAGGTCAAACCCCACTATGTGCCGACATCATCACCAACTTGATCTCCAAAAATAACAGAGAAATTGGAAAAATGTTCATGAACTTGAAAACATGCCTAAATTTCCATGTTTTTCTACTAAAAATAAGTGACATTAGAGTGAAAAAAAAAATGCACGAACGTTGTCTCATATGTTTGATATGTATGTGATGAAACAAAAAAAAATTTCCCTAGCTGGTTTTCTCAGGCAGTCTCCCATGCAAGAACTAACCATGCCCGATTGAGCTTGACTTTAAACTTTGTCTCTTCACCTACCAACACTACTGGTTACGCAATTTGAAATATACTCGAGTTGGCGACTATTTCATGTTTGACACTGTTTTAAACCTGATAGCGTTTGTACGAGTAACTTCTTGAATTGACATATGACCTCTACATGCTGCGAATAATAGTTCGCTCCTTTAACGGCAATTTACGAAATATTGTTTTACGTTTTCTAACTTTTGACTATGGAACCCGTCAATATAATATCATATGTAACATTCCCAAACGAATCTACAAACTTTGCAATCGTTTTTCAAAACTTTGCAAGCAGTTTGTCTTCGATTTGCGGTTTGCAGTTGCGATAATCTGCTTATATATCTGGCATTTTTCAGACAATTACTTAATGTTTTCGAAATTTAACTGCGGGGTTGGCATTCCAATGACTTAGGTTAAATATACATGTAACTCCGCCAACGTTTCGAACACTTTTACAAACTTTGCATGCTGTTTTCTATCATTTTTACGGCCAGTCAGCTCATGTGATACTCTGCTTATATAGGCTGTTTTCATCTCGCTTTTATTCATTTATTTGACTTTACAACTGCGGGTTTCAATATGCCAACAAGTTAGGTCAAGCATACAAATATATCTACAAACTTTCGAATCACTTTGCACAACTTTGCGTTCACTTTGTACGACTTTTCACGGTACGTTAACAGGTCAAACCCCACTATGTGCCGACATCATCACCAACTTGATCTCCAAAAATAACAGAGAAATTGGAAAAATGTTCATGAACTTGAAAACATGCCTAAATTTCCATGTTTTTCTACTAAAAATAATTGACATTACAGTGAAAAAAAATGCACGAACGTTGTCTCATATGTTTGATATGTATGTGATGAAACAAAAAAAAATTTCCCTAGCTGGTTTTCTCAGGCAGTCTCCCATGCAAGAACTAACCATGCCCGATTGAGCTTGACTTTAAACTTTGTCTCTTCACCTACCAACACTACTGGTTACGCAATTTGAAATATACTCGAGTTGGCGACTATTTCATGTTTGACACTGTTTTAAACCTGATAGCGTTTGTACGAGTAACTTCTTGAATTGACCTATGACCTCTACATGCTGCGAATAATAGTTCGCTCCTTTAACGGCAATTTACGAAATATTGTTTTACGTTTTCTAACTTTTGACTATGGAACCCGTCAATATAATATCATATGTAACATTCCCAAACGAATCTACAAACTTTGCAATCGTTTTTCAAAACTTTGCAAGCAGTTTGTCTTCGATTTGCGGTTTGCAGTTGCGATAATCTGCTTATATATCTGGCATTTTCCAGACAATTACTTAATGTTTTCGAAATTTAACTGCGGGGTTGGCATTCCAATGACTTAGGTTAAATATACATGTAACTCCGCCAACGTTTCGAACACTTTTACAAACTTTGCATGCTGTTTTCTATCATTTTTACGGCCAGTCAGCTCATGTGATACTCTGCTTATATAGGCTGTTTTCATCTCGCTTTTATTCATTTATTTGACTTTACAACTGCGGGTTTCAATATGCCAACAAGTTAGGTCAAGCATACAAATATATCTACAAACTTTCCAATCACTTTGCACAACTTTGCGTTCACTTTGTACGACTTTTCACGGTACGTTAACAGGTCAAACCCCACTATGTGCCGACATCATCACCAACTTGATCTCCAAAAATAACAGAGAAATTGGAATAATTTTCATGAACTTGAAAACATGCCTAAATTTCCATGTTTTTCTACTAAAAATAATTGACATTACAGTGAAAAAAAATGCACGAACGTTGTCTCATATGTTTGATATGTATGTGATGAAACAAAAAAAAAATTCCCTAGCTGGTTTTCTCAGGCAGTCTCCCATGCAAGAACTAACCATGCCCGATTGAGCTTGACTTTAAACTTTGTCTCTTCACCTACCAACACTACTGGTTACGCAATTTGAAATATACTCGAGTTGGCGACTATTTCATGTTTGACACTGTTTTAAACCTGATAGCGTTTGTACGAGTAACTTCTTGAATTGACATATGACCTCTACATGCTGCGAATAATAGTTCGCTCCTTTAACGGCAATTTACGAAATATTGTTTTACGTTTTCTAACTTTTGACTATGGAACCCGTCAATATAATATCATATGTAACATTCCCAAACGAATCTACAAACTTTGCAATCGTTTTTCAAAACTTTGCAAGCAGTTTGTCTTCGATTTGCGGTTTGCAGTTGCGATAATCTGCTTATATATCTGGCATTTTCCAGACAATTACTTAATGTTTTCGAAATTTAACTGCGGGGTTGGCATTCCAATGACTTAGGTTAAATATACATGTAACTCCGCCAACGTTTCGAACACTTTTACAAACTTTGCATGCTGTTTTCTATCATTTTTACGGCCAGTCAGTTCATGTGATACTCTGCTTATATAGGCTGTTTTCATCTCGCTTTTATTCATTTATTTGACTTTACAACTGCGGGTTTCAATATGCCAACAACTTAGGTCAAGCATACAAATATATCTACAAACTTTCGAATCACTTTGCACAACTTTGCGTTCACTTTGTACGACTTTTCACGGTACGTTAACAGGTCAAACCCCACTATGTGCCGACATCATCACCAACTTGATCTCCAAAAATAACAGAGAAATTGGAATAATTTTCATGAACTTGAAAACATGCCTAAATTTCCATGTTTTTCTACTAAAAATAATTGACATTACAGTGAAAAAAAATGCACGAACGTTGTCTCATATGTTTGATATGTATGTGATGAAACAAAAAAAAAATTCCCTAGCTGGTTTTCTCAGGCAATCTCTCATGCAAGAACTAACCATGCCCGATTGAGCTTGACTTTAAACTTTGTCTCTTCACCTACCAACACTACTGGTTACGCAGTTTGAAATATACTCGAGTTGGCGACTATTTCATGTTTGACACTGTTTTAAACCTGATAGCGTTTGTACGAGTAACTTCTTGAATTGACCTATGACCTCTACATGCTGCGAATAATAGTTCGCTCCTTTAACGGCAATTTACGAAATATTGTTTTACGTTTTCTAACTTTTGACTATGGAACCCGTCAATATAATATCATATGTAACATTCCCAAACGAATCTACAAACTTTGCAATCGTTTTTCAAAACTTTGCAAGCAGTTTGTCTTCGATTTGCGGTTTGCAGTTGCGATAATCTGCTTATATATCTGGCATTTTCCAGACAATTACTTAATGTTTTCGAAATTTAACTGCGGGGTTGGCATTCCAATGACTTAGGTTAAATATACATGTAACTCCGCCAACGTTTCGAACACTTTTACAAACTTTGCATGCTGTTTTCTATCATTTTTACGGCCAGTCAGCTCATGTGATACTCTGCTTATATAGGCTGTTTTCATCTCGCTTTTATTCATTTATTTGACTTTACAACTGCGGGTTTCAATATGCCAACAAGTTAGGTCAAGCATACAAATATATCTACAAACTTTCGAATCACTTTGCACAACTTTGCGTTCACTTTGTACGACTTTTCACGGTACGTTAACAGGTCAAACCCCACTATGTGCCGACATCATCACCAACTTGATCTCCAAAAATAACAGAGAAATTGGAAAAATGTTCATGAACCTGAAAACATGCCTAAATTTCCATGTTTTTCTACTAAAAATAATTGACATTACAGTGAAAAAAAATGCACGAACGTTGTCTCATATGTTTGATATGTATGTGATGAAACAAAAAAAAATTTCCCCAGCTGGTTTTCTCAGGCAGTCTCCCATGCAAGAACTAACCATGCCCGATTGAGCTTGACTTTAAACTTTGTCTCTTCACCTACCAACACTACTGGTTACGCAATTTGAAATATACTCGAGTTGGCGACTATTTCATGTTTGACACTGTTTTAAACCTGATAGCGTTTGTACGAGTAACTTCTTGAATTGACCTATGACCTCTACATGCTGCGAATAATAGTTCGCTCCTTTAACGGCAATTTACGAAATATTGTTTTACGTTTTCTAACTTTTGACTATGGAACCCGTCAATATAATATCATATGTAACATTCCCAAACGAATCTACAAACTTTGCAATCGTTTTTCAAAACTTTGCAAGCAGTTTGTCTTCGATTTGCGGTTTGCAGTTGCGATAATCTGCTTATATATCTGGCATTTTTCAGACAATTACTTAATGTTTTCGAAATTTAACTGCGGGGTTGGCATTCCAATGACTTAGGTTAAATATACATGTAACTCCGCCAACGTTTCGAATACTTTTACAAACTTTGCATGCTGTTTTCTATCATTTTTACGGCCAGTCAGCTCATGTGATACTCTGCTTATATAGGCTGTTTTCATCTCGCTTTTATTCATTTATTTGACTTTACAACTGCGGGTTTCAATATGCCAACAAGTTAGGTCAAGCATACAAATATATCTACAAACTTTCGAATCACTTTGCACAACTTTGCGTTCACTTTGTACGACTTTTCACGGTACGTTAACAGGTCAAACCCCACTATGTGCCGACATCATCACCAACTTGATCTCCAAAAATAACAGAGAAATTGGAAAAATGTTCATGAACTTGAAAACATGCCTAAATTTCCATGTTTTTCTACTAAAAATAATTGACATTACAGTGAAAAAAAATGCACGAACGTTGTCTCATATGTTTGATATGTATGTGATGAAACAAAAAAAAATTTCCCCAGCTGGTTTTCTCAGGCAGTCTCCCATGCAAGAACTAACCATGCCCGATTGAGCTTGACTTTAAACTTTGTCTCTTCACCTACCAACACTACTGGTTACGCAATTTGAAATATACTCGAGTTGGCGACTATTTCATGTTTGACACTGTTTTAAACCTGATAGCGTTTGTACGAGTAACTTCTTGAATTGACCTATGACCTCTACATGCTGCGAATAATAGTTCGCTCCTTTAACGGCAATTTACGAAATATTGTTTTACGTTTTCTAACTTTTGACTATGGAACCCGTCAATATAATATCATATGTAACATTCCCAAACGAATCTACAAACTTTGCAATCGTTTTTCAAAACTTTGCAAGCAGTTTGTCTTCGATTTGCGGTTTGCAGTTGCGATAATCTGCTTATATATCTGGCATTTTCCAGACAATTACTTAATGTTTTCGAAATTTAACTGCCGGGTTGGCATTCCAATGACTTAGGTTAAATATACATGTAACTCCGCCAACGTTTCGAACACTTTTACAAACTTTGCATGCTGTTTTCTCTCATTTTTACGGCCAGTCAGCTCATGTGATACTCTGCTTATATAGGCTGTTTTCATCTCGCTTTTATTCATTTATTTGACTTTACAACTGCGGGTTTCAATATGCCAACAACTTAGGTCAAGCATACAAATATATCTACAAACTTTCCAATCACTTTGCACAACTTTGCGTTCACTTTGTACGACTTTTCACGGTACGTTAACAGGTCAAACCCCACTATGTGCCGACATCATCACCAACTTGATCTCCAAAAATAACAGAGAAATTGGAAAAATTTTCATGAACTTGAAAACATGCCTAAATTTCCATGTTTTTCTACTAAAAATAATTGACATTACAGTGAAAAAAAATGCACGAACGTTGTCTCATATGTTTGATATGTATGTGATGAAACAAAAAAAATTTCCCTAGCTGGTTTTCTCAGGCAGTCTCCCATGCAAGAACTAACCATGCCCGATTGAGCTTGACTTTAAACTTTGTCTCTTCACCTACCAACACTACTGGTTACGCAATTTGAAATATACTCGAGTTGGCGACTATTTCATGTTTGACACTGTTTTAAACCTGATAGCGTTTGTACGAGTAACTTCTTGAATTGACCTATGACCTCTACATGCTGCGAATAATAGTTCGCTCCTTTAACGGCAATTTACGAAATATTGTTTTACGTTTTCTAACTTTTGACTATGGAACCCGTCAATATAATATCATATGTAACATTCCCAAACGAATCTACAAACTTTGCAATCGTTTTTCAAAACTTTGCAAGCAGTTTGTCTTCGATTTGCGGTTTGCAGTTGCGATAATCTGCTTATATATCTGGCATTTTTCAGACAATTACTTAATGTTTTCGAAATTTAACTGCGGGGTTGGCATTCCAATGACTTAGGTTAAATATACATGTAACTCCGCCAACGTTTCGAACACTTTTACAAACTTTGCATGCTGTTTTCTATCATTTTTACGGCCAGTCAGCTCATGTGATACTCTGCTTATATAGGCTGTTTTCATCTCGCTTTTATTCATTTATTTGACTTTACAACTGCGGGTTTCAATATGCCAACAAGTTAGGTCAAGCATACAAATATATCTACAAACTTTCGAATCACTTTGCACAACTTTGCGTTCACTTTGTACGACTTTTCACGGTACGTTAACAGGTCAAACCCCACTATGTGCCGACATCATCACCAACTTGATCTCCAAAAATAACAGAGAAATTGGAAAAATGTTCATGAACTTGAAAATATGCCTAAATTT
Source organism: Saccoglossus kowalevskii (assembly GCF_978046115.1). Classification (NCBI taxonomy): domain Eukaryota; kingdom Metazoa; phylum Hemichordata; class Enteropneusta; family Harrimaniidae; genus Saccoglossus; species Saccoglossus kowalevskii. The sequence goes on along the minus strand of NC_140643.1, from coordinate 5,058,546 downwards.
CCATGTTTTTCTACTAAAAATAATTGACATTACAGTGAAAAAAAATGCACGAACGTTGTCTCATATGTTTGATATGTATGTGATGAAACAAAAAAAAATTTCCCCAGCTGGTTTTCTCAGGCAGTCTCCCATGCAAGAACTAACCATGCCCGATTGAGCTTGACTTTAAACTTTGTCTCTTCACCTACCAACACTACTGGTTACGCAATTTGAAATATACTCGAGTTGGCGACTATTTCATGTTTGACACTGTTTTAAACCTGATAGCGTTTGTACGAGTAACTTCTTGAATTGACCTATGACCTCTACATGCTGCGAATAATAGTTCGCTCCTTTAACGGCAATTTACGAAATATTGTTTTACGTTTTCTAACTTTTGACTATGGAACCCGTCAATATAATATCATATGTAACATTCCCAAACGAATCTACAAACTTTGCAATCGTTTTTCAAAACTTTGCAAGCAGTTTGTCTTCGATTTGCGGTTTGCAGTTGCGATAATCTGCTTATATATCTGGCATTTTCCAGACAATTACTTAATGTTTTCGAAATTTAACTGCCGGGTTGGCATTCCAATGACTTAGGTTAAATATACATGTAACTCCGCCAACGTTTCGAACACTTTTACAAACTTTGCATGCTGTTTTCTATCATTTTTACGGCCAGTCAGCTCATGTGATACTCTGCTTATATAGGCTGTTTTCATCTCGCTTTTATTCATTTATTTGACTTTACAACTGCGGGTTTCAATATGCCAACAACTTAGGTCAAGCATACAAATATATCTACACTACTTTCCAATCACTTTGCACAACTTTGCGTTCACTTTGTACGACTTTTCACGGTACGTTAACAGGTAAACCCCACTATGTGCCGACATCATCACCAACTTGATCTCCAAAAATAACAGAGAAATTGGAAAAATGATCATGAACTTGAAAACATGCCTAAATTTCCATGTTTTTCTACTAAAAATAATTGACATTACAGTGAAAAAAAATGCACGAACGTTGTCTCATATGTTTGATATGTATGTGATGAAACAAAAAAAAATTTCCCTAGCTGGTTTTCTCAGGCAGTCTCCCATGCAAGAACTAAGCATGCCCGATTGAGCTTGACTTTAAACTTTGTCTCTTCACCTACCAACACTACTGGTTACGCAATTTGAAATATACTCGAGCTGGCGACTATTTCATGTTTGACACTGTTTTAAACCTGATAGCGTTTGTACGAGTAACTTCTTGAATTGACCTATGACCTCTACATGCTGCGAATAATAGTTCGCTCCTTTAACGGCAATTTACGAAATATTGTTTTACGTTTTCTAACTTTTGACTATGGAACCCGTCAATATAATATCATATGTAACATTCCCAAACGAATCTACAAACTTTGCAATCGTTTTTCAAAACTTTGCAAGCAGTTTGTCTTCGATTTGCGGTTTGCAGTTGCGATAATCTGCTTATATATCTGGCATTTTCCAGACAATTACTTAATGTTTTCGAAATTTAACTGCCGGGTTGGCATTCCAATGACTTAGGTTAAATATACATGTAACTCCGCCAACGTTTCGAACACTTTTACAAACTTTGCATGCTGTTTTCTATCATTTTTACGGCCAGTCAGCTCATGTGATACTCTGCTTATATAGGCTGTTTTCATCTCGCTTTTATTCATTTATTTGACTTTACAACTGCGGGTTTCAATATGCCAACAACTTAGGTCAAGCATACAAATATATCTACAAACTTTCCAATCACTTTGCACAACTTTGCGTTCACTTTGTACGACTTTTTACGGTACGTTAACAGGTCAAACCCCACTATGTGCCGACATCATCACCAACTTGATCTCCAAAAATAACAGAGAAATTGGAAAAATTTTCATGAACTTGAAAACATGCCTAAATTTCCATGTTTTTCTACTAAAAATAATTGACATTACAGTGAAAAAAAATGCACGAACGTTGTCTCATATGTTTGATATGTATGTGATGAAACAAAAAAAAATTTCCCTAACTGGTTTTCTCAGGCAGTCTCCCATGCAAGAACTAACCATGCCCGATTGAGCTTGACTTTAAACTTTGTCTCTTCACCTACCAACACTACTGGTTACGCAATTTGAAATATACTCGAGTTGGCGACTATTTCATGTTTGACACTGTTTTAAACCTGATAGCGTTTGTACGAGTAACTTCTTGAATTGACCTATGACCTCTACATGCTGCGAATAATAGTTCGCTCCTTTAACGGCAATTTACGAAATATTGTTTTACGTTTTCTAACTTTTGACTATGGAACCCGTCAATATAATATCATATGTAACATTCCCAAACGAATCTACAAACTTTGCAATCGTTTTTCAAAACTTTGCAAGCAGTTTGTCTTCGATTTGCGGTTTGCAGTTGCGATAATCTGCTTATATATCTGGCATTTTCCAGACAATTACTTAATGTTTTCGAAATTTAACTGCCGGGTTGGCATTCCAATGACTTAGGTTAAATATACATGTAACTCCGCCAACGTTTCGAACACTTTTACAAACTTTGCATGCTGTTTTCTATCATTTTTACGGCCAGTCAGCTCATGTGATACTCTGCTTATATAGGCTGTTTTCATCTCGCTTTTATTCATTTATTTGACTTTACAACTGCGGGTTTCAATATGCCAACAAGTTAGGTCAAGCATACAAATATATCTACAAACTTTCGAATCACTTTGCACAACTTTGCGTTCACTTTGTACGACTTTTCACGGTACGTTAACAGGTCAAACCCCACTATGTGCCGACATCATCACCAACTTGATCTCCAAAAATAACAGAGAAATTGGAAAAATGTTCATGAACTTGAAAACATGCCTAAATTTCCATGTTTTTCTACTAAAAATAATTGACATTACAGTGAAAAAAAATGCACGAACGTTGTCTCATATGTTTGATATGTATGTGATGAAACAAAAAAAAATTTCCCTAGCTGGTTTTCTCAGGCAGTCTCCCATGCAAGAACTAACCATGCCCGATTGAGCTTGACTTTAAACTTTGTCTCTTCACCTACCAACACTACTGGTTACGCAATTTGAAATATACTCGAGTTGGCGACTATTTCATGTTTGACACTGTTTTAAACCTGATAGCGTTTGTACGAGTAACTTCTTGAATTGACCTATGACCTCTACATGCTGCGAATAATAGTTCGCTCCTTTAACGGCAATTTACGAAATATTGTTTTCCGTTTTCTAACTTTTGACTATGGAACCCGTCAATATAATATCATATGTAACATTCCCAAACGAATCTACAAACTTTGCAATCGTTTTTCAAAACTTTGCAAGCAGTTTGTCTTCGATTTGCGGTTTGCAGTTGCGATAATCTGCTTATATATCTGGCATTTTCCAGACAATTACTTAATGTTTTCGAAATTTAACTGCCGGGTTGGCATTCCAATGACTTAGGTTAAATATACATGTAACTCCGCCAACGTTTCGAACACTTTTACAAACTTTGCATGCTGTTTTCTATCATTTTTACGGCCAGTCAGCTCATGTGATACCCTGCTTATATAGGCTGTTTTCATCTCGCTTATATTCATTTATTTGACTTTACAACTGCGGGTTTCAATATGCCAACAAGTTAGGTCAAGCATACAAATATATCTACAAACTTTCGAATCACTTTGCACAACTTTGCGTTCACTTTGTACGACTTTTCACGGTACGTTAACAGGTCAAACCCCACTATGTGCCGACATCATCACCAACTTGATCTCCAAAAATAACAGAGAAATTGGAAAAATGTTCATGAACTTGAAAACATGCCTAAATTTCCATGTTTTTCTACTAAAAATAATTGACATTACAGTGAAAAAAAATGCACGAACGTTGTCTCATATGTTTGATATGTATGTGATGAAACCAAAAAAAATTTCCCTAGCTGGTTTTCTCAGGCAGTCTCCCATGCAAGAACTAACCATGCCCGATTGAGCTTGACTTTAAACTTTGTCTCTTCACCTACCAACACTACTGGTTACGCAGTTTGAAATATACTCGAGTTGGCGACTATTTCATGTTTGACACTGTTTTAAACCTGATAGCGTTTGTACGAGTAACTTCTTGAATTGACCTATGACCTCTACATGCTGCGAATAATAGTTCGCTCCTTTAACGGCAATTTACGAAATATTGTTTTACGTTTTCTAACTTTTGACTATGGAACCCGTCAATATAATATCATATGTAACATTCCCAAACGAATCTACAAACTTTGCAATCGTTTTTCAAAACTTTGCAAGCAGTTTGTCTTCGATTTGCGGTTTGCAGTTGCGATAATCTGCTTATGTATCTGGCATTTTCCAGACAATTACTTAATGTTTTCGAAATTTAACTGCGGGGTTGGCATTCCAATGACTTAGGTTAAATATACATGTAACTCCGCCAACGTTTCGAACACAATTACCAACTTTGCATGCTGTTTTCTCTCATTTTTACGGCCAGTCAGCTCATGTGATACTCTGCTTATATAGGCTGTTTTCATCTCGCTTTTATTCATTTATTTGACTTTACAACTGCGGGTTTCAATATGCCAACAACTTAGGTCAAGCATACAAATATATCTACACAACTTTCCAATCACTTTGCACAACTTTGCGTTCACTTTGTACGACTTTTCACGGTACGTTAACAGGTAAACCCCACTATGTGCCGACATCATCACCAACTTGATCTCCAAAAATAACAGAGAAATTGGAAAAATGTTCATGAACTTGAAAACATGCCTAAATTTCCATGTTTTTCTACTAAAAATAATTGACATTACAGTGAAAAAAAATGCACGAACGTTGTCTCATATGTTTGATATGTATGTGATGAAACAAAAAAAAATTTCCCTAGCTGGTTTTCTCAGGCAGTCTCCCATGCAAGAACTAAGCATGCCCGATTGAGCTTGACTTTAAACTTTGTCTCTTCACCTACCAACACTACTGGTTACGCAATTTGAAATATACTCGCGTTGGCGACTATTTCATGTTTGACACTGTTTTAAACCTGATAGCGTTTGTACGAGTAACTTCTTGAATTGACCTATGACCTCTACATGCTGCGAATAATAGTTCGCTCCTTTAACGGCAATTTACGAAATATTGTTTTACGTTTTCTAACTTTTGACTATGGAACCCGTCAATATAATATCATATGTAACATTCCCAAACGAATCTACAAACTTTGCAATCGTTTTTCAAAACTTTGCAAGCAGTTTGTCTTCGATTTGCGGTTTGCAGTTGCGATAATCTGCTTATGTATCTGGCATTTTCCAGACAATTACTTAATGTTTTCGAAATTTAACTGCGGGGTTGGCATTCCAATGACTTAGGTTAAATATACATGTAACTCCGCCAACGTTTCGAACACAATTACCAACTTTGCATGCTGTTTTCTCTCATTTTTACGGCCAGTCAGCTCATGTGATACTCTGCTTATATAGGCTGTTTTCATCTCGCTTTTATTCATTTATTTGACTTTACAACTGCGGGTTTCAATATGCCAACAACTTAGGTCAAGCATACAAATATATCTACACAACTTTCCAATCACTTTGCACAACTTTGCGTTCACTTTGTACGACTTTTCACGGTACGTTAACAGGTAAACCCCACTATGTGCCGACATCATCACCAACTTGATCTCCAAAAATAACAGAGAAATTGGAAAAATGTTCATGAACTTGAAAACATGCCTAAATTTCCATGTTTTTCTACTAAAAATAATTGACATTACAGTGAAAAAAAATGCACGAACGTTGTCTCATATGTTTGATATGTATGTGATGAAACAAAAAAAAAATTTCCCTAGCTGGATTTCTCAGGCAGTCTCCCATGCAAGAACTAAGCATGCCCGATTGAGCTTGACTTTAAACTTTGTCTCTTCACCTACCAACACTACTGGTTACGCAATTTGAAATATACTCGAGTTGGCGACTATTTCATGTTTGACACTGTTTTAAACCTGATAGCGTTTGTACGAGTAACTTCTTGAATTGACCTATGACCTCTACATGCTGCAAATAATAGTTCGCTCCTTTAACGGCAATTTACGAAATATTGTTTTACGTTTTCTAACTTTTGACTATGGAACCCGTCAATATAATATCATATGTAACATTCCCAAACGAATCTACAAACTTTGCAATCGTTTTTCAAAACTTTGCAAGCAGTTTGTCTTCGATTTGCGGTTTGCAGTTGCGATAATCTGCTTATATATCTGGCATTTTCCAGACAATTACTTAATGTTTTCGAAATTTAACTGCGGGGTTGGCATTCCAATGACTTAGGTTAAATATACATGTAACTCCGCCAACGTTTCGAACACTTTTACAAACTTTGCATGCTGTTTTCTATCATTTTTACGGCCAGTCAGCTCATGTGATACTCTGCTTATATAGGCTGTTTTCATCTCGCTTTTATTCATTTATTTGACTTTACAACTGCGGGTTTCAATATGCCAACAAGTTAGGTCAAGCATACAAATATATCTACAAACTTTCCAATCACTTTGCACAACTTTGCGTTCACTTTGTACGACTTTTCACGGTACGTTAACAGGTCAAACCCCACTATGTGCCGACATCATCACCAACTTGATCTCCAAAAAATAACAGAGAAATTGGAAAAATGTTCATGAACTTGAAAACATGCCTAAATTTCCATGTTTTTCTACTAAAAATAATTGACATTACAGTGAAAAAAAATGCACGAACGTTGTCTCATATGTTTGATATGTATGTGATGAAACAAAAAAAAATTTCCCTAGCTGGTTTTCTCAGGCAGTCTCCCATGCAAGAACTAAGCATGCCCGATTGAGCTTGACTTTAAACTTTGTCTCTTCACCTACCAACACTACTGGTTACGCAATTTGAAATATACTCGAGTTGGCGACTATTTCATGTTTGACACTGTTTTAAACCTGATAGCGTTTGTACGAGTAACTTCTTGAATTGACCTATGACCTCTACATGCTGCGAATAATAGTTCGCTCCTTTAACGGCAATTTACGAAATATTGTTTTACGTTTTCTAACTTTTGACTATGGAACCCGTCAATATAATATCATATGTAACATTCCCAAACGAATCTACAAACTTTGCAATCGTTTTTCAAAACTTTGCAAGCAGTTTGTCTTCGATTTGCGGTTTGCAGTTGCGATAATCTGCTTATATATCTGGCATTTTCCAGACAATTACTTAATGTTTTCGAAATTTAACTGCGGGGTTGGCATTCCAATGACTTAGGTTAAATATACATGTAACTCCGCCAACGTTTCGAACACTTTTACAAACTTTGCATGCTGTTTTCTATCATTTTTACGGCCAGTCAGCTCATGTGATACTCTGCTTATATAGGCTGTTTTCATCTCGCTTTTATTCATTTATTTGACTTTACAACTGCGGGTTTCAATATGCCAACAAGTTAGGTCAAGCATACAAATATATCTACAAACATTCCAATCACTTTGCACAACTTTGCGTTCACTTTGTACGACTTTTCACGGTACGTTAACAGGTCAAACCCCACTATGTGCCGACATCATCACCAACTTGATCTCCAAAAAATAACAGAGAAATTGGAAAAATGTTCATGAACTTGAAAACATGCCTAAAATTCCATGCTTTTCTACTAAAAATAATTGACATTACAGTGAAAAAAAGATGCACGAACGTTGTCTCATATGTTTGATATGTATGTGATGAAACCAAATAAAATTTCCCTAGGTGGTTTTCTCAGGCAGTCTCCCATGCAAGAACTAACCATGCCCGATTGAGCTTGACTTTAAACTTTGTCTCTTCACCTACCAACACTACTGGTTACGCAGTTTGAAATATACTCGAGTTGGCGACTATTTCATGTTTGACACTGTTTTAAACCTGATAGCGTTTGTACGAGTAACTTCTTGAATTGACCTATGACCTCTACATGCTGCGAATAATAGTTCGCTCCTTTAACGGCAATTTACGAAATATTGTTTTACGTTTTCTAACTTTTGACTATGGAACCCGTCAATATAATATCATATGTAACATTCCCAAACGAATCTACAAACTTTGCAATCGTTTTTCAAAACTTTGCAAGCAGTTTGTCTTCGATTTGCGGTTTGCAGTTGCGATAATCTGCTTATATATCTGGCATTTTCCAGACAATTACTTAATGTTTTCGAAATTTAACTGCGGGGTTGGCATTCCAATGACTTAGGTTAAATATACATGTAACTCCGCCAACGTTTCGAACACTTTTACAAACTTTGCATGCTGTTTTCTATCATTTTTACGGCCAGTCAGCTCATGTGATACTCTGCTTATATAGGCTGTTTTCATCTCGGTTTTATTCATTTATTTGACTTTACAACTGCGGGTTTCAATATGCCAACAAGTTAGGTCAAGCATACAAATATATCTACAAACTTTCCAATCACTTTGCACAACTTTGCGTTCACTTTGTACGACTTTTCACGGTACGTTAACAGGTCAAACCCCACTATGTGCCGACATCATCACCAACTTGATCTCCAAAAAATAACAGAGAAATTGGAAAAATATTCATGAACTTGAAAACATGCCTAAATTTCCATGCTTTTCTACTAAAAATAATTGACATTACAGTGAAAAAAAGATGCACGAACGTTGTCTCATATGTTTGATATGTATGTGATGAAACCAAAAAAAATTTCCCTAGCTGGTTTTCTCAGGCAGTCTCCCATGCAAGAACTAACCATGCCCGATTGAGCTTGACTTTAAACTTTGTCTCTTCACCTACCAACACTACTGGTTACGCAATTTGAAATATACTCGAGTTGGCGACTATTTCATGTTTGACACTGTTTTAAACCTGATAGCGTTTGTACGAGTAACTTCTTGAATTGACCTATGACCTCTACATGCTGCGAATAATAGTTCGCTCCTTTAACGGCAATTTACGAAATATTGTTTTACGTTTTCTAACTTTTGACTATGGAACCCGTCAATATAATATCATATGTAACATTCCCAAACGAATCTACAAACTTTGCAATCGTTTTTCAAAACTTTGCAAGCAGTTTGTCTTCGATTTGCGGTTTGCAGTTGCGATAATCTGCTTATATATCTGGCATTTTCCAGACAATTACTTAATGTTTTCGAAATTTAACTGCGGGGTTGGCATTCCAATGACTTAGGTTAAATATACATGTAACTCCGCCAACGTTTCGAACACTTTTACAAACTTTGCATGCTGTTTTCTATCATTTTTACGGCTAGTCAGCTCATGTGATACTCTGCTTATATAGGCTGTTTTCATCTCGCTTTTATTCATTTATTTGACTTTACAACTGCGGGTTTCAATATGCCAACAAGTTAGGTCAAGCATACAAATATATCTACAAACTTTCCAATCACTTTGCACAACTTTGCGTTCACTTTGTACGACTTTTCACGGTACGTTAACAGGTCAAACCCCACTATGTGCCGACATCATCACCAACTTGATCTCCAAAAATAACAGAGAAATTGGAAAAATTTTCATGAACTTGAAAACATGCCTAAATTTCCATGTTTTTCTACTAAAAATAATTGACATTACAGTGAAAAAAAATGCACGAACGTTGTCTCATATGTTTGATATGTATGTGATGAAACAAAAAAAAATTTCCCTAGGTGGTTTTCTCAGGCAGTCTCCCATGCAAGAACTAACCATGCCCGATTGAGCTTGACTTTAAACTTTGTCTCTTCACCTACCAACACTACTGGTTACGCAGTTTGAAATATACTCGAGTTGGCGACTATTTCATGTTTGACACTGTTTTAAACCTGATAGCGTTTGTACGAGTAACTTCTTGAATTGACCTATGACCTCTACATGCTGCGAATAATAGTTCGCTCCTTTAACGGCAATTTACGAAATATTGTTTTACGTTTTCTAACTTTTGACTATGGAACCCGTCAATATAATATCATATGTAACATTCCCAAACGAATCTACAAACTTTGCAATCGTTTTTCAAAACTTTGCAAGCAGTTTGTCTTCGATTTGCGGTTTGCAGTTGCGATAATCTGCTTATATATCTGGCATTTTCCAGACAATTACTTAATGTTTTCGAAATTTAACTGCGGGGTTGGCATTCCAATGACTTAGGTTAAATATACATGTAACTCCGCCAACGTTTCGAACACTTTTACAAACTTTGCATGCTGTTTTCTATCATTTTTACGGCTAGTCAGCTCATGTGATACTCTGCTTATATAGGCTGTTTTCATCTCGCTTTTATTCATTTATTTGACTTTACAACTGCGGGTTTCAATATGCCAACAAGTTAGGTCAAGCATACAAATATATCTACAAACTTTCCAATCACTTTGCACAACTTTGCGTTCACTTTGTACGACTTTTCACGGTACGTTAACAGGTCAAACCCCACTATGTGCCGACATCATCACCAACTTGATCTCCAAAAAATAACAGAGAAATTGGAAAAATATTCATGAACTTGAAAACATGCCTAAATTTCCATGCTTTTCTACTAAAAATAATTGACATTACAGTGAAAAAAAGATGCACGAACGTTGTCTCATATGTTTGATATGTATGTGATGAAACCAAAAAAAATTTCCCTAGCTGGTTTTCTCAGGCAGTCTCCCATGCAAGAACTAACCATGCCCGATTGAGCTTGACTTTAAACTTTGTCTCTTCACCTACCAACACTACTGGTTACGCAATTTGAAATATACTCGAGTTGGCGACTATTTCATGTTTGACACTGTTTTAAACCTGATAGCGTTCGTACGAGTAACTTCTTGAATTGACCTATGACCTCTACATGCTGCGAATAATAGTTCGCTCCTTTAACGGCAATTTACGAAATATTGTTTTACGTTTTCTAACTTTTGACTATGGAACCCGTCAATATAATATCATATGTAACATTCCCAAACGAATCTACAAACTTTGCAATCGTTTTTCAAAACTTTGCAAGCAGTTTGTCTTCGATTTGCGGTTTGCAGTTGCGATAATCTGCTTATATATCTGGCATTTTCCAGACAATTACTTAATGTTTTCGAAATTTAACTGCGGGGTTGGCGTTCCAATGACTTAGGTTAAATATACATGTAACTCCGCCAACGTTTCGAACACTTTTACAAACTTTGCATGCTGTTTTCTATCATTTTTACGGCTAGTCAGCTCATGTGATACTCTGCTTATATAGGCTGTTTTCATCTCGCTTTTATTCATTTATTTGACTTTACAACTGCGGGTTTCAATATGCCAACAAGTTAGGTCAAGCATACAAATATATCTACAAACTTTCCAATCACTTTGCACAACTTTGCGTTCACTTTGTACGACTTTTCACGGTACGTTAACAGGTCAAACCCCACTATGTGCCGACATCATCACCAACTTGATCTCCAAAAATAACAGAGAAATTGGAAAAATTTTCATGAACTTGAAAACATGCCTAAATTTCCATGTTTTTCTACTAAAAATAATTGACATTACAGTGAAAAAAAATGCACGAACGTTGTCTCATATGTTTGATATGTATGTGATGAAACAAAAAAAAATTTCCCTAGCTGGTTTTCTCAGGCAGTCTCCCATGCAAGAACTAACCATGCCCGATTGAGCTTGACTTTAAACTTTGTCTCTTCACCTACCAATACTACTGGTTACGCAATTTGAAATATACTCGAGTTGGCGACTATTTCATGTTTGACACTGTTTTAAACCTGATAGCGTTTGTACGAGTAACTTCTTGAATTGACCTATGACCTCTACATGCTGCGAATAATAGTTCGCTCCTTTAACGGCAATTTACGAAATATTGTTTTACGTTTTCTAACTTTTGACTATGGAACCCGTCAATATAATATCATATGTAACATTCCCAAACGAATCTACAAACTTTGCAATCGTTTTTCAAAACTTTGCAAGCAGTTTGTCTTCGATTTGCGGTTTGCAGTTGCGATAATCTGCTTATATATCTGGCATTTTCCAGACAATTACTTAATGTTTTCGAAATTTAACTGCGGGGTTGGCATTCCAATGACTTAGGTTAAATATACATGTAACTCCGCCAACGTTTCGAACACTTTTACAAACTTTGCATGCTGTTTTCTATCATTTTTACGGCCAGTCAGCTCATGTGATACTCTGCTTATATAGGCTGTTTTCATCTCGCTTTTATTCATTTATTTGACTTTACAACTGCGGGTTTCAATATGCCAACAAGTTAGGTCAAGCATACAAATATATCTACAAACTTTCCAATCACTTTGCACAACTTTGCGTTCACTTTGTACGACTTTTCACGGTACGTTAACAGGTCAAACCCCACTATGTGCCGACATCATCACCAACTTGATCTCCAAAAAATAACAGAGAAATTGGAAAAATGTTCATGAACTTGAAAACATGCCTAAAATTCCATGCTTTTCTACTAAAAATAATTGACATTACAGTGAAAAAAAATGCACGAACGTTGTCTCATATGTTTGATATGTATGTGATGAAACAAAAAAAAATTTCCCTAGCTGGTTTTCTCAGGCAGTCTCCCATGCAAGAACTAACCATGCCCGATTGAGCTTGACTTTAAACTTTGTCTCTTCACCTACCAATACTACTGGTTACGCAATTTGAAATATACTCGAGTTGGCGACTATTTCATGTTTGACACTGTTTTAAACCTGATAGCGTTTGTACGAGTAACTTCTTGAATTGACCTATGACCTCTACATGCTGCGAATAATAGTTCGCTCCTTTAACGGCAATTTACGAAATATTGTTTTACGTTTTCTAACTTTTGACTATGGAACCCGTCAATATAATATCATATGTAACATTCCCAAACGAATCTACAAACTTTGCAATCGTTTTTCAAAACTTTGCAAGCAGTTTGTCTTCGATTTGCGGTTTGCAGTTGCGATAATCTGCTTATATATCTGGCATTTTCCAGACAATTACTTAATGTTTTCGAAATTTAACTGCGGGGTTGGCATTCCAATGACTTAGGTTAAATATACATGTAACTCCGCCAACGTTTCGAACACTTTTACAAACTTTGCATGCTGTTTTCTATCATTTTTACGGCCAGTCAGCTCATGTGATACTCTGCTTATATAGGCTGTTTTCATCTCGCTTTTATTCATTTATTTGACTATACAACTGCGGGTTTCAATATGCCAACAAGTTAGGTCAAGCATACAAATATATCTACAAACTTTCCAATCACTTTGCACAACTTTGCGTTCACTTTGTACGACTTTTCACGGTACGTTAACAGGTCAAACCCCACTATGTGCCGACATCATCACCAACTTGATCTCCAAAAAATAACAGAGAAATTGGAAAAATGTTCATGAACTTGAAAACATGCCTAAAATTCCATGCTTTTCTACTAAAAATAATTGACATTACAGTGAAAAAAAGATGCACGAACGTTGTCTCATATGTTTGATATGTATGTGATGAAACCAAAAAAAATTTCCCTAGCTGGTTTTCTCAGGCAGTCTCCCATGCAAGAACTAACCATGCCCGATTGAGCTTGACTTTAAACTTTGTCTCTTCACCTACCAACACTACTGGTTACGCAATTTGAAATATACTCGAGTTGGCGACTATTTCATGTTTGACACTGTTTTAAACCTGATAGCGTTTGTACGAGTAACTTCTTGAATTGACCTATGACCTCTACATGCTGCGAATAATAGTTCGCTCCTTTAACGGCAATTTACGAAATATTGTTTTACGTTTTCTAACTTTTGACTATGGAACCCGTCAATATAATATCATATGTAACATTCCCAAACGAATCTACAAACTTTGCAATCGTTTTTCAAAACTTTGCAAGCAGTTTGTCTTCGATTTGCGGTTTGCAGTTGCGATAATCTGCTTATATATCTGGCATTTTCCAGACAATTACTTAATGTTTTCGAAATTTAACTGCGGGGTTGGCATTCCAATGACTTAGGTTAAATATACATGTAACTCCGCCAACGTTTCGAACACTTTTACAAACTTTGCATGCTGTTTTCTATCATTTTTACGGCTAGTCAGCTCATGTGATACTCTGCTTATATAGGCTGTTTTCATCTCGCTTTTATTCATTTATTTGACTTTACAACTGCGGGTTTCAATATGCCAACAAGTTAGGTCAAGCATACAAATATATCTACAAACTTTCCAATCACTTTGCACAACTTTGCGTTCACTTTGTACGACTTTTCACGGTACGTTAACAGGTCAAACCCCACTATGTGCCGACATCATCACCAACTTGATCTCCAAAAAATAACAGAGAAATTGGAAAAATATACATGAACTTGAAAACATGCCTAAATTTCCATGCTTTTCTACTAAAAATAATTGACATTACAGTGAAAAAAAGATGCACGAACGTTGTCTCATATGTTTGATATGTATGTGATGAAACCAAAAAAAATTTCCCTAGCTGGTTTTCTCAGGCAGTCTCCCATGCAAGAACTAACCATGCCCGATTGGCTTGACTTTAAACTTTGTCTCTTCACCTACCAACACTACTGGTTACGCAATTTGAAATATACTCGAGTTGGCGACTATTTCATGTTTGACACTGTTTTAAACCTGATAGCGTTTGTACGAGTAACTTCTTGAATTGACCTATGACCTCTACATGCTGCGATTAATAGTTCGCTACTTTAACGGCAATTTACGAAATATTGTTTTACGTTTCCTAACTTTTGACTATGGAACCCGTCAATGTAATATCATATGTAACATTCCCAAACGAATCTACAAACTTTGCAATCGTTTTTCAAAACTTTGCAAGCAGTTTGTCTTCGATTTGTGGTTTGCAGTTGCGATAATCTGCTTATATATCTGGCATTTTCCAGACAATTACTTAATGTTTTCGAAATTTAACTGCGGGGTTGGCATTCCAATGACTTAGGTTAAATATACATGTAACTCCGCCAACGTTTCGAACACTTTTACCAACTTTGCATGCTGTTTTCTATCATTTTTACGGCCAGTCAGCTCATGTGATACTCTGCTTATATAGGCTGTTTTCATCTCGCTTTTATTCATTTATTTGACTTTACAACTGCGGGTTTCAATATGCCAACAAGTTAGGTCAAGCAGACAAATATATCTATAAACTTTCCAATCACTTTGCACAACTTTGCGTTCACTTTGTACGACTTTTCACGGTACGTTAACAGGTCAAACCCCACTATGTGCCGACATCATCACCGACTTGATCTCCAAAAATAACAGAGAAATTGGAAAAATGTTCATGAACTTGAAAACATGCCTAAATTTCCATGCTTTTCTACTAAAAATAATTGACATTACAGTGAAAAAAAGATGCACGAACGTTGTCTCATATGTTTGATATGTATGTGATGAAACAAAAAAAAAATTCCCTAGCTGGTTTTCTCAGGCAGTCTCCCATGCAAGAACTAACCATGCCCGATTGGCTTGACTTTAAACTTTGTCTCTTCACCTACCAACACTACTGGTTACGCAATTTGAAATATACTCGAGTTGGCGACTATTTCATGTTTGACACTGTTTTAAACCTGATAGCGTTTGTACGAGTAACTTCTTGAATTGACCTATGACCTCTACATGCTGCGATTAATAGTTCGCTACTTTAACGGCAATTTACGAAATATTGTTTTACGTTTCCTAACTTTTGACTATGGAACCCGTCAATGTAATATCATATGTAACATTCCCAAACGAATCTACAAACTTTGCAATCGTTTTTCAAAACTTTGCAAGCAGTTTGTCTTCGATTTGTGGTTTGCAGTTGCGATAATCTGCTTATATATCTGGCATTTTCCAGACAATTACTTAATGTTTTCGAAATTTAACTGCGGGGTTGGCATTCCAATGACTTAGGTTAAATATACATGTAACTCCGCCAACGTTTCGAACACTTTTACCAACTTTGCATGCTGTTTTCTATCATTTTTACGGCCAGTCAGCTCATGTGATACTCTGCTTATATAGGCTGTTTTCATCTCGCTTTTATTCATTTATTTGACTTTACAACTGCGGGTTTCAATATGCCAACAACTTAGGTCAAGCATACAAATATATCTACAAACTTTCCAATCACTTTGCACAACTTTGCGTTCATTTTGTACGACTTTTCACGGTACGTTAACAGGTCAAACCCCACTATGTGCCGACATCATCACCAACTTGATCTCCAAAATAACTGAGAAATTGGAAAAATGTTCATGAACTTGAAAACAGGCCTAAATTTCCATGTTTTTCTACTAAAAATAATTGACATTACAGTGAAAAAAAGATGCACAAACGTTGTCTCATATGTTTGATATGTATGTGATGAAACCAAAAAAAAAATCCCTAGCTGGTTTTCTCAGGCAGTCTCCCATGCAAGAACTTACCATGCTCGATAGAGCTTGACTTTAAACTTTGTCTCTTCACCTACCAACACTACTGGTTACGCAATTTGAAATATACTCGAGTTGGCGACTATTTCATGTTTGACACTGTTTTAAACGTGATAGCGTTTGTACGAGTAACTTCTTGAATTGACCTATGACCTCTACATGCTGCGAATAATAGTTCGCTACTTTAACGGCAATTTACGAAATATTGTTTTACGTTTTCTAACTTTTGACTATGGAACCCGTCAATGTAATATCATATGTAACATTCCCAAACGAATCTACAAACTTTGCAATCGTTTTTCAAAACTTTGCAAGCAGTTTGTCTTCGATTTGCGGTTTGCAGTTGCGATAATCTGCTTATATATCTGGCATTTTCCAGACAATTACTTAATGTTTTCGAAATTTAACTGCGGGGTTGGCATTCCAATGACTTAGGTTAAATATACATGTAAGTCCGCCAACGTTTCGAACACTTTTACCAACTTTGCATGCTGTTTTCTATCATTTTTACGGCCAGTCAGCTCATGTGATACTCTGCTTATATAGGCTGTTTTCATCTCGCTTTTATTCATTTATTTGACTTTACAACTGCGGGTTTCAATATGCCAACAACTTAGGTCAAGCATACAAATATATCTACAAACTTTCCAATCACTTTGCACAACTTTGCGTTCATTTTGTACGACTTTTCACGGTACGTTAACAGGTCAAACCCCACTATGTGCCGACATCATCACCAACTTGATCTCCAAAATAACTGAGAAATTGGAAAAATGTTCATGAACTTGAAAACAGGCCTAAATTTCCATGTTTTTCTACTAAAAATAATTGACATTACAGTGAAAAAAAGATGCACAAACGTTGTCTCATATGTTTGATATGTATGTGATGAAACCAAAAAAAAATCCCTAGCTGGTTTTCTCAGGCAGTCTCCCATGCAAGAACTTACCATGCTCGATAGAGCTTGACTTTAAACTTTGTCTCTTCACCTACCAACACTACTGGTTACGCAATTTGAAATATACTCGAGTTGGCGACTATTTCATGTTTGACACTGTTTTAAACGTGATAGCGTTTGTACGAGTAACTTCTTGAATTGACCTATGACCTCTACATGCTGCGAATAATAGTTCGCTACTTTAACGGCAATTTACGAAATATTCTTTTACGTTTTCTAACTTTTGACTATGGAACCCGTCAATGTAATATCATATGTAACATTCCCAAACGAATCTACAAACTTTGCAATCGTTTTTCAAAACTTTGCAAGCAGTTTGTCTTCGATTTGCGGTTTGCAGTTGCGATAATCTGCTTATATATCTGGCATTTTCCAGACAATTACTTAATGTTTTCGAAATTTAACTGCGGGGTTGGCATTCCAATGACTTAGGTTAAATATACATGTAACTCCGCCAACGTTTCGAACACTTTTACCAACTTTGCATGCTGTTTTCTATCATTTTTACGGCCAGTCAGCTCATGTGATACTCTGCTTATATAGGCTGTTTTCATCTCGCTTTTATTCATTTATTTGACTTTACAACTGCGGGTTTCAATATGCCAACAACTTAGGTCAAGCATACAAATATATCTACAAACTTTCCAATCACTTTGCACAACTTTGCGTTCATTTTGTACGACTTTTCACGGTACGTTAACAGGTCAAACCCCACTATGTGCCGACATCATCACCAACTTGATCTCCAAAATAACTGAGAAATTGGAAAAATGTTCATGAACTTGAAAACAGGCCTAAATTTCCATGTTTTTCTACTAAAAATAATTGACATTACAGTGAAAAAAAGATGCACAAACGTTGTCTCATATGTTTGATATGTATGTGATGAAACCAAAAAAAAAATCCCTAGCTGGTTTTCTCAGGCAGTCTCCCATGCAAGAACTTACCATGCTCGATAGAGCTTGACTTTAAACTTTGTCTCTTCACCTACCAACACTACTGGTTACGCAATTTGAAATATACTCGAGTTGGCGACTATTTCATGTTTGACACTGTTTTAAACGTGATAGCGTTTGTACGAGTAACTTCTTGAATTGACCTATGACCTCTACATGCTGCGAATAATAGTTCGCTACTTTAACGGCAATTTACGAAATATTGTTTTAGGTTTTCTAACTTTTGACTATGGAACCCGTCAATGTAATATCATATGTAACATTCCCAAACGAATCTACAAACTTTGCAATCGTTTTTCAAAACTTTGCAAGCAGTTTGTCTTCGATTTGCGGTTTGCAGTTGCGATAATCTGCTTATATATCTGGCATTTTCCAGACAATTACTTAATGTTTTCGAAATTTAACTGCGGGGTTGGCATTCCAATGACTTAGGTTAAATATACATGTAAGTCCGCCAACGTTTCGAACACTTTTACCAACTTTGCATGCTGTTTTCTATCATTTTTACGGCCAGTCAGCTCATGTGATACTCTGCTTATATAGGCTGTTTTCATCTCGCTTTTATTCATTTATTTGACTTTACAACTGCGGGTTTCAATATGCCAACAACTTAGGTCAAGCATACAAATATATCTACAAACTTTCCAATCACTTTGCACAACTTTGCGTTCATTTTGTACGACTTTTCACGGTACGTTAACAGGTCAAACCCCACTATGTGCCGACATCATCACCAACTTGATCTCCAAAATAACTGAGAAATTGGAAAAATGTTCATGAACTTGAAAACAGGCCTAAATTTCCATGTTTTTCTACTAAAAATAATTGACATTACAGTGAAAAAAAGATGCACAAACGTTGTCTCATATGTTTGATATGTATGTGATGAAACCAAAAAAAAAATCCCTAGCTGGTTTTCTCAGGCAGTCTCCCATGCAAGAACTTACCATGCTCGATAGAGCTTGACTTTAAACTTTGTCTCTTCACCTACCAACACTACTGGTTACGCAATTTGAAATATACTCGAGTTGGCGACTATTTCATGTTTGACACTGTTTTAAACGTGATAG
Organism: Saccoglossus kowalevskii; assembly: GCF_978046115.1. Taxonomy (NCBI): domain Eukaryota; kingdom Metazoa; phylum Hemichordata; class Enteropneusta; family Harrimaniidae; genus Saccoglossus; species Saccoglossus kowalevskii. Next base: position 5,039,148 of record NC_140643.1, on the reverse strand, counting down.
CGTTTGTACGAGTAACTTCTTGAATTGACCTATGACCTCTACATGCTGCGAATAATAGTTCGCTACTTTAACGGCAATTTACGAAATATTCTTTTACGTTTTCTAACTTTTGACTATGGAACCCGTCAATGTAATATCATATGTAACATTCCCAAACGAATCTACAAACTTTGCAATCGTTTTTCAAAACTTTGCAAGCAGTTTGTCTTCGATTTGCGGTTTGCAGTTGCGATAATCTGCTTATATATCTGGCATTTTCCAGACAATTACTTAATGTTTTCGAAATTTAACTGCGGGGTTGGCATTCCAATGACTTAGGTTAAATATACATGTAAGTCCGCCAACGTTTCGAACACTTTTACCAACTTTGCATGCTGTTTTCTATCATTTTTACGGCCAGTCAGCTCATGTGATACTCTGCGTATATAGGCAGTTTTCATCTCGCTTTTACTCATTTATTTGACTTTACAACTGCGGGTTTCAATATGCCAACAACTTAGGTCAAGCATACAAATATATCTACAAACTTTCCAATCACTTTGCACAACTTTGCGTTCATTTTGTACGACTTTTCACGGTACGTTAACAGGTCAAACCCCACTATGTGCCGACATCATCACCAACTTGATCTCCAAAATAACTGAGAAATTGGAAAAATGTTCATGAACTTGAAAACAGGCCTAAATTTCCATGTTTTTCTACTAAAAATAATTGACATTACAGTGAAAAAAAGATGCACAAACGTTGTCTCATATGTTTGATATGTATGTGATGAAACCAAAAAAAAATCCCTAGCTGGTTTTCTCAGGCAGTCTCCCATGCAAGAACTTACCATGCTCGATAGAGCTTGACTTTAAACTTTGTCTCTTCACCTACCAACACTACTGGTTACGCAATTTGAAATATACTCGAGTTGGCGACTATTTCATGTTTGACACTGTTTTAAACGTGATAGCGTTTGTACGAGTAACTTCTTGAATTGACCTATGACCTCTACATGCTGCGAATAATAGTTCGCTACTTTAACGGCAATTTACGAAATATTGTTTTACGTTTTCTAACTTTTGACTATGGAACCCGTCAATGTAATATCATATGTAACATTCCCAAACGAATCTACAAACTTTGCAATCGTTTTTCAAAACTTTGCAAGCAGTTTGTCTTCGATTTGCGGTTTGCAGTTGCGATAATCTGCTTATATATCTGGCATTTTCCAGACAATTACTTAATGTTTTCGAAATTTAACTGCGGGGTTGGCATTCCAATGACTTAGGTTAAATATACATGTAAGTCCGCCAACGTTTCGAACACTTTTACCAACTTTGCATGCTGTTTTCTATCATTTTTACGGCCAGTCAGCTCATGTGATACTCTGCGTATATAGGCAGTTTTCATCTCGCTTTTACTCATATATTTGACTTTACAACTGCGGGTTTCAATATGCCAACAAGTTAGGTCAAGCAGACAAATATATCTATAAACTTTCCAATCACATTGCACAACTTTGCGTTCACTTTGTACGACTTTTCACGGTACGTTAACAGGTCAAACCCCACTATGTGCCGACATCATCACCGACTTGATCTCCAAAAATAACAGAGAAATTGGAAAAATGTTCATGAACTTGAAAACATGCCTAAATTTCCATGCTTTTCTACTAAAAATAATTGACATTACAGTGAAAAAAAGATGCACGAACGTTGTCTCATATGTTTGATATGTATGTGATGAAACAAAAAAAATTTCCCTAGCTGGTTTTCTCAGGCAGTCTCCCATGCAAGAACTAACCATGCCCGATTGAGCTTTACTTTAAACTTTGTCTCTTCACCTACCAACACTACTGGTTACGCAATTTGAAATATACTCGAGTTGGCGACTATTTCATGTTTGACACTGTTTTAAACGTGATAGCGTTTGTACGAGTAACTTCTTGAATTGACCTATGACCTCTACATGCTGCGAATAATAGTTCGCTACTTTAACGGCAATTTACGAAATATTGTTTTACGTTTTCTAACTTTTGACTATGGAACCCGTCAATGTAATATCATATGTAACATTCCCAAACGAATCTACAAACTTTGCAATCGTTTTTCAAAACTTTGCAAGCAGTTTGTCTTCGATTTGCGGTTTGCAGTTGCGATAATCTGCTTATATATCTGGCATTTTCCAGACAATTACTTAATGTTTTCGAAATTTAACTGCGGGGTTGGCATTCCAATGACTTAGGTTAAATATACATGTAACTCCGCCAACGTTTCGAACACTTTTACCAACTTTGCATGCTGTTTTCTATCATTTTACGGCCAGTCAGCTCATGTGATACTCTGCTTATATAGGCTGTTTTCATCTCGCTTTTATTCATTTATTTGACTTTACAACTGCGGGTTTCTATATGCCAACAAGTTAGGTCAAGCAGACAAATATATCTATAAACTTTCCAATCACTTTGCACAACTTTGCGTTCACTTTGTACGACTTTTCACGGTACGTTAACAGGTCAAACCCCACTATGTGCCGACATCATCAACGACTTGATCTCCAAAAATAACAGAGAAATTGGAAAAATGTTCATGAACTTGAAAACATGCCTAAATTTCCATGCTTTTCTACTAAAAATAATTGACATTACAGTGAAAAAAAGATGCACGAACGTTGTCTCATATGTTTGATATGTATGTGATGAAACAAAAAAAAAATTCCCTAGCTGGTTTTCTCAGGCAGTCTCCCATGCAAGAACTAACCATGCCCGATTGAGCTTGACTTTAAACTTTGTCTCTTCACCTACCAACACTACTGGTTACGCAATTTGAAATATACTCGAGTTGGCGACTATTTCATGTTTGACACTGTTTTAAACCTGATAGCGTTTGTACGAGTAACTTCTTGAATTGACCTATGACCTCTACACGCTGCGATTAATAGTTCGCTACTTTAACGGCAATTTACGAAATATTGTTTTACGTTTCCTAACTTTTGACTATGGAACCCGTCAATGTAATATCATATGTAACATTCCCAAACGAATCTACAAACTTTGCAATCGTTTTTCAAAACTTTTCAAGCAGTTTGTCTTCGATTTGTGGTTTGCAGTTGCGATAATCTGCTTATATATCTGGCATTTTCCAGACAATTACTTAATGTTTTCGAAATTTAACTGCGGGGTTGGCATTCCAATGACTTAGGTTAAATATACATGTAACTCCGCCAACGTTTCGAACACTTTTACCAACTTTGCATGCTGTTTTCTATCATTTTTACGGCCAGTCAGCTCATGTGATACTCTGCTTATATAGGCTGTTTTCATCTCGCTTTTATTCATTTATTTGACTTTACAACTGCGGGTTTCAATATGCCAACAACTTAGGTCAAGCATACAAATATATCTACAAACTTTCCAATCACTTTGCACAACTTTGCGTTCATTTTGTACGACTTTTCACGGTACGTTAACAGGTCAAACCCCACTATGTGCCGACATCATCACCAACTTGATCTCCAAAATAACAGAGAAATTGGAAAAATGTTCATGAACTTGAAAACAGGCCTAAATTTCCATGTTTTTCTACTAAAAATAATTGACATTACAGTGAAAAAAGATGCACAAACGTTGTCTCATATGTTTGATATGTATGTGATGAAACCAAAAAAAAAATCCCTAGCTGGTTTTCTCAGGCAGTCTCCCATGCAAGAACTTACCATGCTCGATAGAGCTTGACTTTAAACTTTGTCTCTTCACCTACCAACACTACTGGTTACGCAATTTGAAATATACTCGAGTTGGCGACTATTTCATGTTTGACACTGTTTTAAACGTGATAGCGTTTGTACGAGTAACTTCTTGAATTGACCTATGACCTCTACATGCTGCGAATAATAGTTCGCTACTTTAACGGCAATTTACGAAATATTGTTTTACGTTTTCTAACTTTTGACTATGGAACCCGTCAATGTAATATCATATGTAACATTCCCAAACGAATCTACAAACTTTGCAATCGTTTTTCAAAACTTTGCAAGCAGTTTGTCTTCGATTTGCGGTTTGCAGTTGCGATAATCTGCTTATATATCTGGCATTTTCCAGACAATTACTTAATGTTTTCGAAATTTAACTGCGGGGTTGGCATTCCAATGACTTAGGTTAAATATACATGTAAGTCCGCCAACGTTTCGAACACTTTTACCAACTTTGCATGCTGTTTTCTATCATTTTTACGGCCAGTCAGCTCATGTGATACTCTGCGTATATAGGCAGTTTTCATCTCGCTTTTACTCATTTATTTGACTTTACAACTGCGGGTTTCAATATGCCAACAAGTTAGGTCAAGCAGACAAATATATCTATAAACTTTCCAATCACATTGCACAACTTTGCGTTCACTTTGTACGACTTTTCACGGTACGTTAACAGGTCAAACCCCACTATGTGCCGACATCATCACCGACTTGATCTCCAAAAATAACAGAGAAATTGGAAAAATGTTCATGAACTTGAAAACATGCCTAAATTTCCATGCTTTTCTACTAAAAATAATTGACATTACAGTGAAAAAAAGATGTACGAACGTTGTCTCATATGATTGATATGTATGTGATGAAACAAAAAAAATTTCCCTAGCTGGTTTTCTCAGGCAGTCTCCCATGCAAGAACTAACCATGCCCGATTGAGCTTGACTTTAAACTTTGTCTCTTCACCTACCAACACAACTGGTTACGCAATTTGAAATATACTCGAGTTGGCGACTATTTCATGTTTGACACTGTTTTAAACCTGATAGCGTTTGTACGAGTAACTTCTTGAATTGACCTATGACCTCTACATGCTGCGAATAATAGTTCGCTACTTTAACGGCAATTTACGAAATATTGTTTTACGTTTTCTAACTTTTGACTATGGAACCCGTCAATGTAATATCATATGTAACATTCCCAAACGAATCTACAAACTTTGCAATCGTTTTTCAAAACTTTGCAAGCAGTTTGTCTTCGATTTGCGGTTTGCAGTTGCGATAATCTGCTTATATATCTGGCATTTTCCAGACAATTACTTAATGTTTTCGAAATTTAACTGCGGGGTTGGCATTCCAATGACTTAGGTTAAATATACATGTAACTCCGCCAACGTTTCGAACACTTTTACCAACTTTGCATGCTGTTTTCTATCATTTTTACGGCCAGTCAGCTCATGTGATACGCTGCGTATATAGGCAGTTTTCATCTCGCTTATACTCATTTATTTGACTTTACAACTGCGGGTTTCAATATGCCAACAAGTTAGGTCAAGCAGACAAATATATCTATAAACTTTCCAATCACTTTGCACAACTTTGCGTTCACTTTGTACGACTTTTCACGGTACGTTAACAGGTCAAACCCCACTATGTGCCGACATCATCACCGACTTGATCTCCAAAAATAACAGAGAAATTGGAAAAATGTTCATGAACTTGAAAACATGCCTAAATTTCCATGCTTTTCTACTAAAAATAATTGACATTACAGTGAAAAAAAGATGCACGAACGTTGTCTCATATGTTTGATATGTATGTGATGAAACGAAAAAAAATTTCCCTAGCTGGTTTTCTCAGGCAGTCTCCCATGCAAGAACTAACCATGCCCGATTGAGCTTGACTTTAAACTTTGTCTCTTCACCTACCAACACTACTGGTTACGCAATTTGAAATATACTCGAGTTGGCGACTATTTCATGTTTGACACTGTTTTAAACCTGATAGCGTTTGTACGAGTAACTTCTTGAATTGACCTATGACCTCTACATGCTGCGATTAATAGTTCGCTACTTTAACGGCAATTTACGAAATATTGTTTTACGTTTCCTAACTTTTGACTATGGAACCCGTCAATGTAATATCATATGTAACATTCCCAAACGAATCTACAAACTTTGCAATCGTTTTTCAAAACTTTGCAAGCAGTTTGTCTTCGATTTGTGGTTTGCAGTTGCGATAATCTGCTTATATATCTGGCATTTTCCAGACAATTACTTAATGTTTTCAAAATTTAACTGCGGGGTTGGCATTCCAATGACTTAGGTTAAATATACATGTAACTCCGCCAACGTTTCGAACACTTTTACCAACTTTGCATGCTGTTTTCTATCATTTTTACGGCCAGTCAGCTCATGTGATACTCTGCGTATATAGGCAGTTTTCATCTCGCTTATACTCATTTATTTGACTTTACAACTGCGGGTTTCAATATGCCAACAAGTTAGGTCAAGCAGACAAATATATCTATAAACTTTCCAATCACTTTGCACAACTTTGCGTTCACTTTGTACGACTTTTCACGGTACGTTAACAGGTCAAACCCCACTATGTGCCGACATCATCACCGACTTGATCTCCAAAAATAACAGAGAAATTGGAAAAATGTTCATGAACTTGAAAACATGCCTAAATTTCCATGCTTTTCTACTAAAAATAATTGACATTACAGTGAAAAAAAGATGCACGAACGTTGTCTCATATGTTTGATATGTATGTGATGAAACAAAAAAAAATTTCCCTAGCTGGTTTTCTCAGGCAGTCTCCCATGCAAGAACTAACCATGCCCGATTGAGCTTGACTTTAAACTTTGTCTCTTCACCTACCAACACTACTGGTTACGCAATTTGAAATATACTCGAGTTGGCGACTATTTCATGTTTGACACTGTTTTAAACCTGATAGCGTTTGTACGAGTAACTTCTTGAATTGACCTATGACCTCTACATGCTGCGAATAATAGTTCGCTACTTTAACGGCAATTTACGAAATATTGTTTTACGTTTTCTAACTTTTGACTATGGAACCCGTCAATGTAATATCATATGTAACATTCCCAAACGAATCTACAAACTTTGCAATCGTTTTTCAAAACTTTGCAAGCAGTTTGTCTTCGATTTGCGGTTTGCAGTTGCGATAATCTGCTTATATATCTGGCATTTTCCAGACAATTACTTAATGTTTTCGAAATTTAACTGCGGGGTTGGCATTCCAATGACTTAGGTTAAATATACATGTAACTCCGCCAACGTTTCGAACACTTTTACCAACTTTGCATGCTGTTTTCTATCATTTTTACGGCCAGTCAGCTCATGTGATACTCTGCGTATATAGGCAGTTTTCATCTCGCTTATACTCATTTATTTGACTTTACAACTGCGGGTTTCAATATGCCAACAAGTTAGGTCAAGCAGACAAATATATCTATAAACTTTCCAATCACTTTGCACAACTTTGCGTTCACTTTGTACGACTTTTCACGGTACGTTAACAGGTCAAACCCCACTATGTGCCGACATCATCACCGACTTGATCTCCAAAAATAACAGAGGAATTGGAAAAATGTTCATGAACTTGAAAACATGCCTAAATTTCCATGCTTTTCTACTAAAAATAATTGACATTACAGTGAAAAAAAGATGCACGAACGTTGTCTCATATGTTTGATATGTATGTGATGAAACGAAAAAAAAATTCCCTAGCTGGTTTTCTCAGGCAGTCTCCCATGCAAGAACTAACCATTCCCGATTGAGCTTGACTTTAAACTTTGTCTCTTCACCTACCAACACTACTGGTTACGCAATTTGAAATATACTCGAGTTGGCGACTATTTCATGTTTGACACTGTTTTAAACCTGATAGCGTTTGTACGAGTAACTTCTTGAATTGACCTATGACCTCTACATGCTGCGATTAATAGTTCGCTACTTTAACGGCAATTTACGAAATATTGTTTTACGTTTCCTAACTTTTGACTATGGAACCCGTCAATGTAATATCATATGTAACATTCCCAAACGAATCTACAAACTTTGCAATCGTTTTTCAAAACATTGCAAGCAGTTTGTCTTCGATTTGTGGTTTGCAGTTGCGATAATCTGCTTATATATCTGGCATTTTCCAGACAATTACTTAATGTTTTCGAAATTTAACTGCGGGGTTGGCATTCCAATGACTTAGGTTAAATATACATGTAACTCCGCCAACGTTTCGAACACTTTTACCAACTTTGCATGCTGTTTTCTATCATTTTTACGGCCAGTCAGCTCATGTGATACTCTGCGTATATAGGCAGTTTTCATCTCGCTTATACTCATTTATTTGACTTTACAACTGCGGGTTTCAATATGCCAACAAGTTAGGTCAAGCAGACAAATATATCTATAAACTTTCCAATCACTTTGCACAACTTTGCGTTAACTTTGTACGACTTTTCACGGTACGTTAACAGGTCAAACCCCACTATGTGCCGACATCATCACCGACTTGATCTCCAAAAATAACAGAGAAATTGGAAAAATGTTCATGAACTTGAAAACATGCCTAAATTTCCATGCTTTTCTACTAAAAATAATTGACATTACAGTGAAAAAAAGATGCACGAACGTTGTCTCATATGATTGATATGTATGTGATGAAACAAAAAAAATTTCCCTAGCTGGTTTTCTCAGGCAGTCTCCCATGCAAGAACTAACCATGCCCGATTGAGCTTGACTTTAAACTTTGTCTCTTCACCTACCAACACTACTGGTTACGCAATTTGAAATATACTCGAGTTGGCGACTATTTCATGTTTGACACTGTTTTAAACCTGATAGCGTTTGTACGAGTAACTTCTTGAATTGACCTATGACCTCTACATGCTGCGAATAATAGTTCGCTACTTTAACGGCAATTTACGAAATATTGTTTTACGTTTTCTAACTTTTGACTATGGAACCCGTCAATGTAATATCATATGTAACATTCCCAAACGAATCTACAAACTTTGCAATCGTTTTTCAAAACTTTGCAAGCAGTTTGTCTTCGATTTGCGGTTTGCAGTTGCGATAATCTGCTTATATATCTGGCATTTTCCAGACAATTACTTAATGTTTTCGAAATTTAACTGCGGGGTTGGCATTCCAATGACTTAGGTTAAATATACATGTAACTCCGCCAACGTTTCGAACACTTTTACCAACTTTGCATGCTGTTTTCTATCATTTTTACGGCCAGTCAGCTCATGTGATACGCTGCGTATATAGGCAGTTTTCATCTCGCTTATACTCATTTATTTGACTTTACAACTGCGGGTTTCAATATGCCAACAAGTTAGGTCAAGCAGACAAATATATCTATAAACTTTCCAATCACTTTGCACAACTTTGCGTTCACTTTGTACGACTTTTCACGGTACGTTAACAGGTCAAACCCCACTATGTGCCGACATCATCACCGACTTGATCTCCAAAAATAACAGAGAAATTGGAAAAATGTTCATGAACTTGAAAACATGCCTAAATTTCCATGCTTTTCTACTAAAAATAATTGACATTACAGTGAAAAAAAGATGCACGAACGTTGTCTCATATGTTTGATATGTATGTGATGAAACGAAAAAAAATTTCCCTAGCTGGTTTTCTCAGGCAGTCTCCCATGCAAGAACTAACCATGCCCGATTGAGCTTGACTTTAAACTTTGTCTCTTCACCTACCAACACTACTGGTTACGCAATTTGAAATATACTCGAGTTGGCGACTATTTCATGTTTGACACTGTTTTAAACCTGATAGCGTTTGTACGAGTAACTTCTTGAATTGACCTATGACCTCTACATGCTGCGATTAATAGTTCGCTACTTTAACGGCAATTTACGAAATATTGTTTTACGTTTCCTAACTTTTGACTATGGAACCCGTCAATGTAATATCATATGTAACATTCCCAAACGAATCTACAAACTTTGCAATCGTTTTTCAAAACTTTGCAAGCAGTTTGTCTTCGATTTGTGGTTTGCAGTTGCGATAATCTGCTTATATATCTGGCATTTTCCAGACAATTACTTAATGTTTTCAAAATTTAACTGCGGGGTTGGCATTCCAATGACTTAGGTTAAATATACATGTAACTCCGCCAACGTTTCGAACACTTTTACCAACTTTGCATGCTGTTTTCTATCATTTTTACGGCCAGTCAGCTCATGTGATACTCTGCGTATATAGGCAGTTTTCATCTCGCTTATACTCATTTATTTGACTTTACAACTGCGGGTTTCAATATGCCAACAAGTTAGGTCAAGCAGACAAATATATCTATAAACTTTCCAATCACTTTGCACAACTTTGCGTTCACTTTGTACGACTTTTCACGGTACGTTAACAGGTCAAACCCCACTATGTGCCGACATCATCACCGACTTGATCTCCAAAAATAACAGAGAAATTGGAAAAATGTTCATGAACTTGAAAACATGCCTAAATTTCCATGCTTTTCTACTAAAAATAATTGACATTACAGTGAAAAAAAGATGCACGAACGTTGTCTCATATGTTTGATATGTATGTGATGAAACAAAAAAAAATTTCCCTAGCTGGTTTTCTCAGGCAGTCTCCCATGCAAGAACTAACCATGCCCGATTGAGCTTGACTTTAAACTTTGTCTCTTCACCTACCAACACTACTGGTTACGCAATTTGAAATATACTCGAGTTGGCGACTATTTCATGTTTGACACTGTTTTAAACCTGATAGCGTTTGTACGAGTAACTTCTTGAATTGACCTATGACCTCTACATGCTGCGAATAATAGTTCGCTACTTTAACGGCAATTTACGAAATATTGTTTTACGTTTTCTAACTTTTGACTATGGAACCCGTCAATGTAATATCATATGTAACATTCCCAAACGAATCTACAAACTTTGCAATCGTTTTTCAAAACTTTGCAAGCAGTTTGTCTTCGATTTGCGGTTTGCAGTTGCGATAATCTGCTTATATATCTGGCATTTTCCAGACAATTACTTAATGTTTTCGAAATTTAACTGCGGGGTTGGCATTCCAATGACTTAGGTTAAATATACATGTAACTCCGCCAACGTTTCGAACACTTTTACCAACTTTGCATGCTGTTTTCTATCATTTTTACGGCCAGTCAGCTCATGTGATACTCTGCGTATATAGGCAGTTTTCATCTCGCTTATACTCATTTATTTGACTTTACAACTGCGGGTTTCAATATGCCAACAAGTTAGGTCAAGCAGACAAATATATCTATAAACTTTCCAATCACTTTGCACAACTTTGCGTTCACTTTGTACGACTTTTCACGGTACGTTAACAGGTCAAACCCCACTATGTGCCGACATCATCACCGACTTGATCTCCAAAAATAACAGAGGAATTGGAAAAATGTTCATGAACTTGAAAACATGCCTAAATTTCCATGCTTTTCTACTAAAAATAATTGACATTACAGTGAAAAAAAGATGCACGAACGTTGTCTCATATGTTTGATATGTATGTGATGAAACGAAAAAAAATTTCCCTAGCTGGTTTTCTCAGGCAGTCTCCCATGCAAGAACTAACCATTCCCGATTGAGCTTGACTTTAAACTTTGTCTCTTCACCTACCAACACTACTGGTTACGCAATTTGAAATATACTCGAGTTGGCGACTATTTCATGTTTGACACTGTTTTAAACCTGATAGCGTTTGTACGAGTAACTTCTTGAATTGACCTATGACCTCTACATGCTGCGATTAATAGTTCGCTACTTTAACGGCAATTTACGAAATATTGTTTTACGTTTCCTAACTTTTGACTATGGAACCCGTCAATGTAATATCATATGTAACATTCCCAAACGAATCTACAAACTTTGCAATCGTTTTTCAAAACATTGCAAGCAGTTTGTCTTCGATTTGTGGTTTGCAGTTGCGATAATCTGCTTATATATCTGGCATTTTCCAGACAATTACTTAATGTTTTCGAAATTTAACTGCGGGGTTGGCATTCCAATGACTTAGGTTAAATATACATGTAACTCCGCCAACGTTTCGAACACTTTTACCAACTTTGCATGCTGTTTTCTATCATTTTTACGGCCAGTCAGCTCATGTGATACTCTGCGTATATAGGCAGTTTTCATCTCGCTTATACTCATTTATTTGACTTTACAACTGCGGGTTTCAATATGCCAACAAGTTAGGTCAAGCAGACAAATATATCTATAAACTTTCCAATCACTTTGCACAACTTTGCGTTAACTTTGTACGACTTTTCACGGTACGTTAACAGGTCAAACCCCACTATGTGCCGACATCATCACCGACTTGATCTCCAAAAATAACAGAGAAATTGGAAAAATGTTCATGAACTTGAAAACATGCCTAAATTTCCATGCTTTTCTACTAAAAATAATTGACATTACAGTGAAAAAAAGATGCACGAACGTTGTCTCATATGTTTGATATGTATGTGATGAAACAAAAAAAAATTTCCCTAGCTGGTTTTCTCAGGCAGTCTCCCATGCAAGAACTAACCATGCCCGATTGAGCTTGACTTTAAACTTTGTCTCTTCACCTACCAACACTACTGGTTACGCAATTTGAAATATACTCTAGTTGGCGACTATTTCATGTTTGACACTGTTTTAAACCTGATAGCGTTTGTACGAGTAACTTCTTGAATTGACCTATGACCTCTACATGCTGCGATTAATAGTTCGCTACTTTAACGGCAATTTACGAAATATTGTTTTACGTTTCCTAACTTTTGACTATGGGACCCGTCAATGTAATATCATATGTAACATTCCCAAACGAATCTACAAACTTTGCAATCGTTTTTCAAAACTTTGCAAGCAGTTTGTCTTCGATTTGTGGTTTGCAGTTGCGATAATCTGCTTATATATCTGGCATTTTCCAGACAATTACTTAATGTTTTCGAAATTTAACTGCGGGGTTGGCATTCCAATGACTTAGGTTAAATATACATGTAACTCCGCCAACGTTTCGAACACTTTTACCAACTTTGCATGCTGTTTTCTATCATTTTTTACGGCCAGTCAGCTCATGTGATACTCTGCTTATATAGGCTGTTTTCATCTCGCTTTTATTCATTTATTTGACTTTACAACTGCGGGTTTCAATATGCCAACAACTTAGGTCAAGCATACAAATATATCTACAAACTTTCCAATCACTTTGCACAACTTTGCGTTCATTTTGTACGACTTTTCACGGTACGTTAACAGGTCAAACCCCACTATGTGCCGACATCATCACCAACTTGATCTCCAAAATAACAGAGAAATTGGAAAAATGTTCATGAACTTGAAAACAGGCCTAAATTTCCATGTTTTTCTACTAAAAATAATTGACATTACAGTGAAAAAAAGATGCACGAACGTTGTCTCATATGTTTGATATGTATGTGATGAAACCAAAAAAAAATCCCTATCTGGTTTTCTCAGGCAGTCTCCCATGCAAGAACTTACCATGCTCGATAGAGCTTGACTTTAAACTTTGTCTCTTCACCTACCAACACTACTGGTTACGCAATTTGAAATATACTCGAGTTGGCGACTATTTCATGTTTGACACTGTTTTATACCTGATAGCGTTTGTACGAGTAACTTCTTGAATTGACCTATGACCTCTACATGCTGCGAATAATAGTTCGCTACTTTAACGGCAATTTACGAAATATTGTTTTACGTTTTCTAACTTTTGACTATGGAACCCGTCAATATAATATCATATGTAACATTCCCAAACGAATCTACAAACTTTGCAATCGTTTTCCAAAACTTTGCAAGCAGTTTGTCTTCGATTTGCGGTTTGCAGTTGCGATAATCTGCTTATATATCTGGCATTTTCCAGACAATTACTTAATGTTTTCGAAATTTAACTGCGGGGTTGGCATTCCAATGACTTAGGTTAAATATACATGTAACTCCGCCAACGTTTCGAACACTTTTACCAACTTTGCATGCTGTTTTCTATCATTTTTACGGCCAGTCAGCTCATGTGATACTCTGCTTATATAGGCTGTTTTCATCTCGCTTTTATTCATTTATTTGACATTACAACTGCGGGTTTCTATATGCCAACAAGTTAGGTCAAGCATACAAATATATCTACAAACTTTCCAATCATTTTGCACAACTTTGCGTTCACTTTGTACGACTTTTCACGGTACGTTAACAGGTCAAACCCCACTATGTGCCGACATCATCACCAACTTGATCTCCAAAAATAACAGAGAAATTGGAAAAATGTTCATGAACTTGAAAACATGCCTAAATTTCCATGTTTTTCTACTAAAAATAATTGACATTACAGTGAAAAAAAGATGCACGAACGTTGTCTCATATGTTTGATATGTATGTGATGAAACAAAAAAAAAATCCCTAGCTGGTTTTCTCAGGCAGTCTCCCATGCAATAACTACCCATGCCCGATTGAGCTTGACTTTAAACTTTGTCTCTTCACCTACCAACACTACTGGTTACGCAATTTGAAATATACTCGAGTTGGCGACTATTTCATGTTTGACACTGTTTTAAACCTGATAGCGTTTGTACGAGTAACTTCTTGAATTGACCTATGACCTCTACATGCTGCGAATAATAGTTCGCTACTTTAACGGCAATTTACGAAATATTGTTTTACGTTTTCTAACTTTTGACTATGGAACCCGTCAATATAATATCATATGTAACATTCCCAAACGAATCTACAAACTTTGCAATCGTTTTTCAAAACTTTGCAAGCAGTTTGTCTTCGATTTGCGGTTTGCAGTTGCGATAATCTGCTTATATATCTGGCATTTTCCAGACAATTACTTAATGTTTTCGAAATTTAACTGCGGGGTTGGCATTCCAATGACTTAGGTTAAATATACATGTAACTCCGCCAACGTTTCGAACACTTTTACCAACTTTGCATGCTGTTTTCTATCATTTTTACGGCCAGTCAGCTCATGTGATACTCTGCTTATATAGGCTGATTTCATCTCGTTTTTATTCATTTATTTGACTTTACAACTGCGGGTTTCTATATGCCAACAAGTTAGGTCAAGCATACAAATATATCTACAAACTTTCCAATCACTTTGCACAACTTTGCGTTCACTTTGTACGACTTTTCACGGTACGTTAACAGGTCAAACCCCACTATGTGCCGACATCATCACCAACTTGATCTCCAAAAATAACAGAGAAATTGGAAAAATGTTCATGAACTTGAAAACATGCCTAAATTTCCATGTTTTTCTACTAAAAATAATTGACATTACAGTGAAAAAAAGATGCACGAACGTTGTCTCATATGTTTGATATGTATGTGATGAAACAAAAAAAAAATCCCTAGCTGGTTTTCTCAGGCAGTCTCCCATGCAAGAACTACCCATGCCCGATTGAGCTTGACTTTAAACTTTGTCTCTTCACCTACCAACACTACTGGTTACGCAATTTGAAATATACTCGAGTTGGCGACTATTTCATGTTTGACACTGTTTTAAACCTGATAGCGTTTGTACGAGTAACTTCTTGAATTGACCTATGACCTCTACATGCTGCGAATAATAGTTCGCTACTTTAACGGCAATTTACGAAATATTGTTTTACGTTTTCTAACTTTTGACTATGGAACCCGTCAATATAATATCATATGTAACATTCCCAAACGAATCTACAAACTTTGCAATCGTTTTTCAAAACTTTGCAAGCAGTTTGTCTTCGATTTGCGGTTTGCAGTTGCGATAATCTGCTTATATATCTGGCATTTTCCAGACAATTACTTAATGTTTTCGAAATTTAACTGCGGGGTTGGCATTCCAATGACTTAGGTTAAATATACATGTAACTCCGCCAACGTTTCGAACACTTTTACCAACTTTGCATGCTGTTTTCTATCATTTTTACGGCCAGTCAGCTCATGTGATACTCTGCTTATATAGGCTGATTTCATCTCGTTTTTATTCATTTATTTGACTTTACAACTGCGGGTTTCTATATGCCAACAAGTTAGGTCAAGCATACAAATATATCTACAAACTTTCCAATCACTTTGCACAACTTTGCGTTCACTTTGTACGACTTTTCACGGTACGTTAACAGGTCAAACCCCACTATGTGCCGACATCATCACCAACTTGATCTCCAAAAATAACAGAGAAATTGGAAAAATGTTCATGAACTTGAAAACATGCCTAAATTTCCATGTTTTTCTACTAAAAATAATTGACATTACAGTGAAAAAAAGATGCACGAACGTTGTCTCATATGTTTGATATGTATGTGATGAAACAAAAAAAAAATCCCTAGCTGGTTTTCTCAGGCAGTCACCATGCAAGAACTAACCATGCCCGATTGAGCTTGACTTTAAACTTTGTCTCTTCACCTACTGGTTACGCAATTTGAAATATACTCGAGTTGGCGACTATTTCATGTTTGACACTGTTTTAAACCTGATAGCGTTTGTACGAGTAACTTCTTGAATTGACCTATGACCTCTACATGCTGCGAATAATAGTTCGCTACTTTAACGGCAATTTACGAAATATTGTTTTACGTTTTCTAACTTTTGACTATGGAACCCGTCAATATAATATCATATGTAACATTCCCAAACGAATCTACAAACTTTGCAATCGTTTTTCAAAACTTTGCAAGCAGTTTGTCTTCGATTTGCGGTTTGCAGTTGCGATAATCTGCTTATATATCTGGCATTTTCCAGACAATTACTTAATGTTTTCGAAATTTAACTGCCGGGTTGGCATTCCAATGACTTAGGTTAAATATACATGTAACTCCGCCAACGTTTCGAACACTTTTACCAACTTTGCATGCTGTTTTCTATCATTTTTGCGGCCAGTCAGCTCATGTGATACTCTGCTTATATAGGCTGTTTTCATCTCGCTTTTATTCATTTATTTGACATTACAACTGCGGGTTTCTATATGCCAACAAGTTAGGTCAAGCATACAAATATATCTACAAACTTTCCAATCATTTTGCACAACTTTGCGTTCACTTTGTACGACTTTTCACGGTACGTTAACAGGTCAAACCCCACTATGTGCCGACATCATCACCAACTTGATCTCCAAAAATAACAGAGAAATTGGAAAAATGTTCATGAACTTGAAAACATGCCTAAATTTCCATGTTTTTCTACTAAAAATAATTGACATTACAGTGAAAAAAAGATGCACGAACGTTGTCTCATATGTTTGATATGTATGTGATGAAACAAAAAAAAAAATCCCTAGCTGGTTTTCTCAGGCAGTCTCCCATGCAAGAACTACCCATGCCCGATTGAGCTTGACTTTAAACTTTGTCTCTTCACCTACCAACACTACTGGTTACGCAATTTGAAATATACTCGAGTTGGCGACTATTTCATGTTTGACACTGTTTTAAACCTGATAGCGTTTGTACGAGTAACTTCTTGAATTGACCTATGACCTCTACATGCTGCGAATAATAGTTCGCTACTTTAACGGCAATTTACGAAATATTGTTTTACGTTTTCTAACTTTTGACTATGGAACCCGTCAATATAATATCATATGTAACATTCCCAAACGAATCTACAAACTTTGCAATCGTTTTTCAAAACTTTGCAAGCAGTTTGTCTTCGATTTGCGGTTTGCAGTTGCGATAATCTGCTTATATATCTGGCATTTTCCAGACAATTACTTAATGTTTTCGAAATTTAACTGCGGGGTTGGCATTCCAATGACTTAGGTTAAATATACATGTAACTCCGCCAACATTTCGAACACTTTTACCAACTTTGCATGCTGTTTTCTATCATTTTTACGGCCAGTCAGCTCATGTGATACTCTGCTTATATAGGCTGATTTCATCTCGTTTTTATTCATTTATTTGACTTTACAACTGCGGGTTTCTATATGCCAACAAGTTAGGTCAAGCATACAAATATATCTACAAACTTTCCAATCACTTTGCACAACTTTGCGTTCACTTTGTACGACTTTTCACGGTACGTTAACAGGTCAAACCCCACTATGTGCCGACATCATCACCAACTTGATCTCCAAAAATAACAGAGAAATTGGAAAAATGTTCATGAACTTGAAAACATGCCTAAATTTCCATGTTTTTCTACTAAAAATAATTGACATTACAGTGAAAAAAAGATGCACGAACGTTGTCTCATATGTTTGATATGTATGTGATGAAACAAAAAAAAAATCCCTAGCTGGTTTTCTCAGGCAGTCACCATGCAAGAACTAACCATGCCCGATTGAGCTTGACTTTAAACTTTGTCTCTTCACCTACTGGTTACGCAATTTGAAATATACTCGAGTTGGCGACTATTTCATGTTTGACACTGTTTTAAACCTGATAGCGTTTGTACGAGTAACTTCTTGAATTGACCTATGACCTCTACATGCTGCGAATAATAGTTCGCTACTTTAACGGCAATTTACGAAATATTGTTTTACGTTTTCTAACTTTTGACTATGGAACCCGTCAATATAATATCATATGTAACATTCCCAAACGAATCTACAAACTTTGCAATCGTTTTTCAAAACTTTGCAAGCAGTTTGTCTTCGATTTGCGGTTTGCAGTTGCGATAATCTGCTTATATATCTGGCATTTTCCAGACAATTACTTAATGTTTTCGAAATTTAACTGCGGGGTTGGCATTCCAATGACTTAGGTTAAATATACATGTAACTCCGCCAACGTTTCGAACACTTTTACCAACTTTGCATGCTGTTTTCTATCATTTTTACGGCCAGTCAGCTCATGTGATACTCTGCTTATATAGGCTGATTTCATCTCGTTTTTATTCATTTATTTGACTTTACAACTGCGGGTTTCTATATGCCAACAAGTTAGGTCAAGCATACAAATATATCTACAAACTTTCCAATCACTTTGCACAACTTTGCGTTCACTTTGTACGACTTTTCACGGTACGTTAACAGGTCAAACCCCACTATGTGCCGACATCATCACCAACTTGATCTCCAAAAATAACAGAGAAATTGGAAAAATGTTCATGAACTTGAAAACATGCCTAAATTTCCATGTTTTTCTACTAAAAATAATTGACATTACAGTGAAAAAAAGATGCACGAACGTTGTCTCATATGTTTGATATGTATGTGATGAAACAAAAAAAAAATCCCTAGCTGGTTTTCTCAGGCAGTCACCATGCAAGAACTAACCATGCCCGATTGAGCTTGACTTTAAACTTTGTCTCTTCACCTACTGGTTACGCAATTTGAAATATACTCGAGTTGGCGACTATTTCATGTTTGACACTGTTTTAAACCTGATAGCGTTTGTACGAGTAACTTCTTGAATTGACCTATGACCTCTACATGCTGCGAATAATAGTTCGCTACTTTAACGGCAATTTACGAAATATTGTTTTACGTTTTCTAACTTTTGACTATGGAACCCGTCAATATAATATCATATGTAACATTCCCAAACGAATCTACAAACTTTGCAATCGTTTTTCAAAACTTTGCAAGCAGTTTGTCTTCGATTTGCGGTTTGCAGTTGCAATAATCTGCTTATATATCTGGCATTTTCCAGACAATTACTTAATGTTTTCGAAATTTAACTGCCGGGTTGGCATTCCAATGACTTAGGTTAAATATACATGTAACTCCGCCAACGTTTCGAACACTTTTACCAACTTTGCATGCTGTTTTCTATCATTTTTGCGGCCAGTCAGCTCATGTGATACTCTGCTTATATAGGCTGTTTTCATCTCGCTTTTATTCATTTATTTGACTTTACAACTGCGGGTTTCTATATGCCAACAAGTTAGGTCAAGCATACAAATATATCTACAAACTTTCCAATCACTTTGCACAACTTTGCGTTCACTTTGTACGACTTTTCACGGTACGTTAACAGGTCAAACCCCACTATGTGCCGACATCATCACCAACTTGATCTCCAAAAATAACAGAGAAATTGGAAAAATGTTCATGAACTTGAAAACATGCCTAAATTTCCATGTTTTTCTACTAAAAATAATTGACATTACAGTGAAAAAAAGATGCACGAACGTTGTCTCATATGTTTGATATGTATGTGATGAAACAAAAAAAAATCCCTAGCTGGTTTTCTCAGGCAGTCTCCCATGCAAGAACTACCCATGCCGATTGAGCTTGACTTTAAACTTTGTCTCTTCACCTACCAACACTACTGGTTACGCAATTTGAAATATACTCGAGTTGGCGACTATTTCATGTTTGACACTGTTTTAAACCTGATAGCGTTTGTACGAGTAACGTCTTGAATTGACCTATGACCTCTACATGCTGCGAATAATAGTTCGCTACTTTAACGGCAATTTACGAAATATTGTTTTACGTTTTCTAACTTTTGACTATGGAACCCGTCAATATAATATCATATGTAACATTCCCAAACGAATCTACAAACTTTGCAATCGTTTTTCAAAACTTTGCAAGCAGTTTGTCTTCGATTTGCGGTTTGCAGTTGCGATAATCTGCTTATATATCTGGCATTTTCCAGACAATTACTTAATGTTTTCGAAATTTAACTGCGGGGTTGGCATTCCAATGACTTAGGTTAAATATACATGTAACTCCGCCAACGTTTCGAACATTTTTACCAACTTTGCATGCTGTTTTCTATCATTTTTACGGCCAGTCAGCTCATGTGATACTCTGCTTATATAGGCTGTTTTCATCTCGCTTTTATTCATTTATTTGACTTTACAACTGCGGGTTTCTATATGCCAACAAGTTAGGTCAAGCATACAAATATATCTACAAACTTTCCAATCACTTTGCACAACTTTGCGTTCACTTTGTACGACTTTTCACGGTACGTTAACAGGTCAAACCCCACTATGTGCCGACATCATCACCAACTTGATCTCCAAAAATAACAGAGAAATTGGAAAAATGTTCATGAACTTGAAAACATGCCTAAATTTCCATGTTTTTCTACTAAAAATAATTGACATTACAGTGAAAAAAAGATGCACGAACGTTGTCTCATATGTTTGATATGTATGTGATGAAACAAAAAAAAATTTCCCTAGCTGGTTTTCTCAGGCAGTCACCATGCAAGAACTAACCATGCCCGATTGAGCTTGACTTTAAACTTTGTCTCTTCACCTACTGGTTACGCAATTTGAAATATACTCGAGTTGGCGACTATTTCATGTTTGACACTGTTTTAAACCTGATAGCGTTTGTACGAGTAACTTCTTGAATTGACCTATGACCTCTACATGCTGCGAATAATAGTTCGCTACTTTAACGGCAATTTACGAAATATTGTTTTACGTTTTCTAACTTTTGACTATGGAACCCGTCAATATAATATCATATGTAACATTCCCAAACGAATCTACAAACTTTGCAATCGTTTTTCAAAACTTTGCAAGCAGTTTGTCTTCGATTTGCGGTTTGCAGTTGCGATAATCTGCTTATATATCTGGCATTTTCCAGACAATTACTTAATGTTTTCGAAATTTAACTGCGGGGTTGGCATTCCAATGACTTAGGTTAAATATACATGTAACTCCGCCAACGTTTCGAACATTTTTACCAACTTTGCATGCTGTTTTCTATCATTTTTACGGCCAGTCAGCTCATGTGATACTCTGCTTATATAGGCTGTTTTCATCTCGCTTTTATTCATTTATTTGACTTTACAACTGCGGGTTTCTATATGCCAACAAGTTAGGTCAAGCATACAAATATATCTACAAACTTTCCAATCACTTTGCACAACTTTGCGTTCACTTTGTACGACTTTTCACGGTACGTTAACAGGTCAAACCCCACTATGTGCCGACATCATCACCAACTTGATCTCCAAAAATAACAGAGAAATTGGAAAAATGTTCATGAACTTGAAAACATGCCTAAATTTCCATGTTTTTCTACTAAAAATAATTGACATTACAGTGAAAAAAAGATGCACGAACGTTGTCTCATATGTTTGATATGTATGTGATGAAACAAAAAAAAAATCCCTAGCTGGTTTTCTCAGGCAGTCACCATGCAAGAACTAACCATGCCCGATTGAGCTTGACTTTAAACTTTGTCTCTTCACCTACTGGTTACGCAATTTGAAATATACTCGAGTTGGCGACTATTTCATGTTTGACACTGTTTTAAACCTGATAGCGTTTGTACGAGTAACGTCTTGAATTGACCTATGACCTCTACATGCTGCGAATAATAGTTCGCTACTTTAACGGCAATTTACGAAATATTGTTTTACGTTTTCTAACTTTTGACTATGGAACCCGTCAATATAATATCATATGTAACATTCCCAAACGAATCTACAAACTTTGCAATCGTTTTTCAAAACTTTGCAAGCAGTTTGTCTTCGATTTGCGGTTTGCAGTTGCGATAATCTGCTTATATATCTGGCATTTTCCAGACAATTACTTAATGTTTTCGAAATTTAACTGCGGGGTTGGCATTCCAATGACTTAGGTTAAATATACATGTAACTCCGCCAACGTTTCGAACATTTTTACCAACTTTGCATGCTGTTTTCTATCATTTTTACGGCCAGTCAGCTCATGTGATACTCTGCTTATATAGGCTGTTTTCATCTCGCTTTTATTCATTTATTTGACTTTACAACTGCGGGTTTCTATATGCCAACAAGTTAGGTCAAGCATACAAATATATCTACAAACTTTCCAATCACTTTGCACAACTTTGCGTTCACTTTGTACGACTTTTCACGGTACGTTAACAGGTCAAACCCCACTATGTGCCGACATCATCACCAACTTGATCTCCAAAAATAACAGAGAAATTGGAAAAATGTTCATGAACTTGAAAACATGCCTAAATTTCCATGTTTTTCTACTAAAAATAATTGACATTACAGTGAAAAAAAGATGCACGAACGTTGTCTCATATGTTTGATATGTATGTGATGAAACAAAAAAAAATTTCCCTAGCTGGTTTTCTCAGGCAGTCACCATGCAAGAACTAACCATGCCCGATTGAGCTTGACTTTAAACTTTGTCTCTTCACCTACTGGTTACGCAATTTGAAATATACTCGAGTTGGCGACTATTTCATGTTTGACACTGTTTTAAACCTGATAGCGTTTGTACGAGTAACTTCTTGAATTGACCTATGACCTCTACATGCTGCGAATAATAGTTCGCTACTTTAACGGCAATTTACGAAATATTGTTTTACGTTTTCTAACTTTTGACTATGGAACCCGTCAATATAATATCATATGTAACATTCCCAAACGAATCTACAAACTTTGCAATCGTTTTTCAAAACTTTGCAAGCAGTTTGTCTTCGATTTGCGGTTTGCAGTTGCGATAATCTGCTTATATATCTGGCATTTTCCAGACAATTACTTAATGTTTTCGAAATTTAACTGCGGGGTTGGCATTCCAATGACTTAGGTTAAATATACATGTAACTCCGCCAACGTTTCGAACATTTTTACCAACTTTGCATGCTGTTTTCTATCATTTTTACGGCCAGTCAGCTCATGTGATACTCTGCTTATATAGGCTGTTTTCATCTCGCTTTTATTCATTTATTTGACTTTACAACTGCGGGTTTCTATATGCCAACAAGTTAGGTCAAGCATACAAATATATCTACAAACTTTCCAATCACTTTGCACAACTTTGCGTTCACTTTGTACGACTTTTCACGGTACGTTAACAGGTCAAACCCCACTATGTGCCGACATCATCACCAACTTGATCTCCAAAAATAACAGAGAAATTGGAAAAATGTTCATGAACTTGAAAACATGCCTAAATTTCCATGTTTTTCTACTAAAAATAATTGACATTACAGTGAAAAAAAGATGCACGAACGTTGTCTCATATGTTTGATATGTATGTGATGAAACAAAAAAAAAATCCCTAGCTGGTTTTCTCAGGCAGTCACCATGCAAGAACTAACCATGCCCGATTGAGCTTGACTTTAAACTTTGTCTCTTCACCTACTGGTTACGCAATTTGAAATATACTCGAGTTGGCGACTATTTCATGTTTGACACTGTTTTAAACCTGATAGCGTTTGTACGAGTAACTTCTTGAATTGACCTATGACCTCTACATGCTGCGAATAATAGTTCGCTACTTTAACGGCAATTTACGAAATATTGTTTTACGTTTTCTAACTTTTGACTATGGAACCCGTCAATATAATATCATATGTAACATTCCCAAACGAATCTACAAACTTTGCAATCGTTTTTCAAAACTTTGCAAGCAGTTTGTCTTCGATTTGCGGTTTGCAGTTGCGATAATCTGCTTATATATCTGGCATTTTCCAGACAATTACTTAATGTTTTCGAAATTTAACTGCCGGGTTGGCATTCCAATGACTTAGGTTAAATATACATGTAACTCCGCCAACGTTTCGAACACTTTTACCAACTTTGCATGCTGTTTTCTATCATTTTTGCGGCCAGTCAGCTCATGTGATACTCTGCTTATATAGGCTGTTTTCATCTCGCTTTTATTCATTTATTTGACTTTACAACTGCGGGTTTCTATATGCCAACAAGTTAGGTCAAGCATACAAATATATCTACAAACTTTCCAATCACTTTGCACAACTTTGCGTTCACTTTGTACGACTTTTCACGGTACGTTAACAGGTCAAACCCCACTATGTGCCGACATCATCACCAACTTGATCTCCAAAAATAACAGAGAAATTGGAAAAATGTTCATGAACTTGAAAACATGCCTAAATTTCCATGTTTTTCTACTAAAAATAATTGACATTACAGTGAAAAAAAGATGCACGAACGTTGTCTCATATGTTTGATATGTATGTGATGAAACAAAAAAAAATCCCTAGCTGGTTTTCTCAGGCAGTCTCCCATGCAAGAACTACCCATGCCGATTGAGCTTGACTTTAAACTTTGTCTCTTCACCTACCAACACTACTGGTTACGCAATTTGAAATATACTCGAGTTGGCGACTATTTCATGTTTGACACTGTTTTAAACCTGATAGCGTTTGTACGAGTAACGTCTTGAATTGACCTATGACCTCTACATGCTGCGAATAATAGTTCGCTACTTTAACGGCAATTTACGAAATATTGTTTTACGTTTTCTAACTTTTGACTATGGAACCCGTCAATATAATATCATATGTAACATTCCCAAACGAATCTACAAACTTTGCAATCGTTTTTCAAAACTTTGCAAGCAGTTTGTCTTCGATTTGCGGTTTGCAGTTGCGATAATCTGCTTATATATCTGGCATTTTCCAGACAATTACTTAATGTTTTCGAAATTTAACTGCGGGGTTGGCATTCCAATGACTTAGGTTAAATATACATGTAACTCCGCCAACGTTTCGAACATTTTTACCAACTTTGCATGCTGTTTTCTATCATTTTTACGGCCAGTCAGCTCATGTGATACTCTGCTTATATAGGCTGTTTTCATCTCGCTTTTATTCATTTATTTGACTTTACAACTGCGGGTTTCTATATGCCAACAAGTTAGGTCAAGCATACAAATATATCTACAAACTTTCCAATCACTTTGCACAACTTTGCGTTCACTTTGTACGACTTTTCACGGTACGTTAACAGGTCAAACCCCACTATGTGCCGACATCATCACCAACTTGATCTCCAAAAATAACAGAGAAATTGGAAAAATGTTCATGAACTTGAAAACATGCCTAAATTTCCATGTTTTTCTACTAAAAATAATTGACATTACAGTGAAAAAAAGATGCACGAACGTTGTCTCATATGTTTGATATGTATGTGATGAAACAAAAAAAAATTTCCCTAGCTGGTTTTCTCAGGCAGTCACCATGCAAGAACTAACCATGCCCGATTGAGCTTGACTTTAAACTTTGTCTCTTCACCTACTGGTTACGCAATTTGAAATATACTCGAGTTGGCGACTATTTCATGTTTGACACTGTTTTAAACCTGATAGCGTTTGTACGAGTAACTTCTTGAATTGACCTATGACCTCTACATGCTGCGAATAATAGTTCGCTACTTTAACGGCAATTTACGAAATATTGTGTTACGTTTTCTAACTTTTGACTATGGAACCCGTCAATATAATATCATATGTAACATTCCCAAACGAATCTACAAACTTTGCAATCGTTTTTCAAAACTTTGCAAGCAGTTTGTCTTCGATTTGCGGTTTGCAGTTGCGATAATCTGCTTATATATCTGGCATTTTCCAGACAATTACTTAATGTTTTCGAAATTTAACTGCGGGGTTGGCATTCCAATGACTTAGGTTAAATATACATGTAACTCCGCCAACGTTTCGAACATTTTTACCAACTTTGCATGCTGTTTTCTATCATTTTTACGGCCAGTCAGCTCATGTGATACTCTGCTTATATAGGCTGTTTTCATCTCGCTTTTATTCATTTATTTGACTTTACAACTGCGGGTTTCTATATGCCAACAAGTTAGGTCAAGCATACAAATATATCTACAAACTTTCCAATCACTTTGCACAACTTTGCGTTCACTTTGTACGACTTTTCACGGTACGTTAACAGGTCAAACCCCACTATGTGCCGACATCATCACCAACTTGATCTCCAAAAATAACAGAGAAATTGGAAAAATGTTCATGAACTTGAAAACATGCCTAAATTTCCATGTTTTTCTACTAAAAATAATTGACATTACAGTGAAAAAAAGATGCACGAATGTTGTCTCATATGTTTGATATGTATGTGATGAAACAAAAAAAAATTTCCCTAGCTGGTTTTCTCAGGCAGTCACCATGCAAGAACTAACCATGCCCGATTGAGCTTGACTTTAAACTTTGTCTCTTCACCTACTGGTTACGCAATTTGAAATATACTCGAGTTGGCGACTATTTCATGTTTGACACTGTTTTAAACCTGATAGCGTTTGTACGAGTAACTTCTTGAATTGACCTATGACCTCTACATGCTGCGAATAATAGTTCGCTACTTTAACGGCAATTTACGAAATATTGTTTTACGTTTTCTAACTTTTGACTATGGAACCCGTCAATATAATATCATATGTAACATTCCCAAACGAATCTACAAACTTTGCAATCGTTTTTCAAAACTTTGCAAGCAGTTTGTCTTCGATTTGCGGTTTGCAGTTGCGATAATCTGCTTATATATCTGGCATTTTCCAGACAATTACTTAATGTTTTCGAAATTTAACTGCGGGGTTGGCATTCCAATGACTTAGGTTAAATATACATGTAACTCCGCCAACGTTTCGAACACTTTTACCAACTTTGCATGCTGTTTTCTATCATTTTTGCGGCCAGTCAGCTCATGTGATACTCTGCTTATATAGGCTGTTTTCATCTCGCTTTTATTCATTTATTTGACTTTACAACTGCGGGTTTCTATATGCCAACAAGTTAGGTCAAGCATACAAATATATCTACAAACTTTCCAATCACTTTGCACAACTTTGCGTTCACTTTGTACGACTTTTCACGGTACGTTAACAGGTCAAACCCCACTATGTGCCGACATCATCACCAACTTGATCTCCAAAAATAACAGAGAAATTGGAAAAATGTTCATGAACTTGAAAACATGCCTAAATTTCCATGTTTTTCTACTAAAAATAATTGACATTACAGTGAAAAAAAGATGCACGAACGTTGTCTCATATGTTTGATATGTATGTGATGAAACAAAAAAAAATCCCTAGCTGGTTTTCTCAGGCAGTCTCCCATGCAAGAACTACCCATGCCGATTGAGCTTGACTTTAAACTTTGTCTCTTCACCTACCAACACTACTGGTTACGCAATTTGAAATATACTCGAGTTGGCGACTATTTCATGTTTGACACTGTTTTAAACCTGATAGCGTTTGTACGAGTAACGTCTTGAATTGACCTATGACCTCTACATGCTGCGAATAATAGTTCGCTACTTTAACGGCAATTTACGAAATATTGTTTTACGTTTTCTAACTTTTGACTATGGAACCCGTCAATATAATATCATATGTAACATTCCCAAACGAATCTACAAACTTTGCAATCGTTTTTCAAAACTTTGCAAGCAGTTTGTCTTCGATTTGCGGTTTGCAGTTGCGATAATCTGCTTATATATCTGGCATTTTCCAGACAATTACTTAATGTTTTCGAAATTTAACTGCGGGGTTGGCATTCCAATGACTTAGGTTAAATATACATGTAACTCCGCCAACGTTTCGAACATTTTTACCAACTTTGCATGCTGTTTTCTATCATTTTTACGGCCAGTCAGCTCATGTGATACTCTGCTTATATAGGCTGTTTTCATCTCGCTTTTATTCATTTATTTGACCTTACAACTGCGGGTTTCTATATGCCAACAAGTTAGGTCAAGCATACAAATATATCTACAAACTTTCCAATCACTTTGCACAACTTTGCGTTCACTTTGTACGACTTTTCACGGTACGTTAACAGGTCAAACCCCACTATGTGCCGACATCATCACCAACTTGATCTCCAAAAATAACAGAGAAATTGGAAAAATGTTCATGAACTTGAAAACATGCCTAAATTTCCATGTTTTTCTACTAAAAATAATTGACATTACAGTGAAAAAAAGATGCACGAACGTTGTCTCATATGTTTGATATGTATGTGATGAAACAAAAAAAAAATTCCCTAGCTGGTTTTCTCAGGCAGTCACCATGCAAGAACTAACCATGCCCGATTGAGCTTGACTTTAAACTTTGTCTCTTCACCTACTGGTTACGCAATTTGAAATATACTCGAGTTGGCGACTATTTCATGTTTGACACTGTTTTAAACCTGATAGCGTTTGTACGAGTAACTTCTTGAATTGACCTATGACCTCTACATGCTGCGAATAATAGTTCGCTACTTTAACGGCAATTTACGAAATATTGTTTTACGTTTTCTAACTTTTGACTATGGAACCCGTCAATATAATATCATATGTAACATTCCCAAACGAATCTACAAACTTTGCAATCGTTTTTCAAAACTTTGCAAGCAGTTTGTCTTCGATTTGCGGTTTGCAGTTGCGATAATCTGCTTATATATCTGGCATTTTCCAGACAATTACTTAATGTTTTCGAAATTTAACTGCGGGGTTGGCATTCCAATGACTTAGGTTAAATATACATGTAACTCCGCCAACGTTTCGAACACTTTTACCAACTTTGCATGCTGTTTTCTATCATTTTTGCGGCCAGTCAGCTCATGTGATACTCTGCTTATATAGGCTGTTTTCATCTCGCTTTTATTCATTTATTTGACTTTACAACTGCGGGTTTCTATATGCCAACAAGTTAGGTCAAGCATACAAATATATCTACAAACTTTCCAATCACTTTGCACAACTTTGCGTTCACTTTGTACGACTTTTCACGGTACGTTAACAGGTCAAACCCCACTATGTGCCGACATCATCACCAACTTGATCTCCAAAAATAACAGAGAAATTGGAAAAATGTTCATGAACTTGAAAACATGCCTAAATTTCCATGTTTTTCTACTAAAAATAATTGACATTACAGTGAAAAAAAGATGCACGAACGTTGTCTCATATGTTTGATATGTATGTGATGAAACAAAAAAAAATCCCTAGCTGGTTTTCTCAGGCAGTCTCCCATGCAAGAACTACCCATGCCGATTGAGCTTGACTTTAAACTTTGTCTCTTCACCTACCAACACTACTGGTTACGCAATTTGAAATATACTCGAGTTGGCGACTATTTCATGTTTGACACTGTTTTAAACCTGATAGCGTTTGTACGAGTAACGTCTTGAATTGACCTATGACCTCTACATGCTGCGAATAATAGTTCGCTACTTTAACGGCAATTTACGAAATATTGTTTTACGTTTTCTAACTTTTGACTATGGAACCCGTCAATATAATATCATATGTAACATTCCCAAACGAATCTACAAACTTTGCAATCGTTTTTCAAAACTTTGCAAGCAGTTTGTCTTCGATTTGCGGTTTGCAGTT
The DNA here is from genome assembly GCF_978046115.1 of Saccoglossus kowalevskii. Lineage (NCBI taxonomy): Eukaryota > Metazoa > Hemichordata > Enteropneusta > Harrimaniidae > Saccoglossus > Saccoglossus kowalevskii. The sequence goes on along the minus strand of NC_140643.1, from coordinate 5,009,381 downwards.
GCGATAATCTGCTTATATATCTGGCATTTTCCAGACAATTACTTAATGTTTTCGAAATTTAACTGCGGGGTTGGCATTCCAATGACTTAGGTTAAATATACATGTAACTCCGCCAACGTTTCGAACATTTTTACCAACTTTGCATGCTGTTTTCTATCATTTTTACGGCCAGTCAGCTCATGTGATACTCTGCTTATATAGGCTGTTTTCATCTCGCTTTTATTCATTTATTTGACTTTACAACTGCGGGTTTCTATATGCCAACAAGTTAGGTCAAGCATACAAATATATCTACAAACTTTCCAATCACTTTGCACAACTTTGCGTTCACTTTGTACGACTTTTCACGGTACGTTAACAGGTCAAACCCCACTATGTGCCGACATCATCACCAACTTGATCTCCAAAAATAACAGAGAAATTGGAAAAATGTTCATGAACTTGAAAACATGCCTAAATTTCCATGTTTTTCTACTAAAAATAATTGACATTACAGTGAAAAAAAGATGTACGAACGTTGTCTCATATGTTTGATATGTATGTGATGAAACAAAAAAAAATTTCCCTAGCTGGTTTTCTCAGGCAGTCACCATGCAAGAACTAACCATGCCCGATTGAGCTTGACTTTAAACTTTGTCTCTTCACCTACTGGTTACGCAATTTGAAATATACTCGAGTTGGCGACTATTTCATGTTTGACACTGTTTTAAACCTGATAGCGTTTGTACGAGTAACTTCTTGAATTGACCTATGACCTCTACATGCTGCGAATAATAGTTCGCTACTTTAACGGCAATTTACGAAATATTGTGTTACGTTTTCTAACTTTTGACTATGGAACCCGTCAATATAATATCATATGTAACATTCCCAAACGAATCTACAAACTTTGCAATCGTTTTTCAAAACTTTGCAAGCAGTTTGTCTTCGATTTGCGGTTTGCAGTTGCGATAATCTGCTTATATATCTGGCATTTTCCAGACAATTACTTAATGTTTTCGAAATTTAACTGCGGGGTTGGCATTCCAATGACTTAGGTTAAATATACATGTAACTCCGCCAACGTTTCGAACACTTTTACCAACTTTGCATGCTGTTTTCTATCATTTTTGCGGCCAGTCAGCTCATGTGATACTCTGCTTATATAGGCTGTTTTCATCTCGCTTTTATTCATTTATTTGACTTTACAACTGCGGGTTTCTATATGCCAACAAGTTAGGTCAAGCATACAAATATATCTACAAACTTTCCAATCACTTTGCACAACTTTGCGTTCACTTTGTACGACTTTTCACGGTACGTTAACAGGTCAAACCCCACTATGTGCCGACATCATCACCAACTTGATCTCCAAAAATAACAGAGAAATTGGAAAAATGTTCATGAACTTGAAAACATGCCTAAATTTCCATGTTTTTCTACTAAAAATAATTGACATTACAGTGAAAAAAAGATGCACGAACGTTGTCTCATATGTTTGATATGTATGTGATGAAACAAAAAAAAATCCCTAGCTGGTTTTCTCAGGCAGTCTCCCATGCAAGAACTACCCATGCCGATTGAGCTTGACTTTAAACTTTGTCTCTTCACCTACCAACACTACTGGTTACGCAATTTGAAATATACTCGAGTTGGCGACTATTTCATGTTTGACACTGTTTTAAACCTGATAGCGTTTGTACGAGTAACGTCTTGAATTGACCTATGACCTCTACATGCTGCGAATAATAGTTCGCTACTTTAACGGCAATTTACGAAATATTGTTTTACGTTTTCTAACTTTTGACTATGGAACCCGTCAATATAATATCATATGTAACATTCCCAAACGAATCTACAAACTTTGCAATCGTTTTTCAAAACTTTGCAAGCAGTTTGTCTTCGATTTGCGGTTTGCAGTTGCGATAATCTGCTTATATATCTGGCATTTTCCAGACAATTACTTAATGTTTTCGAAATTTAACTGCGGGGTTGGCATTCCAATGACTTAGGTTAAATATACATGTAACTCCGCCAACGTTTCGAACATTTTTACCAACTTTGCATGCTGTTTTCTATCATTTTTACGGCCAGTCAGCTCATGTGATACTCTGCTTATATAGGCTGTTTTCATCTCGCTTTTATTCATTTATTTGACTTTACAACTGCGGGTTTCTATATGCCAACAAGTTAGGTCAAGCATACAAATATATCTACAAACTTTCCAATCACTTTGCACAACTTTGCGTTCACTTTGTACGACTTTTCACGGTACGTTAACAGGTCAAACCCCACTATGTGCCGACATCATCACCAACTTGATCTCCAAAAATAACAGAGAAATTGGAAAAATGTTCATGAACTTGAAAACATGCCTAAATTTCCATGTTTTTCTACTAAAAATAATTGACATTACAGTGAAAAAAAGATGTACGAACGTTGTCTCATATGTTTGATATGTATGTGATGAAACAAAAAAAAATTTCCCTAGCTGGTTTTCTCAGGCAGTCACCATGCAAGAACTAACCATGCCCGATTGAGCTTGACTTTAAACTTTGTCTCTTCACCTACTGGTTACGCAATTTGAAATATACTCGAGTTGGCGACTATTTCATGTTTGACACTGTTTTAAACCTGATAGCGTTTGTACGAGTAACTTCTTGAATTGACCTATGACCTCTACATGCTGCGAATAATAGTTCGCTACTTTAACGGCAATTTACGAAATATTGTGTTACGTTTTCTAACTTTTGACTATGGAACCCGTCAATATAATATCATATGTAACATTCCCAAACGAATCTACAAACTTTGCAATCGTTTTTCAAAACTTTGCAAGCAGTTTGTCTTCGATTTGCGGTTTGCAGTTGCGATAATCTGCTTATATATCTGGCATTTTCCAGACAATTACTTAATGTTTTCGAAATTTAACTGCGGGGTTGGCATTCCAATGACTTAGGTTAAATATACATGTAACTCCGCCAACGTTTCGAACATTTTTACCAACTTTGCATGCTGTTTTCTATCATTTTTACGGCCAGTCAGCTCATGTGATACTCTGCTTATATAGGCTGTTTTCATCTCGCTTTTATTCATTTATTTGACTTTACAACTGCGGGTTTCTATATGCCAACAAGTTAGGTCAAGCATACAAATATATCTACAAACTTTCCAATCACTTTGCACAACTTTGCGTTCACTTTGTACGACTTTTCACGGTACGTTAACAGGTCAAACCCCACTATGTGCCGACATCATCACCAACTTGATCTCCAAAAATAACAGAGAAATTGGAAAAATGTTCATGAACTTGAAAACATGCCTAAATTTCCATGTTTTTCTACTAAAAATAATTGACATTACAGTGAAAAAAAGATGCACGAACGTTGTCTCATATGTTTGATATGTATGTGATGAAACAAAAAAAAATCCCTAGCTGGTTTTCTCAGGCAGTCTCCCATGCAAGAACTACCCATGCCGATTGAGCTTGACTTTAAACTTTGTCTCTTCACCTACCAACACTACTGGTTACGCAATTTGAAATATACTCGAGTTGGCGACTATTTCATGTTTGACACTGTTTTAAACCTGATAGCGTTTGTACGAGTAACGTCTTGAATTGACCTATGACCTCTACATGCTGCGAATAATAGTTCGCTACTTTAACGGCAATTTACGAAATATTGTTTTACGTTTTCTAACTTTTGACTATGGAACCCGTCAATATAATATCATATGTAACATTCCCAAACGAATCTACAAACTTTGCAATCGTTTTTCAAAACTTTGCAAGCAGTTTGTCTTCGATTTGCGGTTTGCAGTTGCGATAATCTGCTTATATATCTGGCATTTTCCAGACAATTACTTAATGTTTTCGAAATTTAACTGCGGGGTTGGCATTCCAATGACTTAGGTTAAATATACATGTAACTCCGCCAACGTTTCGAACATTTTTACCAACTTTGCATGCTGTTTTCTATCATTTTTACGGCCAGTCAGCTCATGTGATACTCTGCTTATATAGGCTGTTTTCATCTCGCTTTTATTCATTTATTTGACTTTACAACTGCGGGTTTCTATATGCCAACAAGTTAGGTCAAGCATACAAATATATCTACAAACTTTCCAATCACTTTGCACAACTTTGCGTTCACTTTGTACGACTTTTCACGGTACGTTAACAGGTCAAACCCCACTATGTGCCGACATCATCACCAACTTGATCTCCAAAAATAACAGAGAAATTGGAAAAATGTTCATGAACTTGAAAACATGCCTAAATTTCCATGTTTTTCTACTAAAAATAATTGACATTACAGTGAAAAAAAGATGTACGAACGTTGTCTCATATGTTTGATATGTATGTGATGAAACAAAAAAAAATTTCCCTAGCTGGTTTTCTCAGGCAGTCACCATGCAAGAACTAACCATGCCCGATTGAGCTTGACTTTAAACTTTGTCTCTTCACCTACTGGTTACGCAATTTGAAATATACTCGAGTTGGCGACTATTTCATGTTTGACACTGTTTTAAACCTGATAGCGTTTGTACGAGTAACTTCTTGAATTGACCTATGACCTCTACATGCTGCGAATAATAGTTCGCTACTTTAACGGCAATTTACGAAATATTGTGTTACGTTTTCTAACTTTTGACTATGGAACCCGTCAATATAATATCATATGTAACATTCCCAAACGAATCTACAAACTTTGCAATCGTTTTTCAAAACTTTGCAAGCAGTTTGTCTTCGATTTGCGGTTTGCAGTTGCGATAATCTGCTTATATATCTGGCATTTTCCAGACAATTACTTAATGTTTTCGAAATTTAACTGCGGGGTTGGCATTCCAATGACTTAGGTTAAATATACATGTAACTCCGCCAACGTTTCGAACATTTTTACCAACTTTGCATGCTGTTTTCTATCATTTTTACGGCCAGTCAGCTCATGTGATACTCTGCTTATATAGGCTGTTTTCATCTCGCTTTTATTCATTTATTTGACTTTACAACTGCGGGTTTCTATATGCCAACAAGTTAGGTCAAGCATACAAATATATCTACAAACTTTCCAATCACTTTGCACAACTTTGCGTTCACTTTGTACGACTTTTCACGGTACGTTAACAGGTCAAACCCCACTATGTGCCGACATCATCACCAACTTGATCTCCAAAAATAACAGAGAAATTGGAAAAATGTTCATGAACTTGAAAACATGCCTAAATTTCCATGTTTTTCTACTAAAAATAATTGACATTACAGTGAAAAAAAGATGCACGAACGTTGTCTCATATGTTTGATATGTATGTGATGAAACAAAAAAAAATTTCCCTAGCTGGTTTTCTCAGGCAGTCACCATGCAAGAACTAACCATGCCCGATTGAGCTTGACTTTAAACTTTGTCTCTTCACCTACTGGTTACGCAATTTGAAATATACTCGAGTTGGCGACTATTTCATGTTTGACACTGTTTTAAACCTGATAGCGTTTGTACGAGTAACGTCTTGAATTGACCTATGACCTCTACATGCTGCGAATAATAGTTCGCTACTTTAACGGCAATTTACGAAATATTGTTTTACGTTTTCTAACTTTTGACTATGGAACCCGTCAATATAATATCATATGTAACATTCCCAAACGAATCTACAAACTTTGCAATCGTTTTTCAAAACTTTGCAAGCAGTTTGTCTTCGATTTGCGGTTTGCAGTTGCGATAATCTGCTTATATATCTGGCATTTTCCAGACAATTACTTAATGTTTTCGAAATTTAACTGCGGGGTTGGCATTCCAATGACTTAGGTTAAATATACATGTAACTCCGCCAACGTTTCGAACATTTTTACCAACTTTGCATGCTGTTTTCTATCATTTTTACGGCCAGTCAGCTCATGTGATACTCTGCTTATATAGGCTGTTTTCATCTCGCTTTTATTCATTTATTTGACTTTACAACTGCGGGTTTCTATATGCCAACAAGTTAGGTCAAGCATACAAATATATCTACAAACTTTCCAATCACTTTGCACAACTTTGCGTTCACTTTGTACGACTTTTCACGGTACGTTAACAGGTCAAACCCCACTATGTGCCGACATCATCACCAACTTGATCTCCAAAAATAACAGAGAAATTGGAAAAATGTTCATGAACTTGAAAACATGCCTAAATTTCCATGTTTTTCTACTAAAAATAATTGACATTACAGTGAAAAAAAGATGCACGAACGTTGTCTCATATGTTTGATATGTATGTGATGAAACAAAAAAAAAATTCCCTAGCTGGTTTTCTCAGGCAGTCACCATGCAAGAACTAACCATGCCCGATTGAGCTTGACTTTAAACTTTGTCTCTTCACCTACTGGTTACGCAATTTGAAATATACTCGAGTTGGCGACTATTTCATGTTTGACACTGTTTTAAACCTGATAGCGTTTGTACGAGTAACTTCTTGAATTGACCTATGACCTCTACATGCTGCGAATAATAGTTCGCTACTTTAACGGCAATTTACGAAATATTGTTTTACGTTTTCTAACTTTTGACTATGGAACCCGTCAATATAATATCATATGTAACATTCCCAAACGAATCTACAAACTTTGCAATCGTTTTTCAAAACTTTGCAAGCAGTTTGTCTTCGATTTGCGGTTTGCAGTTGCGATAATCTGCTTATATATCTGGCATTTTCCAGACAATTACTTAATGTTTTCGAAATTTAACTGCGGGGTTGGCATTCCAATGACTTAGGTTAAATATACATGTAACTCCGCCAACGTTTCGAACATTTTTACCAACTTTGCATGCTGTTTTCTATCATTTTTACGGCCAGTCAGCTCATGTGATACTCTGCTTATATAGGCTGTTTTCATCTCGCTTTTATTCATTTATTTGACTTTCCAACTGCGGGTTTCTATATGCCAACAAGTTAGGTCAAGCATACAAATATATCTACAAACTTTCCAATCACTTTGCACAACTTTGCGTTCACTTTGTACGACTTTTCACGGTACGTTAACAGGTCAAACCCCACTATGTGCCGACATCATCACCAACTTGATCTCCAAAAATAACAGAGAAATTGGAAAAATGTTCATGAACTTGAAAACATGCCTAAATTTCCATGTTTTTCTACTAAAAATAATTGACATTACAGTGAAAAAAAGATGCACGAACGTTGTCTCATATGTTTGATATGTATGTGATGAAACAAAAAAAAATTTCCCTAGCTGGTTTTCTCAGGCAGTCACCATGCAAGAACTAACCATGCCCGATTGAGCTTGACTTTAAACTTTGTCTCTTCACCTACTGTTCACGCAATTTGAAATATACTCGAGTTGGCGACTATTTCATGTTTGACACTGTTTTAAACCTGATAGCGTTTGTACGAGTAACTTCTTGAATTGACCTATGACCTCTACATGCTGCGAATAATAGTTCGCTACTTTAACGGCAATTTACGAAATATTGTTTTACGTTTTCTAACTTTTGACTATGGAACCCGTCAATATAATATCATATGTAACATTCCCAAACGAATCTACAAACTTTGCAATCGTTTTTCAAAACTTTGCAAGCAGTTTGTCCTCGATTTGCGGTTTGCAGTTGCGATAATCTGCTTATATATCTGGCATTTTCCAGACAATTACTTAATGTTTTCGAAATTTAACTGCGGGGTTGGCATTCCAATGACTTAGGTTAAATATACATGTAACTCCGCCAACGTTTCGAACACTTTTACCAACTTTGCATGCTGTTTTCTATCATTTTTACGGCCAGTCAGTTCATGTGATACTCTGCTTATATAGGCTGTTTTCATCTCGCTTTTATTCATTTATTTGACTTTACAACTGCGGGTTTCTATATGCCAACAAGTTAGGTCAAGCATACAAATATATCTACAAACTTTCCAATCACTTTGCACAACTTTGCGTTCACTTTGTACGACTTTTCACGGTACGTTAACAGGTCAAACCCCACTATGTGCCGACATCCTCACCAACTTGATCTCCAAAAATAACAGAGAAATTGGAAAAATGTTCATGAACTTGAAAACATGCCTAAATTTCCATGTTTTTCTACTAAAAATAATTGACATTACAGTGAAAAAAAGATGCACGAACGTTGTCTCATATGTTTGATATGTATGTGATGAAACAAAAAAAAATCCCTAGCTGGTTTTCTCAGGCAGTCTCCCATGCAAGATCTACCCATGCCCGATTGAGCTTGACTTTAAACTTTGTCTCTTCACCTACCAACACTACTGGTTAGGCAATTTGAAATATACTCGAGTTGGCGACTATTTCATGTTTGACACTGTTTTAAACCTGATAGCGTTTGTACGAGTAACTTCTTGAATTGACCTATGACCTCTACATGCTGCGAATAATAGTTCGCTACTTTAACGGCAATTTACGAAATATTGTTTTACGTTTTCTAACTTTTGACTATGGAACCCGTCAATATAATATCATATGTAACAATCCCAAACGAATCTACAAACTTTGCAATCGTTTTTCAAAACTTTGCAAGCAGTTTGTCTTCGATTTGCGGTTTGCAGTTGCGATAATCTGCTTATATATCTGGCATTTTCCAGACAATTACTTAATGTTTTCGAAATTTAACTGCGGGGTTGGCATTCCAATGACTTAGGTTAAATATACATATAACTCCGCCAACGTTTCGAACACTTTTACCAACTTTGCATGCTGTTTTCTATCATTTTTACGGCCAGTCAGCTCATGTGATACTCTGCTTATATAGGCTGTTTTCATCTCGCTTTTATTCATTTATTTGACTTTACAACTGCGGGTTTCTATATGCCAACAAGTTAGGTCAAGCATACAAATATATATACAAACTTTCCAATCACTTTGCACACCTTTGCGTTCACTTTGTACGACTTTTCACGGTACGTTAACAGGTCAAACCCCACTATGTGCCGACATCATCACCAACTTGATCTCCAAAAATAACAGAGAAATTGGAAAAATGTTCATGAACTTGAAAACATGCCTAAATTTCCATGTTTTTCTACTAAAAATAATTGACATTACAGTGAAAAAAATATGCACGAACGTTGTCTCATATGTTTGATATGTATGTGATGAAACAAAAAAAAATTTCCCTAGCTGGTTTTCTCAGGCAGTCACCATGCAAGAACTAACCATGCCCGATTGAGCTTGACTTTAAACTTTGTCTCTTCACCTACTGGTTACGCAATTTGAAATATACTCGAGTTGGCGACTATTTCATGTTTGACACTGTTTTAAACCTGATAGCGTTTGTACGAGTAACTTCTTGAATTGACCTATGACCTCTACATGCTGCGAATAATAGTTCGCTATTTTAACGGCAATTTACGAAATATTGTTTTACGTTTTCTAACTTTTGACTATGGAACCCGTCAATATAATATCATATGTAACATTCCCAAACGAATCTACAAACTTTGCAATCGTTTTTCAAAACTTTGCAAGCAGTTTGTCTTCGATTTGCGGTTTGCAGTTGCGATAATCTGCTTATATATCTGGCATTTTCCAGACAATTACTTAATGTTTTCGAAATTTAACTGCGGGGTTGGCATTCCAATGACTTAGGTTAGATATACATGTAACTCCGCCAACGTTTCGAACACTTTTACCAACTTTGCATGCTGTTTTCTATCATTTTTACGGCCAGTCAGTTCATGTGATACTCTGCTTATATAGGCTGTTTTCATCTCGCTTTTATTCATTTATTTGACTTTACAACTGCGGGTTTCTATATGCCAACAAGTTAGGTCAAGCATACAAATATATCTACAAACTTTCCAATCACTTTGCACAACTTTGCGTTCACTTTGTACGACTTTTCACGGTACGTTAACAGGTCAAACCCCACTATGTGCCGACATCATCACCAACTTGATCTCCAAAAATAACAGAGAAATTGGAAAAATGTTCATGAACTTGAAAACATGCCTAAATTTCCATGTTTTTCTACTAAAAATAATTGACATTACAGTGAAAAAAAGATGCACGAACGTTGTCTCATATGTTTGATATGTATGTGATGAAACAAAAAAAAAATCCCTAGCTGGTTTTCTCAGGCAGTCTCCCATGCAAGAACTACCCATGCCCGATTGAGCTTGACTTTAAACTTTGTCTCTTCACCTACCAACACTACTGGTTAGGCAATTTGAAATATACTCGAGTTGGCGACTATTTCATGTTTGACACTGTTTTAAACCTGATAGCGTTTGTACGAGTAACTTCTTGAATTGACCTATGACCTCTACATGCTGCGAATAATAGTTCGCTACTTTAACGGCAATTTACGAAATATTGTTTTACGTTTTCTAACTTTTGACTATGGAACCCGTCAATATAATATCATATGTAACAATCCCAAACGAATCTACAAACTTTGCAATCGTTTTTCAAAACTTTGCAAGCAGTTTGTCTTCGATTTGCGGTTTGCAGTTGCGATAATCTGCTTATATATCTGGCATTTTCCAGACAATTACTTAATGTTTTCGAAATTTAACTGCGGGGTTGGCATTCCAATGACTTAGGTTAAATATACATATAACTCCGCCAACGTTTCGAACACTTTTACCAACTTTGCATGCTGTTTTCTATCATTTTTACGGCCAGTCAGCTCATGTGATACTCTGCTTATATAGGCTGTTTTCATCTCGCTTTTATTCATTTATTTGACTTTACAACTGCGGGTTTCTATATGCCAACAAGTTAGGTCAAGCATACAAATATATATACAAACTTTCCAATCACTTTGCACAACTTTGCGTTCACTTTGTACGACTTTTCACGGTACGTTAACAGGTCAAACCCCACTATGTGCCGACATCATCACCAACTTGATCTCCAAAAATAACAGAGAAATTGGAAAAATGTTCATGAACTTGAAAACATGCCTAAATTTCCATGTTTTTCTACTAAAAATAATTGACATTACAGTGAAAAAAATATGCACGAACGTTGTCTCATATGTTTGATATGTATGTGATGAAACAAAAAAAAAATTCCCTAGCTGGTTTTCTCAGGCAGTCACCATGCAAGAACTAACCATGCCCGATTGAGTTTGACTTTAAACTTTGTCTCTTCACCTACTGGTTACGCAATTTGAAATATACTCGAGTTGGCGACTATTTCATGTTTGACACTGTTTTAAACCTGATAGCGTTTGTACGAGTAACTTCTTGAATTGACCTATGACCTCTACATGCTGCGAATAATAGTTCGCTATTTTAACGGCAATTTACGAAATATTGTTTTACGTTTTCTAACTTTTGACTATGGAACCCGTCAATATAATATCATATGTAACATTCCCAAACGAATCTACAAACTTTGCAATCGTTTTTCAAAACTTTGCAAGCAGTTTGTCTTCGATTTGTGGTTTGCAGTTGCGATAATCTGCTTATATATCTGGCATTTTCCAGACAATTACTTAATGTTTTCGAAATTTAACTGCGGGGTTGGCATTCCAATGACTTAGGTTAGATATACATGTAACTCCGCCAACGTTTCGAACACTTTTACCAACTTTGCATGCTGTTTTCTATCATTTTTACGGCCAGTCAGTTCATGTGATACTCTGCTTATATAGGCTGTTTTCATCTCGCTTTTATTCATTTATTTGACTTTACAACTGCGGGTTTCTATATGCCAACAAGTTAGGTCAAGCATACAAATATATCTACAAACTTTCCAATCACTTTGCACAACTTTGCGTTCACTTTGTACGACTTTTCACGGTACGTTAACAGGTCAAACCCCACTATGTGCCGACATCATCACCAACTTGATCTCCAAAAATAACAGAGAAATTGGAAAAATGTTCATGAACTTGAAAACATGCCTAAATTTCCATGTTTTTCTACTAAAAATAATTGACATTACAGTGAAAAAAAGATGCACGAACGTTGTCTCATATGTTTGATATGTATGTGATGAAACAAAAAAAAAATCCCTAGCTGGTTTTCTCAGGCAGTCTCCCATGCAAGAACTACCCATGCCCGATTGAGCTTGACTTTAAACTTTGTCTCTTCACCTACCAACACTACTGGTTAGGCAATTTGAAATATACTCGAGTTGGCGACTATTTCATGTTTGACACTGTTTTAAACCTGATAGCGTTTGTACGAGTAACTTCTTGAATTGACCTATGACCTCTACATGCTGCGAATAATAGTTCGCTACTTTAACGGCAATTTACGAAATATTGTTTTACGTTTTCTAACTTTTGACTATGAAACCCGTCAATATAATATCATATGTAACAATCCCAAACGAATCTACAAACTTTGCAATCGTTTTTCAAAACTTTGCAAGCAGTTTGTCTTCGATTTGCGGTTTGCAGTTGCGATAATCTGCTTATATATCTGGCATTTTCCAGACAATTACTTAATGTTTTCGAAATTTAACTGCGGGGTTGGCATTCCAATGACTTAGGTTAAATATACATATAACTCCGCCAACGTTTCGAACACTTTTACCAACTTTGCATGCTGTTTTCTATCATTTTTACGGCCGTCAGCTCATGTGATACTCTGCTTATATAGGCTGTTTTCATCTCGCTTTTATTCATTTATTTGACTTTACAACTGCGGGTTTCTATATGCCAACAAGTTAGGTCAAGCATACAAATATATCTACAAACTTTCCAATCACTTTGCACAACTTTGCGTTCACTTTGTACGACTTTTCACGGTACGTTAACAGGTCAAACCCCACTATGTGCCGACATCATCACCAACTTGATCTCCAAAAATAACAGAGAAATTGGAAAAATGTTCATGAACTTGAAAACATGCCTAAATTTCCATGTTTTTCTACTAAAAATAATTGACATTACAGTGAAAAAAAGATGCACGAACGTTGTCTCATATGTTTGATATGTATGTGATGAAACAAAAAAAAAATCCCTAGCTGGTTTTCTCAGGCAGTCTCCCATGCAAGAACTACCCATGCCCGATTGAGCTTGACTTTAAACTTTGTCTCTTCACCTACCAACACTACTGGTTAGGCAATTTGAAATATACTCGAGTTGGCGACTATTTCATGTTTGACACTGTTTTAAACCTGATAGCGTTTGTACGAGTAACTTCTTGAATTGACCTATGACCTCTACATGCTGCGAATAATAGTTCGCTACTTTAACGGCAATTTACGAAATATTGTTTTACGTTTTCTAACTTTTGACTATGAAACCCGTCAATATAATATCATATGTAACAATCCCAAACGAATCTACAAACTTTGCAATCGTTTTTCAAAACTTTGCAAGCAGTTTGTCTTCGATTTGCGGTTTGCAGTTGCGATAATCTGCTTATATATCTGGCATTTTCCAGACAATTACTTAATGTTTTCGAAATTTAACTGCGGGGTTGGCATTCCAATGACTTAGGTTAAATATACATATAACTCCGCCAACGTTTCGAACACTTTTACCAACTTTGCATGCTGTTTTCTATCATTTTTACGGCCGTCAGCTCATGTGATACTCTGCTTATATAGGCTGTTTTCATCTCGCTTTTATTCATTTATTTGACTTTACAACTGCGTGTTTCTATATGCCAACAAGTTAGGTCAAGCATACAAATATATCTACAAACTTTCCAATCACTTTGCACAACTTTGCGTTCACTTTGTACGACTTTTCACGGTACGTTAACAGGTCAAACCCCACTATGTGCCGACATCATCACCAACTTGATCTCCAAAAATAACAGAGAAATTGGAAAAATGTTCATGAACTTGAAAACATGCCTAAATTTCCATGTTTTTCTACTAAAAATAATTGACATTACAGTGAAAAAAAGATGCACGAACGTTGTCTCATATGTTTGATATGTATGTGATGAAACAAAAAAAATCCCTAGCTGGTTTTCTCAGGCAGTCTCCCATGCAAGAACTACCCATGCCCAATTGAGCTTGACTTTAAACTTTGTCTCTTCACCTACCAACACTACTGGTTACGCAATTTGAAATATACTCGAGTTGGCGACTATTTCATGTTTGACACTGTTTTAAACCTGATAGCGTTTGTACGAGTAACTTCTTGAATTGACCTATGACCTCTACATGCTGCGAATAATAGTTCACTACTTTAACGGCAATTTACGAAATATTGTTTTACGTTTTCTAACTTTTGACTATGGAACCCGTCAATATAATATCATATGTAACATTCCCAAACGAATCTACAAACTTTGCAATCGTTTTTCAAAACTTTGCAAGCAGTTTGTCTTCGATTTGCGGTTTGCAGTTGCGATAATCTGCTTATATATCTGGCATTTTCCAGACAATTACTTAATGTTTTCGAAATTTAACTGCGGGGTTGGCATTCCAATGACTTAGGTTAAATATACATGTAACTCCGCCAACGTTTCGAAAACTTTTACCAACTTTGCATGCTGTTTTCTATCATTTTTACGGCCAGCCAGCTCATGTGATACTCTGCTTATATAGGCTGTTTTCATCTCGCTTTTATTCATTTATTTGACTTTACAACTGCGTGTTTCTATATGCCAACAAGTTAGGTCAAGCATACAAATATATCTACAAACTTTCCAATCACTTTGCACAACTTTGCGTTCACTTTGTACGACTTTTCACGGTACGTTAACAGGTCAAACCCCACTATGTGCCGACATCATCACCAACTTGATCTCCAAAAATAACAGAGAAATTGGAAAAATGTTCATGAACTTGAAAACATGCCTAAATTTCCATGTTTTTCTACTAAAAATAATTGACATTACAGTGAAAAAAAGATGCACGAACGTTGTCTCATATGTTTGATATGTATGTGATGAAACAAAAAAAAATCCCTAGCTGGTTTTCTCAGGCAGTCTCCCATGCAAGAACTACCCATGCCCGATTGAGCTTGACTTTAAACTTTGTCTCTTCACCTACCAACACTACTGGTTACGCAATTTGAAATATACTCGAGTTGGCGACTATTTCATGTTTGACACTCTTTTAAACCTGATAGCGTTTGTACGAGTAACTTCTTGAATTGACCTATGACCTCTACATTCTGCGAATAATAGTTCGCTACTTTAACGGCAATTTACGAAATATTGTTTTACGTTTTATAACTTTTGACTATGGAACCCGTCAATATAATATCATATGTAACATTCCCAAACGAATCTACAAACTTTGCAATCGTTTTTCAAAACTTTGCAAGCAGTTTGTCTTCGATTTGCGGTTTGCAGTTGCGATAATCTGCTTATATATCTGGCATTTTCCAGACAATTACTTAATGTTTTCGAAATTTAACTGCGGGGTTGGCATTCCAATGACTTAGGTTAGATATACATGTAACTCCGCCAACGTTTCGAACACTTTTACCAACTTTGCATGCTGTTTTCTATCATTTTTACGGCCAGTCAGCTCATGTGATACTCTGCTTATATAGGCTGTTTTCATCTCGCTTTTATTCATTTATTTGACTTTACAACTGCGGGTTTCTCTATGCCAACAAGTTAGGTCAAGCATACAAATATATCTACAAACTTTCCAATCACTTTGCACAACTTTGCGTTCACTTTGTACGACTTTTCACGGTACGTTAACAGGTCAAACCCCACTATGTGCCGACATCATCACCAACTTGATCTCCAAAAATAACAGAGAAATTGGAAAAATGTTCATGAACTTGAAAACATGCCTAAATTTCCATGTTTTTCTACTAAAAATAATTGACATTACAGTGAAAAAAAGATGCACGAACGTTGTCTCATATGTTTGATATGTATGTGATGAAACAAAAAAAAATCCCTAGCTGGTTTTCTCAGGCAGTCTCCCATGCAAGAACTACCCATGCCCGATTGAGCTTGACTTTAAACTTTGTCTCTTCACCTACCAACACTACTGGTTACGCAATTTGAAATATACTCGAGTTGGCGACTATTTCATGTTTGACACTCTTTTAAACCTGATAGCGTTTGTACGAGTAACTTCTTGAATTGACCTATGACCTCTACATTCTGCGAATAATAGTTCGCTACTTTAACGGCAATTTACGAAATATTGTTTTACGTTTTATAACTTTTGACTATGGAACCCGTCAATATAATATCATATGTAACATTCCCAAACGAATCTACAAACTTTGCAATCGTTTTTCAAAACTTTGCAAGCAGTTTGTCTTCGATTTGCGGTTTGCAGTTGCGATAATCTGCTTATATATCTGGCATTTTCCAGACAATTACTTAATGTTTTCGAAATTTAACTGCGGGGTTGGCATTCCAATGACTTAGGTTAAATATACATGTAACTCCGCCAACGTTTCGAACACTTTTACCAACTTTGCATGCTGTTTTCTATCATTTTTACGGCCAGTCAGCTCATGTGATACTCTGCTTATATAGGCTGTTTTCATCTCGCTTTTATTCATTTATTTGACTTTACAACTGCGGGTTTCTCTATGCCAACAAGTTAGGTCAAGCATACAAATATATCTACAAACTTTCCAATCACTTTGCACAACTTTGCGTTCACTTTGTACGACTTTTCACGGTACGTTAACAGGTCAAACCCCACTATGTGCCGACATCATCACCAACTTGATCTCCAAAAATAACAGAGAAATTGGAAAAATGTTCATGAACTTGAAAACATGCCTAAATTTCCATGTTTTTCTACTAAAAATAATTGACATTACAGTGAAAAAAAGATGCACGAATGTTGTCTCATATGTTTGATATGTATGTGATGAAACAAAAAAAATCCCTAGCTGGTTTTCTCAGGCAGTCTCCCATGCAAGAACTACCCATGCCCAATTGAGCTTGACTTTAAACTTTGTCTCTTCACCTACCAACACTACTGGTTACGCAATTTGAAATATACTCGAGTTGGCGACTATTTCATGTTTGACACTGTTTTAAACCTGATAGCGTTTGTACGAGTAACTTCTTGAATTGACCTATGACCTCTACATGCTGCGAATAATAGTTCACTACTTTAACGGCAATTTACGAAATATTGTTTTACGTTTTCTAACTTTTGACTATGGAACCCGTCAATATAATATCATATGTAACATTCCCAAACGAATCTACAAACTTTGCAATCGTTTTTCAAAACTTTGCAAGCAGTTTGTCTTCGATTTGCGGTTTGCAGTTGCGATAATCTGCTTATATATCTGGCATTTTCCAGACAATTACTTAATGTTTTCGAAATTTAACTGCGGGGTTGGCATTCCAATGACTTAGGTTAAATATACATGTAACTCCGCCAACGTTTCGAAAACTTTTACCAACTTTGCATGCTGTTTTCTATCATTTTTACGGCCAGCCAGCTCATGTGATACTCTGCTTATATAGGCTGTTTTCATCTCGCTTTTATTCATTTATTTGACTTTACAACTGCGTGTTTCTATATGCCAACAAGTTAGGTCAAGCATACAAATATATCTACAAACTTTCCAATCACTTTGCACAACTTTGCGTTCACTTTGTACGACTTTTCACGGTACGTTAACAGGTCAAACCCCACTATGTGCCGACATCATCACCAACTTGATCTCCAAAAATAACAGAGAAATTGGAAAAATGTTCATGAACTTGAAAACATGCCTAAATTTCCATGTTTTTCTACTAAAAATAATTGACATTACAGTGAAAAAAAGATGCACGAACGTTGTCTCATATGTTTGATATGTATGTGATGAAACAAAAAAAAATCCCTAGCTGGTTTTCTCAGGCAGTCTCCCATGCAAGAACTACCCATGCCCGATTGAGCTTGACTTTAAACTTTGTCTCTTCACCTACCAACACTACTGGTTACGCAATTTGAAATATACTCGAGTTGGCGACTATTTCATGTTTGACACTCTTTTAAACCTGATAGCGTTTGTACGAGTAACTTCTTGAATTGACCTATGACCTCTACATTCTGCGAATAATAGTTCGCTACTTTAACGGCAATTTACGAAATATTGTTTTACGTTTTATAACTTTTGACTATGGAACCCGTCAATATAATATCATATGTAACATTCCCAAACGAATCTACAAACTTTGCAATCGTTTTTCAAAACTTTGCAAGCAGTTTGTCTTCGATTTGCGGTTTGCAGTTGCGATAATCTGCTTATATATCTGGCATTTTCCAGACAATTACTTAATGTTTTCGAAATTTAACTGCGGGGTTGGCATTCCAATGACTTAGGTTAAATATACATGTAACTCCGCCAACGTTTCGAACACTTTTACCAACTTTGCATGCTGTTTTCTATCATTTTTACGGCCAGTCAGCTCATGTGATACTCTGCTTATATAGGCTGTTTTCATCTCGCTTTTATTCATTTATTTGACTTTACAACTGCGGGTTTCTCTATGCCAACAAGTTAGGTCAAGCATACAAATATATCTACAAACTTTCCAATCACTTTGCACAACTTTGCGTTCACTTTGTACGACTTTTCACGGTACGTTAACAGGTCAAACCCCACTATGTGCCGACATCATCACCAACTTGATCTCCAAAAATAACAGAGAAATTGGAAAAATGTTCATGAACTTGAAAACATGCCTAAATTTCCATGTTTTTCTACTAAAAATAATTGACATTACAGTGAAAAAAAGATGCACGAACGTTGTCTCATATGTTTGATATGTATGTGATGAAACAAAAAAAAATCCCTAGCTGGTTTTCTCAGGCAGTCTCCCATGCAAGAACTACCCATGCCCGATTGAGCTTGACTTTAAACTTTGTCTCTTCACCTACCAACACTACTGGTTACGCAATTTGAAATATACTCGAGTTGGCGACTATTTCATGTTTGACACTCTTTTAAACCTGATAGCGTTTGTACGAGTAACTTCTTGAATTGACCTATGACCTCTACATTCTGCGAATAATAGTTCGCTACTTTAACGGCAATTTACGAAATATTGTTTTACGTTTTCTAACTTTTGACTATGGAACCCATCAATATAATATCATATGTAACATTCCCAAACGAATCTACAAACTTTGCAATCGTTTTTCAAAACTTTGCAAGCAGTTTGTCTTCGATTTGCGGTTTGCAGTTGCGATAATCTGCTTATATATCTGGCATTTTCCAGACAATTACTTAATGTTTTCGAAATTTAACTGCGGGGTTGGCATTCCAATGACTTAGGTTAAATATACATGTAACTCCGCCAACGTTTCGAACACTTTTACCAACTTTGCATGCTGTTTTCTATCATGTTTACGGCCAGTCAGCTCATGTGATACTCTGCTTATATAGGCTGTTTTCATCTCGCTTTTATTCATTTATTTGACTTTACAACTGCGGGTTTCTCTATGCCAACAAGTTAGGTCAAGCATACAAATATATCTACAAACTTTCCAATCACTTTGCACAACTTTGCGTTCACTTTGTACGACTTTTCACGGTACGTTAACAGGTCAAACCCCACTATGTGCCGACATCATCACCAACTTGATCTCCAAAAATAACAGAGAAATTGGAAAAATGTTCATGAACTTGAAAACATGCCTAAATTTCCATGTTTTTCTACTAAAAATAATTGACATTACAGTGAAAAAAAGATGCACGAACGTTGTCTCATATGTTTGATATGTATGTGATGAAACAAAAAAAAATCCCTAGCTGGTTTTCTCAGGCAGTCTCCCATGCAAGAACTACCCATGCCCGATTGAGCTTGACTTTAAACTTTGTCTCTTCACCTACCAACACTACTGGTTACGCAATTTGAAATATACTCGAGTTGGCGACTATTTCATGTTTGACACTGTTTTAAACCTGATAGCGTTTGTACGAGTAACTTCTTGAATTGACCTATGACCTCTACATGCTGCGAATAATAGTTCGCTACTTTAACGGCAATTTACGAAATATTGTTTTACGTTTTCTAACTTTTGACTATGGAACCCGTCAATATAATATCATATGTAACATTCCCAAACGAATCTACAAACTTTGCAATCGTTTTTCAAAACTTTGCAAGCAGTTTGTCTTCGATTTGCGGTTTGCAGTTGCGATAATCTGCTTATATATCTGGCATTTTCCAGACAATTACTTAATGTTTTCGAAATTTAACTGCGGGGTTGGCATTCCAATGACTTAGGTTAAAAATACATGTAACTCCGCCAACGTTTCGAACACTTTTACCAACTTTGCATGCTGTTTTCTATCATTTTTACGGCCAGTCAGCTCATGTGATACTCTGCTTATATAGGCTGTTTTCATCTCGCTTTTATTCATTTATTTGACTTTACAACTGCGGGTTTCTATATGCCAACAAGTTAGGTCAAGCATACAAATATATCTACAAACTTTCCAATCACTTTGCACAACTTTGCGTTCACTTTGTACGACTTTTCACGGTACGTTAACAGGTCAAACCCCACTATGTGCCGACATCATCACCAACTTGATCTCCAAAAATAACAGAGAAATTGGAAAAATGTTCATGAACTTGAAAACATGCCTAAATTTCCATGTTTTTCTACTAAAAATAATTGACATTACAGTGAAAAAAAGATGCACGAACGTTGTCTCATATGTTTGATATGTATGTGATGAAACAAAAAAAAATCCCTAGCTGGTTTTCTCAGGCAGTCTCCCATGCAAGAACTACCCATGCCCGATTGAGCTTGACTTTAAACTTTGTCTCTTCACCTACCAACACTACTGGTTACGCAATTTGAAATATACTCGAGTTGGCGACTATTTCATGTTTGACACTGTTTTAAACCTGATAGCGTTTGTACGAGTAACTTCTTGAATTGACCTATGACCTCTACATGCTGCGAATAATAGTTCGCTACTTTAACGGCAATTTACGAAATATTGTTTTACGTTTTCTAACTTTTGACTATGGAACCCGTCAATATAATATCATATGTAACATTCCCAAACGAATCTACAAACTTTGCAATCGTTTTTCAAAACTTTGCAAGCAGTTTGTCTTCGATTTGCGGTTTGCAGTTGCGATAATCTGCTTATATATCTGGCATTTTCCAGACAATTACTTAATGTTTTCGAAATTTAACTGCGGGGTTGGCATTCCAATGACTTAGGTTAAAAATACATGTAACTCCGCCAACGTTTCGAACACTTTTACCAACTTTGCATGCTGTTTTCTATCATTTTTACGGCCAGTCAGCTCATGTGATACTCTGCTTATATAGGCTGTTTTCATCTCGCTTTTATTCATTTATTTGACTTTACAACTGCGGGTTTCTATATGCCAACAAGTTAGGTCAAGCATACAAATATATCTACAAACTTTCCAATCACTTTGCACAACTTTGCGTTCACTTTGTACGACTTTTCACGGTACGTTAACAGGTCAAACCCCACTATGTGCCGACATCATCACCAACTTGATCTCCAAAAATAACAGAGAAATTGGAAAAATGTTCATGAACTTGAAAACATGCCTAAATTTCCATGTTTTTCTACTAAAAATAATTGACATTACAGTGAAAAAAAGATGCACGAACGTTGTCTCATATGTTTGATATGTATGTGATGAAACAAAAAAAAATCCCTAGCTGGTTTTCTCAGGCAGTCTCCCATGCAAGAACTACCCATGCCCGATTGAGCTTGACTTTAAACTTTGTCTCTTCACCTACCAACACTACTGGTTACGCAATTTGAAATATACTCGAGTTGGCGACTATTTCATGTTTGACACTGTTTTAAACCTGATAGCGTTTGTACGAGTAACTTCTTGAATTGACCTATGACCTCTACATGCTGCGAATAATAGTTCGCTACTTTAACGGCAATTTACGAAATATTGTTTTACGTTTTCTAACTTTTGACTATGGAACCCGTCAATATAATATCATATGTAACATTCCCAAACGAATCTACAAACTTTGCAATCGTTTTTCAAAACTTTGCAAGCAGTTTGTCTTCGATTTGCGGTTTGCAGTTGCGATAATCTGCTTATATATCTGGCATTTTCCAGACAATTACTTAATGTTTTCGAAATTTAACTGCGGGGTTGGCATTCCAATGACTTAGGTTAAATATACATGTAACTCCGCCAACGTTTCGAACACTTTTACCAACTTTGCATGCTGTTTTCTATCATTTTTACGGCCAGTCAGCTCATGTGATACTCTGCTTATATAGGCTGTTTTCATCTCGCTTTTATTCATTTATTTGACTTTACAACTGCGGGTTTCTATATGCCAACAAGTTAGGTCAAGCATACAAATATATCTACAAACTTTCCAATCACTTTGCACAACTTTGCGTTCACTTTGTACGACTTTTCACGGTACGTTAACAGGTCAAACCCCACTATGTGCCGACATCATCACCAACTTGATATCCAAAAATAACAGAGAAATTGGAAAAATGTTCATGAACTTGAAAACATGCCTAAATTTCCATGTTTTTCTACTAAAAATAATTGACATTACAGTGAAAAAAAGATGCACGAACGTTGTCTCATATGTTTGATATGTATGTGATGAAACAAAAAAAAATCCCTAGCTGGTTTTCTCAGGCAGTCTCCCATGCAATAACTACCCATGCCCGATTGAGCTTGACTTTAAACTTTGTCTCTTCACCTACCAACACTACTGGTTACGCAATTTGAAATATACTCGAGTTGGCGACTATTTCATGTTTGACACTGTTTTAAACCTGATAGCGTTTGTACGAGTAACTTCTTGAATTGACCTATGACCTCTACATGCTGCGAATAATAGTTCGCTACTTTAACGGCAATTTACGAAATATTGTTTTACGTTTTCTAACTTTTGACTATGGAACCCGTCAATATAATATCATATGTAACATTCCCAAACGAATCTACAAACTTTGCAATCGTTTTTCAAAACTTTGCAAGCAATTTGTCTTCGATTTGCGGTTTGCAGTTGCGATAATCTGCTTATATATCTGGCATTTTCCAGACAATTACTTAATGTTTTCGAAATTTAACTGCGGGGTTGGCATTCCAATGACTTAGGTTAAATATACATGTAACTCCGCCAACGTTTCGAACACTTTTACCAACTTTGCATGCTGTTTTCTATCATTTTTACGGCCAGTCAGCTCATGTGATACTCTGCTTATATAGGCTGTTTTCATCTCGCTTTTATTCATTTATTTGACTTTACAACTGCGGGTTTCTATATGCCAACAAGTTAGGTCAAGCATACAAATATATCTACAAACTTTCCAATCACTTTGCACAACTTTGCGTTCACTTTGTACGACTTTTCACGGTACGTTAACAGGTCAAACCCCACTATGTGCCGACATCATCACCAACTTGATCTCCAAAAATAACAGAGAAATTGGAAAAATGTTCATGAACTTGAAAACATGCCTAAATTTCCATGTTTTTCTACGAAAAATAATTGACATTACAGTGAAAAAAAGATGCACGAACGTTGTCTCATATGTTTGATATGTATGTGATGAAACAAAAAAAAATCCCTAGCTGGTTTTCTCAGGCAGTCTCCCATGCAAGAACTACCCATGCCCGATTGAGCTTGACTTTAAACTTTGTCTCTTCACCTACCAACACTACTGGTTACGCAATTTGAAATATACTCGAGTTGGCGACTATTTCATGTTTGACACTGTTTTAAACCTGATAGCGTTTGTACGAGTAACTTCTTGAATTGACCTATGACCTCTACATGCTGCGAATAATAGTTCGCTACTTTAACGGCAATTTACGAAATATTGTTTTACGTTTTCTAACTTTTGACTATGGAACCCGTCAATATAATATCATATGTAACATTCCCAAACGAATCTACAAACTTTGCAATCGTTTTTCAAAACTTTGCAAGCAGTTTGTCTTCGATTTGCGGTTTGCAGTTGCGATAATCTGCTTATATATCTGGCATTTTCCAGACAATTACTTAATGTTTTCGAAATTTAACTGCGGGGTTGGCATTCCAATGACTTAGGTTAAATATACATGTAACTCCGCCAACGTTTCGAACACTTTTACCAACTTTGCATGCTGTTTTCTATCATTTTTACGGCCAGTCAGCTCATGTGATACTCTGCTTATATAGGCTGTTTTCATCTCGCTTTTATTCATTTATTTGACTTTACAACTGCGGGTTTCTATATGCCAACAAGTTAGGTCAAGCATACAAATATATCTACAAACTTTCCAATCACTTTGCACAACTTTGCGTTCATTTTGTACGACTTTTCACGGTACGTTAACAGGTCAAACCCCACTATGTGCCGACATCATCACCAACTTGATCTCCAAAATAACAGAGAAATTGGAAAAATGTTCATGAACTTGAAAACATGCCTAAATTTCCATGTTTTTCTACTAAAAATAATTGACATTACAGTGAAAAAAAGATGCACGAACGTTGTCTCATATGTTTGATATGTATGTGATGAAACAAAAAAAAATCCCTAGCTGGTTTTCTCAGGCAGTCTCCCATGCAGGAACTACCCATGCCCGATTGAGCTTGACTTTAAACTTTGTCTCTTCACCTACCAACACTACTGGTTACGCAATTTGAAATATACTCGAGTTGGCGACTATTTCATGTTTGACACTGTTTTAAACCTGATAGCGTTTGTACGAGTAACTTCTTGAATTGACCTATGACCTCTACATGCTGCGAATAATAGTTCGCTACTTTAACGGCAATTTACGAAATATTGTTTTACGTTTTCTAACTTTTGACTATGGAACCCGTCAATATAATATCATATGTAACATTCCCAAACGAATCTACAAACTTTGCAATCGTTTTTCAAAACTTTGCAAGCAGTTTGTCTTCGATTTGCGGTTTGCAGTTGCGATAATCTGCTTATATATCTGGCATTTTCCAGACAATTACTTAATGTTTTCGAAATTTAACTGCGGGGTTGGCATTCCAATGACTTAGGTTAAATATACATGTAACTCCGCCAACGTTTCGAACACTTTTACCAATTTTGCATGCTGTTTTCTATCATTTTTACGGCCAGTCAGCTCATGTGATACTCTGCTTATATAGGCTGTTTTCATCTCGCTTTTATTCATTTATTTGACTTTACAACTGCGGGTTTCTATATGCCAACAAGTTAGGTCAAGCATACAAATATATCTACAAACTTTCCAATCACTTTGCACAACTTTGCGTTCATTTTGTACGACTTTTCACGGTACGTTAACAGGTCAAACCCCACTATGTGCCGACATCATCACCAACTTGATCTCCAAAATAACAGAGAAATTGGAAAAATGTTCATGAACTTGAAAACAGGCCTAAATTTCCATGTTTTTCTACTAAAAATAATTGACATTACAGTGAAAAAAAGATGCACGAACGTTGTCTCATATGTTTGATATGTATGTGATGAAACCAAAAAAAAATTCCCTAGCTGGTTTTCTCAGGCAGTCTCCCATGCAAGAACTTACCATGCTTGATAGAGCTTGACTTTAAACTTCGTCTCTTCACCTACCAACACTACTGGTTACGCAATTTGAAATATACTCGAGTTGGCGACTATTTCATGTTTGACACTGTTTTAAACCTGATAGCGTTTGTACGAGTAACTTCTTGAATTGACCTATGACCTCTACATGCTGCGAATAATAGTTCGCTACTTTAACGGCAATTTACGAAATATTGTTTTACGTTTTCTAACTTTTGACTATGGAACCCGTCAATATAATATCATATGTAACATTCCCAAACGAATCTACAAACTTTGCAATCGTTTTTCAAAACTTTGCAAGCAGTTTGTCTTCGATTTGCGGTTTGCAGTTGCGATAATCTGCTTATATATCTGGCATTTTCCAGACAATTACTTAATGTTTTCGAAATTGAACTGCGGGGTTGGCATTCCAATGACTTAGGTTAAATATACATGTAACTCCGCCAACGTTTCGAACACTTTTACCAACTTTGCATGCTGTTTTCCATCATTTTTACGGCCAGTCAGCTCATGTGATACTCTGCTTATATAGGCTGTTTTCATCTCGCTTTTATTCATTTATTTGACTTTACAACTGCGGGTTTCTATATGCCAACAAGTTAGGTCAAGCATACAAATATATCTACAAACTTTCCAATCACTTTGCACAACTTTGCGTTCACTTTGTACGACTTTTCACGGTACGTTAACAGGTCAAACCCCACTATGTGCCGACATCATCACCAACTTGATCTCCAAAAATAACAGAGAAATTGGAAAAATGTTCATGAACTTGAAAACATGCCTAAATTTCCATGTTTTTCTACTAAAAATAATTGACATTACAGTGAAAAAAAGATGCACGAACGTTGTCTCATATGTTTGATATGTATGTGATGAAACAAAAAAAAATCCCTAGCTGGTTTTCTCAGGCAGTCTCCCATGCAAGAACTACCCATGCCCGATTGAGCTTGACTTTAAACTTTGTCTCTTCACCTACCAACACTACTGGTTACGCAATTTGAAATATACTCGAGTTGGCGACTATTTCATGTTTGACACTGTTTTAAACCTGATAGCGTTTGTACGAGTAACTTCTTGAATTGACCTATGACCTCTACATGCTGCGAATAATAGTTCGCTACTTTAACGGCAATTTACGAAATATTGTTTTACGTTTTCTAACTTTTGACTATGGAACCCGTCAATATAATATCATATGTAACATTCCCAAACGAATCTACAAACTTTGCAATCGTTTTTCAAAACTTTGCAAGCAGTTTGTCTTCGATTTGCGGTTTGCAGTTGCGATAATCTGCTTATATATCTGGCATTTTCCAGACAATTACTTAATGTTTTCGAAATTTAACTGCGGGGTTGGCATTCCAATGACTTAGGTTAAATATACATGTAACTCCGCCAACGTTTCGAACACTTTTACCAACTTTGCATGCTGTTTTCTATCATTTTTACGGCCAGTCAGCTCATGTGATACTCTGCTTATATAGGCTGTTTTCATCTCGCTTTTATTCATTTATTTGACTTTACAACTGCGGGTTTCTATATGCCAACAAGTTAGGTCAAGCATACAAATATATCTACAAACTTTCCAATCACTTTGCACAACTTTGCGTTCACTTTGTACGACTTTTCACGGTACGTTAACAGGTCAAACCCCACTATGTGCCGACATCATCACCAACTTGATATCCAAAAATAACAGAGAAATTGGAAAAATGTTCATGAACTTGAAAACATGCCTAAATTTCCATGTTTTTCTACTAAAAATAATTGACATTACAGTGAAAAAAAGATGCACGAACGTTGTCTCATATGTTTGATATGTATGTGATGAAACAAAAAAAAATCCCTAGCTGGTTTTCTCAGGCAGTCTC
This sequence comes from Saccoglossus kowalevskii, assembly GCF_978046115.1. Taxonomy (NCBI): domain Eukaryota; kingdom Metazoa; phylum Hemichordata; class Enteropneusta; family Harrimaniidae; genus Saccoglossus; species Saccoglossus kowalevskii. The sequence goes on along the minus strand of NC_140643.1, from coordinate 4,982,120 downwards.
CCATGCAATAACTACCCATGCCCGATTGAGCTTGACTTTAAACTTTGTCTCTTCACCTACCAACACTACTGGTTACGCAATTTGAAATATACTCGAGTTGGCGACTATTTCATGTTTGACACTGTTTTAAACCTGATAGCGTTTGTACGAGTAACTTCTTGAATTGACCTATGACCTCTACATGCTGCGAATAATAGTTCGCTACTTTAACGGCAATTTACGAAATATTGTTTTACGTTTTCTAACTTTTGACTATGGAACCCGTCAATATAATATCATATGTAACATTCCCAAACGAATCTACAAACTTTGCAATCGTTTTTCAAAACTTTGCAAGCAATTTGTCTTCGATTTGCGGTTTGCAGTTGCGATAATCTGCTTATATATCTGGCATTTTCCAGACAATTACTTAATGTTTTCGAAATTTAACTGCGGGGTTGGCATTCCAATGACTTAGGTTAAATATACATGTAACTCCGCCAACGTTTCGAACACTTTTACCAACTTTGCATGCTGTTTTCTATCATTTTTACGGCCAGTCAGCTCATGTGATACTCTGCTTATATAGGCTGTTTTCATCTCGCTTTTATTCATTTATTTGACTTTACAACTGCGGGTTTCTATATGCCAACAAGTTAGGTCAAGCATACAAATATATCTACAAACTTTCCAATCACTTTGCACAACTTTGCGTTCACTTTGTACGACTTTTCACGGTACGTTAACAGGTCAAACCCCACTATGTGCCGACATCATCACCAACTTGATCTCCAAAAATAACAGAGAAATTGGAAAAATGTTCATGAACTTGAAAACATGCCTAAATTTCCATGTTTTTCTACGAAAAATAATTGACATTACAGTGAAAAAAAGATGCACGAACGTTGTCTCATATGTTTGATATGTATGTGATGAAACAAAAAAAAATCCCTAGCTGGTTTTCTCAGGCAGTCTCCCATGCAAGAACTACCCATGCCCGATTGAGCTTGACTTTAAACTTTGTCTCTTCACCTACCAACACTACTGGTTACGCAATTTGAAATATACTCGAGTTGGCGACTATTTCATGTTTGACACTGTTTTAAACCTGATAGCGTTTGTACGAGTAACTTCTTGAATTGACCTATGACCTCTACATGCTGCGAATAATAGTTCGCTACTTTAACGGCAATTTACGAAATATTGTTTTACGTTTTCTAACTTTTGACTATGGAACCCGTCAATATAATATCATATGTAACATTCCCAAACGAATCTACAAACTTTGCAATCGTTTTTCAAAACTTTGCAAGCAGTTTGTCTTCGATTTGCGGTTTGCAGTTGCGATAATCTGCTTATATATCTGGCATTTTCCAGACAATTACTTAATGTTTTCGAAATTTAACTGCGGGGTTGGCATTCCAATGACTTAGGTTAAATATACATGTAACTCCGCCAACGTTTCGAACACTTTTACCAACTTTGCATGCTGTTTTCTATCATTTTTACGGCCAGTCAGCTCATGTGATACTCTGCTTATATAGGCTGTTTTCATCTCGCTTTTATTCATTTATTTGACTTTACAACTGCGGGTTTCTATATGCCAACAAGTTAGGTCAAGCATACAAATATATCTACAAACTTTCCAATCACTTTGCACAACTTTGCGTTCATTTTGTACGACTTTTCACGGTACGTTAACAGGTCAAACCCCACTATGTGCCGACATCATCACCAACTTGATCTCCAAAATAACAGAGAAATTGGAAAAATGTTCATGAACTTGAAAACATGCCTAAATTTCCATGTTTTTCTACTAAAAATAATTGACATTACAGTGAAAAAAAGATGCACGAACGTTGTCTCATATGTTTGATATGTATGTGATGAAACAAAAAAAAATCCCTAGCTGGTTTTCTCAGGCAGTCTCCCATGCAGGAACTACCCATGCCCGATTGAGCTTGACTTTAAACTTTGTCTCTTCACCTACCAACACTACTGGTTACGCAATTTGAAATATACTCGAGTTGGCGACTATTTCATGTTTGACACTGTTTTAAACCTGATAGCGTTTGTACGAGTAACTTCTTGAATTGACCTATGACCTCTACATGCTGCGAATAATAGTTCGCTACTTTAACGGCAATTTACGAAATATTGTTTTACGTTTTCTAACTTTTGACTATGGAACCCGTCAATATAATATCATATGTAACATTCCCAAACGAATCTACAAACTTTGCAATCGTTTTTCAAAACTTTGCAAGCAGTTTGTCTTCGATTTGCGGTTTGCAGTTGCGATAATCTGCTTATATATCTGGCATTTTCCAGACAATTACTTAATGTTTTCGAAATTTAACTGCGGGGTTGGCATTCCAATGACTTAGGTTAAATATACATGTAACTCCGCCAACGTTTCGAACACTTTTACCAATTTTGCATGCTGTTTTCTATCATTTTTACGGCCAGTCAGCTCATGTGATACTCTGCTTATATAGGCTGTTTTCATCTCGCTTTTATTCATTTATTTGACTTTACAACTGCGGGTTTCTATATGCCAACAAGTTAGGTCAAGCATACAAATATATCTACAAACTTTCCAATCACTTTGCACAACTTTGCGTTCATTTTGTACGACTTTTCACGGTACGTTAACAGGTCAAACCCCACTATGTGCCGACATCATCACCAACTTGATCTCCAAAATAACAGAGAAATTGGAAAAATGTTCATGAACTTGAAAACAGGCCTAAATTTCCATGTTTTTCTACTAAAAATAATTGACATTACAGTGAAAAAAAGATGCACGAACGTTGTCTCATATGTTTGATATGTATGTGATGAAACCAAAAAAAAATTCCCTAGCTGGTTTTCTCAGGCAGTCTCCCATGCAAGAACTTACCATGCTTGATAGAGCTTGACTTTAAACTTCGTCTCTTCACCTACCAACACTACTGGTTACGCAATTTGAAATATACTCGAGTTGGCGACTATTTCATGTTTGACACTGTTTTAAACCTGATAGCGTTTGTACGAGTAACTTCTTGAATTGACCTATGACCTCTACATGCTGCGAATAATAGTTCGCTACTTTAACGGCAATTTACGAAATATTGTTTTACGTTTTCTAACTTTTGACTATGGAACCCGTCAATATAATATCATATGTAACATTCCCAAACGAATCTACAAACTTTGCAATCGTTTTTCAAAACTTTGCAAGCAGTTTGTCTTCGATTTGCGGTTTGCAGTTGCGATAATCTGCTTATATATCTGGCATTTTCCAGACAATTACTTAATGTTTTCGAAATTGAACTGCGGGGTTGGCATTCCAATGACTTAGGTTAAATATACATGTAACTCCGCCAACGTTTCGAACACTTTTACCAACTTTGCATGCTGTTTTCCATCATTTTTACGGCCAGTCAGCTCATGTGATACTCTGCTTATATAGGCTGTTTTCATCTCGCTTTTATTCATTTATTTGACTTTACAACTGCGGGTTTCTATATGCCAACAAGTTAGGTCAAGCATACAAATATATCTACAAACTTTCCAATCACTTTGCACAACTTTGCGTTCACTTTGTACGACTTTTCACGGTACGTTAACAGGTCAAACCCCACTATGTGCCGACATCATCACCAACTTGATCTCCAAAAATAACAGAGAAATTGGAAAAATGTTCATGAACTTGAAAACATGCTTAAATTTCCATGTTTTTCTACTAAAAATAATTGACATTACAGTGAAAAAAAGATGCACGAACGTTGTCTCATATGTTTGATATGTATGTGATGAAACAAAAAAAAATCCCTAGCTCGTTTTCTCAGGCAGTCTCCCATGCAAGAACTACCCATGCCCGATTGAGCTTGACTTTAAACTTTGTCTCTTCACCTACCAACACTACTGGTTACGCAATTTGAAATATACTCGAGTTGGCGACTATTTCATGTTTGACACTGTTTTAAACCTGATAGCGTTTGTACGAGTAACTTCTTGAATTGACCTATGACCTCTACATGCTGCGAATAATAGTTCGCTACTTTAACGGCAATTTACGAAATATTGTTTTACGTTTTCTAACTTTTGACTATGGAACCCGTCAATATAATATCATATGTAACATTCCCAAACGAATCTACAAACTTTGCAATCGTTTTCCTAAACTTTGCAAGCAGTTTGTCTTCGATTTGCGGTTTGCAGTTGCCATAATCTGCTAATATATCTGGCATTTTCCAGACAATTACTTAATGTTTTCGAAATTTAACTGCGGGGTTGGCATTCCAATGACTTAGGTTAAATATACATGTAACTCCGCCAACGTTTCGAACACTTTTACCAACTTTGCATGCTGTTTTCTATCATTTTTACGGCCAGTCAGCTCATGTGATACTCTGGTTATATAGGCTGTTTTCATCTCGCTTTTATTCATTTATTTGACTTTACAACTGCGGGTTTCTATATGCCAACAAGTTAGGTCAAGCATACAAATATATCTACAAACTTTCCAATCACTTTGCACAACTTTGCGTTCACTTTGTACGACTTTTCACGGTACGTTAACAGGTCAAACCCCACTATGTGCCGACATCATCACCAAGTTGATCTCCAAAAATAACAGAGAAATTAGAAAAATGTTCATGAACTTGAAAACATGCCTAAATTTCCATGTTTTTCTACTAAAAATAATTGACATTACAGTGAAAAAAAGATGCACGAACGTTGTCTCATATGTTTGATATGTATGTGATGAAACAAAAAAAAAATTCCCTAGCTGGTTTTCTCAGGCAGTCACCATGCAAGAACTAACCATGCCCGATTGAGCTTGACTTTAAACTTTGTCTCTTCACCTACAAACACTACTGGTTACGCAATTTGAAATATACTCGAGTTGGCGACTATTTCATGTTTGACACTGTTTTAAACCTGATAGCGTTTGTACGAGTAACTTCTTGAATTGACCTATGACCTCTACATGCTGCGAATAATAGTTCGCTACTTTAACGGCAATTTACGAAATATTGTTTTACGTTTTCTAACTTTTGACTATGGAACCCGTCAATATAATATCATATGTAACATTCCCAAACGAATCTACAAACTTTGCAATCGTTTTTCAAAACTTTGCAAGCAGTTTGTCTTCGATTTGCGGTTTGCAGTTGCGATAATCTGCTTATATATCTGGCATTTTCCAGACAATTACTTAATGTTTTCGAAATTTAACTGCGGAGTTGGCATTCCAATGACTTAGGTTAAATATACATGTAACTCCGCCAACGTTTCGAAAACTTTTACCAACTTTGCATGCTGTTTTCTATCATTTTTACGGCCAGTCAGCTCATGTGATACTCTGCTTATATAGGCTGTTTTCATCTCGCTTTTATTCATTTATTTGACTTTACAACTGCGGGTTTCTATATGCCAACAAGTTAGGTCAAGCATACAAATATATCTACAAACTTTCCAATCACTTTGCACAACTTTGCGTTCACTTTGTACGACTTTTCACGGTACGTTAACAGGTCAAACCCCACTATGTGCCGACATCATCACCAACTTGATCTCCAAAAATAACAGAGAAATTGGAAAAATGTTCATGAACTTGAAAACATGCCTAAATTTCCATGTTTTTCTACTAAAAATAATTGACATTACAGTGAAAAAAAGATGCACGAACGTTGTCTCATATGTTTGATATGTATGTGATGAAACAAAAAAAAATCCCTAGCTGGTTTTCTCAGGCAGTCTCCCATGCAAGAACTACCCATGCCCGATTGAGCTTGACTTTAAACTTTGTCTCTTCACCTACCAACACTACTGGTTACGCAATTTGAAATATACTCGAGTTGGCGACTATTTCATGTTTGACACTGTTTTAAACCTGATAGCGTTTGTACGAGTAACTTCTTGAATTGACCTATGACCTCTACATGCTGCGAATAATAGTTCGCTACTTTAACGGCAATTTACGAAATATTGTTTTACGTTTTCTAACTTTTGACTATGGAACCCGTCAATATAATATCATATGTAACATTCCCAAACGAATCTACAAACTTTGCAATCGTTTTTCAAAACTTTGCAAGCAGTTTGTCTTCGATTTGCGGTTTGCAGTTGCGATAATCTGCTTATATATCTGGCATTTTCCAGACAATTACTTAATGTTTTCGAAATTTAACTGCGGGGTTGGCATTCCAATGACTTAGGTTAAATATACATGTAACTCCGCCAACGTTTCGAACACTTTTACCAACTTTGCATGCTGTTTTCTATCATTTTACGGCCAGTCAGCTCATGTGATACTCTGCTTATATAGGCTGTTTTCATCTCGCTTTTATTCATTTATTTGACTTTACAACTGCGGGTTTCTATATGCCAACAAGTTAGGTCAAGCATACAAATATATCTACAAACTTTCCAATCACTTTGCACAACTTTGCGTTCACTTTGTACGACTTTTCACGGTACGTTAACAGGTCAAACCCCACTATGTGCCGACATCATCACCAACTTGATCTCCAAAAATAACAGAGAAATTGGAAAAATGTTCATGAACTTGAAAACATGCCTAAATTTCCATGTTTTTCTACTAAAAATAATTGACATTACAGTGAAAAAAAGATGCACGAACGTTGTCTCATATGTTTGATATGTATGTGATGAAACAAAAAAAAATCCCTAGCTGGTTTTCTCAGGCAGTCTCCCATGCAAGAACTACCCATGCCCGATTGAGCTTGACTTTAAACTTTGTCTCTTCACCTACCAACACTACTGGTTACGCAATTTGAAATATACTCGAGTTGGCGACTATTTCATGTTTGACACTGTTTTAAACCTGATAGCGTTTGTACGAGTAACTTCTTGAATTGACCTATGACCTCTACATGCTGCGAATAATAGTTCCCTACTTTAACGGCAATTTACGAAATATTGTTTTACGTTTTCTAACTTTTGACTATGGAACCCGTCAATATAATATCATATGTAACATTCCCAAACGAACCTACAAACTTTGCAATCGTTTTTCAAAACTTTGCAAGCAGTTTGTCTTCGATTTGCGGTTTGCAGTTGCGATAATCTGCTTATATATCTGGCATTTTCCAGACAATTACTTAATGTTTTCGAAATTTAACTGCGGGGTTGGCATTCCAATGACTTAGGTTAAATATACATGTAACTCCGCCAACGTTTCGAACACTTTTACCAACTTTGCATGCTGTTTTCCATCATTTTTACGGCCAGTCAGCTCATGTGATACTCTGCTTATATAGGCTGTTTTCATCTCGCTTTTATTCATTTATTTGACTTTACAACTGCGGGTTTCTATATGCCAACAAGTTAGGTCAAGCATACAAATATATCTACAAACTTTCCAATCACTTTGCACAACTTTGCGTTCACTTTGTACGACTTTTCACGGTACGTTAACAGGTCAAACCCCACTATGTGCCGACATCATCACCAACTTGATCTCCAAAAATAACAGAGAAATTGGAAAAATGTTCATGAACTTGAAAACATGCCTAAATTTCCATGTTTTTCTACTAAAAATAATTGACATTACAGTGAAAAAAAGATGCACGAACGTTGTCTCATATGTTTGATATGTATGTGATGAACCAAAAAGAAATCCCTAGCTGGTTTTCTCAAGCAGTCTCCCATGCAAGAACTACCCATGCCCGATTGAGCTTGACTTTAAACTTTGTCTCTTCACCTACCAACACTACTGGTTACGCAATTTGAAATATACTCGAGTTGGCGACTATTTCATGTTTGACACTGTTTTAAACCTGATAGCGTTTGTACGAGTAACTTCTTGAATTGACCTATGACCTCTACATGCTGCGAATAATAGTTCGCTACTTTAACGGCAATTTACGAAATATTGTTTTACGTTTTCTAACTTTTGACTATGGAACCCGTCAATATAATATCATATGTAACATTCCCAAACGAACCTACAAACTTTGCAATCGTTTTTCAAAACTTTGCAAGCAGTTTGTCTTCGATTTGCGGTTTGCAGTTGCGATAATCTGCTTATATATCTGGCATTTTCCAGACAATTACTTAATGTTTTCGAAATTTAACTGCGGGGTTGGCATTCCAATGACTTAGGTTAAATATACATGTAACTCCGCCAACGTTTCGAACACTTTTACCAACTTTGCATGCTGTTTTCTATCATTTTACGGCCAGTCAGCTCATGTGATACTCTGCTTATATAGGCTGTTTTCATCTCGCTTTTATTCATTTATTTGACTTTACAACTGCGGGTTTCTATATGCCAACAAGTTAGGTCAAGCATACAAATATATCTACAAACTTTCCAATCACTTTGCACAACTTTGCGTTCACTTTGTACGACTTTTCACGGTACGTTAACAGGTCAAACCCCACTATGTGCCGACATCATCACCAACTTGATCTCCAAAAATAACAGAGAAATTGGAAAAATGTTCATGAACTTGAAAACATGCCTAAATTTCCATGTTTTTCTACTAAAAATAATTGACATTACAGTGAAAAAAAGATGCACGAACGTTGTCTCATATGTTTGATATGTATGTGATGAAACAAAAAAAAATCCCTAGCTGGTTTTCTCAGGCAGTCTCCCATGCAAGAACTACCCATGCCCGATTGAGCTTGACTTTAAACTTTGTCTCTTCACCTACCAACACTACTGGTTACGCAATTTGAAATATACTCGAGTTGGCGACTATTTCATGTTTGACACTGTTTTAAACCTGATAGCGTTTGTACGAGTAACTTCTTGAATTGACCTATGACCTCTACATGCTGCGAATAATAGTTCCCTACTTTAACGGCAATTTACGAAATATTGTTTTACGTTTTCTAACTTTTGACTATGGAACCCGTCAATATAATATCATATGTAACATTCCCAAACGAACCTACAAACTTTGCAATCGTTTTTCAAAACTTTGCAAGCAGTTTGTCTTCGATTTGCGGTTTGCAGTTGCGATAATCTGCTTATATATCTGGCATTTTCCAGACAATTACTTAATGTTTTCGAAATTTAACTGCGGGGTTGGCATTCCAATGACTTAGGTTAAATATACATGTAACTCCGCCAACGTTTCGAACACTTTTACCAACTTTGCATGTTGTTTTCTATCATTTTTACGGCCAGTCAGCTCATGTGATACTCTGCTTATATAGGCTGTTTTCATCTCGCTTTTATTCATTTATTTGACTTTACAACTGCGGGTTTCTATATGCCAACAAGTTAGGTCAAGCATACAAATATATCTACAAACTTTCCAATCACTTTGCACAACTTTGCGTTCACTTTGTACGACTTTTCACGGTACGTTAACAGGTCAAACCCCACTATGTGCCGACATCATCACCAACTTGATCTCCAAAAATAACAGAGAAATTGGAAAAATGTTCATGAATTTGAAAACATGCCTAAATTTCCATGTTTTTCTACTAAAAATAATTGACATTACAGTGAAAAAAAGATGCACGAACGTTGTCTCATATGTTTGATATGTATGTGATGAACCAAAAAGAAATCCCTAGCTGGTTTTCTCAAGCAGTCTCCCATGCAAGAACTACCCATGCCCGATTGAGCTTGACTTTAAACTTTGTCTCTTCACCTACCAACACTACTGGTTACGCAATTTGAAATATACTCGAGTTGGCGACTATTTCATGTTTGACACTGTTTTAAACCTGATAGCGTTTGTACGAGTAACTTCTTGAATTGACCTATGACCTCTACATGCTGCGAATAATAGTTCGCTACTTTAACGGCAATTTACGAAATATTGTTTTACGTTTTCTAACTTTTGACTATGGAACCCGTCAATATAATATCATATGTAACATTCCCAAACGAACCTACAAACTTTGCAATCGTTTTTCAAAACTTTGCAAGCAGTTTGTCTTCGATTTGCGGTTTGCAGTTGCGATAATCTGCTTATATATCTGGCATTTTCCAGACAATTACTTAATGTTTTCGAAATTTAACTGCGGGGTTGGCATTCCAATGACTTAGGTTAAATATACATGTAACTCCGCCAACGTTTCGAACACTTTTACCAACTTTGCATGCTGTTTTCTATCATTTTTACGGCCAGTCAGCTCATGTGATACTCTGCTTATATAGGCTGTTTTCATCTCGCTTTTATTCATTTATTTGACTTTACAACTGCGGGTTTCTATATGCCAACAAGTTAGGTCAAGCATACAAATATATCTACAAACTTTCCAATCACTTTGCACAACTTTGCGTTCACTTTGTACGACTTTTCACGGTACGTTAACAGGTCAAACCCCACTATGTGCCGACATCATCACCAACTTGATCTCCAAAAATAACAGAGAAATTGGAAAAATGTTCATGAACTTGAAAACATGCCTAAATTTCCATGTTTTTCTACTAAAAATAATTGACATTACAGTGAAAAAAAGATGCACGAACGTTGTCTCATATGTTTGATATGTATGTGATGAAACAAAAAAAAATCCCTAGCTGGTTTTCTCAGGCAGTCTCCCATGCAAGAACTACCCATGCCCGATTGAGCTTGACTTTAAACTTTGTCTCTTCACCTACCAACACTACTGGTTACGCAATTTGAAATATACTCGAGTTGGCGACTATTTCATGTTTGACACTGTTTTAAACCTGATAGCGTTTGTACGAGTAACTTCTTGAATTGACCTATGACCTCTACATGCTGCGAATAATAGTTCCCTACTTTAACGGCAATTTACGAAATATTGTTTTACGTTTTCTAACTTTTGACTATGGAACCCGTCAATATAATATCATATGTAACATTCCCAAACGAACCTACAAACTTTGCAATCGTTTTTCAAAACTTTGCAAGCAGTTTGTCTTCGATTTGCGGTTTGCAGTTGCGATAATCTGCTTATATATCTGGCATTTTCCAGACAATTACTTAATGTTTTCGAAATTTAACTGCGGGGTTGGCATTCCAATGACTTAGGTTAAATATACATGTAACTCCGCCAACGTTTCGAACACTTTTACCAACTTTGCATGTTGTTTTCTATCATTTTTACGGCCAGTCAGCTCATGTGATACTCTGCTTATATAGGCTGTTTTCATCTCGCTTTTATTCATTTATTTGACTTTACAACTGCGGGTTTCTATATGCCAACAAGTTAGGTCAAGCATACAAATATATCTACAAACTTTCCAATCACTTTGCACAACTTTGCGTTCACTTTGTACGACTTTTCACGGTACGTTAACAGGTCAAACCCCACTATGTGCCGACATCATCACCAACTTGATCTCCAAAAATAACAGAGAAATTGGAAAAATGTTCATGAATTTGAAAACATGCCTAAATGTCCATGTTTTTCTACTAAAAATAATTGACATTACAGTGAAAAAAAGATGCACGAACGTTGTCTCATATGTTTGATATGTATGTGATGAACCAAAAAGAAATCCCTAGCTGGTTTTCTCAAGCAGTCTCCCATGCAAGAACTACCCATGCCCGATTGAGCTTGACTTTAAACTTTGTCTCTTCACCTACCAACACTACTGGTTACGCAATTTGAAATATACTCGAGTTGGCGACTATTTCATGTTTGACACTGTTTTAAACCTGATAGCGTTTGTACGAGTAACTTCTTGAATTGACCTATGACCTCTACATGCTGCGAATAATAGTTCGCTACTTTAACGGCAATTTACGAAATATTGTTTTACGTTTTCTAACTTTTGACTATGGAACCCGTCAATATAATATCATATGTAACATTCCCAAACGAACCTACAAACTTTGCAATCGTTTTTCAAAACTTTGCAAGCAGTTTGTCTTCGATTTGCGGTTTGCAGTTGCGATAATCTGCTTATATATCTGGCATTTTCCAGACAATTACTTAATGTTTTCGAAATTTAACTGCGGGGTTGGCATTCCAATGACTTAGGTTAAATATACATGTAACTCCGCCAACGTTTCGAACACTTTTACCAACTTTGCATGCTGTTTTCTATCATTTTTACGGCCAGTCAGCTCATGTGATACTCTGCTTATATAGGCTGTTTTCATCTCGCTTTTATTCATTTATTTGACTTTACAACTGCGGGTTTCTATATGCCAACAAGTTAGGTCAAGCATACAAATATATCTACAAACTTTCCAATCACTTTGCACAACTTTGCGTTCACTTTGTACGACTTTTCACGGTACGTTAACAGGTCAAACCCCACTATGTGCCGACATCATCACCAACTTGATCTCCAAAAATAACAGAGAAATTGGAAAAATGTTCATGAACTTGAAAACATGCCTAAATTTCCATGTTTTTCTACTAAAAATAATTGACATTACAGTGAAAAAAAGATGCACGAACGTTGTCTCATATGTTTGATATGTATGTGATGAAACAAAAAAAAATCCCTAGCTGGTTTTCTCAGGCAGTCTCCCATGCAAGAACTACCCATGCCCGATTGAGCTTGACTTTAAACTTTGTCTCTTCACCTACCAACACTACTGGTTACGCAATTTGAAATATACTCGAGTTGGCGACTATTTCATGTTTGACACTGTTTTAAACCTGATAGCGTTTGTACGAGTAACTTCTTGAATTGACCTTTGACCTCTACATGCTGCGAATAATAGTTCCCTACTTTAACGGCAATTTGCGAAATATTGTTTTACGTTTCCTAGCTTTTGACTATGGAACCCGTCAATATAATATCATATGTAACATTCCCAAACGAACCTACAAACTTTGCAATCGTTTTTCAAAACTTTGCAAGCAGTTTGTCTTCGATTTGCGGTTTGCAGTTGCGATAATCTGCTTATATATCTGGCATTTTCCAGACAATTACTTAATGTTTTCGAAATTTAACTGCGGGGTTGGCATTCCAATGACTTAGGTTAAATATACATGTAACTCCGCCAACGTTTCGAACACTTTTACCAACTTTGCATGCTGTTTTCTATCATTTTACGGCCAGTCAGCTCATGTGATACTCTGCTTATATAGGCTGTTTTCATCTCGCTTTTATTCATTTATTTGACTTTACAACTGCGGGTTTCTATATGCCAACAAGTTAGGTCAAGCATACAAATATATCTACAAACTTTCCAATCACTTTGCACAACTTTGCGTTCACTTTGTACGACTTTTCACGGTACGTTAACAGGTCAAATCCCACTATGTGCCGACATCATCACCAACTTGATCTCCAAAAATAACAGAGAAATTGGAAAAATGTTCATGAACTTGAAAACATGCCTAAATTTCCATGTTTTTCTACTAAAAATAATTGACATTACAGTGAAAAAAAGATGCACGAACGTTGTCTCATATGTTTGATATGTATGTGATGAAACAAAAAAAAATCCCTAGCTGGTTTTCTCAGGCAGTCTCCCATGCAAGAACTACCCATGCCCGATTGAGCTTGACTTTAAACTTTGTCTCTTCACCTACCAACACTACTGGTTACGCAATTTGAAATATACTCGAGTTGGCGACTATTTCATGTTTGACACTGTTTTAAACCTGATAGCGTTTGTACGAGTAACTTCTTGAATTGACCTATGACCTCTACATGCTGCGAATAATAGTTCCCTACTTTAACGGCAATTTACGAAATATTGTTTTACGTTTTCTAACTTTTGACTATGGAACCCGTCAATATAATATCATATGTAACATTCCCAAACGAACCTACAAACTTTGCAATCGTTTTTCAAAACTTTGCAAGTAGTTTGTCTTCGATTTGCGGTTTGCAGTTGCGATAATCTGCTTATATATCTGGCATTTTCCAGACAATTACTTAATGTTTTCGAAATTTAACTGCGGGGTTGGCATTCCAATGACTTAGGTTAAATATACATGTAACTCCGCCAACGTTTCGAACACTTTTACCAACTTTGCATGCTGTTTTCTATCATTTTTACGGCCAGTCAGCTCATGTGATACTCTGCTTATATAGGCTGTTTTCATCTCGCTTTTATTCATTTATTTGACTTTACAACTGCGGGTTTCTATATGCCAACAAGTTAGGTCAAGCATACAAATATATCTACAAACTTTCCAATCACTTTGCACAACTTTGCGTTCACTTTGTACGACTTTTCACGGTACGTTAACAGGTCAAACCCCACTATGTGCCGACATCATCACCAACTTGATCTCCAAAAATAACAGAGAAATTGGAAAAATGTTCATGAACTTGAAAACATGCCTAAATTTCCATGTTTTTCTACTAAAAATAATTGACATTACAGTGAAAAAAAGATGCACGAACGTTGTCTCATATGTTTGATATGTATGTGATGAAACAAAAAAAAATCCCTAGCTGGTTTTCTCAGGCAGTCTCCCATGCAAGAACTACCCATGCCCGATTGAGCTTGACTTTAAACTTTGTCTCTTCACCTACCAACACTACTGGTTACGCAATTTGAAATATACTCGAGTTGGCGACTATTTCATGTTTGACACTGTTTTAAACCTGATAGCGTTTGTACGAGTAACTTCTTGAATTGACCTATGACCTCTACATGCTGCGAATAATAGTTCCCTACTTTAACGGCAATTTACGAAATATTGTTTTACGTTTTCTAACTTTTGACTATGGAACCCGTCAATATAATATCATATGTAACATTCCCAAACGAACCTACAAACTTTGCAATCGTTTTTCAAAACTTTGCAAGCAGTTTGTCTTCGATTTGCGGTTTGCAGTTGCGATAATCTGCTTATATATCTGGCATTTTCCAGACAATTACTTAATGTTTTCGAAATTTAACTGCGGGGTTGGCATTCCAATGACTTAGGTTAAATATACATGTAACTCCGCCAACGTTTCGAACACTTTTACCAACTTTGCATGCTGTTTTCTATCATTTTTACGGCCAGTCAGCTCATGTGATACTCTGCTTATATAGGCTGTTTTCATCTCGCTTTTATTCATTTATTTGACTTTACAACTGCGGGTTTCTATATGCCAACAAGTTAGGTCAAGCATACAAATATATCTACAAACTTTCCAATCACTTTGCACAACTTTGCGTTCACTTTGTACGACTTTTCACGGTACGTTAACAGGTCAAACCCCACTATGTGCCGACATCATCACCAACTTGATCTCCAAAAATAACAGAGAAATTGGAAAAATGTTCATGAACTTGAAAACATGCCTAAATTTCCATGTTTTTCTACTAAAAATAATTGACATTACAGTGAAAAAAAGATGCACGAACGTTGTCTCATATGTTTGATATGTATGTGATGAACCAAAAAGAAATCCCTAGCTGGTTTTCTCAAGCAGTCTCCCATGCAAGAACTACCCATGCCCGATTGAGCTTGACTTTAAACTTTGTCTCTTCACCTACCAACACTACTGGTTACGCAATTTGAAATATACTCGAGTTGGCGACTATTTCATGTTTGACACTGTTTTAAACCTGATAGCGTTTGTACGAGTAACTTCTTGAATTGACCTATGACCTCTACATGCTGCGAATAATAGTTCGCTACTTTAACGGCAATTTACGAAATATTGTTTTACGTTTTCTAACTTTTGACTATGGAACCCGTCAATATAATATCATATGTAACATTCCCAAACGAACCTACAAACTTTGCAATCGTTTTTCAAAACTTTGCAAGCAGTTTGTCTTCGATTTGCGGTTTGCAGTTGCGATAATCTGCTTATATATCTGGCATTTTCCAGACAATTACTTAATGTTTTCGAAATTTAACTGCGGGGTTGGCATTCCAATGACTTAGGTTAAATATACATGTAACTCCGCCAACGTTTCGAACACTTTTACCAACTTTGCATGCTGTTTTCTATCATTTTTACGGCCAGTCAGCTCATGTGATACTCTGCTTATATAGGCTGTTTTCATCTCGCTTTTATTCATTTATTTGACTTTACAACTGCGGGTTTCTATATGCCAACAAGTTAGGTCAAGCATACAAATATATCTACAAACTTTCCAATCACTTTGCACAACTTTGCGTTCACTTTGTACGACTTTTCACGGTACGTTAACAGGTCAAACCCCACTATGTGCCGACATCATCACCAACTTGATCTCCAAAAATAACAGAGAAATTGGAAAAATGTTCATGAACTTGAAAACATGCCTAAATTTCCATGTTTTTCTACTAAAAATAATTGACATTACAGTGAAAAAAAGATGCACGAACGTTGTCTCATATGTTTGATATGTATGTGATGAAACAAAAAAAAATCCCTAGCTGGTTTTCTCAGGCAGTCTCCCATGCAAGAACTACCCATGCCCGATTGAGCTTGACTTTAAACTTTGTCTCTTCACCTACCAACACTACTGGTTACGCAATTTGAAATATACTCGAGTTGGCGACTATTTCATGTTTGACACTGTTTTAAACCTGATAGCGTTTGTACGAGTAACTTCTTGAATTGACCTATGACCTCTACATGCTGCGAATAATAGTTCCCTACTTTAACGGCAATTTGCGAAATATTGTTTTACGTTTCCTAGCTTTTGACTATGGAACCCGTCAATATAATATCATATGTAACATTCCCAAACGAACCTACAAACTTTGCAATCGTTTTTCAAAACTTTGCAAGCAGTTTGTCTTCGATTTGCGGTTTGCAGTTGCGATAATCTGCTTATATATCTGGCATTTTCCAGACAATTACTTAATGTTTTCGAAATTTAACTGCGGGGTTGGCATTCCAATGACTTAGGTTAAATATACATGTAACTCCGCCAACGTTTCGAACACTTTTACCAACTTTGCATGCTGTTTTCTATCATTTTACGGCCAGTCAGCTCATGTGATACTCTGCTTATATAGGCTGTTTTCATCTCGCTTTTATTCATTTATTTGACTTTACAACTGCGGGTTTCTATATGCCAACAAGTTAGGTCAAGCATACAAATATATCTACAAACTTTCCAATCACTTTGCACAACTTTGCGTTCACTTTGTACGACTTTTCACGGTACGTTAACAGGTCAAACCCCACTATGTGCCGACATCATCACCAACTTGATCTCCAAAAATAACAGAGAAATTGGAAAAATGTTCATGAACTTGAAAACATGCCTAAATTTCCATGTTTTTCTACTAAAAATAATTGACATTACAGTGAAAAAAAGATGCACGAACGTTGTCTCATATGTTTGATATGTATGTGATGAAACAAAAAAAAATCCCTAGCTGGTTTTCTCAGGCAGTCTCCCATGCAAGAACTACCCATGCCCGATTGAGCTTGACTTTAAACTTTGTCTCTTCACCTACCAACACTACTGGTTACGCAATTTGAAATATACTCGAGTTGGCGACTATTTCATGTTTGACACTGTTTTAAACCTGATAGCGTTTGTACGAGTAACTTCTTGAATTGACCTATGACCTCTACATGCTGCGAATAATAGTTCCCTACTTTAACGGCAATTTACGAAATATTGTTTTACGTTTTCTAACTTTTGACTATGGAACCCGTCAATATAATATCATATGTAACATTCCCAAACGAACCTACAAACTTTGCAATCGTTTTTCAAAACTTTGCAAGCAGTTTGTCTTCGATTTGCGGTTTGCAGTTGCGATAATCTGCTTATATATCTGGCATTTTCCAGACAATTACTTAATGTTTTCGAAATTTAACTGCGGGGTTGGCATTCCAATGACTTAGGTTAAATATACATGTAACTCCGCCAACGTTTCGAACACTTTTACCAACTTTGCATGCTGTTTTCTATCATTTTTACGGCCAGTCAGCTCATGTGATACTCTGCTTATATAGGCTGTTTTCATCTCGCTTTTATTCATTTATTTGACTTTACAACTGCGGGTTTCTATATGCCAACAAGTTAGGTCAAGCATACAAATATATCTACAAACTTTCCAATCACTTTGCACAACTTTGCGTTCACTTTGTACGACTTTTCACGGTACGTTAACAGGTCAAACCCCACTATGTGCCGACATCATCACCAACTTGATCTCCAAAAATAACAAAGAAATTGGAAAAATGTTCATGAACTTGAAAACATGCCTAAATGTCCATGTTTTTCTACTAAAAATAATTGACATTACAGTGAAAAAAAGATGCACGAACGTTGTCTCATATGTTTGATATGTATGTGATGAAACAAAAAAAAATCCCTAGCTGGTTTTCTCAGGCAGTCTCCCATGCAATTACTACCCATGCCCGATTGAGCTTGACTTTAAACTTTGTCTCTTCACCTACCAACACTACTGGTTACGCAATTTGAAATATACTCGAGTTGGCGACTATTTCATGTTTGACACTGTTTTAAACCTGATAGCGTTTGTACGAGTAACTTCTTAAATTGACCTATGACCTCTACATGCTGCGAATAATAGTTCCCTACTTTAACGGCAATTTGCGAAATATTGTTTTACGTTTCCTAGCTTTTGACTATGGAACCCGTCAATATAATATCATATGTAACATTCCCAAACGAACCTACAAACTTTGCAATCGTTTTTCAAAACTTTGCAAGCAGTTTGTCTTCGATTTGCGGTTTGCAGTTGCGATAATCTGCTTATATATCTGGCATTTTCCAGACAATTACTTAATGTTTTCGAAATTTAACTGCGGGGTTGGCATTCCAATGACTTAGGTTAAATATACATGTAACTCCGCCAACGTTTCGAACACTTTTACCAACTTTGCATGCTGTTTTCTATCATTTTTACGGCCAGTCAGCTTATGTGATACTCTGCTTATATAGGCTGTTTTCATCTCGCTTTTATTCATTTATTTGACTTTACAACTGCGGGTTTCTATATGCCAACAAGTTAGGTCAAGCATACAAATATATCTACAAACTTTCCAATCACTTTGCACAACTTTGCGTTCACTTTGTACGACTTTTCACGGTACGTTAACAGGTCAAACCCCACTATGTGCCGACATCATCACCAACTTGATCTCCAAAAATAACAGAGAAATTGGAAAAATGTTCATGAACTTGAAAACATGCCTAAATTTCCATGTTTTTCTACTAAAAATAATTGACATTACAGTGAAAAAAAGATGCACGAACGTTGTCTCATATGTTTGATATGTATGTGATGAAACAAAAAAAAATCCCTAGCTGGTTTTCTCAGGCAGTCTCCCATGCAAGAACTACCCATGCCCGATTGAGCTTGACTTTAAACTTTGTCTCTTCACCTACCAACACTACTGGTTACGCAATTTGAAATATACTCGAGTTGGCGACTATTTCATGTTTGACACTGTTTTAAACCTGATAGCGTTTGTACGAGTAACTTCTTGAATTGACCTATGACCTCTACATGCTGCGAATAATAGTTCCCTACTTTAACGGCAATTTGCGAAATATTGTTTTACGTTTCCTAGCTTTTGACTATGGAACCCGTCAATATAATATCATATGTAACATTCCCAAACGAACCTACAAACTTTGCAATCGTTTTTCAAAACTTTGCAAGCAGTTTGTCTTCGATTTGCGGTTTGCAGTTGCGATAATCTGCTTATATATCTGGCATTTTCCAGACAATTACTTAATGTTTTCGAAATTTAACTGCGGGGTTGGCATTCCAATGACTTAGGTTAAATATACATGTAACTCCGCCAACGTTTCGAACACTTTTACCAACTTTGCATGCTGTTTTCTATCATTTTTACGGCCAGTCAGCTTATGTGATACTCTGCTTATATAGGCTGTTTTCATCTCGCTTTTATTCATTTATTTGACTTTACAACTGCGGGTTTCTATATGCCAACAAGTTAGGTCAAGCATACAAATATATCTACAAACTTTCCAATCACTTTGCACAACTTTGCGTTCACTTTGTACGACTTTTCACGGTACGTTAACAGGTCAAACCCCACTATGTGCCGACATCATCACCAACTTGATCTCCAAAAATAACAGAGAAATTGGAAAAATGTTCATGAACTTGAAAACATGCCTAAATTTCCATGTTTTTCTACTAAAAATAATTGACATTACAGTGAAAAAAAGATGCACGAACGTTGTCTCATATGTTTGATATGTATGTGATGAAACAAAAAAAAATCCCTAGCTGGTTTTCTCAGGCAGTCTCCCATGCAAGAACTACCCATGCCCGATTGAGCTTGACTTTAAACTTTGTCTCTTCACCTACCAACACTACTGGTTACGCAATTTGAAATATACTCGAGTTGGCGACTATTTCATGTTTGACACTGTTTTAAACCTGATAGCGTTTGTACGAGTAACTTCTTGAATTGACCTATGACCTCTACATGCTGCGAATAATAGTTCGCTACTTTAACGGCAATTTACGAAATATTGTTTTACGTTTTCTAACTTTTGACTATGGAACCCGTCAATATAATATCATATGTAACATTCCCAAACGAACCTACAAACTTTGCAATCGTTTTTCAAAACTTTGCAAGCAGTTTGTCTTCGATTTGCGGTTTGCAGTTGCGATAATCTGCTTATATATCTGGCATTTTCCAGACAATTACTTAATGTTTTCGAAATTTAACTGCGGGGTTGGCATTCCAATGACTTAGGTTAAATATACATGTAACTCCGCCAACGTTTCGAACACTTTTACCAACTTTGCATGCTGTTTTCTATCATTTTTACGGCCAGTCAGCTCATGTGATACTCTGCTTATATAGGCTGTTTTCATCTCGCTTTTATTCATTTATTTGACTTTACAACTGCGGGTTTCTATATGCCAACAAGTTAGGTCAAGCATACAAATATATCTACAAACTTTCCAATCACTTTGCACAACTTTGCGTTCACTTTGTACGACTTTTCACGGTACGTTAACAGGTCAAACCCCACTATGTGCCGACATCATCACCAACTTGATCTCCAAAAATAACAGAGAAATTGGAAAAATGTTCATGAACTTGAAAACATGCCTAAATTTCCATGTTTTTCTACTAAAAATAATTGACATTACAGTGAAAAAAAGATGCACGAACGTTGTCTCATATGTTTGATATGTATGTGATGAACCAAAAAGAAATCCCTAGCTGGTTTTCTCAAGCAGTCTCCCATGCAAGAACTACCCATGCCCGATTGAGCTTGACTTTAAACTTTGTCTCTTCACCTACCAACACTACTGGTTACGCAATTTGAAATATACTCGAGTTGGCGACTATTTCATGTTTGACACTGTTTTAAACCTGATAGCGTTTGTACGAGTAACTTCTTGAATTGACCTATGACCTCTACATGCTGCGAATAATAGTTCGCTACTTTAACGGCAATTTACGAAATATTGTTTTACGTTTTCTAACTTTTGACTATGGAACCCGTCAATATAATATCATATGTAACATTCCCAAACGAACCTACAAACTTTGCAATCGTTTTTCAAAACTTTGCAAGCAGTTTGTCTTCGATTTGCGGTTTGCAGTTGCGATAATCTGCTTATATATCTGGCATTTTCCAGACAATTACTTAATGTTTTCGAAATTTAACTGCGGGGTTGGCATTCCAATGACTTAGGTTAAATATACATGTAACTCCGCCAACGTTTCGAACACTTTTACCAACTTTGCATGCTGTTTTCTATCATTTTTACGGCCAGTCAGCTTATGTGATACTCTGCTTATATAGGCTGTTTTCATCTCGCTTTTATTCATTTATTTGACTTTACAACTGCGGGTTTCTATATGCCAACAAGTTAGGTCAAGCATACAAATATATCTACAAACTTTCCAATCACTTTGCACAACTTTGCGTTCACTTTGTACGACTTTTCACGGTACGTTAACAGGTCAAACCCCACTATGTGCCGACATCATCACCAACTTGATCTCCAAAAATAACAGAGAAATTGGAAAAATGTTCATGAACTTGAAAACATGCCTAAATTTCCATGTTTTTCTACTAAAAATAATTGACATTACAGTGAAAAAAAGATGCACGAACGTTGTCTCATATGTTTGATATGTATGTGATGAAACAAAAAAAAATCCCTAGCTGGTTTTCTCAGGCAGTCTCCCATGCAAGAACTACCCATGCCCGATTGAGCTTGACTTTAAACTTTGTCTCTTCACCTACCAACACTACTGGTTACGCAATTTGAAATATACTCGAGTTGGCGACTATTTCATGTTTGACACTGTTTTAAACCTGATAGCGTTTGTACGAGTAACTTCTTGAATTGACCTATGACCTCTACATGCTGCGAATAATAGTTCCCTACTTTAACGGCAATTTGCGAAATATTGTTTTACGTTTCCTAGCTTTTGACTATGGAACCCGTCAATATAATATCATATGTAACATTCCCAAACGAACCTACAAACTTTGCAATCGTTTTTCAAAACTTTGCAAGCAGTTTGTCTTCGATTTGCGGTTTGCAGTTGCGATAATCTGCTTATATATCTGGCATTTTCCAGACAATTACTTAATGTTTTCGAAATTTAACTGCGGGGTTGGCATTCCAATGACTTAGGTTAAATATACATGTAACTCCGCCAACGTTTCGAACACTTTTACCAACTTTGCATGCTGTTTTCTATCATTTTTACGGCCAGTCAGCTTATGTGATACTCTGCTTATATAGGCTGTTTTCATCTCGCTTTTATTCATTTATTTGACTTTACAACTGCGGGTTTCTATATGCCAACAAGTTAGGTCAAGCATACAAATATATCTACAAACTTTCCAATCACTTTGCACAACTTTGCGTTCACTTTGTACGACTTTTCACGGTACGTTAACAGGTCAAACCCCACTATGTGCCGACATCATCACCAACTTGATCTCCAAAAATAACAGAGAAATTGGAAAAATGTTCATGAACTTGAAAACATGCCTAAATTTCCATGTTTTTCTACTAAAAATAATTGACATTACAGTGAAAAAAAGATGCACGAACGTTGTCTCATATGTTTGATATGTATGTGATGAAACAAAAAAAAATCCCTAGCTGGTTTTCTCAGGCAGTCTCCCATGCAAGAACTACCCATGCCCGATTGAGCTTGACTTTAAACTTTGTCTCTTCACCTACCAACACTACTGGTTACGCAATTTGAAATATACTCGAGTTGGCGACTATTTCATGTTTGACACTGTTTTAAACCTGA
Source organism: Saccoglossus kowalevskii (assembly GCF_978046115.1). Lineage (NCBI taxonomy): Eukaryota > Metazoa > Hemichordata > Enteropneusta > Harrimaniidae > Saccoglossus > Saccoglossus kowalevskii. The sequence goes on along the minus strand of NC_140643.1, from coordinate 4,959,067 downwards.
TAGCGTTTGTACGAGTAACTTCTTGAATTGACCTATGACCTCTACATGCTGCGAATAATAGTTCCCTACTTTAACGGCAATTTGCGAAATATTGTTTTACGTTTCCTAGCTTTTGACTATGGAACCCGTCAATATAATATCATATGTAACATTCCCAAACGAACCTACAAACTTTGCAATCGTTTTTCAAAACTTTGCAAGCAGTTTGTCTTCGATTTGCGGTTTGCAGTTGCGATAATCTGCTTATATATCTGGCATTTTCCAGACAATTACTTAATGTTTTCGAAATTTAACTGCGGGGTTGGCATTCCAATGACTTAGGTTAAATATACATGTAACTCCGCCAACGTTTCGAACACTTTTACCAACTTTGCATGCTGTTTTCTATCATTTTTACGGCCAGTCAGCTTATGTGATACTCTGCTTATATAGGCTGTTTTCATCTCGCTTTTATTCATTTATTTGACTTTACAACTGCGGGTTTCTATATGCCAACAAGTTAGGTCAAGCATACAAATATATCTACAAACTTTCCAATCACTTTGCACAACTTTGCGTTCACTTTGTACGACTTTTCACGGTACGTTATCAGGTCAAACCCCACTATGTGCCGACATCATCACCAACTTGATCTCCAAAAATAACAGAGAAATTGGAAAAATGTTCATGAACTTGAAAACATGCCTAAATTTCCATGTTTTTCTACTAAAAATAATTGACATTACAGTGAAAAAAAGATGCACGAACGTTGTCTCATATGTTTGATATGTATGTGATGAAACAAAAAAAAATCCCTAGCTGGTTTTCTCAGGCAGTCTCCCATGCAAGAACTACCCATGCCCGATTGAGCTTGACTTTAAACTTTGTCTCTTCACCTACCAACACTACTGGTTACGCAATTTGAAATATACTCGAGTTGGCGACTATTTCATGTTTGACACTGTTTTAAACCTGATAGCGTTTGTACGAGTAACTTCTTGAATTGACCTATGACCTCTACATGCTGCGAATAATAGTTCGCTACTTTAACGGCAATTTACGAAATATTGTTTTACGTTTTCTAACTTTTGACTATGGAACCCGTCAATATAATATCATATGTAACATTCCCAAACGAACCTACAAACTTTGCAATCGTTTTTCAAAACTTTGCAAGCAGTTTGTCTTCGATTTGCGGTTTGCAGTTGCGATAATCTGCTTATATATCTGGCATTTTCCAGACAATTACTTAATGTTTTCGAAATTTAACTGCGGGGTTGGCATTCCAATGACTTAGGTTAAATATACATGTAACTCCGCCAACGTTTCGAACACTTTTACCAACTTTGCATGCTGTTTTCTATCATTTTTACGGCCAGTCAGCTTATGTGATACTCTGCTTATATAGGCTGTTTTCATCTCGCTTTTATTCATTTATTTGACTTTACAACTGCGGGTTTCTATATGCCAACAAGTTAGGTCAAGCATACAAATATATCTACAAACTTTCCAATCACTTTGCACAACTTTGCGTTCACTTTGTACGACTTTTCACGGTACGTTAACAGGTCAAACCCCACTATGTGCCGACATCATCACCAACTTGATCTCCAAAAATAACAGAGAAATTGGAAAAATGTTCATGAACTTGAAAACATGCCTAAATTTCCATGTTTTTCTACTAAAAATAATTGACATTACAGTGAAAAAAAGATGCACGAACGTTGTCTCATATGTTTGATATGTATGTGATGAAACAAAAAAAAATCCCTAGCTGGTTTTCTCAGGCAGTCTCCCATGCAAGAACTACCCATGCCCGATTGAGCTTGACTTTAAACTTTGTCTCTTCACCTACCAACACTACTGGTTACGCAATTTGAAATATACTCGAGTTGGCGACTATTTCATGTTTGACACTGTTTTAAACCTGATAGCGTTTGTACGAGTAACTTCTTGAATTGACCTATGACCTCTACATGCTGCGAATAATAGTTCGCTACTTTAACGGCAATTTACGAAATATTGTTTTACGTTTTCTAACTTTTGACTATGGAACCCGTCAATATAATATCATATGTAACATTCCCAAACGAACCTACAAACTTTGCAATCGTTTTTCAAAACTTTGCAAGCAGTTTGTCTTCGATTTGCGGTTTGCAGTTGCGATAATCTGCTTATATATCTGGCATTTTCCAGACAATTACTTAATGTTTTCGAAATTTAACTGCGGGGTTGGCATTCCAATGACTTAGGTTAAATATACATGTAACTCCGCCAACGTTTCGAACACTTTTACCAACTTTGCATGCTGTTTTCTATCATTTTTACGGCCAGTCAGCTCATGTGATACTCTGCTTATATAGGCTGTTTTCATCTCGCTTTTATTCATTTATTTGACTTTACAACTGCGGGTTTCTATATGCCAACAAGTTAGGTCAAGCATACAAATATATCTACAAACTTTCCAATCACTTTGCACAACTTTGCGTTCACTTTGTACGACTTTTCACGGTACGTTAACAGGTCAAACCCCACTATGTGCCGACATCATCACCAACTTGATCTCCAAAAATAACAGAGAAATTGGAAAAATGTTCATGAACTTGAAAACATGCCTAAATTTCCATGTTTTTCTACTAAAAATAATTGACATTACAGTGAAAAAAAGATGCACGAACGTTGTCTCATGTGTTTGATATGTATGTGATGAAACAAAAAAAAAATCCTTAGCTGGTTTTCTCAGGCAGTCTCCCATGCAAGAACTACCCATGCCCTATTGAGCTTGACTTTAAACTTTGTCTCTTCACCTACCAACACTACTGGTTACGCAATTTGAAATATACTCGAGTTGGCGACTATTTCATGTTTGACACTGTTTTAAACCTGATAGCGTTTGTACGAGTAACTTCTTGAATTGACCTATGACCTCTACATGCTGCGAATAATAGTTCGCTACTTTAACGGCAATTTACGAAATATTGTTTTACGTTTTCTAACTTTTGACTATGGAACCCGTCAATATAATATCATATGTAACATTCCTAAACGAATCTACAAACTTTGCAATCGTTTTTCAAAACTTTGCAAGCAGTTTGTCTTCGATTTGCGGTTTGCAGTTGCGATAATCTGCTTATATATCTGGCATTTTCCAGACAATTACTTAATGTTTTCGAAATTTAACTGCGGGGTTGGCATTCCAATGACTTAGGTTAAATATACATGTAACTCCGCCAACGTTTCGAACACTTTTACCAACTTTGCATGCTGTTTTCTATCATTTTTACGGCCAGTCAGCTCATGTGATACTCTGCTTATATAGGCTGTTTTCATCTCGCTTTTATTCATTTATTTGACTTTACAACTGCGGGTTTCTATATGCCAACAAGTTAGGTCAAGCATACAAATATATCTACAAACTTTCCAATCACTTTGCACAACTTTGCGTTCACTTTGTACGACTTTTCACGGTACGTTAACAGGTCAAACCCCACTATGTGCCGACATCATCACCAACTTGATCTCCAAAAATAACAGAGAAATTGGAAAAATGTTCATGAACTTGAAAACATGCCTAAATTTCCATGTTTTTCTACTAAAAATAATTGACATTACAGTGAAAAAAAGATGCACGAACGTTGTCTCATATGTTTGATATGTATGTGATGAAACAAAAAAAAATCCCTAGCTGGTTTTCTCAGGCAGTCTCCCATGCAAGAACTACCCATGCCCGATTGAGCTTGACTTTAAACTTTGTCTCTTCACCTACCAACACTACTGGTTACGCAATTTGAAATATACTCGAGTTGGCGACTATTTCATGTTTGACACTGTTTTAAACCTGATAGCGTTTGTACGAGTAACTTCTTGAATTGACCTATGACCTCTACATGCTGCGAATAATAGTTCGCTACTTTAACGGCAATTTACGAAATATTGTTTTACGTTTTCTAACTTTTGACTATGGAACCCGTCAATATAATATCATATGTAACATTCCCAAACGAACCTACAAACTTTGCAATCGTTTTTCAAAACTTTGCAAGCAGTTTGTCTTCGATTTGCGGTTTGCAGTTGCGATAATCTGCTTATATATCTGGCATTTTCCAGACAATTACTTAATGTTTTCGAAATTTAACTGCGGGGTTGGCATTCCAATGACTTAGGTTAAATATACATGTAACTCCGCCAACGTTTCGAACACTTTTACCAACTTTGCATGCTGTTTTCTATCATTTTTACGGCCAGTCAGCTCATGTGATACTCTGCTTATATAGGCTGTTTTCATCTCGCTTTTATTCATTTATTTGACTTTACAACTGCGGGTTTCTATATGCCAACAAGTTAGGTCAAGCATACAAATATATCTACAAACTTTCCAATCACTTTGCACAACTTTGCGTTCACTTTGTACGACTTTTCACGGTACGTTAACAGGTCAAACCCCACTATGTGCCGACATCATCACCAACTTGATCTCCAAAAATAACAGAGAAATTGGAAAAATGTTCATGAACTTGAAAACATGCCTAAATTTCCATGTTTTTCTACTAAAAATAATTGACATTACAGTGAAAAAAAGATGCACGAACGTTGTCTCATGTGTTTGATATGTATGTGATGAAACAAAAAAAAAATCCCTAGCTGGTTTTCTCAGGCAGTCTCCCATGCAAGAACTACCCATGCCCTATTGAGCTTGACTTTAAACTTTGTCTCTTCACCTACCAACACTACTGGTTACGCAATTTGAAATATACTCGAGTTGGCGACTATTTCATGTTTGACACTGTTTTAAACCTGATAGCGTTTGTACGAGTAACTTCTTGAATTGACCTATGACCTCTACATGCTGCGAATAATAGTTCGCTACTTTAACGGCAATTTACGAAATATTGTTTTACGTTTTCTAACTTTTGACTATGGAACCCGTCAATATAATATCATATGTAACATTCCCAAACGAACCTACAAACTTTGCAATCGTTTTTCAAAACTTTGCAAGCAGTTTGTCTTCGATTTGCGGTTTGCAGTTGCGATAATCTGCTTATATATCTGGCATTTTCCAGACAATTACTTAATGTTTTCGAAATTTAACTGCGGGGTTGGCATTCCAATGACTTAGGTTAAATATACATGTAACTCCGCCAACGTTTCGAACACTTTTACCAACTTTGCATGCTGTTTTCTATCATTTTTACGGCCAGTCAGCTCATGTGATACTCTGCTTATATAGGCTGTTTTCATCTCGCTTTTATTCATTTATTTGACTTTACAACTGCGGGTTTCTATATGCCAACAAGTTAGGTCAAGCATACAAATATATCTACAAACTTTCCAATCACTTTGCACAACTTTGCGTTCACTTTGTACGACTTTTCACGGTACGTTAACAGGTCAAACCCCACTATGTGCCGACATCATCACCAACTTGATCTCCAAAAATAACAGAGAAATTGGAAAAATGTTCATGAACTTGAAAACATGCCTAAATTTCCATGTTTTTCTACTAAAAATAATTGACATTACAGTGAAAAAAAGATGCACGAACGTTGTCTCATGTGTTTGATATGTATGTGATGAAACAAAAAAAAAATCCCTAGCTGGTTTTCTCAGGCAGTCTCCCATGCAAGAACTACCCATGCCCTATTGAGCTTGACTTTAAACTTTGTCTCTTCACCTACCAACACTACTGGTTACGCAATTTGAAATATACTCGAGTTGGCGACTATTTCATGTTTGACACTGTTTTAAACCTGATAGCGTTTGTACGAGTAACTTCTTGAATTGACCTATGACCTCTACATGCTGCGAATAATAGTTCGCTACTTTAACGGCAATTTACGAAATATTGTTTTACGTTTTCTAACTTTTGACTATGGAACCCGTCAATATAATATCATATGTAACATTCCTAAACGAATCTACAAACTTTGCAATCGTTTTTCAAAACTTTGCAAGCAGTTTGTCTTCGATTTGCGGTTTGCAGTTGCGATAATCTGCTTATATATCTGGCATTTTCCAGACAATTACTTAATGTTTTCGAAATTTAACTGCGGGGTTGGCATTCCAATGACTTAGGTTAAATATACATGTAACTCCGCCAACGTTTCGAACACTTTTACCAACTTTGCATGCTGTTTTCTATCATTTTTACGGCCAGTCAGCTCATGTGATACTCTGCTTATATAGGCTGTTTTCATCTCGCTTTTATTCATTTATTTGACTTTACAACTGCGGGTTTCTATATGCCAACAAGTTAGGTCAAGCATACAAATATATCTACAAACTTTCCAATCACTTGCACAACTTTGCGTTCACTTTGTACGACTTTTCACGGTACGTTTACAGGTCAAACCCCACTATGTGCCGACATCATCACCAACTTGATCTCCAAAAATAACAGAGAAATTGGAAAAATGTTCATGAACTTGAAAACATGCCTAAATTTCCATGTTTTTCTACTAAAAATAATTGACATTACAGTGAAAAAAAGATGCACGAACGTTGTCTCATATGTTTGATATGTATGTGATGAAACAAAAAAAAATTTCCCTAGCTGGTTTTCTCAGGCAGTCACCATGCAAGAACTAACCATGCCCGATTGAGCTTGACTTTAAACTTTGTCTCTTCACCTACAAACACTACTGGTTACGCAATTTGAAATATACTCGAGTTGGCGACTATTTCATGTTTGACACTGTTTTAAACCTGATAGCGTTTGTACGAATAACTTCTTGAATTGACCTATGACCTCTACATGCTGCGCATAATAGTTCGCTACTTTAACGGCAATTTACGAAATATTGTTTTACGTTTTCTAACTTTTGACTATGGAACCCGTCAATATAATATCATATGTAACATTCCCAAACGAATCTACAAACTTTGCAATCGTTTTTCAAAACTTTGCAAGCAGTTTGTCTTCAATTTGCGGTTTGCAGTTGCGATAATCTGCTTATATATCTGGCATTTTCCAGACAATTACTTAATGTTTTCGAAATTTAACTGCGGGGTTGGCATTCCAATGACTTAGGTTAAATATACATGTAACTCCGCCAACGTTTCGAAAACTTTTACCAACTTTGCATGCTGTTTTCTATCATTTTTACGGCCAGTCAGCTCATGTGATACTCTGCTTATATAGGCTGTTTTCATCTCGCTTTTATTCATTTATTTGACTTTACAACTGCGGGTTTCTATATGCCAACAAGTTAGGTCAAGCATACAAATATATCTACAAACTTTCCAATCACTTTGCACAACTTTGCGTTCACTTTGTACGACTTTTCACGGTACGTTAACAGGTCAAACCCCACTATGTGCCGACATCATCACCAACTTGATCTCCAAAAATAACAGAGAAATTGGAAAAATGTTCATGAACTTGAAAACATGCCTAAATTTCCATGTTTTTCTACTAAAAATAATTGACATTACAGTGAAAAAAAGATGCACGAACGTTGTCTCATATGTTTGATATGTATGTGATGAAACAAAAAAAAATCCCTAGCTGGTTTTCTCAGGCAGTCTCCCATGCAAGAACTACCCATGCCGATTGAGTTGGACTTTAAACTTTGTCTCTTCACCTACCAACACTACTGGTTACGCAATTTGAAATATACTCGAGTTGGCGACTATTTCATGTTTGACACTGTTTTAAACCTGATAGCGTTTGTACGAGTAACTTCTTGAATTGACCTATGACCTCTACATGCTGCGAATAATAGTTCGCTACTTTAACGGCAATTTACGAAATATTGTTTTACGTTTTCTAACTTTTGACTATGGAACCCGTCAATATAATATCATATGTAACATTCCCAAACGAACCTACAAACTTTGCAATCGTTTTTCAAAACTTTGCAAGCAGTTTGTCTTCGATTTGCGGTTTGCAGTTGCGATAATCTGCTTATATATCTGGCATTTTCCAGACAATTACTTAATGTTTTCGAAATTTAACTGCGGGGTTGGCATTCCAATGACGTAGGTTAAATATACATGTAACTCCGCCAACGTTTCGAACACTTTTACCAACTTTGCATGCTGTTTTCTATCATTTTTACGGCCAGTCAGCTCATGTGATACTCTGCTTATATAGGCTGTTTTCATCTCGCTTTTATTCATTTATTTGACTTTACAACTGCGGGTTTCTATATGCCAACAAGTTAGGTCAAGCATACAAATATATCTACAAACTTTCCAATCACTTTGCACAACTTTGCGTTCACTTTGTACGACTTTTCACGGTACGTTTACAGGTCAAACCCCACTATGTGCCGACATCATCACCAACTTGATCTCCAAAAATAACAGAGAAATTGGAAAAATGTTCATGAACTTGAAAACATGCCTAAATTTCCATGTTTTTCTACTAAAAATAATTGACATTACAGTGAAAAAAAGATGCACGAACGTTGTCTCATATGTTTGATATGTATGTGATGAAACAAAAAAAAATTTCCCTAGCTGGTTTTCTCAGGCAGTCACCATGCAAGAACTAACCATGCCCGATTGAGCTTGACTTTAAACTTTGTCTCTTCACCTACAAACACTACTGGTTACGCAATTTGAAATATACTCGAGTTGGCGACTATTTCATGTTTGACACTGTTTTAAACCTGATAGCGTTTGTACGAATAACTTCTTGAATTGACCTATGACCTCTACATGCTGCGCATAATAGTTCGCTACTTTAACGGCAATTTACGAAATATTGTTTTACGTTTTCTAACTTTTGACTATGGAACCCGTCAATATAATATCACATGTAACATTCCCAAACGAATCTACAAACTTTGCAATCGTTTTTCAAAACTTTGCAAGCAGTTTGTCTTCAATTTGCGGTTTGCAGTTGCGATAATCTGCTTATATATCTGGCATTTTCCAGACAATTACTTAATGTTTTCGAAATTTAACTGCGGGGTTGGCATTCCAATGACTTAGGTTAAATATACATGTAACTCCGCCAACGTTTCGAAAACTTTTACCAACTTTGCATGCTGTTTTCTATCATTTTTACGGCCAGTCAGCTCATGTGATACTCTGCTTATATAGGCTGTTTTCATCTCGCTTTTATTCATTTATTTGACTTTACAACTGCGGGTTTCTATATGCCAACAAGTTAGGTCAAGCATACAAATATATCTACAAACTTACCAATCACTTTGCACAACTTTGCGTTCACTTTGTACGACTTTTCACGGTACGTTAACAGGTCAAACCCCACTATGTGCCGACATCATCACCAACTTGATCTCCAAAAATAACAGAGAAATTGGAAAAATGTTCATGAACTTGAAAACATGCCTAAATTTCCATGTTTTTCTACTAAAAATAATTGACATTACAGTGAAAAAAAGATGCACGAACGTTGTCTCATATGTTTGATATGTATGTGATGAAACAAAAAAAAATCCCTAGCTGGTTTTCTCAGGCAGTCTCCCATGCAAGAACTACCCATGCCGATTGAGTTGGACTTTAAACTTTGTCTCTTCACCTACCAACACTACTGGTTACGCAATTTGAAATATACTCGAGTTGGCGACTATTTCATGTTTGACACTGTTTTAAACCTGATAGCGTTTGTACAAGTAACTTCTTGAATTGACCTATGACCTCTACATGCTGCGAATAATAGTTCGCTACTTTAACGGCAATTTACGAAATATTGTTTTACGTTTTCTAACTGTTGACTATGGAACCCGTCAATATAATATCATATGTAACATTCCCAAACGAATCTACAAACTTTGCAATCGTTTTTCAAAACTTTGCAAGCAGTTTGTCTTCGATTTGCGGTTTGCAGTTGCGATAATCTGCTTATATATCTGGCATTTTCCAGACAATTACTTAATGTTTTCGAAATTTAACTGCGGGGTTGGCATTCCAATGACTTAGGTTAAATATACATGTAACTCCGCCAACGTTTCGAACACTTTTACCAACTTTGCATGCTGTTTTCTATCATTTTTACGGCCAGTCAGCTCATGTGATACTCTGCTTATATAGGCTGTTTTCATCTCGCTTTTATTCATTTATTTGACTTTACAACTGCGGGTTTCTATATGCCAACAAGTTAGGTCAAGCATACAAATATATCTACAAACTTTCCAATCACTTTGCACAACTTTGCGTTCACTTTGTACGACTTTTCACGGTACGTTTACAGGTCAAACCCCACTATGTGCCGACATCATCACCAACTTGATCTCCAAAAATAACAGAGAAATTGGAAAAATGTTCATGAACTTGAAAACATGCCTAAATTTCCATGTTTTTCTACTAAAAATAATTGACATTACAGTGAAAAAAAGATGCACGAACGTTGTCTCATATGTTTGATATGTATGTGATGAAACAAAAAAAAATTTCCCTAGCTGGTTTTCTCAGGCAGTCACCATGCAAGAACTAACCATGCCCGATTGAGCTTGACTTTAAACTTTGTCTCTTCACCTACAAACACTACTGGTTACGCAATTTGAAATATACTCGAGTTGGCGACTATTTCATGTTTGACACTGTTTTAAACCTGATAGCGTTTGTACGAATAACTTCTTGAATTGACCTATGACCTCTACATGCTGCGCATAATAGTTCGCTACTTTAACGGCAATTTACGAAATATTGTTTTACGTTTTCTAACTTTTGACTATGGAACCCGTCAATATAATATCACATGTAACATTCCCAAACGAATCTACAAACTTTGCAATCGTTTTTCAAAACTTTGCAAGCAGTTTGTCTTCAATTTGCGGTTTGCAGTTGCGATAATCTGCTTATATATCTGGCATTTTCCAGACAATTACTTAATGTTTTCGAAATTTAACTGCGGGGTTGGCATTCCAATGACTTAGGTTAAATATACATGTAACTCCGCCAACGTTTCGAAAACTTTTACCAACTTTGCATGCTGTTTTCTATCATTTTTACGGCCAGTCAGCTCATGTGATACTCTGCTTATATAGGCTGTTTTCATCTCGCTTTTATTCATTTATTTGACTTTACAACTGCGGGTTTCTATATGCCAACAAGTTAGGTCAAGCATACAAATATATCTACAAACTTTCCAATCACTTTGCACAACTTTGCGTTCACTTTGTACGACTTTTCACGGTACGTTAACAGGTCAAACCCCACTATGTGCCGACATCATCACCAACTTGATCTCCAAAAATAACAGAGAAATTGGAAAAATGTTCATGAACTTGAAAACATGCCTAAATTTCCATGTTTTTCTACTAAAAATAATTGACATTACAGTGAAAAAAAGATGCACGAACGTTGTCTCATATGTTTGATATGTATGTGATGAAACAAAAAAAAATCCCTAGCTGGTTTTCTCAGGCAGTCTCCCATGCAAGAACTACCCATGCCGATTGAGTTGGACTTTAAACTTTGTCTCTTCACCTACCAACACTACTGGTTACGCAATTTGAAATATACTCGAGTTGGCGACTATTTCATGTTTGACACTGTTTTAAACCTGATAGCGTTTGTACAAGTAACTTCTTGAATTGACCTATGACCTCTACATGCTGCGAATAATAGTTCGCTACTTTAACGGCAATTTACGAAATACTGTTTTACGTTTTCGAACTTTTGACTATGGAACCCGTCAATATAATATCATATGTAACATTCCCAAACGAATCTACAAACTTTGCAATCGCTTTTCAAAACTTTGCAAGCAGTTTGTCTTCGATTTTCGGTTTGCAGTTGCAATAATCTGCTTATATATCTGGCATTTTCCAGACAATTACTTAATGTTTTCGAAATTTCACTGCGGGGTTGGCATTCCAATGACTTAGGTTAAATATACATGTAACTCCGCCAACGTTTCGAACACTTTTACCAACTTTGCATGCTGTTTTCTATCATTTTTACGGCCAGTCAGCTCATGTGATACTCTGCTTATATAGGCTGTTTTCATCTCGCTTTTATTCATTTATTTGACTTTACAACTGCGGGTTTCTATATGCCAACAAGTTAGGTCAAGCATACAAATATATCTACAAACTTTCCAATCACTTTGCACAACTTTGCGTTCACTTTGTACGACTTTTCACGGTACGTTTACAGGTCAAACCCCACTATGTGCCGACATCATCACCAACTTGATCTCCAAAAATAACAGAGAAATTGGAAAAATGTTCATGAACTTGAAAACATGCCTAAATTTCCATGTTTTTCTACTAAAAATAATTGACATTACAGTGAAAAAAAGATGCACGAACGTTGTCTCATATGTTTGATATGTATGTGATGAAACAAAAAAAAATTTCCCTAGCTGGTTTTCTCAGGCAGTCACCATGCAAGAACTAACCATGCCCGATTGAGCTTGACTTTAAACTTTGTCTCTTCACCTACAAACACTACTGGTTACGCAATTTGAAATATACTCGAGTTGGCGACTATTTCATGTTTGACACTGTTTTAAACCTGATAGCGTTTGTACGAATAACTTCTTGAATTGACCTATGACCTCTACATGCTGCGCATAATAGTTCGCTACTTTAACGGCAATTTACGAAATATTGTTTTACGTTTTCTAACTTTTGACTATGGAACCCGTCAATATAATATCACATGTAACATTCCCAAACGAATCTACAAACTTTGCAATCGTTTTTCAAAACTTTGCAAGCAGTTTGTCTTCAATTTGCGGTTTGCAGTTGCGATAATCTGCTTATATATCTGGCATTTTCCAGACAATTACTTAATGTTTTCGAAATTTAACTGCGGGGTTGGCATTCCAATGACTTAGGTTAAATATACATGTAACTCCGCCAACGTTTCGAACACTTTTACCAACTTTGCATGCTGTTTTCCAGCATTTATACGGCCAGTCAGCTCATGTGATACTCTGCTTATTTAGGCTGTTTTCATCTCGCTTTTATTCATTTATTTGACTTCACAACTGCGGGTTTCTCTATGCCAACAAGTTAGGTCAAGCATACAAATATATCTACAAACTTTCCAATCACTTTGCACAACTTTGCGTTCACTTTGTACGACTTTTCACGGTACGTTAACAGGTCAAACCCCACTATGTGCCGACATCATCACCAACTTGATCTCCAAAAATAATAGAGAAATTGGAAAAATGTTCATGAACTTGAAAAAAAGCCTAAATTTCCATGTTTTTCTACTAAAAATAATTGACATTACAGTGAAAAAAGATGCACGAACGTTGTCTCATATGTTTGATATGTATGTGATGAAACCAAAAAAAAAATGCCCTAGCTGGTTTTCTCAGGCAGTCTCCCATGCAAGAACTAACAATGCCCGATTGAGCTTGACTTTAAACTTTGTCTTTTCACCTACCAACACTACTGGTTACGCAATTTGAAATATTCTCGAGTTGGCGACTATTTCATGTTTGACACTGTTTTAAACCTGATAACGTTTGAACGAGTAACTTCTTGAATTAACCTATGACCTCTACATGCTGCGAGTAATAGTACGCTACTTTAACGGCAATTTACGAAATATTTTTTTACGTTTTCGAACTTTTGACTATGTAACCCGTCAATATAATATCATATGTAACATTCCCAAACGAATCTACAAACTTTGCAATCGTTTTTCAAAACTTTGCAAGCAGTTTGTCTTCGATTTTCGGTTTGCAGTTGCCATAATCTGCTTATATATCTGGCATTTTCTTGACTTTTACTTAATGTTTTCGTAATTTAACTGCGGGGTTGGCATTCCAATGACTTAGGTTAAATATACATGTAACTCCGCCAACGTTTCGAACACTTTTACCAACTTTGCATGCTGTTTTCTATCATTTATAAGGCCAGTCAGCTCATGTGATACTCTGCTTATATAGGCTGTTTTCATCTCGCTTTTATTCATTTATTTGACTTTACAACTGCGGGTTTGTATATGCCAACAAGTTAGGTCAAGCATACAAATATATCTACAAACTTTTAATCACTTTGCACAACTTTGCGTTCACTTTGTACGACTTTTCACGGTACGTTAACAGGTCAAACCCCACTATGTGCCGACATCATCACCAACTTGATCTCCAAAAATAATAGAGAAATTGGAAAAATGTTCATGAACTTGAAAACATGCCTAAATTTCCATGTTATTCTGCTAAAAATAATTGACATTACAGTGAAAAAAAGATGCACGAACGTTGTCTCAAATGTTTTATATGTAAGTGATGAAACCAAAAAAAATTTCCATAGCTGGTTTTCTCAGGCAGTCTCCCATGCAAGAACTAACCATGCCCGATTGAGCTTGACTTTAAACTTTGGCTCTTCACCTACCAACACTACTGGTTACGGAATTTGAAATATACTCGAGTTGGCGACTATTTCATGTTTGACACTGTTTTACACCTGATAGCATTTGTACGAGTAACTTCTTGAATTGACCTATGACCTCTACATGCTGCGAATAATAGTACACTACTTTAACGGTAATTTACGAAATATTTTTTTTACGTTTTCGAACTTTTGACTATGGAACCCGTCAAAATAATATCATATGTAACATTCCCAAACGAATCTACAAACTTTGCAATCGTTTTTCAAAACTTTGCAAGCAGTTTGTCTTCGATTTTCGGTTTGCAGTTGCCATAATCTGCTTATATATCTGGCATTTTCTTGACTTTTACTTAATGTTTTCGTAATTTAACTGCGGGGTTGGCATTCCAATGACTTAGGTTAAATATACATGTAACTCCGCCAACGTTTCGAACACTTTTACCAACTTTGCATGCTGTTTTCCAGCATTTATACGGCCAGTCAGCTCATGTGATACTCTGCATATTTAGGCTGTTTTCATCTCGCTTTTATTCATTTATTTGACTTCACAACTGCGGGTTTCTATATGCCAACAAGTTAGGTCAAGCATACAAATATATCTACAAACTTTCCAATCACTTTGCACAACTTTGCGTTCACTTTGTACGACTTTTCACGGTACGCTAACAGGTCAAACCCCACTATGTGCCGACATCATCACCAACTTGATCTCCAAAAATAATAGAGAAATTGGAAAAATGTTCATGAACTTGAAAAAAAGCCTAAATTTCCATGTTTTTCTACTAAAAATAATTGACATTACTGTGAAAAAAGATGCACGAACGTTGTCTCATATGTTTGATATGTATGTGATGAAACCAGAAAAAAATTCCCTAGCTGGTTTTCTCAGGCAGTCTCCCATGCAAGAACTAACAATGCCCGATTGAGCTTGACTTTAAACTTTGTCTTTTCACCTACCAACACTACTGGTTACGCAATTTGAAATATTCTCGAGTTGGCGACTATTTCATGTTTGACACTGTTTTAAACCTGATAACGTTTGTACGAGTAACTTCTTGAATTGACCTATGACCTCTACATGCTGCGAATAATAGTACGCTACTTTAACGGCAATTTACGAAATATTTTTTTACGTTTTCGAACTTTTGACTATGTAACCCGTCAATATAATATCATATGTAACATTCCCAAACGAATCTACAAACTTTGCAATCGTTTTTCAAAACTTTGCAAGCAGTTTGTCTTCGATTTTCGGTTTGCAGTTGCCATAATCTGCTTATATATCTGGCATTTTCTTGACTTTTACTTAATGTTTTCGTAATTTAACTGCGGGGTTGGCATTCCAATGACTTAGGTTAAATATACATGAAACTCCGCCAACGTTTCGAACACTTTTACCAACTTTGCATGCTGTTTTCCAGCATTTATACGGCCAGTCAGCTCATGTGATACTCTGCATATTTAGGCTGTTTTCATCTCGCTTTTATTCATTTATTTGACTTCACAACTGCGGGTTTCTATATGCCAACAAGTTAGGTCAAGCATACAAATATATCTACAAACTTTCCAATCACTTTGCACAACTTTGCGTTCACTTTGTACGACTTTTCACGGTACGCTAACAGGTCAAACCCCACTATGTGCCGACATCATCACCAACTTGATCTCCAAAAATAATAGAGAAATTGGAAAAATGTTCATGAACTTGAAAAAAAGCCTAAATTTCCATGTTTTTCTACTAAAAATAATTGACATTACTGTGAAAAAAGATGCACGAACGTTGTCTCATATGTTTGATATGTATGTGATGAAACCAAAAAAAAATTCCCTAGCTGGTTTTCTCAGGCAGTCTCCCATGCAAGAACTAACAATGCCCGATTGAGCTTGACTTTAAACTTTGTCTTTTCACCTACCAACACTACTGGTTACGCAATTTGAAATATTCTCGAGTTGGCGACTATTTCATGTTTGACACTGTTTTAAACCTGATAACGTTTGTACGAGTAACTTCTTGAATTGACCTATGACCTCTACATGCTGCGAATAATAGTACGCTACTTTAACGGCAATTTACGAAATATTTTTTTACGTTTTCGAACTTTTGACTATGTAACCCGTCAATATAATATCATATGTAACATTCCCAAACGAATCTACAAACTTTGCAATCGTTTTTCAAAACTTTGCAAGCAGTTTGTCTTCGATTTTCGGTTTGCAGTTGCCATAATCTGCTTATATATCTGGCATTTTCTTGACTTTTACTTAATGTTTTCGTAATTTAACTGCGGGGTTGGCATTCCAATGACTTAGGTTAAATATACATGAAACTCCGCCAACGTTTCGAACACTTTTACCAACTTTGCATGCTGTTTTCCAGCATTTATACGGCCAGTCAGCTCATGTGATACTCTGCATATTTAGGCTGTTTTCATCTCGCTTTTATTCATTTATTTGACTTCACAACTGCGGGTTTCTATATGCCAACAAGTTAGGTCAAGCATACAAATATATCTACAAACTTTCCAATCACTTTGCACAACTTTGCGTTCACTTTGTACGACTTTTCACGGTACGTTAACAGGTCAAACCCCAATATGTGCCGACATCATCACCAACTTGATCTCCAAAAATAATAGAGAAATTGGAAAAATGTTCATGAACTTGAAAAAAAGCCTAAATTTCCATGTTTTTCTACTAAAAATAATTGACATTACAGTGAAAAAAGATGCACGAACGTTGTCTCATATGTTTGATATGTATGTGATGAAACCAAAAAAAAATTCCCTAGCTGGTTTTCTCAGGCAGTCTCCCATGCAAGAACTAACAATGCCCGATTGAGCTTGACTTTAAACTTTGTCTTTTCACCTACCAACACTACTGGTTACGCAATTTGAAATATTCTCGAGTTGGCGACTATTTCATGTTTGACACTGTTTTAAACCTGATAACGTTTGTACGAGTAACTTCTTGAATTGACCTATGACCTCTACATGCTGCGAATAATAGTACGCTACTTTAACGGCAATTTACGAAATATTTTTTTACGTTTTCGAACTTTTGACTATGTAACCCGTCAATATAATATCATATGTAACATTCCCAAACGAATCTACAAACTTTGCAATCGTTTTTCAAAACTTTGCAAGCAGTTTGTCTTCGATTTTCGGTTTGCAGTTGCCATAATCTGCTTATATATCTGGCATTTTCTTGACTTTTACTTAATGTTTTCGTAATTTAACTGCGGGGTTGGCATTCCAATGACTTAGGTTAAATATACATGTAACTCCGCCAACGTTTCGAACACTTTTACCAACTTTGCATGCTGTTTTCCAGAATTTATACGGCCAGTCAGCTCATGTGATACTCTGCATATTTAGGCTGTTTTCATCTCGCTTTTATTCATTTATTTGACTTCACAACTGCGGGTTTCTATATGCCAACAAGTTAGGTCAAGCATACAAATATATCTACAAACTTTCCAATCACTTTGCACAACTTTGCGTTCACTTTGTACGACTTTTCACGGTACGCTAACAGGTCAAACCCCACTATGTGCCGACATCATCACCAACTTGATCTCCAAAAATAATAGAGAAATTGGAAAAATGTTCATGAACTTGAAAAAAAGCCTAAATTTCCATGTTTTTCTACTAAAAATAATTGACATTACTGTGAAAAAAGATGCACGAACGTTGTCTCATATGTTTGATATGTATGTGATGAAACCAAAAAAAAATTCCCTAGCTGGTTTTCTCAGGCAGTCTCCCATGCAAGAACTAACAATGCCCGATTGAGCTTGACTTTAAACTTTGTCTTTTCACCTACCAACACTACTGGTTACGCAATTTGAAATATTCTCGAGTTGGCGACTATTTCATGTTTGACACTGTTTTAAACCTGATAACGTTTGTACGAGTAACTTCTTGAATTGACCTATGACCTCTACATGCTGCGAATAATAGTACGCTACTTTAACGGCAATTTACGAAATATTTTTTTACGTTTTCGAACTTTTGACTATGTAACCCGTCAATATAATATCATATGTAACATTCCCAAACGAATCTACAAACTTTGCAATCGTTTTTCAAAACTTTGCAAGCAGTTTGTCTTCGATTTTCGGTTTGCAGTTGCCATAATCTGCTTATATATCTGGCATTTTCTTGACTTTTACTTAATGTTTTCGTAATTTAACTGCGGGGTTGGCATTCCAATGACTTAGGTTAAATATACATGAAACTCCGCCAACGTTTCGAACACTTTTACCAACTTTGCATGCTGTTTTCCAGCATTTATACGGCCAGTCAGCTCATGTGATACTCTGCATATTTAGGCTGTTTTCATCTCGCTTTTATTCATTTATTTGACTTCACAACTGCGGGTTTCTATATGCCAACAAGTTAGGTCAAGCATACAAATATATCTACAAACTTTCCAATCACTTTGCACAACTTTGCGTTCACTTTGTACGACTTTTCACGGTACGTTAACAGGTCAAACCCCAATATGTGCCGACATCATCACCAACTTGATCTCCAAAAATAATAGAGAAATTGGAAAAATGTTCATGAACTTGAAAAAAAGCCTAAATTTCCATGTTTTTCTACTAAAAATAATTGACATTACAGTGAAAAAAGATGCACGAACGTTGTCTCATATGTTTGATATGTATGTGATGAAACCAAAAAAAAATTCCCTAGCTGGTTTTCTCAGGCAGTCTCCCATGCAAGAACTAACAATGCCCGATTGAGCTTGACTTTAAACTTTGTCTTTTCACCTACCAACACTACTGGTTACGCAATTTGAAATATTCTCGAGTTGGCGACTATTTCATGTTTGACACTGTTTTAAACCTGATAACGTTTGTACGAGTAACTTCTTGAATTGACCTATGAACTCTACATGCTGCGAATAATAGTACGCTACTTTAACGGCAATTTACGAAATATTTTTTTACGTTTTCGAACTTTTGACTATGTAACCCGTCAATATAATATCATATGTAATATTCCCAAACGAATCTACAAACTTTGCAATCGTTTTTCAAAACTTTGCAAGCAGTTTGTCTTCGATTTTCGGTTTGCAGTTGCCATAATCTGCTTATATATCTGGCATTTTCTTGACTTTTACTTAATGTTTTCGTAATTTAACTGCGGGGTTGGCATTCCAATGACTTAAGTTAAATATACATGTAACTCCGCCAACGTTTCGAACACTTTTACCAACTTTGCATGCTGTTTTCCAGCATTTATACGGCCAGTCAGCTCATGTGATACTCTGCATATTTAGGCTGTTTTCATCTCGCTTTTATTCATTTATTTGACTTCACAACTGCGGGTTTCTATATGCCAACAAGTTAGGTCAAGCATACAAATATATCTACAAACTTTCCAATCACTTTGCACAACTTTGCGTTCACTTTGTACGACTTTTCACTTTACGCTAACAGGTCAAACCCCACTATGTGCCGACATCATCACCAACTTGATCTCCAAAAATAATAGAGAAATTGGAAAAATGTTCATGAACTTGAAAAAAAGCCTAAATTTCCATGTTTTTCTACTAAAAATAATTGACATTACTGTGAAAAAAGATGCACGAACGTTGTCTCATATGTTTGATATGTATGTGATGAAACCAAAAAAAAATTCCCTAGCTGGTTTTCTCAGGCAGTCTCCCATGCAAGAACTAACAATGCCCGATTGAGCTTGACTTTAAACTTTGTCTTTTCACCTACCAACACTACTGGTTACGCAATTTGAAATATTCTCGAGTTGGCGACTATTTCATGTTTGACACTGTTTTAAACCTGATAACGTTTGTACGAGTAACTTCTTGAATTGACCTATGACCTCTACATGCTGCGAATAATAGTACGCTACTTTAACGGCAATTTACGAAATATTTTTTTACGTTTTCGAACTTTTGACTATGTAACCCGTCAATATAATATCATATGTAACATTGCCAAACGAATCTACAAACTTTGCAATCGTTTTTCAAAACTTTGCAAGCAGTTTGTCTTCGATTTTCGGTTTGCAGTTGCCATAATCTGCTTATATATCTGGCATTTTCTTGACTTTTACTTAATGTTTTCGTAATTTAACTGCGGGGTTGGCATTCCAATGACTTAGGTTAAATATACATGAAACTCCGCCAACGTTTCGAACACTTTTACCAACTTTGCATGCTGTTTTCCAGCATTTATACGGCCAGTCAGCTCATGTGATACTCTGCATATTTAGGCTGTTTTCATCTCGCTTTTATTCATTTATTTGACTTCACAACTGCGGGTTTCTATATGCCAACAAGTTAGGTCAAGCATACAAATATATCTACAAACTTTCCAATCACTTTGCACAACTTTGCGCTCACTTTGTACGACTTTTCACGGTACGTTAACAGGTCAAACCCCAATATGTGCCGACATCATCACCAACTTGATCTCCAAAAATAATAGAGAAATTGGAAAAATGTTCATGAACTTGAAAAAAAGCCTAAATTTCCATGTTTTTCTACTAAAAATAATTGACATTACAGTGAAAAAAGATGCACGAACGTTGTCTCATATGTTTGATATGTATGTGATGAAACCAAAAAAAAATTCCCTAGCTGGTTTTCTCAGGCAGTCTCCCATGCAAGAACTAACAATGCCCGATTGAGCTTGACTTTAAACTTTGTCTTTTCACCTACCAACACTACTGGTTACGCAATTTGAAATATTCTCGAGTTGGCGACTATTTCATGTTTGACACTGTTTTAAACCTGATAACGTTTGTACGAGTAACTTCTTGAATTGACCTATGACCTCTACATGCTGCGAATAATAGTACGCTACTTTAACGGCAATTTACGAAATATTTTTTTACGTTTTCTAACTTTTGACTATGTAACCCGTCAATATAATATCATATGTAACATTCCCAAACGAATCTACAAACTTTGCAATCGTTTTTCAAAACTTTGCAAGCAGTTTGTCTTCGATTTTCGGTTTGCAGTTGCCATAATCTGCTTATATATCTGGCATTTTCTTGACTTTTACTTAATGTTTTCGTAATTTAACTGCGGGGTTGGCATTCCAATGACTTAGGTTAAATATACATGTAACTCCGCCAACGTTTCGAACACTTTTACCAACTTTGCATGCTGTTTTCCAGAATTTATACGGCCAGTCAGCTCATGTGATACTCTGCTTATTTAGGCTGTTTTCATCTCGCTTTTATTCATTTATTTGACTTCACAACTGCGGGTTTCTATATGCCAACAAGTTAGGTCAAGCATACAAATATATCTACAAACTTTCCAATCACTTTGCACAACTTTGCGTTCACTTTGTACGACTTTTCACGGTACGTTAACAGGTCAAACCCCACTATGTGCCGACATCATCACCAACTTGATCTCCAAAAATAATAGAGTAATTGGAAAAATGTTCATGAACTTGAAAAAAAGCCTACATTTCCATGTTTTTCTACTAAAAATAATTGACATTACAGTGAAAAAAGATGCACGAACGTTGTCTCATATGTTTGATATGTATGTGATGAAACCAAAAAAAAATTCCCTA
Organism: Saccoglossus kowalevskii; assembly: GCF_978046115.1. Taxonomy (NCBI): domain Eukaryota; kingdom Metazoa; phylum Hemichordata; class Enteropneusta; family Harrimaniidae; genus Saccoglossus; species Saccoglossus kowalevskii. The sequence continues at coordinate 4,937,245 of NC_140643.1, read as the reverse complement.
GCTGGTTTTCTCAGGCAGTCTCCCATGCAAGAACTAACAATGCCCGATTGAGCTTGACTTTAAACTTTGTCTTTTCACCTACCAACACTACTGGTTACGCAATTTGAAATATTCTCGAGTTGGCGACTATTTCATGTTTGACACTGTTTTAAACCTGATAACGTTTGTACGAGTAACTTCTTGAATTGACCTATGAACTCTACATGCTGCGAATAATAGTACGCTACTTTAACGGCAATTTACGAAATATTTTTTTACGTTTTCGAACTTTTGACTATGTAACCCGTCAATATAATATCATATGTAATATTCCCAAACGAATCTACAAACTTTGCAATCGTTTTTCAAAACTTTGCAAGCAGTTTGTCTTCGATTTTCGGTTTGCAGTTGCCATAATCTGCTTATATATCTGGCATTTTCTTGACTTTTACTTAATGTTTTCGTAATTTAACTGCGGGGTTGGCATTCCAATGACTTAGGTTAAATATACATGAAACTCCGCCAACGTTTCGAACACTTTTACCAACTTTGCATGCTGTTTTCCAGCATTTATACGGCCAGTCAGCTCATGTGATACTCTGCATATTTAGGCTGTTTTCATCTCGCTTTTATTCATTTATTTGACTTCACAACTGCGGGTTTCTATATGCCAACAAGTTAGGTCAAGCATACAAATATATCTACAAACTTTCCAATCACTTTGCACAACTTTGCGTTCACTTTGTACGACTTTTCACGGTACGTTAACAGGTCAAACCCCAATATGTGCCGACATCATCACCAACTTGATCTCCAAAAATAATAGAGAAATTGGAAAAATGTTCATGAACTTGAAAAAAAGCCTAAATTTCCATGTTTTTCTACTAAAAATAATTGACATTACAGTGAAAAAAGATGCACGAACGTTGTCTCATATGTTTGATATGTATGTGATGAAACCAAAAAAAAATTCCCTAGCTGGTTTTCTCAGGCAGTCTCCCATGCAAGAACTAACAATGCCCGATTGAGCTTGACTTTAAACTTTGTCTTTTCACCTACCAACACTACTGGTTACGCAATTTGAAATATTCTCGAGTTGGCGACTATTTCATGTTTGACACTGTTTTAAACCTGATAACGTTTGTACGAGTAACTTCTTGAATTGACCTATGACCTCTACATGCTGCGAATAATAGTACGCTACTTTAACGGCAATTTACGAAATATTTTTTTACGTTTTCGAACTTTTGACTATGTAACCCGTCAATATAATATCATATGTAACATTCCCAAACGAATCTACAAACTTTGCAATCGTTTTTCAAAACTTTGCAAGCAGTTTGTCTTCGATTTTCGGTTTGCAGTTGCCATAATCTGCTTATATATCTGGCATTTTCTTGACTTTTACTTAATGTTTTCGTAATTTAACTGCGGGGTTGGCATTCCAATGACTTAGGTTAAATATACATGAAACTCCGCCAACGTTTCGAACACTTTTACCAACTTTGCATGCTGTTTTCCAGCATTTATACGGCCAGTCAGCTCATGTGATACTCTGCATATTTAGGCTGTTTTCATCTCGCTTTTATTCATTTATTTGACTTCACAACTGCGGGTTTCTATATGCCAACAAGTTAGGTCAAGCATACAAATATATCTACAAACTTTCCAATCACTTTGCACAACTTTGCGTTCACTTTGTACGACTTTTCACGGTACGTTAACAGGTCAAACCCCAATATGTGCCGACATCATCACCAACTTGATCTCCAAAAATAATAGAGAAATTGGAAAAATGTTCATGAACTTGAAAAAAAGCCTAAATTTCCATGTTTTTCTACTAAAAATAATTGACATTACAGTGAAAAAAGATGCACGAACGTTGTCTCATATGTTTGATATGTATGTGATGAAACCAAAAAAAAATTCCCTAGCTGGTTTTCTCAGGCAGTCTCCCATGCAAGAACTAACAATGCCCGATTGAGCTTGACTTTAAACTTTGTCTTTTCACCTACCAACACTACTGGTTACGCAATTTGAAATATTCTCGAGTTGGCGACTATTTCATGTTTGACACTGTTTTAAACCTGATAACGTTTGTACGAGTAACTTCTTGAATTGACCTATGACCTCTACATGCTGCGAATAATAGTACGCTACTTTAACGGCAATTTACGAAATATTTTTTTACGTTTTCGAACTTTTGACTATGTAACCCGTCAATATAATATCATATGTAACATTCCCAAACGAATCTACAAACTTTGCAATCGTTTTTCAAAACTTTGCAAGCAGTTTGTCTTCGATTTTCGGTTTGCAGTTGCCATAATCTGCTTATATATCTGGCATTTTCTTGACTTTTACTTAATGTTTTCGTAATTTAACTGCGGGGTTGGCATTCCAATGACTTAGGTTAAATATACATGTAACTCCGCCAACGTTTCGAACACTTTTACCAACTTTGCATGCTGTTTTCCAGAATTTATACGGCCAGTCAGCTCATGTGATACTCTGCTTATTTAGGCTGTTTTCATCTCGCTTTTATTCATTTATTTGACTTCACAACTGCGGGTTTCTATATGCCAACAAGTTAGGTCAAGCATACAAATATATCTACAAACTTTCCAATCACTTTGCACAACTTTGCGTTCACTTTGTACGACTTTTCACGGTACGTTAACAGGTCAAACCCCACTATGTGCCGACATCATCACCAACTTGATCTCCAAAAATAATAGAGTAATTGGAAAAATGTTCATGAACTTGAAAAAAAGCCTACATTTCCATGTTTTTCTACTAAAAATAATTGACATTACAGTGAAAAAAGATGCACGAACGTTGTCTCATATGTTTGATATGTATGTGATGAAACCAAAAAAAAATTCCCTAGCTGGTTTTCTCAGGCAGTCTCCCATGCAAGAACTAACAATGCCCGATTGAGCTTGACTTTAAACTTTGTCTTTTCACCTACCAACACTACTGGTTACGCAATTTGAAATATTCTCGAGTTGGCGACTATTTCATGTTTGACACTGTTTTAAACCTGATAACGTTTGTACGAGTAACTTCTTGAATTGACCTATGAACTCTACATGCTGCGAATAATAGTACGCTACTTTAACGGCAATTTACGAAATATTTTTTTACGTTTTCGAACTTTTGACTATGTAACCCGTCAATATAATATCATATGTAATATTCCCAAACGAATCTACAAACTTTGCAATCGTTTTTCAAAACTTTGCAAGCAGTTTGTCTTCGATTTTCGGTTTGCAGTTGCCATAATCTGCTTATATATCTGGCATTTTCTTGACTTTTACTTAATGTTTTCGTAATTTAACTGCGGGGTTGGCATTCCAATGACTTAGGTTAAATATACATGTAACTCCGCCAACGTTTCGAACACTTTTACCAACTTTGCATGCTGTTTTCTATCATTTATAAGGCCAGTCAGCTCATGTGATACTCTGCTTATATAGGCTGTTTTCATCTCGCTTTTATTCATTTATTTGACTTTACAACTGCGGGTTTCTATATGCCAACAAGTTAGGTCAAGCATACAAATATATCTACAAACTTTCCAATCACTTTGCACTACTTTGCGTTCTCTTTGTAGGACTTTTCACGGTACGTTAACAGGTCAAACCCCACTATGTGCCGACATCATCACCAACTTGATCTCCAAAAATAATAGAGAAATTGGAAAAATGTTCATGAACTTGAAAACATGCCTAAATTTCCATGTTATTCTGCTAAAAATAATTGACATTACAGTGAAAAAAAGATGCACGAACGTTGTCTCAAATGTTTTATATGTATGTGATGAAACCAAAAACAATTTCCATAGCTGGTTTTCTCAGGCAGTCTCCCATGCAAGAACTAACCATGCCCGATTGAGCTTGACTTTAAACTTTGGCTCTTCACCTACCAACACTACTGGTTACGGAATTTGAAATATACTCGAGTTGGCGACTATTTCATGTTTGACACTGTTTTACACCTGATATCATTTGTACGAGTAACTTCTTGAATTGACCTATGACCTCTACATGCTGCGAATAATAGTACACTACTTTAACGGTAATTTACGAAATATTTTTTTTTACGTTTTCGAACTTTTGACTATGGAACCCGTCAAAATAATATCATATGTAACATTCCCAAACGAATCTACAAACTTTGCAATCGTTTTTCAAAACTTTGCAAGCAGTTTGTCTTCGATTTTCGGTTTGCAGTTGCCATAATCTGCTTATATATCTGGCATTTTCTTGACTTTTACTTAATGTTTTCGTAATTTAACTGCGGGGTTGGCATTCCAATGACTTAGGTTAAATATACATGTAACTCCGCCAACGTTTCGAACACTTTTACCAACTTTGCATGCTGTTTTCCAGCATTTATACGGCCAGTCAGCTCATGTGATACTCTGCTTATTTAGGCTGTTTTCATCTCGCTTTTATTCATTTATTTGACTTCACAACTGCGGGTTTCTATATGCCAACAAGTTAGGTCAAGCATACAAATATATCTACAAACTTTCCAATCACTTTGCACAACTTTGCGTTCACTTTGTACGACTTTTCACGGTACGTTAACAGGTCAAACCCCACTATGTGCCGACATCATCACCAACTTGATCTCCAAAAATAATAGAGTAATTGGAAAAATGTTCATGAACTTGAAAAAAAGCCTACATTTCCATGTTTTTCTACTAAAAATAATTGACATTACAGTGAAAAAAGATGCACGAACGTTGTCTCATATGTTTGATATGTATGTGATGAAACCAAAAAAAAATTCCCTAGCTGGTTTTCTCAGGCAGTCTCCCATGCAAGAACTAACAATGCCCGATTGAGCTTGACTTTAAACTTTGTCTTTTCACCTACCAACACTACTGGTTAAGCAATTTGAAATATTCTCGAGTTGGCGACTATTTCATGTTTGACACTGTTTTAAACCTGATAACGTTTGTACGAGTAACTTCTTGAATTGACCTATGAACTCTACATGCTGCGAATAATAGTACGCTACTTTAACGGCAATTTACGAAATATTTTTTTACGTTTTCGAACTTTTGACTATGTAACCCGTCAATATAATATCATATGTAATATTCCCAAACGAATCTACAAACTTTGCAATCGTTTTTCAAAACTTTGCAAGCAGTTTGTCTTCGATTTTCGGTTTGCAGTTGCCATAATCTGCTTATATATCTGGCATTTTCTTGACTTTTACTTAATGTTTTCGTAATTTAACTGCGGGGTTGGCATTCCAATGACTTAGGTTAAATATACATGTAACTCCGCCAACGTTTCGAACACTTTTACCAACTTTGCATGCTGTTTTCTATCATTTATAAGGCCAGTCAGCTCATGTGATACTCTGCTTATATAGGCTGTTTTCATCTCGCTTTTATTCATTTATTTGACTTTACAACTGCGGGTTTCTATATGCCAACAAGTTAGGTCAAGCATACAAATATATCTACAAACTTTCCAATCACTTTGCACTACTTTGCGTTCTCTTTGTAGGACTTTTCACGGTACGTTAACAGGTCAAACCCCACTATGTGCCGACATCATCACCAACTTGATCTCCAAAAATAATAGAGAAATTGGAAAAATGTTCATGAACTTGAAAACATGCCTAAATTTCCATGTTATTCTGCTAAAAATAATTGACATTACAGTGAAAAAAAGATGCACGAACGTTGTCTCAAATGTTTTATATGTATGTGATGAAACCAAAAACAATTTCCATAGCTGGTTTTCTCAGGCAGTCTCCCATGCAAGAACTAACCATGCCCGATTGAGCTTGACTTTAAACTTTGGCTCTTCACCTACCAACACTACTGGTTACGGAATTTGAAATATACTCGAGTTGGCGACTATTTCATGTTTGACACTGTTTTACACCTGATATCATTTGTACGAGTAACTTCTTGAATTGACCTATGACCTCTACATGCTGCGAATAATAGTACACTACTTTAACGGTAATTTACGAAATATTTTTTTTTACGTTTTCGAACTTTTGACTATGGAACCCGTCAAAATAATATCATATGTAACATTCCCAAACGAATCTACAAACTTTGCAATCGTTTTTCAAAACTTTGCAAGCAGTTTGTCTTCGATTTTCGGTTTGCAGTTGCCATAATCTGCTTATATATCTGGCATTTTCTTGACTTTTACTTAATGTTTTCGTAATTTAACTGCGGGGTTGGCATTCCAATGACTTAGGTTAAATATACATGTAACTCCGCCAACGTTTCGAACACTTTTACCAACTTTGCATGCTGTTTTCCAGCATTTATACGGCCAGTCAGCTCATGTGATACTCTGCTTATTTAGGCTGTTTTCATCTCGCTTTTATTCATTTATTTGACTTCACAACTGCGGGTTTCTATATGCCAACAAGTTAGGTCAAGCATACAAATATATCTACAAACTTTCCAATCACTTTGCACAACTTTGCGTTCACTTTGTACGACTTTTCACGGTACGTTAACAGGTCAAACCCCACTATGTGCCGACATCATCACCAACTTGATCTCCAAAAATAATAGAGAAATTGGAAAAATGTTCATGAACTTGAAAAAAAGCCTAAATTTCCATGTTTTTCTACTAAAAATAATTGACATTACCGTGAAAAAAGATGCACGAACGTTGTCTCATATGTTTGATATGTATGTGATGAAACCAAAAAAAATTTCCCTAGCTGGTTTTCTCAGGCAGTCTCCCATGCAAGAACTAACAATGCCCGATTGAGCTTGACTTTAAACTTTGTCTTTTCACCTACCAACACTACTGGTTACGCAATTTGAAATATTCTCGAGTTGGCGACTATTTCATGTTTGACACTGTTTTAAACCTGATAACGTTTGTACGAGTAACTTCTTGAATTGACCTATGACCTCTACATGCTGCGAATAATAGTACGCTACTTTAACGGCAATTTACGAAATATTTTTTTACGTTTTCGAACTTTTGACTATGTAACCCGTCAATATAATATCATATGTAACATTCCCAAACGAATCTACAAACTTTGCAATCGTTTTTCAAAACTTTGCAAGCAGTTTGTCTTCGATTTTCGGTTTGCAGTTGCCATAATCTGCTTATATATCTGGCATTTTCTTGACTTTTACTTAATGTTTTCGTAATTTAACTGCGGGGTTGGCATTCCAATGACTTAGGTTAAATATACATGTAACTCCGCCAACGTTTCGAACACTTTTACCAACTTTGCATGCTGTTTTCCAGAATTTATACGGCCAGTCAGCTCATGTGATACTCTGCTTATTTAGGCTGTTTTCATCTCGCTTTTATTCATTTATTTGACTTCACAACTGCGGGTTTCTATATGCCAACAAGTTAGGTCAAGCATACAAATATATCTACAAACTTTCCAATCACTTTGCACAACTTTGCGTTCACTTTGTACGACTTTTCACGGTACGTTAACAGGTCAAACCCCACTATGTGCCGACATCATCACCAACTTGATCTCCAAAAATAATAGAGTAATTGGAAAAATGTTCATGAACTTGAAAAAAAGCCTACATTTCCATGTTTTTCTACTAAAAATAATTGACATTACAGTGAAAAAAGATGCACGAACGTTGTCTCATATGTTTGATATGTATGTGATGAAACCAAAAAAAAATTCCCTAGCTGGTTTTCTCAGGCAGTCTCCCATGCAAGAACTAACAATGCCCGATTGAGCTTGACTTTAAACTTTGTCTTTTCACCTACCAACACTACTGGTTACGCAATTTGAAATATTCTCGAGTTGGCGACTATTTCATGTTTGACACTGTTTTAAACCTGATAACGTTTGTACGAGTAACTTCTTGAATTGACCTATGAACTCTACATGCTGCGAATAATAGGACGCTACTTTAACGGTAATTTACGAAATATTTTTTTACGTTTTCGAACTTTTGACTATGTAACCCGTCAATATAATATCATATGTAATATTCCCAAACGAATCTACAAACTTTGCAATCGTTTTTCAAAACTTTGCAAGCAGTTTGTCTTCGATTTTCGGTTTGCAGTTGCCATAATCTGCTTATATATCTGGCATTTTCTTGACTTTTACTTAATGTTTTCGTAATTTAACTGCGGGGTTGGCATTCCAATGACTTAGGTTAAATATACATGTAACTCCGCCAACGTTTCGAACACTTTTACCAACTTTGCATGCTGTTTTCTATCATTTATAAGGCCAGTCAGCTCATGTGATACTCTGCTTATATAGGCTGTTTTCATCTCGCTTTTATTCATTTATTTGACTTTACAACTGCGGGTTTCTATATGCCAACAAGTTAGGTCAAGCATACAAATATATCTACAAACTTTCCAATCACTTTGCACTACTTTGCGTTCTCTTTGTAGGACTTTTCACGGTACGTTAACAGGTCAAACCCCACTATGTGCCGACATCATCACCAACTTGATCTCCAAAAATAATAGAGAAATTGGAAAAATGTTCATGAACTTGAAAACATGCCTAAATTTCCATGTTATTCTGCTAAAAATAATTGACATTACAGTGAAAAAAAGATGCACGAACGTTGTCTCAAATGTTTTATATGTATGTGATGAAACCAAAAACAATTTCCATAGCTGGTTTTCTCAGGCAGTCTCCCATGCAAGAACTAACCATGCCCGATTGAGCTTGACTTTAAACTTTGGCTCTTCACCTACCAACACTACTGGTTACGGAATTTGAAATATACTCGAGTTGGCGACTATTTCATGTTTGACACTGTTTTACACCTGATATCATTTGTACGAGTAACTTCTTGAATTGACCTATGACCTCTACATGCTGCGAATAATAGTACACTACTTTAACGGTAATTTACGAAATATTTTTTTTTACGTTTTCGAACTTTTGACTATGGAACCCGTCAAAATAATATCATATGTAACATTCCCAAACGAATCTACAAACTTTGCAATCGTTTTTCAAAACTTTGCAAGCAGTTTGTCTTCGATTTTCGGTTTGCAGTTGCCATAATCTGCTTATATATCTGGCATTTTCTTGACTTTTACTTAATGTTTTCGTAATTTAACTGCGGGGTTGGCATTCCAATGACTTAGGTTAAATATACATGTAACTCCGCCAACGTTTCGAACACTTTTACCAACTTTGCATGCTGTTTTCCAGCATTTATACGGCCAGTCAGCTCATGTGATACTCTGCTTATTTAGGCTGTTTTCATCTCGCTTTTATTCATTTATTTGACTTCACAACTGCGGGTTTCTATATGCCAACAAGTTAGGTCAAGCATACAAATATATCTACAAACTTTCCAATCACTTTGCACAACTTTGCGTTCACTTTGTACGACTTTTCACGGTACGTTAACAGGTCAAACCCCACTATGTGCCGACATCATCACCAACTTGATCTCCAAAAATAATAGAGAAATTGGAAAAATGTTCATGAACTTGAAAAAAAGCCTAAATTTCCATGTTTTTCTACTAAAAATAATTGACATTACCGTGAAAAAAGATGCACGAACGTTGTCTCATATGTTTGATATGTATGTGATGAAACCAAAAAAAATTTCCCTAGCTGGTTTTCTCAGGCAGTCTCCCATGCAAGAACTAACAATGCCCGATTGAGCTTGACTTTAAACTTTGTCTTTTCACCTACCAACACTACTGGTTACGCAATTTGAAATATTCTCGAGTTGGCGACTATTTCATGTTTGACACTGTTTTAAACCTGATAACGTTTGTACGAGTAACTTCTTGAATTGACCTATGACCTCTACATGCTGCGAATAATAGTACGCTACTTTAACGGCAATTTACGAAATATTTTTTTACGTTTTCGAACTTTTGACTATGTAACCCGTCAATATAATATCATATGTAACATTCCCAAACGAATCTACAAACTTTGCAATCGTTTTTCAAAACTTTGCAAGCAGTTTGTCTTCGATTTTCGGTTTGCAGTTGCCATAATCTGCTTATATATCTGGCATTTTCTTGACTTTTACTTAATGTTTTCGTAATTTAACTGCGGGGTTGGCATTCCAATGACTTAGGTTAAATATACATGTAACTCCGCCAACGTTTCGAACACTTTTACCAACTTTGCATGCTGTTTTCCAGCATTTATACGGCCAGTCAGCTCATGTGATACTCTGCTTATTTAGGCTGTTTTCATCTCGCTTTTATTCATTTATTTGACTTCACAACTGCGGGTTTCTATATGCCAACAAGTTAGGTCAAGCATACAAATATATCTACAAACTTTCCAATCACTTTGCACAACTTTGCGTTCACTTTGTACGACTTTTCACGGTACGTTAACAGGTCAAACCCCACTATGTGCCGACATCATCACCAACTTGATCTCCAAAAATAATAGAGAAATTGGAAAAATGTTCATGAACTTGAAAAAAAGCCTAAATTTCCATGTTTTTCTACTAAAAATAATTGACATTACAGTGAAAAAAGATGCACGAACGTTGTCTCATATGTTTGATATGTATGTGATGAAACCAAAAAAAAATTCCCTAGCTGGTTTTCTCAGGCAGTCTCCCATGCAAGAACTAACAATGCCCGATTGAGCTTGACTTTAAACTTTGTCTTTTCACCTACCAACACTACTGGTTACGCAATTTGAAATATTCTCGAGTTGGCGACTATTTCATGTTTGACACTGTTTTAAACCTGATAACGTTTGTACGAGTAACTTCTTGAATTGACCTATGACCTCTACATGCTGCGAATAATAGTACGCTACTTCAACGGCAATTTACGAAATATTTTTTTACGTTTTCGAACTTTTGACTATGTAACCCGTCAATATAATATCATATGTAACATTCCCAAACGAATCTACAAACTTTGCAATCGTTTTTCAAAACTTTGCAAGCAGTTTGTCTTCGATTTTCGGTTTGCAGTTGCCATAATCTGCTTATATATCTGGCATTTTCTTGACTTTTACTTAATGTTTTCGTAATTTAACTGCGGGGTTGGCATTCCAATGACTTAGGTTAAATATACATGTAACTCCGCCAACGTTTCGAACACTTTTACCAACTTTGCATGCTGTTTTCCAGCATTTATACGGCCAGTCAGCTCATGTGATACTCTGCTTATTTAGGCTGTTTTCATCTCGCTTTTATTCATTTATTTGACTTCACAACTGCGGGTTTCTATATGCCAACAAGTTAGGTCAAGCATACAAATATATCTACAAACTTTCCAATCACTTTGCACAACTTTGCGTTCACTTTGTACGACTTTTCACGGTACGTTAACAGGTCAAACCCCACTATGTGCCGACATCATCACCAACTTGATCTCCAAAAATAATAGAGAAATTGGAAAAATGTTCATGAACTTGAAAAAAAGCCTAAATTTCCATGTTTTTCTACTAAAAATAATTGACATTACCGTGAAAAAAGATGCACGAACGTTGTCTCATATGTTTGATATGTATGTGATGAAACCAAAAAAAATTTCCCTAGCTGGTTTTCTCAGGCAGTCTCCCATGCAAGAACTAACAATGCCCGATTGAGCTTGACTTTAAACTTTGTCTTTTCACCTACCAACACTACTGGTTACGCAATTTGAAATATTCTCGAGTTGGCGACTATTTCATGTTTGACACTGTTTTAAACCTGATAACGTTTGTACGAGTAACTTCTTGAATTGACCTATGACCTCTACATGCTGCGAATAATAGTACGCTACTTTAACGGCAATTTACGAAATATTTTTTTACGTTTTCGAACTTTTGACTATGTAACCCGTCAATATAATATCATATGTAACATTCCCAAACGAATCTACAAACTTTGCAATCGTTTTTCAAAACTTTGCAAGCAGTTTGTCTTCGATTTTCGGTTTGCAGTTGCCATAATCTGCTTATATATCTGGCATTTTCTTGACTTTTACTTAATGTTTTCGTAATTTAACTGCGGGGTTGGCATTCCAATGACTTAGGTTAAATATACATGTAACTCCGCCAACGTTTCGAACACTTTTACCAACTGTGCATGCTGTTTTCCAGCATTTATACGGCCAGTCAGCTCATGTGATACTCTGCTTATTTAGGCTGTTTTCATCTCGCTTTTATTCATTTATTTGACTTCACAACTGCGGGTTTCTATATGCCAACAAGTTAGGTCAAGCATACAAATATATCTACAAACTTTCCAATCACTTTGCACAACTTTGCGTTCACTTTGTACGACTTTTCACGGTACGTTAACAGGTCAAACCCCACTATGTGCCGACATCATCACCAACTTGATCTCCAAAAATAATAGAGAAATTGGAAAAATGTTCATGAACTTGAAAAAAAGCCTAAATTTCCATGTTTTTCTACTAAAAATAATTGACATTACAGTGAAAAAAGATGCACGAACGTTGTCTCATATGTTTGATATGTATGTGATGAAACCAAAAAAAAATTCCCTAGCTGGTTTTCTCAGGCAGTCTCCCATGCAAGAACTAACAATGCCCGATTGAGCTTGACTTTAAACTTTGTCTTTTCACCTACCAACACTACTGGTTACGCAATTTGAAATATTCTCGAGTTGGCGACTATTTCATGTTTGACACTGTTTTAAACCTGATAACGTTTGTACGAGTAACTTCTTGAATTGACCTATGACCTCTACATGCTGCGAATAATAGTACGCTACTTCAACGGCAATTTACGAAATATTTTTTTACGTTTTCGAACTTTTGACTATGTAACCCGTCAATATAATATCATATGTAACATTCCCAAACGAATCTACAAACTTTGCAATCGTTTTTCAAAACTTTGCAAGCAGTTTGTCTTCGATTTTCGGTTTGCAGTTGCCATAATCTGCTTATATATCTGGCATTTTCTTGACTTTTACTTAATGTTTTCGTAATTTAACTGCGGGGTTGGCATTCCAATGACTTAGGTTAAATATACATGTAACTCCGCCAACGTTTCGAACACTTTTACCAACTTTGCATGCTGTTTTCCAGCATTTATACGGCCAGTCAGCTCATGTGATACTCTGCTTATTTAGGCTGTTTTCATCTCGCTTTTATTCATTTATTTGACTTCACAACTGCGGGTTTCTATATGCCAACAAGTTAGGTCAAGCATACAAATATATCTACAAACTTTCCAATCACTTTGCACAACTTTGCGTTCACTTTGTACGACTTTTCACGGTACGTTAACAGGTCAAACCCCACTATGTGCCGACATCATCACCAACTTGATCTCCAAAAATAATAGAGAAATTGGAAAAATGTTCATGAACTTGAAAAAAAGCCTAAATTTCCATGTTTTTCTACTAAAAATAATTGACATTACCGTGAAAAAAGATGCACGAACGTTGTCTCATATGTTTGATATGTATGTGATGAAACCAAAAAAAAATTCCCTAGCTGGTTTTCTCAGGCAGTCTCCCATGCAAGAACTAACAATGCCCGATTGAGCTTGACTTTAAACTTTGTCTTTTCACCTACCAACACTACTGGTTACGCAATTTGAAATATTCTCGAGTTGGCGACTATTTCATGTTTGACACTGTTTTAAACCTGATAACGTTTGTACGAGTAACTTCTTGAATTGACCTATGACCTCTACATGCTGCGAATAATAGTACGCTACTTCAACGGCAATTTACGAAATATTTTTTTACGTTTTCGAACTTTTGACTATGTAACCCGTCAATATAATATCATATGTAACATTCCCAAACGAATCTACAAACTTTGCAATCGTTTTTCAAAACTTTGCAAGCAGTTTGTCTTCGATTTTCGGTTTGCAGTTGCCATAATCTGCTTATATATCTGGCATTTTCTTGACTTTTACTTAATGTTTTCGTAATTTAACTGCGGGGTTGGCATTCCAATGACTTAGGTTAAATATACATGTAACTCCGCCAACGTTTCGAACACTTTTACCAACTTTGCATGCTGTTTTCCAGCATTTATACGGCCAGTCAGCTCATGTGATACTCTGCTTATTTAGGCTGTTTTCATCTCGCTTTTATTCATTTATTTGACTTCACAACTGCGGGTTTCTATATGCCAACAAGTTAGGTCAAGCATACAAATATATCTACAAACTTTCCAATCACTTTGCACAACTTTGCGTTCACTTTGTACGACTTTTCACGGTACGTTAACAGGTCAAACCCCACTATGTGCCGACATCATCACCAACTTGATCTCCAAAAATAATAGAGAAATTGGAAAAATGTTCATGAACTTGAAAAAAAGCCTAAATTTCCATGTTTTTCTACTAAAAATAATTGACATTACCGTGAAAAAAGATGCACGAACGTTGTCTCATATGTTTGATATGTATGTGATGAAACCAAAAAAAATTTCCCTAGCTGGTTTTCTCAGGCAGTCTCCCATGCAAGAACTAACAATGCCCGATTGAGCTTGACTTTAAACTTTGTCTTTTCACCTACCAACACTACTGGTTACGCAATTTGAAATATTCTCGAGTTGGCGACTATTTCATGTTTGACACTGTTTTAAACCTGATAACGTTTGTACGAGTAACTTCTTGAATTGACCTATGACCTCTACATGCTGCGAATAATAGTACGCTACTTTAACGGCAATTTACGAAATATTTTTTTACGTTTTCGAACTTTTGACTATGTAACCCGTCAATATAATATCATATGTAACATTCCCAAACGAATCTACAAACTTTGCAATCGTTTTTCAAAACTTTGCAAGCAGTTTGTCTTCGATTTTCGGTTTGCAGTTGCCATAATCTGCTTATATATCTGGCATTTTCTTGACTTTTACTTAATGTTTTCGTAATTTAACTGCGGGGTTGGCATTCCAATGACTTAGGTTAAATATACATGTAACTCCGCCAACGTTTCGAACACTTTTACCAACTTTGCATGCTGTTTTCCAGCATTTATACGGCCAGTCAGCTCATGTGATACTCTGCTTATTTAGGCTGTTTTCATCTCGCTTTTATTCATTTATTTGACTTCACAACTGCGGGTTTCTATATGCCAACAAGTTAGGTCAAGCATACAAATATATCTACAAACTTTCCAATCACTTTGCACAACTTTGCGTTCACTTTGTACGACTTTTCACGGTACGTTAACAGGTCAAACCCCACTATGTGCCGACATCATCACCAACTTGATCTCCAAAAATAATAGAGAAATTGGAAAAATGTTCATGAACTTGAAAAAAAGCCTAAATTTCCATGTTTTTCCACTAAAAATAATTGACATTACAGTGAAAAAAGATGCACGAACGTTGTCTCATATGTTTGATATGTATGTGATGAAACCAAAAAAAAATTCCCTAGCTGGTTTTCTCAGGCAGTCTCCCATGCAAGAACTAACAATGCCCGATTGAGCTTGACTTTAAACTTTGTCTTTTCACCTACCAACACTACTGGTTACGCAATTTGAAATATTCTCGAGTTGGCGACTATTTCATGTTTGACACTGTTTTAAACCTGATAACGTTTGTACGAGTAACTTCTTGAATTGACCTATGACCTCTACATGCTGCGAATAATAGTACGCTACTTCAACGGCAATTTACGAAATATTTTTTTACGTTTTCGAACTTTTGACTATGTAACCCGTCAATATAATATCATATGTAACATTCCCAAACGAATCTACAAACTTTGCAATCGTTTTTCAAAACTTTGCAAGCAGTTTGTCTTCGATTTTCGGTTTGCAGTTGCCATAATCTGCTTATATATCTGGCATTTTCTTGACTTTTACTTAATGTTTTCGTAATTTAACTGCGGGGTTGGCATTCCAATGACTTAGGTTAAATATACATGTAACTCCGCCAACGTTTCGAACACTTTTACCAACTTTGCATGCTGTTTTCCAGCATTTATACGGCCAGTCAGCTCATGTGATACTCTGCTTATTTAGGCTGTTTTCATCTCGCTTTTATTCATTTATTTGACTTCACAACTGCGGGTTTCTATATGCCAACAAGTTAGGTCAAGCATACAAATATATCTACAAACTTTCCAATCACTTTGCACAACTTTGCGTTCACTTTGTACGACTTTTCACGGTACGTTAACAGGTCAAACCCCACTATGTGCCGACATCATCACCAACTTGATCTCCAAAAATAATAGAGAAATTGGAAAAATGTTCATGAACTTGAAAAAAAGCCTAAATTTCCATGTTTTTCTACTAAAAATAATTGACATTACCGTGAAAAAAGATGCACGAACGTTGTCTCATATGTTTGATATGTATGTGATGAAACCAAAAAAAAATTCCCTAGCTGGTTTTCTCAGGCAGTCTCCCATGCAAGAACTAACAATGCCCGATTGAGCTTGACTTTAAACTTTGTCTTTTCACCTACCAACACTACTGGTTACGCAATTTGAAATATTCTCGAGTTGGCGACTATTTCATGTTTGACACTGTTTTAAACCTGATAACGTTTGTACGAGTAACTTCTTGAATTGACCTATGACCTCTACATGCTGCGAATAATAGTACGCTACTTCAACGGCAATTTACGAAATATTTTTTTACGTTTTCGAACTTTTGACTATGTAACCCGTCAATATAATATCATATGTAACATTCCCAAACGAATCTACAAACTTTGCAATCGTTTTTCAAAACTTTGCAAGCAGTTTGTCTTCGATTTTCGGTTTGCAGTTGCCATAATCTGCTTATATATCTGGCATTTTCTTGACTTTTACTTAATGTTTTCGTAATTTAACTGCGGGGTTGGCATTCCAATGACTTAGGTTAAATATACATGTAACTCCGCCAACGTTTCGAACACTTTTACCAACTTTGCATGCTGTTTTCCAGCATTTATACGGCCAGTCAGCTCATGTGATACTCTGCTTATTTAGGCTGTTTTCATCTCGCTTTTATTCATTTATTTGACTTCACAACTGCGGGTTTCTATATGCCAACAAGTTAGGTCAAGCATACAAATATATCTACAAACTTTCCAATCACTTTGCACAACTTTGCGTTCACTTTGTACGACTTTTCACGGTACGTTAACAGGTCAAACCCCACTATGTGCCGACATCATCACCAACTTGATCTCCAAAAATAATAGAGAAATTGGAAAAATGTTCATGAACTTGAAAAAAAGCCTAAATTTCCATGTTTTTCTACTAAAAATAATTGACATTACCGTGAAAAAAGATGCACGAACGTTGTCTCATATGTTTGATATGTATGTGATGAAACCAAAAAAAATTTCCCTAGCTGGTTTTCTCAGGCAGTCTCCCATGCAAGAACTAACAATGCCCGATTGAGCTTGACTTTAAACTTTGTCTTTTCACCTACCAACACTACTGGTTACGCAATTTGAAATATTCTCGAGTTGGCGACTATTTCATGTTTGACACTGTTTTAAACCTGATAACGTTTGTACGAGTAACTTCTTGAATTGACCTATGACCTCTACATGCTGCGAATAATAGTACGCTACTTTAACGGCAATTTACGAAATATTTTTTTACGTTTTCGAACTTTTGACTATGTAACCCGTCAATATAATATCATATGTAACATTCCCAAACGAATCTACAAACTTTGCAATCGTTTTTCAAAACTTTGCAAGCAGTTTGTCTTCGATTTTCGGTTTGCAGTTGCCATAATCTGCTTATATATCTGGCATTTTCTTGACTTTTACTTAATGTTTTCGTAATTTAACTGCGGGGTTGGCATTCCAATGACTTAGGTTAAATATACATGTAACTCCGCCAACGTTTCGAACACTTTTACCAACTTTGCATGCTGTTTTCCAGCATTTATACGGCCAGTCAGCTCATGTGATACTCTGCTTATTTAGGCTGTTTTCATCTCGCTTTTATTCATTTATTTGACTTCACAACTGCGGGTTTCTATATGCCAACAAGTTAGGTCAAGCATACAAATATATCTACAAACTTTCCAATCACTTTGCACAACTTTGCGTTCACTTTGTACGACTTTTCACGGTACGTTAACAGGTCAAACCCCACTATGTGCCGACATCATCACCAACTTGATCTCCAAAAATAATAGAGAAATTGGAAAAATGTTCATGAACTTGAAAAAAAGCCTAAATTTCCATGTTTTTCTACTAAAAATAATTGACATTACAGTGAAAAAAGATGCACGAACGTTGTCTCATATGTTTGATATGTATGTGATGAAACCAAAAAAAAATTCCCTAGCTGGTTTTCTCAGGCAGTCTCCCATGCAAGAACTAACAATGCCCGATTGAGCTTGACTTTAAACTTTGTCTTTTCACCTACCAACACTACTGGTTACGCAATTTGAAATATTCTCGAGTTGGCGACTATTTCATGTTTGACACTGTTTTAAACCTGATAACGTTTGTACGAGTAACTTCTTGAATTGACCTATGACCTCTACATGCTGCGAATAATAGTACGCTACTTCAACGGCAATTTACGAAATATTTTTTTACGTTTTCGAACTTTTGACTATGTAACCCGTCAATATAATATCATATGTAACATTCCCAAACGAATCTACAAACTTTGCAATCGTTTTTCAAAACTTTGCAAGCAGTTTGTCTTCGATTTTCGGTTTGCAGTTGCCATAATCTGCTTATATATCTGGCATTTTCTTGACTTTTACTTAATGTTTTCGTAATTTAACTGCGGGGTTGGCATTCCAATGACTTAGGTTAAATATACATGTAACTCCGCCAACGTTTCGAACACTTTTACCAACTTTGCATGCTGTTTTCCAGCATTTATACGGCCAGTCAGCTCATGTGATACTCTGCTTATTTAGGCTGTTTTCATCTCGCTTTTATTCATTTATTTGACTTCACAACTGCGGGTTTCTATATGCCAACAAGTTAGGTCAAGCATACAAATATATCTACAAACTTTCCAATCACTTTGCACAACTTTGCGTTCACTTTGTACGACTTTTCACGGTACGTTAACAGGTCAAACCCCACTATGTGCCGACATCATCACCAACTTGATCTCCAAAAATAATAGAGAAATTGGAAAAATGTTCATGAACTTGAAAAAAAGCCTAAATTTCCATGTTTTTCTACTAAAAATAATTGACATTACAGTGAAAAAAGATGCACGAACGTTGTCTCATATGTTTGATATGTATGTGATGAAACCAAAAAAAAATTCCCTAGCTGGTTTTCTCAGGCAGTCTCCCATGCAAGAACTAACAATGCCCGATTGAGCTTGACTTTAAACTTTCTCTTTTCACCTACCAACACTACTGGTTACGCAATTTGAAATATTCTCGAGTTGGCGACTATTTCATGTTTGACACTGTTTTAAACCTGATAACGTTTGTACGAGTAACTTCTTGAATTGACCTATGACCTCTACATGCTGCGAATAATAGTACGCTACTTTAACGGCAATTTACGAAATATTTTTTTACGTTTTCGAACTTTTGACTATGTAACCCGTCAATATAATATCATATGTAACATTCCCTAACGAATCTACAAACTTTGCAATCGTTTTTCAAAACTTTGCAAGCAGCTTGTCTTCGATTTTCGGTTTGCAGTTGCCATAATCTGCTTATATATCTGGCATTTTCTTGACTTTTACTTAATGTTTTCGTAATTTAACTGCGGGGTTGGCATTCCAATGACTTAGGTTAAATATACATGTAACTCCGCCAACGTTTCGAACACTTTTACCAACTTTGCATGCTGTTTTCCAGCATTTATACGGCCAGTCAGCTCATGTGATACTCTGCTTATTTAGGCTGTTTTCATCTCGCTTTTATTCATTTATTTGACTTCACAACTGCGGGTTTCTATATGCCAACAAGTTAGGTCAAGCATACAAATATATCTACAAACTTTCCAATCACTTTGCACAACTTTGCGTTCACTTTGTACGACTTTTCACGGTACGTTAACAGGTCAAACCCCACTATGTGCCGACATCATCACCAACTTGATCTCCAAAAATAATAGAGAAATTGGAAAAATGGTCATGAACTTGAAAAAAAGCCTAAATTTCCATGTTATTCTACTAAAAATAATTGACATTACAGTGAAAAAAGATGCACGAACGTTGTCTCATATGTTTGATATGTATGTGATGAAACCAAAAAAAAATTCCCTAGCTGGTTTTCTCAGGCAGTCTCCCATGCAAGAACTAACAATGCCCGATTGAGCTTGACTTTAAACTTTGTCTTTTCACCTACCAACACTACTGGTTACGCAATTTGAATTATTCTCGAGTTGGCGACTATTTCATGTTTGACACTGTTTTAAACCTGATAACGTTTGTACGAGTAACTTCTTGAATTAACCTATGACCTCTACATGCTGCGAATAATAGTACGCTACTTTAACGGCAATTTACGAAATATTTTTTTACGTTTTCGAACTTTTGACTATGTAACCCGTCAATATAATATCATATGTAACATTCCCAAACGAATCTACAAACCTTGCAATCGTTTTTCAAAACTTTGCAAGCAGTTTGTCTTCGATTTTCGGTTTGCAGTTGCCATAATCTGCTTATATATCTGGCATTTTCTTGACTTTTACTTAATGTTTTCGTAATTTAACTGCGGGGTTGGCATTCCAATGACTTAGGTTAAATATACATGTAACTTCGCCAACGTTTCGAACACTTTTACCAACTTTGCATGCTGTTTTCTATCATTTATAAGGCCAGTCAGCTCATGTGATACTCTGCTTATATAGGCTGTTTTCATCTCGCTTTTATTCATTTATTTGACTTTACAACTGCGGGTTTGTATATGCCAACAAGTTAGGTCAAGCATACAAATATATCTACAAACTTTCCAATCACTTTGCACAACTTTGCGTTCACTTTGTACGACTTTTCACGGTACGTTAACAGGTCAAACCCCACTATGTGCCGACATCATCACCAACTTGATCTCCAAAAATAATAGAGAAATTGGAAAAATGTTCATGAACTTGAAAAAAAGCCTAAATTTCCATGTTTTTCTACTAAAAATAATTGACATTACCGTGAAAAAAGATGCACGAACGTTGTCTCATATGTTTGATATGTATGTGATGAAACCAAAAAAAAATTCCCTAGCTGGTTTTCTCAGGCAGTCTCCCATGCAAGAACTAACAATGCCCGATTGAGCTTGACTTTAAACTTTGTCTTTTCAACTACCAACACTACTGGTTACGCAATTTGAAATATTCTCGAGTTGGCGACTATTTCATGTTTGACACTGTTTTAAACCTGATAACGTTTGTACGAGTAACTTCTTGAATTGACCTATGACCTCTACATGCTGCGAATAATAGTACGCTACTTTAACGACAATTTACGAAATATTTTTTTACGTTTTCGAACTTTTGACTATGTAACCCGTCAATATAATATCATATGTAACATTCCCAAACGAATCTACAAACTTTGCAATCGTTTTTCAAAACTTTGCAAGCAGTTTGTCTTCGATTTTCGGTTTGCAGTTGCCATAATCTGCTTATATATCTGGCATTTTCTTGACTTTTACTTAATGTTTTCGTAATTTAACTGCGGGGTTGGCATTCCAATGACTTAGGTTAAATATACATGTAACTCCGCCAACGTTTCGAACACTTTTACCAACTTTGCATGCTGTTTTCCAGCATTTATACGGCCAGTCAGCTCATGTGATACTCTGCTTATTTAGGCTGTTTTCATCTCGCTTTTATTCATTTATTTGACTTCACAACTGCGGGTTTCTATATGCCAACAAGTTAGGTCAAGCATACAAATATATCTACAAACTTTCCAATCACTTTGCACAACTTTGCGTTCACTTTGTACGACTTTTCACGGTACGTTAACAGGTCAAACCCCACTATGTGCCGACATCATCACCAACTTGATCTCCAAAAATAATAGAGAAATTGGAAAAATGGTCATGAACTTGAAAAAAAGCCTAAATTTCCATGTTATTCTACTAAAAATAATTGACATTACAGTGAAAAAAGATGCACGAACGTTGTCTCATATGTTTGATATGTATGTGATGAAACCAAAAAAAAATTCCCTAGCTGGTTTTCTCAGGCAGTCTCCCATGCAAGAACTAACAATGCCCGATTGAGCTTGACTTTAAACTTTGTCTTTTCACCTACCAACACTACTGGTTACGCAATTTGAAATATTCTCGAGTTGGCGACTATTTCATGTTTGACACTGTTTTAAACCTGATAACGTTTGTACGAGTAACTTCTTGAATTAACCTATGACCTCTACATGCTGCGAATAATAGTACGCTACTTTAACGGCAATTTACGAAATATTTTTTTACGTTTTCGAACTTTTGACTATGTAACCCGTCAATATAATATCATATGTAACATTCCCAAACGAATCTACAAACTTTGCAATCGTTTTTCAAAACTTTGCAAGCAGTTTGTCTTCGATTTTCGGTTTGCAGTTGCCATAATCTGCTTATATATCTGGCATTTTCTTGACTTTTACTTAATGTTTTCGTAATTTAACTGCGGGGTTGGCATTCCAATGACTTAGGTTAAATATACATGTAACTCCGCCAACGTTTCGAACACTTTTACCAACTTTGCATGCTGTTTTCTATCATTTATAAGGCCAGTCAGCTCATGTGATACTCTGCTTATATAGGCTGTTTTCATCTCGCTTTTATTCATTTATTTGACTTTACAACTGCGGGTTTGTATATGCCAACAAGTTATGTCAAGCATACAAATATATCTACAAACTTTCCAATCACTTTGCACAACTTTGCGTTCACTTTGTACGACTTTTCACGGTACGTTAACAGGTCAAACCCCACTAAGTGCCGACATCATCACCAACTTGATCTCCAAAAATAATAGAGAAATTGGAAAAATGTTCATGAACTTGAAAACATGCCTAAATTTCCATGTTATTCTGCTAAAAATAATTGACATTACAGTGAAAAAAAGATGCACGAACGTTGTCTCAAATGTTTTATATGTATGTGATGAAACCAAAAACAATTTCCATAGCTGGTTTTCTCAGGCAGTCTCCCATATAAGAACTAACCATGCCCGATTGAGCTTGACTTTAAACTTTGGCTCTTCACCTACCAACACTACTGGTTACGGAATTTGAAATATACTCGAGTTGGCGACTATTTCATGTTTGACACTGTTTTACACCTGATAGCATTTGTACGAGTAACTTCTTGAATTGACCTATGACCTCTACATGCTGCGATTAATAGTACACTACTTTAACGGTAATTTACGAAATATTTTTTTTTACGTTTTCGAACTTTTGACTATGGAACCCGTCAACATAATATCATATGTAACATTCCCAAACGAATCTACAAACTTTGCAATCGTTTTTCAAAACATTGCAAGCAGTTTGTCTTCGATTTTCGGTTTGCAGTTGCCATAATCTGCTTATATATCTGGCATTTTCTTGACTTTTACTTAATGTTTTCGTAATTTAACTGCGGGGTTGGCATTCCAATGACTTAGGTTACATATACATGTAACTCCGCCAACGTTTCGAACACTTTTACAAACTTTGCATGCTGTTTTCCAGCATTTATACGGCCAGTCAGCTCATGTGATACTCTGCTTATTTAGGCTGTTTTCATCTCGCTTTTATTCATTTATTTGACTTCACAACTGCGGGTTTCTATATGCCAACAAGTTAGGTAAAGCATACAAATATATCTACAAACTTTCCAATCACTTTGCACAACTTTGCGTTCACTTTGTACGACTTTTCACGGTACGTTAACAGGTCAAACCCCACTATGTGCCGACATTCACCACCTTGATCTCCAAAAATAATAGAGAAATTGGAAAAATGTTCATGAACTTGAAAAAAAGCCTAAATTTCCATGTTTTTCTACTAAAAATAATTGACATTACAGTGAAAAAAGATGCACGAACGTTGTCTCATATGTTTGATATGTATGTGATGAAACCAAAAAAAAATTCCCTAGCTGGTTTTCTCAGGCAGTCTCCCATGCAAGAACTAACTATGCCCGATTGAGCTTGACTTTAAACTTTGTCTTTTCACCTACCAACACTACTGGTTACGCAATTTGAAATATTCTCGAGTTGGCGACTATTTCATGTTTGACACTGTTTTAAACCTGATAACGTTTGTACGAGTAACTTCTTGAATTGACCTATGACCTCTACATGCTGCGAATAATAGTTCGCTACTTTAACGGCAATTTACGAAATATTTTTTTACGTTTTCAGGCAGTCTCCCATGCAAGAACTAAACATGCCCGATTGAGTTTGACTTTAAACTTTGTCTCGTTAGCTACCAACACAACTGGTTACGCAATTTGAAATACACTCGAGTTGGCGACTATTTCATGTTTGACACTGTTTTAAACCTGATAGCGTTTGTACGAATAACTTCTTGAATTGACCTATGACCTCTACATGCTGCGAATAATAGTACGCTAATTTAACGGCAATTTACAAAATATTGTTTTACGTTTTCGAACTTTTGACTATGGAACCCGTCAATATAATATCATACGTAACATTCCAAAACGAATCTACTAACTTTGCAATCGTTTTTCAAAACTTTGCAAGCAGTTTGTCTTCGATTTGCGGTTTGCAGTTGCCATAATCTGCTAATATATCTGGCATTTTCCAGACAATTACTTAATGTTTTCGAAATTTAACTGCGGGGTTGGCATTCCAATGACTTAGGTTAAATATACATGTAACTCCGCCAAAGTTTCGAACACTTTTACCAAATTTGCATGCTGTTTTCTATCATTTATACGGCCAGTCAGCTCATGTGATACTCTGCTAATATAGGCCGTTTTCATCTCGCTTTTATTCATTTATTTGACTTTACAACTGCAGGTTTCTATATGCCAACAAGTTAGGTCAAGCATACAAATATATCTACAAACTTTCCAATCACTTTGCACAACTTTGCGTTCACTTTGTACGACTTTTCAAGGTACGTTAACAGGTCAAACCCCACTATGTGCCGACATCATCACCAACTTGATCTCCAAAAATAATAGAAAAATTGGAAAAATGTTCATGAACATGAAAACATGCCTAAATTTCCATGTTTTTCTACTAAAAATAATTGACATTACAGTGAAAAAAAGATTCACGAACGTTGTCTCATATGTTTGATATGTATCTGATGAAACCAAAAACAAATTCCCTAGGTGGTTTTCTCAGGCAGTCTCCCATGCAAGAACTAACCATGCTCGATTGAGCTTGACTTTAAACTTTGTCTCTTCACCTACCAACACTACTGGTTACGTAATTTGAAATATACTCGATCTGGCGACTATTTCATATTTGACACTGTTTTAAACCTGATAGCGTTTGTACGAGTAACTTCTTGAATTGACCTATGACCTCTACATGCTGCGAATAATAGTACGCTAATTTAACGGCAATTTACAAAGTATTGTTTTACTTTTTCGAACTTTTGACTATGGAACCCGTCAATATAATATCATATGTAACATTCCCAAACGAATCTACAAACATTGCAAACGTTTTTCAAAACTTTGCAAGCAGTTTGTCTTCGATTTTCGGTTTGCAGTTGCCATAATCTGCTTACATATCTGGCATTTTCTTGACTTTTACTTAATGTTTTCGAAATTTAACTGCGGGGTTGGCATTCCAATGACTTAGGTTAAATATACATGTAACTCCGCCAAAGTTTCGAACACTTTTAACAACTTTGCATGCTGTTTTCTATCATTTATACGGCCAGTCAGCTCATGTGATACTCTGCTTATATAGGCTGTTTACATCTCGCTTTTATCCATTTATTTGACTTTACAACTGCGGGTTTCTATATGCCAACAAGTTAGGTCAAACATACAAATATATCTACAAACTTTCCAATCACTTTGCACAACTTTGTGTTCACTTTGTATGACTTTTTCACGGTACGTTAACAGGTCAAACCCCACTATGTGCCGACATCATCACCAACTTGATCTCCAAAAATAATAGAGAAATTGGAAAAGTGTACATGAACTTGAAAACATGCCAAATTTCCATGTTTTTCTCCTAAAAATAATTGACATTACAGTGAAAAAAAGATGCACGAACGTTGTCTCATATGTTTGATATGTATGTAATGAAACCAACAACAATTTCCCTAGGTGGTTTTCTCAGGCAGTCTCCCATGCAAGAACTAACCATGCCCGATTGAGCTTGACTTTAAACTTTGTCTCTTCACCTACCAACACTACTGGTTACGCAATTTGAAATATACTCGATCTGGCGACTATTTCATGTTTGACACTGTTTTAAACCTGATAGCGTTTATACGAGTAACTTCTTGAATTGACCTATGACCTCTACATGCTGCGAATAATAGTACGCTAATTTAACGGCAATTTACAAAATATTGTTTTACGTTTTCGAACTTTTGACTATGGAACCCGTCAATATAATATCATATGTAACATTCCCAAACGAATCTACAAACTTTGCAATCGTTTTTCAAAACTTTGCAAGCAGTTTGTCTTCGAATTGCGGTTTGCAGTTGCCATAATCTGCTAATATATCTGGTATTTTCCAGACAATTACTTAATGTTTTCGAAATTTAACTGCGGGGTTGGCATTCCAATGACTTAGGTTAAATATACATGTAACTCCGCCAAAGTTTCGAACACTTTTACCAAATTTGCATGTGTTTTCTATCATTTATACGGCCAGTCAGCTCATGTGATACTCTGCTTATATAGGCTGTTTTCATCTCGCTTTTATTCATTTATTTGACTTTACAACTGCAGGGATCTATATGCCAACAAGTTAGGTCAAGCATACAAATATATCTACAAACTTTCCAATCACTTTGCACAACTTTGCGTTCACTTTGTATGACTTTTCACGGTACGTTAACAGGTCAAACCTCACTATGTGCCGACATCATCACCAACTTGATCTCCAAAAATAATAGAGAAATTGGAAAAATGTACATGAACTTGAAAACATGCCAAATTTCCATGTTTTTCTCCTAAAAATAATTGACATTACAGTGAAAAAAAGATGCACGAACGTTGTCTCATATGTTTGATATGTATGTAATGAAACCAACAACAATTTCCCTAGGTGGTTTTCTCAGGCAGTCTCCCATGCAAGAACTAACCATGCCCGATTGAGCTTGACTTTAAACTTTGTCTCTTCACCTACCAACACTACTGGTTACGCAATTTGAAATATACTCGATCTGGCGACTATTTCATGTTTGACACTGTTTTAAACCTGATAGCGTTTATACGAGTAACTTCTTGAATTGACCTATGACCTCTACATGCTGCGAATAATAGTACGCTAATTTAACGGCAATTTACAAAATATTGTTTTACGTTTTCGAACTTTTGACTATGGAACCCGTCAATATAATATCATATGTAACATTCCCAAACGAATCTACAAACTTTGCAATCGTTTTTCAAAACTTTGCAAGCAGTTTGTCTTCGAATTGCGGTTTGCAGTTGCCATAATCTGCTTATGTATCTGGCATTTTCTTGACTTTTACTTAATGTTTTCGAAATTTAACTGCGGGGTTGGCATTCCAATGACTTAGGTTAAATATACATATAACTCCGCCAACGTTTCGAACACTTTTAACAACTTTGCATGCTGTTTTCTATCATTTATACGGCCAGTCAGCTCATGTGATACTCTGCTTATATATGCTGTTTTCATCTCGCTTTTATTCATTTATTTGACTTTACAACTGCGGGTTTCTATATGTCAACAAGTTAGGTCAAGCATACAAATATATCTACAAACTTTCCAATCACTTTGCACAACTTTGCGTTCACTTTGTATGACTTTTCACGGTACGTTAACAGGTCAAACCCCACTATGTGCCGACATCATCACCAACTTGATCTCCAAAAATAATAGAGAAATTGGAAAAATGTACATGAACTTGAAAACATGCCAAATTTCCATGTTTTTCTCCTAAAAATAATTGACATTACATTGAAAAAAAGATGCACGAACGTTGTCTCATATGTTTGATATGTATGTGATGAAACCAACAAAAATTTCCCTAGGTGGTTTTCTCAGGCAGTCTCCCATGCAAGAACTAACCATGCCCGATTTAGCTTGACTTTAAACTTTGTCTCTTCACCTACCAACACTACTGGTTACGCAATTTGAAATATACTCGATCTGGCGACTATTTCATGTTTGACACTGTTTTAAACCTGATAGCGTTTGTACGAGTAACTTCTTGAATTGACCTATGACCTATACATGCTGCGAATAATAGTACGCTAATTTAACGGCAATTTACAAAATATTGTTTTACGTTTTCGAACTTTTGACTATGGAACCCGTCAATATAATATCATATGTGACATTCCCAAACGAATCTACAAACTTTGCAATCGCTTTTCAAAACTTTGCAAGCAGTTTGTCTTCGATTTTCGGTTTGCAGTTGCCATAATCTGCTTATATATCTGGCATTTTCCAGACAATTACTTAATGTTTTCGAAATTTAACTGCGGGGTTGGCATTCCAATGACTTAGGTTAAATATACATGTAACTCCGCCAAAGTTTCGAACACTTTTACCAAATTTGCATGCTGTTTTCTATCATTTATACGGCCAGTCAGCTCATGTGATACTCTGCTTATATAGGCTGTTTTCATCTCGCTTTTATTCATTTATTTGACTTTACAACTGCGGGTTTCTATATACCAACAAGTTAGGTCAAGCATACAAATATATCTACAAACTTTCCAATCACTTTGCACAACTTTGCGTTCACTTTGTACGACTTTTCATGGTACGTTAACAGGTCAAACCCCACTATGTGCCGACATCATCACCAACTTGATCTCCAAAAATAATAGAGAAATTGGAGAAATGTACATGAACTTGAAAACATGCCTAAATTTCCATGTTTTTCTACTAAAAATAATTGACATTACAGTGAAAAAAAGATGCACGAACGTTGTCTCATATGTTTGATAAGTATGTAATGAAACCAACAAAAATTTCCCTAGGTGGTTTTCTCAGGCAGTCTCCCATGCAAGAACTAACCATACCCGGTTGAGCTTGACTTTAAACTTTGTCTCTTCACCTACCAACACTACTGGTTACGCAATTTGAAATATACTCGATCTGGCGACTATTTCATGTTTGACACTGTTTTAAACCTGATAGCGTTTGTACGAGTAACTTCTTGAATTGACCTATGACCTCTACATGCTGCGAATAATAGTACGCTAATTTAACGGCAATTTACAAAATATTGTTTTACGTTTTCGAACATTTGACTATGGAACCCGTCAATATAATATCATATGTAACATTCCCAAACGAATCTACAAACTTTGCAATCGTTTTTCAAAACTTTGCAAGCAGTTTGTCTTCGATTTTCGGTTTGCAGTTGCCATAATCTGCTTATATAACTGGCATTTTCTTGACTTTTACTTAATGTTTTCGAAATTTAACTGCGGGGTTGGCATTCCAATGACTTAGGTTAAATATACATGTAACTCCGCCAAATTTTCGAACACTTTTACTAAATTTGCATGCTGTTTTCTATCATTTATACGGCCAGTCAGTTCATGTGATACTCTGCTTATATATGCTGTTTTCATCTCGCTTTTATTCATTTATTTGAATTTACAACTGCGGGTTTCTATATGCCAACAAGTTAGGTCAAGCATACAAATATATCTACAAACTTTCCAATCACTTTGCACAACTTTGCGTTCACTTTGTACGACTTTTCACGGTACGTTAACAGGTCAAACCCCACTATGTGCCGACATCATCACCAACTTGATCTCCAAAAATAATAGAGAAATTGGAAAAATGTTCATGAACTTGAAAACATGCCTAAATTTCCATGTTTTTCTACTAAAAATAATTGACATTACAGTGAAAAAAAGATGCACGAACGTTGTCTCATATGTTGGATATGTATGTGATGAAACCAACAAAAATTACACTAGGTGGTTTTCTCAGGCAGTCTCCCATGCAAGAACTAACCATACCCGGTTGAGCTTGACTTTAAACTTTGTCTCTTCACCTACCAACACTACTGGTTACGCAATTTGAAATATACTCGATCTGGCGACTATTTCATGTTTGACACTGTTTTAAACCTGATAGCGTTTGTACGAGTAACTTCTTGAATTGACCTATGACCTCTACATGCTGCGAATAATAGTACGCTAATTTAACGGCAATTTACAAAGTATTGTTTTACGTTTTCGAACTTTTGACTATGGAACCCGTGAATATAATATCATATGTAACATTCCCAAACGAATCTACAAACTTTGCAATCGTTTTTCAAAACTTTGCAAGCAGTTTGTCTTCGATTTTCGGTTTGCAGTTGCCATAATCTGCTTATATAACTGGCATTTTCTTGACTTTTACATAATGTTTTCGAAATTTAACTGCGGGGTTGGCATTCCAATGACTTAGGTTAAATATACATGTAACTCCGCCAAATTTTCGAACACTTTTACCAAATTTGCATGCTGTTTTCTATCATTTATACGACCAGTCAGCTCATGTGATACTCTGCTTATATATGCTGTTTTCATCTCGCTTTTATTCATTTATTTGACTTTACAACTGCGGGTTTCTATATGCCAACAAGTTAGGTCAAGCATACAAATATATCTACAAACTTTCCAATCACTTTGCACAACTTTGCGTTCACTTTGTATGACTTTTCACGGTACGTTAACAGGTCAAACCCCACTATGTGCCGACATCATCACCAACTTGATCTCCAAAAATAATAGAGAAATTGGAAAAATGTTCATGAACTTGAAAACATGCCTAAATTTGCATGTTTTTCTACTAAAAATAATTGACATTACAGTGAAAAAAAGATGCACGAACGTTGTCTCATATGTTTGATATGTATGTGATGAAACCAACAAAAAATCCCTAGCTGGTTTTCTCAGGCAGTCTCCCATGCAAGAACTAACCATGCCGATTGAGCTTGACTTTAAACTTTGTCTCTTCACCTACCAACACTACTAGTTACGCAATTTGAAATATGCCGGATCTGGCGACTATTTCATGTTTGACACTGTTTTAAACCTGATAGCGTTTGTACGAGTAACTTCTTGAATTGACCTATGACCTCTACATGCTGCGAATAATAGTACGCTACTTTAACGGCAATTTACGAAATATTTTTTTTTACGTTTTCGAACTTTTGACTATGGAACCCGTCAATATAATATCATATGTAACATTCCCAAACGAATCTACAAACTTTGCAATCGCTTTTCAAAATTTTGCAAGCAGTTTGTCTTCGATTTACGGTTTGCAGTTGCCATAATCTGCTTATATATCTGGCAATTTCCAGACAATTACTTAATGTTTTCGAAATTTAACTGCGGGGTTGGCATTCCAATGACTTAGGTTAAATATACATGTAACTCCGCCAAAGCTTCGAACACTTTTACCAAATTTGCATGCTGTTTTCTATCATTTATACGGCCAGTCAGCTCATGTGATACTCTGCTTATATAGGCTGCTTTCATCTCGCTTTTATTCATTTATTTGACTTTACAACTGCGGGTTTCTATATACCAACAAGTTAGGTCAAGCATACAAATATATCTACAAACTTTCCAATCACTTTGCACAACTTTGCGTTCACTTTGTACGACTTTTCACGGTACGTTAACAGTTCAAACCCCACTATGTGCCGACATCATCACCAACTTGATCTCCAAAAATAATAGAGAAATTGGAAAAATGTTCATGAACTTGAAAACATGCCTAAATTTCCATGTTTTTCTACTGAAAATAATTGACATTACAGTGAAAAAAAGATGCACGAACGTTGTCTCATATGTTTGATATGTATGTGATGAAACCAAAAAAAATTTCCCTAGCTGGTTTTCCCAGGCAGTCTCCCATGCAAGAACTAACCATGCCCGATTGAGCTTGACTTTAAACTTTGTCTCTTTACCTACCAACACTACTGGTTACGCAATTTGAAATATAGTCGATCTGGCGACTATTTCATGTTTGACACTGTTTTAAACCTGATAGCGTTTGTACGAGTAACTTCTTGAATTGACCTATGACCTCTACATGCTGCGAATAATAGTACGCTAATTTAACGGCAATTTACAAAATATTGTTTTACGTTTTCGAACTTTTGACTATGGAACCCGTCAATATAATATCATACGTAACATTCCCAAACGAATCTACAAACTTTGCAATCGTTTTTCAAAACTTTGCAAGCAGTTTGTCTTCGATTTGCGGTTTGCAGTTGCCATAATCTGCTAATATATCTGGCATTTTCCAGACAATTACTTAATGTTTTCGAAATTTAACTGCGGAGTTGGCATTCCAATGACTTAGGTTAAATATACATGTAACTCCGCCAAATTTTCGAACACTTTTACCAAATTTGCATGCTGTTTTCTATCATTTATACGGCCAGTCAGCTCATGTGATACTCTGCTTATATAGGCTGTTTACATCTCGCTTTTATTCATTTATTTGACTTTACAACTGCGGGTTTCTATATGCCAACAAGTTAGGTCAAGCATACAAATATATCTACAAACTTTCCAATCACTTTGCACAACTTTGCGTTCACTTTGTATGACTTTTCACGGTACGTTAACAGGTGAAACCCCACTATGTGCCGACATCATCACCAACTTGATCTCCAAAAATAATAGAGAAATTGGAAAAATGTTCATGAACTTGAAAACATGCCTAAATTTCCATGTTTTTCTACTAAAAATAATTGACATTACAGTGAAAAAAAGATGCACGAACGTTGTCTCATATGTTGGATATGTATGTGATGAAACCAACAAAAATTACACTAGGTGGTTTTCTCAGGCAGTCTCCCATGCAAGAACTAACCATACCCGGTTGAGCTTGACTTTAAACTGTGTCTCTTCACCTACCAACACTACTGGTTACGCAATTTGAAATATACTCGATCTGGCGACTATTTCATGTTTGACACTGTTTTAAACCTGATAGCGTTTGTACGAGTAACTTCTTGAATTGACCTATGACCTCTACATGCTGCGAATAATAGTACGCTAATTTAACGGCAATTTACAAAGTATTGTTTTACGTTTTCGTACTTTTGACAATGGAACCCGTGAATATAATATCATATGTAACATTCCCAAACGAATCTACAAACATGGCAATCGTTTTTCAAAACTTTGCAAGCAGTTTGTCTTCGATTTTCGGTTTGCAGTTGCCATAATCTGCTTATATAACTGGCATTTTCTTGACTTTTACATAATGTTTTCGAAATTTAACTGCGGGGTTCGCATTCCAATGACTTAGGTTAAATATACATGTAACTCCGCCAAATTTTCGAACACTTTTACCAAATTTGCATGCTGTTTTCTATCATTTATACGGCCAGTCAGCTCATGTGATACTCTGCTTATATAGGCTGTTTACATCTCGCTTTTATTCATTTATTTGACTTTACAACTGCGGGTTTCTATATGCCAACAAGTTAGGTCAAGCATACAAATATATCTACAAACTTTCCAATCACTTTGCACAACTTTGCGTTCACTTTGTATGACTTTTCACGGTACGTTAACAGGTCAAACCCCACTATGTGCCGACATCATCACCAACTTGATCTCCAAAAATAATAGAGAAATTGGAAAAATGTTCATGAACTTGAAAACATGCCTAAATTTACATGTTTTTCTACTAAAAATAATTGACATTACAGTGAAAAAAAGATGCACGAACGTTGTTTCATATGTTGGATATGTATGTGATGAAACCAACAAAAAAAACCCTAGCTGGTTTTCCCAGGCAGTCTCCCATGCAAGAACTAACCATGCCCGATTGAGCTTGACTTTAAACTTTGTCTCTTTACCTACCAACACTACTGGTTACGCAATTTGAAATATAGTCGATCTGGCGACTATTTCATGTTTGACACTGTTTTAAACCTGATAGCGTTTGTACGAGTAACTTCTTGAATTGACCTATGACCTCTACATGCTGCGAATAATAGTACGCTAATTTAACGGCAATTTACAAAATATTGTTTTACGTTTTCGAACTTTTGACTATGGAACCCGTCAATATAATATCATACGTAACATTCCCAAACGAATCTACAAACTTTGCAATCGTTTTTCAAAACTTTGCAAGCAGTTTGTCTTCGATTTGCGGTTTGCAGTTGCCATAATCTGCTAATATATCTGGCATTTTCCAGACAATTACTTAATGTTTTCGAAATTTAACTGCGGAGTTGGCATTCCAATGACTTAGGTTAAATATACATGTAACTCCGCCAAATTTTCGAACACTTTTACCAAATTTGCATGCTGTTTTCTATCATTTATACGGCCAGTCAGCTCATGTGATACTCTGCTTATATAGGCTGTTTACATCTCGCTTTTATTCATTTATTTGACTTTACAACTGCGGGTTTCTATATGCCAACAAGTTAGGTCAAGCATACAAATATATCTACAAACTTTCCAATCACTTTGCACAACTTTGCGTTCACTTTGTATGACTTTTCACGGTACGTTAACAGGTGAAACCCCACTATGTGCCGACATCATCACCAACTTGATCTCCAAAAATAATAGAGAAATTGGAAAAATGTTCATGAACTTGAAAACATGCCTAAATTTCCATGTTTTTCTACTAAAAATAATTGACATTACAGTGAAAAAAAGATGCACGAACGTTGTCTCATATGTTGGATATGTATGTGATGAAACCAACAAAAATTACACTAGGTGGTTTTCTCAGGCAGTCTCCCATGCAAGAACTAACCATACCCGGTTGAGCTTGACTTTAAACTGTGTCTCTTCACCTACCAACACTACTGGTTACGCAATTTGAAATATACTCGATCTGGCGACTATTTCATGTTTGACACTGTTTTAAACCTGATAGCGTTTGTACGAGTAACTTCTTGAATTGACCTATGACCTCTACATGCTGCGAATAATAGTACGCTAATTTAACGGCAATTTACAAAGTATTGTTTTACGTTTTCGTACTTTTGACTATGGAACCCGTGAATATAATATCATATGTAACATTCCCAAACGAATCTACAAACATGGCAATCGTTTTTCAAAACTTTGCAAGCAGTTTGTCTTCGATTTTCGGTTTGCAGTTGCCATAATCTGCTTATATAACTGGCATTTTCTTGACTTTTACATAATGTTTTCGAAATTTAACTGCGGGGTTCGCATTCCAATGACTTAGGTTAAATATACATGTAACTCCGCCAAATTTTCGAACACTTTTACCAAATTTGCATGCTGTTTTCTATCATTTATACGGCCAGTCAGCTCATGTGATACTCTGCTTATATAGGCTGTTTACATCTCGCTTTTATTCATTTATTTGACTTTACAACTGCGGGTTTCTATATGCCAACAAGTTAGGTCAAGCATACAAATATATCTACAAACTTTCCAATCACTTTGCACAACTTTGCGTTCACTTTGTATGACTTTTCACGGTACGTTAACAGGTCAAACCCCACTATGTGCCGACATCATCACCAACTTGATCTCCAAAAATAATAGAGAAATTGGAAAAATGTTCATGAACTTGAAAACATGCCTAAATTTACATGTTTTTCTACTAAAAATAATTGACATTACAGTGAAAAAAAGATGCACGAACGTTGTTTCATATGTTGGATATGTATGTGATGAAACCAACAAAAAAAACCCTAGCTTGTTTTCTCAGGCAGTCTCCCATGCAAGAACTAACCATGCCGATTGAGCTTGACTTTAAACTTTGTCTCTTCACCTACCAACACTACTAGTTACGCAATTTGAAATATGCCCGATCTGGCGACTATTTCATGTTTGACACTGTTTTAAACCTGATAGCGTTTGTACGAGTAACTTCTTGAATTGACCTATGACCTCTACATGCTGCGAATAATAGTACGCTACTTTAACGGCAATTTACAAAATATTTTTTTTACGTTTTCGAACTTTTGACTATGGAACCCGTCAATATAATATCATATGTAACATTCCCAAACGAATCTACAAACTTTGCAATCGTTTTTCAAAACTTTGCAAGCAGTTTGTCTTCGAATTGCGGTTTGCAGTTGCCATAATCTGCTTATGTATCTGGCATTTTCTTGACGTTTACTTAATGTTTTCGAAATTTAACTGCGGGGTTGGCATTCCAATGACTTAGGTTAAATATACATATAACTCCGCCAACGTTTCGAACACTTTTAACAGCTTTGCATGCTGTTTTCTATCATTTATACGGCCAGTCAGCTCATGTGATACTCTGCTTATATATGCTGTTTTCATCTCGCTTTTATTCATTTATTTGACTTTACAACTGCGGGTTTCTATATGCCAACAAGTTAGGTCAAGCATACAAATATATCTACAAACTTTCCAATCACTTTGCACAACTTTGCGTTCACTTTGTATGACTTTTCACGGTACGTTAACAGGTCAAACCCCACTATGTGCCGACATCATCACCAACTTGATCTCCAAAAATAATAGAGAAATTGGAAAAATGTTCATGAACTTGAAAACATGCCTAAATTTGCATGTTTTTCTACTAAAAATAATTGACATTACAGTGAAAAAAAGATGCACGAACGTTGTCTCATATGTTTGATATGTATGTGATGAAACCAACAAAAAAATCCCTAGCTGGTTTTCTCAGGCAGTCTCCCATGCAAGAACTAACCATGCCGATTGAGCTTGACTTTAAACTTTGTCTCTTCACCTACCAACACTACTAGTTACGCAATTTGAAATATGCCCGATCTGGCGACTATTTCATGTTTGACACTGTTTTAAACCTGATAGCGTTTGTACGAGTAACTTCTTGAATTGACCTATGACCTCTACATGCTGCGAATAATAGTACGCTAATTTAACGGCAATTTACGAAATATTTTTTTTACGTTTTCGAACTTTTGACTATGGAACCCGTCAATATAATATCATATGTAACATTCCCAAACGAATCTACAAACTTTGCAATCGCTTTTCAAAACTTTGCAAGCAGTTTGTCTTCGATTTTCGGTTTGCAGTTGCCATAATCTGCTTATATATCTGGCATTTTCCAGACAATTACTTAATGTTTTCGAAAATTAACTGCGGGGTTGGCATTCCATTGACTTAGGTTAAATATACATGTAACTCCGCCAAAGTTTCGAACACTTTTACCAAATTTGCATGCTGTTTTCTATCATTTATACGGCCAGTCAGCTCATGTGATACTCTGCTTATATAGGCTGTTTTCATCTCGCTTTTATTCATTTATTTGACTTTACAACTGCGGGTTTCAATATGCCAACAAGTTAGGTCAAGCATACAAATATATCTACAAACTTTCCAATCACTTTGCACAACTTTGCGTTCACTTTGTATGACTTTTCACGGTACGTTAACAGGTCAAACCCCACTATGTGCCGACATCATCACCAACTTGATCTCCAAAAATAATAGAGAAATTGGAAAAATGTTCATGAACTTGAAAACATGCCTAAATTTGCATGTTTTTCTACTAAAAATAATTGACATTACAGTGAAAAAAAGATGCACGAACGTTGTCTCATATGTTTGATATGTATTTGATGAAACCAACAAAAATTACACTAGGTGGTTTTCTCAGGCAGTCTCCCATGCAAGAACTAACCATGCCCGATTGAGCTTGACTTTAAACTTTGTCTCTTTACCTACCAACACTACTGGTTACGCAATTTGAAATATAGTCGATCTGGCGACTATTTCATGTTTGACACTGTTTTAAACCTGATAGCGTTTGTACGAGTAACTTCTTGAATTGACCTATGACCTCTACATGCTGCGAATAATAGTACGCTAATTTAACGGCAATTTACAAAATATTGTTTTACGTTTTCGAACTTTTGACTATGGAACCCGTCAATATAATATCATACGTAACATTCCCAAACGAATCTACAAACTTTGCAATCGTTTTTCAAAACTTTGCAAGCAGTTTGTCTTCGATTTGCGGTTTGCAGTTGCCATAATCTGCTAATATATCTGGCATTTTCCAGACAATTACTTAATGTTTTCGAAATTTAACTGCGTTGTTGGCATTCCAATGACTTAGGTTAAATATACATGTAACTCCGCCAAATTTTCGAACACTTTTACCAAATTTGCATGCTGTTTTCTATCATTTATACGGCCAGTCAGCTCATGTGATACTCTGCTTATATAGGCTGTTTACATCTCGCTTTTATTCATTTATTTGACTTTACAACTGCGGGTTTCTATATGCCAACAAGTTAGGTCAAGCATACAAATATATCTACAAACTTTCCAATCACTTTGCACAACTTTGCGTTCACTTTGTATGACTTTTCACGGTACGTTAACAGGTGAAACCCCACTATGTGCCGACATCATCACCAACTTGATCTCCAAAAATAATAGAGAAATTGGAAAAATGTTCATGAACTTGAAAACATGCCTAAATTTCCATGTTTTTCTACTAAAAATAATTGACATTACAGTGAAAAAAAGATGCACGAACGTTGTCTCATATGTTGGATATGTATGTGATGAAACCAACAAAAATTACACTAGGTGGTTTTCTCAGGCAGTCTCCCATGCAAGAACTAACCATACCCTGTTGAGCTTGACTTTAAACTTTGTCTCTTCACCTACCAACACTACTGGTTACGCAATTTGAAATATACTCGATCTGGCGACTATTTCATGTTTGACACTGTTTTAAACCTGATAGCGTTTGTACGAGTAACTTCTTGAATTGACCTATGACCTCTACATGCTGCGAATAATAGTACGCTAATTTAACGGCAATTTACAAAGTATTGTTTTACGTTTTCGAACTTTTGACTATGGAACCCGTGAATATAATATCATATGTAACATTCCCAAACGAATCTACAAACTTTGCAATCGTTTTTCAAAACTTTGCAAGCAGTTTGTCTTCGATTTTCGGTTTGCAGTTGCCATAATCTGCTTATATAACTGGCATTTTCTTGACTTTTACATAATGTTTTCGAAATTTAACTGCGGGGTTCGCATTCCAATGACTTAGGTTAAATATACATGTAACTCTGCCAAATTTTCGAACACTTTTACCAAATTTGCATGCTGTTTTCTATCATTTATACGGCCAGTCAGCTCATGTGATACTCTGCTTATATAGGCTGTTTTCATCTCGCTTTTATTCATTTATTTGACTTTACAACTGCGGGTTTCTATATACCAACAAGTTAGGTCAAGCATACAAATATATCTACAAACTTTCCAATCACTTTGCACAACTTTGCGTTCACTTTGTACGACTTTTCACGGTACGTTAACAGTTCAAACCCCACTATGTGCCGACATCATCACCAACTTGATCTCCAAAAATAATAGAGAAATTGGAAAAATGTTCATGAACTTGAAAACATGCCTAAATTTCCATGTTTTTCTACTGAAAATAATTGACATTACAGTGAAAAAAAGATGCACGAACGTTGTCTCATATGTTTGATATGTATGTGATGAAACCAAAAAAAATTTCCCTAGCTGGTTTTCCCAGGCAGTCTCCCATGCAAGAACTAACCATGCCCGATTGAGCTGGACTTTAAACTTTGTCTCTTTACCTACCAACACTACTGATTACGCAATTTGAAATATAGTCGATCTGGCGACTATTTCATGTTTGACACTGTTTTAAACCTGATAGCGTTTGTACGAGTAACTTCTTGAATTGACCTATGACCTCTACATGCTGCGAATAATAGTACGCTAATTTAACGGCAATTTACAAAATATTGTTTTACGTTTTCGAACTTTTGACTATGGAACCCGTCAATATAATATCATACGTAACATTCCCAAACGAATCTACAAACTTTGCAATCGTTTTTCAAAACTTTGCAAGCAGTTTGTCTTCGATTTTCGGTTTGCAGTTGCCATAATCTGCTAATATATCTGGCATTTTCCAGACAATTACTTAATGTTTTCGAAATTTAACTGCGGGGTTGGCATTCCAATGACTTAGGTTAAATATACATGTAACTCCGCCAAATTTTCGAACACTTTTACCAAATTTGCATGCTGTTTTCTATCATTTATACGGCCAGTCAGCTCATGTGATACTCTGCTTATATAGGCTGTTTACATCTCGCTTTTATTCATTTATTTGACTTTACAACTGCGGGTTTCTATATGCCAACAAGTTAGGTCAAGCATACAAATATATCTACAAACTTTCCAATCACTTTGCACAACTTTGCGTTCACTTTGTATGACTTTTCACGGTACGTTAACAGGTCAAACCCCACTATGTGCCGACATCATCACCAACTTGATCTCCAAAAATAATAGAGAAATTGGAAAAATGTTCATGAACTTGAAAACATGCCTAAATTTCCATGTTTTTCTACTAAAAATAATTGACATTACAGTGAAAAAAAGATGCACGAACGTTGTCTCATATGTTGGATATGTATGTGATGAAACCAACAAAAATTACACTAGGTGGTTTTCTCAGGCAGTCTCCCATGCAAGAACTAACCATACCCGGTTGAGCTTGACTTTAAACTTTGTCTCTTCAGCTACCAACACTACTGGTTACGCAATTTGAAATATACTCGATCTGGCGACTATTTCATGTTTGACACTGTTTTAAACCTGATAGCGTTTGTACGAGTAACTTCTTGAATTGACCTATGACCTCTACATGCTGCGAATAATAGTACGCTAATTTAACGGCAATTTACAAAATATTGTTTTACGTTTTCGAACTTTTGACTATGGAACCCGTCAATATAATATCATACGTAACATTCCCAAACGAATCTACAAACTTTGCAATCGTTTTTCAAAACTTTGCAAGCAGTTTGTCTTCGATTTGCGGTTTGCAGTTGCCATAATCTGCTAATATATCTGGCATTTTCCAGACAATTACTTAATGTTTTCGAAATTTAACTGCGGGGTTGGCATTCCAATGACTTAGGTTAAATATACATGTAACTCCGCCAAATTTTCGAACACTTTTACCAAATTTGCATGCTGTTTTCTATCATTTATACGGCCAGTCAGCTCATGTGATACTCTGCTTATATAGGCTGTTTACATCTCGCTTTTATTCATTTATTTGACTTTACAACTGCGGGTTTCTATATGCCAACAAGTTAGGTCAAGCATACAAATATATCTACAAACTTTCCAATCACTTTGCACAACTTTGCGTTCACTTTGTATGACTTTTCACGGTACGTTAACAGGTCAAACCCCACTATGTGCCGACATCATCACCAACTTGATCTCCAAAAATAATAGAGAAATTGGAAAAATGTTCATGAACTTGAAAACATGCCTAAATTTCCATGTTTTTCTACTAAAAATAATTGACATTACAGTGAAAAAAAGATGCACGAACGTTGTCTCATATGTTGGATATGTATGTGATGAAACCAACAAAAATTACACTAGGTGGTTTTCTCAGGCAGTCTCCCATGCAAGAACTAACCA
Organism: Saccoglossus kowalevskii; assembly: GCF_978046115.1. Classification (NCBI taxonomy): domain Eukaryota; kingdom Metazoa; phylum Hemichordata; class Enteropneusta; family Harrimaniidae; genus Saccoglossus; species Saccoglossus kowalevskii. The sequence continues at coordinate 4,895,820 of NC_140643.1, read as the reverse complement.
TACCCTGTTGAGCTTGACTTTAAACTTTGTCTCTTCACCTACCAACACTACTGGTTACGCAATTTGAAATATACTCGATCTGGCGACTATTTCATGTTTGACACTGTTTTAAACCTGATAGCGTTTGTACGAGTAACTTCTTGAATTGACCTATGACCTCTACATGCTGCGAATAATAGTACGCTAATTTAACGGCAATTTACAAAGTATTGTTTTACGTTTTCGAACTTTTGACTATGGAACCCGTGAATATAATATCATATGTAACATTCCCAAACGAATCTACAAACTTTGCAATCGTTTTTCAAAACTTTGCAAGCAGTTTGTCTTCGATTTTCGGTTTGCAGTTGCCATAATCTGCTTATATAACTGGCATTTTCTTGACTTTTACATAATGTTTTCGAAATTTAACTGCGGGGTTCGCATTCCAATGACTTAGGTTAAATATACATGTAACTCCGCCAAATTTTCGAACACTTTTACCAAATTTGCATGCTGTTTTCTATCATTTATACGGCCAGTCAGCTCATGTGATACTCTGCTTATACAGGCTGTTTTCATCTCGCTTTTATTCATTTATTTGACTTTACAACTGCGGGTTTCTATATACCAACAAGTTAGGTCAAGCATACAAATATATCTACAAACTTTCCAATCACTTTGCACAACTTTGCGTTCACTTTGTACGACTTTTCACGGTACGTTAACAGTTCAAACCCCACTATGTGCCGACATCATCACCAACTTGATCTCCAAAAATAATAGAGAAATTGGAAAAATGTTCATGAACTTGAAAACATGCCTAAATTTCCATGTTTTTCTACTGAAAATAATTGACATTACAGTGAAAAAAAGATGCACGAACGTTGTCTCATATGTTTGATATGTATGTGATGAAACCAAAAAAAATTTCCCTAGCTGGTTTTCCCAGGCAGTCTCCCATGCAAGAACTAACCATGCCCGATTGAGCTGGACTTTAAACTTTGTCTCTTTACCTACCAACACTACTGATTACGCAATTTGAAATATAGTCGATCTGGCGACTATTTCATGTTTGACACTGTTTTAAACCTGATAGCGTTTGTACGAGTAACTTCTTGAATTGACCTATGACCTCTACATGCTGCGAATAATAGTACGCTAATTTAACGGCAATTTACAAAATATTGTTTTACGTTTTCGAACTTTTGACTATGGAACCCGTCAATATAATATCATACGTAACATTCCCAAACGAATCTACAAACTTTGCAATCGTTTTTCAAAACTTTGCAAGCAGTTTGTCTTCGATTTTCGGTTTGCAGTTGCCATAATCTGCTAATATATCTGGCATTTTCCAGACAATTACTTAATGTTTTCGAAATTTAACTGCGGGGTTGGCATTCCAATGACTTAGGTTAAATATACATGTAACTCCGCCAAATTTTCGAACACTTTTACCAAATTTGCATGCTGTTTTCTATCATTTATACGGCCAGTCAGCTCATGTGATACTCTGCTTATATAGGCTGTTTACATCTCGCTTTTATTCATTTATTTGACTTTACAACTGCGGGTTTCTATATGCCAACAAGTTAGGTCAAGCATACAAATATATCTACAAACTTTCCAATCACTTTGCACAACTTTGCGTTCACTTTGTATGACTTTTCACGGTACGTTAACAGGTCAAACCCCACTATGTGCCGACATCATCACCAACTTGATCTCCAAAAATAATAGAGAAATTGGAAAAATGTTCATGAACTTGAAAACATGCCTAAATTTCCATGTTTTTCTACTAAAAATAATTGACATTACAGTGAAAAAAAGATGCACGAACGTTGTCTCATATGTTGGATATGTATGTGATGAAACCAACAAAAATTACACTAGGTGGTTTTCTCAGGCAGTCTCCCATGCAAGAACTAACCATACCCGGTTGAGCTTGACTTTAAACTTTGTCTCTTCAGCTACCAACACTACTGGTTACGCAATTTGAAATATACTCGATCTGGCGACTATTTCATGTTTGACACTGTTTTAAACCTGATAGCGTTTGTACGAGTAACTTCTTGAATTGACCTATGACCTCTACATGCTGCGAATAATAGTACGCTAATTTAACGGCAATTTACAAAGTATTGTTTTACGTTTTCGAACTTTTGACTATGGAACCCGTGAATATAATATCATATGTAACATTCCCAAACGAATCTACAAACTTTGCAATCGTTTTTCAAAACTTTGCAAGCAGTTTGTCTTCGATTTTCGGTTTGCAGTTGCCATAATCTGCTTATATAACTGGCATTTTCTTGAATTTTACTTAATGTTTTCGAAATTTAACTGCGGGGTTCGCATTCCAATGACTTAGGTTAAATATACATGTAACTCCGCCAAATTTTCGAACACTTTTACCAAATTTGCATGCTGTTTTCTATCATTTATACGGCCAGTCAGCTCATGTGATACTCTGCTTATATAGGCTGTTTACATCTCGCTTTTATTCATTTATTTGACTTTACAACTGCGGGTTTCTATATGCCAACAAGTTAGGTCAAGCATACAAATATATCTACAAACTTTCCAATCACTTTGCACAACTTTGCGTTCACTTTGTATGACATTTCACGGTACGTTAACAGGTCAAACCCCACTATGTGCCGACATCATCACCAACTTGATCTCCAAAAATAATAGAGAAATTGGAAAAATGTACATGAACTTGAAAACATGCCTAAATTTCCTTGTTTTTCTACTAAAAATAATTGACATTACAGTGAAAAAAAGATGCACGAACGTTGTCTCATATGTTTGATATGTATGTAATGAAACCAACAAAAATTTCCCTAGGTGGTTTTCTCAGGCAGTCTCCCATGCAAGAACTAACCATGCCCGATTGAGCTTGACTTTAAACTTTGTCTCTTCACCTACCAACACTACTGGTTACGCAATTTGAAATATACTCGATCTGGCGACTATTTCATGTTTGACACTGTTTTAAACCTGATAGCGTTTGTACGAGTAACTTCTTGAATTGACCTATGACCTCTACATGCTGCGAATAATAGTACGCTAATTTAACGGCAATTTACAAAATATTGTTTTACGTTTTCGAACTTTTGACTATGGAACCCGTCAATATAATATCATATGTAACATTCCCAAACGAATCTACAAACTTTGCAATCGTTTTTCAAAACTTTGCAAGCAGTTTGTCTTCGAATTGCGGTCTGCAGTTGCCATAATCTGCTTATGTATCTGGCATTTTCTTGACTTTTACTTAATGTTTTCGAAATTTAACTGCGGGGTTGGCATTCCAATGACTTAGGTTAACTATACATATAACTCCGCCAAGGTTTCGAACACTTTTAACAACTTTGCATGCTGTTTTCTATCATTTTTACGGCCAGTCAGCTCATGTGATACTCTGCTTATATAGGCTGTTTTCATCTCGCTTTTATTCATTTATTTGACTTTACAACTGCGGGTTTCTATATGCCAACAAGTTAGGTCAAGCATACAAATATATCTACAAACTTTCCAATCACTTTGCACAACTTTGCGTTCACTTTGTATGACTTTTCACGGTACGTTAACAGGTCAAACCCCACTATGTGCTGACATCATCACCAACTTGATCTCCAAAAATAATAGAGAAATTGGAAAAATGTTCATGAACTTGAAAACATGCCTAAATTTCCATGTTTTTCTACTAAAAATAATTGACATTACAGTGAAAAAAAGATGCACGAACGTTGTCTCATATGTTTGATATGTATGTGATGAAACCAACAAAAAAATCCCTAGCTGATTTTCTCAGACAGTCTCCCATGCAAGAACTAACCATGCCCGATTGAGCTTGACTTTAAACTTTGTCTCTTCACCTACCAACACTACTAGTTACGCAATTTGAAATATGCCCGATCTGGCGACTATTTCATGTTTGACACTGTTTTAAACCTGATAGCGTTTGTACGAGTAACTTCTTGAATTGACCTATGACCTCTACATGCTGCGAATAATAGTACGCTAATTTAACGGCAATTTACAAAATATTGTTTTACGTTTTCGAACTTTTGACTATGGAACCCGTCAATATAATATCATATGTAACATTCCCAAACGAATCTACAAACTTTGCAATCGTTTTTCAAAACTTTGCAAGAAGTTTGTCTTCGATTTGCGGTTTGCAGTTGCCATAATCTGCTAATATATCGGGCATTTTCCAGACAATTACTTAATGTTTTCGACATTTAACTGCGGGGTTGGCATTCCAATGGCTTAGGTTAAATATACATGTAACTCCGCCAACGTTTCGAACACTTTTACCAAATTTGCATGCTGTTTTCTATCATTTATACGGCCAGTCAGCTCATGTGATACTCTGCTTATATAGGCTGTTTACATCTCGCTTTTATTCATTTATTTGACTTTACAACTGCGGGTTTCTATATGCCAACAAGTTAGGTCAAGCATACAAATATATCTACAAACTTTCCAATCACTTTGCACAACTTTGCGTTCACTTTGTATGACATTTCACGGTACGTTAACAGGTCAAACCCCACTATGTGCCGACATCATCATCAACTTGATCTCCAAAAATAATAGAGAAATTGGAAAAATGTACATGAACTTGAAAACATGCCTAAATTTCCATGTTTTTCTACTAAAAATAATTGACATTACAGTGAAAAAAAGATGCACGAACGTTGTCTCATATGTTTGATATGTATGTAATGAAACCAACAAAAATTTCCCTAGGTGGTTTTCTCAGGCAGTCTCCCATGCAAGAACTAACCATGCCCGATTGAGCTTGACTTTAAACTTTGTCTCTTCACCTACCAACACTACTGGTTACGCAATTTGAAATATACTCGATCTGGCGACTATTTCATGTTTGACACTGTTTTAAACCTGATAGCGTTTGTACGAGTAACTTCTTGAATTGACCTATGACCTCTACATGCTGCGAATAATAGTACGCTAATTTAACGGCAATTTACAAAATATTGTTTTACGTTTTCGAACTTTTGACTATGGAACCCGTCAATATAATATCATATGTAACATTCCCAAACGAATCTACAAACTTTGCAATCGTTTTTCAAAACTTTGCAAGCAGTTTGTCTTCGAATTGCGGTCTGCAGTTGCCATAATCTGCTTATGTATCTGGCATTTTCTTGACTTTTACTTAATGTTTTCGAAATTTAACTGCGGGGTTGGCATTCCAATGACTTAGGTTAACTATACATATAACTCCGCCAATGTTTCGAACACTTTTAACAACTTTGCATGCTGTTTTCTATCATTTATACGGCCAGTCAGCTCATGTGATACTCTGCTTATATATGCTGTTTTCATCTCGCTTTTATTCATTTATTTGACTTTACAGCTGCGGGTTTCTATATGCCAACAAGTTAGGTCAAGCATACAAATATATCTACAAACTTTCCAATCACTTTGCACAACTTTGCGTTCACTTTGTATGACTTTTCACGGTACGTTAACAGGTCAAACCCCACTATGTGCTGACATCATCACCAACTTGATCTCCAAAAATAATAGAGAAATTGGAAAAATGTTCATGAACTTGAAAACATGCCTAAATTTCCATGTTTTTCTACTAAAAATAATTGACATTACAGTGAAAAAAAGATGCACGAACGTTGTCTCATATGTTTGATATGTATGTGATGAAACCAACAAAAAAATCCCTAGCTGATTTTCTCAGACAGTCTCCCATGCAAGAACTAACCATGCCCGATTGAGCTTGACTTTAAACTTTGTCTCTTCACCTACCAACACTACTAGTTACGCAATTTGAAATATGCCCGATCTGGCGACTATTTCATGTTTGACACTGTTTTAAACCTGATAGCGTTTGTACGAGTAACTTCTTGAATTGACCTATGACCTCTACATGCTGCGAATAATAGTACGCTAATTTAACGGCAATTTACAAAATATTGTTTTACGTTTTCGAACTTTTGACTATGGAACCCGTCAATATAATATCATATGTAACATTCCCAAACGAATCTACAAACTTTGCAATCGTTTTTCAAAACTTTGCAAGAAGTTTGTCTTCGATTTGCGGTTTGCAGTTGCCATAATCTGCTAATATATCGGGCATTTTCCAGACAATTACTTAATGTTTTCGACATTTAACTGCGGGGTTGGCATTCCAATGGCTTAGGTTAAATATACATGTAACTCCGCCAACGTTTCGAACACTTTTACCAAATTTGCATGCTGTTTTCTATCATTTATACGGCCAGTCAGCTCATGTGATACTCTGCTTATATAGGCTGTTTACATCTCGCTTTTATTCATTTATTTGACTTTACAACTGCGGGTTTCTATATGCCAACAAGTTAGGTCAAGCATACAAATATATCTACAAACTTTCCAATCACTTTGCACAACTTTGCGTTCACTTTGTATGACATTTCACGGTACGTTAACAGGTCAAACCCCACTATGTGCCGACATCATCATCAACTTGATCTCCAAAAATAATAGAGAAATTGGAAAAATGTACATGAACTTGAAAACATGCCTAAATTTCCATGTTTTTCTACTAAAAATAATTGACATTACAGTGAAAAAAAGATGCACGAACGTTGTCTCATATGTTTGATATGTATGTAATGAAACCAACAAAAATTTCCCTAGGTGGTTTTCTCAGGCAGTCTCCCATGCAAGAACTAACCATGCCCGATTGAGCTTGACTTTAAACTTTGTCTCTTCACCTACCAACACTACTGGTTACGCAATTTGAAATATACTCGATCTGGCGACTATTTCATGTTTGACACTGTTTTAAACCTGATAGCGTTTGTACGAGTAACTTCTTGAATTGACCTATGACCTCTACATGCTGCGAATAATAGTACGCTAATTTAACGGCAATTTACAAAATATTGTTTTACGTTTTCGAACTTTTGACTATGGAACCCGTCAATATAATATCATATGTAACATTCCCAAACGAATCTACAAACTTTGCAATCGTTTTTCAAAACTTTGCAAGCAGTTTGTCTTCGAATTGCGGTCTGCAGTTGCCATAATCTGCTTATGTATCTGGCATTTTCTTGACTTTTACTTAATGTTTTCGAAATTTAACTGCGGGGTTGGCATTCCAATGACTTAGGTTAACTATACATATAACTCCGCCAATGTTTCGAACACTTTTAACAACTTTGCATGCTGTTTTCTATCATTTATACGGCCAGTCAGCTCATGTGATACTCTGCTTATATATGCTGTTTTCATCTCGCTTTTATTCATTTATTTGACTTTACAGCTGCGGGTTTCTATATGCCAACAAGTTAGGTCAAGCATACAAATATATCTACAAACTTTCCAATCACTTTGCACAACTTTGCGTTCACTTTGTATGACTTTTCACGGTACGTTAACAGGTCAAACCCCACTATGTGCTGACATCATCACCAACTTGATCTCCAAAAATAATAGAGAAATTGGAAAAATGTTCATGAACTTGAAAACATGCCTAAATTTCCATGTTTTTCTACTAAAAATAATTGACATTACAGTGAAAAAAAGATGCACGAACGTTGTCTCATATGTTTGATATGTATGTGATGAAACCAACAAAAAAATCCCTAGCTGATTTTCTCAGACAGTCTCCCATGCAAGAACTAACCATGCCGATTGAGCTTGACTTTAAACTTTGTCTCTTCACCTACCAACACTACTAGTTACGCAATTTGAAATATGCCCGATCTGGCGACTATTTCATGTTTGACACTGTTTTAAACCTGATAGCGTTTGTACGAGTAACTTCTTGAATTGACCTATGACCTCTACATGCTGCGAATAATAGTACGCTAATTTAACGGCAATTTACAAAATATTGTTTTACGTTTTCGAACTTTTGACTATGGAACCCGTCAATATAATATCATATGTAACATTCCCAAACGAATCTACAAACTTTGCAATCGTTTTTCAAAACTTTGCAAGAAGTTTGTCTTCGATTTGCGGTTTGCAGTTGCCATAATCTGCTAATATATCGGGCATTTTCCAGACAATTACTTAATGTTTTCGACATTTAACTGCGGGGTTGGCATTCCAATGGCTTAGGTTAAATATACATGTAACTCCGCCAACGTTTCGAACACTTTTACCAAATTTGCATGCTGTTTTCTATCATTTATACGGCCAGTCAGCTCATGTGATACTCTGCTTATATAGGCTGTTTTCATCTCGCTTTTATTCATTTATTTGACTTTACAACTGCGGGTTTCTATATGCCAACAAGTTAGGTCAAGCATACAAATATATCTACAAACTTTCCAATCACTTTGCACAACTTTGCGTTCACTTTGTATGACTTTTCACGGTACGTTAACAGGTCAAACCCCACTATGTGCTGACATCATCACCAACTTGATCTCCAAAAATAATAGAGAAATTGGAAAAATGTTCATGAACTTGAAAACATGCCTAAATTTCCATGTTTTTCTACTAAAAATAATTGACATTACAGTGAAAAAAAGATGCACGAACGTTGTCTCATATGTTTGATATGTATGTGATGAAACCAACAAAAAAATCCCTAGCTGATTTTCTCAGACAGTCTCCCATGCAAGAACTAACCATGCCGATTGAGCTTGACTTTAAACTTTGTCTCTTCACCTACAAACACTACTAGTTACGCAATTTGAAATATGCCCGATCTGGCGACTATTTCATGTTTGACACTGTTTTAAACCTGATAGCGTTTGTACGAGTAACTTCTTGAATTGACCTATGACCTCTACATGCTGCGAATAATAGTACGCTAATTTAACGGCAATTTACAAAATATTGTTTTACGTTTTCGAACTTTTGACTATGGAACCCGTCAATATAATATCATATGTAACATTCCCAAACGAATCTACAAACTTTGCAATCGTTTTTCAAAACTTTGCAAGAAGTTTGTCTTCGATTTGCGGTTTGCAGTTGCCATAATCTGCTAATATATCGGGCATTTTCCAGACAATTACTTAATGTTTTCGACATTTAACTGCGGGGTTGGCATTCCAATGGCTTAGGTTAAATATACATGTAACTCCGCCAACGTTTCGAACACTTTTACCAAATTTGCATGCTGTTTTCTATCATTTATACGGCCAGTCAGCTCATGTGATACTCTGCTTATATAGGCTGTTTACATCTCGCTTTTATTCATTTATTTGACTTTACAACTGCGGGTTTCTATATGCCAACAAGTTAGGTCAAGCATACAAATATATCTACAAACTTTCCAATCACTTTGCACAACTTTGCGTTCACTTTGTATGACATTTCACGGTACGTTAACAGGTCAAACCCCACTATGTGCCGACATCATCACCAACTTGATCTCCAAAAATAATAGAGAAATTGGAAAAATGTACATGAACTTGAAAACATGCCTAAATTTCCATGTTTTTCTACTAAAAATAATTGACATTACAGTGAAAAAAAGATGCACGAACGTTGTCTCATATGTTTGATATGTATGTAATGAAACCAACAAAAATTTCCCTAGGTGGTTTTCTCAGGCAGTCTCCCATGCAAGAACTAACCATGCCCGATTGAGCTTGACTTTAAACTTTGTCTCTTCACCTACCAACACTACTGGTTACGCAATTTGAAATATACTCGATCTGGCGACTATTTCATGTTTGACACTGTTTTAAACCTGATAGCGTTTGTACGAGTAACTTCTTGAATTGACCTATGACCTCTACATGCTGCGAATAATAGTACGCTAATTTAACGGCAATTTACAAAATATTGTTTTACGTTTTCGAACTTTTGACTATGGAACCCGTCAATATAATATCATATGTAACATTCCCAAACGAATCTACAAACTTTGCAATCGTTTTTCAAAACTTTGCAAGCAGTTTGTCTTCGAATTGCGGTCTGCAGTTGCCATAATCTGCTTATGTATCTGGCATTTTCTTGACTTTTACTTAATGTTTTCGAAATTTAACTGCGGGGTTGGCATTCCAATGACTTAGGTTAACTATACATATAACTCCGCCAATGTTTCGAACACTTTTAACAACTTTGCATGCTGTTTTCTATCATTTATACGGCCAGTCAGCTCATGTGATACTCTGCTTATATATGCTGTTTTCATCTCGCTTTTATTCATTTATTTGACTTTACAGCTGCGGGTTTCTATATGCCAACAAGTTAGGTCAAGCATACAAATATATCTACAAACTTTCCAATCACTTTGCACAACTTTGCGTTCACTTTGTATGACTTTTCACGGTACGTTAACAGGTCAAACCCCACTATGTGCCGACATCATCACCAACTTGATCTCCAAAAATAATAGAGAAATTGGAAAAATGTTCATGAACTTGAAAACATGCCTAAATTTCCATGTTTTTCTACTAAAAATAATTGACATTACAGTGAAAAAAAGATGCACGAACGTTGTCTCATATGTTTGATATGTATGTGATGAAACCAACAAAAAAATCCCTAGCTGATTTTCTCAGACAGTCTCCCATGCAAGAACTAACCATGCCGATTGAGCTTGACTTTAAACTTTGTCTCTTCACCTACCAACACTACTAGTTACGCAATTTGAAATATGCCCGATCTGGCGACTATTTCATGTTTGACACTGTTTTAAACCTGATAGCGTTTGTACGAGTAACTTCTTGAATTGACCTATGACCTCTACATGCTGCGAATAATAGTACGCTAATTTAACGGCAATTTACAAAATATTGTTTTACGTTTTCGAACTTTTGACTATGGAACCCGTCAATATAATATCATATGTAACATTCCCAAACGAATCTACAAACTTTGCAATCGTTTTTCAAAACTTTGCAAGAAGTTTGTCTTCGATTTGCGGTTTGCAGTTGCCATAATCTGCTAATATATCGGGCATTTTCCAGACAATTACTTAATGTTTTCGACATTTAACTGCGGGGTTGGCATTCCAATGGCTTAGGTTAAATATACATGTAACTCCGCCAACGTTTCGAACACTTTTACCAAATTTGCATGCTGTTTTCTATCATTTATACGGCCAGTCAGCTCATGTGATACTCTCCTTATACAGGCTGTTTACATCTCGCTTTTATTCATTTATTTGACTTTACAACTGCGGGTTTCTATATGCCAACAAGTTAGGTCAAGCATACAAATATATCTACAAACTTTCCAATCACTTTGCACAACTTTGCGTTCACTTTGTATGACTTTTCACGGTACGTTAACAGGTCAAACCCCACTATGTGCCGACATCATCACCAACTTGATCTCCAAAAATAATAGAGAAATTGGAAAAATGTACATGAACTTGAAAACATGCCTAAATTTCCATGTTTTTCTCCTAAAAATAATTGACATTACAGTGAAAAAAAGATGCACGAACGTTGTCTCATATGTTTGATATGTATGTAATGAAACCAACAAAAATTTCCCTAGGTGGTTTTCTCAGGCAATCTCCCATGCAAGAACTAACCATGCCCGATTGAGCTTGACTTTAAACTTTGTCTCTTCACCTACCAACACTACTAGTTACGCAATTAGAAATATGCCCGATCTTGCGACTATTTCATGTTTGACACTGTTTTAAACCTGATAGCGTTTGTACGAGTAACTTCTTGAATTGACCTATGACCTCTACATGCTGCGAATAATAGTACGCTACTTTAACGGCAATTTACGAAATATTTTTTTTACGTTTTCGAACTTTGAACTATGGAACCCGTCAATATAATATCATATGTAACATTCCCAAACGAATCTACAAACTTTGCAATCGCTTTTCAAAACTTTGCAAGCAGTTTGTCTTCGATTTTCGGTTTGCAGTTGCCATAATCTGCTTATATATCTGGCATTTTCTTGACTTTTACTTAATGTTTTCGAAATTTAACTGCGGGGTTGGCATTCCAATGACTTAGGTTAAATATACATATAACTCCGCCAAAGTTTCGAACACTTTTAATAACTTTGCATGCTGTTTTCTATCATTTATACGGCCAGTCAGCTCATGAGATACTCTGCTTATATAGGCTGTTTTCATCTCGCTTTTATTCATTTATTTGACTTTACAACTGCGGGTTTCTATATGCCAACAAGTTAGGTCAAGCATACAAATATATCTACAAACTTTCCAATCACTTTGCACAACTTTGCGTTCACTTTGTATGACTTTTCACGGTACGTTAACAGGTGAAACCCCACTATGTGCCGACATCATCACCAACTTGATCTCCAAAAATAATAGAGAAATTGGAAAAATTTTCATGAACTTGAAAACATGCCTAAATTTCCATGTTTTTCTACTAAAAATAATTGACATTACAGTGAAAAAAAGATGCACGAACGTTGTCTAATATGTTTGATATGTATGTGATGAAACAAAAAAAAATTCCCTAGCTGGTTTTCTCAGGCAGTCTCCCATGCAAGAACTAACCATGCCCGATTGAGCTTGACTTTAAACTTTGTCTCTTCACCTACCAACACTACTGGTTACGCAATTTGAAATATACTCGATCTGGCGACTATTTCATGTTTGACACTGTTTTAAACCTGATAGCGTTTGTACGAGTAACCTCTTGAATTGACCTATGACCTCTACATGCTGCGAATAATAGTACGCTAATTTAACGGCAATTTACAAAATATTGTTTTACGTTTTCGAACTTTTGACTATGGAACCCGTCAACATAATATCATATGTAACATTCCCAAACGAATCTACAAACTTTGCAATCGTTTTTCAAAACTTTGCAAGAAGTTTGTCTTCGATTTGCGGTTTGCAGTTGCCATAATCTGCTAATATATCGGGCATTTTCCAGACAATTACTTAATGTTTTCGACATTTAACTGCGGGGTTGGCATTCCAATGGCTTAGGTTAAATATACATGTAACTCCGCCAACGTTTCGAACACTTTTACCAAATTTGCATGCTGTTTTCTATCATTTATACGGCCAGTCAGCTCATGTGATACTCTCCTTATATATGCTGTTTTCATCTCGCTTTTATTCATTTATTTGACTTTACAGCTGCGGGTTTCTATATGCCAACAAGTTAGGTCAAGCATACAAATATATCTACAAACTTTCCAATCACTTTGCACAACTTTGCGTTCACTTTGTATGACTTTTCACGGTACGTTAACAGGTCAAACCCCACTATGTGCCGACATCATCACCAACTTGATCTCCAAAAATAATAGAGAAATTGGAAAAATGTTCATGAACTTGAAAACATGCCTAAATTTCCATGTTTTTCTACTAAAAATAATTGACATTACAGTGAAAAAAAGATGCACGAACGTTGTCTCATATGTTTGATATGTATGTGATGAAACCAACAAAAAAATCCCTAGCTGATTTTCTCAGGCAGTCTCCCATGCAAGAACTAACCATGCCGATTGAGCTTGACTTTAAACTTTGTCTCTTCACCTACCAACACTACTAGTTACGCAATTTGAAATATGCCCGATCTGGCGACTATTTCATGTTTGACACTGTTTTAAACCTGATAGCGTTTGTACGAGTAACTTCTTGAATTGACCTATGACCTCTACATGCTGCGAATAATAGTACGCTAATTTAACGGCAATTTACAAAATATTGTTTTACGTTTTCGAACTTTTGACTATGGAACCCGTCAATATAATATCATATGTAACATTCCCAAACGAATCTACAAACTTTGCAATCGTTTTTCAAAACTTTGCAAGAAGTTTGTCTTCGATTTGCGGTTTGCAGTTGCCATAATCTGCTAATATATCGGGCATTTTCCAGACAATTACTTAATGTTTTCGACATTTAACTGCGGGGTTGGCATTCCAATGGCTTAGGTTAAATATACATGTAACTCCGCCAACGTTTCGAACACTTTTACCAAATTTGCATGCTGTTTTCTATCATTTATACGGCCAGTCAGCTCATGTGATACTCTCCTTATATAGGCTGTTTACATCTCGCTTTTATTAATTTATTTGACTTTACAACTGCGGGTTTCTATATGCCAACAAGTTAGGTCAAGCATACAAATATATCTACAAACTTTCCAATCACTTTGCACAACTTTGCGTTCACTTTGTATGACTTTTCACGGTACGTTAACAGGTCAAACCCCACTATGTGCCGACATCATCACCAACTTGATCTCCAAAAATAATAGAGAAATTGGAAAAATGTACATGAACTTGAAAACATGCCTAAATTCCCATGTTTTTCTACTAAAAATAATTGACATTACAGTGAAAAAAAGATGCACGAACGTTGTCTCATATGTTTGATATGTATGTAATGAAACCAACAAAAAATTCCCTAGGTGGTTTTCTCAGGCAGTCTCCCATGCAAGAACTAACCATTCCCGATTGAGCTTGACTTTAAACTTTGTCTCTTCACCTACCAACACTACTGGTTACGCAATTTGAAATATACTCGATCTGGCAACTATTTCATGTTTGACACTGTTTTAAACCTGATAGCGTTTGTACGAGTAACTTCTTGAATTGACCTATGACCTCTACATGCTGCGAATAATAGTACGCTAATTTAACGGCAATTTACAAAATATTGTTTTACGTTTTCGAACTTTTGACTATGGAACCCGTCAATATAATATCATATGTAACATTCCCAAACGAATCTACAAACTTTGCAATCGCTTTTCAAAACTTTGCAAGCAGTTTGTCTTCGATTTTCGGTTTGCAGTTGCCATAATCTGCTTATATATCTGGCATTTTCTTGACTTTCACTTAATGTTTTCGAAATTTAACTGCGGGGTTGGCATTCCAATGACTTAGGTTAAATATACATGTAACTCCGCCAAAGTTTCGAACACTTTTACCAACTTTGCATGCTGTTTTCTATCATTGTTACGGCCAGACAGCTCATGTGATACTCTGCTTATATAGGCTGTTTTCATCTCGCTTTTATTCATTTATTTGACTTTACAACTGCGGGTTTCTATATACTAACAAGTTAGGTCAAGCATACAAATATATCTACAAACTTTCCAATCACTTCGCACAACTTTGCGTTCACTTTGTACGACTTTTCACGGTACGTTAACAGGTCAAACCCCACTATGTGCCGACATCATCACCAACTTGATCTCCAAAAATAATAGAGAAATTGGAAAAATATTCATGAACTTGAAAACATGCCTAAATTTCCATGTTTTTCTACTAAAAATAATTGACATTACAGTGAAAAAAAGATGCACGAACATTGTCTCATATGTTTGATATGTATGTGATGAAACCAAAAAAAAAATCCCTAGCTGGTTTTCTCAGGCAGTCTCCCATGCAAGAACTAACCATTCCCGATTGAGCTTGACTTTAAACTTTGTCTCTTCACCTACCAACACTACTGGTTACGCAATTTGAAATATACTCGATCTGGCGACTATTTCATGTTTGACACTGTTTTAAACCTGATAGCGTTTGTACGAGTAACTTCTTGAATTGACCTATGACCTCTACATGCTGCGAATAATAGTACGCTAATTTAACGGCAATTTACAAAATATTGTTTTACGTTTTCGAACTTTTGACTATGGAACCCGTCAATATAATATCATATGTAACATTCCCAAACGAATCTACAAACTTTGCAATCGCTTTTCAAAACTTTGCAAGCAGTTTGTCTTCGATTTTCGGTTTGCAGTTGCCATAATCTGCTTATATAACTGGCATTTTCTTGACTTTTACTTAATGTTTTCGAAATTTAACTGCGGGGTTGGCATTCCAATGACTTAGGTTAAATATACATGTAACTCCGCCAAATTTTCGCACACTTTTACCTAATTTGCATGCTGTTTTCTATCATTTATACGGCCAGTCAGCTCATGTGATACTCTGCTTATATAGGCTGTTTACATCTCGCTTTTACTCATTTATTTGACTTTACAACTGCGGGTTTCTATATGCCAACAAGTTAGGTCAAGCATACAAATATATCTACAAACTTTCCAGTCACTTTGCACAACTTTGCGTTCACTTTGTATGCCTTTTCACGGTACGTTAACAGTTCAAACCCCACTATGTGCCGACATCATCACCAACTTGATCTCCAAAAATAATAGAGAAATTGGAAAAATGTACATGAACTTGAAAACATGCCTAAATTCCCATGTTTTTCTACTAAAAATAATTGACATTACAGTGAAAAAAAGATGCACGAACGTTGTCTCATATGTTTGATATGTATGTAATGAAACCAACAAAAAATTCCCTGGGTGGTTTTCTCAGGCAGTCTCCCATGCAAGAACTAACCATTCCCGATTGAGCTTGACTTTAAACTTTGTCTCTTCACCTACCAACACTACTGGTTACGCAATTTGAAATATACTCGATCTGGCGACTATTTCATGTTTGACACTGTTTTAAACCTGATAGCGTTTGTACGAGTAACTTCTTGAATTGACCTATGACCTCTACATGCTGCGAATAATAGTACGCTAATTTAACGGCAATTTACAAAATATTGTTTTACGTTTTCGAACTTTTGACTATGGAACCCGTCAATATAATATCATATGTAACATTCCCAAACGAATCTACAAACTTTGCAATCGCTTTTCAAAACTTTGCAAGCAGTTTGTCTTCGATTTTCGGTTTGCAGTTGCCATAATCTGCTTATATAACTGGCATTTTCTTGACTGTTACTTAATGTTTTCGAAATTTAACTGCGGGGTTGGCATTCCAATGACTTAGGTTAAATATACATGTAACTCCGCCAAATTTTCGCACACTTTTACCAAATTTGCATGCTGTTTTCTATCATTTATACGGCCAGTCAGCTCATGTGATACTCTGCTTATATAGGCTGTTTACATCTCGCTTTTATTCATTTATTTGACTTTACAACTGCGGGTTTCTATATGCCAACAAGTTAGGTCAAGCATACAAATATATCTACAAACTTTCCAGTCACTTTGCACAACTTTGCGTTCACTTTGTATGCCTTTTCACGGTACGTTAACAGGTCAAACCCCACTATGTGCCGACATCATCACCAACTTGATCTCCAAAAATAATAGAGAAATTGGAAAAATGTACATGAACTTGAAAACATGACTAAATTCCCATGTTTTTCTACTAAAAATAATTTACATTACAGTGAAAAAAAGATGCACGAACGTTGTCTCATATGTTTGATATGTATGTAATGAAACCAACAAAAAATTTCCTGGGTGGTTTTCTCAGGCAGTCTCCCATGCAAGAACTAACCATTCCCGATTGAGCTTGACTTTAAACTTTGTCTCTTCACCTACCAACACTACTGGTTACGCAATTTGAAATATACTCGATCTGGCGACTATTTCATGTTTGACACTGTTTTAAACCTGATAGCGTTTGTACGAGTAACTTCTTGAATTGACCTATGACCTCTACATGCTGCGAATAATAGTACGCTAATTTAACGGCAATTTACAAAATATTGTTTTACGTTTTCGAACTTTTGACTATGGAACCCGTCAATATAATATCATATGTAACATTCCCAAACGAATCTACAAACTTTGCAATCGCTTTTCAAAACTTTGCAAGCAGTTTGTCTTCGATTTTCGGTTGGCAGTTGCCATAATCTGCTTATATATCTGGCATTTTCTTGACTTTCACTTAATGTTTTCGAAATTTAACTGCGGGGTTGGCATTCCAATGACTTAGGTTAAATATACATGTAACTCCGCCAAAGTTTCGAACACTTTTACCAACTTTGCATGCTGTTTTCTATCATTGTTACGGCCAGACAGCTCATGTGATACTCTGCTTATATAGGCTGTTTTCATCTCGCTTTTATTCATTTATTTGACTTTACAACTGCGGGTTTCTATATACTAACAAGTTAGGTCAAGCATACAAATATATCTACAAACTTTCCAATCACTTCGCACAACTTTGCGTTCACTTTGTACGACTTTTCACGGTACGTTAACAGGTCAAACCCCACTATGTGCCGACATCATCACCAACTTGATCTCCAAAAATAATAGAGAAATTGGAAAAATGTTCATGAACTTGAAAACATGCCTAAATTTCCATGTTTTTCTACTAAAAATAATTGACATTACAGTGAAAAAAAGATGCACGAACATTGTCTCATATGTTTGATATGTATGTGATGAAACCAAAAAAAAAATCCCTAGCTGGTTTTCTCAGGCAGTCTCCCATGCAAGAACTAACCATGGCGATTGAGCTTGACTTTAAACTTTGTCTCTTCACCTACCAACACTACTAGTTACGCAATTTGAAATATGCCCGATCTGGCGATTATTTCATGTTTGACACTGTTTTAAACCTGATAGCGTTTGTAGGAGTAACTTCTTGAATTGACCTATGGCCTCTACATGCTGCGAATAATAGTATGCTAATTTAACGGCAATTTACAAAGTATTGTTTTACGTTTTCGAACTTTTGACTATGGAACCCGTCAATATAATATCATATGTAACATTCCCCAACGAATCTACAAACATTGCAATCGTTTTTCAAAACTTTGCAAGCAGTTTGTCTTCGATTTTCGGTATGCAGTTGCCATAATCTGCTTATATATCTGGCATTTTCTTGACATTTACTTAATGTTTTCGAAATTTAACTGCGGGGTTGGCATTCCAATGACTTAGGTTAAATATACATGTAACTCCGCCAAATTTTCGCACACTTTTACCAAATTTGCATGCTGTTTTCTATCATTTATACGGCCAGTCAGCTCATGTGATACTCTGCTTATATAGGCTGTTTACATCTCGCTTTTATTCATTTATTTGACTTTACAACTGCGGGTTTCTATATGCCAACAAGTTAGGTCAAGCATACAAATATATCTACAAACTTTCCAGTCACTTTGCACAACTTTGCGTTCACTTTGTATGCCTTTTCACGGTACGTTAACAGGTCAAACCCCACTATGTGCCGACATCATCACCAACTTGATCTCCAAAAATAATAGAGAAATTGGAAAAATGTACATGAACTTGAAAACATGACTAAATTCCCATGTTTTTCTACTAAAAATAATTGACATTACAGTGAAAAAAAGATGCACGAACGTTGTCTCATATGTTTGATATGTATGTAATGAAACCAACAAAAAATTCCCTGGGTGGTTTTCTCAGGCAGTCTCCCATGCAAGAACTAACCATTCCCGATTGAGCTTGACTTTAAACTTTGTCTCTTCACCTACCAACACTACTGGTTACGCAATTTGAAATATACTCGATCTGGCGACTATTTCATGTTTGACACTGTTTTAAACCTGATAGCGTTTGTACGAGTAACTTCTTGAATTGACCTATGACCTCTACATGCTGCGAATAATAGTACGCTAATTTAACGGCAATTTACAAAATATTGTTTTACGTTTTCGAACTTTTGACTATGGAACCCGTCAATATAATATCATATGTAACATTCCCAAACGAATCTACAAACTTTGCAATCGCTTTTCAAAACTTTGCAAGCAGTTTGTCTTCGATTTTCGGTTTGCAGTTGCCATAATCTGCTTATATAACTGGCATTTTCTTGACTGTTACTTAATGTTTTCGAAATTTAACTGCGGGGTTGGCATTCCAATGACTTAGGTTAAATATACATGTAACTCCGCCAAATTTTCGCACACTTTTACCAAATTTGCATGCTGTTTTCTATCATTTATACGGCCAGTCAGCTCATGTGATACTCTGCTTATATAGGCTGTTTACATCTCGCTTTTATTCATTTATTTGACTTTACAACTGCGGGTTTCTATATGCCAACAAGTTAGGTCAAGCATACAAATATATCTACAAACTTTCCAGTCACTTTGCACAACTTTGCGTTCACTTTGTATGCCTTTTCACGGTACGTTAACAGGTCAAACCCCACTATGTGCCGACATCATCACCAACTTGATCTCCAAAAATAATAGAGAAATTGGAAAAATGTACATGAACTTGAAAACATGACTAAATTCCCATGTTTTTCTACTAAAAATAATTGACATTACAGTGAAAAAAAGATGCACGAACGTTGTCTCATATGTTTGATATGTATGTAATGAAACCAACAAAAAATTTCCTGGGTGGTTTTCTCAGGCAGTCTCCCATGCAAGAACTAACCATTCCCGATTGAGCTTGACTTTAAACTTTGTCTCTTCACCTACCAACACTACTGGTTACGCAATTTGAAATATACTCGATCTGGCGACTATTTCATGTTTGACACTGTTTTAAACCTGATAGCGTTTGTACGAGTAACTTCTTGAATTGACCTATGACCTCTACATGCTGCGAATAATAGTACGCTAATTTAACGGCAATTTACAAAATATTGTTTTACGTTTTCGAACTTTTGACTATGGAACCCGTCAATATAATATCATATGTAACATTCCCAAACGAATCTACAAACTTTGCAATCGCTTTTCAAAACTTTGCAAGCAGTTTGTCTTCGATTTTCGGTTGGCAGTTGCCATAATCTGCTTATATATCTGGCATTTTCTTGACTTTCACTTAATGTTTTCGAAATTTAACTGCGGGGTTGGCATTCCAATGACTTAGGTTAAATATACATGTAACTCCGCCAAAGTTTCGAACACTTTTACCAACTTTGCATGCTGTTTTCTATCATTGTTACGGCCAGACAGCTCATGTGATACTCTGCTTATATAGGCTGTTTTCATCTCGCTTTTATTCATTTATTTGACTTTACAACTGCGGGTTTCTATATACTAACAAGTTAGGTCAAGCATACAAATATATCTACAAACTTTCCAATCACTTCGCACAACTTTGCGTTCACTTTGTACGACTTTTCACGGTACGTTAACAGGTCAAACCCCACTATGTGCCGACATCATCACCAACTTGATCTCCAAAAATAATAGAGAAATTGGAAAAATGTTCATGAACTTGAAAACATGCCTAAATTTCCATGTTTTTCTACTAAAAATAATTGACATTACAGTGAAAAAAAGATGCACGAACATTGTCTCATATGTTTGATATGTATGTGATGAAACCAAAAAAAAAATCCCTAGCTGGTTTTCTCAGGCAGTCTCCCATGCAAGAACTAACCATGGCGATTGAGCTTGACTTTAAACTTTGTCTCTTCACCTACCAACACTACTAGTTACGCAATTTGAAATATGCCCGATCTGGCGATTATTTCATGTTTGACACTGTTTTAAACCTGATAGCGTTTGTAGGAGTAACTTCTTGAATTGACCTATGACCTCTACATGCTGCGAATAATAGTATGCTAATTTAACGGCAATTTACAAAGTATTGTTTTACGTTTTCGAACTTTTGACTATGGAACCCGTCAATATAATATCATATGTAACATTCCCCAACGAATCTACAAACATTGCAATCGTTTTTCAAAACTTTGCAAGCAGTTTGTCTTCGATTTTCGGTATGCAGTTGCCATAATCTGCTTATATATCTGGCATTTTCTTGACATTTACTTAATGTTTTCGAAATTTAACTGCGGGGTTGGCATTCCAATGACTTAGGTTAAATATACATGTAACTCCGCCAAATTTTCGCACACTTTTACCAAATTTGCATGCTGTTTTCTATCATTTATACGGCCAGTCAGCTCATGTGATACTCTGCTTATATAGGCTGTTTACATCTCGCTTTTATTCATTTATTTGACTTTACAACTGCGGGTTTCTATATGCCAACAAGTTAGGTCAAGCATACAAATATATCTACAAACTTTCCAGTCACTTTGCACAACTTTGCGTTCACTTTGTATGCCTTTTCACGGTACGTTAACAGGTCAAACCCCACTATGTGCCGACATCATCACCAACTTGATCTCCAAAAATAATAGAGAAATTGGAAAAATGTACATGAACTTGAAAACATGACTAAATTCCCATGTTTTTCTACTAAAAATAATTGACATTACAGTGAAAAAAAGATGCACGAACGTTGTCTCATATGTTTGATATGTATGTAATGAAACCAACAAAAAATTCCCTGGGTGGTTTTCTCAGGCAGTCTCCCATGCAAGAACTAACCATTCCCGATTGAGCTTGACTTTAAACTTTGTCTCTTCACCTACCAACACTACTGGTTACGCAATTTGAAATATACTCGATCTGGCGACTATTTCATGTTTGACACTGTTTTAAACCTGATAGCGTTTGTACGAGTAACTTCTTGAATTGACCTATGACCTCTACATGCTGCGAATAATAGTACGCTAATTTAACGGCAATTTACAAAATATTGTTTTACGTTTTCGAACTTTTGACTATGGAACCCGTCAATATAATATCATATGTAACATTCCCAAACGAATCTACAAACTTTGCAATCGCTTTTCAAAACTTTGCAAGCAGTTTGTCTTCGATTTTCGGTTGGCAGTTGCCATAATCTGCTTATATATCTGGCATTTTCTTGACTTTCACTTAATGTTTTCGAAATTTAACTGCGGGGTTGGCATTCCAATGACTTAGGTTAAATATACATGTAACTCCGCCAAAGTTTCGAACACTTTTACCAACTTTGCATGCTGTTTTCTATCATTGTTACGGCCAGACAGCTCATGTGATACTCTGCTTATATAGGCTGTTTTCATCTCGCTTTTATTCATTTATTTGACTTTACAACTGCGGGTTTCTATATACTAACAAGTTAGGTCAAGCATACAAATATATCTACAAACTTTCCAATCACTTCGCACAACTTTGCGTTCACTTTGTACGACTTTTCACGGTACGTTAACAGGTCAAACCCCACTATGTGCCGACATCATCACCAACTTGATCTCCAAAAATAATAGAGAAATTGGAAAAATGTTCATGAACTTGAAAACATGCCTAAATTTCCATGTTTTTCTACTAAAAATAATTGACATTACAGTGAAAAAAAGATGCACGAACATTGTCTCATATGTTTGATATGTATGTGATGAAACCAAAAAAAAAATCCCTAGCTGGTTTTCTCAGGCAGTCTCCCATGCAAGAACTAACCATGGCGATTGAGCTTGACTTTAAACTTTGTCTCTTCACCTACCAACACTACTAGTTACGCAATTTGAAATATGCCCGATCTGGCGATTATTTCATGTTTGACACTGTTTTAAACCTGATAGCGTTTGTACGAGTAACTTCTTGAATTGACCTATGACCTCTACATGCTGCGAATAATAGTACGCTAATTTAACGGCAATTTACAAAATATTGTTTTACGTTTTCGAACTTTTGACTATGGAACCCGTCAATATAATATCATACGTAACATTCCCAAACGAATCTACAAACTTTGCAATCGTTTTCCAAAACTTTGCAAGCAGTTTGTCTTCGATTTGCGGTTTGCAGTTGCCATAATCTGCTTATATATCTGGCATTTTCTTGACTTTCACTTAATGTTTTCGAAATTTAACTGCGGGGTTGGCATTCCAATGACTTAGGTTAAATATACATGTAACTCCGCCAAAGTTTCGAACACTTTTACCAACTTTGCATGCTGTTTTCTATCATTGTTACGGCCAGACAGCTCATGTGATACTCTGCTTATATAGGCTGTTTTCATCTCGCTTTTAATCATTTATATGACTTTACAACTGGGGGTTTCTATATACCAACAAGTTAGGTCAAGCATACAAATATATCTACAAACTTTCCAATCACTTTGCACAACTTTGCGTTCACTTTGTATGACTTTTCACGGTACGTTAACAGGTCAAACCCCACTATGTGCCGACATCATCACCAACTTGATCTCCAAAAATAATAGAGAAATTGGAAAAATGTTCATGAACTTGAAAACATGCCTAAATGTCCATGTTTTTCTACTAAAAATAACTGACATTACAGTGAAAAAAAGATGCACGAACGTTGTCTCATATGTTTGATATGTATGTGATGAAACCAAAAAAAATTTCCCTAGCTGGTTTTCTCAGGCAGTCTCCCATGCAAGAACTAACCATGCCCGATAGAGCTTGACTTTAAACTTTGTCTCTTCACCTACCAACACTACTGGTTACGCAATTTGAAATATACTCGAGTTGGCGACTATTTCATGTTTGACACTGTTTTAAACCTGATAGCGTTTGTACGAGTAACTTCTTGAATTGACCTATGACCTCTACATGCTGCGAATAATAGTTCGCTACTTTAACGGCAATTTACGAAATATTGTTTTACGTTTTCTAACTTTTGACTATGGAACCCGTCAATATAATATCATATGTAACATTCCCAAACGAATCTACAAACGTTGCAATCGTTTTTCAAAACTTTGCAAGCAGTTTGTCTTCGATTTTCGGTTTGCAGTTGCCATAATCTGCTTATATATCTGGCATTTTCTTGACATTTACTTAATGTTTTCGAAATTTAACTGCGGGGGTTGGCATTCCAATGACTTAGGTTAAATAGACATGTAACTCCGCCAAAGTTTCGAACACTTTTAACAACTTTGCATGCTGTTTTCTATCATTTTTACGGCCAGTCAGCTCATGTGATACTCTGCTTATATAGGCTGTTTTCATCTCGCTTTTAATCATTTATATGACTTTACAACTGGGGGTTTCTATATACCAACAAGTTAGGTCAAGCATACAAATATATCTACAAACTTTCCAATCACTTTGCACAACTTTGCGTTCACTTTGTATGACTTTTCACGGTACGTTAACAGGTCAAACCCCACTATGTGCCGACATCATCACCAACTTGATCTCCAAAAATAATAGAGAAATTGGAAAAATGTTCATGAACTTGAAAACATGCCTAAATGTCCATGTTTTTCTACTAAAAATAACTGACATTACAGTGAAAAAAAGATGCACGAACGTTGTCTCATATGTTTGATATGTATGTGATGAAACCAAAAAAAATTTCCCTAGCTGGTTTTCTCAGGCAGTCTCCCATGCAAGAACTAACCATGCCCGATAGAGCTTGACTTTAAACTTTGTCTCTTCACCTACCAACACTACTGGTTACGCAATTTGAAATATACTCGAGTTGGCGACTATTTCATGTTTGACACTGTTTTAAACCTGATAGCGTTTGTACGAGTAACTTCTTGAATTGACCTATGACCTCTACATGCTGCGAATAATAGTTCGCTACTTTAACGGCAATTTACGAAATATTGTTTTACGTTTTCTAACTTTTGACTATGGAACCCGTCAATATAATATCATATGTAACATTCCCAAACGAATCTACAAACGTTGCAATCGTTTTTCAAAACTTTGCAAGCAGTTTGTCTTCGATTTGCGGTTTGCAGTTGCGATAATCTGCTTATATATCTGGCATTTTCCAGACAATTACTTAATGTTTTCGAAATTTAACTGCGGGGTTGGCATTCCAATGACTTAGGTTAAATATACATGTAACTCCGCCAACGTTTCGAACACTTTTACCAACTTTGCATGCTGTTTTCTATCATTTTTACGGCCAGTCAGCTCATGTGATACTCTGCTTATATAGGCTGTTTTCATCTCGCTTTTATTCATTTTTTTATTTGACTTTACAACTGCGGGTTTCTATATGCCAACAAGTTAGGTCAAGCATACAAATATATCTACAAACCGTCCAATCACTTTGCACAACTTTGCGTTCACTTTGTACGACTTTTCACGGTACGTTAACAGGTCAAACCCCACTATGTGCCGACATCATCACCAACTTGATCTCCAAAAATAATAGAGAAATTGGAAAAATGTACATGAACTTGAAAACATGCCTAAATTTCCATGTTTTTCTACTAAAAATAATTGACATTACAGTGAAAAAAAGAAGCACGAACGTTGTCTCATATGTTTGATATGTATGTAATGAAACCAACAAAAATTTCCCTAGGTGGTTTTCTCAGGCAGTCTCCCATGCAAGAACTAACCATGCCCGATTGAGCTTGACTTTAAACCTTGTCTCTTCACCTACCAACACTACTGGTTACGCAATTTGAAATATACTCGAGTTGCCGACTATTTCATGTTTGACACTGTTTTAAACCTGATAGCGTTTGTACGAGTAACTTCTTGAATTGACTTATGACCTCTACATGCTGCGAATAATAGTACGCTAATTTAACGGCAATTTACAAAATATTGTTTTACGTTTTCGAACTTTTGACTATGGAACCCGTCAATATAATATCATACGTAACATTCCCAAACGAATCTACAAACTTTGCAATCGTTTTCCAAAACTTTGCAAGCAGTTTGTCTTCGATTTGCGGTTTGCAGTTGCCATAATCTGCTTATATATCTGGCATTTTCTTGACTTTCACTTAATGTTTTCGAAATTTAACTGCGGGGTTGGCATTCCAATGACTTAGGTTAAATATACATGTAACTCCGCCAAAGTTTCGAACACTTTTACCAACTTTGCATGCTGTTTTCTATCATTGTTACGGCCAGACAGCTCATGTGATACTCTGCTTATATAGGCTGTTTTCATCTCGCTTTTATTCATTTATTTGACTTTACAACTGCGGGTTTCTATATACTAACAAGTTAGGTCAAGCATACAAATATATCTACAAACTTTCCAATCACTTCGCACAACTTTGCGTTCACTTTGTACGACTTTTCACGGTACGTTAACAGGTCAAACCCCACTATGTGCCGACATCATCACCAACTTGATCTCCAAAAATAATAGAGAAATTGGAAAAATGTTCATGAACTTGAAAACATGCCTAAATTTCCATGTTTTTCTACTAAAAATAATTGACATTACAGTGAAAAAAGATGCACGAACATTGTCTCATATGTTTGATATGTATGTGATGAAACCAAAAAAAAATCCCTAGCTGGTTTTCTCAGGCAGTCTCCCATGCAAGAACTAACCATGGCGATTGAGCTTGACTTTAAACTTTGTCTCTTCACCTACAAACACTACTAGTTACGCAATTTGAAATATGCCCGATCTGGCGATTATTTCATGTTTGACACTGTTTTAAACCTGATAGCGTTTGTAGGAGTAACTTCTTGAATTGACCTATGACCTCTACATGCTGCGAATAATAGTATGCTAATTTAACGGCAATTTACAAAGTATTGTTTTACGTTTTCGAACTTTTGACTATGGAACCCGTCAATATAATATCATATGTAACATTCCCCAACGAATCTACAAACTTTGCAATCGTTTTTCAAAACTTTGCAAGCAGTTTGTCTTCGATTTTCGGTTTGCAGTTGCCATAATCTGCTTATATATCTGGCATTTTCTTGACATGTACTTAATGTTTTCGAAATTTAACTGCGGGGTTGGCATTCCAATGACTTAGGTTAAATATACATGTAACTCCGCCAAAGTTTCGAACACTTTTACCAACTTTGCATGCTGTTTTCTATCATTGTTACGGCCAGACAGCTCATGTGATACTCTGCTTATATAGGCTGTTTTCATCTCGCTTTTATTCATTTATTTGACTTTACAACTGCGGGTTTCTATATAATAACAAGCTAGGTCAAGCATACAAATATATCTACACACTTTCCAATCACTTCGCACAACTTTGCATTCACTTTGTACGACTTTTCACGGTACGTTAACAGGTCAAACCCCACTATGTGCCGACATCATCACCAACTTGATCTCCAAAAATAATAGAGAAATTGGAAAAATGTTCATAAACATAAAAACATGCCTAAATTTCCATGTTTTTCTACTAAAAATAATTGACATTACAGTGAAAAAAAGATGCACGAACATGGTCTCATATGTTTGATATGTATGTGATGAAACGAAAAAAAAAATCCCTAGCTGGTTTTCTCAGGCAGTCTCCCATGCAAGAACTAACCATGCCGATTGAGCTTGACTTTAAACTTTGTCTCTTCACCTACCAACACTACTAGTTACGCAATTCGAAATATGCCCGATCTGGCGACTATTTCATGTTTGACACTGTTTTAAACCTGATAGCGTTTGTAGGAGTAACTTCTTGAATTGACCTATGACCTCTACATGCTGCGAATAATAGTACGCTAATTTAACGGCAATTTACAAAGTATTGTTTTACGTTTTCGAACTTTTGACTATGGAACCCGTCAATATAATATCATATGTAACATTCCCAAACGAATCTACAAACTTTGCAATCGCTTTTCAAAACTTTGCAAGCAGTTTGTCTTCGATTTGCGGTTTGCAGTTGCCATAATCTGCTTATATATCTGGCATTTTCTTGACTTTCACTTAATGTTTTCGAAATTTAACTGCGGGGTTGGCATTCCAATGACTTAGGTTAAATATACATGTAACTCCGCCAAAGTTTCGAACACTTTTACCAACTTTGCATGCTGTTTTCTATCATTGTTACGGCCAGACAGCTCATGTGATACTCTGCTTATATAGGCTGTTTTCATCTCGCTTTTATTCATTTATTTGACTTTACAACTGCGGGTTTCTATATACTAACAAGTTAGGTCAAGCATACAAATATATCTACAAACTTTCCAATCACTTCGCACAACTTTGCGTTCACTTTGTACGACTTTTCACGGTACGTTAACAGGTCAAACCCCACTATGTGCCGACATCATCACCAACTTGATCTCCAAAAATAATAGAGAAATTGGAAAAATGTTCATGAACTTGAAAACATGCCTAAATTTCCATGTTTTTCTACTAAAAATAATTGACATTACAGTGAAAAAAGATGCACGAACATTGTCTCATATGTTTGATATGTATGTGATGAAACCAAAAAAAAAATCCCTAGCTGGTTTTCTCAGGCAGTCTCCCATGCAAGAACTAACCATGGCGATTGAGCTTGACTTTAAACTTTGTCTCTTCACCTACAAACACTACTAGTTACGCAATTTGAAATATGCCCGATCTGGCGATTATTTCATGTTTGACACTGTTTTAAACCTGATAGCGTTTGTAGGAGTAACTTCTTGAATTGACCTATGACCTCTACATGCTGCGAATAATAGTATGCTAATTTAACGGCAATTTACAAAGTATTGTTTTACGTTTTCGAACTTTTGACTATGGAACCCGTCAATATAATATCATATGTAACATTCCCCAACGAATCTACAAACTTTGCAATCGTTTTTCAAAACTTTGCAAGCAGTTTGTCTTCGATTTTCGGTTTGCAGTTGCCATAATCTGCTTATATATCTGGCATTTTCTTGACATGTACTTAATGTTTTCGAAATTTAACTGCGGGGTTGGCATTCCAATGACTTAGGTTAAATATACATGTAACTCCGCCAAAGTTTCGAACACTTTTACCAACTTTGCATGCTGTTTTCTATCATTGTTACGGCCAGACAGCTCATGTGATACTCTGCTTATATAGGCTGTTTTCATCTCGCTTTTATTCATTTATTTGACTTTACAACTGCGGGTTTCTATATAATAACAAGCTAGGTCAAGCATACAAATATATCTACACACTTTCCAATCACTTCGCACAACTTTGCATTCACTTTGTACGACTTTTCACGGTACGTTAACAGGTCAAACCCCACTATGTGCCGACATCATCACCAACTTGATCTCCAAAAATAATAGAGAAATTGGAAAAATGTTCATAAACATAAAAACATGCCTAAATTTCCATGTTTTTCTACTAAAAATAATTGACATTACAGTGAAAAAAAGATGCACGAACATGGTCTCATATGTTTGATATGTATGTGATGAAACGAAAAAAAAAATCCCTAGCTGGTTTTCTCAGGCAGTCTCCCATGCAAGAACTAACCATGCCGATTGAGCTTGACTTTAAACTTTGTCTCTTCACCTACCAACACTACTAGTTACGCAATTCGAAATATGCCCGATCTGGCGACTATTTCATGTTTGACACTGTTTTAAACCTGATAGCGTTTGTAGGAGTAACTTCTTGAATTGACCTATGACCTCTACATGCTGCGAATAATAGTACGCTAATTTAACGGCAATTTACAAAGTATTGTTTTACGTTTTCGAACTTTTGACTATGGAACCCGTCAATATAATATCATATGTAACATTCCCAAACGAATCTACAAACTTTGCAATCGCTTTTCAAAACTTTGCAAGCAGTTTGTCTTCGATTTTCGGTTTGCAGTTGCCATAATCTGCTTATATATCTGGCATTTTCTTGACTTTCACTTAATGTTTTCGAAATTTAACTGCGGGGTTGGCATTCCAATGACTTAGGTTAAATATACCTGTAACTCCGCCAAAGTTTCGAACACTTTTACCAACTTTGCATGCTGTTTTCTATCATTGTTACGGCCAGACAGCTCATGTGATACTCTGCTTATATAGGCTGTTTTCATCTCGCTTTTATTCATTTATTTGACTTTACAACTGCGAGTTTCTATATACTAACAAGTTAGGTCAAGCATACAAATATATCTACAAACTTTCCAATCACTTCGCACAACTTTGCGTTCACTTTGTACGACTTTTCACGGTACGTTAACAGGTCAAACCCCACTATGTGCCGACATCATCACCAACTTGATCTCCAAAAATAATAGAGAAATTGGAAAAATGTTCATGAACTTGAAAACATGCCTAAATTTCCATGTTTTTCTACTAAAAATAATTGACATTACAGTGAAAAAAAGATGCACGAACATTGTCTCATATGTTTGATATGTATGTGATGAAACCAAAAAAAAAATCCCTAGCTGGTTTTCTCAGGCAGTCTCCCATGCAAGAACTAACCATGGCGATTGAGCTTGACTTTAAACTTTGTCTCTTCACCTACCAACACTACTAGTTACGCAATTTGAAATATGCCCGATCTGGCGATTATTTCATGTTTGACACTGTTTTAAACCTGATAGCGTTTGTAGGAGTAACTTCTTGAATTGACCTATGACCTCTACATGCTGCGAATAATAGTATGCTAATTTAACGGCAATTTACAAAGTATTGTTTTACGTTTTCGAACTTTTGACTATGGAACCCGTCAATATAATATCATATGTAACATTCCCCAACGAATCTACAAACTTTGCAATCGTTTTTCAAAACTTTGCAAGCAGTTTGTCTTCGATTTTCGGTTTGCAGTTGCCATAATCTGCTTATATATCTGGCATTTTCTTGACATTTACTTAATGTTTTCGAAATTTAACTGCGGGGTTGGCATTCCAATGACTTAGGTTAAATATACATGTAACTCCGCCAAAGTTTCGAACACTTTTACCAACTTTGCATGCTGTTTTCTATCATTGTTACGGCCAGACAGCTCATGTGATACTCTGCTTATATAGGCTGTTTTCATCTCGCTTTTATTCATATATTTGACTTTACAACTGCGGGTTTCTATATAATAACAAGCTAGGTCAAGCATACAAATATATCTACACACTTTCCAATCACTTCGCACAACTTTGCATTCACTTTGTACGACTTTTCACGGTACGTTAACAGGTCAAACCCCACTATGTGCCGACATCATCACCAACTTGATCTCCAAAAATAATAGAGAAATTGGAAAAATGTTCATAAACATAAAAACATGCCTAAATTTCCATGTTTTTCTACTAAAAATAATTGACATTACAGTGAAAAAAAGATGCACGAACATGGTCTCATATGTTTGATATGTATGTGATGAAACGAAAAAAAAAATCCCTAGCTGGTTTTCTCAGGCAGTCTCCCATGCAAGAACTAACCATGCCGATTGAGCTTGACTTTAAACTTTGTCTCTTCACCTACCAACACTACTAGTTACGCAATTTGAAATATGCCCGATCTGGCGACTATTTCATGTTTGACACTGTTTTAAACCTGATAGCGTTTGTAGGAGTAACTTCTTGAATTGACCTATGACCTCTACATGCTGCGAATAATAGTACGCTAATTTAACGGCAATTTACAAAGTATTGTTTTACGTTTTCGAACTTTTGACTATGGAACCCGTCAATATAATATCATATGTAACATTCCCAAACGAATCTACAAACTTTGCAATCGCTTTTCAAAACTTTGCAAGCAGTTTGTCTTCGATTTTCGGTTTGCAGTTGCCATAATCTGCTTATATATCTGGCATTTTCTTGACTTTCACTTAATGTTTTCGAAATTTAACTGCGGGGTTGGCATTCCAATGACTTAGGTTAAATATACATGTAACTCCGCCAAAGTTTCGAACACTTTTACCAACTTTGCATGCTGTTTTCTATCATTGTTACGGCCAGACAGCTCATGTGATACTCTGCTTATATAGGCTGTTTTCATCTCGCTTTTATTCATTTATTTGACTTTACAACTGCGAGTTTCTATATACTAACAAGTTAGGTCAAGCATACAAATATATCTACAAACTTTCCAATCACTTCGCACAACTTTGCGTTCACTTTGTACGACTTTTCACGGTACGTTAACAGGTCAAACCCCACTATGTGCCGACATCATCACCAACTTGATCTCCAAAAATAATAGAGAAATTGGAAAAATGTTCATGAACTTGAAAACATGCCTAAATTTCCATGTTTTTCTACTAAAAATAATTGACATTACAGTGAAAAAAAGATGCACGAACATTGTCTCATATGTTTGATATGTATGTGATGAAACCAAAAAAAAAATCCCTAGCTGGTTTTCTCAGGCAGTCTCCCATGCAAGAACTAACCATGGCGATTGAGCTTGACTTTAAACTTTGTCTCTTCACCTACCAACACTACTAGTTACGCAATTTGAAATATGCCCGATCTGGCGATTATTTCATGTTTGACACTGTTTTAAACCTGATAGCGTTTGTAGGAGTAACTTCTTGAATTGACCTATGACCTCTACATGCTGCGAATAATAGTATGCTAATTTAACGGCAATTTACAAAGTATTGTTTTACGTTTTCGAACTTTTGACTATGGAACCCGTCAATATAATATCATATGTAACATTCCCCAACGAATCTACAAACTTTGCAATCGTTTTTCAAAACTTTGCAAGCAGTTTGTCTTCGATTTTCGGTTTGCAGTTGCCATAATCTGCTTATATATCTGGCATTTTCTTGACATTTACTTAATGTTTTCGAAATTTAACTGCGGGGTTGGCATTCCAATGACTTAGGTTAAATATACATGTAACTCCGCCAAAGTTTCGAACACTTTTACCAACTTTGCATGCTGTTTTCTATCATTGTTACGGCCAGACAGCTCATGTGATACTCTGCTTATATAGGCTGTTTTCATCTCGCTTTTATTCATTTATTTGACTTTACAACTGCGGGTTTCTATATACTAACAAGCTAGGTCAAGCATACAAATATATCTACACACTTTCCAATCACTTCGCACAACTTTGCATTCACTTTGTACGACTTTTCACGGTACGTTAACAGGTCAAACCCCACTATGTGCCGACATCATCACCAACTTGATCTCCAAAAATAATAGAGAAATTGGAAAAATGTTCATAAACATAAAAACATGCCTAAATTTCCATGTTTTTCTACTAAAAATAATTGACATTACAGTGAAAAAAAGATGCACGAACATGGTCTCATATGTTTGATATGTATGTGATGAAACCAAAAAAAAAATCCCTAGCTGGTTTTCTCAGGCAGTCTCCCATGCAAGAACTAACCATGCCGATTGAGCTTGACTTTAAACTTTGTCTCTTCACCTACCAACACTACTAGTTACGCAATTCGAAATATGCCCGATCTGGCGACTATTTCATGTTTGACACTGTTTTAAACCTGATAGCGTTTGTAGGAGTAACTTCTTGAATTGACCTATGACCTCTACATGCTGGGAATAATAGTACGCTAATTTAACGGCAATTTACAAAGTATTGTTTTACGTTTTCGAACTTTTGACTATGGAACCCGTCAATATAATATCATATGTAACATTCCCAAACGAATCTACAAACTTTGCAATCGTTTTTCAAAACTTTGCAAGCAGTTTGTCTTCGATTTTCGGTTTGCAGTTGCCATAATCTGCTTATATATCTGGCATTTTCTTGACATTTACTTAATGTTTTCGAAATTTAACTGCGGGGGTTGGCATTCCAATGACTTAGGTTAAATAGACATGTAACTCCGCCAAAGTTTCGAACACTTTTAACAACTTTGCATGCTGTTTTCTATCATTTTTACGGCCAGTCAGCTCATGTGATACTCTGCTTATATAGGCTGTTTTCATCTCGCTTTTAATCATTTATATGACTTTACAACTGGGGGTTTCTATATACCAACAAGTTAGGTCAAGCATACAAATATATCTACAAACTTTCCAATCACTTTGCACAACTTTGCGTTCACTTTGTATGACTTTTCACGGTACGTTAACAGGTCAAACCCCACTATGTGCCGACATCATCACCAACTTGATCTCCAAAAATAATAGAGAAATTGGAAAAATGTTCATGAACTTGAAAACATGCCTAAATGTCCATGTTTTTCTACTAAAAATAACTGACATTACAGTGAAAAAAAGATGCACGAACGTTGTCTCATATGTTTGATATGTATGTGATGAAACCAAAAAAAATTTCCCTAGCTGGTTTTCTCAGGCAGTCTCCCATGCAAGAACTAACCATGCCCGATAGAGCTTGACTTTAAACTTTGTCTCTTCACCTACCAACACTACTGGTTACGCAATTTGAAATATACTCGAGTTGGCGACTATTTCATGTTTGACACTGTTTTAAACCTGATAGCGTTTGTACGAGTAACTTCTTGAATTGACCTATGACCTCTACATGCTGCGAATAATAGTTCGCTACTTTAACGGCAATTTACGAAATATTGTTTTACGTTTTCTAACTTTTGACTATGGAACCCGTCAATATAATATCATATGTAACATTCCCAAACGAATCTACAAACGTTGCAATCGTTTTTCAAAACTTTGCAAGCAGTTTGTCTTCGATTTGCGGTTTGCAGTTGCGATAATCTGCTTATATATCTGGCATTTTCCAGACAATTACTTAATGTTTTCGAAATTTAACTGCGGGGTTGGCATTCCAATGACTTAGGTTAAATATACATGTAACTCCGCCAACGTTTCGAACACTTTTACCAACTTTGCATGCTGTTTTCTATCATTTTTACGGCCAGTCAGCTCATGTGATACTCTGCTTATATAGGCTGTTTTCATCTCGCTTTTATTCATTTATTTGACTTTACAACTGCGGGTTTCTATATGCCAACAAGTTAGGTCAAGCATACAAATATATCTACAAACCGTCCAATCACTTTGCACAACTTTGCGTTCACTTTGTACGACTTTTCACGGTACGTTAACAGGTCAAACCCCACTATGTGCCGACATCATCACCAACTTGATCTCCAAAAATAATAGAGAAATTGGAAAAATGTACATGAACTTGAAAACATGCCTAAATTTCCATGTTTTTCTACTAAAAATAATTGACATTACAGTGAAAAAAAGATGCACGAACGTTGTCTCATATGTTTGATATGTATGTAATGAAACCAACAAAAATTTCCCTAGGTGGTTTTCTCAGGCAGTCTCCCATGCAAGAACTAACCATGCCCGATTGAGCTTGACTTTAAACCTTGTCTCTTCACCTACCAACACTACTGGTTACGCAATTTGAAATATACTCGAGTTGCCGACTATTTCATGTTTGACACTGTTTTAAACCTGATAGCGTTTGTACGAGTAACTTCTTGAATTGACCTATGACCTCTACATGCTGCGAATAATAGTACGCTAATTTAACGGCAATTTACAAAATATTGTTTTACGTTTTCGAACTTTTGACTATGGAACCCGTCAATATAATATCATACGTAACATTCCCAAACGAATCTACAAACTTTGCAATCGTTTTCCAAAACTTTGCAAGCAGTTTGTCTTCGATTTGCGGTTTGCAGTTGCCATAATCTGCTAATATATCTGGCATTTTCCAGACAATTACTTAATGTTTTCGAAATTTAACTGCGGGGTTGGCATTCCAATGACTTAGGTTAAATATACATGTAACTCCGCCAACGTTTCGAACACTTTTACCAACTTTGCATGCTGTTTTCTATCATTTTTACGGCCAGACAGCTCATGTGATACTCTGCTTATATAGGCTGTTTTCATCTCGCTTTTATTCATTTATTTTATTTTACAACTGCGGGTTTCTATATACCAACAAGTTAGGTCAAGCATACAAATATATCTACAAACTTTCCAATCACTTTGCACAACTTTGCGTTCACTTTGTATGACTTTTCACGGTACGTTAACAGGTCAAACCCCACTATGTGCCGACATCATCACCAACTTGATCTCCAAAAATAATAGAGAAATTGGAAAAATGTACATGAACTTGAAAACATGCCTAAATTTCCATGTTTTCCTACTAAAAATAATTGACATTACAGTGAAAAATAGATGCACGAACGTTGTCTCATATGTTTGATATGTATGTGATGAAACCAAAAAAAAATTCCCTAGCTGGTTTTCTCAGGCAGTCTCCCATGCAAGAACTAACCATGCCCGATTGAGCTTGACTTTAAACTTTGTCTCTTCACCTACCAACACTACTGGTTACGCAATTTGAAATATAGTCGATCTGGCGACTATTTCATGCTTGACACTGTTTTAAACCTGATAGCGTTTGTACGAGTAACTTCTTGAATTGACCTATGACATCTTCATGCTGCGAATAATAGTACGCTAATGTAACGGCAATTTACAAAATATTGTTTTACGTTTTCGAACTTTTGACTATGGAACCCGTCAATATAATATCATACGTAACATTCCAAAACGAATCTACAAACTTTGCAATCGTTTTTCAAAACTTTGCAAGCAGTTTGTCTTCGATTTGCGGTTTGCAGTTGCCATAATCTGCTAATATATCTGGCATTTTCCAGACAATTACTTAATGTTTTCGAAATTTAACTGCGGGGTTGGCATTCCAATGAATTAGGTTAAATATACATGTAACTCCGCCAACGTTTCGAACACTTTTACCAACTTTGCATGCTGTTTTCTATCATTGTTACGGCCAGACAGCTCATGTGATACTCTGCTTATATAGGCTGTTTTCATCTCGCTTTTATTCATTTATTTGACTTTACAACTGCGGGTTTCTATATGCCAACAAGTTAGGTCAAGCATACAAATATATCTACAAACTTTCCAATCACTTTGCACAACTTTGCGTTCACTTTGTACGACTTTTCACAGTACGTTAACAGGTCAAACCCCACTATGTGCCGACATCATCACCAACTTGATCTCCAAAAATAATAGAGAAATTGGAAAAAAGTTCATGAACTTGAAAACATGCCTAAATGTCCATGTTTTTCTACTAAAAATAATTGACATTACAGTGAAAAAAAGATGCACGAACGTTGTCTCATATGTTTGATATGTATGTGATGAAACAAACAAAAATTTCCCTAGCTGGTTTTCTCAGGCAGTCTCCCATGCAAGAACTAACCATGCCCGATTGAGCTTGACTTTAAACTTTGTCTCTTCACCTACCAACACTACTGGTTACGCAATTTGAAATACACTCGATCTGGCGACTATTTCATGTTTGACACTGTTTTAAACCTGATAGCGTTTGTACGAGTAACTTCTTGAATTGACCTATGACCTCTACATGCTGCGAATAATAGTACGCTAATTTAACGGCAATTTACAAAATATTGTTTTACGTTTTCGAACTTTTGACTATGGAACCCGTCACTATAATATCATATGTAACATTCCCAAACGAATCTACAAACTTTGCAATCGTTTTTCAAAACTTTGCAAGCAGTTTGTCTTCGATTTTCGGTTTGCAGTTGCCATAATCTGCTCATATATCTGGCATTTTCTTGACTTTTACTTAATGTTTTCGAATTTAACTGCGGGGTTGGCATTCCAATGACTTAGGATAAATATACATGTAACTCCGCCAAAGTTTCGAACACTTTTACCAAATTTGCATGGTGTTTTCTATCATTTATACGGCCAGTCAGCTCATGTGATACTCTGCTTATATAGGCTGTTTTCATCTCGCTTTTATTCATTTATTTGACTTTACAACTGCGGGTTTCTATATGCCAACAAGTTAGGTCAAGCATACAAATATATCTACAAACTTTCCAATCACTTTGCACAACTTTGCGTTCACTTTGTATGACTTTTCACGGTACGTTAACAGGTCAAACCCCACTATGTGCCGACATCATCACCAACTTGATTTCCAAAAATAATAGAGAAATTGGAAAAAAGTTCATGAACTTGAAAACATGCCTAAATTTCCATGTTTTTCGACTAAAAATAATTGACATTACAGTGAAAAAAAGATGCACGAACGTTGTCTCATATGTTTGATATGTATGTGATGTAACAAACAAAAATTTCCCTAGCTGGTTTTCTCAGGCAGTCTCCCATGCAAGAACTAACCATGCCCGATTGAGCTTGACTTTGAACTTTGTCTCTTCACCTACCAACACTACTGGTTACGCAATTTGAAATATACTCGAGTTGGCGACTATTTCATGTTTGATACTGTTTTAAACCTGATAGCGTTTGTACGAGTAACTTCTTGAATTGACCTATGACCTCTACATGCTGCGAATAATAGTACGCTAATTTAACGGCAATTTACAAAGTATTGTTTTACGTTTTCGAACTTTTGACTATGGAACCCGTCACTATAATATCATATGTAACATTCCCAAACGAATCTACAAACTTTGCAATCGTTTTTCAAAACTTTGCAAGCAGTTTGTCTTCGATTTTCGGTTTGCAGTTGCCATAATCTGCTCATATATCTGGCATTTTCTTGACTTTTACTTAATGTTTTCGAATTTAACTGCGGGGTTGGCATTCCAATGACTTAGGTTAAATATACATGTAACTCCGCCAAAGTTTCGAACACTTTTACCAAATTTGCATGGTGTTTTCTATCATTTATACGGCCAGTCAGCTCATGTGATACTCTGCTTATATAGGCTGTTTTCATCTCGCTTTTATTCATTTATTTGACTTTACAACTGCGGGTTTCTATATGCCAACAAGTTAGGTCAAGCATACAAATATATCTACAAACTTTCCAATCACTTTGCACAACTTTGCGTTCACTTTGTATGACTTTTCACGGTACGTTAACAGGTCAAACCCCACTATGTGCCGACATCATCACCAACTTGATTTCCAAAAATAATAGAGAAATTGGAAAAAAGTTCATGAACTTGAAAACATGCCTAAATTTCCATGTTTTTCGACTAAAAATAATTGACATTACAGTGAAAAAAAGATGCACGAACGTTGTCTCATATGTTTGATATGTATGTGATGTAACAAACAAAAATTTCCCTAGCTGGTTTTCTCAGGCAGTCTCCCATGCAAGAACTAACCATGCCCGATTGAGCTTGACTTTAAACTTTGTCTCTTCACCTACCAACACTACTGGTTACGCAATTTGAAATATACTCGAGTTGGCGACTATTTCATGTTTGATACTGTTTTAAACCTGATAGCGTTTGTACGAGTAACTTCTTGAATTGACCTATGACCTCTACATGCTGCGAATAATAGTTCGCTACTTTAACGGCAATTTACGAAATATTGTTTTACGTTTTCTAACTTTTGACTATGGAACCCGTCAATATAATATCATATGTAACATTCCCAAACGAATCTACAAACGTTGCAATCGTTTTTCAAAACTTTGCAAGCAGTTTGTCTTCGATTTGCGGTTTGCAGTTGCGATAATCTGCTTATATATCTGGCATTTTCCAGACAATTACTTAATGTTTTCGAAATTTAACTGCGGGGTTGGCATTCCAATGACTTAGGTTAAATATACATGTAACTCCGCCAACGTTTCGAACACTTTTACCAACTTTGCATGCTGTTTTCTATCATTTTTACGGCCAGTCAGCTCATGTGATACTCTGCTTATATAGGCTGTTTTCATCTCGCTTTTATTCATTTATTTGACTTTACAACTGCGGGTTTCTATATGCCAACAAGTTAGGTCAAGCATACAAATATATCTACAAACTTTCCAATCACTTTGCACAACTTTGCGTTCACTTTGTATGACTTTTCACGGTACGTTAACAGGTCAAACCCCACTATGTGCCGACATCATCACCAACTTGATCTCCAAAAATAATAGAGAAATTGGAAAAAAGTTCATGAACTTGAAAACATGCCTAAATTTCCATGTTTTTCGACTAACAATAATTGACATTACAGTGAAAAAAAGATGCACGAACGTTGTCTCATATGTTTGATATGTATGTGATGAAACAAACAAAAATTTCCCTAGCTGGTTTTCTCAGGCAGTCTCCCATGCAAGAACTAACCATGCCCGATTGAGCTTGACTTTAAACTTTGTCTCTTCACCTACCAACACTACTGGTTATGCAATTTGAAATATACTCGATCTGGCGACTATTTCATGTTTGACACTGTTTTAAACCTGATAGCGTTTGTACGAGTAACTTCTTGAATTGACCTATGACCTCTACATGCTGCGAATAATAGTACGCTAATTTAACGGCAATTTACAAAATATTGTTTTACGTTCTCGAACTTTTGACTATGGAACCCGTCAATATAATATTATATGTAACATTCCCAAACGAATCTACAAACTTTGCAATCGTTTTTCAAAACTTTGCAAGCAGTTTGACTTCGATTTGCGGTTTGCAGTTGCCATAATCTGCTAATATATCGGGCATTTTCCAGACAATTACTTAATGTTTTCGAAATTTAACTGCGGGGTTGGCATTCCAATGGCTTAGGTTAAATATACATGTAACTCCGCCAAAGTTTCGAACACTTTTACCAAATTTGCATGGTGTTTTCTATCATTTATACGGCCAGTCAGCTCATGTGATACTCTGCTTATATAGGCTGTTTTCATCTCGCTTTTATTCATTTATTTGACTTTACAACTGCGGGTTTCTATATGCCAACAAGTTAGGTCAAGCATACAAATATATCTACAAACTTTCCAATCACTTTGCTCAACTTTGCGTTCACTTTGTATGACTTTTCACGGTACGTTAACAGGTCAAACCCCACTATGTGCCGACATCATCACCAACTTGATCTCCAAAAATAATAGAGAAATTGGAAAAAAGTTCATGAACTTGAAAACATGCCTAAATTTCCATGTTTTTCGACTAAAAATAATTGACATTACAGTGAAAAAAAGATGCACGAACGTTGTCTCATATGTTTGATATGTATGTGATGTAACAAACAAAAATTTCCCTAGCTGGTTTTCTCAGGCAGTCTCCCATGCAAGAACTAACCATGCCCGATTGAGCTTGACTTTGAACTTTGTCTCTTCACCTACCAACACTACTGGTTACGCAATTTGATATATACTCGATCTGGCGACTATTTCATGTTTGACACTGTTTTAAACCTGATAGCGTTTGTACGAGTAACTTCTTGAATTGACCTATGACCTCTACATGCTGCGAATAATAGTACGCTAATTTAACGGCAATTTACAAAGTATTGTTTTACGTTTTCGAACTTTTGACTATGGAACCCGTCAATATAATATCATATGTAACATTCCCAAACGAATCTACAAACTTTGCAATCGTTTTTCAAAACTTTGCAAGCAGTTTGTCTTCGATTTTCGGTTTGCAGTTGCCATAATCTGCTTATATATCTGGCATTTTCTTGACTTTTACTTAATGTTTTCGAAATTTAACTGCGGGGTTGGCATTCCAATGACTTAGGTTAAATATACATGTAACTCCGCCAAAGTTTCGAACACTTTTAACAACTTTGCATGCTGTTTTCTATCATTTTTACGGCCAGTCAGCTCATGTGATACTCTGCTTATATAGGCTGTTTTCATCTCGCTTTTATTCATTTATTTGACTTTACAACTGCGGATTTCTATATACCAACAAGTTAGGTCAAGCATACAAATATATCTACAAACTTTCCAATCACTTTGCACAACTTTGCGTTCACTTTGTATGACTTTTCACGGTACGTTAACAGGTCAAACCCCACTATGTGCCGACATCATCACCAACTTGATCTCCAAAAATAATAGAGAAATTGGAAAAAATGTTCATGAACTTGAAAACATGCCTAAATGTCCATGTTTTTCTACTAAAAATAATTGACATTACAGTGAAAAAAAGATGCACGAACGTTGTCTCATATGTTTGATATGTATGTGATGAAACAAACATAAGTTTCCCTAGCTGGTTTTCTCAGGCAGTCTCCCATGCAAGAACTAACCATGCCCGATTGAGCTTGACTTTAAACTTTGTCTCTTCACCTACCAACACTACTGGTTATGCAATTTGAAATATACTCGATCTGGCGACTATTTCATGTTTGACACTATTTTAAACCTGATAGCGTTTGTACGAGTAACTTCTTGAATTGACCTATGACCTCTACATGCTGCGAATAATAGTACGCTAATTTAACGGCAATTTACAAAATATTGTTTTACGTTTTCGAACTTTTGACTATGGAACCCGTCAATATAATATCATATGTAACATTCCCAAACGAATCTACAAACTTTGCAATCGTTTTTCAAAACTTTGCAAGCAGTTTGACTTCGATTTGCGGTTTGCAGTTGCCATAATCTGCTAATATATCGGGCATTTTCCAGACAATTACTTAATGTTTTCGAAATTTAACTGCGGGGTTGGCATTCCAATGACTTAGGTTAAATATACATGTAACTCCGCCAAAGTTTCGAACACTTTTAACAACTTTGCATGCTGTTTTCTATCATTTTTACGGCCAGTCAGCTCATGTGATACTCTGCTTATATAGGCTGTTTTCATCTCGCTTTTATTCATTTATTTGACTTTACAACTGCGGATTTCTATATACCAACAAGTTAGGTCAAGCATACAAATATATCTACAAACTTTCCAATCACTTTGCACAACTTTGCGTTCACTTTGTATGACTTTTCACGGTACGTTAACAGGTCAAACCCCACTATGTGCCGACATCATCACCAACTTGATCTCCAAAAATAATAGAGAAATTGGAAAAAATGTTCATGAACTTGAAAACATGCCTAAATGTCCATGTTTTTCTACTAAAAATAATTGACATTACAGTGAAAAAAATATGCACGAACGTTGTCTCATATGTTTGATATGTATGTGATGAAACAAACATAAGTTTCCCTAGCTGGTTTTCTCAGGCAGTCTCCCATGCAAGAACTAACCATGCCCGATTGAGCTTGACTTTAAACTTTGTCTCTTCACCTACCAACACTACTGGTTATGCAATTTGAAATATACTCGATCTGGCGACTATTTCATGTTTGACACTATTTTAAACCTGATAGCGTTTGTACGAGTAACTTCTTGAATTGACCTATGACCTCTACATGCTGCGAATAATAGTACGCTAATTTAACGGCAATTTACAAAATATTGTTTTACGTTTTCGAACTTTTGACTATGGAACCCGTCAATATAATATCATATGTAACATTCCCAAACGAATCTACAAACTTTGCAATCGTTTTTCAAAACTTTGCAAGCAGTTTGACTTCGATTTGCGGTTTGCAGTTGCCATAATCTGCTAATATATCGGGCATTTTCCAGACAATTACTTAATGTTTTCGAAATTTAACTGCGGGGTTGGCATTCCAATGGCTTAGGTTAAATATACATGTAACTCCGCCAAAGTTTCGAACACTTTTACCAAATTTGCATGGTGTTTTCTATCATTTATACGGCCAGTCAGCTCATGTGATACTCTGCTTATATAGGCTGTTTTCATCTCGCTTTTATTCATTTATTTGACTTTACAACTGCGGGTTTCTATATGCCAACAAGTTAGGTCAAGCATACAAATATATCTACAAACTTTCCAATCACTTTGCACAACTTTGCGTTCACTTTGTATGACTTTTCACGGTACGTTATCAGGTCAAACCCCACTATGTGCCGACATCATCACCAACTTGATCTCCAAAAATAATAGAGAAATTGGAAAAAATGTTCATGAACTTGAAAACATGCCTAAATGTCCATGTTTTTCTACTAAAAATAATTGACATTACAGTGAAAAAAAGATGCACGAACGTTGTCTCATATGTTTGATATGTATGTGATGAAACAAACATAAGTTTCCCTAGCTGGTTTTCTCAGGCAGTCTCCCATGCAAGAACTAACCATGCCCGATTGAGCTTGACTTTAAACTTTGTCTCTTCACCTACCAACACTACTGGTTATGCAATTTGAAATATACTCGATCTGGCGACTATTTCATGTTTGACACTATTTTAAACCTGATAGCGTTTGTACGAGTAACTTCTTGAATTGACCTATGACCTCTACATGCTGCGAATAATAGTACGCTAATTTAACGGCAATTTACAAAATATTGTTTTACGTTTTCGAACTTTTGACTATGGAACCCGTCAATATAATATCATATGTAACATTCCCAAACGAATCTACAAACTTTGCAATCGTTTTTCAAAACTTTGCAAGCAGTTTGACTTCGATTTGCGGTTTGCAGTTGCCATAATCTGCTAATATATCGGGCATTTTCCAGACAATTACTTAATGTTTTCGAAATTTAACTGCGGGGTTGGCATTCCAATGACTTAGGTTAAATATACATGTAACTCCGCCAAAGTTTCGAACACTTTTAACAACTTTGCATGCTGTTTTCTATCATT
Organism: Saccoglossus kowalevskii; assembly: GCF_978046115.1. Lineage (NCBI taxonomy): Eukaryota > Metazoa > Hemichordata > Enteropneusta > Harrimaniidae > Saccoglossus > Saccoglossus kowalevskii. The sequence goes on along the minus strand of NC_140643.1, from coordinate 4,851,299 downwards.
TTTACGGCCAGTCAGCTCATGTGATACTCTGCTTATATAGGCTGTTTTCATCTCGCTTTTATTCATTTATTTGACTTTACAACTGCGGATTTCTATATACCAACAAGTTAGGTCAAGCATACAAATATATCTACAAACTTTCCAATCACTTTGCACAACTTTGCGTTCACTTTGTATGACTTTTCACGGTACGTTAACAGGTCAAACCCCACTATGTGCCGACATCATCACCAACTTGATCTCCAAAAATAATAGAGAAATTGGAAAAAATGTTCATGAACTTGAAAACATGCCTAAATGTCCATGTTTTTCTACTAAAAATAATTGACATTACAGTGAAAAAAATATGCACGAACGTTGTCTCATATGTTTGATATGTATGTGATGAAACAAACATAAGTTTCCCTAGCTGGTTTTCTCAGGCAGTCTCCCATGCAAGAACTAACCATGCCCGATTGAGCTTGACTTTAAACTTTGTCTCTTCACCTACCAACACTACTGGTTATGCAATTTGAAATATACTCGATCTGGCGACTATTTCATGTTTGACACTATTTTAAACCTGATAGCGTTTGTACGAGTAACTTCTTGAATTGACCTATGACCTCTACATGCTGCGAATAATAGTACGCTAATTTAACGGCAATTTACAAAATATTGTTTTACGTTTTCGAACTTTTGACTATGGAACCCGTCAATATAATATCATATGTAACATTCCCAAACGAATCTACAAACTTTGCAATCGTTTTTCAAAACTTTGCAAGCAGTTTGACTTCGATTTGCGGTTTGCAGTTGCCATAATCTGCTAATATATCGGGCATTTTCCAGACAATTACTTAATGTTTTCGAAATTTAACTGCGGGGTTGGCATTCCAATGGCTTAGGTTAAATATACATGTAACTCCGCCAAAGTTTCGAACACTTTTACCAAATTTGCATGGTGTTTTCTATCATTTATACGGCCAGTCAGCTCATGTGATACTCTGCTTATATAGGCTGTTTTCATCTCGCTTTTATTCATTTATTTGACTTTACAACTGCGGGTTTCTATATGCCAACAAGTTAGGTCAAGCATACAAATATATCTACAAACTTTCCAATCACTTTGCTCAACTTTGCGTTCACTTTGTATGACTTTTCACGGTACGTTAACAGGTCAAACCCCACTATGTGCCGACATCATCACCAACTTGATCTCCAAAAATAATAGAGAAATTGGAAAAAAGTTCATGAACTTGAAAACATGCCTAAATTTCCATGTTTTTCGACTAAAAATAATTGACATTACAGTGAAAAAAAGATGCACGAACGTTGTCTCATATGTTTGATATGTATGTGATGTAAGAAACAAAAATTTCCCTAGCTGGTTTTCTCAGGCAGTCTCCCATGCAAGAACTAACCATGCCCGATTGAGCTTGACTTTGAACTTTGTCTCTTCACCTACCAACACTACTGGTTACGCAATTTGAAATATACTCGATCTGGCGACTATTTCATGTTTGACACTGTTTTAAACCTGATAGCGTTTGTACGAGTAACTTATTGAATTGACCTATGACCTCTACATGCTGCGAATAATAGTACGCTAATTTAACGGCAATTTACAAAGTATTGTTTTACGTTTTCGAACTGTTGACTATGGAACCCGTCAATATAATATCATATGTAACATTCCCAAACGAATCTACAAACTTTGCAATCGTTTTTCAAAACTTTGCAAGCAGTTTGTCTTCGATTTTCGGTTTGCAGTTGCCATAATCTGCTTATATATCTGGCATTTTCTTGACTTTTACTTAATGTTTTCGAAATTTAACTGCGGGGTTGGCATTCCAATGACTTAGGTTAAATATACATGTAACTCCGCCAAAGTTTCGAACACTTTTAACAACTTTGCATGCTGTTTTCTATCATTTTTACGGCCAGTCAGCTCATGTGATACTCTGCTTATATAGGCTGTTTTCATCTCGCTTTTATTCATTTATTTGACTTTACAACTGCGGATTTCTATATACCAACAAGTTAGGTCAAGCATACAAATATATCTACAAACTTTCCAATCACTTTGCACAACTTTGCGTTCACTTTGTATGACTTTTCACGGTACGTTAACAGGTCAAACCCCACTATGTGCCGACATCATCACCAACTTGATCTCCAAAAATAATAGAGAAATTGGAAAAAATGTTCATGAACTTGAAAACATGCCTAAATGTCCATGTTTTTCTACTAAAAATAATTGACATTACAGTGAAAAAAAGATGCACGAACGTTGTCTCATATGTTTGATATGTATGTGATGAAACAAACATAAGTTTCCCTAGCTGGTTTTCTCAGGCAGTCTCCCATGCAAGAACTAACCATGCCCGATTGAGCTTGACTTTAAACTTTGTCTCTTCACCTACCAACACTACTGGTTATGCAATTTGAAATATACTCGATCTGGCGACTATTTCATGTTTGACACTATTTTAAACCTGATAGCGTTTGTACGAGTAACTTCTTGAATTGACCTATGACCTCTACATGCTGCGAATAATAGTACGCTAATTTAACGGCAATTTACAAAATATTGTTTTACGTTTTCGAACTTTTGACTATGGAACCCGTCAATATAATATCATATGTAACATTCCCAAACGAATCTACAAACTTTGCAATCGTTTTTCAAAACTTTGCAAGCAGTTTGACTTCGATTTGCGGTTTGCAGTTGCCATAATCTGCTAATATATCGGGCATTTTCCAGACAATTACTTAATGTTTTCGAAATTTAACTGCGGGGTTGGCATTCCAATGGCTTAGGTTAAATATACATGTAACTCCGCCAAAGTTTCGAACACTTTTACCAAATTTGCATGGTGTTTTCTATCATTTATACGGCCAGTCAGCTCATGTGATACTCTGCTTATATAGGCTGTTTTCATCTCGCTTTTATTCATTTATTTGACTTTACAACTGCGGGTTTCTATATGCCAACAAGTTAGGTCAAGCATACAAATATATCTACAAACTTTCCAATCACTTTGCTCAACTTTGCGTTCACTTTGTATGACTTTTCACGGTACGTTAACAGGTCAAACCCCACTATGTGCCGACATCATCACCAACTTGATCTCCAAAAATAATAGAGAAATTGGAAAAAAGTTCATGAACTTGAAAACATGCCTAAATTTCCATGTTTTTCGACTAAAAATAATTGACATTACAGTGAAAAAAAGATGCACGAACGTTGTCTCATATGTTTGATATGTATGTGATGTAAGAAACAAAAATTTCCCTAGCTGGTTTTCTCAGGCAGTCTCCCATGCAAGAACTAACCATGCCCGATTGAGCTTGACTTTGAACTTTGTCTCTTCACCTACCAACACTACTGGTTACGCAATTTGAAATATACTCGATCTGGCGACTATTTCATGTTTGACACTGTTTTAAACCTGATAGCGTTTGTACGAGTAACTTATTGAATTGACCTATGACCTCTACATGCTGCGAATAATAGTACGCTAATTTAACGGCAATTTACAAAGTATTGTTTTACGTTTTCGAACTTTTGACTATGGAACCCGTCAATATAATATCATATGTAACATTCCCAAACGAATCTACAAACTTTGCAATCGTTTTTCAAAACTTTGCAAGCAGTTTGTCTTCGATTTTCGGTTTGCAGTTGCCATAATCTGCTTATATATCTGGCATTTTCTTGACTTTTACTTAATGTTTTCGAAATTTAACTGCGGGGTTGGCATTCCAATGACTTAGGTTAAATATACATGTAACTCCGCCAAAGTTTCGAACACTTTTAACAACTTTGCATGCTGTTTTCTATCATTTTTACGGCCAGTCAGCTCATGTGATACTCTGCTTATATAGGCTGTTTTCATCTCGCTTTTATTCATTTATTTGACTTTACAACTGCGGATTTCTATATACCAACAAGTTAGGTCAAGCATACAAATATATCTACAAACTTTCCAATCACTTTGCACAACTTTGCGTTCACTTTGTATGACTTTTCACGGTACGTTAACAGGTCAAACCCCACTATGTGCCGACATCATCACCAACTTGATCTCCAAAAATAATAGAGAAATTGGAAAAAATGTTCATGAACTTGAAAACATGCCTAAATGTCCATGTTTTTCTACTAAAAATAATTGACATTACAGTGAAAAAAGATGCACGAACGTTGTCTCATATGTTTGATATGTATGTGATGAAACAAACATAAGTTTCCCTAGCTGGTTTTCTCAGGCTGTCTCCCATGCAAGAACTAACCATGCCCGATTGAGCTTGACTTTAAACTTTGTCTCTTCACCTACCAACACTACTGGTTACGCAATTTGAAATATACTCGAGTTGGCGACTATTTCATGTTTGATACTGTTTTAAACCTGATAGCGTTTGTACGAGTAACTTCTTGAATTGACCTATGACCTCTACATGCTGCGAATAATAGTTCGCTACTTTAACGGCAATTTACGAAATATTGTTTTACGTTTTCTAACTTTTGACTATGGAACCCGTCAATATAATATCATATGTAACATTCCCAAACGAATCTACAAACGTTGCAATCGTTTTTCAAAACTTTGCAAGCAGTTTGTCTTCGATTTGCGGTTTGCAGTTGCGATAATCTGTTTATATATCTGGCATTTTCCAGACAATTACTTAATGTTTTCGAAATTTAACTGCGGGGTTGGCATTCCAATGACTTAGGTTAAATATACATGTAACTCCGCCAACGTTTCGAACACTTTTACCAACTTTGCATGCTGTTTTCTATCATTTTTACGGCCAGTCAGCTCATGTGATACTCTGCTTATATAGGCTGTTTTCATCTCGCTTTTATTCATTTATTTGACTTTACAACTGCGGGTTTCTATATGCCAACAAGTTAGGTCAAGCATACAAATATATCTACAAACTTTCCAATCACTTTGCACAACTTTGCGTTCACTTTGTATGACTTTTCACGGTACGTTAACAGGTCAAACCCCACTATGTGCCGACATCATCACCAACTTGATCTCCAAAAATAATAGAGAAATTGGAAAAAAGTTCATGAACTTGAAAACATGCCTAAATTTCCATGTTTTTCGACTAAAAATAATTGACATTACAGTGAAAAAAAGATGCACGAACGTTGTCTCATATGTTTGATATGTATGTGATGAAACAAACAAAAATTTCCCTAGCTGGTTTTCTCAGGCAGTCTCCCATGCAAGAACTAACCATGCCCGATTGAGCTTGACTTTAAACTTTGTCTCTTCACCTACCAACACTACTGGTTATGCAATTTGAAATATACTCGATCTGGCGACTATTTCATGTTTGACACTATTTTAAACCTGATAGCGTTTGTACGAGTAACTTCTTGAATTGACCTATGACCTCTACATGCTGCGAATAATAGTACGCTAATTTAACGGCAATTTACAAAATATTGTTTTACGTTTTCGAACTTTTGACTATGGAACCCGTCAATATAATATCATATGTAACATTCCCAAACGAATCTACAAACTTTGCAATCGTTTTTCAAAACTTTGCAAGCAGTTTGACTTCGATTTGCGGTTTGCAGTTGCCTTAATCTGCTAATATATCGGGCATTTTCCAGACAATTACTTAATGTTTTCGAAATTTAACTGCGGGGTTGGCATTCCAATGGCTTAGGTTAAATATTCATGTAACTCCGCCAACGTTTCGAACACTTTTACCAACTTTGCATGCTGTTTTCTATCATTTTTACGGCCAGTCAGCTCATGTGATACTATGCTTATATAGGCTGTTTTCATCTCGCTTTTATTCATTTATTTGACTTTACAACTGCGGGTTTCTATATGCCAACAAGTTAGGTCAAGCATACAAATATATCTCCAAACTTTCCAATCACTTTGAAGAACTTTGCGTTCACTTTGTACGACTTTTCACGGTACGTTAACAGGTCAAACCCCACTATGTGCCGACATCATCACCAACTTTATCTCCAAAAATAATAGAGAAATTGGAAAAAAGTTCATGAACTTGAAAACATGCCTAAATTTCCATGTTTTTCTACTAAAAATAATTGACATTACAGTGAAAAAAAGATGCACGAACGTTGTCTCATATGTTTGATATGTATGTGAAGAAACAAACAAAAATTTCCCTAGCTGGTTTTCTCAGGCAGTCTCCCATGCAAGAACTAACCATGCCCGATTGAGCTTGACTTTAAACTTTGTCTCTTCACCTACCAACACTACTGGTTGCGCAATTTGAAATATACTCGAGTTGGCGACTATTTCATGTTTGACACTGTTTTAAACCTGATAGCGTTTGTACGAGTAACTTCTTGAATTGACCTATGACCTCTACATGCTGCGAATAATAGTACGCTAATTTAACGGCAATTTACAAAGTATTGTTTTACGTTTTCGAACTTTTGACTATGGAACCCGTCAATATAATATCATATGTAACATTCCCAAACGAATCTACAAACTTTGCAATCGTTTTTCAAAACTTTGCAAGCAGTTTGACTTCGATTTGCGGTTTGCAGTTGCCATAATCTGCTTATATATCTGGCATTTTCTTGACTTTTACTTAATGTTTTCGAAATTTAACTGCGGGGTTGGCATTCCAATGACTTAGGTTAAATATACATGTAACTCCGCCAAAGTTTCGAACACTTTTAACAACTTTGCATGCTGTTTTCTATCATTTTTACGGCCAGTCAGCTCATGTGATACTCTGCTTATATAGGCTGTTTTCATCTCGCTTTTATTCATTTATTTGACTTTACAACTGCGGATTTCTATATACCAACAAGTTAGGTCAAGCATACAAATATATCTACAAACTTTCCAATCACTTTGCACAACTTTGCGTTCACTTTGTATGACTTTTCACGGTACGTTAACAGGTCAAACCCCACTATGTGCCGACATCATCACCAACTTGATCTCCAAAAATAATAGAGAAATTGGAAAAAATGTTCATGAACTTGAAAACATGCCTAAATGTCCATGTTTTTCTACTAAAAATAATTGACATTACAGTGAAAAAAAGATGCACGAACGTTGTCTCATATGTTTGATATGTATGTGATGAAACAAACATAAGTTTCCCTAGCTGGTTTTCTCAGGCAGTCTCCCATGCAAGAACTAACCATGCCCGATTGAGCTTGACTTTAAACTTTGTCTCTTCACCTACCAACACTACTGGTTATGCAATTTGAAATATACTCGATCTGGCGACTATTTCATGTTTGACACTATTTTAAACCTGATAGCGTTTGTACGAGTAACTTCTTGAATTGACCTATGACCTCTACATGCTGCGAATAATAGTACGCTAATTTAACGGCAATTTACAAAATATTGTTTTACGTTTTCGAACTTTTGACTATGGAACCCGTCAATATAATATCATATGTAACATTCCCAAACGAATCTACAAACTTTGCAATCGTTTTTCAAAACTTTGCAAGCAGTTTGACTTCGATTTGCGGTTTGCAGTTGCCATAATCTGCTAATATATCGGGCATTTTCCAGACAATTACTTAATGTTTTCGAAATTTAACTGCGGGGTTGGCATTCCAATGGCTTAGGTTAAATATACATGTAACTCCGCCAAAGTTTCGAACACTTTTACCAAATTTGCATGGTGTTTTCTATCATTTATACGGCCAGTCAGCTCATGTGATACTCTGCTTATATAGGCTGTTTTCATCTCGCTTTTATTCATTTATTTGACTTTACAACTGCGGGTTTCTATATGCCAACAAGTTAGGTCAAGCATACAAATATATCTACAAACTTTCCAATCACTTTGCTCAACTTTGCGTTCACTTTGTATGACTTTTCACGGTACGTTAACAGGTCAAACCCCACTATTTGCCGACATCATCACCAACTTGATCTCCAAAAATAATAGAGAAATTGGAAAAAAGTTCATGAACTTGAAAACATGCCTAAATTTCCATGTTTTTCGACTAAAAATAATTGACATTACAGTGAAAAAAAGATGCACGAACGTTGTCTCATATGTTTGATATGTATGTGATGTAAGAAACAAAAATTTCCCTAGCTGGTTTTCTCAGGCAGTCTCCCATGCAAGAACTAACCATGCCCGATTGAGCTTGACTTTGAACTTTGTCTCTTCACCTACCAACACTACTGGTTACGCAATTTGAAATATACTCGATCTGGCGACTATTTCATGTTTGACACTGTTTTAAACCTGATAGCGTTTGTACGAGTAACTTATTGAATTGACCTATGACCTCTACATGCTGCGAATAATAGTACGCTAATTTAACGGCAATTTACAAAGTATTGTTTTACGTTTTCGAACTTTTGACTATGGAACCCGTCAATATAATATCATATGTAACATTCCCAAACGAATCTACAAACTTTGCAATCGTTTTTCAAAACTTTGCAAGCAGTTTGTCTTCGATTTTCGGTTTGCAGTTGCCATAATCTGCTTATATATCTGGCATTTTCTTGACTTTTACTTAATGTTTTCGAAATTTAACTGCGGGGTTGGCATTCCAATGACTTAGGTTAAATATACATGTAACTCCGCCAAAGTTTCGAACACTTTTAACAACTTTGCATGCTGTTTTCTATCATTTTTACGGCCAGTCAGCTCATGTGATACTCTGCTTATATAGGCTGTTTTCATCTCGCTTTTATTCATTTATTTGACTTTACAACTGCGGATTTCTATATACCAACAAGTTAGGTCAAGCATACAAATATATCTACAAACTTTCCAATCACTTTGCACAACTTTGCGTTCACTTTGTATGACTTTTCACGGTACGTTAACAGGTCAAACCCCACTATGTGCCGACATCATCACCAACTTGATCTCCAAAAATAATAGAGAAATTGGAAAAAATGTTCATGAACTTGAAAACATGCCTAAATGTCCATGTTTTTCTACTAAAAATAATTGACATTACAGTGAAAAAAGATGCACGAACGTTGTCTCATATGTTTGATATGTATGTGATGAAACAAACATAAGTTTCCCTAGCTGGTTTTCTCAGGCTGTCTCCCATGCAAGAACTAACCATGCCCGATTGAGCTTGACTTTAAACTTTGTCTCTTCACCTACCAACACTACTGGTTACGCAATTTGAAATATACTCGAGTTGGCGACTATTTCATGTTTGATACTGTTTTAAACCTGATAGCGTTTGTACGAGTAACTTCTTGAATTGACCTATGACCTCTACATGCTGCGAATAATAGTTCGCTACTTTAACGGCAATTTACGAAATATTGTTTTACGTTTTCTAACTTTTGACTATGGAACCCGTCAATATAATATCATATGTAACATTCCCAAACGAATCTACAAACGTTGCAATCGTTTTTCAAAACTTTGCAAGCAGTTTGTCTTCGATTTGCGGTTTGCAGTTGCGATAATCTGTTTATATATCTGGCATTTTCCAGACAATTACTTAATGTTTTCGAAATTTAACTGCGGGGTTGGCATTCCAATGACTTAGGTTAAATATACATGTAACTCCGCCAACGTTTCGAACACTTTTACCAACTTTGCATGCTGTTTTCTATCATTTTTACGGCCAGTCAGCTCATGTGATACTCTGCTTATATAGGCTGTTTTCATCTCGCTTTTATTCATTTATTTGACTTTACAACTGCGGGTTTCTATATGCCAACAAGTTAGGTCAAGCATACAAATATATCTACAAACTTTCCAATCACTTTGCACAACTTTGCGTTCACTTTGTATGACTTTTCACGGTACGTTAACAGGTCAAACCCCACTATGTGCCGACATCATCACCAACTTGATCTCCAAAAATAATAGAGAAATTGGAAAAAAGTTCATGAACTTGAAAACATGCCTAAATTTCCATGTTTTTCGACTAAAAATAATTGACATTACAGTGAAAAAAAGATGCACGAACGTTGTCTCATATGTTTGATATGTATGTGATGAAACAAACAAAAATTTCCCTAGCTGGTTTTCTCAGGCAGTCTCCCATGCAAGAACTAACCATGCCCGATTGAGCTTGACTTTAAACTTTGTCTCTTCACCTACCAACACTACTGGTTATGCAATTTGAAATATACTCGATCTGGCGACTATTTCATGTTTGACACTATTTTAAACCTGATAGCGTTTGTACGAGTAACTTCTTGAATTGACCTATGACCTCTACATGCTGCGAATAATAGTACGCTAATTTAACGGCAATTTACAAAATATTGTTTTACGTTTTCGAACTTTTGACTATGGAACCCGTCAATATAATATCATATGTAACATTCCCAAACGAATCTACAAACTTTGCAATCGTTTTTCAAAACTTTGCAAGCAGTTTGACTTCGATTTGCGGTTTGCAGTTGCCTTAATCTGCTAATATATCGGGCATTTTCCAGACAATTACTTAATGTTTTCGAAATTTAACTGCGGGGTTGGCATTCCAATGGCTTAGGTTAAATATTCATGTAACTCCGCCAACGTTTCGAACACTTTTACCAACTTTGCATGCTGTTTTCTATCATTTTTACGGCCAGTCAGCTCATGTGATACTATGCTTATATAGGCTGTTTTCATCTCGCTTTTATTCATTTATTTGACTTTACAACTGCGGGTTTCTATATGCCAACAAGTTAGGTCAAGCATACAAATATATCTCCAAACTTTCCAATCACTTTGAAGAACTTTGCGTTCACTTTGTACGACTTTTCACGGTACGTTAACAGGTCAAACCCCACTATGTGCCGACATCATCACCAACTTTATCTCCAAAAATAATAGAGAAATTGGAAAAAAGTTCATGAACTTGAAAACATGCCTAAATTTCCATGTTTTTCTACTAAAAATAATTGACATTACAGTGAAAAAAAGATGCACGAACGTTGTCTCATATGTTTGATATATATGTGAAGAAACAAACAAAAATTTCCCTAGCTGGTTTTCTCAGGCAGTCTCCCATGCAAGAACTAACCATGCCCGATTGAGCTTGACTTTAAACTTTGTCTCTTCACCTACCAACACTACTGGTTGCGCAATTTGAAATATACTCGAGTTGGCGACTATTTCATGTTTGACACTGTTTTAAACCTGATAGCGTTTGTACGAGTAACTTCTTGAATTGACCTATGACCTCTACATGCTGCGAATAATAGTACGCTAATTTAACGGCAATTTACAAAGTATTGTTTTACGTTTTCGAACTTTTGACTATGGAACCCGTCAATATAATATCATATGTAACATTCCCAAACGAATCTACAAACTTTGCAATCGTTTTTCAAAACTTTGCAAGCAGTTTGACTTCGATTTGCGGTTTGCAGTTGCCATAATCTGCTTATATATCTGGCATTTTCTTGACTTTTACTTAATGTTTTCGAAATTTAACTGCGGGGTTGGCATTCCAATGACTTAGGTTAAATATACATGTAACTCCGCCAAAGTTTCGAACACTTTTAACAACTTTGCATGCTGTTTTCTATCATTTTTACAGCCAGTCAGCTCATGTGATACTCTGCTTATATAGGCTGTTTTCATCTCGCTTTTATTCATTTATTTGACTTTACAACTGCGGATTTCTATATACCAACAAGTTAGGTCAAGCATACAAATATATCTACAAACTTTCCAATCACTTTGCACAACTTTGCGTTCACTTTGTATGACTTTTCACGGTACGTTAACAGGTCAAACCCCACTATGTGCCGACATCATCACCAACTTGATCTCCAAAAATAATAGAGAAATTGGAAAAAATGTTCATGAACTTGAAAACATGCCTAAATGTCCATGTTTTTCTACTAAAAATAATTGACATTACAGTGAAAAAAAGATGCACGAACGTTGTCTCATATGTTTGATATGTATGTGATGAAACAAACATAAGTTTCCCTAGCTGGTTTTCTCAGGCAGTCTCCCATGCAAGAACTAACCATGCCCGATTGAGCTTGACTTTAAACTTTGTCTCTTCACCTACCAACACTACTGGTTATGCAATTTGAAATATACTCGATCTGGCGACTATTTCATGTTTGACACTATTTTAAACCTGATAGCGTTTGTACGAGTAACTTCTTGAATTGACCTATGACCTCTACATGCTGCGAATAATAGTACGCTAATTTAACGGCAATTTACAAAATATTGTTTTACGTTTTCGAACTTTTGACTATGGAACCCGTCAATATAATATCATATGTAACATTCCCAAACGAATCTACAAACTTTGCAATCGTTTTTCAAAACTTTGCAAGCAGTTTGACTTCGATTTGCGGTTTGCAGTTGCCATAATCTGCTAATATATCGGGCATTTTCCAGACAATTACTTAATGTTTTCGAAATTTAACTGCGGGGTTGGCATTCCAATGGCTTAGGTTAAATATACATGTAACTCCGCCAAAGTTTCGAACACTTTTACCAAATTTGCATGGTGTTTTCTATCATTTATACGGCCAGTCAGCTCATGTGATACTCTGCTTATATAGGCTGTTTTCATCTCGCTTTTATTCATTTATTTGACTTTACAACTGCGGGTTTCTATATGCCAACAAGTTAGGTCAAGCATACAAATATATCTACAAACTTTCCAATCACTTTGCTCAACTTTGCGTTCACTTTGTATGACTTTTCACGGTACGTTAACAGGTCAAACCCCACTATTTGCCGACATCATCACCAACTTGATCTCCAAAAATAATAGAGAAATTGGAAAAAAGTTCATGAACTTGAAAACATGCCTAAATTTCCATGTTTTTCGACTAAAAATAATTGACATTACAGTGAAAAAAAGATGCACGAACGTTGTCTCATATGTTTGATATGTATGTGATGTAAGAAACAAAAATTTCCCTAGCTGGTTTTCTCAGGCAGTCTCCCATGCAAGAACTAACCATGCCCGATTGAGCTTGACTTTGAACTTTGTCTCTTCACCTACCAACACTACTGGTTACGCAATTTGAAATATACTCGATCTGGCGACTATTTCATGTTTGACACTGTTTTAAACCTGATAGCGTTTGTACGAGTAACTTATTGAATTGACCTATGACCTCTACATGCTGCGAATAATAGTACGCTAATTTAACGGCAATTTACAAAGTATTGTTTTACGTTTTCGAACTTTTGACTATGGAACCCGTCAATATAATATCATATGTAACATTCCCAAACGAATCTACAAACTTTGCAATCGTTTTTCAAAACTTTGCAAGCAGTTTGTCTTCGATTTTCGGTTTGCAGTTGCCATAATCTGCTTATATATCTGGCATTTTCTTGACTTTTACTTAATGTTTTCGAAATTTAACTGCGGGGTTGGCATTCCAATGACTTAGGTTAAATATACATGTAACTCCGCCAAAGTTTCGAACACTTTTAACAACTTTGCATGCTGTTTTCTATCATTTTTACGGCCAGTCAGCTCATGTGATACTCTGCTTATATAGGCTGTTTTCATCTCGCTTTTATTCATTTATTTGACTTTACAACTGCGGATTTCTATATACCAACAAGTTAGGTCAAGCATACAAATATATCTACAAACTTTCCAATCACTTTGCACAACTTTGCGTTCACTTTGTATGACTTTTCACGGTACGTTAACAGGTCAAACCCCACTATGTGCCGACATCATCACCAACTTGATCTCCAAAAATAATAGAGAAATTGGAAAAAATGTTCATGAACTTGAAAACATGCCTAAATGTCCATGTTTTTCTACTAAAAATAATTGACATTACAGTGAAAAAAGATGCACGAACGTTGTCTCATATGTTTGATATGTATGTGATGAAACAAACATAAGTTTCCCTAGCTGGTTTTCTCAGGCTGTCTCCCATGCAAGAACTAACCATGCCCGATTGAGCTTGACTTTAAACTTTGTCTCTTCACCTACCAACACTACTGGTTACGCAATTTGAAATATACTCGAGTTGGCGACTATTTCATGTTTGATACTGTTTTAAACCTGATAGCGTTTGTACGAGTAACTTCTTGAATTGACCTATGACCTCTACATGCTGCGAATAATAGTTCGCTACTTTAACGGCAATTTACGAAATATTGTTTTACGTTTTCTAACTTTTGACTATGGAACCCGTCAATATAATATCATATGTAACATTCCCAAACGAATCTACAAACGTTGCAATCGTTTTTCAAAACTTTGCAAGCAGTTTGTCTTCGATTTGCGGTTTGCAGTTGCGATAATCTGTTTATATATCTGGCATTTTCCAGACAATTACTTAATGTTTTCGAAATTTAACTGCGGGGTTGGCATTCCAATGACTTAGGTTAAATATACATGTAACTCCGCCAACGTTTCGAACACTTTTACCAACTTTGCATGCTGTTTTCTATCATTTTTACGGCCAGTCAGCTCATGTGATACTCTGCTTATATAGGCTGTTTTCATCTCGCTTTTATTCATTTATTTGACTTTACAACTGCGGATTTCTATATACCAACAAGTTAGGTCAAGCATACAAATATATCTACAAACTTTCCAATCACTTTGCACAACTTTGCGTTCACTTTGTATGACTTTTCACGGTACGTTAACAGGTCAAACCCCACTATGTGCCGACATCATCACCAACTTGATCTCCAAAAATAATAGAGAAATTGGAAAAAATGTTCATGAACTTGAAAACATGCCTAAATGTCCATGTTTTTCTACTAAAAATAATTGACATTACAGTGAAAAAAAGATGCACGAACGTTGTCTCATATGTTTGATATGTATGTGATGAAACAAACATAAGTTTCCCTAGCTGGTTTTCTCAGGCAGTCTCCCATGCAAGAACTAACCATGCCCGATTGAGCTTGACTTTAAACTTTGTCTCTTCACCTACCAACACTACTGGTTATGCAATTTGAAATATACTCGATCTGGCGACTATTTCATGTTTGACACTATTTTAAACCTGATAGCGTTTGTACGAGTAACTTCTTGAATTGACCTATGACCTCTACATGCTGCGAATAATAGTACGCTAATTTAACGGCAATTTACAAAATATTGTTTTACGTTTTCGAACTTTTGACTATGGAACCCGTCAATATAATATCATATGTAACATTCCCAAACGAATCTACAAACTTTGCAATCGTTTTTCAAAACTTTGCAAGCAGTTTGACTTCGATTTGCGGTTTGCAGTTGCCATAATCTGCTAATATATCGGGCATTTTCCAGACAATTACTTAATGTTTTCGAAATTTAACTGCGGGGTTGGCATTCCAATGGCTTAGGTTAAATATACATGTAACTCCGCCAAAGTTTCGAACACTTTTACCAAATTTGCATGGTGTTTTCTATCATTTATACGGCCAGTCAGCTCATGTGATACTCTGCTTATATAGGCTGTTTTCATCTCGCTTTTATTCATTTATTTGACTTTACAACTGCGGGTTTCTATATGCCAACAAGTTAGGTCAAGCATACAAATATATCTACAAACTTTCCAATCACTTTGCTCAACTTTGCGTTCACTTTGTATGACTTTTCACGGTACGTTAACAGGTCAAACCCCACTATTTGCCGACATCATCACCAACTTGATCTCCAAAAATAATAGAGAAATTGGAAAAAAGTTCATGAACTTGAAAACATGCCTAAATTTCCATGTTTTTCGACTAAAAATAATTGACATTACAGTGAAAAAAAGATGCACGAACGTTGTCTCATATGTTTGATATGTATGTGATGTAAGAAACAAAAATTTCCCTAGCTGGTTTTCTCAGGCAGTCTCCCATGCAAGAACTAACCATGCCCGATTGAGCTTGACTTTGAACTTTGTCTCTTCACCTACCAACACTACTGGTTACGCAATTTGAAATATACTCGATCTGGCGACTATTTCATGTTTGACACTGTTTTAAACCTGATAGCGTTTGTACGAGTAACTTATTGAATTGACCTATGACCTCTACATGCTGCGAATAATAGTACGCTAATTTAACGGCAATTTACAAAGTATTGTTTTACGTTTTCGAACTTTTGACTATGGAACCCGTCAATATAATATCATATGTAACATTCCCAAACGAATCTACAAACTTTGCAATCGTTTTTCAAAACTTTGCAAGCAGTTTGTCTTCGATTTTCGGTTTGCAGTTGCCATAATCTGCTTATATATCTGGCATTTTCTTGACTTTTACTTAATGTTTTCGAAATTTAACTGCGGGGTTGGCATTCCAATGACTTAGGTTAAATATACATGTAACTCCGCCAAAGTTTCGAACACTTTTAACAACTTTGCATGCTGTTTTCTATCATTTTTACGGCCAGTCAGCTCATGTGATACTCTGCTTATATAGGCTGTTTTCATCTCGCTTTTATTCATTTATTTGACTTTACAACTGCGGATTTCTATATACCAACAAGTTAGGTCAAGCATACAAATATATCTACAAACTTTCCAATCACTTTGCACAACTTTGCGTTCACTTTGTATGACTTTTCACGGTACGTTAACAGGTCAAACCCCACTATGTGCCGACATCATCACCAACTTGATCTCCAAAAATAATAGAGAAATTGGAAAAAATGTTCATGAACTTGAAAACATGCCTAAATGTCCATGTTTTTCTACTAAAAATAATTGACATTACAGTGAAAAAAGATGCACGAACGTTGTCTCATATGTTTGATATGTATGTGATGAAACAAACATAAGTTTCCCTAGCTGGTTTTCTCAGGCTGTCTCCCATGCAAGAACTAACCATGCCCGATTGAGCTTGACTTTAAACTTTGTCTCTTCACCTACCAACACTACTGGTTACGCAATTTGAAATATACTCGAGTTGGCGACTATTTCATGTTTGATACTGTTTTAAACCTGATAGCGTTTGTACGAGTAACTTCTTGAATTGACCTATGACCTCTACATGCTGCGAATAATAGTTCGCTACTTTAACGGCAATTTACGAAATATTGTTTTACGTTTTCTAACTTTTGACTATGGAACCCGTCAATATAATATCATATGTAACATTCCCAAACGAATCTACAAACGTTGCAATCGTTTTTCAAAACTTTGCAAGCAGTTTGTCTTCGATTTGCGGTTTGCAGTTGCGATAATCTGTTTATATATCTGGCATTTTCCAGACAATTACTTAATGTTTTCGAAATTTAACTGCGGGGTTGGCATTCCAATGACTTAGGTTAAATATACATGTAACTCCGCCAACGTTTCGAACACTTTTACCAACTTTGCATGCTGTTTTCTATCATTTTTACGGCCAGTCAGCTCATGTGATACTCTGCTTATATAGGCTGTTTTCATCTCGCTTTTATTCATTTATTTGACTTTACAACTGCGGGTTTCTATATGCCAACAAGTTAGGTCAAGCATACAAATATATCTACAAACTTTCCAATCACTTTGCACAACTTTGCGTTCACTTTGTATGACTTTTCACGGTACGTTAACAGGTCAAACCCCACTATGTGCCGACATCATCACCAACTTGATCTCCAAAAATAATAGAGAAATTGGAAAAAAGTTCATGAACTTGAAAACATGCCTAAATTTCCATGTTTTTCGACTAAAAATAATTGACATTACAGTGAAAAAAAGATGCACGAACGTTGTCTCATATGTTTGATATGTATGTGATGAAACAAACAAAAATTTCCCTAGCTGGTTTTCTCAGGCAGTCTCCCATGCAAGAACTAACCATGCCCGATTGAGCTTGACTTTAAACTTTGTCTCTTCACCTACCAACACTACTGGTTATGCAATTTGAAATATACTCGATCTGGCGACTATTTCATGTTTGACACTATTTTAAACCTGATAGCGTTTGTACGAGTAACTTCTTGAATTGACCTATGACCTCTACATGCTGCGAATAATAGTACGCTAATTTAACGGCAATTTACAAAATATTGTTTTACGTTTTCGAACTTTTGACTATGGAACCCGTCAATATAATATCATATGTAACATTCCCAAACGAATCTACAAACTTTGCAATCGTTTTTCAAAACTTTGCAAGCAGTTTGACTTCGATTTGCGGTTTGCAGTTGCCTTAATCTGCTAATATATCGGGCATTTTCCAGACAATTACTTAATGTTTTCGAAATTTAACTGCGGGGTTGGCATTCCAATGGCTTAGGTTAAATATTCATGTAACTCCGCCAACGTTTCGAACACTTTTACCAACTTTGCATGCTGTTTTCTATCATTTTTACGGCCAGTCAGCTCATGTGATACTATGCTTATATAGGCTGTTTTCATCTCGCTTTTATTCATTTATTTGACTTTACAACTGCGGGTTTCTATATGCCAACAAGTTAGGTCAAGCATACAAATATATCTCCAAACTTTCCAATCACTTTGAAGAACTTTGCGTTCACTTTGTACGACTTTTCACGGTACGTTAACAGGTCAAACCCCACTATGTGCCGACATCATCACCAACTTTATCTCCAAAAATAATAGAGAAATTGGAAAAAAGTTCATGAACTTGAAAACATGCCTAAATTTCCATGTTTTTCTACTAAAAATAATTGACATTACAGTGAAAAAAAGATGCACGAACGTTGTCTCATATGTTTGATATGTATGTGAAGAAACAAACAAAAATTTCCCTAGCTGGTTTTCTCAGGCAGTCTCCCATGCAAGAACTAACCATGCCCGATTGAGCTTGACTTTAAACTTTGTCTCTTCACCTACCAACACTACTGGTTGCGCAATTTGAAATATACTCGAGTTGGCGACTATTTCATGTTTGACACTGTTTTAAACCTGATAGCGTTTGTACGAGTAACTTCTTGAATTGACCTATGACCTCTACATGCTGCGAATAATAGTACGCTAATTTAACGGCAATTTACAAAGTATTGTTTTACGTTTTCGAACTTTTGACTATGGAACCCGTCAATATAATATCATATGTAACATTCCCAAACGAATCTACAAACTTTGCAATCGTTTTTCAAAACTTTGCAAGCAGTTTGACTTCGATTTGCGGTTTGCAGTTGCCATAATCTGCTTATATATCTGGCATTTTCTTGACTTTTACTTAATGTTTTCGAAATTTAACTGCGGGGTTGGCATTCCAATGACTTAGGTTAAATATACATGTAACTCCGCCAAAGTTTCGAACACTTTTAACAACTTTGCATGCTGTTTTCTATCATTTTTACGGCCAGTCAGCTCATGTGATACTCTGCTTATATAGGCTGTTTTCATCTCGCTTTTATTCATTTATTTGACTTTACAACTGCGGATTTCTATATACCAACAAGTTAGGTCAAGCATACAAATATATCTACAAACTTTCCAATCACTTTGCACAACTTTGCGTTCACTTTGTATGACTTTTCACGGTACGTTAACAGGTCAAACCCCACTATGTGCCGACATCATCACCAACTTGATCTCCAAAAATAATAGAGAAATTGGAAAAAAGTTCATGAACTTGAAAACATGCCTAAATTTCCATGTTTTTCGACTAAAAATAATTGACATTACAGTGAAAAAAAGATGCACGAACGTTGTCTCATATGTTTGATATGTATGTGATGAAACAAACAAAAATTTCCCTAGCTGGTTTTCTCAGGCAGTCTCCCATGCAAGAACTAACCATGCCCGATTGAGCTTGACTTTAAACTTTGTCTCTTCACCTACCAACACTACTGGTTATGCAATTTGAAATATACTCGATCTGGCGACTATTTCATGTTTGACACTATTTTAAACCTGATAGCGTTTGTACGAGTAACTTCTTGAATTGACCTATGACCTCTACATGCTGCGAATAATAGTACGCTAATTTAACGGCAATTTACAAAATATTGTTTTACGTTTTCGAACTTTTGACTATGGAACCCGTCAATATAATATCATATGTAACATTCCCAAACGAATCTACAAACTTTGCAATCGTTTTTCAAAACTTTGCAAGCAGTTTGACTTCGATTTGCGGTTTGCAGTTGCCTTAATCTGCTAATATATCGGGCATTTTCCAGACAATTACTTAATGTTTTCGAAATTTAACTGCGGGGTTGGCATTCCAATGGCTTAGGTTAAATATTCATGTAACTCCGCCAACGTTTCGAACACTTTTACCAACTTTGCATGCTGTTTTCTATCATTTTTACGGCCAGTCAGCTCATGTGATACTATGCTTATATAGGCTGTTTTCATCTCGCTTTTATTCATTTATTTGACTTTACAACTGCGGGTTTCTATATGCCAACAAGTTAGGTCAAGCATACAAATATATCTCCAAACTTTCCAATCACTTTGAAGAACTTTGCGTTCACTTTGTACGACTTTTCACGGTACGTTAACAGGTCAAACCCCACTATGTGCCGACATCATCACCAACTTTATCTCCAAAAATAATAGAGAAATTGGAAAAAAGTTCATGAACTTGAAAACATGCCTAAATTTCCATGTTTTTCTACTAAAAATAATTGACATTACAGTGAAAAAAAGATGCACGAACGTTGTCTCATATGTTTGATATGTATGTGAAGAAACAAACAAAAATTTCCCTAGCTGGTTTTCTCAGGCAGTCTCCCATGCAAGAACTAACCATGCCCGATTGAGCTTGACTTTAAACTTTGTCTCTTCACCTACCAACACTACTGGTTGCGCAATTTGAAATATACTCGAGTTGGCGACTATTTCATGTTTGACACTGTTTTAAACCTGATAGCGTTTGTACGAGTAACTTCTTGAATTGACCTATGACCTCTACATGCTGCGAATAATAGTACGCTAATTTAACGGCAATTTACAAAGTATTGTTTTACGTTTTCGAACTTTTGACTATGGAACCCGTCAATATAATATCATATGTAACATTCCCAAACGAATCTACAAACTTTGCAATCGTTTTTCAAAACTTTGCAAGCAGTTTGACTTCGATTTGCGGTTTGCAGTTGCCATAATCTGCTTATATATCTGGCATTTTCTTGACTTTTACTTAATGTTTTCGAAATTTAACTGCGGGGTTGGCATTCCAATGACTTAGGTTAAATATACATGTAACTCCGCCAAAGTTTCGAACACTTTTAACAACTTTGCATGCTGTTTTCTATCATTTTTACGGCCAGTCAGCTCATGTGATACTCTGCTTATATAGGCTGTTTTCATCTCGCTTTTATTCATTTATTTGACTTTACAACTGCGGATTTCTATATACCAACAAGTTAGGTCAAGCATACAAATATATCTACAAACTTTCCAATCACTTTGCACAACTTTGCGTTCACTTTGTATGACTTTTCACGGTACGTTAACAGGTCAAACCCCACTATGTGCCGACATCATCACCAACTTGATCTCCAAAAATAATAGAGAAATTGGAAAAATGTTCATGAACTTGAAAACATGCCTAAATGTCCATGTTTTTCTACTAAAAATAATTGACATTACAGTGAAAAAAAGATGCACGAACGTTGTCTCATATGTTTGATATGTATGTGATGAAACTAAAAAAAATTTCCCTAGATGGTTTTCTCAGGCAGTCTCCCATGCAAGAACTAACCATGCCCGATAGAGCTTGACTTTAAACTTTGTCTCTTCACCTACCAACACTACTGGTTACGCAATTTGAAATATACTCGAGTTGGCGACTATTTCATGTTTGACACTGTTTTAAACCTGATAGCGTTTGTACGAGTAACTTCTTGAATTGACCTATGACCTCTACATGCTGCGAATAATAGTACGCTAATTTAACGGCAATTTACAAAGTATTGTTTTACGTTTTCGAACTTTTGACTATTCAACCCGTCAATATAATATCATATGTAACATTCCCAAACGAATCTACAAACTTTGCAATCGTTTTTCAAAACTTTGCAAGCAGTTTGTCTTCGATTTTCGGTTTGCAGTTGCCATAATCTGCTTATATATCTGGCATTTTCTTGACTTTTACTTAATGTTTTCGAAATTTAACTGCGGGGTTGGCATTCCAATGACTTAGGTTAAATATACATGTAACTCCGCCAACGTTTCGAACACTTTTAACAACTTTGCATGCTGTTTTCTATCATTTTTACGGCCAGTCAGCTCATGTGATACTCTGCTTATATAGGCTGTTTTCATCTCGCTTTTATTCATTTATTTGACTTTACAACTGGGGGTTTCTATATACCAACAAGTTAGGTCAAGCATACAAATATATTTACAAACTTTCCAATCACTTTGCACAACTTTGCGTTCACTTTGTATGACTTTTCACGGTACGTTAACAGGTCAAACCCCACTATGTGCCGACATCATCACCAACTTGATCTCCAAAAATAATAGAGAAATTGGAAAAATGTTCATGAATTTGAAAACATGCCTAAATGTCCATGTTTTTCTACTAAAAATAATTGACATTACAGTGAAAAAAAGATGCACGAACGTTGTCTCATATGTTTGATATGTATGTGATGAAACCAAACAAAAATTCCCTAGCTGGTTTTCTCAGGCAGTCTCCCATGCAAGAACTAACCATGCCCGATAGAGCTTGACTTTAAAATTTGTCTCTTCACCTACCAACACTACTGGTTACGCAATTTGAAATATACTCGAGTTGGCGACTATTTCATGTTTGACACTGTTTTAAACCTGATAGCATTTGTACGAGTAACTTCTTGAATTGACCTATGACCTCTACATGCTTCGAATAATAGTACGCTAATTTAACGGCAATTTACAAAGTATTGTTTAAAGTTTTCGAACTTTTGACTATGGAACCCGTCAATATAATATCATATGTAACATTCCCAAACGAATCTACAAACTTTGCAATCGTTTTTCAAAACTTTGCAAGCAGTTTGTCTTCGATTTTCGGTTTGCAGTTGCCATAATCTGCTTATATATCTGGCATTTTCTTGACTTTTACTTAATGTTTTCGAAATTTAACTGCGGGGTTGGCATTCCAATGACTTAGGTTAAATATACATGTAACTCCGCCAAAGTTTCGAACACTTTTAACAACTTTGCATGCTGTTTTCTATCATTTTTACGGCCAGTCAGCTCATGTGATACTCTGCTTATATAGGCTGTTTTCATATCGCTTTTATTCATTTATTTGACTTTACAACTGCGGGTTTCTATATACCAACAAGTTAGGTCAAGCATACAAATATATCTACAAACTTTCCAATCACTTTGCACAACTTTGCGTTCACTTTGTATGACTTTTCACGGTACGTTAACAGGTCAAACCCCACTATGTGCCGACATCATCACCAACTTGATCTCCAAAAATAATAGAGAAATTGGAAAAATGTTCATGAATTTGAAAACATGCCTAAATGTCCATGTTTTTCTACTAAAAATAATTGACATTACAGTGAAAAAAAGATGCACGAACGTTGTCTCATATGTTTGATATGTATGTGATGAAACCAAACAAAAATTCCCTAGCTGGTTTTCTCAGGCAGTCTCCCATGCAAGAACTAACCATGCCCGATAGAGCTTGACTTTAAAATTTGTCTCTTCACCTACCAACACTACTGGTTACGCAATTTGAAATATACTCGAGTTGGCGACTATTTCATGTTTGACACTGTTTTAAACCTGATAGCATTTGTACGAGTAACTTCTTGAATTGACCTATGACCTCTCCATGCTTCGAATAATAGTACGCTAATTTAACGGCAATTTACAAAGTATTGTTTAACGTTTTCGAACTTTTGACTATGGAACCCGTCAATATAATATCATATGTAACATTCCCAAACGAATCTACAAACTTTGCAATCGTTTTTCAAAACTTTGCAAGCAGTTTGTCTTCGATTTTCGGTTTGCAGTTGCCATAATCTGCTTATATATCTGGCATTTTCTTGACTTTTACTTAATGTTTTCGAAATTTAACTGCGGGGTTGGCATTCCAATGACTTAGGTTAAATATACATGTAACTCCGCCAAAGTTTCGAACACTTTTAACAACTTTGCATGCTGTTTTCTATCATTTTTACGGCCAGTCAGCTCATGTGATACTCTGCTTATATAGGCTGTTTTCATATCGCTTTTATTCATTTATTTGACTTTACAACTGCGGGTTTCTATATACCAACAAGTTAGGTCAAGCATACAAATATATCTACAAACTTTCCAATCACTTTGCACAACTTTGCGTTCACTTTGTATGACTTTTCACGGTACGTTAACAGGTCAAACCCCACTATGTGCTGACATCATCACCAACTTGATCTCCAAAAATAATAGAGAAATTGGAAAAATGTTCATGAACTTGAAAACATGCCTAAATGTCCATGTTTTTCTACTAAAAATAATTGACATTACAGTGAAAAAAAGATGCACGAACGTTGTCTCATATGTTTGATATGTATGTGATGAAACTAAAAAAAATTTCCCTAGATGGTTTTCTCAGGCAGTCTCCCATGCAAGAACTAACCATGCCCGATAGAGCTTGACTTTAAACTTTGTCTCTTCACCTACCAACACTACTGGTTACGGAATTTGAAATATACTCGAGTTGGCGACTATTTCATGTTTGACACTGTTTTAAACCTGATAGCGTTTGTACGAGTAACTTCTTGAATTGACCTATGACCTCTACATGCTGCGAATAATAGTACGCTAATTTAACGGCAATTTACAAAGTATTGTTTTACGTTTTCGAACTTTTGACTATGGAACCCGTCAATATAATATCATATGTAACATTCCCAAACGAATCTACAAACTTTGCAATCGTTTTTCAAAACTTTGCAAGCAGTTTGTCTTCGATTTTCGGTTTGCAGTTGCCATAATCTGCTTATATATCTGGCATTTTCTTGACTTTTACTTAATGTTTTCGAAATTTAACTGCGGGGTTGGCATTCCAATGACTTAGGTTAAATATACATGTAACTCCGCCAACGTTTCGAACACTTTTAACAACTTTGCATGCTGTTTTCTATCATTTTTACGGCCAGTCAGCTCATGTGATACTCTGCTTATATAGGCTGTTTTCATCTCGCTTTTATTCATTTATTTGACTTTACAACTGGGGGTTTCTATATACCAACAAGTTAGGTCAAGCATACAAATATATTTACAAACTTTCCAATCACTTTGCACAACTTTGCGTTCACTTTGTATGACTTTTCACGGTACGTTAACAGGTCAAACCCCACTATGTGCCGACATCATCACCAACTTGATCTCCAAAAATAATAGAGAAATTGGAAAAATGTTCATGAATTTGAAAACATGCCTAAATGTCCATGTTTTTCTACTAAAAATAATTGACATTACAGTGAAAAAAAGATGCACGAACGTTGTCTCATATGTTTGATATGTATGTGATGAAACCAAAAAAAATTTCCCTAGCTGGTTTTCTCAGGCAGTCTCCCATGCAAGAACTAACCATGCCCGATAGAGCTTGACTTTAAACTTTGTCTCTTCACCTACCAACACTACTGGTTACGCAATTTGAAATATACTCGAGTTGGCGACTATTTCATGTTTGACACTGTTTTAAACCTGATAGCATTTGTACGAGTAACTTCTTGAATTGACCTATGACCTCTACATGCTTCGAATAATAGTACGCTAATTTAACGGCAATTTACAAAGTACTGTTTAACGTTTTCGAACTTTTGACTATGGAACCCGTCAATATAATATCATATGTAACATTCCCAAACGAATCTACAAACTTTGCAATCGTTTTTCAAAACTTTGCAAGCAGTTTGTCTTCGATTTTCGGTTTGCAGTTGCCATAATCTGCTTATATATCTGGCATTTTCTTGACTTTTACTTAATGTTTTCGAAATTTAACTGCGGGGTTGGCATTCCAATGACTTAGGTTAAATATACATGTAACTCCGCCAAAGTTTCGAACACTTTTAACAACTTTGCATGCTGTTTTCTATCATTTTTACGGCCAGTCAGCTCATGTGATACTCTGCTTATATAGGCTGTTTTCATATCGCTTTTATTCATTTATTTGACTTTACAACTGCGGGTTTCTATATACCAACAAGTTAGGTCAAGCATACAAATATATCTACAAACTTTCCAATCACTTTGCACAACTTTGCGTTCACTTTGTATGACTTTTCACGGTACGTTAACAGGTCAAACCCCACTATGTGCCGACATCATCACCAACTTGATCTCCAAAAATAATTGAGAAATTGGAAAAATGTTCATGAACTTGAAAACATGCCTAAATGTCCATGTTTTTCTACTAAAAATAATTGACATTACAGTGAAAAAAAGATGCACGAACGTTGTCTCATATGTTTGATATGTATGTGATGAAACCAAAAAAAATTTCCCTAGCTGGTTTTCTCAGGCAGTCTCCCATGCAAGAACTAACCATGCCCGATAGAGCTTGACTTTAAACTTTGTCTCTTCACCTACCAACACTACTGGTTACGCAATTTGAAATATACTCGAGTTGGCGACTATTTCATGTTTGACACTGTTTTAAACCTGATAGCGTTTGTACGAGTAACTTCTTGAATTGACCTATGACCTCTACATGCTTCGAATAATAGTACGCTAATTTAACGGCAATTTACAAAGTATTGTTTTACGTTTTCGAACTTTTGACTATGGAACCCGTCAATATAATATCATATGTAACATTCCCAAACGAATCTACAAACTTTGCAATCGTTTTTCAAAACTTTGCAAGCAGTTTGTCTTCGATTTTCGGTTGGCAGTTGCCATAATCTGCTTATATATCTGGCATTTTCTTGACTTTTACTTAATGTTTTCGAAATTTAACTGCGGGGTTGGCATTCCAATGACTTAGGTTAAATATACATGTAACTCCGCCAAAGTTTCGAACACTTTTAACGACTTTGCATGCTGTTTTCTATCATTTTTACGGCCAGTCAGCTCATGTGATACTCTGCTTATATAGGCTGTTTTCATCTCGCTTTTATTCATTTATTTGACTTTACAACTGGGGGTTTCTATATACCAACAAGTTAGGTCAAGCATACAAATATATTTACAAACTTTCCAATCACTTTGCACAACTTTGCGTTCACTTTGTATGACTTTTCACGGTACGTTAACAGGTCAAACCCCACTATGTGCCGACATCATCACCAACTTGATCTCCAAAAATAATAGAGAAATTGGAAAAATGTTCATGAATTTGAAAACATGCCTAAATGTCCATGTTTTTCTACTAAAAATAATTGACATTACAGTGAAAAAAAGATGCACGAACGTTGTCTCATATGTTTGATATGTATGTGATGAAACCAAAAAAAAATTCCCTAGCTGGTTTTCTCAGGCAGTCTCCCATGCAAGAACTAACCATGCCCGATAGAGCTTGACTTTAAACTTTGTCTCTTCACCTACCAACACTACTGGTTACGCAATTTGAAATATACTCGAGTTGGCGACTATTTCATGTTTGACACTGTTTTAAACCTGATAGCATTTGTACGAGTAACTTCTTGAATTGACCTATGACCTCTACATGCTTCGAATAATAGTACGCTAATTTAACGGCAATTTACAAAGTACTGTTTAACGTTTTCGAACTTTTGACTATGGAACCCGTCAATATAATATCATATGTAACATTCCCAAACGAATCTACAAACTTTGCAATCGTTTTTCAAAACTTTGCAAGCAGTTTGTCTTCGATTTTCGGTTTGCAGTTGCCATAATCTGCTTATATATCTGGCATTTTCTTGACTTTTACTTAATGTTTTCGAAATTTAACTGCGGGGTTGGCATTCCAATGACTTAGGTTAAATATACATGTAACTCCGCCAACGTTTCGAACACTTTTAACAACTTTGCATGCTGTTTTCTATCATTTTTACGGCCAGTCAGCTCATGTGATACTCTGCTTATATAGGCTGTTTTCATCTCGCTTTTATTCATTTATTTGACTTTACAACTGCGGGTTTCTATATACCAACAAGTTAGGTCAAGCATACAAATATATCTACAAACTTTCCAATCACTTTGCACAACTTTGCGTTCACTTTGTATGACTTTTCACGGTACGTTAACAGGTCAAACCCCACTATGTGCCGACATCATCACCAACTTGATCTCCAAAAATAATAGAGAAATTGGAAAAATGTTCATGAATTTGAAAACATGCCTAAATGTCCATGTTTTTCTACTAAAAATAATTGACATTACAGTGAAAAAAAGATGCACGAACGTTGTCTCATATGTTTGATATGTATGTGATGAAACCAAAAAAAAATTCCCTAGCTGGTTTTCTCAGGCAGTCTCCCATGCAAGAACTAACCATGCCCGATAGAGCTTGACTTTAAACTTTGTCTCTTCACCTACCAACACTACTGGTTACGCAATTTGAAATATACTCGAGTTGGCGACTATTTCATGTTTGACACTGTTTTAAACCTGATAGCGTTTGTACGAGTAATTTCTTGAATTGACCTATGACCTCTACATGCTGCGAATAATCGTGCGCTAATTTAACGGCAATTTACAAAGTATTGTTTAACGTTTTCGAACTTTTGACTATGGAACCCGTCAATATAATATCATATGTAACATTCCCAAACGAATCTACAAACTTTGCAATCGTTTTTCAAAACTTTGCAAGCAGTTTGTCTTCGATTTTCGGTTTGCAGTTGCCATAATCTGCTTATATATCTGGCATTTTCTTGACTTTTACTTAATGTTTTCGAAATTTAACTGCGGGGTTGGCATTCCAATGACTTAGGTTAAATATACATGTAACTCCGCCAAAGTTTCGAACACTTTTAACAACTTTGCATGCTGTTTTCTATCATTTTTACGGCCAGTCACTCATGTGATACTCTGCTTATATAGGCTGTTTTCATATCGCTTTTATTCATTTATTTGACTTTACAACTGCGGGTTTCTATATACCAACAAGTTAGGTCAAGCATACAAATATATCTACAAACTTTCCAATCACTTTGCACAAATTTGCGTTCACTTTGTATGACTTTTCACGGTACGTTAACAGGTCAAACCCCACTATGTGCCGACATCATCACCAACTTGATCTCCAAAAATAATTGAGAAATTGGAAAAATGTTCATGAACTTGAAAACATGCCTAAATGTCCATGTTTTTCTACTAAAAATAATTGACATTACAGTGAAAAAAAGATGCACGAACGTTGTCTCATATGTTTGATATGTATGTGATGAAACCAAAAAAAATTTCCCTAGCTGGTTTTCTCAGGCAGTCTCCCATGCAAGAACTAACCATGCCCGATAGAGCTTGACTTTAAACTTTGTCTCTTCACCTACCAACACTACTGGTTACGCAATTTGAAATATACTCGAGTTGGCGACTATTTCATGTTTGACACTGTTTTAAACCTGATAGCGTTTGTACGAGTAACTTCTTGAATTGACCTATGACCTCTACATGCTGCGAATAATAGTACGCTAATTTAACGGCAATTTACAAAGTATTGTTTTACGTTTTCAAACTTTTGACTATGGAACCCGTCAATATAATATCATATGTAACATTCCCAAACGAATCTACAAACTTTGCAATCGTTTTTCAAAACTTTGCAAGCAGTTTGTCTTCGATTTTCGGTTTGCAGTTGCCATAATCTGCTTATATATCTGGCATTTTCTTGACATTTACTTAATGTTTTCGTAATTTAACTGCGGGGTTGGCATTCCAATGACTTATGTTAAATATACATGTAACTCCGCCAACGTTTCGAAAATTTTACCAACATTGCATGCTGTTTTGTATCATTTTTACGGCCAGTCAGCTCATGTGATACTCTGCTTATATAGGCTGTTTTCATCTCGCTTTTATTCATTTATTTGACTTTACAACTGCGGGTTTCTATATACCAACAAGTTAGGTCAAGCATACAAATATATCTACAAACTTTCCAATCACTTTGCACAACTTTGCGTTCACTTTGTATGACTTTTCACGGTACGTTAACAGGTCAAACCCCACTATGTGCCGACATCATCACCAACTTGATCTCCAAAAATGATAGAGAAATTGGAAAAATGTTCATCAACTTGAAAACATGCCTAAATGTCCATGTTTTTCTACTAAAAATAATTGACATTACAGTGAAAAAAAGATGCACGAACGTTGTCTCATATGTTTGATATGTATGTGATGGAACCAAAAAAAATTTCCCTAGCTGGTTTTCTCAGGCAGTCTCCCATGCAAGAACTAACCATGCCCAATAGAGCTTGACTTTAAACTTTGTCTTTTCACCTACCAACACTACTGGTTACGCAATTTGAAATATACTCGAGTTGGCGACTATTTCATGTTTGACACTGTTTA
Organism: Saccoglossus kowalevskii; assembly: GCF_978046115.1. Classification (NCBI taxonomy): domain Eukaryota; kingdom Metazoa; phylum Hemichordata; class Enteropneusta; family Harrimaniidae; genus Saccoglossus; species Saccoglossus kowalevskii. Next base: position 4,821,072 of record NC_140643.1, on the reverse strand, counting down.
AAACCTGATAGCGTTTGTACGAGTAACTTCTTGAATTGACCTATGACCTCTACATGCTGCGAATAATAGTGCGCTAATTTAACGGCAATTTACAAAGTATTGTTTTACGTTTTCAAACTTTTGACTATGGAACCCGTCAATATAATATCATATGTAACATTCCCAAACGAATCTACAAACTTTGCAATCGTTTTTCAAAACTTTGCAAGCAGTTTGTCTTCGATTTTCGGTTTGCAGTTGCCATAATCTGCTTATATATCTGGCATTTTCTTGACTTTTACTTAATGTTTTCGAAATTTAACTGCGGGGTTGGCATTCCAATGACTTAGGTTAAATATACATGTAACTCCGCCAAAGTTTCGAACACTTTTAACAACTTTGCATGCTGTTTTCTATCATTTTTACGGCCAGTTAGCTCATGTGATACTCTGCTTATATAGGCTGTTTTCATATCGCTTTTATTCATTTATTTGACTTTACAACTGCGGGTTTCTATATACCAACAAGTTAGGTCAAGCATACAAATATATCTACAAACTTTCCAATCACTTTGCACAAATTTGCGTTCACTTTGTATGACTTTTCACGGTACGTTAACAGGTCAAACCCCACTATGTGCCGACATCATCACCAACTTGATCTCCAAAAATAATTGAGAAATTGGAAAAATGTTCATGAACTTGAAAACATGCCTAAATGTCCATGTTTTTCTACTAAAAATAATTGACATTACAGTGAAAAAAAGATGCACGAACGTTGTCTCATATGTTTGATATGTATGTGATGAAACCAAAAAAAATTTCCCTAGCTGGTTTTCTCAGGCAGTCTCCCATGCAAGAACTAACCATGCCCGATAGAGCTTGACTTTAAACTTTGTCTCTTCACCTACCAACACTACTGGTTACGCAATTTGAAATATACTCGAGTTGGCGACTATTTCATGTTTGACACTGTTTTAAACCTGATAGCGTTTGTACGAGTAACTTCTTGAATTGACCTATGACCTCTACATGCTGCGAATAATAGTACGCTAATTTAACGGCAATTTACAAAGTATTGTTTTACGTTTTCAAACTTTTGACTATGGAACCCGTCAATATAATATCATATGTAACATTCCCAAACGAATCTACAAACTTTGCAATCGTTTTTCAAAACTTTGCAAGCAGTTTGTCTTCGATTTTCGGTTTGCAGTTGCCATAATCTGCTTATATATCTGGCATTTTCTTGACTTTTACTTAATGTTTTCGAAATTTAACTGCGGGGTTGGCATTCCAATGACTTAGGTTAAATATACATGTAACTCCGCCAAAGTTTCGAACACTTTTAACAACTTTGCATGCTGTTTTCTATCATTTTTACGGCCAGTCAGCTCATGTGATACTCTGCTTATATAGGCTGTTTTCATATCGCTTTTATTCATTTATTTGACTTTACAACTGCGGGTTTCTATATACCAACAAGTTAGGTCAAGCATACAAATATATCTACAAACTTTCCAATCACTTTGCACAACTTTGCGTTCACTTTGTATGACTTTTCACGGTACGTTAACAGGTCAAACCCCACTATGTGCCGACATCATCACCAACTTGATCTCCAAAAATAATAGAGAAATTGGAAAAATGTTCATGAACATGAAAACATGCCTAAATGTCCATGTTTTTCTACTAAAAATAATTGACATTATAGCGAAAAAAAAAAACGAACCTTGTCTCATATGTTTGATATGTATGTGATGAAACCAAAAAAAATTTCCCTAGCTGGTTTTCTCAGGCAGTCTCCCATGCAAGAACTAACCATGCCCGATAGAGCTTGACTTTAAACTTTGTCTCTTCACCTACCAACACTACTGGTTACGCAATTTGAAATATACTCGAGTTGGCGACTATTTCATGTTTGACACTGTTTTAAACCTGATAGCGTTTGTACGAGTAACTTCTTGAATTGACCTATGACCTCTACATGCTGCGAATAATAGTACGCTAATTTAACGGCAATTTACAAAGTATTGTTTTACGTTTTCAAACTTTTGACTATGGAACCCGTCAATATAATATCATATGTAACATTCCCAAACGAATCTACAAACTTTGCAATCGTTTTTCAAAACTTTGCAAGCAGTTTGTCTTCGATTTTCGGTTTGCAGTTGCCATAATCTGCTTATATATCTGGCATTTTCTTGACTTTTACTTAATGTTTTCGAAATTTAACTGCGGGGTTGGCATTCCAATGACTTAGGTTAAATATACATGTAACTCCGCCAAAGTTTCGAACACTTTTAACAACTTTGCATGCTGTTTTCTATCATTTTTACGGCCAGTCAGCTCATGTGATACTCTGCTTATATAGGCTGTTTTCATATCGCTTTTATTCATTTATTTGACTTTACAACTGCGGGTTTCTATATACCAACAAGTTAGGTCAAGCATACAAATATATCTACAAACTTTCCAATCACTTTGCACAACTTTGCGTTCACTTTGTATGACTTTTCACGGTACGTTAACAGGTCAAACCCCACTATGTGCCGACATCATCACCAACTTGATCTCCAAAAATAATAGAGAAATTGGAAAAATGTTCATGAACTTGAAAACATGCCTAAATGTCCATGTTTTTCTACTAAAAATAATTGACATTATAGCGAAAAAAAAAAACGAACCTTGTCTCATATGTTTGATATGTATGTGATGAAACCAAAAAAAATTTCCCTAGCTGGTTTTCTCAGGCAGTCTCCCATGCAAGAACTAACCATGCCCGATAGAGCTTGACTTTAAACTTTGTCTCTTCACCTACCAACACTACTGGTTACGCAATTTGAAATATACTCGAGTTGGCGACTATTTCATGTTTGACACTGTTTTAAACCTGATAGCGTTTGTACGAGTAACTTCTTGAATTGACCTATGACCTCTACATGCTGCGAATAATAGTTCGCTACTTTAACGGCAATTTACGAAATATTGTTTTACGTTTTCTAACTTTTGACTATGGAACCCGTCAATATAATATCATATGTAACATTCCCAAACGAATCTACAAACGTTGCAATCGTTTTTCAAAACTTTGCAAGCAGTTTGTCTTCGATTTGCGGTTTGCAGTGGCGATAATCTGCTTATATATCTTGCATTTTCCAGACAATTACTTAATGTTTTCGACATTTAACTGCGGGGTTGGCATTCCAATGACTTAGGTTAAATATACATGTAACTCCGCCAACGTTTCGAACACTTTTATCAACTTTGCATGTTGTTTTCTATCATTTTTACGGCCAGTCAGCTCATGTGATACTCTGCTTATATAGGCTGTTTTCATCTCGCTTTTATTCATTTATTTGACTTTACAACTGCGGGTTTCTATATGCCAACAAGTTAGGTCAAGCATACAAATATATCTACAAACTATCCAATCACTTTGCACAACTTTGCGTTCACTTTGTACGACTTTTCACGGTACGTTAACAGGTCAAACCCTACTATGTGCCGACATCATCACCAACTTGATCTCCAAAAATAATAGAGAAATTGGAAAAAAGTTCATGAACTTAAAAACATGCCTAAATTTCCATGTTTTTCCACTAAAAATAATTGACATTACAGTGAAAAAAAGATGCACGAACGTTGTCTCATATGTTTGATATGTATGTGATGAAACAAACAAAAATTTCCCTAGCTGGTTTTCTCAGGCAGTCTCCCATGCAAGAACTAACCATGCCCGATTGAGCTTGACTTTAAACTTTGTCTCTTCACCTACCAACACTACTGGTTACACAATTTGAAATATACTCGTTCTGGCGACTATTTCATGTTTGACACTATTTTAAACCTGATAGCGTTTGTACGAGTAACTTCTTGAATTGACCTATGACCTCTACATGCTGCGAATAATAGTGCGCTAATTTAACGGCAATTTACAAAGTATTGTTTTACGTTTTCAAACTTTTGACTATGGAACCCGTCAATATAATATCATATGTAACATTCCCAAACGAATCTACAAACTTTGCAATCGTTTTTCAAAACTTTGCAAGCAGTTTGTCTTCGATTTTCGGTTTGCAGTTGCCATAATCTGCTTATATATCTGGCATTTTCTTGACTTTTACTTAATGTTTTCGAAATTTAACTGCGGGGTTGGCATTCCAATGACTTAGGTTAAATATACATGTAACTCCGCCAAAGTTTCGAACACTTTTAACAACTTTGCATGCTGTTTTCTATCATTTTTACGGCCAGTCAGCTCATGTGATACTCTGCTTATATAGGCTGTTTTCATCTCGCTTTTATTCATTTATTTGACTTTACAACTGCGGGTTTCTATATACCAACAAGTTAGGTCAAGCATACAAATATATCTACAAACTTTCCAATTACTTTGCACAATTTTGCGTTCACTTTGTATGACTTTTCACGGTAAGTTAACAGGTCAAACCCCACTATGTGCCGACATCATCACCAACTTGATCTCCAAAAATAATAGAGAAATTGGAAAAATGTTCATGAACTTGAAAACATGCCTAAATGTCCATGTTTTTCTACTAAAAATAATTGACATTACAGTGAAAAAAAGATGCACGAACGTTGTCTCATATGTTTGATATGTATGTAATGAAACCAACAAAAATTTCCCTAGGTGGTTTTCTCAGGCAGTCTCCCATGCAAGAACTAACCATGCCCGATTGAGCTTGACTTTAAACTTTGTCTCTTCACCTACCAACACTACTGGTTACGCAATTTGAAATATACTCGTGTTGGCGACTATTTCATGTTTGACACTGTTTTAAACCTGATAGCGTTTGTACGAGTAACTTCTTGAATTGACCTATGACCTCTACATGCTGCGAATAATAGTACGCTAATTTAACGGCAATTTACAAAATATAGTTTTACGTTTTCGAACTTTTGACTATGGAACCCGTCAATATAATATCATATGTAACATTCCCATACGAATCTACAAACTTTGCAATCGTTTTTCAAAACTTTGCAAGCAGTTTGTCTTCGATTTGCGGTTTGCAGTTGTCATAATCTGCTAATATATCGGGCATTTTCCAGACAATTACTTAATGTTTTCGACATTTAACTGCGGGGTTGGCATTCCATTGGCTTAGGTTAAATATACATGTAACTCCGCCAACGTTTCGAACACTTTTACCAACTTTGCATGCTGTTTTCTATCATTTTTACGGCCAGTCAGCTCATGTGATACTCTGCTTATATAGGCTGTTTTCATCTCGCTTTTATTCATTTATTTGACTTTACAACTGCGGGTTTCTATATGCCAACAAGTTAGGTCAAGCATACAAATATATCTACAAACTATCCAATCACTTTGCACAACTTTGCGTTCACTTTGTACGACGTTTCACGGTACGTTAACAGGTCAAACCATACTATGTGCCGACATCATCACCAACTTGATCTCCAAAAATAATAGAGAAATTGGAAAAAAGTTCATGAACTTAAAAACATGCCTAAATTTCCATGTTTTTCCACTAAAAATAATTGACATTACAGTGAAAAAAAGATGCACGAACGTTGTCTCATATGTTTGATATGTATGTGATGAAACAAACAAAATTTTCCCTAGCTGGTTTTCTCAGGCAGTCTCCCATGCAAGAACTAACCATGCCCGATTGAGCTTGACTTTAAACTTTGTCTCTTCACCTACCAACACTACTGGTTACGCAATTTGAAATATACTCGTTCTGGCGACTATTTCATGTTTGACACTGTTTTAAACCTGATAGCGTTTGTACGAGTAACTTCTTGAATTGACCTATGACCTCTACATGCTGCGAATAATAGTGCGCTAATTTAACAGCAATTTACAAAGTATTGTTTTACGTTTTCAAACTTTTGACTATGGAACCCGTCAATATAATATCATATGTAACATTCCCAAACGAATCTACAAACTTTGCAATCGTTTTTCAAAACTTTGCAAGCAGTTTGTCTTCGATTTTCGGTTTGCAGTTGCCATAATCTGCTAATATATCGGGCATTTTCCAGACAAGTACTTAATGTTTTCGACATTTAACTGCGGGGTTGGCATTCCAATGGCTTAGGTTAAATATACATGTAACTCCGCCAACGTTTCGAACACTTTTATCAACTTTGCATGCTGTTTTCTATCATTTTTACGGCCAGTCAGCTCATGTGATACTCTGCTTATATAGGCTGTTTTAATCTCGCTTTTATTCATTTATTTGACTTTACAACTGCGGGTTTCTATATGCCAACAAGTTAGGTCAAGCATACAAATACATCTACAAACTATCCAATCACTTTGCACAACTTTGCGATCACTTTGTACGACTTTTCACGGTACGTTAACAGGTCAAACCCTACTATGTGCCGACATCATCACCAACTTGATCTCCAAAAATAATAGAGAAATTGCAAAAAAGTTCATGAACTTAAAAACATGCCTACATTTCCATGTTTTTCCACTAAAAATAATTGACATTACAGTGAAAAAAAGATGCACGAACGTTGTCTCATATGTTTGATATTTATGTGATGAAACAAACAAAAATTTCCCTAGCTGGTTTTCTCAGGCAGTCTCCCATGCAAGAACTAACCATGCCCGATTGAGCTTGACTTTAAACTTTGTCTCTTCACCTACCAACACTACTGGTTATGCAATTTGAAATATACTCGTTTTGGCGACTATTTCATGTTTGACACTGTTTTAAACCTGATAGCGTTTGTACGGGTAACTTCTTGAATTGACCTATGACCTCTACATGCTGTGAATAATAGTACGCTAATTTAACGGCAATTTACAAAGTATTGTTTTACGTTTTCGAACTTTTGACTATGGAACCCGTCAATATAATATCATATGTAACATTCCCAAACGAATCTACAAACTTTGCAATCGTTTTTCAAAACTTTGCAAGCAGTTTGTCTTCGATTTTCGGTTTGCAGTTGCCATAATCCGCTTATATATCTGGCATTTTCTTGTCTTTTACTTAATGTTTTCGAAATTTAACTGCGGGGTTGGCATTCCAATGACTTAGGTTAAATATACATGTAACTCCGCCAAAGTTTCGAACACTTTTAACAACTTTGCATGCTGTTTTCTATCATTTTTACGGCCAGTCAGCTCATGTGATACTCTGCTTATATAGGCTGTTTTCATCTCGCTTTTATTCATTTATTTGACTTTACAACTGCGGGTTTCTATATGCCAACAAGTTAGGTCAAGCATACAGATACATCTACAAACTATCCAATCACTTTGCACAACTTTGCGTTCACTTTGTACGACTTTTCACGGTACGTTAACAGGTCAAACCCCACTATGTGCCGACATCATCACCAACTTGATCTCCAAAAATAATAGAGAAATTGGAAAAAAGTTCATGAACTTAAAAACATGCCAAAATTTCCATGTTTTTCCACTAAAAATAATTGACATTACAGTGAAAAAAAGATGCACGAACGTTGTCTCATATGTTTGATATGTATGTGATGAAACAAACAAAAATTTCCCTAGCTGGTTTTCTCAGGCAGTCTCCCATGCAAGAACTAACCATGCCCGATTGAGCTTGACTTTAAACTTTGTCTCTTCACCTACCAACACTACTGGTTACGCACTTTGAAATATACTCGTTCTGGCGACTATTTCATGTTTGACACTGTTTTAAACCTGATAGCGTTTGTACGGGTAACTTCTTGAATTGACCTATGACCTCTACATGCTGTGAATAATAGTACGCTAATTTAACGGCAATTTACAAAGTATTGTTTAACGTTTTCGAACTTTTGACTATGGAACCCGTCAATATAATATCATATGTAACATTCCCAAACGAATCTACAAACTTTGCAATCGTTTTTCAAAACTTTGCAAGCAGTTTGTCTTCGATTTGCGGTTTGCAGTTGCCATAATCTGCTAATATATCGGGCATTTTCCAGACAATTACTTAATGTTTTCGACATTTAACTGCGGGGTTGGCATTCCATTGGCTTAGGTTAAATATACATGTAACTCCGCCAACGTTTCGAACACTTTTACCAACTTTGCATGCTGTTTTCTATCATTTTTACGGCCAGTCAGCTCATGTGATACTCTGCTTATATAGGCTGTTTTCATCTCGCTTTTATTCATTTATTTGACTTTACAACTGCGGGTTTCTATATACCAACAAGTTAGGTCAAGCATACAAATATATCTACAAACTTTCCAATCACTTTGCACAACTTTGCGTTCACTTTGTATGACTTTTCACGGTACGTTAACAGGTCAAACCCCACTATGTGCCGACATCATCACCAACTTGATCTCCAAAAATAATAGAGAAATTGGAAAAATGTACATGAACTTGAAAACATGCCTAAATTTCCATGTTTTTCTACTAAAAATAATTGACATTACAGTGAAAAAAAGATGCATGAACGTTGTCTCATATGTTTGATATGTATGTAATGAAACCAACAAAAATTTCCCTAGGTGGTTTTCTCAGGCAGTCTCCCATGCAAAAACTAACCATGCCCGATTGAGCTTGACTTTAAACTTTGTCTCTTCACCTACCAACACTACTGGTTATGCAATTTGAAATATACTCGATCTGGCGACTATTTCATGTTTGACACTGTTTTAAACCTGATAGCGTTTGTACGAGTAACTTCTTGAATTGACCTATGACCTCTACATGCTGCGAATAATAGTACGCTAATTTAACGGCAATTTACAAAATATAGTTTTACGTTTTCGAACTTTTGACTATGGAACCCGTCAATATAATATCATATGTAACATTCCCAAACGAATCTACAAACTTTGCAATCGTTTTTCAAAACTTTGCAAGCAGTTTGTCTTCGATTTGCGGTTTGCAGTTGCCATAATCTGCTAATATATCGGGCATTTTCCAGACAATTACTTAATGTTTTCGACATTTAACTGCGGGGTTGGCATTCCATTGGCTTAGGTTAAATATACATGTAACTCCGCCAACGTTTCGAACACTTTTACCAACTTTGCATGCTGTTTTCTATCATTTTTACGGCCAGTCAGCTCATGTGATACTCTGCTTATATAGGCTGTTTTCATCTCGCTTTTATTCATTTATTTGACTTTACAACTGCGGGTTTCTATATGCCAACAAGTTAGGTCAAGCATACAAATATATCTACAAACTTTCCAATCACTTTGCACAACTTTGCGTTCACTTTGTACGACTTTTCACGGTACGTTAACAGGTCAAACCCTACTATGTGCCGACATCATCACCAACTTGATCTCCAAAAATAATAGAGAAATTGGAAAAAAGTTCATGAACTTGAAAACATGCCTAAATTTCCATGTTTTTCTACTAAAAATAATTGACATTACAGTGAAAAAAAGATGCACGAACGTTGTCTCATATGTTTGATATGTATGTGATGAAACAAACAAAAATTTCCCTAGCTGGTTTTCTCAGGCAGTCTCCCATGCAAGAACTAACCATGCCCGATTGAGCTTGACTTTAAACTTTGTCTCTTCACCTACCAACACTACTGGTTACGCAATTTGAAATATACTCGTTCTGGCGACTATTTCATGTTTGACACTGTTTTAAACCTGATAGCGTTTGTACGGGTAACTTCTTGAATTGACCTATGACCTCTACATGCTGCGAATAATAGTACGCTAATTTAACGGCAATTTACAAAGTATTGTTTTACGTTTTCGAACTTTTGATTATGGAACCCGTCAATATAATATCATATGTAACATTCCCAAACGAATCTACAAACTTTGCAATCGTTTTTCAAAACTTTGCAAGCAGTTTGTCTTCGATTTTCGGTTTGCAGTTGCCATAATCCGCTTATATATCTGGCATTTTCTTGACTTTTACTTAATGTTTTCGAAATTTAACTGCGGGGTTGGCATTCCAATGACTTAGGTTAAATATACATGTAACTCCGCCAAAGTTTCGAACACTTTTAACAACTTTGCATGCTGTTTTCTATCATTTTTACGGCCAGTCAGCTCATGTGATACTCTGCTTATATAGGCTGTTTTCATCTCGCTTTTATTCATTTATTTGACTTTACAACTGCGGGTTTCTATATACCAACAAGTTAGGTCATGCATACAAATATATCTACAAACTTTCCAATCACTTTGCACAAATTTGCGTTCACTTTGTATGACTTTTCACGGTACGTTAACAGGTCAAACCCCACTATGTGCCGACATCATCACCAACTTGATCTCCAAAAATAATAGAGAAATTGGAAAAATGTTCATGAACTTGAAAACATGCCTAAATGTCCATGTTTTTCTACTAAAAATAATTGACATTACAGTGAAAAAAAGATGCACGAACGTTGTCACATATGTTTGATATGTATGTGATGAAACCAAAAAAAATTTCCCTAGCTGGTTTTCTCAGGCAGTCTCCCATGCAAGAACTAACCATGCCCGATAGAGCTTGACTTTAAACTTTGTCTCTTCACCTACCAACATGACTGGTTACGCAATTTGAAATATACTCGAGTTGGCGACTATTTCATGTTTGACACTGTTTTAAACCTGATAGCGTTTGTACGAGTAACTTCTTGAATTGACCTATGACCTCTACATGCTGCGAATAATAGTACGCTAATTTAACGGCAATTTACAAAATATAGTTTTACGTTTTCGAACTTTTGACTATGGAACCCGTCAATATAATATCATATGTAACATTCCCAAACGAATCTACAAACTTTGCAATCGTTTTTCAAAACTTTGCAAGCAGTTTGTCTTCGATTTGCGGTTTGCAGTTGCCATAATCTGCTAATATATCGGGCATTTTCCAGACAATTACTTAATGTTTTCGACATTTAACTGCGGGGTAGGCATTCCAATGGCTTAGGTTAAATATACATGTAACTCCGCCAACGTTTCGAACACTTTTATCAACTTTGCATGCTGTTTTATATCATTTTTACGGCCAGTCAGCTCATGTGATACTCTGCTTATATAGGCTGTTTTCATCTCGCTTTTATTCATTTATTTGACTTTACAACTGCGGGTTTCTATATGCCAACAAGTTAGGTCAAGCATACAAATACATCTACAAACTATCCAATCACTTTGCACAACTTTGCGATCACTTTGTACGACTTTTCACGGTACGTTAACAGGTCAAACCCTACTATGTGCCGACATCATCACCAACTTGATCACCAAAAATAATAGAGAAATTGGAAAAAAGTTCATGAACATAAAAACATGCCTAAATTTCCATGTTTTTCCACTAAAAATAATTGACATTACAGTGAAAAAAAGATGCACGAACGTTGTCTCATATGTTTGATATTTATGTGATGAAACAAACAAAAATTTCCCTAGCTGGTTTTCTCAGGCAGTCTCCCATGCAAGAACTAACCATGCCCAATTGAGCTTGACTTTAAACTTTGTCTCTTCACCTACCAACACTACTGTTTACGCAATTTGAAATATACTCGTTTTGGCGACTATTTCATGTTTGACACTGTTTTAAACCTGATAGCGTTTGTACGGGTAACTTCTTGAATTGACCTATGACCTCTACATGCTGTGAATAATAGTACGCTAATTTAACGGCAATTTACAAAGTATTGTTTTACGTTTTCGAACTTTTGACTATGGAACCCGTCAATATAATATCATATGTAACATTCCCAAACGAATCTACAAACTTTGCAATCGTTTTTCAAAACTTTGCAAGCAGTTTGTCTTCGATTTTCGGTTTGCAGTTGCCATAATCCGCTTATATATCTGGCATTTTCTTGACTTTTACTTAATGTTTTCGAAATTTAACTGCGGGGTTGGCATTCCAATGACTTAGGTTAAATATACATGTAACTCCGCCAAAGTTTCGAACACTTTTAACAAATTTGCATGCTGTTTTCTATCATTTTTACGGCCAGTCAGCTCATGTGATACTCTGCTTATATAGGCTGTTTTCATCTCGCTTTTATTCATTTATTTGACTTTACAACTGCGGGTTTCTATATGCCAACAAGTTAGGTCAAGCATACAGATACATCTACAAACTATCCAATCACTTTGCACAACTTTGCGTTCACTTTGTACGACTTTTCACGGTACGTTAACAGGTCAAACCCTACTATGTGCCGACATCATCACCAACTTGATCTCCAAAAATAATAGAGAAATTGGAAAAAAGTTCATGAACTTAAAAACATGCCAAAATTTCCATGTTTTTCCACTAAAAATAATTGACATTACAGTGAAAAAAAGATGCACGAACGTTGTCTCATATGTTTGATATGTATGTGATGAAACAAACAAAAATTTCCCTAGCTGGTTTTCTCAGGCAGTCTCCCATGCAAGAACTAACCATGCCCGATTGAGCTTGACTTTAAACTTTGTCTCTTCACCTACCAACACTACTGGTTACGCAATTTGAAATATACTCGTTCTGGCGACTATTTCATGTTTGACACTGTTTTAAACCTGATAGCGTTTGTACGGGTAACTTCTTGAATTGACCTATGACCTCTACATGCTGTGAATAATAGTACGCTAATTTAACGGCAATTTACAAAGTATTGTTTAACGTTTTCGAACTTTTGACTATGGAACCCGTCAATATAATATCATATGTAACATTCCCAAACGAATCTACAAACTTTGCAATCGTTTTTCAAAACTTTGCAAGCAGTTTGTCTTCGATTTTCGGTTTGCAGTTGCCATAATCCGCTTATATATCTGGCATTTTCTTGACTTTTACTTAATGTTTTCGAAATTTAACTGCGGGGTTGGCATTCCAATGACTTAGGTTAAATATACATGTAACTCCGCCAAAGTTTCGAACACTTTTAACAACTTTGCATGCTGTTTTCTATCATTTTTACGGCCAGTCAGCTCATGTGATACTCTGCTTATATAGGCTGTTTTCATCTCGCTTTTATTCATTTATTTGACTTTACAACTGCGGGTTTCTATATACCAACAAGTTAGGTCAAGCATACAAATATATCTACAAACTTTCCAATCACTTTGCACAACTTTGCGTTCACTTTGTATGACTTTTCACGGTACGTTAACAGGTCAAACCCCACTATGTGCCGACATCATCACCAACTTGATCTCCAAAAATAATAGAGAAATTGGAAAAATGTACATGAACTTGAAAACATGCCTAAATTTCCATGTTTTTCTACTAAAAATAATTGACATTACAGTGAAAAAAAAATGCACGAACGTTGTCTCATATGTTTGATATGTATGTAATGAAACCAACAAAAATTTCCCTAGGTGGTTTTCTCAGGCAGTCTCCCATGCAAGAACTAACCATGCCCGATTGAGCTTGACTTTAAACTTTGTCTCTTCACCTACCAACACTACTGGTTATGCAATTTGAAATATACTCGATCTGGCGACTATTTCGTGTTTGACACTGTTTTAAACCTGATAGCGTTTGTACGAGTAACTTCTTGAATTGACCTATGACCTCTACATGCTGCGAATAATAGTACGCTAATTTAACGGCAATTTACAAAATATAGTTTTACGTTTTCGAACTTTTGACTATGGAACCCGTCAATATAATATCATATGTAACATTCCCAAACGAATCTACAAACTTTGCAATCGTTTTTCAAAACTTTGCAAGAAGTTTGTCTTCGATTTGCGGTTTGCAGTTGCCATAATCTGCTAATATATCGGGCATTTTCCAGACAATTACTTAATGTTTTCGACATTTAACTGCGGAGTTGGCATTCTATTGGCTTAGGTTAAATATACATGTAACTCCGCCAACGTTTCGAACACTTTTACCAACTTTGCATGCTGTTTTCTATCATTTTTACGGCCAGTCAGCTCATGTGATACTCTGCTTATATAGGCTGTTTTCATCTCGCTTTTATTCATTTATTTGATTTTACAACTGCGGGTTTCTATATGCCAACAAGTTAGGTCAAGCATACAAATATATCTACAAACTTTCCAATCACTTTGCACAACTTTGCGTTCACTTTGTACGACTTTTCACGGTACGTTAACAGGTCAAACCCTACTATGTGCCGACATCATCACCAACTTGATCTCCAAAAATAATAGAGAAATTGGAAAAAAGTTCATGAACTTGAAAACATGCCTAAATTTCCATGTTTTTCTACTAAAAATAATTGACATTACAGTGAAAAAAAAATGCACGAACGTTGTCTCATATGTTTGATATGTATGTAATGAAACCAACAAAAATTTCCCTAGGTGGTTTTCTCAGGCAGTCTCCCATGCAAGAACTAACCATGCCCGATTGAGCTTGACTTTAAACTTTGTCTCTTCACCTACCAACACTACTGGTTATGCAATTTGAAATATACTCGATCTGGCGACTATTTCGTGTTTGACACTGTTTTAAACCTGATAGCGTTTGTACGAGTAACTTCTTGAATTGACCTATGACCTCTTCATGCTGCGAATAATAGTACGCTAATTTAACGGCAATTTACAAAATATAGTTTTACGTTTTCGACCTTTTGACTATGGAACCCGTCAATATAATATCATATGTAACATTCCCAAACGAATCTACAAACTTTGCAATCGTTTTTCAAAACTTTGCAAGCAGTTTGTCTTCGATTTGCGGTTTGCAGTTGCCATAATCTGCTAATATATCGGGCATTTTCCAGACAATTACTTAATGTTTTCGACATTTAACTGCGGGGTTGGCATTCCATTGGCTTAGGTTAAATATACATGTAACTCCGCCAACGTTTCGAACACTTTTACCAACTTTGCATGCTGTTTTCTATCATTTTTACGGCCAGTCAGCTCATGTGATACTCTGCTTATATAGGCTGTTTTCATCTCGCTTTTATTCATTTATTTGACTTTACAACTGCGGGTTTCTATATGCCAACAAGTTAGGTCAAGCACACAAATATATCTACAAATTTTCCAATCACTTTGCACAACTTTGCGTTCACTTTGTACGACTTTTCACGGTACGATAACAGGTCAAACCCTACTATGTGCCGACATCATCACCAACTTGATCTCCAAAAATAATAGAGAAATTGGAAAAAAGTTCATGAACTTGAAAACATGCCTAAATTTCCATGTTTTTCTACTAAAAATAATTGACATTACAGTGAAAAAAAGATGCACGAACGTTGTCTCACATGTTTGATATGTATGTGATGAAACAAACAAAAATTTCCCTAGCTGGTTTTCTCAGGCAGTCTCCCATGCAAGAACTAACCATGCCCGATTGAGCTTGACTTTAAACTTTGTCTCTTCACCTACCAACACTACTGGTTACGCAATTTGAAATATACTCGTTCTGGCGACTATTTCATGTTTGACACTGTTTTAAACCTGATAGCGTTTGTACGGGTAACTTCTTGAATTGACATATGACCTCTACATGCTGCGAATAATAGTACGCTAATTTAACGGCAATTTACAAAGTATTGTTTTACGTTTTCGAACTTTTGATTATGGAACCCGTCAATATAATATCATATGTAACATTCCCAAACGAATCTACAAACTTTGCAATCGTTTTTCAAAACTTTGCAAGCAGTTTGTCTTCGATTTTCGGTTTGCAGTTGCCATAATTCGCTTATATATCTGGCATTTTCTTGACTTTTACTTAATGTTTTCGAAATTTAACTGCGGGGTTGGCATTCCAATGACTTAGGTTAAATATACATGTAACTCCGCCAAAGTTTCGAACACTTTTAACAACTTTGCATGCTGTTTTCTATCATTTTTACGGCCAGTCAGCTCATGTGATACTCTGCTTATATAGGCTGTTTTCATCTCGCTTTTATTCATTTATTTGACTTTACAACTGCGGGTTTCTATATACCAACAAGTTAGGTCAAGCATACAAATATATCTACAAACTTTCCAATCACTTTGCACAACTTTGCGTTCACTTTGTACGACTTTTCACGGTACGTTAACAGGTCAAACCCTACTATGTGCCGACATCATCACCAACTTGATCTCCAAAAATAATAGAGAAATTGGAAAAAAGTTCATGAACTTGAAAACATGCCTAAATTTCCATGTTTTTCTACTAAAAATAATTGACATTACA
Organism: Saccoglossus kowalevskii; assembly: GCF_978046115.1. NCBI lineage: Eukaryota > Metazoa > Hemichordata > Enteropneusta > Harrimaniidae > Saccoglossus > Saccoglossus kowalevskii. Next base: position 4,805,030 of record NC_140643.1, on the reverse strand, counting down.
GTGAAAAAAAGATGCACGAACGTTGTCTCATATGTTTGATATGAATGTGATGAAACAAACAAAAATTTCCCTAGCTGGTTTTCTCAGGCAGTCTCCCATGCAAGAACTAACCATGCCCGATTGAGCTTGACTTTAAACTTTGTCTCTTCACCTACCAACACTACTGGTTACGCAATTTGAAATATACTCGTTCTGGCGACTATTTCATGTTTGACACTGTTTTAAACCTGATAGCGTTTGTACGGGTAACTTCTTGAATTGACCTATGACCTCTACATGCTGCGAATAATAGTACGCTAATTTAACGGCAATTTACAAAGTATTGTTTTACGTTTTCGAACTTTTGATTATGGAACCCGTCAATATAATATCATATGTAACATTCCCAAACGAATCTACAAACTTTGCAATCGTTTTTCAAAACTTTGCAAGCAGGTTGTCTTCGATTTTCGGTTTGCAGTTGCCATAATCCGCTTATATATCTGGCATTTTCTTGACTTTTACTTAATGTTTTCGAAATTTAACTGCGGGGTTGGCATTCCAATGACTTAGGTTAAATATACATGTAACTCCGCCAAAGTTTCGAACACTTTTAACAACTTTGCATGCTGTTTTCTATCATTTTTACGGCCAGTCAGCTCATGTGATACTCGGCTTATATAGGCTGTTTTCATCTTGCTTTTATTCATTTATTTGACTTTACAACTGCGGGTTTCTATATACCAACAAGTTAGGTCAAGCATACAAATATATCTACAAACTTTCCAATCACTTTGCACAACTTTGCGTTCACTTTGTACGACTTTTCACGGTACGTTAACAGGTCAAACCCCACTATGTGCCGACATCATCACCAACTTGATCTCAAAAAATAATAGAGAAATTGGAAAAAAGTTCATGAACTTGAAAACATGCCTAAATTTCCATGTTTTTCTACTAAAAATAATTGACATTACAGTGAAAAAAAGATGCACGAACGTTGTCTCATATGTTTGATATGTATGTAATGAAACAAACAAAAATTTGCCTAGCTGGTTTTCTCAGGCAGTCTCCCATGCAAGAACTAACCATGCCCGATTGAGCTTGACTTTAAACTTTGTCTCTTCACCTACCAACACTACTGGTTACGCATTTTGAAATATACTCGAGTTGGCGACTATTTCATGTTTGACACTGTTTTAAACCTGATAGCGTTTGTACGAGTAACTTCTTGAATTGACCTATGACCTCTACATGCTGCGAATAATAGTACGCTAATTTAACGGCAATTTACAAAGTATTGTTTTACATTTTCGAACTTTTGACTATGGAACCCGTCAATATAATATCATATGTTACATTCCCAAACGAATCTACAAACTTTGCAATCGTTTTTCAAAACTTTGCAAGCAGTTTGTCTTCGATTTTCGGTTTGCAGTTGCCATAATCTGCTTACATATCTGGCATTTTCTTGACTTTTACTTAATGTTTTCGAAATTTAACTACGGGGTTGGCATTCCAATGACTTAGGTTAAATATACATGTAACTCCGCCAAAGTTTCGAACACTTTTAACAACTTTGCATGCTGTTTTCTATCATTTTTACGGCCAGTCAGCTCATGTGATACTCTGCTTATATAGGCTGTTTTCATCTCGCTTTTATTCATTTATTTGACTTTACAACTGCGGGTTTCTATATACCAACAAGTTAGGTCAAGCATACAAATATATCTACAAACTTTCCAATCACTTTGCACAACTTTGCGTTCACTTTGTACGACTTTTCACGGTACGTTAACAGGTCAAACCCTACTATGTGCCGACATCATCACCAACTTGATCTCCAAAAATAATAGAGAAATTGGAAAAAAGTTCATGAACTTGAAAACATGCCTAAATTTCCATGTTTTTCTACTAAAAATAATTGACATTACAGTGAAAAAAAGATGCGCGAACGTTGTCTCATATGTTTGATATGTATGTGATGAAACAAACAAAAATTTCCCTAGCTGGTTTTCTCAGGCAGTCTCCCATGCAAGAACTAACCATGCCCGATTGAGCTTGACTTTAAACTTTGTCTCTTCACCTACCAACACTACTGGTTACGCAATTTGAAATATACTCGTTCTGGCGACTATTTCATGTTTGACACTGTTTTAAACCTGATAGCGTTTGTACGGGTAACTTCTTGAATTGACCTATGACCTCTACATGCTGCGAATAATAGTACGCTAATTTAACGGCAATTTACAAAGTATTGTTTTACGTTTTCGAACTTTTGATTATGGAACCCGTCAATATAATATCATATGTAACATTCCCAAACGAATCTACAAACTTTGCAATCGTTTTTCAAAACTTTGCAAGCAGGTTGTCTTCGATTTTCGGTTTGCAGTTGCCATAATCCGCTTATATATCTGGCATTTTCTTGACTTTTACTTAATGTTTTCGAAATTTAACTGCGGGGTTGGCATTCCAATGACTTAGGTTAAATATACATGTAACTCCGCCAAAGTTTCGAACACTTTTAACAACTTTGCATGCTGTTTTCTATCATTTTTACGGCCAGTCAGCTCATGTGATACTCGGCTTATATAGGCTGTTTTCATCTCGCTTTTATTCATTTATTTGACTTTACAACTGCGGGTTTCTATATACCAACAAGTTAGGTCAAGCATACAAATATATCTACAAACTTTCCAATCACTTTGCACAACTTTGCGTTCACTTTGTACGACTTTTCACGGTACGTTAACAGGTCAAACCCCACTATGTGCCGACATCATCACCAACTTGATCTCAAAAACTAATAGAGAAATTGGAAAAAAGTTCATGAACTTGAAAACATGCCTAAATTTCCATGTTTTTCTACTAAAAATAATTGACATTACAGTGAAAAAAAGATGCACGAACGTTGTCTCATATGTTTGATATGTATGTAATGAAACAAACAAAAATTTGCCTAGCTGGTTTTCTCAGGCAGTCTCCCATGCAAGAACTAACCATGCCCGATTGAGCTTGACTTTAAACTTTGTCTCTTCACCTACCAACACTACTGGTTACGCATTTTGAAATATACTCGAGTTGGCGACTATTTCATGTTTGACACTGTTTTAAACCTGATAGCGTTTGTACGAGTAACTTCTTGAATTGACCTATGACCTCTACATGCTGCGAATAATAGTACGCTAATTTAACGGCAATTTACAAAGTATTGTTTTACGTTTTCAAACTTTTGACTATGGAACCCGTCAATATAATATCATATGTAACATTCCCAAACGAATCTACAAACTTTGCAATCGTTTTTCAAAACTTTGCAAGCAGTTTGTCTTCGATTTTCGGTTTGCAGTTGCCATAATCTGCTTACATATCTGGCATTTTCTTGAATTTTACTTAATGTTTTCGAAATTTAACTACGGGGTTGGCATTCCAATGACTTAGGTTAAATATACATGTAACTCCGCCAAAGTTTCGAACACTTTTAACAACTTTGCATGCTGTTTTCTATCATTTTTACGGCCAGTCAGCTCATGTGATACTCTGCTTATATAGGCTGTTTTCATCTCGCTTTTATTCATTTATTTGACTATACAACTGCGGGTTTCTATATACCAACAAGTTAGGTCAAGCATACAAATATATCTACAAACTTTCCAATCACTTTGCACAACTTTGCGTTCACTTTGTACGACTTTTCACGGTACGTTAACAGGTCAAACCCTACTATGTGCCGACATCATCACCAACTTGATCTCCAAAAATAATAGAGAAATTGGAAAAAAGTTCATGAACTTGAAAACATGCCTAAATTTCCATGTTTTTCTACTAAAAATAATTGACATTACAGTGAAAAAAAGTTGCACGAACGTTGTCTCATATGTTTGATATGTATGTGATGAAACAAACAAAAATTTCCCTAGCTGGTTTTCTCAGGCAGTCTCCCATGCAAGAACTAACCATGCCCGATTGAGCTTGACTTTAATCTTTGTCTCTTCACCTACCAACACTACTGGTTACGCAATTTGAAATATACTCGTTCTGGCGACTATTTCATGTTTGACACTGTTTTAAACCTGATAGCGTTTGTACGGGTAACTTCTTGAATTGACCTATGACCTCTACATGCTGCGAATAATAGTACGCTAATTTAACGGCAATTTACAAAGTATTGTTTTACGTTTTCGAACTTTTGATTATGGAACCCGTCAATATAATATCATACGTAACATTCCCAAACGAATCTACAAACTTTGCAATCGTTTTTCAAAACTTTGCAAGCAGGTTGTCTTCGATTTTCGGTTTGCAGTTGCCATAATCCGCTTATATATCTGGCATTTTCTTGACTTTTACTTAATGTTTTCGAAATTTAACTGCGGGGTTGGCATTCCAATGACTTAGGTTAAATATACATGTAACTCCGCCAAAGTTTCGAACACTTTTAACAACTTTGCATGCTGTTTTCTATCATTTTTACGGCCAGTCAGCTCATGTGATACTCGGCTTATATAGGCTGTTTTCATCTCGCTTTTATTCATTTATTTGACTTTACAACTGCGGGTTTCTATATACCAACAAGTTAGGTCAAGCATACAAATATATCTGCAAACTTTCCAATCACTTTGCACAACTTTGCGTTCACTTTGTACGACTTTTCACGGTACGTTAATAGGTCAAACCCCACTATGTGCCGACATCATCACCAACTTGATCTCAAAAAATAATAGAGAAATTGGAAAAAAGTTCATGAACTTGAAAACATGCCTAAATTTCCATGTTTTTCTACTAAAAATAATTGACATTACAGTGAAAAAAAGATGCACGAACGTTGTCTCATATGTTTGATATGTATGTAATGAAACAAACAAAAATTTGCCTAGCTGGTTTTCTCAGGCAGTCTCCCATGCAAGAACTAACCATGCCCGATTGAGCTTGACTTTAAACTTTGTCTCTTCACCTACCAACACTACTGGTTACGCATTTTGAAATATACTCGAGTTGGCGACTATTTCATGTTTGACACTGTTTTAAACCTGATAGCGTTTGTACGAGTAACTTCTTGCATTGACCTATGACCTCTACATGCTGCGAATAATAGTACGCTAATTTAACGGCAATTTACAAAGTATTGTTTTACATTTTCGAACTTTTGACTATGGAACCCGTCAATATAATATCATATGTTACATTCCCAAACGAATCTACAAACTTTGCAATCGTTTTTCAAAACTTTGCAAGCAGTTTGTCTTCGATTTTCGGTTTGCAGTTGCCATAATCTGCTTACATATCTGGCATTTTCTTGACTTTTACTTAATGTTTTCGAAATTTAACTACGGGGTTGGCATTCCAATGACTTAGGTTAAATATACATGTAACTCCGCCAAAGTTTCGAACACTTTTACCAACTTTGCATGCTGTTTTCTTTCATTGTTACGGCCAGACAGCTCATGTGATACTCTGCTTATATAGGCTGTTTTCATCTCGCTTTTATTCATTTATTTTACTTTACAACTGCGGGTTTCTATATACCAACAAGTTAGGTCAAGCATACAAATATATCTACAAACTTTCCAATCACTTTGCACAACTTTGCGTTCACTTTGTACGATTTTTCACGGTACGTTAAAAGGTCAAACCCCACTATGTGCCGACATCATCACCAACTTGATCTCCAAAAATAATAGAGAAATTGGAAAAATGTTCATGAACTTGAAAACATGCCTAAATTTCCATGTTTTTCTAATGAAAATAATTGACATTACAGTGAAAAAAAGATGCACGAACGTTGTCTCATATGTTTGATATGTATGTGATGAAACCAAAAAAAATTTCCCTAGCTGGTTTTCTCAGGCAGTCTCCCATGCAAGAACTAACCATGCCCGATAGAGCTTGACTTTATACTTTGTCTCTTCACCTACCAAAACTACTGGATACGCAATTTGAAATATACTCGAGTTGGCGACTATTTCATGTTTGACACTGTTTTAAACCTGATAGCGTTTGTACGAGTAACTTCTTGAATTGACCTATGACCTCTACATGCTGCGAATAATAGTTCGCTACTTTAACGGCAATTTACGAAATATTGTTTTACGTTTTCTAATTTTTGACTATGGAACCCTTCAATATAATATCATATGTAACATTCCCAAACGAATCTACAAACTTTGCAATCGTTTTTCAAAACTTTGCAAGCAGTTTGTCTTTGATTTTCGGTTTGCAGTTGCGATAATCTGCTTATATATCTGGCATTTTCCAGACAATTACTTAATGTTTTCGAAATTTAACTGAGGGGTTGGCATTCCAATGACTTAGGTTAAATATACATGTAACTCCGCCAACGTTTCGAACACTTTTACCAACTTTGCATGCTGTTTTCTTTCAATGTTACGGCCAGACAGCTCATGTGATACTCTGCTTATATAGGCTGTTTTCATCTCGCTTTTATTCATTTATTTGACTTTACAACTGCGGGTTTCTATATACCAACAAGTTAGGTCAAGCATACAAATATATCTACAAACTTTCCAATCACTTTGCACAACTTTGCGTTCACTTTGTACGACTTTTCACGGTACGTTAACAGGTCAAACCCTACTATGTGCCGACATCATCACCAACTTGATCTCCAAAAATAATAGAGAAATTGGAAAAAAGTTCATGAACTTGAAAACATGCCTAAATTTCCATGTTTTTCTACTAAAAATAATTGACATTACAGTGAAAAAAAGTTGCACGAACGTTGTCTCATATGTTTGATATGTATGTGATGAAACAAACAAAAATTTCCCTAGCTGGTTTTCTCAGGCAGTCTCCCATGCAAGAACTAACCATGCCCGATTGAGCTTGACTTTAATCTTTGTCTCTTCACCTACCAACACTACTGGTTACGCATTTTGAAATATACTCGAGTTGGCGACTATTTCATGTTTGACACTGTTTTAAACCTGATAGCGTTTGTACGAGTAACTTCTTGAATTGACCTATAACCTCTACATGCTGCGAATAATAGTACGCTAATTTAACGGCAATTTACAAAGTATTGTTTTACATTTTCGAACTTTTGACTATGGAACCCGTCAATATAATATCATATGTTACATTCCCAAACGAATCTACAAACTTTGCAATCGTTTTTCAAAACTTTGCAAGCAGTTTGTCTTCGATTTTCGGTTTGCAGTAGCCATAATCTGCTTACATATCTGGCATTTTCTTGACTTTTACTTAATGTTTTCGAAATTTAACTACGGGGTTGGCATTCCAATGACTTAGGTTAAATATACATGTAACTCCGCCAAAGTTTCGAACACTTTTACCAACTTTGCATGCTGTTTTCTTTCATTGTTACGGCCAGACAGCTCATGTGATACTCTGCTTATATAGGCTGTTTTCATCTCGCTTTTATTCATTTATTTGACTTTACAACTGCGGGTTTCTATATACCAACAAGTTAGGTCAAGCATACAAATATATCTACAAACTTTCCAATCACTTTGCACAACTTTGCGTTCACTTTGTACGATTTTTCACGGTACGTTAACAGGTCAAACCCCACTATGTGCCGACATCATCACCAACTTGATCTCCAAAAATAATAGAGAAATTGGAAAAATGTTCATGAACTTGAAAACATGCCTAAATTTCCATGTTTTTCTAATGAAAATAATTGACATTACAGTGAAAAAAAGATGCACGAACGTTGTCTCATATGTTTGATATGTATGTGATGAAACCAAAAAAAATTTCCCTAGCTGGTTTTCTCAGGCAGTCTCCCATGCAAGAACTAACCATGCCCGATAGAGCTTGACTTTATACTTTGTCTCTTCACCTACCAAAACTACTGGATACGCAATTTGAAATATACTCGAGTTGGCGACTATTTCATGTTTGACACTGTTTTAAACCTGATAGCGTTTGTACGAGTAACTTCTTGAATTGACCTATGACCTCTACATGCTGCGAATAATAGTTCGCTACTTTAACGGCAATTTACGAAATATTGTTTTACGTTTTCTAATTTTTGACTATGGAACCCTTCAATATAATATCATATGTAACATTCCCAAACGAATCTACAAACTTTGCAATCGTTTTTCAAAACTTTGCAAGCAGTTTGTCTTTGATTTTCGGTTTGCAGTTGCGATAATCTGCTTATATATCTGGCATTTTCCAGACAATTACTTAATGTTTTCGAAATTTAACTGAGGGGTTGGCATTCCAATGACTTAGGTTAAATATACATGTAACTCCGCCAACGTTTCGAACACTTTTACCAACTTTGCATGCTGTTTTCTATCATTTTTACGGCCAGTCAGCTCATGTGATACTCTGCTTATATAGGCTGTTTTCATCTCGCTTTTATTCATTTATTTGACTTTACAACTGCGGGTTTCTATATGCCAACAAGTTAGGTCAAGCATACAAATATATCTACAAACTTTCCAATCACTTTGCACAACTTTGCGTTCACTTTGTACGACTTTTCACGGTGCGTTAACAGGTCAAACCCCACTATGTGCCGACATCATCACCAACTTGATCTCCAAAAATAATAGAGAAATTGGAAAAATGTTCATGAACTTGAAAACATGCCTAAATTTCCATGTTTTTCTAATGAAAATAATTGACATTACAGTGAAAAAAAGATGCACGAACGTTGTCTCATATGTTTGATATGTATGTGATGAAACCAAAAAAAAATTCCCTAGCTGGTTTTCTCAGGCAGTCTCCCATGCAAGAACTAACCATGCCCGATAGAGCTTGACTTTATACTTTGTCTCTTCACCTACCAAAACTACTGGTTGCGCATTTTGAAATATGCTCGAGTTGGCGACTATTTCATGTTTGACACTGTTTTAAACCTGATAGCGTTTGTACGAGTAACTTCTTGAATTGACCTATGACCTCTACATGCTGCGAATAATAGTTCGCTACTTTAACGGCAATTTACGAAATATTGTTTTACGTTTTCTAACTTTTGACTATGGAACCCGTCAATATAGTATCATATGTAACATTCCCAAACGAATCTACAAACTTTGCAATCGTTTTTCAAAACTTTGCAAGCAGTTTGTCTTTGATTTGTGGTTTGCAGTTGCGATAATCTGCTTATATATCTGGCATTTTCCAGACAATTACTTAATGTTTTCGAAATTTAACTGCGGGGTTGGCATTCCAATGACTTAAGTTAAATATACATGTAACTCCGCCAACGTTTCGAACACTTTTACCAACTTTGCATGCTGTTTTCTATCATTTTTACGGCCAGACAGCTCATGTGATACTCTGCTTATATAGGCTGTTTTCATCTCGCTTTTATTCATTTATTTGACTTTACAACTGCGGGTTTCTATATACCAACAAGTTAGGTCAAGCATACAAATATATCTACAAACTTTCCAATCACTTTGCACAACTTTGCGTTCACTTTGTATGACTTTTCACGATACGTTAACAGGTCAAACCCCACTATGTGCCGACATCATCACCAACTTGATCTCCAAAAATAATAGAGAAATTGGAAAAATGTTCATGAACATGAAAACATGCCTAAATTTCCATGTTTTTCTACTAAAAATAATTGACATTACAGTGAAAAAAAGATGCACGAACGTTGTCTCATATGTTTGATATGTATGTGATGAAACAAAAAAAAAATTCCCTAGCTGGTTTTCTCAGGCAGTCTCCCATGCAAGAACTAACCATGCCCGATAGAGCTTGACTTTATTTATACTTTGTCTCTTCACCTACCAAAACTACTGGTTGCGCATTTTGAAATATGCTCGAGTTGGCGACTATTTCATGTTTGACACTGTTTTAAACCTGATAGCGTTTGTACGAGTAACTTCTTGAATTGACCTATGACCTCTACATGCTGCGAATAATAGTTCGCTACTTTAACGGCAATTTACGAAATATTGTTTTACGTTTTCTAACTTTTGACTATGGAACCCGTCAATATAGTATCATATGTAACATTCCCAAACGAATCTACAAACTTTGCAATCGTTTTTCAAAACTTTGCAAGCAGTTTGTCTTTGATTTGTGGTTTGCAGTTGCGATAATCTGCTTATATATCTGGCATTTTCCAGACAATTACTTAATGTTTTCGAAATTTAACTGCGGGATTGGCATTCCAATGACTTAGGTTAAATATACATGTAACTCCGCCAACGTTTCGAACAGTTTTACCAACTTTGCATGCTGTTTTCTATCATTTTTACGGCCAGTCAGCTCATGTGATACTCTGCTTATATAGGCTGTTTTCGTCTCGCTTTTATTCATTTATTTGACTTTACAACTGCGGGTTTCTATATGCCAACAAGTTAGGTCAAGCATACAAATATATCTACAAACTTTCCAATCACTTTGCACAACTTTGCGTTCACTTTGTACGACTTTTCACGGTTCGTTAACAGGTCAAACCCCACTATGTGCCGACATCATCACCAACTTGATCTCCAAAAATAATAGAGAAATTGGAAAAATGTTCATGAACTTGAAAACATGCCTAAATTTCCATGTTTTTCTACTAAAAATAATTGACATTACTGTGAAAAAAAGATGCACGAACGTTGTCTCATATGTTTGACATGTATGTGATGAAACCAAAAAAAAATTCCCTAGCTGGTTTTCTCAGGCAGTCTTCCATGCAAGAACTAACCATGCCCGATAGAGCTTGACTTTATACTTTGTCTCTTCACCTACCAACACTACTGGTTACGCAATTTGAAATACACTCGAGTTGGCGACTATTTCATGTTTGACACTGTTTTAAACCTGATAGCGTTTGTACGAGTAACTTCTTGAATTGGCCTATGACCTCTACATGCTGCGAATAATAGTACGCTAATTTAACGGCAATTTACAAAGTATTGTTTTACGTTTTCGAACTTTTGACTATGGAAGCCGTCAATATAATATCATATGTAACATTCCCAAACGAATCTACAAACTTTGCAATCGTTTTTCAAAACTTTGCAAGCAGTTTGTCTTCGATTTTCGGTTTGCAGTTGCCATAATCTGCTTATATATCTGGCATTTTCTTGACTTTTACTTAATGTTTTCGAAATTTAACTGAGGGGTTGGCATTCCAATGACTTAAGTTAAATATACATGTAACTCCGCCAACGTTTCGAACACTTTTACCAACTTTGCATGCTGTTTTCTATCATTTTTACGGCCAGTCATCTCATGTGATACTCTGCTTATATAGGCTGTTTTCATCTCGCTTTTATTCATTTATTTGACTTTACAACTGCGGCTTTCTATATACCAACAAGTTAGGTCAAGCATACAAATATATCTACAAACTTTCCAATCACTTTGCACAACTTTGCGTTCACTTTGTATGACTTTTCACGATACGTTAACAGGTCAAACCCCACTATGTGCCGACATCATCACCAACTTGATCTCCAAAAATAATAGAGAAATTGGAAAAATGTTCATGAACTTGAAAACATGCCTAAATTTCCATGTTTTTCTACTAAAAATAATTGACATTACAGTGAAAAAAAGATGCACGAACGTTGTCTCATATGTTTGATATGTATGTGATGAAACCAAAAAAAAATCCCTAGCTGGTTTTCTCAGGCAGTCTCCCATGCAAGAATTAACCATGCCCGATAGAGCTTGACTTTATACTTTGTCTCTTCACCTACCAAAACTACTGGTTACGCAATTTGAAATACACTCGAGTTGGCGACTATTTCATGTTTGACACTGTTTTAAACCTGATAGCGTTTGTACGAGTAACTTCTTGAATTGACCTATGACCTCTACATGCTGCGAATAATAGTTCGCTACTTTAACGGCAATTTACGAAATATTGTTTTACGTTTTCTAATTTTTGACTATGGAACCCGTCAATATAATATCATATGTAACATTCCCAAACGAATCTACAAACTTTGCAATCGTTTTTCAAAACTTTGCAAGCAGTTTGTCTTTGATTTGCGGTTTGCAGTTGCGATAATCTGCTTATATATCTGGCATTTTCCAGACAATTACTTAATGTTTTCGAAATTTAACTGCTGGGTTGGCATTCCAATGACTTAGGTTAAATATACATGTAACTCCGCCAACGTTTCGAACACTTTTACCAACTTTGCATGCTGTTTTCTATCATTTTTACGGCCAGTCAGCTCATGTGATACTCTGCTTATATAGGCTGTTTTCATCTCGCTTTTATTCATTTATTTGACTTTACAACTGCGGGTTTCTATATGCCAACAAGTTAGGTCAAGCATACAAATATATCTACAAACTTTCCAATCACTTTGCACAACTTTGCGTTCACTTTGTACGACTTTTCACGGTTCGTTAACAGGTCAAACCCCACTATGTGCCGACATCATCACCAACTTGATCTCCAAAAATAATAGAGAAATTGGAAAAATGTTCATGAACTTGAAAACATGCCTAAATTTCCATGTTTTTCTACTAAAAATAATTGACATTACAGTGAAAAAAAGATGCACGAACGTTGTCTCATATGATTGATATGTATGTGATGAAACCAAAAAAAATTTCCCTAGCTGGTTTTCTCAGGCAGTCTTCCATGCAAGAACTAACCATGCCCGATAGAGCTTGACTTAATACTTTGTCTCTTCACCTACCAACACTACTGGTTACGCAATTTGAAATACACTCGAGTTGGCGACTATTTCATGTTTGACACTGTTTTAAACCTGATAGCGTTTGTACGAGTAACTTCTTGAATTGACCTATGACCTCTACATGCTGCGAATAATAGTACGCTAATTTAACGGCAATTTACAAAGTATTGTTTTACGTTTTCGAACTTTTGACTATGGATCACGTCAATATAATATCATATGTAACATTCCCAAACGAATCTACAAACTTTGCAATCGTTTTTCAAAACTTTGAAGGCAGTTTGTCTTCGATTTTCGGTTTGCAGTTGCCATAATCTGCTTATATATCTGGCATTTTCTTGACTTTTACTTAATGTTTTCGAAATTTAACTGCGGGGTTGGCATTCCAATGACTTAAGTTAAATATACATGTAACTCCGCCAACGTTTCGAACACTTTTACCAACTTTGCATGCTGTTTTCTATCATTTTTACGGCCAGTCATCTCATGTGATACTCTGCTTATATAGGCTGTTTTCATCTCGCTTTTATTCATTTATTTGACTTTACAACTGCGGCTTTCTATATACCAACAAGTTAGGTCAAGCATACAAATATATCTACAAACTTTCCAATCACTTTGCACAACTTTGCGTTCACTTTGTATGACTTTTCACGATACGTTAACAGGTCAAACCCCACTATGTGCCGACATCATCACCAACTTGATCTCCAAAAATAATAGAGAAATTGGAAAAATGTTCATGAACTTGAAAACATGCCTAAATTTCCATGTTTTTCTACTAAAAATAATTGACATTACAGTGAAAAAAAGATGCACGAACGTTGTCTCATATGTTTGATATGTATGTGATGAAACCAAAAAAAAAATCCCTAGCTGGTTTTCTCAGGCAGTCTCCCATGCAAGAATTAACCATGCCCGATAGAGCTTGACTTTATACTTTGTCTCTTCACCTACCAAAACTACTGGTTACGCAATTTGAAATACACTCGAGTTGGCGACTATTTCATGTTTGACACTGTTTTAAACCTGATAGCGTTTGTACGAGTAACTTATTGAATTGACCTATGACCTCTACATGCTGCGAATAATAGTTCGCTACTTTAACGGCAATTTACGAAATATTGTTTTACGTTTTCTAACTTTTGACTATGGAACCCGTCAATATAATATCATATGTAACATTCCCAAACGAATCTACAAACTTTGCAATCGTTTCTCAAAACTTTGCAAGCAGTTTGTCTTTGATTTGCGGTTTGCAGTTGCGATAATCTGCTTATATATATGGCATTTTCCAGACAATTACTTAATGTTTTCGAAATTTAACTGCGGGGTTGGCATTCCAATGACTTAGGTTAAATATACATGTAACTCCGCCAACGTTTCGAACACTTTTACCAACTTTGCATGCTGTTTTCTATCATTTTCACGGCCAGTCAGCTCATGTGATACTCTGCTTATATAGGCTGTTTTCATCTCGCTTTTATTCATTTATTTGACTTTACAACTGCGGGTTTCTATATGCCAACAAGTTAGGTCAAGCATACAAATATATCTACAAACTTTCCAATCACTTTGCACAACTTTGCGTTCACTTTGTACGACTTTTCACGGTTCGTTAACAGGTCAAACCCCACTATGTGCCGACATCATCACCAACTTGATCTCCAAAAATAATAGAGAAATTGGAAAAATGTTCATGAACTTGAAAACATGCCTAAATTTCCATGTTTTTCTACTAAAAATAATTGACATTACAGTGAAAAAAAGATGCACGAACGTTGTCTCATATGATTGATATGTATGTGATGAAACCAAAAAAAATTTCCCTAGCTGGTTTTCTCAGGCAGTCTTCCATGCAAGAACTAACCATGCCCGATAGAGCTTGACTTAATACTTTGTCTCTTCACCTACCAACACTACTGGTTACGCAATTTGAAATACACTCGAGTTGGCGACTATTTCATGTTTGACACTGTTTTAAACCTGATAGCGTTTGTACGAGTAACTTCTTGAATTGACCTATGACCTCTACATGCTGCGAATAATAGTACGCTAATTTAACGGCAATTTACAAAGTATTGTTTTACGTTTTCGAACTTTTGACTATGGATCACGTCAATATAATATCATATGTAACATTCCCAAACGAATCTACAAACTTTGCAATCGTTTTTCAAAACTTTGCAAGCAGTTTGTCTTCGATTTTCGGTTTGCAGTTGCCATAATCTGCTTATATATCTGGCATTTTCTTGACTTTTACTTAATGTTTTCGAAATTTAACTGCGGGGTTGGCATTCCAATGACTTAAGTTAAATATACATGTAACTCCGCCAACGTTTCGAACACTTTTACCAACTTTGCATGCTGTTTTCTATCATTTTTACGGCCAGTCAGCTCATGTGATACTCTGCTTATATAGGCTGTTTTCATCTCGCTTTTATTCATTTATTTGACTTTACAACTGCGGGTTTCTATATACCAACAAGTTAGGTCAAGCATACAAATATATCTACAAACTTTCCAATCACTTTGCACAACTTTGCGTTCACTTTGTATGACTTTTCACGATACGTTAACAGGTCAAACCCCACTATGTGCCGACATCATCACCAACTTGATCTCCAAAAATAATAGAGAAATTGGAAAAATGTTCATGAACTTGAAAACATGCCTAAATTTCTATGTTTTTCTACTAAAAATAATTGACATTACAGTGAAAAAAAGATGCACGAACGTTGTCTCATATGTTTGATATGTATGTGATGAAACAAAAAAAAAATTCCCTAGCTGGTTTTCTCAGGCAGTCTCCCATGCAAGAATTAACAATGCCCGATAGAGCTTGACTTTATACTTTGTCTCTTCACCTACCAAAACTACTGGTTACGCAATATGAAATACACTCGAGTTGGCGACTATTTCATGTTTGACACTGTTTTAAACCTGATAGCGTTTGTACGAGTAACTTCTTGAATTGACCTATGACCTCTACATGCTGCGAATAATAGTTCGCTACTTTAACGGCAATTTACGAAATATTGTTTTACGTTTTCTAACTTTTGACTATGGAACCCGTCAATATAATATCATATGTAACATTCCCAATCGAATCTACAAACTTTGCAATCGTTTTTCAAAACTTTGCAAGCAGTTTGTCTTTGATTTGCGGTTTGCAGTTGCGATAATCTGCTTATATATCTGGCATTTTCCAGACAATTACTTAATGTTTTCGAAATTTAACAGCGGGGTTGGCATTCCAATGACTTAGGTTAAATATACATGTAACTCCGCCAACGTTTCGAACACTTTTACCAACTTTGCATGCTGTTTTCTATCATTTTTACGGCCAGTCAGCTCATGTGATACTCTGCTTATATAGGCTGTTTTCATCTCGCTTTTATTCATTTATTTGACTTTACAACTGCGGGTTTCTATATGCCAACAAGTTAGGTAAAGCATACAAATATATCTACAAACTTTCCAATCACTTTGCACAACTTTGCGTTCACTTTGTATGACTTTTCACGGTACGTTAACAGGTCAAACCCCACTATGTGCCGACATCATCACCAACTTGATCTCCAAAAATAATAGAGAAATTGGAAAAATGTTCATGAACTTGAAAATATGCCTAAATTTCCATGTTTTTCTACTGAAAATAATTGACATTACAGTGAAAAAAAGATGCACGAACGTTGTCTCATATGTTTGATATGTATGTGATGAAACCAACACAAATTTCCCTAGGTGGTTTTCTCTGGCAGTCTCCCATGCAAGAACTAACCATGCCCGATTGAGCTTGACTTTAAACTTTGTCTCTTCACCTACCAACACTACTGGTTACGCAATTTGAAATATAATCGATCTGGCGACTATTTCATGTTTGACACTGTTTTAAACCTGATAGCGTTTGTACGAGTAACTTCTTGAATTGACCTATGACCTCTACATGCTGCGAATAATAGTACGCTAATTTAACGGCAATTTACAAAGTATTGTTTTACGTTTTCGAACTTTCGACTATGGAACCCGTCAATATAATATCATATGTAACATTCCCAAACGAATCTACAAACTTTGCAATCGTTTTTCAAAACTTTGCAAGCAGTTTGTCTTCGAATTGCGGTTTGCAGTTGCCATAATCTGCTTATGTATCTGGCATTTTCTTGACTTTTCTTAATGTTTTCGAAATTTAACTTCGGGGTTGGCATTCCAATGACTTGGGTTAAATATACATGTAACTCCGCCAACGTTTCGAACACTTTTACCAACTTTGCATGCTGTTTTCTATCATTTTTACGGCCAGTCAGCTCATGTGATACTCTGCTTATATAGGCTGTTTTCATCTCGCTTTTGTTCATTTATTTGACTTTACAACTGCGGGTTTCTATATGCCAACAAGTTAGGTCAAGCGTACAAATATATCTACAAACTTTCCAATCACTTTGCACAACTTTGCATTCACTTTGTATGACTTTTCACGGTACGTTAGCAGGTCAAACCCCACTATGTGCCGACATCATCACCAACTTGATCTCCAAAAATAATAGAGAAATTGGAAAAATGTTCATGAACTTGAAAACATGCCTAAATTTCCATGTTTTTCTACTGAAAATAATTGACATTACAGTGAAAAAAAGATGCACGAACGTTGTCTCATATGTTTGATATGTATGTGATGAAACCAACAAAAATTTCCCTAGGTGGTTTTCTCAGGCAGTCTCCCATGCAAGAACTAACCATGCCCGATTGAGCTTGACTTTAAACTTTGTCTCTTCACCTACCAACACTACTGGTTACGCAATTTGAATTATACTCGATCTGGCAACTATTTCATGTTTGACACTGTTTTATACCTGATAGCGTTTGTACGAGTAACTTCTTGAATTGACCTATGACCTCTACATGCTGCGAATAATAGTACGCTAATTTAACGGCAATTTACAAAGTATTGTTTTACGTTTTCGAACTTTTGACTATGGAACCCGTCAATATAATATCATATGTAACATTCCCAAACGAATCTACAAACTTTGCAATCGTTTTTCAAAACTTTGCAAGCAGTTTGTCTTCGATTTTCGGTTTGCAGTTGCCATAATCTGCTTATATATCTGGCATTTTCTTGACTTTTACTTAATGTTTTCGAAATTTAACTGCGGGGTTGGCATTCCAATGACTTAGGTTAAATATACATGTAACTCCGCCAAAGTTTCGAACACTTTTACCAAATTTGCATGCTGTTTTCTATCATTTATACGGCCAGTCAGCTCATGTGATACTCTGCTTATATAGGCTGTTTTCATCTCGCTTTTATTCATTTATTTGACTTTACAACTGCGGGTTTCTATATTCCAACAAGTTAGGTCAAGCGTACAAATATATCTACAAACTATCCAATCACTTTGCACAACTTTGCGTTCACTTTGTATGACTTTTCACGGTACGTTAACAGGTCAAACCCCACTATGTGCCGACATCATCACCAACTTGATCTCCAAAAATAATAGAGAAATTGGAAAAATGTTCATGAACTTGAAAATATGCCTAAATTTCCATGTTTTTCTACTGAAAATAATTGACATTACAGTGAAAAAAAGATGCACGAACGTTGTCTCATATGTTTGATATGTATGTGATGAAACCAACACAAATTTCCCTAGGTGGTTTTCTCAGGCAGTCTCCCATGCAAGAACTAACCATGCCCGATTGAGCTTGACTTTAAACTTTGTCTCTTCACCTACCAACACTACTGGTTACGCAATTTGAAATATAATCGATCTGGCGACTATTTCATGTTTGACACTGTTTTAAACCTGATAGCGTTTGTACGAGTAACTTCTTGAATTGACCTATGACCTCTACATGCTGCGAATAATAGTACGCTAATTTAACGGCAATTTACAAAGTATTGTTTTACGTTTTCGAACTTTTGACTATGGAACCCGTCAATATAATATCATATGTAACATTCCCAAACGAATCTACAAACTTTGCAATCGTTTTTCAAAACTTTGCAAGCAGTTTGTCTTCGATTTTCGGTTTGCAGTTGCCATAATCTGCTTATATATCTGGCATTTTCTTGACTTTTACTTAATGTTTTCGAAATTTAACTGCGGGGTTGGCATTCCAATGACTTAGGTTAAATATACATGTAACTCCGCCAAAGTTTCGAACACTTTTACCAAATTTGCATGCTGTTTTCTATCATTTATACGGCCAGTCAGCTCATGTGATACTCTGCTTATATAGGCTGTTTTCATCTCGCTTTTATTCATTTATTTGACTTTACAACTGCGGGTTTCTATATTCCAACAAGTTAGGTCAAGCGTACAAATATATCTACAAACTATCCAATCACTTTGCACAACTTTGCGTTCACTTTGTATGACTTTTCACGGTACGTTAACAGGTCAAACCCCACTATGTGCCGACATCATCACCAACTTGATCTCCAAAAATAATAGAGAAATTGGAAAAATGTTCATGAACTTGAAAATATGCCTAAATTTCCATGTTTTTCTACTGAAAATAATTGACATTACAGTGAAAAAAAGATGCACGAACGTTGTCTCATATGTTTGATATGTATGTGATGAAACCAACACAAATTTCCCTAGGTGGTTTTCTCAGGCAGTCTCCCATGCAAGAACTAACCATGCCCGATTGAGCTTGACTTTAAACTTTGTCTCTTCACCTACCAACACTACTGGTTACGCAATTTGAAATATAATCGATCTGGCGACTATTTCATGTTTGACACTGTTTTAAACCTGATAGCGTTTGTACGAGTAACTTCTTGAATTGACCTATGACCTCTACATGCTGCGAATAATAGTACGCTAATTTAACGGCAATTTACAAAGTATTGTTTTACGTTTTTGAACTTTTGACTATGGAACCCGTCAATATAATATCATATGTAACATTCCCAAACGAATCTACAAACTTTGCAATCGTTTTTCAAAACTTTGCAAGCAGTTTGTCTTCGAATTGCGGTTTGCAGTTGCCATAATCTGCTTATGTATCTGGCATTTTCTTGACTTTTCTTAATGTTTTCGAAATTTAACTGCGGGGTTGGCATTCCAATGACTTAGGTTAAATATACATATAACTCCGCCAACGTTTCGAACACTTTTAACAACTTTGCATGCTGTTTTCTATCATTTTTACGGCCAGTCAGCTCATGTGATACTCTGCTGATATAGGCTGTTTTCATCTCGCTTTTATTCATTTATTTGACTTTACAACTGCGGGTTTCTATATGCCAACAAGTTAGGTCAAGCGTACAAATATATCTACAAACTTTCCAATCACTTTGCACAACTTTGCGTTCACTTTGTATGACTTTTCACGGTACGTTAACAGGTCAAACCCCACTATGTGCCGACATCATCACCAACTTGATCTCCAAAAATAATAGAGAAATTGGAAAAATGTTCATGAACTTGAAAACATGCCTAAATTTCCATGTTTTTCTACTGAAAATAATTGACATTACAGTGAAAAAAAGATGCACGAACGTTGTCTCATATGTTTGATATGTATGAGATGAAACCAACAAAAATTTCCCTAGGTGGTTTTCTCAGGCAGTCTCCCATGCAAGAACTAACCATGCCCGATGGAGCTTGACTTTAAACTTTGTCTCTTCACCTACCAACACTACTGGTTACGCAATTTGTAATATACTCGATCTGGCGACTATTTCATGTTTGACACTGTTTTATGCCTGATAGCGTTTGTACGAGTAACTTCTTGAATTGACCTATGACCTCTACATGCTGCGAATAATAGTACGCTAATTTAACGGCAATTTACAAAGTATTGTTTTACGTTTTCGAACTTTTGACTATGGAACCCGTCAATATAATATCATATGTAACATTCCCAAACGAATCTACAAACTTTGCAATTGTTTTTCAAAACTTTGCAAGCAGTTTGTCTTCGATTTTCGGTTTGCAGTTGCCATAATCTGCTTATATATCTGGCATTTTCTTGACTTTTACTTAATGTTTTCGAAATTTAACTGCGGGGTTGGCATTCCAATGACTTAGGTTAAATATACATATAACTCCGCCAACGTTTCGAACACTTTTAACAACTTTGCATGCTGTTTTCTATCATTTTTACGGCCAGTCAGCTCATGTGATACTCTGCTGATATAGGCTGTTTTCATCTCGCTTTTATTCATTTATTTGACTTTACAACTGCGGGTTTCTATATGCCAACAAGTTAGGTCAAGCGTACAAATATATCTACAAACTTTCCAATCACTTTGCACAACTTTGCGTTCACTTTGTATGACTTTTCACGGTACGTTAACAGGTCAAACCCCACTATGTGCCGACATCATCACCAACTTGATCTCCAAAAATAATAGAGAAATTGGAAAAATGTTCATGAACTTGAAAACATGCCTAAATTTCCATGTTTTTCTACTGAAAATAATTGACATTACAGTGAAAAAAAGATGCACGAACGTTGTCTCATATGTTTGATATGTATGTGATGAAACCAACAAAAATTTCCCTAGGTGGTTTTCTCAGGCAGTCTCCCATGCAAGAACTAACCATGCCCGATGGAGCTTGACTTTAAACTTTGTCTCTTCACCTACCAACACTACTGGTTACGCAATTTGTAATATACTCGATCTGGCGACTATTTCATGTTTGACACTGTTTTATGCCTGATAGCGTTTGTACGAGTAACTTCTTGAATTGACCTATGACCTCTACATGCTGCGAATAATAGTACGCTAATTTAACGGCAATTTACAAAGTATTGTTTTACGTTTTCGAACTTTTGACTATGGAACCCGTCAATATAATATCATATGTAACATTCCCAAACGAATCTACAAACTTTGCAATCGTTTTTCAAAACTTTGCAAGCAGTTTGTCTTCGATTTTCGGTTTGCAGTTGCCATAATCTGCTTATATATCTGGCATTTTCTTGACTTTTACTTAATGTTTTCGAAATTTAACTGCGGGGTTGGCATTCCAATGACTTAGG
Organism: Saccoglossus kowalevskii; assembly: GCF_978046115.1. NCBI lineage: Eukaryota > Metazoa > Hemichordata > Enteropneusta > Harrimaniidae > Saccoglossus > Saccoglossus kowalevskii. The sequence goes on along the minus strand of NC_140643.1, from coordinate 4,783,422 downwards.
TTAAATATACATGTAACTCCGCCAAAGTTTCGAACACTTTTACCAAATTTGCATGCTGTTTTCTATCATTTATACGGCCAGTCAGCTCATGTGATACTCGGCTTATATAGGCTGTTTTCATCTCGCTTTTATTCATTTATTTGACTTTATAACTGCGGGTTTCTATATACCAACAAGTTAGGTCAAGCATAAAAATATATCTACAAACTTTCCAATCACTTTGCACAACTTTGCGTTCACTTTGTACGACTTTTCACGGTACGTTAACAGGTCAAACCCCACTATGTGCCGACATCATCACCAACTTGATCTCCAAAAATAATAGAGAAATTGGAAAAATGTTCATGAACTTGAAAATATGCCTAAATTTCCATGTTTTTCTACTGAAAATAATTGACATTACAGTGAAAAAAAATGCACGAACGTTGTCTCATATGTTTGATATGTATGTGATGAAACCAACACAAATTTCCCTAGGTGGTTTTCTCAGGCAGTCTCCCATGCAAGAACTAACCATGCCCGATTGAGCTTGACTTTAAACTTTGTCTCTTCACCTACCAACACTACTGGTTACGCAATTTGAAATATAATCGATCTGGCGACTATTTCATGTTTGACACTGTTTTAAACCTGATAGCGTTTGTACGAGTAACTTCTTGAATTGACCTATGACCTCTACATGCTGCGAATATTAGTACGCTAATTTAACGGCAATTTACAAAGTATTGTTTTACGTTTTCGAACTTTTGACTATGGAACCCGTCAATATAATATCATATGTAACATTCCCAAACGAATCTACAAACTTTGCAATCGTTTTTCAAAACTTTGCAAGCAGTTTGTCTTCGATTTTCGGTTTGCAGTTGCCATAATCTGCTTATATATCTGGCATTTTCTTGACTTTTACTTAATGTTTTCGAAATTTAACTGCGGGGTTGGCATTCCAATGACTTAGGTTAAATATACATGTAACTCCGCCAAAGTTTCGAACACTTTTACCAAATTTGCATGCTGTTTTCTATCATTTATACGGCCAGTCAGCTCATGTGATACTCTGCTTATATAGGCTGTTTTCATCTCGCTTTTATTCATTTATTTGACTTTACAACTGCGGGTTTCTATATTCCAACAAGTTAGGTCAAGCGTACAAATATATCTACAAACTATCCAATCACTTTGCACAACTTTGCGTTCACTTTGTATGACTTTTCACGGTACGTTAACAGGTCAAACCCCACTATGTGCCGACATCATCACCAACTTGATCTCCAAAAATAATAGAGAAATTGGAAAAATGTTCATGAACTTGAAAATATGCCTAAATTTCCATGTTTTTCTACTGAAAATAATTGACATTACAGTGAAAAAAAGATGCACGAACGTTGTCTCATATGTTTGATATGTATGTGATGAAACCAACACAAATTTCCCTAGGTGGTTTTCTCAGGCAGTCTCCCATGCAAGAACTAACCATGCCCGATTGAGCTTGACTTTAAACTTTGTCTCTTCACCTACCAACACTACTGGTTACGCAATTTGAAACATAATCGATCTGGCGACTATTTCATGTTTGACACTGTTTTAAACCTGATAGCGTTTGTAAGAGTAACTTCTTGAATTGACCTATGACCTCTACATGCTGCGAATAATAGTACGCTAATTTAACGGCAATTTACAAACTATTGTTTTACGTTTTCGAACTTTTGACTATGGAACCCGTCAATATAATATCATATGTAACATTCCCAAACGAATCTACAAACTTTGCAATCGTTTTTCAAAACTTTGCAAGCAGTTTGTCTTCGAATTGCGGTTTGCAGTTGCCATAATCTGCTTATGTATCTGGCATTTTCTTGACTTTTCTTAATGTTTTCGAAATTTAACTGCGGGGTTGGCATTCCAATGACTTAGGTTAAATATACATATAACTCCGCCAACGTTTCGAACACTTTTAACAACTTTGCATGCTGTTTTCTATCATTTTTACGGCCAGTCAGCTCATGTGATACTCTGCTGATATAGGCTGTTTTCATCTCGCTTTTATTCATTTATTTGACTTTACAACTGCGGGTTTCTATATGCCAACAAGTTAGGTCAAGCGTACAAATATATCTACAAACTTTCCAATCACTTTGCACAACTTTGCGTTCACTTTGTATGACTTTTCACGGTACGTTAACAGGTCAAACCCCACTATGTGCCGACATCATCACCAACTTGATCTCCAAAAATAATAGAGAAATTGGAAAAATGTTCATGAACTTGAAAACATGCCTAAATTTCCATGTTTTTCTACTGAAAATAATTGACATTACAGTGAAAAAAAGATGCACGAACGTTGTCTCATATGTTTGATATGTATGTGATGAAACCAACAAAAATTTCCCTAGGTGGTTTTCTCAGGCAGTCTCCCATGCAAGAACTAACCATGCCCGATTGAGCTTGACTTTAAACTTTGTCTCTTCACCTACCAACACTACTGGTTACGCAATTTGAAATATACTCGATCTGGCGACTATTTCATGTTTGACACTGTTTTATGCCTGATAGCGTTTGTACGAGTAACTTCTTGAATTGACCTATGACCTCTACATGCTGCGAATAATAGTACGCTAATTTAACGGCAATTTACAAAGTATTGTTTTACGTTTTCGAACTTTTGACTATGGAACCCGTCAATATAATATCATATGTAACATTCCCAAACGAATCTACAAACTTTGCAATCGTTTTTCAAAACTTTGCAAGCAGTTTGTCTTCGATTTTCGGTTTGCAGTTGCCATAATCTGCTTATATATCTGGCATTTTCTTGACTTTTACTTAATGTTTTCGAAATTTAACTGCGGGGTTGGCATTCCAATGACTTAGGTTAAATATACATGTAACTCCGCCAAAGTTTCGAACACTTTTACCAAATTTGCATGCTGTTTTCTATCATTTATACGGCCAGTCAGCTCATGTGATACTCTGCTTATATAGGCTGTTTTCATCTCGCTTTTATTCATTTATTTGACTTTACAACTGCGGGTTTCTATATGCCAACAAGTTAGGTCAAGCGTACAAATATATCTACAAACTTTCCAATCACTTTGCACAACTTTGCGTTCACTTTGTATGACTTTTCACGGTACGTTAACAGGTCAAACCCCACTATGTGCCGACATCATCACCAACTTGATCTCCAAAAATAATAGAGAAATTGGAAAAATGTTCATGAACTTGAAAACATGCCTAAATTTCCATGTTTTTCTACTGAAAATAATTGACATTACAGTGAAAAAAAGATGCACGAACGTTGTCTCATATGTTTGATATGTATGTGATGAAACCAACAAAAATTTCCCTAGGTGGTTTTCTCAGGCAGTCTCCCATGCAAGAACTAACCATGCCCGATTGAGCTTGACTTTAAACTTTGTCTCTTCACCTACCAACACTACTGGTTACGCAATTTGAAATATACTCCATCTGGCGACTATTTCATGTTTGACACTGTTTTATGCCTGATAGCGTTTGTACGAGTAACTTCTTGAATTGACCTATGACCTCTACATGCTGCGAATAATAGTACGCTAATTTAACGGCAATTTACAAAGTATTGTTTTACGTTTTCGAACTTTTGACTATGGAACCCGTCAATATAATATCATATGTAACATTCCCAAACGAATCTACAAACTTTGCAATCGTTTTTCAAAACTTTGCAAGCAGTTTGTCTTCGATTTTCGGTTTGCAGTTGCCATAATCTGCTTATATATCTGGCATTTTCTTGACTTTTACTTAATGTTTTCGAAATTTAACTGCGGGGTTGGCATTCCAATGACTTAGGTTAAATATACATGTAACTCCGCCAAAGTTTCGAACACTTTTACCAAATTTGCATGCTGTTTTCTATCATTTATACGGCCAGTCAGCTCATGTGATACTCGGCTTATATAGGCTGTTTTCATCTCGCTTTTATTCATTTATTTGACTTTATAACTGCGGGTTTCTATATACCAACAAGTTAGGTCAAGCATAAAAATATATCTACAAACTTTCCAATCACTTTGCACAACTTTGCGTTCACTTTGTACGACTTTTCACGGTACGTTAACAGGTCAAACCCCACTATGTGCCGACATCATCACCAACTTGATCTCCAAAAATAATAGAGAAATTGGAAAAATGTTCATGAACTTGAAAATATGCCTAAATTTCCATGTTTTTCTACTGAAAATAATTGACATTACAGTGAAAAAAAGATGCACGAACGTTGTCTCATATGTTTGATATGTATGTGATGAAACCAACACAAATTTCCCTAGGTGGTTTTCTCAGGCAGTCTCCCATGCAAGAACTAACCATGCCCGATTGAGCTTGACTTTAAACTTTGTCTCTTCACCTACCAACACTACTGGTTACGCAATTTGAAATATAATCGATCTGGCGACTATTTCATGTTTGACACTGTTTTAAACCTGATAGCGTTTGTACGAGTAACTTCTTGAATTGACCTATGACCTCTACATGCTGCGAATAATAGTACGCTAATTTAACGGCAATTTACAAAGTATTGTTTTACGTTTTCGAACTTTTGACTATGGAACCCGTCAATATAATATCATATGTAACATTCCCAAACGAATCTACAAACTTTGCAATCGTTTTTCAAAACTTTGCAAGCAGTTTGTCTTCGATTTTCGGTTTGCAGTTGCCATAATCTGCTTATATATCTGGCATTTTCTTGACTTTTACTTAATGTTTTCGAAATTTAACTGCGGGGTTGGCATTCCAATGACTTAGGTTAAATATACATGTAACTCCGCCAAAGTTTCGAACACTTTTACCAAATTTGCATGCTGTTTTCTATCATTTATACGGCCAGTCAGCTCATGTGATACTCTGCTTATATAGGCTGTTTTCATCTCGCTTTTATTCATTTATTTGACTTTACAACTGCGGGTTTCTATATTCCAACAAGTTAGGTCAAGCGTACAAATATATCTACAAACTATCCAATCACTTTGCACAACTTTGCGTTCACTTTGTATGACTTTTCACGGTACGTTAACAGGTCAAACCCCACTATGTGCCGACATCATCACCAACTTGATCTCCAAAAATAATACAGAAATTGGAAAAATGTTCATGAACTTGAAAATATGCCTAAATTTCCATGTTTTTCTACTGAAAATAATTGACATTACAGTGAAAAAAAGATGCACGAACGTTGTCTCATATGTTTGATATGTATGTGATGAAACCAACACAAATTTCCCTAGGTGGTTTTCTCAGGCAGTCTCCCATGCAAGAACTAACCATGCCCGATTGAGCTTGACTTTAAACTTTGTCTCTTCACCTACCAACACTACTGGTTACGCAATTTGAAACATAATCGATCTGGCGACTATTTCATGTTTGACACTGTTTTAAACCTGATAGCGTTTGTAAGAGTAACTTCTTGAATTGACCTATGACCTCTACATGCTGCGAATAATAGTACGCTAATTTAACGGCAATTTACAAACTATTGTTTTACGTTTTCGAACTTTTGACTATGGAACCCGTCAATATAATATCATATGTAACATTCCCAAACGAATCTACAAACTTTGCAATCGTTTTTCAAAACTTTGCAAGCAGTTTGTCTTCGAATTGCGGTTTGCAGTTGCCATAATCTGCTTATGTATCTGGCATTTTCTTGACTTTTCTTAATGTTTTCGAAATTTAACTGCGGGGTTGGCATTCCAATGACTTAGGTTAAATATACATATAACTCCGCCAACGTTTCGAACACTTTTAACAACTTTGCATGCTGTTTTCTATCATTTTTACGGCCAGTCAGCTCATGTGATACTCTGCTGATATAGGCTGTTTTCATCTCGCTTTTATTCATTTATTTGACTTTACAACTGCGGGTTTCTATATGCCAACAAGTTAGGTCAAGCGTACAAATATATCTACAAACTTTCCAATCACTTTGCACAACTTTGCGTTCACTTTGTATGACTTTTCACGGTACGTTAACAGGTCAAACCCCACTATGTGCCGACATCATCACCAACTTGATCTCCAAAAATAATAGAGAAATTGGAAAAATGTTCATGAACTTGAAAACATGCCTAAATTTCCATGTTTTTCTACTGAAAATAATTGACATTACAGTGAAAAAAAGATGCACGAACGTTGTCTCATATGTTTGATATGTATGTGATGAAACCAACAAAAATTTCCCTAGGTGGTTTTCTCAGGCAGTCTCCCATGCAAGAACTAACCATGCCCGATTGAGCTTGACTTTAAACTTTGTCTCTTCACCTACCAACACTACTGGTTACGCAATTTGAAATATACTCGATCTGGCGACTATTTCATGTTTGACACTGTTTTATACCTGATAGCGTTTGTACGAGTAACTTCTTGAATTGACCTATGACCTCTACATGCTGCGAATAATAGTACGCTAATTTAACGGCAATTTACAAAGTATTGTTTTACGTTTTCGAACTTTTGACTATGGAACCCGTCAATATAATATCATATGTAACATTCCCAAACGAATCTACAAACTTTGCAATCGTTTTTCAAAACTTTGCAAGCAGTTTGTCTTCGATTTTCGGTTTGCAGTTGCCATAATCTGCTTATATATCTGGCATTTTCTTGACTTTTACTTAATGTTTTCGAAATTTAACTGCGGGGTTGGCATTCCAATGACTTAGGTTAAATATACATGTAACTCCGCCAAAGTTTCGAACACTTTTACCAAATTTGCATGCTGTTTTCTATCATTTATACGGCCAGTCAGCTCATGTGATACTCTGCTTATATAGGCTGTTTTCATCTCGCTTTTATTCATTTATTTGACTTTACAACTGCGGGTTTCTATATGCCAACAAGTTAGGTCAAGCGTACAAATATATCTACAAACTTTCCAATCACTTTGCACAACTTTGCGTTCACTTTGTATGACTTTTCACGGTACGTTAACAGGTCAAACCCCACTATGTGCCGACATCATCACCAACTTGATCTCCAAAAATAATAGAGAAATTGGAAAAATGTTCATGAACTTGAAAACATGCCTAAATTTCCATGTTTTTCTACTGAAAATAATTGACATTACAGTGAAAAAAAGATGCACGAACGTTGTCTCATATGTTTGATATGTATGTGATGAAACCAACAAAAATTTCCCTAGGTGGTTTTCTCAGGCAGTCTCCCATGCAAGAACTAACCATGCCCGATTGAGCTTGACTTTAAACTTTGTCTCTTCACCTACCAACACTACTGGTTACGCAATTTGAAATATACTCGATCTGGCGACTATTTCATGTTTGACACTGTTTTATACCTGATAGCGTTTGTACGAGTAACTTCTTGAATTGACCTATGACCTCTACATGCTGCGAATAATAGTACGCTAATTTAACGGCAATTTACAAAGTATTGTTTTACGTTTTCGAACTTTTGACTATGGAACCCGTCAATATAATATCATATGTAACATTCCCAAACGAATCTACAAACTTTGCAATCGTTTTTCAAAACTTTGCAAGCAGTTTGTCTTCGATTTTCGGTTTGCAGTTGCCATAATCTGCTTATATATCTGGCATTTTCTTGACTTTTACTTAATGTTTTCGAAATTTAACTGCGGGGTTGGCATTCCAATGACTTAGGTTAAATATACATGTAACTCCGCCAAAGTTTCGAACACTTTTACCAAATTTGCATGCTGTTTTCTATCATTTATACGGCCAGTCAGCTCATGTGATACTCTGCTTATATAGGCTGTTTTCATCTCGCTTTTATTCATTTATTTGACTTTACAACTGCGGGTTTCTATATGCCAACAAGTTAGGTCAAGCGTACAAATATATCTACAAACTTTCCAATCACTTTGCACAACTTTGCGTTCACTTTGTATGACTTTTCACGGTACGTTAACAGGTCAAACCCCACTATGTGCCGACATCATCACCAACTTGATCTCCAAAAATAATAGAGAAATTGGAAAAATGTTCATGAACTTGAAAACATGCCTAAATTTCCATGTTTTTCTACTGAAAATAATTGACATTACAGTGTAAAAAAGATGCACGAACGTTGTCTCATATGTTTGATATGTATGTGATGAAACCAACAAAAATTTCCCTAGGTGGTTTTCTCAGGCAGTCTCCCATGCAAGAACTAACCATGCCCGATTGAGCTTGACTTTAAACTTTGTCTCTTCACCTACCAACACTACTGGTTACGCAATTTGAAATGTACTCGATCTGGCGACTATTTCATGTTTGACACTGTTTTAAACCTGATAGCGTTTGTACGAGTAACTTCTTGAATTGACCTATGACCTCTACATGCTGCGAATAATAGTACGCTAATTTAACGGCAATTTACAAAGTATTGTTTTACGTTTTCGAACTTTTGACTATGGAACCCGTCAATATAATATCATATGTAACATTCCCAAACGAATCTACAAACTTTGCAATCGTTTTTCAAAACTTTGCAAGCAGTTTGTCTTCGATTTTCGGTTTGCAGTTGCCATAATCTGCTTATATATCTGGCATTTTCTTGACTTTTACTTAATGTTTTCGACATTTAACTGCGGGGTTGGCATTCCAATGACTTAGGTTAAATATACATGTAACTCCGCCAAAGTTTCGAACACTTTTACCAAATTTGCATGCTGTTTTCTATCATTTATACGGCCAGTCATCTCATGTGATACTCTGCTTATATAGGCTGTTTTCATCTCGCTTTTATTCATTTATTTGACTTTACAACTGCGGGTTTCTATATGCCAACAAGTTAGGTCAAGCGTACAAATATATCTACAAACTTTCCAATCACTTTGCACAACTTTGCGTTCACTTTGTATGACTTTTCACGGTACGTTAACAAGTCAAACCCCACTATGTGCCGACGTCATCACCAACTTGATCACCAAAAATAATAGAGAAATTGGAAAAACGTTCATGAACTTGAAAATATGCCTAAATTTCCATGTTTTTCTACTGAAAATAATTGACATTACTGTGAAAAAAAAGATGCACGAACGTTGTCTCATATGTTTGATATGTATGTGATGAAACCAACAAAAATTTCCCTAGGTGGTTTTCTCAGGCAGTCTCCCATGCAAGAACTAACCATGCCCGATTGAGCTTGACTTTAAACTTTGTCTCTTCACCTCAGAACACTACTGGTTACGCAATTTGAAATATACTCGATCTGGCGACTATTTCATGTTTGACACTGTTTTAAACCTGATAGCGTTTGTACGAGTAACTTCTTGAATTGACCTATGACCTCTACATGCTGCGAATAATAGTACGCTAATTTAACGGCAATTTACAAAGTATTGTTTTACGTTTTCGAACTTTTGACTATGGAACCCGTCAATATAATATCATATGTAACATTCCCAAACGAATCTACAAACTTTGCAATCGTTTTTCAAAACTTTGCAAGCAGTTTGTCTTCGATTTTCGGTTTGCAGTTGCCATAATCTGCTTATATATCTGGCATTTTCTTGACTTTTACTTAATGTTTTCGAAATTTAACTGCGGGGTTGGCATTCCAATGACTTAGGTTAAATATACATGTAACTCCGCCAAAGTTTCGAACACTTTTACCAAATTTGCATGCTGTTTTCTATCATTTATACGGCCAGTCAGCTCATGTGATACTCTGCTTATATAGGCTGTTTTCATCTCGCTTTTATTCATTTATTTGACTTTACAACTGCGGGTTTCTATATGCCAACAAGTTAGGTCAAGCGTACAAATATATCTACAAACTTTCCAATCACTTTGCACAACTTTGCGTTCACTTTGTATGACTTTTCACGGTACGTTAACAGGTCAAACCCCACTATGTGCCGACATCATCACCAACTTGATCTCCAAAAATAATAGAGAAATTGGAAAAATGTTCATGAACTTGAAAACATGCCTAAATTTCCATGTTTTTCTACTGAAAATAATTGACATTACAGTGTAAAAAAGATGCACGAACGTTGTCTCATATGTTTGATATGTATGTGATGAAACCAACAAAAATTTCCCTAGGTGGTTTTCTCAGGCAGTCTCCCATGCAAGAACTAACCATGCCCGATTGAGCTTGACTTTAAACTTTGTCTCTTCACCTACCAACACTACTGGTTACGCAATTTGAAATATACTCGATCTGGCGACTATTTCATGTTTGACACTGTTTTAAACCTGATAGCGTTTGTACGAGTAACTTCTTGAATTGACCTATGACCTCTACATGCTGCGAATAATAGTACGCTAATTTAACGGCAATTTACAAAGTATTGTTTTACGTTTTCGAACTTTTGACTATGGAACCCGTCAATATAATATCATATGTAACATTCCCAAACGAATCTACAAACTTTGCAATCGTTTTTCAAAACTTTGCAAGCAGTTTGTCTTCGATTTTCGGTTTGCAGTTGCCATAATCTGCTTATATATCTGGCATTTTCTTGACTTTTACTTAATGTTTTCGACATTTAACTGCGGGGTTGGCATTCCAATGACTTAGGTTAAATATACATGTAACTCCGCCAAAGTTTCGAACACTTTTACCAAATTTGCATGCTGTTTTCTATCATTTATACGGCCAGTCATCTCATGTGATACTCTGCTTATATAGGCTGTTTTCATCTCGCTTTTATTCATTTATTTGACTTTACAACTGCGGGTTTCTATATGCCAACAAGTTAGGTCAAGCGTACAAATATATCTACAAACTTTCCAATCACTTTGCACAACTTTGCGTTCACTTTGTATGACTTTTCACGGTACGTTAACAGGTCAAACCCCACTATGTGCCGACATCATCACCAACTTGATCTCCAAAAATAATAGAGAAATTGGAAAAATGTTCATGAACTTGAAAACATGCCTAAATTTCCATGTTTTTCTACTGAAAATAATTGACATTACAGTGAAAAAAAGATGCACGAACGTTGTCTCATATGTTTGATATGTATGTGATGAAACCAACAAAAATTTCCCTAGGTGGTTTTCTCAGGCAGTCTCCCATGCAAGAACTAACCATGCCCGATTGAGCTTGACTTTAAACTTTGTCTCTTCACCTACCAACACTACTGGTTACGCAATTTGAAATATACTCGATCTGGCGACTATTTCATGTTTGACACTGTTTTATACCTGATAGCGTTTGTACGAGTAACTTCTTGAATTGACCTATGACCTCTACATGCTGCGAATAATAGTACGCTAATTTAACGGCAATTTACAAAGTATTGTTTTACGTTTTCGAACTTTTGACTATGGAACCCGTCAATATAATATCATATGTAACATTCCCAAACGAATCTACAAACTTTGCAATCGTTTTTCAAAACTTTGCAAGCAGTTTGTCTTCGATTTTCGGTTTGCAGTTGCCATAATCTGCTTATATATCTGGCATTTTCTTGACTTTTACTTAATGTTTTCGAAATTTAACTGCGGGGTTGGCATTCCAATGACTTAGGTTAAATATACATGTAACTCCGCCAAAGTTTCGAACACTTTTACCAAATTTGCATGCTGTTTTCTATCATTTATACGGCCAGTCAGCTCATGTGATACTCGGCTTATATAGGCTGTTTTCATCTCGCTTTTATTCATTTATTTGACTTTACAACTGCGGGTTTCTATATTCCAACAAGTTAGGTCAAGCGTACAAATATATCTACAAACTTTCCAATCACTTTGCACAACTTTGCGTTCACTTTGTATGACTTTTCACGGTACGTTAACAGGTCAAACCCCACTATGTGCCGACATCATTACCAACTTGATCTCCAAAAATAATAGAGAAATTCGAAAAATGTTCATTAACTTGAAAACATGCCTAAATTTCCATGTTTTTCTACTGAAAATAATTGACATTACAGTGAAAAAAAGATGCACGAACGTTGTCTCATATGTTTGATATGTATGTGATGAAACCAGAAAAAAATTCCCTAGCTGGTTTCTCAGGCAGTCTACCATGCAAGAACTAACCATGCCCGATTGAGCTTGACATTAAACTTTGTCTCTTCACCTACCAACACTACTGGTTACGCAATTTGAAATATACTCGATCTGGCGACTATTTCATGTTTGACACTGTTTTAAACCTGATAGCGTTTGTACGAGTAACTTATTGAATTGACCTATGACCTCTACATGCTGCGAATAATAGTACGCTAATTTAACGGCAATTTACAAAGTATTGTTTTACGTTTTCGAACTTTTGACTATGGAACCCGTCAATATAATATCATATGTAACATTCCCAAACGAATCTACAAACTTTGCAATCGTTTTTCAAAACTTTGCAAGCAGTTTGTCTTCGATTTTCGGTTTGCAGTTGCCATAATCTGCTTATATATCTGGCATTTTCTTGACTTTTACTTAATGTTTTCGACATTTAACTGCGGGGTTGGCATTCCAATGACTTAGGTTAAATATACATGTAACTCCGCCAAAGTTTCGAACACTTTTACCAAATTTGCATGCTGTTTTCTATCATTTATACGGCCAGTCATCTCATGTGATACTCTGCTTATATAGGCTGTTTTCATCTCGCTTTTATTCATTTATTTGACTTTACAACTGCGGGTTTCTATATGCCAACAAGTTAGGTCAAGCGTACAAATATATCTACAAACTTTCCAATCACTTTGCACAACTTTGCGTTCACTTTGTATGACTTTTCACGGTACGTTAACAAGTCAAACCCCACTATGTGCCGACGTCATCACCAACTTGATCTCCAAAAATAATAGAGAAATTGGAAAAACGTTCATGAACTTGAAAATATGCCTAAATTTCCATGTTTTTCTACTGAAAATAATTGACATTACTGTGAAAAAAAGATGCACGAACGTTGTCTCATATGTTTGATATGTATGTGATGAAACCAACAAAAATTTCCCTAGGTGGTTTTCTCAGGCAGTCTCCCATGCAAGAACTAACCATGCCCGATTGAGCTTGACTTTAAACTTTGTCTCTTCACCTCCGAACACTACTGGTTACGCAATTTGAAATATACTCGATCTGGCGACTATTTCATGTTTGACACTGTTTTAAACCTGATAGCGTTTGTACGAGTAACTTCTTGAATTGACCTATGACCTCTACATGCTGCGAATAATAGTACGCTAATTTAACGGCAATTTACAAAGTATTGTTTTACGTTTTCGAACTTTTGACTATGGAACCCGTCAATATAATATCATATGTAACATTCCCAAACGAATCTACAAACTTTGCAATCGTTTTTCAAAACTTTGCAACAGTTTGTCTTCGAATTGCGGTTTGCAGTTGCCATAATCTGCTTATGTATCTGGCATTTTCTTGACTTTTCTTAATGATTTCGAAATTTAACTGCGGGGTTGGCATTCCAATGACTTAGGTTAAATATACATGTAACTCCGCCAAAGTTTCGAACACTTTTACCAAATTTGCATGCTGTTTTCTATCATTTATACGGCCAGTCAGCTCATGTGATACTCTGCTTATATAGGCTGTTTTCATCTCGCTTTTATTCATTTATTTGACTTTACAACTGCGGGTTTCTATATGCCAACAAGTTAGGTCAAGCGTACAAATATATCTACAAACTTTCCAATCACTTTGCACAACTTTGCGTTCACTTTGTATGACTTTTCACGGTACGTTAACAGGTCAAACCCCACTATGTGCCGACATCATCACCAACTTGATCTCCAAAAATAATAGAGAAATTGGAAAAATGTTCATGAACTTGAAAACATGCCTAAATTTCCATGTTTTTCTACTGAAAATAATTGACATTACAGTGTAAAAAAGATGCACGAACGTTGTCTCATATGTTTGATATGTATGTGATGAAACCAACAAAAATTTCCCTAGGTGGTTTTCTCAGGCAGTCTCCCATGCAAGAACTAACCATGCCCGATTGAGCTTGACTTTAAACTTTGTCTCTTCACCTACCAACACTACTGGTTACGCAATTTGAAATATACTCGATCTGGCGACTATTTCATGTTTGACACTGTTTTAAACCTGATAGCGTTTGTACGAGTAACTTCTTGAATTGACCTATGACCTCTACATGCTGCGAATAATAGTACGCTAATTTAACGGCAATTTACAAAGTATTGTTTTACGTTTTCGAACTTTTGACTATGGAACCCGTCAATATAATATCATATGTAACATTCCCAAACGAATCTACAAACTTTGCAATCGTTTTTCAAAACTTTGCAAGCAGTTTGTCTTCGATTTTCGGTTTGCAGTTGCCATAATCTGCTTATATATCTGGCATTTTCTTGACTTTTACTTAATGTTTTCGACATTTAACTGCGGGGTTGGCATTCCAATGACTTAGGTTAAATATACATGTAACTCCGCCAAAGTTTCGAACACTTTTACCAAATTTGCATGCTGTTTTCTATCATTTATACGGCCAGTCATCTCATGTGATACTCTGCTTATATAGGCTGTTTTCATCTCGCTTTTATTCATTTATTTGACTTTACAACTGCGGGTTTCTATATGCCAACAAGTTAGGTCAAGCGTACAAATATATCTACAAACTTTCCAATCACTTTGCACAACTTTGCGTTCACTTTGTATGACTTTTCACGGTACGTTAACAAGTCAAACCCCACTATGTGCCGACGTCATCACCAACTTGATCTCCAAAAATAATAGAGAAATTGGAAAAACGTTCATGAACTTGAAAATATGCCTAAATTTCCATGTTTTTCTACTGAAAATAATTGACATTACTGTGAAAAAAAGATGCACGAACGTTGTCTCATATGTTTGATATGTATGTGATGAAACCAACAAAAATTTCCCTAGGTGGTTTTCTCAGGCAGTCTCCCATGCAAGAACTAACCATGCCCGATTGAGCTTGACTTTAAACTTTGTCTCTTCACCTCCGAACACTACTGGTTACGCAATTTGAAATATACTCGATCTGGCGACTATTTCATGTTTGACACTGTTTTAAACCTGATAGCGTTTGTACGAGTAACTTCTTGAATTGACCTATGACCTCTACATGCTGCGAATAATAGTACGCTAATTTAACGGCAATTTACAAAGTATTGTTTTACGTTTTCGAACTTTTGACTATGGAACCCGTCAATATAATATCATATGTAACATTCCCAAACGAATCTACAAACTTTGCAATCGTTTTTCAAAACTTTGCAAGCAGTTTGTCTTCGATTTTCGGTTTGCAGTTGCCATAATCTGCTTATATATCTGGCATTTTCTTGACTTTTACTTAATGTTTTCGAAATTTAACTGCGGGGTTGGCATTCCAATGACTTAGGTTAAATATACATGTAACTCCGCCAAAGTTTCGAACACTTTTACCAAATTTGCATGCTGTTTTCTATCATTTATACGGCCAGTCAGCTCATGTGATACTCTGCTTATATAGGCTGTTTTCATCTCGCTTTTATTCATTTATTTGACTTTACAACTGCGGGTTTCTATATGCCAACAAGTTAGGTCAAGCGTACAAATATATCTACAAACTTTCAAATCACTTTGCACAACTTTGCGTTCACTTTGTATGACTTTTCACGGTACGTTAACAGGTCAAACCCCACTATGTGCCGACATCATCACCAACTTGATCTCCAAAAATAATAGAGAAATTCGAAAAATGTTCATGAACTTGAAAACATGCCTAAATTTCCATGTTTTCTACTAAAAATAATTGACATTACAGTGAAAAAAAGAAGCACGAACTTTGTCTCATATGTTTGATATGTATGTGATGAAACAAAAAAAAAATTCCCAGCTGGTTTTCTCAGGCAGTCTCCCCATGCAAGAACTAACCATGCCCGATTGAACTTGACTTTAAACTTTGTCTCTTCACCTACCAACACTACTGGTTACGCAATTTGAAATACAATCGATCTGGCGACTATTTCATGTTTGACACTGTTTTAAACCTGATAGCGTTTGTACGAGTAACTTCTTAAATTGACCTATGACCTCTACATGCTGCGAATAATAGTACGCTAAATTAACGGCAATTTACAAAATATTGTTTTACGTTTTCGAACTTTTGACTATGGAACCCGTCAATATAATATCATATGTAACATTCCCAAACGAATCTACAAACTTTGCAATCGTTTTTCAAAACTTTGCAACAGTTTGTCTTCGAATTGCGGTTTGCAGTTGCCATAATCTGCTTATGTATCTGGCATTTTCTTGACTTTTCTTAATGTTTTCGAAATTTAACTGCGGGGTTGGCATTCCAATGACTTAGGTTAAATATACATATAACTCCGCCAACGTTTCGAACACTTTTAACCACTTTTAACAACGTTGCATGCTGTTTTCTATCATTTTTACGGCCAGTCAGCTCATGTGATACTCTGCTTATATAGGCTGTTTTCATCTCGCTTTTATTCATTTATTTGACTTTACAACTGCGGGTTTCTATATGCCAACAAGTTAGGTCAAGCGTACAAATATATCTACAAACTTTCCAATCACTTTGCACAACTTTGCGTTCACTTTGTATGACTTTTCACGGTACGTTAACAAGTCAAACCCCACTATGTGCCGACGTCATCACCAACTTGATCTCCAAAAATAATAGAGAAATTGGAAAAACGTTCATGAACTTGAAAATATGCCTAAATTTCCATGTTTTTCTACTGAAAATAATTGACATTACTGTGAAAAAAAGATGCACGAACGTTGTCTCATATGTTTGATATGTATGTGATGAAACCAACAAAAATTTCCCTAGGTGGTTTTCTCAGGCAGTCTCCCATGCAAGAACTAACCATGCCCGATTGAGCTTGACTTTAAACTTTGTCTCTTCACCTCCGAACACTACTGGTTACGCAATTTGAAATATACTCGATCTGGCGACTATTTCATGTTTGACACTGTTTTAAACCTGATAGCGTTTGTACGAGTAACTTCTTGAATTGACCTATGACCTCTACATGCTGCGAATAATAGTACGCTAATTTAACGGCAATTTACAAAGTATTGTTTTACGTTTTCGAACTTTTGACTATGGAACCCGTCAATATAATATCATATGTAACATTCCCAAACGAATCTACAAACTTTGCAATCGTTTTTCAAAACTTTGCAAGCAGTTTGTCTTCGATTTTCGGTTTGCAGTTGCCATAATCTGCTTATATATCTGGCATTTTCTTGACTTTTACTTAATGTTTTCAAAATTTAACTGCGGGGTTGGCATTCCAATGACTTAGGTTAAATATACATGTAACTCCGCCAAAGTTTCGAACACTTTTACCAAATTTGCATGCTGTTTTCTATCATTTATACGGCCAGTCAGCTCATGTGATACTCTGCTTATATAGGCTGTTTTCATCTCGCTTTTATTCATTTATTTGACTTTACAACTGCGGGTTTCTATATGCCAACAAGTTAGGTCAAGCGTACAAATATATCTACAAACTTTCCAATCACTTTGCACAACTTTGCGTTCACTTTGTATGACTTTTCACGGTACGTTAACAGGTCAAACCCCACTATGTGCCGACATCATCACCAACTTGATCTCCAAAAATAATAGAGAAATTGGAAAAATGTTCATGAACTTGAAAACATGCCTAAATTTCCATGTTTTCTACTAAAAATAATTGACATTACAGTGAAAAAAAGAAGCACGAACTTTGTCTCATATGTTTGATATGTATGTGATGAAACAAAAAAAAAATTCCCAGCTGGTTTTCTCAGGCAGTCTCCCCATGCAAGAACTAACCATGCCCGATTGAACTTGACTTTAAACTTTGTCTCTTCACCTACCAACACTACTGGTTACGCAATTTGAAATACAATCGATCTGGCGACTATTTCATGTTTGACACTGTTTTAAACGTGATAGCGTTTGTACGAGTAACTTCTTAAATTGACCTATGACCTCTACATGCTGCGAATAATAGTACGCTAAATTAACGGCAATTTACAAAATATTGTTTTACGTTTTCGAACTTTTGACTATGGAACCCGTCAATATAATATCATATGTAACATTCCCAAACGAATCTACAAACTTTGCAATCGTTTTTCAAAACTTTGCAACAGTTTGTCTTCGAATTGCGGTTTGCAGTTGCCATAATCTGCTTATGTATCTGGCATTTTCTTGACTTTTCTTAATGTTTTCGAAATTTAACTGCGGGGTTGGCATTCCAATGACTTAGGTTAAATATACATATAACTCCGCCAACGTTTCGAACACTTTTAACAACGTTGCATGCTGTTTTCTATCATTTTTACGGCCAGTCAGCTCATGTGATACTCTGCTTATATAGGCTGTTTTCATCTCGCTTTTATTCATTTATTTGACTTTACAACTGCGGGTTTCTATATGCCAACAAGTTAGGTCAAGCGTACAAATATATCTACAAACTTTCCAATCACTTTGCACAACTTTGCGTTCACTTTGTATGACTTTTCACGGTACGTTAACAGGTCAAACCCCACTATGTGCCGACATCATCACCAACTTGATCTCCAAAAATAATAGAGAAATTGGAAAAATGTTCATGAACTTGAAAACATGCCTAAATTTCCATGTTTTCTACTAAAAATAATTGACATTACAGTGAAAAAAAGATGCACGAACTTTGTCTCATATGTTTGATATGTATGTGATGAAACAAAAAAAAAATTCCCAGCTGGTTTTCTCAGGCAGTCTCCCCATGCAAGAACTAACCATGCCCGATTGAACTTGACTTTAAACTTTGTCTCTTCACCTACCAACACTACTGGTTACGCAATTTGAAATATAATCGATCTGGCGACTATTTCATGTTTGACACTGTTTTAAACCTGATAGCGCTTGTACGAGTAACTTCTTAAATTGACCTATGACCTCTACATGCTGCGAATAATAGTACGCTAAATTAACGGCAATTTACAAAATATTGTTTTACGTTTTCGAACTTTTGACTATGGAACCCGTCAATATAATATCATATGTAACATTCCCAAACGAATCTACAAACTTTGCAATCGTTTTTCAAAACTTTGCAACAGTTTGTCTTCGAATTGCGGTTTGCAGTTGCCATAATCTGCTTATGTATCTGGCATTTTCTTGACTTTTCTTAATGTTTTCGAAATTTAACTGCGGGGTTGGCATTCCAATGACTTAGGTTAAATATACATATAACTCCGCCAACGTTTCGAACACTTTTAACAACGTTGCATGCTGTTTTCTATCATTTTTACGGCCAGTCAGCTCATGTGATACTCTGCTTATATAGGCTGTTTTCATCTCGCTTTTATTCATTTATTTGACTTTACAACTGCGGGTTTCTATATGCCAACAAGTTAGGTCAAGCGTACAAATATATCTACAAACTTTCCAATCACTTTGCACAACTTTGCGTTCACTTTGTATGACTTTTCACGGTACGTTAACAGGTCAAACCCCACTATGTGCCGACATCATCACCAACTTGATCTCCAAAAATAATAGAGAAATTGGAAAAATGTTCATGAACTTGAAAACATGCCTAAATTTCCATGTTTTCTACTAAAAATAATTGACATTACAGTGAAAAAAAGATGCACGAACTTTGTCTCATATGTTTGATATGTATGTGATGAAACAAAAAAAAAATTCCCAGCTGGTTTTCTCAGGCAGTCTCCCCATGCAAGAACTAACCATGCCCGATTGAACTTGACTTTAAACTTTGTCTCTTCACCTACCAACACTACTGGTTACGCAATTTGAAATATAATCGATCTGGCGACTATTTCATGTTTGACACTGTTTTAAACCTGATAGCGCTTGTACGAGTAACTTCTTAAATTGACCTATGACCTCTACATGCTGCGAATAATAGTACGCTAAATTAACGGCAATTTACAAAATATTGTTTTACGTTTTCGAACTTTTGACTATGGAACCCGTCAATATAATATCATATGTAACATTCCCAAACGAATCTACAAACTTTGCAATCGTTTTTCAAAACTTTGCAACAGTTTGTCTTCGAATTGCGGTTTGCAGTTGCCATAATCTGCTTATGTATCTGGCATTTTCTTGACTTTTCTTAATGTTTTCGAAATTTAACTGCGGGGTTGGCATTCCAATGACTTAGGTTAAATATACATATAACTCCGCCAACGTTTCGAACACTTTTAACAACGTTGCATGCTGTTTTCTATCATTTTTACGGCCAGTCAGCTCATGTGATACTCTGCTTATATAGGCTGTTTTCATCTCGCTTTTATTCATTTATTTGACTTTACAACTGCGGGTTTCTATATGCCAACAAGTTAGGTCAAGCGTACAAATATATCTACAAACTTTCCAATCACTTTGCACAACTTTGCGTTCACTTTGTATGACTTTTCACGGTACGTTAACAGGTCAAACCCCACTATGTGCCGACATCATCACCAACTTGATCTCCAAAAATAATAGAGAAATTGGAAAAATGTTCATGAACTTGAAAACATGCCTAAATTTCCATGTTTTCTACTAAAAATAATTGACATTACAGTGAAAAAAAGATGCACGAACTTTGTCTCATATGTTTGATATGTATGTGATGAAACAAAAAAAAAATTCCCAGCTGGTTTTCTCAGGCAGTCTCCCCATGCAAGAACTAACCATGCCCGATTGAACTTGACTTTAAACTTTGTCTCTTCACCTACCAACACTACTGGTTACGCAATTTGAAATATAATCGATCTGGCGACTATTTCATGTTTGACACTGTTTTAAACCTGATAGCGCTTGTACGAGTAACTTCTTAAATTGACCTATGACCTCTACATGCTGCGAATAATAGTACGCTAAATTAACGGCAATTTACAAAATATTGTTTTACGTTTTCGAACTTTTGACTATGGAACCCGTCAATATAATATCATATGTAACATTCCCAAACGAATCTACAAACTTTGCAATCGTTTTTCAAAACTTTGCAACAGTTTGTCTTCGAATTGCGGTTTGCAGTTGCCATAATCTGCTTATGTATCTGGCATTTTCTTGACTTTTCTTAATGTTTTCGAAATTTAACTGCGGGGTTGGCATTCCAATGACTTAGGTTAAATATACATATAACTCCGCCAACGTTTCGAACACTTTTAACAACGTTGCATGCTGTTTTCTATCATTTTTACGGCCAGTCAGCTCATGTGATACTCTGCTTATATAGGCTGTTTTCATCTCGCTTTTATTCATTTATTTGACTTTACAACTGCGGGTTTCTATATGCCAACAAGTTAGGTCAAGCGTACAAATATATCTACAAACTTTCCAATCACTTTGCACAACTTTGCGTTCACTTTGTATGACTTTTCACGGTACGTTAACAGGTCAAACCCCACTATGTGCCGACATCATCACCAACTTGATCTCCAAAAATAATAGAGAAATTGGAAAAATGTTCATGAACTTGAAAACATGCCTAAATTTCCATGTTTTCTACTAAAAATAATTGACATTACAGTGAAAAAAAGATGCACGAACTTTGTCTCATATGTTTGATATGTATGTGATGAAACAAAAAAAAAATTCCCAGCTGGTTTTCTCAGGAAGTCTCCCATGCAAGAACTAACCATGCCCGATTGAGCTTGACTTTAAACTTTGTCTCTTCACCTACCAACACTACTGGTTACGCAATTTGAAATATAATCGATCTGGCGACTATTTCATGTTTGACACTGTTTTAAACCTGATAGCGTTTGTACGAGTAACTTCTTGAATTGACCTATGACCTCTACATGCTGCGAATAATAGTACGCTAAATTAACGGCAATTTACAAAATATTGTTTTACGTTTTCGAACTTTTGACTATGGAACCCGTCAATATAATATCATATGTAACATTTCCAAACGAATCTACAAACTTTGCAATCGTTTTTCAAAACTTTGCAAGCAGTTTGTCTTCGATTTTCGGTTTGCAGTTGCCATAATCTGCTTATATATCTGGCATTTTCTTGACTTTTACTTAATGTTTTCGAAATTTAACTGCGGGGTTGGCATTCCAATGACTTAGGTTAAATACACATGTAACTCCGCCAAAGTTTCGAACACTTTTAACAAATTTGCATGCTGTTTTCTATTATTTATACGGCCAGTCAGCTCATGTGATACTCTGCTTATATAGGCTGTTTTTATCTCGCTTCTATTCATATATTTGACTTTACAACTGCGGGTTTCTATATGCCAACAAGTTAGGTCAAGTGTACAAATATATCTACAAAATTTGCAGTCACTTTGCACAACTTTGCGTTCACTATGTACGACTTTTCACGGTACGTTAACAGGTCAAACCCCACTATGTGCCGACATCATCACCAACTTGATCTCCAAAAATAATAGAGAAATTGGAAAAATGTTCATGAACTTGAAAACATGCCTAAATTTCCATGTTTTTCTACTGAAAATAATTGACATTACAGTGAAAAAAAAGATGCACGAACGTTGTCTCATATGTTTGATATGTATGTGATGAAACCAACAAAAATTTCCCTAGGTGGTTTTCTCAGGCAGTCTCCCATGCAAGAACTAACCATGCCCGATTGAGCTTGACTTTAAACTTTGTCTCTTCACCTACCAACACTACTGGTTACGCAATTTGAAATATAATCGATCTGGCGACTATTTCATGTTTGACACTGTTTTAAACCTGATAGCGTTTGTACGAGTAACTTCTTGAATTGACCTATGACCTCTACATGCTGCGAATAATAGTACGCTAAATTAACGGCAATTTACAAAATATTGTTTTACGTTTTCGAACTTTTGACTATGGAACCCGTCAATATAATATCATATGTAACATTTCCAAACGAATCTACAAACTTTGCAATCGTTTTTCAAAACTTTGCAAGCAGTTTGTCTTCGATTTTCGGTTTGCAGTTGCCATAATCTGCTTATATATCTGGCATTTTCTTGACTTTTACTTAATGTTTTCGAAATTTAACTGCGGGGTTGGCATTCCAATGACTTAGGTTAAATACACATGTAACTCCGCCAAAGTTTCGAACACTTTTAACAAATTTGCATGCTGTTTTCTATCATTTATACGGCCAGTCAGCTCATGTGATACTCTGCTTATATAGGCTGTTTTTATCTCGCTTCTATTCATATATTTGACTTTACAACTGCGGGTTTCTATATGCCAACAAGTTAGGTCAAGTGTACAAATATATCTACAAAATTTGCAGTCACTTTGCACAACTTTGCGTTCACTATGTACGACTTTTCACGGTACGTTAACAGGTCAAACCCCACTATGTGCCGACATCATCACCAACTTGATCTCCAAAAATAATAGAGAAATTGGAAAAATGTTCATGAACTTGAAAACATGCCTAAATTTCCATGTTTTCTACTAAAAATAATTGACATTACAGTGAAAAAAAGATGCACGAACTTTGTCTCATATGTTTGATATGTATGTGATGAAACAAAAAAAAAATTCCCAGCTGGTTTTCTCAGGCAGTCTCCCCATGCAAGAACTAACCATGCCCGATTGAACTTGACTTTAAACTTTGTCTCTTCACCTACCAACACTACTGGTTACGCAATTTGAAATATAATCGATCTGGCGACTATTTCATGTTTGACACTGTTTTAAACCTGATAGCGCTTGTACGAGTAACTTCTTAAATTGACCTATGACCTCTACATGCTGCGAATAATAGTACGCTAAATTAACGGCAATTTACAAAATATTGTTTTACGTTTTCGAACTTTTGACTATGGAACCCGTCAATATAATATCATATGTAACATTCCCAAACGAATCTACAAACTTTGCAATCGTTTTTCAAAACTTTGCAACAGTTTGTCTTCGAATTGCGGTTTGCAGTTGCCATAATCTGCTTATGTATCTGGCATTTTCTTGACTTTTCTTAATGTTTTCGAAATTTAACTGCGGGGTTGGCATTCCAATGACTTAGGTTAAATATACATATAACTCCGCCAACGTTTCGAACACTTTTAACAACGTTGCATGCTGTTTTCTATCATTTTTACGGCCAGTCAGCTCATGTGATACTCTGCTTATATAGGCTGTTTTCATCTCGCTTTTATTCATTTATTTGACTTTACAACTGCGGGTTTCTATATGCCAACAAGTTAGGTCAAGCGTACAAATATATCTACAAACTTTCCAATCACTTTGCACAACTTTGCGTTCACTTTGTATGACTTTTCACGGTACGTTAACAGGTCAAACCCCACTATGTGCCGACATCATCACCAACTTGATCTCCAAAAATAATAGAGAAATTGGAAAAATGTTCATGAACTTGAAAACATGCCTAAATTTCCATGTTTTCTACTAAAAATAATTGACATTACAGTGAAAAAAAGATGCACGAACTTTGTCTCATATGTTTGATATGTATGTGATGAAACAAAAAAAAAATCCCTAGCTGGTTTTCTCAGGAAGTCTCCCATGCAAGAACTAACCATGCCCGATTGAGCTTGACTTTAAACTTTGTCTCTTCACCTACCAACACTACTGGTTACGCAATTTGAAATATAATCGATCTGGCGACTATTTCATGTTTGACACTGTTTTAAACCTGATAGCGTTTGTACGAGTAACTTCTTGAATTGACCTATGACCTCTACATGCTGCGAATAATAGTACGCTAAATTAACGGCCATTTACAAAATATTGTTTTACGTTTTCGAACTTTTGACTATGGAACCCGTCAATATAATATCATATGTAACATTTCCAAACGAATCTACAAACTTTGCAATCGTTTTTCAAAACTTTGCAAGCAGTTTGTCTTCGATTTTCGGTTTGCAGTTGCCATAATCTGCTTATATATCTGGCATTTTCTTGACTTTTACTTAATGTTTTCGAAATTTAACTGCGGGGTTGGCATTCCAATGACTTAGGTTAAATACACATGTAACTCCGCCAAAGTTTCGAACACTTTTAACAAATTTGCATGCTGTTTTCTATTATTTATACGGCCAGTCAGCTCATGTGATACTCTGCTTATATAGGCTGTTTTTATCTCGCTTCTATTCATATATTTGACTTTACAACTGCGGGTTTCTATATGCCAACAAGTTAGGTCAAGTGTACAAATATATCTACAAAATTTCCAGTCACTTTGCACAACTTTGCGTTCACTATGTACGACTTTTCACGGTACGTTAACAGGTCAAACCCCACTATGTGCCGACATCATCACCAACTTGATCTCCAAAAATAATAGAGAAATTGGAAAAATGTTCATGAACTTGAAAACATGCCTAAATTTCCATGTTTTTCTACTGAAAATAATTGACATTACAGTGAAAAAAAAGATGCACGAACGTTGTCTCATATGTTTGATATGTATGTGATGAAACCAACAAAAATTTCCCTAGGTGGTTTTCTCAGGCAGTCTCCCATGCAAGAACTAACCATGCCCGATTGAGCTTGACTTTAAACTTTGTCTCTTCACCTACCAACACTACTGGTTACGCAATTTGAAATATAATCGATCTGGCGACTATTTCATGTTTGACACTGTTTTAAACCTGATAGCGTTTGTACGAGTAACTTCTTGAATTGACCTATGACCTCTACATGCTGCGAATAATAGTACGCTAAATTAACGGCAATTTACAAAATATTGTTTTACGTTTTCGAACTTTTGACTATGGAACCCGTCAATATAATATCATATGTAACATTTCCAAACGAATCTACAAACTTTGCAATCGTTTTTCAAAACTTTGCAAGCAGTTTGTCTTCGATTTTCGGTTTGCAGTTGCCATAATCTGCTTATATATCTGGCATTTTCTTGACTTTTACTTAATGTTTTCGAAATTTAACTGCGGGGTTGGCATTCCAATGACTTAGGTTAAATACACATGTAACTCCGCCAAAGTTTCGAACACTTTTAACAAATTTGCATGCTGTTTTCTATCATTTATACGGCCAGTCAGCTCATGTGATACTCTGCTTATATAGGCTGTTTTTATCTCGCTTCTATTCATATATTTGACTTTACAACTGCGGGTTTCTATATGCCAACAAGTTAGGTCAAGTGTACAAATATATCTACAAAATTTGCAGTCACTTTGCACAACTTTGCGTTCACTATGTACGACTTTTCACGGTACGTTAACAGGTCAAACCCCACTATGTGCCGACATCATCACCAACTTGATCTCCAAAAATAATAGAGAAATTGGAAAAATGTTCATGAACTTGAAAACATGCCTAAATTTCCATGTTTTCTACTAAAAATAATTGACATTACAGTGAAAAAAAGATGCACGAACTTTGTCTCATATGTTTGATATGTATGTGATGAAACAAAAAAAAAATTCCCAGCTGGTTTTCTCAGGCAGTCTCCCCATGCAAGAACTAACCATGCCCGATTGAACTTGACTTTAAACTTTGTCTCTTCACCTACCAACACTACTGGTTACGCAATTTGAAATGTAATCGATCTGGCGACTATTTCATGTTTGACACTGTTTTAAACCTGATAGCGCTTGTACGAGTAACTTCTTAAATTGACCTATGACCTCTACATGCTGCGAATAATAGTACGCTAAATTAACGGCAATTTACAAAATATTGTTTTACGTTTTCGAACTTTTGACTATGGAACCCGTCAATATAATATCATATGTAACATTCCCAAACGAATCTACAAACTTTGCAATCGTTTTTCAAAACTTTGCAACAGTTTGTCTTCGAATTGCGGTTTGCAGTTGCCATAATCTGCTTATGTATCTGGCATTTTCTTGACTTTTCTTAATGTTTTCGAAATTTAACTGCGGGGTTGGCATTCCAATGACTTAGGTTAAATATACATATAACTCCGCCAACGTTTCGAACACTTTTAACAACGTTGCATGCTGTTTTCTATCATTTTTACGGCCAGTCAGCTCATGTGATACTCTGCTTATATAGGCTGTTTTCATCTCGCTTTTATTCATTTATTTGACTTTACAACTGCGGGTTTCTATATGCCAACAAGTTAGGTCAAGCGTACAAATATATCTACAAACTTTCCAATCACTTTGCACAACTTTGCGTTCACTTTGTATGACTTTTCACGGTACGTTAACAGGTCAAACCCCACTATGTGCCGACATCATCACCAACTTGATCTCCAAAAATAATAGAGAAATTGGAAAAATGTTCATGAACTTGAAAACATGCCTAAATTTCCATGTTTTCTACTAAAAATAATTGACATTACAGTGAAAAAAAGATGCACGAACTTTGTCTCATATGTTTGATATGTATGTGATGAAACAAAAAAAAAATTCCCAGCTGGTTTTCTCAGGAAGTCTCCCATGCAAGAACTAACCATGCCCGATTGAGCTTGACTTTAAACTTTGTCTCTTCACCTACCAACACTACTGGTTACGCAATTTGAAATATAATCGATCTGGCGACTATTTCATGTTTGACACTGTTTTAAACCTGATAGCGTTTGTACGAGTAACTTCTTGAATTGACCTATGACCTCTACATGCTGCGAATAATAGTACGCTAAATTAACGGCAATTTACAAAATATTGTTTTACGTTTTCGAACTTTTGACTATGGAACCCGTCAATATAATATCATATGTAACATTTCCAAACGAATCTACAAACTTTGCAATCGTTTTTCAAAACTTTGCAAGCAGTTTGTCTTCGATTTTCGGTTTGCAGTTGCCATAATCTGCTTATATATCTGGCATTTTCTTGACTTTTACTTAATGTTTTCGAAATTTAACTGCGGGGTTGGCATTCCAATGACTTAGGTTAAATACACATGTAACTCCGCCAAAGTTTCGAACACTTTTAACAAATTTGCATGCTGTTTTCTATTATTTATACGGCCAGTCAGCTCATGTGATACTCTGCTTATATAGGCTGTTTTTATCTCGCTTCTATTCATATATTTGACTTTACAACTGCGGGTTTCTATATGCCAACAAGTTAGGTCAAGTGTACAAATATATCTACAAAATTTCCAGTCACTTTGCACAACTTTGCGTTCACTATGTACGACTTTTCACGGTACGTTAACAGGTCAAACCCCACTATGTGCCGACATCATCACCAACTTGATCTCCAAAAATAATAGAGAAATTGGAAAAATGTTCATGAACTTGAAAACATGCCTAAATTTCCATGTTTTTCTACTGAAAATAATTGACATTACAGTGAAAAAAAAGATGCACGAACGTTGTCTCATATGTTTGATATGTATGTGATGAAACCAACAAAAATTTCCCTAGGTGGTTTTCTCAGGCAGTCTCCCATGCAAGAACTAACCATGCCCGATTGAGCTTGACTTTAAACTTTGTCTCTTCACCTACCAACACTACTGGTTACGCAATTTGAAATATAATCGATCTGGCGACTATTTCATGTTTGACACTGTTTTAAACCTGATAGCGTTTGTACGAGTAACTTCTTGAATTGACCTATGACCTCTACATGCTGCGAATAATAGTACGCTAAATTAACGGCAATTTACAAAATATTGTTTTACGTTTTCGAACTTTTGACTATGGAACCCGTCAATATAATATCATATGTAACATTTCCAAACGAATCTACAAACTTTGCAATCGTTTTTCAAAACTTTGCAAGCAGTTTGTCTTCGATTTTCGGTTTGCAGTTGCCATAATCTGCTTATATATCTGGCATTTTCTTGACTTTTACTTAATGTTTTCGAAATTTAACTGCGGGGTTGGCATTCCAATGACTTAGGTTAAATACACATGTAACTCCGCCAAAGTTTCGAACACTTTTAACAAATTTGCATGCTGTTTTCTATCATTTATACGGCCAGTCAGCTCATGTGATACTCTGCTTATATAGGCTGTTTTTATCTCGCTTCTATTCATATATTTGACTTTACAACTGCGGGTTTCTATATGCCAACAAGTTAGGTCAAGTGTACAAATATATCTACAAAATTTGCAGTCACTTTGCACAACTTTGCGTTCACTATGTACGACTTTTCACGGTACGTTAACAGGTCAAACCCCACTATGTGCCGACATCATCACCAACTTGATCTCCAAAAATAATAGAGAAATTGGAAAAATGTTCATGAACTTGAAAACATGCCTAAATTTCCATGTTTTCTACTAAAAATAATTGACATTACAGTGAAAAAAATATGCACGAACTTTGTCTCATATGTTTGATATGTATGTGATGAAACAAAAAAAAAATTCCCAGCTGGTTTTCTCAGGCAGTCTCCCCATGCAAGAACTAACCATGCCCGATTGAACTTGACTTTAAACTTTGTCTCTTCACCTACCAACACTACTGGTTACGCAATTTGAAATATAATCGATCTGGCGACTATTTCATGTTTGACACTGTTTTAAACCTGATAGCGCTTGTACGAGTAACTTCTTAAATTGACCTATGACCTCTACATGCTGCGAATAATAGTACGCTAAATTAACGGCAATTTACAAAATATTGTTTTACGTTTTCGAACTTTTGACTATGGAACCCGTCAATATAATATCATATGTAACATTCCCAAACGAATCTACAAACTTTGCAATCGTTTTTCAAAACTTTGCAACAGTTTGTCTTCGAATTGCGGTTTGCAGTTGCCATAATCTGCTTATGTATCTGGCATTTTCTTGACTTTTCTTAATGTTTTCGAAATTTAACTGCGGGGTTGGCATTCCAATGACTTAGGTTAAATATACATATAACTCCGCCAACGTTTCGAACACTTTTAACAACGTTGCATGCTGTTTTCTATCATTTTTACGGCCAGTCAGCTCATGTGATACTCTGCTTATATAGGCTGTTTTCATCTCGCTTTTATTCATTTATTTGACTTTACAACTGCGGGTTTCTATATGCCAACAAGTTAGGTCAAGCGTACAAATATATCTCCAAACTTTCCAATCACTTTGCACAACTTTGCGTTCACTTTGTATGACTTTTCACGGTACGTTAACAGGTCAAACCCCACTATGTGCCGACATCATCACCAACTTGATCTCCAAAAATAATAGAGAAATTGGAAAAATGTTCATGAACTTGAAAACATGCCTAAATTTCCATGTTTTCTACTAAAAATAATTGACATTACAGTGAAAAAAAGATGCACGAACTTTGTCTCATATGTTTGATATGTATGTGATGAAACAAAAAAAAAATTCCCAGCTGGTTTTCTCAGGAAGTCTCCCATGCAAGAACTAACCATGCCCGATTGAGCTTGACTTTAAACTTTGTCTCTTCACCTACCAACACTACTGGTTACGCAATTTGAAATATAATCGATCTGGCGACTATTTCATGTTTGACACTGTTTTAAACCTGATAGCGTTTGTACGAGTAACTTCTTGAATTGACCTATGACCTCTACATGCTGCGAATAATAGTACGCTAAATTAACGGCAATTTACAAAATATTGTTTTACGTTTTCGAACTTTTGACTATGGAACCCGTCAATATAATATCATATGTAACATTTCCAAACGAATCTACAAACTTTGCAATCGTTTTTCAAAACTTTGCAAGCAGTTTGTCTTCGATTTTCGGTTTGCAGTTGCCATAATCTGCTTATATATCTGGCATTTTCTTGACTTTTACTTAATGTTTTCGAAATTTAACTGCGGGGTTGGCATTCCAATGACTTAGGTTAAATACACATGTAACTCCGCCAAAGTTTCGAACACTTTTAACAAATTTGCATGCTGTTTTCTATTATTTATACGGCCAGTCAGCTCATGTGATACTCTGCTTATATAGGCTGTTTTTATCTCGCTTCTATTCATATATTTGACTTTACAACTGCGGGTTTCTATATGCCAACAAGTTAGGTCAAGTGTACAAATATATCTACAAAATTTCCAGTCACTTTGCACAACTTTGCGTTCACTATGTACGACTTTTCACGGTACGTTAACAGGTCAAACCCCACTATGTGCCGACATCATCACCAACTTGATCTCCAAAAATAATAGAGAAATTGGAAAAATGTTCATGAACTTGAAAACATGCCTAAATTTCCATGTTTTTCTACTGAAAATAATTGACATTACAGTGAAAAAAAAGATGCACGAACGTTGTCTCATATGTTTGATATGTATGTGATGAAACCAACAAAAATTTCCCTAGGTGGTTTTCTCAGGCAGTCTCCCATGCAAGAACTAACCATGCCCGATTGAGCTTGACTTTAAACTTTGTCTCTTCACCTACCAACACTACTGGTTACGCAATTTGAAATATAATCGATCTGGCGACTATTTCATGTTTGACACTGTTTTAAACCTGATAGCGTTTGTACGAGTAACTTCTTGAATTGACCTATGACCTCTACATGCTGCGAATAATAGTACGCTAAATTAACGGCAATTTACAAAATATTGTTTTACGTTTTCGAACTTTTGACTATGGAACCCGTCAATATAATATCATATGTAACATTTCCAAACGAATCTACAAACTTTGCAATCGTTTTTCAAAACTTTGCAAGCAGTTTGTCTTCGATTTTCGGTTTGCAGTTGCCATAATCTGCTTATATATCTGGCATTTTCTTGACTTTTACTTAATGTTTTCGAAATTTAACTGCGGGGTTGGCATTCCAATGACTTAGGTTAAATACACATGTAACTCCGCCAAAGTTTCGAACACTTTTAACAAATTTGCATGCTGTTTTCTATTATTTATACGGCCAGTCAGCTCATGTGATACTCTGCTTATATAGGCTGTTTTTATCTCGCTTCTATTCATATATTTGACTTTACAACTGCGGGTTTCTATATGCCAACAAGTTAGGTCAAGTGTACAAATATATCTACAAAATTTGCAGTCACTTTGCACAACTTTGCGTTCACTATGTACGACTTTTCACGGTACGTTAACAGGTCAAACCCCACTATGTGCCGACATCATCACCAACTTGATCTCCAAAAATAATAGAGAAATTGGAAAAATGTTCATGAACTTGAAAACATGCCTAAATTTCCATGTTTTCTACTAAAAATAATTGACATTACAGTGAAAAAAAGATGCACGAACTTTGTCTCATATGTTTGATATGTATGTGATGAAACAAAAAAAAAATTCCCAGCTGGTTTTCTCAGGCAGTCTCCCCATGCAAGAACTAACCATGCCCGATTGAACTTGACTTTAAACTTTGTCTCTTCACCTACCAACACTACTGGTTACGCAATTTGAAATATAATCGATCTGGCGACTATTTCATGTTTGACACTGTTTTAAACCTGATAGCGCTTGTACGAGTAACTTCTTAAATTGACCTATGACCTCTACATGCTGCGAATAATAGTACGCTAAATTAACGGCAATTTACAAAATATTGTTTTACGTTTTCGAACTTTTGACTATGGAACCCGTCAATATAATATCATATGTAACATTCCCAAACGAATCTACAAACTTTGCAATCGTTTTTCAAAACTTTGCAACAGTTTGTCTTCGAATTGCGGTTTGCAGTTGCCATAATCTGCTTATGTATCTGGCATTTTCTTGACTTTTCTTAATGTTTTCGAAATTTAACTGCGGGGTTGGCATTCCAATGACTTAGGTTAAATATACATATAACTCCGCCAACGTTTCGAACACTTTTAACAACGTTGCATGCTGTTTTCTATCATTTTTACGGCCAGTCAGCTCATGTGATACTCTGCTTATATAGGCTGTTTTCATCTCGCTTTTATTCATTTATTTGACTTTACAACTGCGGGTTTCTATATGCCAACAAGTTAGGTCAAGCGTACAAATATATCTCCAAACTTTCCAATCACTTTGCACAACTTTGCGTTCACTTTGTATGACTTTTCACGGTACGTTAACAGGTCAAACCCCACTATGTGCCGACATCATCACCAACTTGATCTCCAAAAATAATAGAGAAATTGGAAAAATGTTCATGAACTTGAAAACATGCCTAAATTTCCATGTTTTCTACTAAAAATAATTGACATTACAGTGAAAAAAAGATGCACGAACTTTGTCTCATATGTTTGATATGTATGTGATGAAACAAAAAAAAAATTCCCAGCTGGTTTTCTCAGGAAGTCTCCCATGCAAGAACTAACCATGCCCGATTGAGCTTGACTTTAAACTTTGTCTCTTCACCTACCAACACTACTGGTTACGCAATTTGAAATATAATCGATCTGGCGACTATTTCATGTTTGACACTGTTTTAAACCTGATAGCGTTTGTACGAGTAACTTCTTGAATTGACCTATGACCTCTACATGCTGCGAATAATAGTACGCTAAATTAACGGCAATTTACAAAATATTGTTTTACGTTTTCGAACTTTTGACTATGGAACCCGTCAATATAATATCATATGTAACATTTCCAAACGAATCTACAAACTTTGCAATCGTTTTTCAAAACTTTGCAAGCAGTTTGTCTTCGATTTTCGGTTTGCAGTTGCCATAATCTGCTTATATATCTGGCATTTTCTTGACTTTTACTTAATGTTTTCGAAATTTAACTGCGGGGTTGGCATTCCAATGACTTAGGTTAAATACACATGTAACTCCGCCAAAGTTTCGAACACTTTTAACAAATTTGCATGCTGTTTTCTATTATTTATACGGCCAGTCAGCTCATGTGATACTCTGCTTATATAGGCTGTTTTTATCTCGCTTCTATTCATATATTTGACTTTACAACTGCGGGTTTCTATATGCCAACAAGTTAGGTCAAGTGTACAAATATATCTACAAAATTTCCAGTCACTTTGCACAACTTTGCGTTCACTATGTACGACTTTTCACGGTACGTTAACAGGTCAAACCCCACTATGTGCCGACATCATCACCAACTTGATCTCCAAAAATAATAGAGAAATTGGAAAAATGTTCATGAACTTGAAAACATGCCTAAATTTCCATGTTTTTCTACTGAAAATAATTGACATTACAGTGAAAAAAAAGATGCACGAACGTTGTCTCATATGTTTGATATGTATGTGATGAAACCAACAAAAATTTCCCTAGGTGGTTTTCTCAGGCAGTCTCCCATGCAAGAACTAACCATGCCCGATTGAGCTTGACTTTAAACTTTGTCTCTTCACCTACCAACACTACTGGTTACGCAATTTGAAATATAATCGATCTGGCGACTATTTCATGTTTGACACTGTTTTAAACCTGATAGCGTTTGTACGAGTAACTTCTTGAATTGACCTATGACCTCTACATGCTGCGAATAATAGTACGCTAAATTAACGGCAATTTACAAAATATTGTTTTACGTTTTCGAACTTTTGACTATGGAACCCGTCAATATAATATCATATGTAACATTTCCAAACGAATCTACAAACTTTGCAATCGTTTTTCAAAACTTTGCAAGCAGTTTGTCTTCGATTTTCGGTTTGCAGTTGCCATAATCTGCTTATATATCTGGCATTTTCTTGACTTTTACTTAATGTTTTCGAAATTTAACTGCGGGGTTGGCATTCCAATGACTTAGGTTAAATACACATGTAACTCCGCCAAAGTTTCGAACACTTTTAACAAATTTGCATGCTGTTTTCTATCATTTATACGGCCAGTCAGCTCATGTGATACTCTGCTTATATAGGCTGTTTTTATCTCGCTTCTATTCATATATTTGACTTTACAACTGCGGGTTTCTATATGCCAACAAGTTAGGTCAAGTGTACAAATATATCTACAAAATTTGCAGTCACTTTGCACAACTTTGCGTTCACTATGTACGACTTTTCACGGTACGTTAACAGGTCAAACCCCACTATGTGCCGACATCATCACCAACTTGATCTCCAAAAATAATAGAGAAATTGGAAAAATGTTCATGAACTTGAAAACATGCCTAAATTTCCATGTTTTCTACTAAAAATAATTGACATTACAGTGAAAAAAAGATGCACGAACTTTGTCTCATATGTTTGATATGTATGTGATGAAACAAAAAAAAAATTCCCAGCTGGTTTTCTCAGGCAGTCTCCCCATGCAAGAACTAACCATGCCCGATTGAACTTGACTTTAAACTTTGTCTCTTCACCTACCAACACTACTGGTTACGCAATTTGAAATATAATCGATCTGGCGACTATTTCATGTTTGACACTGTTTTAAACCTGATAGCGCTTGTACGAGTAACTTCTTAAATTGACCTATGACCTCTACATGCTGCGAATAATAGTACGCTAAATTAACGGCAATTTACAAAATATTGTTTTACGTTTTCGAACTTTTGACTATGGAACCCGTCAATATAATATCATATGTAACATTCCCAAACGAATCTACAAACTTTGCAATCGTTTTTCAAAACTTTGCAACAGTTTGTCTTCGAATTGCGGTTTGCAGTTGCCATAATCTGCTTATGTATCTGGCATTTTCTTGACTTTTCTTAATGTTTTCGAAATTTAACTGCGGGGTTGGCATTCCAATGACTTAGGTTAAATATACATATAACTCCGCCAACGTTTCGAACACTTTTAACAACGTTGCATGCTGTTTTCTATCATTTTTACGGCCAGTCAGCTCATGTGATACTCTGCTTATATAGGCTGTTTTCATCTCGCTTTTATTCATTTATTTGACTTTACAACTGCGGGTTTCTATATGCCAACAAGTTAGGTCAAGCGTACAAATATATCTCCAAACTTTCCAATCACTTTGCACAACTTTGCGTTCACTTTGTATGACTTTTCACGGTACGTTAACAGGTCAAACCCCACTATGTGCCGACATCATCACCAACTTGATCTCCAAAAATAATAGAGAAATTGGAAAAATGTTCATGAACTTGAAAACATGCCTAAATTTCCATGTTTTCTACTAAAAATAATTGACATTACAGTGAAAAAAAGATGCACGAACTTTGTCTCATATGTTTGATATGTATGTGATGAAACAAAAAAAAAATTCCCAGCTGGTTTTCTCAGGAAGTCTCCCATGCAAGAACTAACCATGCCCGATTGAGCTTGACTTTAAACTTTGTCTCTTCACCTACCAACACTACTGGTTACGCAATTTGAAATATAATCGATCTGGCGACTATTTCATGTTTGACACTGTTTTAAACCTGATAGCGTTTGTACGAGTAACTTCTTGAATTGACCTATGACCTCTACATGCTGCGAATAATAGTACGCTAAATTAACGGCAATTTACAAAATATTGTTTTACGTTTTCGAACTTTTGACTATGGAACCCGTCAATATAATATCATATGTAACATTTCCAAACGAATCTACAAACTTTGCAATCGTTTTTCAAAACTTTGCAAGCAGTTTGTCTTCGATTTTCGGTTTGCAGTTGCCATAATCTGCTTATATATCTGGCATTTTCTTGACTTTTACTTAATGTTTTCGAAATTTAACTGCGGGGTTGGCATTCCAATGACTTAGGTTAAATACACATGTAACTCCGCCAAAGTTTCGAACACTTTTAACAAATTTGCATGCTGTTTTCTATTATTTATACGGCCAGTCAGCTCATGTGATACTCTGCTTATATAGGCTGTTTTCATCTCGCTTTTATTCATTTATTTGACTTTACAACTGCGGGTTTCTATATGCCAACAAGTTAGGTCAAGTGTACAAATATATCTACAAAATTTGCAGTCACTTTGCACAACTTTGCGTTCACTATGTACGACTTTTCACGGTACGTTAACAGGTCAAACCCCACTATGTGCCGACATCATCACCAACTTGATCTCCAAAAATAATAGAGAAATTGGAAAAATGTTCATGAACTTGAAAACATGCCTAAATTTCCATGTTTTCTACTAAAAATAATTGACATTACAGTGAAAAAAAGATGCACGAACTTTGTCTCATATGTTTGATATGTATGTGATGAAACAAAAAAAAAATTCCCAGCTGGTTTTCTCAGGCAGTCTCCCCATGCAAGAACTAACCATGCCCGATTGAACTTGACTTTAAACTTTGTCTCTTCACCTACCAACACTACTGGTTACGCAATTTGAAATATAATCGATCTGGCGACTATTTCATGTTTGACACTGTTTTAAACCTGATAGCGCTTGTACGAGTAACTTCTTAAATTGACCTATGACCTCTACATGCTGCGAATAATAGTACGCTAAATTAACGGCAATTTACAAAATATTGTTTTACGTTTTCGAACTTTTGACTATGGAACCCGTCAATATAATATCATATGTAACATTCCCAAACGAATCTACAAACTTTGCAATCGTTTTTCAAAACTTTGCAACAGTTTGTCTTCGAATTGCGGTTTGCAGTTGCCATAATCTGCTTATGTATCTGGCATTTTCTTGACTTTTCTTAATGTTTTCGAAATTTAACTGCGGGGTTGGCATTCCAATGACTTAGGTTAAATATACATATAACTCCGCCAACGTTTCGAACACTTTTAACAACGTTGCATGCTGTTTTCTATCATTTTTACGGCCAGTCAGCTCATGTGATACTCTGCTTATATAGGCTGTTTTCATCTCGCTTTTATTCATTTATTTGACTTTACAACTGCGGGTTTCTATATGCCAACAAGTTAGGTCAAGCGTACAAATATATCTCCAAACTTTCCAATCACTTTGCACAACTTTGCGTTCACTTTGTATGACTTTTCACGGTACGTTAACAGGTCAAACCCCACTATGTGCCGACATCATCACCAACTTGATCTCCAAAAATAATAGAGAAATTGGAAAAATGTTCATGAACTTGAAAACATGCCTAAATTTCCATGTTTTCTACTAAAAATAATTGACATTACAGTGAAAAAAAGATGCACGAACTTTGTCTCATATGTTTGATATGTATGTGATGAAACAAAAAAAAAATTCCCAGCTGGTTTTCTCAGGAAGTCTCCCATGCAAGAACTAACCATGCCCGATTGAGCTTGACTTTAAACTTTGTCTCTTCACCTACCAACACTACTGGTTACGCAATTTGAAATATAATCGATCTGGCGACTATTTCATGTTTGACACTGTTTTAAACCTGATAGCGTTTGTACGAGTAACTTCTTGAATTGACCTATGACCTCTACATGCTGCGAATAATAGTACGCTAAATTAACGGCAATTTACAAAATATTGTTTTACGTTTTCGAACTTTTGACTATGGAACCCGTCAATATAATATCATATGTAACATTTCCAAACGAATCTACAAACTTTGCAATCGTTTTTCAAAACTTTGCAAGCAGTTTGTCTTCGATTTTCGGTTTGCAGTTGCCATAATCTGCTTATATATCTGGCATTTTCTTGACT
The DNA here is from genome assembly GCF_978046115.1 of Saccoglossus kowalevskii. NCBI lineage: Eukaryota > Metazoa > Hemichordata > Enteropneusta > Harrimaniidae > Saccoglossus > Saccoglossus kowalevskii. Next base: position 4,745,233 of record NC_140643.1, on the reverse strand, counting down.
TTTACTTAATGTTTTCGAAATTTAACTGCGGGGTTGGCATTCCAATGACTTAGGTTAAATACACATGTAACTCCGCCAAAGTTTCGAACACTTTTAACAAATTTGCATGCTGTTTTCTATTATTTATACGGCCAGTCAGCTCATGTGATACTCTGCTTATATAGGCTGTTTTTATCTCGCTTCTATTCATATATTTGACTTTACAACTGCGGGTTTCTATATGCCAACAAGTTAGGTCAAGTGTACAAATATATCTACAAAATTTCCAGTCACTTTGCACAACTTTGCGTTCACTATGTACGACTTTTCACGGTACGTTAACAGGTCAAACCCCACTATGTGCCGACATCATCACCAACTTGATCTCCAAAAATAATAGAGAAATTGGAAAAATGTTCATGAACTTGAAAACATGCCTAAATTTCCATGTTTTTCTACTGAAAATAATTGACATTACAGTGAAAAAAAAGATGCACGAACGTTGTCTCATATGTTTGATATGTATGTGATGAAACCAACAAAAATTTCCCTAGGTGGTTTTCTCAGGCAGTCTCCCATGCAAGAACTAACCATGCCCGATTGAGCTTGACTTTAAACTTTGTCTCTTCACCTACCAACACTACTGGTTACGCAATTTGAAATATAATCGATCTGGCGACTATTTCATGTTTGACACTGTTTTAAACCTGATAGCGTTTGTACGAGTAACTTCTTGAATTGACCTATGACCTCTACATGCTGCGAATAATAGTACGCTAAATTAACGGCAATTTACAAAATATTGTTTTACGTTTTCGAACTTTTGACTATGGAACCCGTCAATATAATATCATATGTAACATTTCCAAACGAATCTACAAACTTTGCAATCGTTTTTCAAAACTTTGCAAGCAGTTTGTCTTCGATTTTCGGTTTGCAGTTGCCATAATCTGCTTATATATCTGGCATTTTCTTGACTTTTACTTAATGTTTTCGAAATTTAACTGCGGGGTTGGCATTCCAATGACTTAGGTTAAATACACATGTAACTCCGCCAAAGTTTCGAACACTTTTAACAAATTTGCATGCTGTTTTCTATCATTTATACGGCCAGTCAGCTCATGTGATACTCTGCTTATATAGGCTGTTTTTATCTCGCTTCTATTCATATATTTGACTTTACAACTGCGGGTTTCTATATGCCAACAAGTTAGGTCAAGTGTACAAATATATCTACAAAATTTGCAGTCACTTTGCACAACTTTGCGTTCACTATGTACGACTTTTCACGGTACGTTAACAGGTCAAACCCCACTATGTGCCGACATCATCACCAACTTGATCTCCAAAAATAATAGAGAAATTGGAAAAATGTTCATGAACTTGAAAACATGCCTAAATTTCCATGTTTTCTACTAAAAATAATTGACATTACAGTGAAAAAAAGATGCACGAACTTTGTCTCATATGTTTGATATGTATGTGATGAAACAAAAAAAAAATTCCCAGCTGGTTTTCTCAGGCAGTCTCCCCATGCAAGAACTAACCATGCCCGATTGAACTTGACTTTAAACTTTGTCTCTTCACCTACCAACACTACTGGTTACGCAATTTGAAATATAATCGATCTGGCGACTATTTCATGTTTGACACTGTTTTAAACCTGATAGCGCTTGTACGAGTAACTTCTTAAATTGACCTATGACCTCTACATGCTGCGAATAATAGTACGCTAAATTAACGGCAATTTACAAAATATTGTTTTACGTTTTCGAACTTTTGACTATGGAACCCGTCAATATAATATCATATGTAACATTCCCAAACGAATCTACAAACTTTGCAATCGTTTTTCAAAACTTTGCAACAGTTTGTCTTCGAATTGCGGTTTGCAGTTGCCATAATCTGCTTATGTATCTGGCATTTTCTTGACTTTTCTTAATGTTTTCGAAATTTAACTGCGGGGTTGGCATTCCAATGACTTAGGTTAAATATACATATAACTCCGCCAACGTTTCAAACACTTTTAACAACGTTGCATGCTGTTTTCTATCATTTTTACGGCCAGTCAGCTCATGTGATACTCTGCTTATATAGGCTGTTTTCATCTCGCTTTTATTCATTTATTTGACTTTACAACTGCGGGTTTCTATATGCCAACAAGTTAGGTCAAGCGTACAAATATATCTCCAAACTTTCCAATCACTTTGCACAACTTTGCGTTCACTTTGTATGACTTTTCACGGTACGTTAACAGGTCAAACCCCACTATGTGCCGACATCATCACCAACTTGATCTCCAAAAATAATAGAGAAATTGGAAAAATGTTCATGAACTTGAAAACATGCCTAAATTTCCATGTTTTCTACTAAAAATAATTGACATTACAGTGAAAAAAAGATGCACGAACTTTGTCTCATATGTTTGATATGTATGTGATGAAACAAAAAAAAAATTCCCAGCTGGTTTTCTCAGGAAGTCTCCCATGCAAGAACTAACCATGCCCGATTGAGCTTGACTTTAAACTTTGTCTCTTCACCTACCAACACTACTGGTTACGCAATTTGAAATATAATCGATCTGGCGACTATTTCATGTTTGACACTGTTTTAAACCTGATAGCGTTTGTACGAGTAACTTCTTGAATTGACCTATGACCTCTACATGCTGCGAATAATAGTACGCTAAATTAACGGCAATTTACAAAATATTGTTTTACGTTTTCGAACTTTTGACTATGGAACCCGTCAATATAATATCATATGTAACATTTCCAAACGAATCTACAAACTTTGCAATCGTTTTTCAAAACTTTGCAAGCAGTTTGTCTTCGATTTTCGGTTTGCAGTTGCCATAATCTGCTTATATATCTGGCATTTTCTTGACTTTTACTTAATGTTTTCGAAATTTAACTGCGGGGTTGGCATTCCAATGACTTAGGTTAAATACACATGTAACTCCGCCAAAGTTTCGAACACTTTTAACAAATTTGCATGCTGTTTTCTATTATTTATACGGCCAGTCAGCTCATGTGATACTCTGCTTATATAGGCTGTTTTTATCTCGCTTCTATTCATATATTTGACTTTACAACTGCGGGTTTCTATATGCCAACAAGTTAGGTCAAGTGTACAAATATATCTACAAAATTTCCAGTCACTTTGCACAACTTTGCGTTCACTATGTACGACTTTTCACGGTACGTTAACAGGTCAAACCCCACTATGTGCCGACATCATCACCAACTTGATCTCCAAAAATAATAGAGAAATTGGAAAAATGTTCATGAACTTGAAAACATGCCTAAATTTCCATGTTTTTCTACTGAAAATAATTGACATTACAGTGAAAAAAAAGATGCACGAACGTTGTCTCATATGTTTGATATGTATGTGATGAAACCAACAAAAATTTCCCTAGGTGGTTTTCTCAGGCAGTCTCCCATGCAAGAACTAACCATGCCCGATTGAGCTTGACTTTAAACTTTGTCTCTTCACCTACCAACACTACTGGTTACGCAATTTGAAATATAATCGATCTGGCGACTATTTCATGTTTGACACTGTTTTAAACCTGATAGCGTTTGTACGAGTAACTTCTTGAATTGACCTATGACCTCTACATGCTGCGAATAATAGTACGCTAAATTAACGGCAATTTACAAAATATTGTTTTACGTTTTCGAACTTTTGACTATGGAACCCGTCAATATAATATCATATGTAACATTTCCAAACGAATCTACAAACTTTGCAATCGTTTTTCAAAACTTTGCAAGCAGTTTGTCTTCGATTTTCGGTTTGCAGTTGCCATAATCTGCTTATATATCTGGCATTTTCTTGACTTTTACTTAATGTTTTCGAAATTTAACTGCGGGGTTGGCATTCCAATGACTTAGGTTAAATACACATGTAACTCCGCCAAAGTTTCGAACACTTTTAACAAATTTGCATGCTGTTTTCTATCATTTATACGGCCAGTCAGCTCATGTGATACTCTGCTTATATAGGCTGTTTTTATCTCGCTTCTATTCATATATTTGACTTTACAACTGCGGGTTTCTATATGCCAACAAGTTAGGTCAAGTGTACAAATATATCTACAAAATTTGCAGTCACTTTGCACAACTTTGCGTTCACTATGTACGACTTTTCACGGTACGTTAACAGGTCAAACCCCACTATGTGCCGACATCATCACCAACTTGATCTCCAAAAATAATAGAGAAATTGGAAAAATGTTCATGAACTTGAAAACATGCCTAAATTTCCATGTTTTCTACTAAAAATAATTGACATTACAGTGAAAAAAAGATGCACGAACTTTGTCTCATATGTTTGATATGTATGTGATGAAACAAAAAAAAAATTCCCAGCTGGTTTTCTCAGGAAGTCTCCCATGCAAGAACTAACCATGCCCGATTGAGCTTGACTTTAAACTTTGTCTCTTCACCTACCAACACTACTGGTTACGCAATTTGAAATATAATCGATCTGGCGACTATTTCATGTTTGACACTGTTTTAAACCTGATAGCGTTTGTACGAGTAACTTCTTGAATTGACCTATGACCTCTACATGCTGCGAATAATAGTACGCTAAATTAACGGCAATTTACAAAATATTGTTTTACGTTTTCGAACTTTTGACTATGGAACCCGTCAATATAATATCATATGTAACATTTCCAAACGAATCTACAAACTTTGCAATCGTTTTTCAAAAATTTGCAAGCAGTTTGTCTTCGATTTTCGGTTTGCAGTTGCCATAATCTGCTTATATATCTGGCATTTTCTTGACTTTTACTTAATGTTTTCGAAATTTAACTGCGGGGTTGGCATTCCAATGACTTAGGTTAAATACACATGTAACTCCGCCAAAGTTTCGAACACTTTTAACAAATTTGCATGCTGTTTTCTATTATTTATACGGCCAGTCAGCTCATGTGATACTCTGCTTATATAGGCTGTTTTTATCTCGCTTCTATTCATATATTTGACTTTACAACTGCGGGTTTCTATATGCCAACAAGTTAGGTCAAGTGTACAAATATATCTACAAAATTTGCAGTCACTTTGCACAACTTTGCGTTCACTATGTACGACTTTTCACGGTACGTTAACAGGTCAAACCCCACTATGTGCCGACATCATCACCAACTTGATCTCCAAAAATAATAGAGAAATTGGAAAAATGTTCATGAACTTGAAAACATGCCTAAATTTCCATGTTTTTCTACTGAAAATAATTGACATTACAGTGAAAAAAAAGATGCACGAACGTTGTCTCATATGTTTGATATGTATGTGATGAAACCAACAAAAATTTCCCTAGGTGGTTTTCTCAGGCAGTCTCCCATGCAAGAACTAACCATGCCCGATTGAGCTTGACTTTAAACTTTGTCTCTTCACCTACCAACACTACTGGTTACGCAATTTGAAATATAATCGATCTGGCGACTATTTCATGTTTGACACTGTTTTAAACCTGATAGCGTTTGTACGAGTACCTTCTTGAATTGACCTATGACCTCTACATGCTGCGAATAATAGTACGCTAAATTAACGGCAATTTACAAAATATTGTTTTACGTTTTCGAACTTTTGACTATGGAACCCGTCAATATAATATCATATGTAACATTTCCAAACGAATCTACAAACTTTGCAATCGTTTTTCAAAACTTTGCAAGCAGTTTGTCTTCGATTTTCGGTTTGCAGTTGCCATAATCTGCTTATATATCTGGCATTTTCTTGACTTTTACTTAATGTTTTCGAAATTTAACTGCGGGGTTGGCATTCCAATGACTTAGGTTAAATACACATGTAACTCCGCCAAAGTTTCGAACACTTTTAACAAATTTGCATGCTGTTTTCTATCATTTATACGGCCAGTCAGCTCATGTGATACTCTGCTTATATAGGCTGTTTTTATCTCGCTTCTATTCATATATTTGACTTTACAACTGCGGGTTTCTATATGCCAACAAGTTAGGTCAAGTGTACAAATATATCTACAAAATTTGCAGTCACTTTGCACAACTTTGCGTTCACTATGTACGACTTTTCACGGTACGTTAACAGGTCAAACCCCACTATGTGCCGACATCATCACCAACTTGATCTCCAACAATAATAGAGAAATTGGAAAAATGTTCATGAACTTGAAAACATGCCTAAATTTCCATGTTTTCTACTAAAAATAATTGACATTACAGTGAAAAAAAGATGCACGAACTTTGTCTCATATGTTTGATATGTATGTGATGAAACAAAAAGAAATTCCCAGCTGGTTTTCTCAGGCAGTCTCCCCATGCAAGAACTAACCATGCCCGATTGAACTTGACTTTAAACTTTGTCTCTTCACCTACCAACACTACTGGTTACGCAATTTGAAATATAATCGATCTGGCGACTATTTCATGTTTGACACTGTTTTAAACCTGATAGCGCTTGTACGAGTAACTTCTTAAATTGACCTATGACCTCTACATGCTGCGAATAATAGTACGCTAAATTAACGGCAATTTACAAAATATTGTTTTACGTTTTCGAACTTTTGACTATGGAACCCGTCAATATAATATCATATGTAACATTCCCAAACGAATCTACAAACTTTGCAATCGTTTTTCAAAACTTTGCAACAGTTTGTCTTCGAATTGCGGTTTGCAGTTGCCATAATCTGCTTATGTATCTGGCATTTTCTTGACTTTTCTTAATGTTTTCGAAATTTAACTGCGGGGTTGGCATTCCAATGACTTAGGTTAAATATACATATAACTCCGCCAACGTTTCGAACACTTTTAACAACGTTGCATGCTGTTTTCTATCATTTTTACGGCCAGTCAGCTCATGTGATACTCTGCTTATATAGGCTGTTTTCATCTCGCTTTTATTCATTTATTTGACTTTACAACTGCGGGTTTCTATATGCTAACAAGTTAGGTCAAGCGTACAAATATATCTACAAACTTTCCAATCACTTTGCACAACTTTGCGTTCACTTTGTATGACTTTTCACGGTACGTTAACAGGTCAAACCCCACTATGTGCCGACATCATCACCAACTTGATCTCCAAAAATAATAGAGAAATTGGAAAAATGTTCATGAACTTGAAAACATGCCTAAATTTCCATGTTTTCTACTAAAAATAATTGACATTACAGTGAAAAAAAGATGCACGAACTTTGTCTCATATGTTTGATATGTATGTGATGAAACAAAAAAAAAATTCCCAGCTGGTTTTCTCAGGAAGTCTCCCATGCAAGAACTAACCATGCCCGATTGAGCTTGACTTTAAACTTTGTCTCTTCACCTACCAACACTACTGGTTACGCAATTTGAAATATAATCGATCTGGCGACTATTTCATGTTTGACACTGTTTTAAACCTGATAGCGTTTGTACGAGTAACTTCTTGAATTGACCTATGACCTCTACATGCTGCGAATAATAGTACGCTAAATTAACGGCAATTTACAAAATATTGTTTTACGTTTTCGAACTTTTGACTATGGAACCCGTCAATATAATATCATATGTAACATTTCCAAACGAATCTACAAACTTTGCAATCGTTTTTCAAAACTTTGCAAGCAGTTTGTCTTCGATTTTCGGTTTGCAGTTGCCATAATCTGCTTATATATCTGGCATTTTCTTGACTTTTACTAAATGTTTTCGAAATTTAACTGCGGGGTTGGCATTCCAATGACTTAGGTTAAATACACATGTAACTCCGCCAAAGTTTCGAACACTTTTAACAAATTTGCATGCTGTTTTCTATTATTTATACGGCCAGTCAGCTCATGTGATACTCTGCTTATATAGGCTGTTTTTATCTCGCTTCTATTCATATATTTGACTTTACAACTGCGGGTTTCTATATGCCAACAAGTTAGGTCAAGTGTACAAATATATCTACAAAATTTCCAGTCACTTTGCACAACTTTGCGTTCACTATGTACGACTTTTCACGGTACGTTAACAGGTCAAACCCCACTATGTGCCGACATCATCACCAACTTGATCTCCAAAAATAATAGAGAAATTGGAAAAATGTTCATGAACTTGAAAACATGCCTAAATTTCCATGTTTTTCTACTGAAAATAATTGACATTACAGTGAAAAAAAAGATGCACGAACGTTGTCTCATATGTTTGATATGTATGTGATGAAACCAACAAAAATTTCCCTAGGTGGTTTTCTCAGGCAGTCTCCCATGCAAGAACTAACCATGCCCGATTGAGCTTGACTTTAAACTTTGTCTCTTCACCTACCAACACTACTGGTTACGCAATTTGAAATATAATCGATCTGGCGACTATTTCATGTTTGACACTGTTTTAAACCTGATAGCGTTTGTACGAGTAACTTCTTGAATTGACCTATGACCTCTACATGCTGCGAATAATAGTACGCTAAATTAACGGCAATTTACAAAATATTGTTTTACGTTTTCGAACTTTTGACTATGGAACCCGTCAATATAATATCATATGTAACATTTCCAAACGAATCTACAAACTTTGCAATCGTTTTTCAAAACTTTGCAAGCAGTTTGTCTTCGATTTTCGGTTTGCAGTTGCCATAATCTGCTTATATATCTGGCATTTTCTTGACTTTTACTTAATGTTTTCGAAATTTAACTGCGGGGTTGGCATTCCAATGACTTAGGTTAAATACACATGTAACTCCGCCAAAGTTTCAAACACTTTTACCAAATTTGCATGCTGTTTTCTATCATTTATACGGCCAGTCAGCTCATGTGATACTCTGCTTATATAGGCTGTTTTTATCTCGCTTCTATTCATATATTTGACTTTACAACTGCGGGTTTCTATATGCCAACAAGTTAGGTCAAGCGTACAAATATATCTACAAAATTTCCAGTCACTTTGCACAACTTTGCGTTCACTATGTACGACTTTTCACGGTACGTTAACAGGTCAAACCCCACTATGTGCCGACATCATCACCAACTTGATCTCCAAAAATAATAGAGAAATTGGAAAAATGTTCATGAACTTGAAAACATGCCTAAATTTCCATGTTTTCTACTAAAAATAATTGACATTACAGTGAAAAAAAGATGCACGAACTTTGTCTCATATGTTTGATATGTATGTGATGAAACAAAAAAAAAATTCCCAGCTGGTTTTCTCAGGAAGTCTCCCATGCAAGAACTAACCATGCCCGATTGAGCTTGACTTTAAACTTTGTCTCTTCACCTACCAACACTACTGGTTACGCAATTTGAAATATAATCGATCTGGCGACTATTTCATGTTTGACACTGTTTTAAACCTGATAGCGTTTGTACGAGTAACTTCTTGAATTGACCTATGACCTCTACATGCTGCGAATAATAGTACGCTAAATTAACGGCAATTTACAAAATATTGTTTTACGTTTTCGAACTTTTGACTATGGAACCCGTCAATATAATATCATATGTAACATTTCCAAACGAATCTACAAACTTTGCAATCGTTTTTCAAAAATTTGCAAGCAGTTTGTCTTCGATTTTCGGTTTGCAGTTGCCATAATCTGCTTATATATCTGGCATTTTCTTGACTTTTACTTAATGTTTTCGAAATTTAACTGCGGGGTTGGCATTCCAATGACTTAGGTTAAATACACATGTAACTCCGCCAAAGTTTCGAACACTTTTAACAAATTTGCATGCTGTTTTCTATTATTTATACGGCCAGTCAGCTCATGTGATACTCTGCTTATATAGGCTGTTTTTATCTCGCTTCTATTCATATATTTGACTTTACAACTGCGGGTTTCTATATGCCAACAAGTTAGGTCAAGTGTACAAATATATCTACAAAATTTGCAGTCACTTTGCACAACTTTGCGTTCACTATGTACGACTTTTCACGGTACGTTAACAGGTCAAACCCCACTATGTGCCGACATCATCACCAACTTGATCTCCAAAAATAATAGAGAAATTGGAAAAATGTTCATGAACTTGAAAACATGCCTAAATTTCCATGTTTTTCTACTGAAAATAATTGACATTACAGTGAAAAAAAAGATGCACGAACGTTGTCTCATATGTTTGATATGTATGTGATGAAACCAACAAAAATTTCCCTAGGTGGTTTTCTCAGGCAGTCTCCCATGCAAGAACTAACCATGCCCGATTGAGCTTGACTTTAAACTTTGTCTCTTCACCTACCAACACTACTGGTTACGCAATTTGAAATATAATCGATCTGGCGACTATTTCATGTTTGACACTGTTTTAAACCTGATAGCGTTTGTACGAGTACCTTCTTGAATTGACCTATGACCTCTACATGCTGCGAATAATAGTACGCTAAATTAACGGCAATTTACAAAATATTGTTTTACGTTTTCGAACTTTTGACTATGGAACCCGTCAATATAATATCATATGTAACATTTCCAAACGAATCTACAAACTTTGCAATCGTTTTTCAAAACTTTGCAAGCAGTTTGTCTTCGATTTTCGGTTTGCAGTTGCCATAATCTGCTTATATATCTGGCATTTTCTTGACTTTTACTTAATGTTTTCGAAATTTAACTGCGGGGTTGGCATTCCAATGACTTAGGTTAAATACACATGTAACTCCGCCAAAGTTTCGAACACTTTTAACAAATTTGCATGCTGTTTTCTATCATTTATACGGCCAGTCAGCTCATGTGATACTCTGCTTATATAGGCTGTTTTTATCTCGCTTCTATTCATATATTTGACTTTACAACTGCGGGTTTCTATATGCCAACAAGTTAGGTCAAGTGTACAAATATATCTACAAAATTTGCAGTCACTTTGCACAACTTTGCGTTCACTATGTACGACTTTTCACGGTACGTTAACAGGTCAAACCCCACTATGTGCCGACATCATCACCAACTTGATCTCCAAAAATAATAGAGAAATTGGAAAAATGTTCATGAACTTGAAAACATGCCTAAATTTCCATGTTTTCTACTAAAAATAATTGACATTACAGTGAAAAAAAGATGCACGAACTTTGTCTCATATGTTTGATATGTATGTGATGAAACAAAAAGAAATTCCCAGCTGGTTTTCTCAGGCAGTCTCCCCATGCAAGAACTAACCATGCCCGATTGAACTTGACTTTAAACTTTGTCTCTTCACCTACCAACACTACTGGTTACGCAATTTGAAATATAATCGATCTGGCGACTATTTCATGTTTGACACTGTTTTAAACCTGATAGCGCTTGTACGAGTAACTTCTTAAATTGACCTATGACCTCTACATGCTGCGAATAATAGTACGCTAAATTAACGGCAATTTACAAAATATTGTTTTACGTTTTCGAACTTTTGACTATGGAACCCGTCAATATAATATCATATGTAACATTCCCAAACGAATCTACAAACTTTGCAATCGTTTTTCAAAACTTTGCAACAGTTTGTCTTCGAATTGCGGTTTGCAGTTGCCATAATCTGCTTATGTATCTGGCATTTTCTTGACTTTTCTTAATGTTTTCGAAATTTAACTGCGGGGTTGGCATTCCAATGACTTAGGTTAAATATACATATAACTCCGCCAACGTTTCGAACACTTTTAACAACGTTGCATGCTGTTTTCTATCATTTTTACGGCCAGTCAGCTCATGTGATACTCTGCTTATATAGGCTGTTTTCATCTCGCTTTTATTCATTTATTTGACTTTACAACTGCGGGTTTCTATATGCCAACAAGTTAGGTCAAGCGTACAAATATATCTACAAACTTTCCAATCACTTTGCACAACTTTGCGTTCACTTTGTATGACTTTTCACGGTACGTTAACAGGTCAAACCCCACTATGTGCCGACATCATCACCAACTTGATCTCCAAAAATAATAGAGAAATTGGAAAAATGTTCATGAACTTGAAAACATGCCTAAATTTCCATGTTTTCTACTAAAAATAATTGACATTACAGTGAAAAAAAGATGCACGAACTTTGTCTCATATGTTTGATATGTATGTGATGAAACAAAAAAAAAATTCCCAGCTGGTTTTCTCAGGAAGTCTCCCATGCAAGAACTAACCATGCCCGATTGAGCTTGACTTTAAACTTTGTCTCTTCACCTACCAACACTACTGGTTACGCAATTTGAAATATAATCGATCTGGCGACTATTTCATGTTTGACACTGTTTTAAACCTGATAGCGTTTGTACGAGTAACTTCTTAAATTGACCTATGACCTCTACATGCTGCGAATAATAGTACGCTAAATTAACGGCAATTTACAAAATATTGTTTTACGTTTTCGAACTTTTGACTATGGAACCCGTCAATATAATATCATATGTAACATTTCCAAACGAATCTACAAACTTTGCAATCGTTTTTCAAAACTTTGCAAGCAGTTTGTCTTCGATTTTCGGTTTGCAGTTGCCATAATCTGCTTATATATCTGGCATTTTCTTGACTTTTACTTAATGTTTTCGAAATTTAACTGCGGGGTTGGCATTCCAATGACTTAGGTTAAATACACATGTAACTCCGCCAAAGTTTCGAACACTTTTAACAAATTTGCATGCTGTTTTCTATTATTTATACGGCCAGTCAGCTCATGTGATACTCTGCTTATATAGGCTGTTTTTATCTCGCTTCTATTCATATATTTGACTTTACAACTGCGGGTTTCTATATGCCAACAAGTTAGGTCAAGTGTACAAATATATCTACAAAATTTCCAGTCACTTTGCACAACTTTGCGTTCACTATGTACGACTTTTCACGGTACGTTAACAGGTCAAACCCCACTATGTGCCGACATCATCACCAACTTGATCTCCAAAAATAATAGAGAAATTGGAAAAATGTTCATGAACTTGAAAACATGCCTAAATTTCCATGTTTTCTACTAAAAATAATTGACATTACAGTGAAAAAAAGATGCACGAACTTTGTCTCATATGTTTGATATGTATGTGATGAAACAAAAAAAAAATTCCCAGCTGGTTTTCTCAGGCAGTCTCCCATGCAAGAACTAACCATGCCCGATTGAGCTTGACTTTAAACTTTGTCTCTTCACCTACCAACACTACTGGTTACGCAATTTGAAATATAATCGATCTGGCGACTATTTCATGTTTGACACTGTTTTAAACCTGATAGCGTTTGTACGAGTAACTTCTTGAATTGACCTATGACCTCTGACATGCTGGGAATAATAGTACGCTAAATTAACGGCAATTTACAAAATATTGTTTTACGTTTTCGAACTTTTGACTATGGAACCCGTCAATATAATATCATATGTAACATTCCCAAACGAATCTACAAACTTTGCAATCGTTTTTCAAAACTTTGCAACAGTTTGTCTTCGAATTGCGGTTTGCAGTTGCCATAATCTGCTTATGTATCTGGCATTTTCTTGACTTTTCTTAATGTTTTCGAAATTTAACTGCGGGGTTGGCATTCCAATGACTTAGGTTAAATATACATATAACTCCGCCAACGTTTCGAACACTTTTAACAACTTTGCATGCTGTTTTCTATCATTTTTACGGCCAGTCAGCTCATGTAATACTCTGCTTATATAGGCTGTTTTCATCTCGCTTTTATTCATTTATTTGACTTTACAACTGCGGGTTTCTATATGCCAACAAGTTAGGTCAAGCGTACAAATATATCTACAAACTTTCCAATCACTTTGCACAACTTTGCGTTCACTTTGTATGACTTTTCACGGTACGTTAACAGGTCAAACCCCACTATGTGCCGACATCATCACCAACTTGATCTCCAAAAATAATAGAGAAATTGGAAAAATGTTCATGAACTTCAAAACATGCCTAAATTTCCATGTTTTTCTACTGAAAATAATTGACATTACAGTGAAAAAAAGATGCACGAACTTTGTCTCATATGTTTGATATGTATGTGATGAAACAAAAAAAAAATTCCCAGCTGGTTTTCTCAGGCAGTCTCCCATGCAAGAACTAACCATGCCCGATTGAGCTTGACTTTAAACTTTGTCTCTTCACCTACCAACACTACTGGTTACGCAATTTGAAATATAATCGATCTGGCGACTATTTCATGTTTGACACTGTTTTAAACCTGATAGCGTTTGTACGAGTAACTTCTTGAATTGACCTATGACCTCTACATGCTGGGAATAATAGTACGCTAAATTAACGGCAATTTACAAAATATTGTTTTACGTTTTCGAACTTTTGACTATGGAACCCGTCAATATAATATCATATGTAACATTCCCAAACGAATCTACAAACTTTGCAATCGTTTTTCAAAACTTTGCAACAGTTTGTCTTCGAATTGCGGTTTGCAGTTGCCATAATCTGCTTATGTATCTGGCATTTTCTTGACTTTTCTTAATGTTTTCGAAATTTAACTGCGGGGTTGGCATTCCAATGACTTAGGTTAAATATACATATAACTCCGCCAACGTTTCGAACACTTTTAACAACTTTGCATGCTGTTTTCTATCATTTTTACGGCCAGTCAGCTCATGTAATACTCTGCTTATATAGGCTGTTTTCATCTCGCTTTTATTCATTTATTTGACTTTACAACTGCGGGTTTCTATATGCCAACAAGTTAGGTCAAGCGTACAAATATATCTACAAACTTTCCAATCACTTTGCACAACTTTGCGTTCACTTTGTATGACTTTTCACGGTACGTTAACAGGTCAAACCCCACTATGTGCCGACATCATCACCAACTTGATCTCCAAAAATAATAGAGAAATTGGAAAAATGTTCATGAACTTCAAAACATGCCTAAATTTCCATGTTTTTCTACTGAAAATAATTGACATTACAGTGAAAAAAAGATGCACGAACTTTGTCTCATATGTTTGATATGTATGTGATGAAACAAAAAAAAAATTCCCAGCTGGTTTTCTCAGGCAGTCTCCCATGCAAGAACTAACCATGCCCGATTGAGCTTGACTTTAAACTTTGTCTCTTCACCTACCAACACTACTGGTTACGCAATTTGAAATATAATCGATCTGGCGACTATTTCATGTTTGACACTGTTTTAAACCTGATAGCGTTTGTACGAGTAACTTCTTGAATTGACCTATGACCTCTACATGCTGGGAATAATAGTACGCTAAATTAACGGCAATTTACAAAATATTGTTTTACGTTTTCGAACTTTTGACTATGGAACCCGTCAATATAATATCATATGTAACATTCCCAAACGAATCTACAAACTTTGCAATCGTTTTTCAAAACTTTGCAACAGTTTGTCTTCGAATTGCGGTTTGCAGTTGCCATAATCTGCTTATGTATCTGGCATTTTCTTGACTTTTCTTAATGTTTTCGAAATTTAACTGCGGGGTTGGCATTCCAATGACTTAGGTTAAATATACATATAACTCCGCCAACGTTTCGAACACTTTTAACAACTTTGCATGCTGTTTTCTATCATTTTTACGGCCAGTCAGCTCATGTAATACTCTGCTTATATAGGCTGTTTTCATCTCGCTTTTATTCATTTATTTGACTTTACAACTGCGGGTTTCTATATGCCAACAAGTTAGGTCAAGCGTACAAATATATCTACAAACTTTCCAATCACTTTGCACAACTTTGCGTTCACTTTGTATGACTTTTCACGGTACGTTAACAGGTCAAACCCCACTATGTGCCGACATCATCACCAACTTGATCTCCAAAAATAATAGAGAAATTGGAAAAATGTTCATGAACTTCAAAACATGCCTAAATTTCCATGTTTTTCTACTGAAAATAATTGACATTACAGTGAAAAAAAGATGCACGAACTTTGTCTCATATGTTTGATATGTATGTGATGAAACAAAAAAAAAATTCCCAGCTGGTTTTCTCATGCAGTCTCCCATGCAAGAACTAACCATGCCCGATTGAGCTTGACTTTAAACTTTGTCTCTTCACCTACCAACACTACTGGTTACGCAATTTGAAATATACTCGAGTTGCCGACTATTTCATGTTTGACACTGTTTTAAACCTGATAGCGTTTGTACGAGTAACTTCTTGAATTGACCTATGACCTCTACATGCTGCGAATAATAGTACGCTAATTTAACGGCAATTTACGAAATATTGTTTTACGTTTTCGAACTTTTGACTATGGAACCCGTCAATATAATATCATATGTAACATTCCCAAACGAATCTACAAACTTTGCAATCGTTTTTCAAAACTTTGCAAGCAGTTTGTCTTCGATTTTCGGTTTGCAGTTGCCATAATCTGCTTATATATCTGGCATTTTCTTGACTTTTACTTAATGTTTTCGAAATTTAACTGCGGGGTTGGCATTCCAATGACTTAGGTTAAATACACATGTAACTCCGCCAAAGTTTCAAACACTTTTACCAAATTTGCATGCTGTTTTCTATCATTTTTACGGCCAGTCAGCTCATGTAATACTCTGCTTATATAGGCTGTTTTCATCTCGCTTTTATTCATTTATTTGACTTTACAACTGCGGGTTTCTATATGCCAACAAGTTAGGTCAAGCGTACAAATATATCTACAAACTTTCCAATCACTTTGCACAACTTTGCGTTCACTTTGTATGACTTTTCACGGTACGTTAACAGGTCAAACCCCACTATGTGCCGACATCATCACCAACTTGATCTCCAAAAATAATAGAGAAATTGGAAAAATGTTCATGAACTTCAAAACATGCCTAAATTTCCATGTTTTTCTACTGAAAATAATTGACATTACAGTGAAAAAAAGATGCACGAACTTTGTCTCATATGTTTGATATGTATGTGATGAAACAAAAAAAAATTCCCAGCTGGTTTTCTCATGCAGTCTCCCATGCAAGAACTAACCATGCCCGATTGAGCTTGACTTTAAACTTTGTCTCTTCACCTACCAACACTACTGGTTACGCAATTTGAAATATACTCGAGTTGCCGACTATTTCATGTTTGACACTGTTTTAAACCTGATAGCGTTTGTACGAGTAACTTCTTGAATTGACCTATGACCTCTACATGCTGCGAATAATAGTACGCTAATTTAACGGCAATTTACGAAATATTGTTTTACGTTTTCGAACTTTTGACTATGGAACCCGTCAATATAATATCATATGTAACATTCCCAAACGAATCTACAAACTTTGCAATCGTTTTTCAAAACTTTGCAAGCAGTTTGTCTTCGATTTTCGGTTTGCAGTTGCCATAATCTGCTTATATATCTGGCATTTTCTTGACTTTTACTTAATGTTTTCGAAATTTAACTGCGGGGTTGGCATTCCAATGACTTAGGTTAAATACACATGTAACTCCGCCAAAGTTTCAAACACTTTTACCAAATTTGCATGCTGTTTTCTATCATTTTTACGGCCAGTCAGCTCATGTAATACTCTGCTTATATAGGCTGTTTTCATCTCGCTTTTATTCATTTATTTGACTTTACAACTGCGGGTTTCTATATGCCAACAATTTAGGTCAAGCGTACAAATATATCTACAAACTTTCCAATCACTTTGCACAACTTTGCGTTCACTTTGTATGACTTTTCACGGTACGTTAACAGGTCAAACCCCACTATGTGCCGACATCATCACCAACTTGATCTCCAAAAATAATAGAGAAATTGGAAAAATGTTCATGAACTTCAAAACATGCCTAAATTTCCATGTTTTTCTACTGAAAATAATTGACATTACAGTGAAAAAAAGATGCACGAACGTTGTCGCATATGTTTGATATGTATGTGATGAAACCAACAAAAATTTCCCTAGGTGGTTTTCTCAGGCAGTCTCCCATGCAAGAACTAACCATGCCCGATTGAGCTTGACTTTAAACTTTGTCTCTTCACCTACCAACACTACTGGTTACGCAATTTGAAATATACTCGAGTTGCCGACTATTTCATGTTTGACACTGTTTTAAACCTGATAGCGTTTGTACGAGTAACTTCTTGAATTGACCTATGACCTCTACATGCTGCGAATAATAGTACGCTAATTTAACGGCAATTTACGAAATATTGTTTTACGTTTTCGAACTTTTGACTATGGAACCCGTCAATATAATATCATATGTAACATTCCCAAACGAATCTACAAACTTTGCAATCGTTTTTCAAAACTTTGCAAGCAGTTTGTCTTCGATTTTCGGTTTGCAGTTGCCATAATCTGCTTATATATCTGGCATTTTCTTGACTTTTACTTAATGTTTTCGAAATTTAACTGCGGGGTTGGCATTCCAATGACTTAGGTTAAATACACATGTAACTCCGCCAAAGTTTCAAACACTTTTACCAAATTTGCATGCTGTTTTCTATCATTTTTACGGCCAGTCAGCTCATGTAATACTCTGCTTATATAGGCTGTTTTCATCTCGCTTTTATTCATTTATTTGACTTTACAACTGCGGGTTTCTATATGCCAACAAGTTAGGTCAAGCGTACAAATATATCTACAAACTTTCCAATCACTTTGCACAACTTTGCGTTCACTTTGTATGACTTTTCACGGTACGTTAACAGGTCAAACCCCACTATGTGCCGACATCATCACCAACTTGATCTCCAAAAATAATAGAGAAATTGGAAAAATGTTCATGAACTTCAAAACATGCCTAAATTTCCATGTTTTTCTACTGAAAATAATTGACATTACAGTGAAAAAAAGATGCACGAACTTTGTCTCATATGTTTGATATGTATGTGATGAAACAAAAAAAAATTCCCAGCTGGTTTTCTCATGCAGTCTCCCATGCAAGAACTAACCATGCCCGATTGAGCTTGACTTTAAACTTTGTCTCTTCACCTACCAACACTACTGGTTACGCAATTTGAAATATACTCGAGTTGCCGACTATTTCATGTTTGACACTGTTTTAAACCTGATAGCGTTTGTACGAGTAACTTCTTGAATTGACCTATGACCTCTACATGCTGCGAATAATAGTACGCTAATTTAACGGCAATTTACGAAATATTGTTTTACGTTTTCGAACTTTTGACTATGGAACCCGTCAATATAATATCATATGTAACATTCCCAAACGAATCTACAAACTTTGCAATCGTTTTTCAAAACTTTGCAAGCAGTTTGTCTTCGATTTTCGGTTTGCAGTTGCCATAATCTGCTTATATATCTGGCATTTTCTTGACTTTTACTTAATGTTTTCGAAATTTAACTGCGGGGTTGGCATTCCAATGACTTAGGTTAAATACACATGTAACTCCGCCAAAGTTTCAAACACTTTTACCAAATTTGCATGCTGTTTTCTATCATTTTTACGGCCAGTCAGCTCATGTAATACTCTGCTTATATAGGCTGTTTTCATCTCGCTTTTATTCATTTATTTGACTTTACAACTGCGGGTTTCTATATGCCAACAATTTAGGTCAAGCGTACAAATATATCTACAAACTTTCCAATCACTTTGCACAACTTTGCGTTCACTTTGTATGACTTTTCACGGTACGTTAACAGGTCAAACCCCACTATGTGCCGACATCATCACCAACTTGATCTCCAAAAATAATAGAGAAATTGGAAAAATGTTCATGAACTTCAAAACATGCCTAAATTTCCATGTTTTTCTACTGAAAATAATTGACATTACAGTGAAAAAAAGATGCACGAACGTTGTCGCATATGTTTGATATGTATGTGATGAAACCAACAAAAATTTCCCTAGGTGGTTTTCTCAGGCAGTCTCCCATGCAAGAACTAACCATGCCCGATTGAGCTTGACTTTAAACTTTGTCTCTTCACCTACCAACACTACTGGTTACGCAATTTGAAATATAATCGATCTGGCGACTATTTCATGTTTGACACTGTTTTAAACCTGATAGCGTTTGTACGAGTAACTTCTTGAATTGACCTATGACCTCTACATGCTGGGAATAATAGTACGCTAAATTAACGGCAATTTACAAAATATTGTTTTACGTTTTCGAACTTTTGACTATGGAACCCGTCAATATAATATCATATGTAACATTCCCAAACGAATCTACAAACTTTGCAATCGTTTTTCAAAACTTTGCAACAGTTTGTCTTCGAATTGCGGTTTGCAGTTGCCATAATCTGCTTATGTATCTGGCATTTTCTTGACTTTTCTTAATGTTTTCGAAATTTAACTGCGGGGTTGGCATTCCAATGACTTAGGTTAAATATACATATAACTCCGCCAACGTTTCGAACACTTTTAACAATTTTGCATGCTGTTTTCTATCATTTTTACGGCCAGTCAGCTCATGTAATACTCTGCTTATATAGGCTGTTTTCATCTCGCTTTTATTCATTTATTTGACTTTACAACTGCGGGTTTCTATATGCCAACAAGTTAGGTCAAGCGTACAAATATATCTACAAACTTTCCAATCACTTTGCACAACTTTGCGTTCACTTTGTATGACTTTTCACGGTACGTTAACAGGTCAAACCCCACTATGTGCCGACATCATCACCAACTTGATCTCCAAAAATAATAGAGAAATTGGAAAAATGTTCATGAACTTCAAAACATGCCTAAATTTCCATGTTTTTCTACTGAAAATAATTGACATTACAGTGAAAAAAAGATGCACGAACTTTGTCTCATATGTTTGATATGTATGTGATGAAACAAAAAAAAAATTCCCAGCTGGTTTTCTCATGCAGTCTCCCATGCAAGAACTAACCATGCCCGATTGAGCTTGACTTTAAACTTTGTCTCTTCACCTACCAACACTACTGGTTACGCAATTTGAAATATACTCGAGTTGCCGACTATTTCATGTTTGACACTGTTTTAAACCTGATAGCGTTTGTACGAGTAACTTCTTGAATTGACCTATGACCTCTACATGCTGCGAATAATAGTACGCTAATTTAACGGCAATTTACGAAATATTGTTTTACGTTTTCGAACTTTTGACTATGGAACCCGTCAATATAATATCATATGTAACATTCCCAAACGAATCTACAAACTTTGCAATCGTTTTTCAAAACTTTGCAAGCAGTTTGTCTTCGATTTTCGGTTTGCAGTTGCCATAATCTGCTTATATATCTGGCATTTTCTTGACTTTTACTTAATGTTTTCGAAATTTAACTGCGGGGTTGGCATTCCAATGACTTAGGTTAAATACACATGTAACTCCGCCAAAGTTTCAAACACTTTTACCAAATTTGCATGCTGTTTTCTATCATTTTTACGGCCAGTCAGCTCATGTAATACTCTGCTTATATAGGCTGTTTTCATCTCGCTTTTATTCATTTATTTGACTTTACAACTGCGGGTTTCTATATGCCAACAAGTTAGGTCAAGCGTACAAATATATCTACAAACTTTCCAATCACTTTGCACAACTTTGCGTTCACTTTGTATGACTTTTCACGGTACGTTAACAGGTCAAACCCCACTATGTGCCGACATCATCACCAACTTGATCTCCAAAAATAATAGAGAAATTGGAAAAATGTTCATGAACTTCAAAACATGCCTAAATTTCCATGTTTTTCTACTGAAAATAATTGACATTACAGTGAAAAAAAGATGCACGAACGTTGTCTCATATGTTTGATATGTATGTGATGAAACCAACAAAAATTTCCCTAGGTGGTTTTCTCAGGCAGTCTCCCATGCAAGAACTAACCATGCCCGATTGAGCTTGACTTTAAACTTTGTCTCTTCACCTACCAACACTACTGGTTACGCAATTTGAAATATAATCGATCTGGCGACTATTTCATGTTTGACACTGTTTTAAACCTGATAGCGTTTGTACGAGTAACTTCTTGAATTGACCTATGACCTCTACATGCTGGGAATAATAGTACGCTAAATTAACGGCAATTTACAAAATATTGTTTTACGTTTTCGAACTTTTGACTATGGAACCCGTCAATATAATATCATATGTAACATTCCCAAACGAATCTACAAACTTTGCAATCGTTTTTCAAAACTTTGCAACAGTTTGTCTTCGAATTGCGGTTTGCAGTTGCCATAATCTGCTTATGTATCTGGCATTTTCTTGACTTTTCTTAATGTTTTCGAAATTTAACTGCGGGGTTGGCATTCCAATGACTTAGGTTAAATATACATATAACTCCGCCAACGTTTCGAACACTTTTAACAATTTTGCATGCTGTTTTCTATCATTTTTACGGCCAGTCAGCTCATGTAATACTCTGCTTATATAGGCTGTTTTCATCTCGCTTTTATTCATTTATTTGACTTTACAACTGCGGGTTTCTATATGCCAACAAGTTAGGTCAAGCGTACAAATATATCTACAAACTTTCCAATCACTTTGCACAACTTTGCGTTCACTTTGTATGACTTTTCACGGTACGTTAACAGGTCAAACCCCACTATGTGCCGACATCATCACCAACTTGATCTCCAAAAATAATAGAGAAATTGGAAAAATGTTCATGAACTTCAAAACATGCCTAAATTTCCATGTTTTTCTACTGAAAATAATTGACATTACAGTGAAAAAAAGATGCACGAACTTTGTCTCATATGTTTGATATGTATGTGATGAAACAAAAAAAAAATTCCCAGCTGGTTTTCTCATGCAGTCTCCCATGCAAGAACTAACCATGCCCGATTGAGCTTGACTTTAAACTTTGTCTCTTCACCTACCAACACTACTGGTTACGCAATTTGAAATATACTCGAGTTGCCGACTATTTCATGTTTGACACTGTTTTAAACCTGATAGCGTTTGTACGAGTAACTTCTTGAATTGACCTATGACCTCTACATGCTGCGAATAATAGTACGCTAATTTAACGGCAATTTACGAAATATTGTTTTACGTTTTCGAACTTTTGACTATGGAACCCGTCAATATAATATCATATGTAACATTCCCAAACGAATCTACAAACTTTGCAATCGTTTTTCAAAACTTTGCAAGCAGTTTGTCTTCGATTTTCGGTTTGCAGTTGCCATAATCTGCTTATATATCTGGCATTTTCTTGACTTTTACTTAATGTTTTCGAAATTTAACTGCGGGGTTGGCATTCCAATGACTTAGGTTAAATACACATGTAACTCCGCCAAAGTTTCAAACACTTTTACCAAATTTGCATGCTGTTTTCTATCATTTTTACGGCCAGTCAGCTCATGTAATACTCTGCTTATATAGGCTGTTTTCATCTCGCTTTTATTCATTTATTTGACTTTACAACTGCGGGTTTCTATATGCCAACAATTTAGGTCAAGCGTACAAATATATCTACAAACTTTCCAATCACTTTGCACAACTTTGCGTTCACTTTGTATGACTTTTCACGGTACGTTAACAGGTCAAACCCCACTATGTGCCGACATCATCACCAACTTGATCTCCAAAAATAATAGAGAAATTGGAAAAATGTTCATGAACTTCAAAACATGCCTAAATTTCCATGTTTTTCTACTGAAAATAATTGACATTACAGTGAAAAAAAGATGCACGAACGTTGTCGCATATGTTTGATATGTATGTGATGAAACCAACAAAAATTTCCCTAGGTGGTTTTCTCAGGCAGTCTCCCATGCAAGAACTAACCATGCCCGATTGAGCTTGACTTTAAACTTTGTCTCTTCACCTACCAACACTACTGGTTACGCAATTTGAAATATAATCGATCTGGCGACTATTTCATGTTTGACACTGTTTTAAACCTGATAGCGTTTGTACGAGTAACTTCTTGAATTGACCTATGACCTCTACATGCTGGGAATAATAGTACGCTAAATTAACGGCAATTTACAAAATATTGTTTTACGTTTTCGAACTTTTGACTATGGAACCCGTCAATATAATATCATATGTAACATTCCCAAACGAATCTACAAACTTTGCAATCGTTTTTCAAAACTTTGCAAGCAGTTTGTCTTCGATTTTCGGTTTGCAGTTGCCATAATCTGCTTATATATCTGGCATTTTCTTGACTTTTACTTAATGTTTTCGAAATTTAACTGCGGGGTTGGCATTCCAATGACTTAGGTTAAATACACATGTAACTCCGCCAAAGTTTCAAACACTTTTACCAAATTTGCATGCTGTTTTCTATCATTTTTACGGCCAGTCAGCTCATGTAATACTCTGCTTATATAGGCTGTTTTCATCTCGCTTTTATTCATTTATTTGACTTTACAACTGCGGGTTTCTATATGCCAACAATTTAGGTCAAGCGTACAAATATATCTACAAACTTTCCAATCACTTTGCACAACTTTGCGTTCACTTTGTATGACTTTTCACGGTACGTTAACAGGTCAAACCCCACTATGTGCCGACATCATCACCAACTTGATCTCCAAAAATAATAGAGAAATTGGAAAAATGTTCATGAACTTCAAAACATGCCTAAATTTCCATGTTTTTCTACTGAAAATAATTGACATTACAGTGAAAAAAAGATGCACGAACGTTGTCGCATATGTTTGATATGTATGTGATGAAACCAACAAAAATTTCCCTAGGTGGTTTTCTCAGGCAGTCTCCCATGCAAGAACTAACCATGCCCGATTGAGCTTGACTTTAAACTTTGTCTCTTCACCTACCAACACTACTGGTTACGCAATTTGAAATATAATCGATCTGGCGACTATTTCATGTTTGACACTGTTTTAAACCTGATAGCGTTTGTACGAGTAACTTCTTGAATTGACCTATGACCTCTACATGCTGGGAATAATAGTACGCTAAATTAACGGCAATTTACAAAATATTGTTTTACGTTTTCGAACTTTTGACTATGGAACCCGTCAATATAATATCATATGTAACATTCCCAAACGAATCTACAAACTTTGCAATCGTTTTTCAAAACTTTGCAACAGTTTGTCTTCGAATTGCGGTTTGCAGTTGCCATAATCTGCTTATGTATCTGGCATTTTCTTGACTTTTCTTAATGTTTTCGAAATTTAACTGCGGGGTTGGCATTCCAATGACTTAGGTTAAATATACATATAACTCCGCCAACGTTTCGAACACTTTTAACAATTTTGCATGCTGTTTTCTATCATTTTTACGGCCAGTCAGCTCATGTAATACTCTGCTTATATAGGCTGTTTTCATCTCGCTTTTATTCATTTATTTGACTTTACAACTGCGGGTTTCTATATGCCAACAAGTTAGGTCAAGCGTACAAATATATCTACAAACTTTCCAATCACTTTGCACAACTTTGCGTTCACTTTGTATGACTTTTCACGGTACGTTAACAGGTCAAACCCCACTATGTGCCGACATCATCACCAACTTGATCTCCAAAAATAATAGAGAAATTGGAAAAATGTTCATGAACTTCAAAACATGCCTAAATTTCCATGTTTTTCTACTGAAAATAATTGACATTACAGTGAAAAAAAGATGCACGAACTTTGTCTCATATGTTTGATATGTATGTGATGAAACAAAAAAAAAATTCCCAGCTGGTTTTCTCATGCAGTCTCCCATGCAAGAACTAACCATGCCCGATTGAGCTTGACTTTAAACTTTGTCTCTTCACCTACCAACACTACTGGTTACGCAATTTGAAATATACTCGAGTTGCCGACTATTTCATGTTTGACACTGTTTTAAACCTGATAGCGTTTGTACGAGTAACTTCTTGAATTGACCTATGACCTCTACATGCTGCGAATAATAGTACGCTAATTTAACGGCAATTTACGAAATATTGTTTTACGTTTTCGAACTTTTGACTATGGAACCCGTCAATATAATATCATATGTAACATTCCCAAACGAATCTACAAACTTTGCAATCGTTTTTCAAAACTTTGCAAGCAGTTTGTCTTCGATTTTCGGTTTGCAGTTGCCATAATCTGCTTATATATCTGGCATTTTCTTGACTTTTACTTAATGTTTTCGAAATTTAACTGCGGGGTTGGCATTCCAATGACTTAGGTTAAATACACATGTAACTCCGCCAAAGTTTCAAACACTTTTACCAAATTTGCATGCTGTTTTCTATCATTTTTACGGCCAGTCAGCTCATGTAATACTCTGCTTATATAGGCTGTTTTCATCTCGCTTTTATTCATTTATTTGACTTTACAACTGCGGGTTTCTATATGCCAACAAGTTAGGTCAAGCGTACAAATATATCTACAAACTTTCCAATCACTTTGCACAACTTTGCGTTCACTTTGTATGACTTTTCACGGTACGTTAACAGGTCAAACCCCACTATGTGCCGACATCATCACCAACTTGATCTCCAAAAATAATAGAGAAATTGGAAAAATGTTCATGAACTTCAAAACATGCCTAAATTTCCATGTTTTTCTACTGAAAATAATTGACATTACAGTGAAAAAAAGATGCACGAACGTTGTCTCATATGTTTGATATGTATGTGATGAAACCAACAAAAATTTCCCTAGGTGGTTTTCTCAGGCAGTCTCCCATGCAAGAACTAACCATGCCCGATTGAGCTTGACTTTAAACTTTGTCTCTTCACCTACCAACACTACTGGTTACGCAATTTGAAATATAATCGATCTGGCGACTATTTCATGTTTGACACTGTTTTAAACCTGATAGCGTTTGTACGAGTAACTTCTTGAATTGACCTATGACCTCTACATGCTGGGAATAATAGTACGCTAAATTAACGGCAATTTACAAAATATTGTTTTACGTTTTCGAACTTTTGACTATGGAACCCGTCAATATAATATCATATGTAACATTCCCAAACGAATCTACAAACTTTGCAATCGTTTTTCAAAACTTTGCAACAGTTTGTCTTCGAATTGCGGTTTGCAGTTGCCATAATCTGCTTATGTATCTGGCATTTTCTTGACTTTTCTTAATGTTTTCGAAATTTAACTGCGGGGTTGGCATTCCAATGACTTAGGTTAAATATACATATAACTCCGCCAACGTTTCGAACACTTTTAACAATTTTGCATGCTGTTTTCTATCATTTTTACGGCCAGTCAGCTCATGTAATACTCTGCTTATATAGGCTGTTTTCATCTCGCTTTTATTCATTTATTTGACTTTACAACTGCGGGTTTCTATATGCCAACAAGTTAGGTCAAGCGTACAAATATATCTACAAACTTTCCAATCACTTTGCACAACTTTGCGTTCACTTTGTATGACTTTTCACGGTACGTTAACAGGTCAAACCCCACTATGTGCCGACATCATCACCAACTTGATCTCCAAAAATAATAGTGAAATTGGAAAAATGTTCATGAACTTCAAAACATGCCTAAATTTCCATGTTTTTCTACTGAAAATAATTGACATTACAGTGAAAAAAAGATGCACGAACTTTGTCTCATATGTTTGATATGTATGTGATGAAACAAAAAAAAAATTCCCAGCTGGTTTTCTCATGCAGTCTCCCATGCAAGAACTAACCATGCCCGATTGAGCTTGACTTTAAACTTTGTCTCTTCACCTACCAACACTACTGGTTACGCAATTTGAAATATACTCGAGTTGCCGACTATTTCATGTTTGACACTGTTTTAAACCTGATAGCGTTTGTACGAGTAACTTCTTGAATTGACCTATGACCTCTACATGCTGCGAATAATAGTACGCTAATTTAACGGCAATTTACGAAATATTGTTTTACGTTTTCGAACTTTTGACTATGGAACCCGTCAATATAATATCATATGTAACATTCCCAAACGAATCTACAAACTTTGCAATCGTTTTTCAAAACTTTGCAAGCAGTTTGTCTTCGATTTTCGGTTTGCAGTTGCCATAATCTGCTTATATATCTGGCATTTTCTTGACTTTTACTTAATGTTTTCGAAATTTAACTGCGGGGTTGGCATTCCAATGACTTAGGTTAAATACACATGTAACTCCGCCAAAGTTTCAAACACTTTTACCAAATTTGCATGCTGTTTTCTATCATTTTTACGGCCAGTCAGCTCATGTAATACTCTGCTTATATAGGCTGTTTTCATCTCGCTTTTATTCATTTATTTGACTTTACAACTGCGGGTTTCTATATGCCAACAAGTTAGGTCAAGCGTACAAATATATCTACAAACTTTCCAATCACTTTGCACAACTTTGCGTTCACTTTGTATGACTTTTCACGGTACGTTAACAGGTCAAACCCCACTATGTGCCGACATCATCACCAACTTGATCTCCAAAAATAATAGAGAAATTGGAAAAATGTTCATGAACTTCAAAACATGCCTAAATTTCCATGTTTTTCTACTGAAAATAATTGACATTACAGTGAAAAAAAGATGCACGAACGTTGTCTCATATGTTTGATATGTATGTGATGAAACCAACAAAAATTTCCCTAGGTGGTTTTCTCAGGCAGTCTCCCATGCAAGAACTAACCATGCCCGATTGAGCTTGACTTTAAACTTTGTCTCTTCACCTACCAACACTACTGGTTACGCAATTTGAAATATAATCGATCTGGCGACTATTTCATGTTTGACACTGTTTTAAACCTGATAGCGTTTGTACGAGTAACTTCTTGAATTGACCTATGACCTCTACATGCTGGGAATAATAGTACGCTAAATTAACGGCAATTTACAAAATATTGTTTTACGTTTTCGAACTTTTGACTATGGAACCCGTCAATATAATATCATATGTAACATTCCCAAACGAATCTACAAACTTTGCAATCGTTTTTCAAAACTTTGCAACAGTTTGTCTTCGAATTGCGGTTTGCAGTTGCCATAATCTGCTTATGTATCTGGCATTTTCTTGACTTTTCTTAATGTTTTCGAAATTTAACTGCGGGGTTGGCATTCCAATGACTTAGGTTAAATATACATATAACTCCGCCAACGTTTCGAACACTTTTAACAATTTTGCATGCTGTTTTCTATCATTTTTACGGCCAGTCAGCTCATGTAATACTCTGCTTATATAGGCTGTTTTCATCTCGCTTTTATTCATTTATTTGACTTTACAACTGCGGGTTTCTATATGCCAACAAGTTAGGTCAAGCGTACAAATATATCTACAAACTTTCCAATCACTTTGCACAACTTTGCGTTCACTTTGTATGACTTTTCACGGTACGTTAACAGGTCAAACCCCACTATGTGCCGACATCATCACCAACTTGATCTCCAAAAATAATAGAGAAATTGGAAAAATGTTCATGAACTTCAAAACATGCCTAAATTTCCATGTTTTTCTACTGAAAATAATTGACATTACAGTGAAAAAAAGATGCACGAACTTTGTCTCATATGTTTGATATGTATGTGATGAAACAAAAAAAAAATTCCCAGCTGGTTTTCTCATGCAGTCTCCCATGCAAGAACTAACCATGCCCGATTGAGCTTGACTTTAAACTTTGTCTCTTCACCTACCAACACTACTGGTTACGCAATTTGAAATATACTCGATCTGGCGACTATTTCATGTTTGACACTGTTTTAAACCTGATAGCGTTTGTACGAGTAACTTCTTGAATTGACCTATGACCTCTACATGCTGCGAATAATAGTACGCTAAATTAACGGCAATTTACAAAATATTGTTTTACGTTTTCGAACTTTTGACTATGGAACCCGTCAATATAATATCATATGTAACATTCCCAAACGAATCTACAAACTTTGCAATCGTTTTTCAAAACTTAGCAAGCAGTTTGTCTTCGATTTTCGGTTTGCAGTTGCCATAATCTGCTTATATATCTGGCATTTTCTTGACTTTTACTTAATGTTTTCGAAATTTAACTGCGGGGTTGGCATTCCAATGACTTAGGTTAAATACACATGTAACTCCGCCAAAGTTTCAAACACTTTTACCAAATTTGCATGCTGTTTTCTATCATTTATACGGCCAGTCAGCTCATGTGATACTCTGCTTATATAGGCTGTTTTTATCTCGCTTCTATTCATATATTTGACTTTACAACTGCGGGTTTCTATATGCCAACAAGTTAGGTCAAGCGTACAAATATATCTACAAAATTTCCAGTCACTTTGCACAAATTTGCGTTCACTATGTACGACTTTTCACGGTACGTTAACAGGTCAAACCCCACTATGTGCCGACATCATCACCAACTTGATCTCCAAAAATAATAGAGAAATTGGAAAAATGTTCATGAACTTGAAAACATGCCTAAATTTCCATGTTTTCTACTAAAAATAATTGACATTACAGTGAAAAAAAGATGCACGAACTTTGTCTCATATGTTTGATATGTATGTGATGAAACAAAAAAAAAATTCCCAGCTGGTTTTCTCATGCAGTCTCCCATGCAAGAACTAACCATGCCCGATTGAGCTTGACTTTAAACTTTGTCTCTTCACCTACCAACACTACTGGTTACGCAATTTGAAATATACTCGAGTTGCCGACTATTTCATGTTTGACACTGTTTTAAACCTGATAGCGTTTGTACGAGTAACTTCTTGAATTGACCTATGACCTCTACATGCTGCGAATAATAGTACGCTAATTTAACGGCAATTTACGAAATATTGTTTTACGTTTTCGAACTTTTGACTATGGAACCCGTCAATATAATATCATATGTAACATTCCCAAACGAATCTACAAACTTTGCAATCGTTTTTCAAAACTTTGCAACAGTTTGTCTTCGAATTGCGGTTTGCAGTTGCCATAATCTGCTTATGTATCTGGCATTTTCTTGACTTTTCTTAATGTTTTCGAAATTTAACTGCGGGGTTGGCATTCCAATGACTTAGGTTAAATATACATATAACTCCGCCAACGTTTCGAACACTTTTAACAATTTTGCATGCTGTTTTCTATCATTTTTACGGCCAGTCAGCTCATGTAATACTCTGCTTATATAGGCTGTTTTCATCTCGCTTTTATTCATTTATTTGACTTTACAACTGCGGGTTTCTATATGCCAACAAGTTAGGTCAAGCGTACAAATATATCTACAAACTTTCCAATCACTTTGCACAACTTTGCGTTCACTTTGTATGACTTTTCACGGTACGTTAACAGGTCAAACCCCACTATGTGCCGACATCATCACCAACTTGATCTCCAAAAATAATAGAGAAATTGGAAAAATGTTCATGAACTTCAAAACATGCCTAAATTTCCATGTTTTTCTACTGAAAATAATTGACATTACAGTGAAAAAAAGATGCACGAACTTTGTCTCATATGTTTGATATGTATGTGATGAAACAAAAAAAAAATTCCCAGCTGGTTTTCTCATGCAGTCTCCCATGCAAGAACTAACCATGCCCGATTGAGCTTGACTTTAAACTTTGTCTCTTCACCTACCAACACTACTGGTTACGCAATTTGAAATATACTCGATCTGGCGACTATTTCATGTTTGACACTGTTTTAAACCTGATAGCGTTTGTACGAGTAACTTCTTGAATTGACCTATGACCTCTACATGCTGCGAATAATAGTACGCTAAATTAACGGCAATTTACAAAATATTGTTTTACGTTTTCGAACTTTTGACTATGGAACCCGTCAATATAATATCATATGTAACATTCCCAAACGAATCTACAAACTTTGCAATCGTTTTTCAAAACTTTGCAAGCAGTTTGTCTTCGATTTTCGGTTTGCAGTTGCCATAATCTGCTTATATATCTGGCATTTTCTTGACTTTTACTTAATGTTTTCGAAATTTAACTGCGGGGTTGGCATTCCAATGACTTAGGTTAAATACACATGTAACTCCGCCAAAGTTTCAAACACTTTTACCAAATTTGCATGCTGTTTTCTATCATTTTTACGGCCAGTCAGCTCATGTAATACTCTGCTTATATAGGCTGTTTTCATCTCGCTTTTATTCATTTATTTGACTTTACAACTGCGGGTTTCTATATGCCAACAAGTTAGGTCAAGCGTACAAATATATCTACAAACTTTCCAATCACTTTGCACAACTTTGCGTTCACTTTGTATGACTTTTCACGGTACGTTAACAGGTCAAACCCCACTATGTGCCGACATCATCACCAACTTGATCTCCAAAAATAATAGAGAAATTGGAAAAATGTTCATGAACTTCAAAACATGCCTAAATTTCCATGTTTTTCTACTGAAAATAATTGACATTACAGTGAAAAAAAGATGCACGAACTTTGTCTCATATGTTTGATATGTATGTGATGAAACAAAAAAAAAATTCCCAGCTGGTTTTCTCATGCAGTCTCCCATGCAAGAACTAACCATGCCCGATTGAGCTTGACTTTAAACTTTGTCTCTTCACCTACCAACACTACTGGTTACGCAATTTGAAATATACTCGATCTGGCGACTATTTCATGTTTGACACTGTTTTAAACCTGATAGCGTTTGTACGAGTAACTTCTTGAATTGACCTATGACCTCTACATGCTGCGAATAATAGTACGCTAAATTAACGGCAATTTACAAAATATTGTTTTACGTTTTCGAACTTTTGACTATGGAACCCGTCAATATAATATCATATGTAACATTCCCAAACGAATCTACAAACTTTGCAATCGTTTTTCAAAACTTAGCAAGCAGTTTGTCTTCGATTTTCGGTTTGCAGTTGCCATAATCTGCTTATATATCTGGCATTTTCTTGACTTTTACTTAATGTTTTCGAAATTTAACTGCGGGGTTGGCATTCCAATGACTTAGGTTAAATACACATGTAACTCCGCCAAAGTTTCAAACACTTTTACCAAATTTGCATGCTGTTTTCTATCATTTATACGGCCAGTCAGCTCATGTGATACTCTGCTTATATAGGCTGTTTTTATCTCGCTTCTATTCATATATTTGACTTTACAACTGCGGGTTTCTATATGCCAACAAGTTAGGTCAAGCGTACAAATATATCTACAAAATTTCCAGTCACTTTGCACAACTTTGCGTTCACTATGTACGACTTTTCACGGTACGTTAACAGGTCAAACCCCACTATGTGCCGACATCATCACCAACTTGATCTCCAAAAATAATAGAGAAATTGGAAAAATGTTCATGAACTTGAAAACATGCCTAAATTTCCATGTTTTCTACTAAAAATAATTGACATTACAGTGAAAAAAAGATGCACGAACTTTGTCTCATATGTTTGATATGTATGTGATGAAACAAAAAAAAAAATTCCCAGCTGGTTTTCTCATGCAGTCTCCCATGCAAGAACTAACCATGCCCGATTGAGCTTGACTTTAAACTTTGTCTCTTCACCTACCAACACTACTGGTTACGCAATTTGAAATATACTCGAGTTGCCGACTATTTCATGTTTGACACTGTTTTAAACCTGATAGCGTTTGTACGAGTAACTTCTTGAATTGACCTATGACCTCTACATGCTGCGAATAATAGTACGCTAATTTAACGGCAATTTACGAAATATTGTTTTACGTTTTCGAACTTTTGACTATGGAACCCGTCAATATAATATCATATGTAACATTCCCAAACGAATCTACAAACTTTGCAATCGTTTTTCAAAACTTTGCAAGCAGTTTGTCTTCGATTTTCGGTTTGCAGTTGCCATAATCTGCTTATATATCTGGCATTTTCTTGACTTTTACTTAATGTTTTCGAAATTTAACTGCGGGGTTGGCATTCCAATGACTTAGGTTAAATACACATGTAACTCCGCCAAAGTTTCAAACACTTTTACCAAATTTGCATGCTGTTTTCTATCATTTATACGGCCAGTCAGCTCATGTGATACTCTGCTTATATAGGCTGTTTTTATCTCGCTTCTATTCATATATTTGACTTTACAACTGCGGGTTTCTATATGCCAACAAGTTAGGTCAAGCGTACAAATATATCTACAAAATTTTCAGTCACTTTGCACAACTTTGCGTTCACTATGTACGACTTTTCACGGTACGTTAACAGGTCAAACCCCACTATGTGCCGACATCATCACCAACTTGATCTCCAAAAATAATAGAGAAATTGGAAAAATGTTCATGAACTTGAAAACATGCCTAAATTTCCATGTTTTCTACTAAAAATAATTGACATTACAGTGAAAAAAAGATGCACGAACTTTGTCTCATATGTTTGATATGTATGTGATGAAACAAAAAAAAAATTCCCAGCTGCTTTTCTCATGCAGTCTCCCATGCAAGAACTAACCATGCCCGATTGAGCTTGACTTTAAACTTTGTCTCTTCACCTACCAACACTACTGGTTACGCAATTTGAAATATACTCGAGTTGCCGACTATTTCATGTTTGACACTGTTTTAAACCTGATAGCGTTTGTACGAGTAACTTCTTGAATTGACCTATGACCTCTACATGCTGCGAATAATAGTACGCTAATTTAACGGCAATTTACGAAATATTGTTTTACGTTTTCGAACTTTTGACTATGGAACCCGTCAATATAATATCATATGTAACATTCCCAAACGAATCTACAAACTTTGCAATCGTTTTTCAAAACTTTGCAAGCAGTTTGTCTTCGATTTTCGGTTTGCAGTTGCCATAATCTGCTTATATATCTGGCATTTTCTTGACTTTTACTTAATGTTTTCGAAATTTAACTGCGGGGTTGGCATTCCAATGACTTAGGTTAAATATACATGTAACTCCGCCAAAGTTTCGAACACTTTTACCAAATTTGCATGCTGTTTTCTATCATTTATACGGCCAGTCAGCTCATGTGATACTCTGCTTTTATAGGCTGTTTTCATCTCGCTTTTATTCATTTATTTGACTTTACAACTGCGGGTTTCTATATGCCAACAAGTTAGGTCAAGCATACAAATATATTTACAAACTTTCCAATCACTTTGCACAACTTTGCGTTCGCTTTGTATGACTTTTCACGGCACGTTAACAGGTCAAACCCCACTATGTGCGGACATCATCACCAACTTGATCTCCAAAAATAACAGAGAAATTGGAAAAATGTTCATGAACTTGAAAACATGCCTAAATTTCCATGCTTTTCTACTAAAAATAATTGACATTACAGTGAAAAAAAGATGCACGAACGTTGTCTCATATGTTTGATATGTATGTGATGAAACCAAAAAAAAATTCCCTAGCTGGTTTTCTCAGGCAGTCTCCCATGCAAGAACTAACCATGCCCGATAGAGCTTGACTTTAAACTTTGTCTCTTCACCTACCAACACTACTGGTTACGCAATTTGAAATATACTCGAGTTGGCGACTATTTCATGTTTGACACTGTTTTAAACCTGATAGCGTTTGTACGAGTAACTTCTTGAATTGACCTATGACCTCAACATGCTGCGAATAATAGTTCGCTACTTTAACGGCAAATTACGAAATATTGTTTTACGTTTTCTAACTTTTGACTATGGAACCCGTCAATATAATATCATATGTAACATTCCCAAACGAATCTACAAACTTTGCAATCGTTTTTCAAAACTTTGCAAGCAGTTTGTCTTTGATTTGCGGTTTGCAGTTGCGATAATCTGCTTATATATCTGGCATTTTCCAGACAATTACTTAATGTTTTCGAAATTTAACTTCGGGGTTGGCATTCCAATGACTTGGGTTAAATATACATGTAACTCCGCCAACGTTTCGAACACTTTTACCAACTTTGCATGCTGTTTTCTATCATTTTTACGGCCAGTCAGCTCATGTGATACTCTGCTTATATAGGCTGTTTCCATCTCGCTTTTATCCATTTATTTGACTTCACTACTGCGGGTTTCAATATGCCAACAAGTTAGGTCAAGCGTACAAATATATCTACAAACTTTCCAATCACTTTGCACAACTTTGCGTTCATTTTGTACGACTTTTCACAGTACGTTAACAGGTCAAACCCCACTACATGCCGACATCATCACCAACTTGATCTCCAAAAAATAACAGAGAAATTGGAAAAATGTTCATGAACTTCAAAACATGCCTAAATTTCCATGTTTTTCTACTGAAAATAATTGACATTACAGTGAAAAAAAGATGCACGAACGTTGTCTCATATGTTTGATATGTATGTGATGAAACCAACAAAAATTTCCCTAGGTGGTTTTCTCAGGCAGTCTCCCATGCAAGAACTAACCATGCCCGATTGAGCTTGACTTTAAACTTTGTCTCTTCACCTACCAACACTACTGGTTACGCAATTTGAAATATAATCGATCTGGCGACTATTTCATGTTTGACACTGTTTTAAACCTGATAGCGTTTGTACGAGTAACTTCTTGAATTGACCTATGACCTCTACATGCTGGGAATAATAGTACGCTAAATTAACGGCAATTTACAAAATATTGTTTTACGTTTTCGAACTTTTGACTATGGAACCCGTCAATATAATATCATATGTAACATTCCCAAACGAATCTACAAACTTTGCAATCGTTTTTCAAAACTTTGCAACAGTTTGTCTTCGAATTGCGGTTTGCAGTTGCCATAATCTGCTTATGTATCTGGCATTTTCTTGACTTTTCTTAATGTTTTCGAAATTTAACTGCGGGGTTGGCATTCCAATGACTTAGGTTAAATATACATATAACTCCGCCAACGTTTCGAACACTTTTAACAATTTTGCATGCTGTTTTCTATCATTTTTACGGCCAGTCAGCTCATGTAATACTCTGCTTATATAGGCTGTTTTCATCTCGCTTTTATTCATTTATTTGACTTTACAACTGCGGGTTTCTATATGCCAACAAGTTAGGTCAAGCGTACAAATATATCTACAAACTTTCCAATCACTTTGCACAACTTTGCGTTCACTTTGTATGACTTTTCACGGTACGTTAACAGGTCAAACCCCACTATGTGCCGACATCATCACCAACTTGATCTCCAAAAATAATAGAGAAATTGGAAAAATGTTCATGAACTTCAAAACATGCCTAAATTTCCATGTTTTTCTACTGAAAATAATTGACATTACAGTGAAAAAAAGATGCACGAACTTTGTCTCATATGTTTGATATGTATGTGATGAAACAAAAAAAAAATTCCCAGCTGGTTTTCTCATGCAGTCTCCCATGCAAGAACTAACCATGCCCGATTGAGCTTGACTTTAAACTTTGTCTCTTCACCTACCAACACTACTGGTTACGCAATTTGAAATATACTCGATCTGGCGACTATTTCATGTTTGACACTGTTTTAAACCTGATAGCGTTTGTACGAGTAACTTCTTGAATTGACCTATGACCTCTACATGCTGCGAATAATAGTACGCTAAATTAACGGCAATTTACAAAATATTGTTTTACGTTTTCGAACTTTTGACTATGGAACCCGTCAATATAATATCATATGTAACATTCCCAAACGAATCTACAAACTTTGCAATCGTTTTTCAAAACTTAGCAAGCAGTTTGTCTTCGATTTTCGGTTTGCAGTTGCCATAATCTGCTTATATATCTGGCATTTTCTTGACTTTTACTTAATGTTTTCGAAATTTAACTGCAGGGTTGGCATTCCAATGACTTAGGTTAAATACACATGTAACTCCGCCAAAGTTTCAAACACTTTTACCAAATTTGCATGCTGTTTTCTATCATTTATACGGCCAGTCAGCTCATGTGATACTCTGCTTATATAGGCTGTTTTTATCTCGCTTCTATTCATATATTTGACTTTACAACTGCGGGTTTCTATATGCCAACAAGTTAGGTCAAGCGTACAAATATATCTACAAAATTTCCAGTCACTTTGCACAACTTTGCGTTCACTATGTACGACTTTTCACGGTACGTTAACAGGTCAAACCCTACTATGTGCCGACATCATCACCAACTTGATCTCCAAAAATAATAGAGAAATTGGAAAAATGTTCATGAACTTGAAAACATGCCTAAATTTCCATGTTTTCTACTAAAAATAATTGACATTACAGTGAAAAAAAGATGCACGAACTTTGTCTCATATGTTTGATATGTATGTGATGAAACAAAAAAAAATTCCCAGCTGGTTTTCTCATGCAGTCTCCCATGCAAGAACTAACCATGCCCGATTGAGCTTGACTTTAAACTTTGTCTCTTCACCTACCAACACTACTGGTTACGCAATTTGAAATATACTCGAGTTGCCGACTATTTCATGTTTGACACTGTTTTAAACCTGATAGCGTTTGTACGAGTAACTTCTTGAATTGACCTATGACCTCTACATGCTGCGAATAATAGTACGCTAATTTAACGGCAATTTACGAAATATTGTTTTACGTTTTCGAACTTTTGACTATGGAACCCGTCAATATAATATCATATGTAACATTCCCAAACGAATCTACAAACTTTGCAATCGTTTTTCAAAACTTTGCAAGCAGTTTGTCTTCGATTTTCGGTTTGCAGTTGCCATAATCTGCTTATATATCTGGCATTTTCTTGACTTTTACTTAATGTTTTCGAAATTTAACTGCGGGGTTGGCATTCCAATGACTTAGGTTAAATACACATGTAACTCCGCCAAAGTTTCAAACACTTTTACCAAATTTGCATGCTGTTTTCTATCATTTATACGGCCAGTCAGCTCATGTGATACTCTGCTTATATAGGCTGTTTTTATCTCGCTTCTATTCATATATTTGACTTTACAACTGCGGGTTTCTATATGCCAACAAGTTAGGTCAAGCGTACAAATATATCTACAAAATTTTCAGTCACTTTGCACAACTTTGCGTTCACTATGTACGACTTTTCACGGTACGTTAACAGGTCAAACCCCACTATGTGCCGACATCATCACCAACTTGATCTCCAAAAATAATAGAGAAATTGGAAAAATGTTCATGAACTTGAAAACATGCCTAAATTTCCATGTTTTCTACTAAAAATAATTGACATTACAGTGAAAAAAAGATGCACGAACTTTGTCTCATATGTTTGATATGTATGTGATGAAACAAAAAAAAATTCCCAGCTGCTTTTCTCATGCAGTCTCCCATGCAAGAACTAACCATGCCCGATTGAGCTTGACTTTAAACTTTGTCTCTTCACCTACCAACACTACTGGTTACGCAATTTGAAATATACTCGAGTTGCCGACTATTTCATGTTTGACACTGTTTTAAACCTGATAGCGTTTGTACGAGTAACTTCTTGAATTGACCTATGACCTCTACATGCTGCGAATAATAGTACGCTAATTTAACGGCAATTTACGAAATATTGTTTTACGTTTTCGAACTTTTGACTATGGAACCCGTCAATATAATATCATATGTAACATTCCCAAACGAATCTACAAACTTTGCAATCGTTTTTCAAAACTTTGCAAGCAGTTTGTCTTCGATTTTCGGTTTGCAGTTGCCATAATCTGCTTATATATCTGGCATTTTCTTGACTTTTACTTAATGTTTTCGAAATTTAACTGCGGGGTTGGCATTCCAATGACTTAGGTTAAATATACATGTAACTCCGCCAAAGTTTCGAACACTTTTACCAAATTTGCATGCTGTTTTCTATCATTTATACGGCCAGTCAGCTCATGTGATACTCTGCTTTTATAGGCTGTTTTCATCTCGCTTTTATTCATTTATTTGACTTTACAACTGCGGGTTTCTATATGCCAACAAGTTAGGTCAAGCATACAAATATATTTACAAACTTTCCAATCACTTTGCACAACTTTGCGTTCGCTTTGTATGACTTTTCACGGCACGTTAACAGGTCAAACCCCACTATGTGCGGACATCATCACCAACTTGATCTCCAAAAATAACAGAGAAATTGGAAAAATGTTCATGAACTTGAAAACATGCCTAAATTTCCATGCTTTTCTACTAAAAATAATTGACATTACAGTGAAAAAAAGATGCACGAACGTTGTCTCATATGTTTGATATGTATGTGATGAAACCAAAAAAAAATTCCCTAGCTGGTTTTCTCAGGCAGTCTCCCATGCAAGAACTAACCATGCCCGATAGAGCTTGACTTTAAACTTTGTCTCTTCACCTACCAACACTACTGGTTACGCAATTTGAAATATACTCGAGTTGGCGACTATTTCATGTTTGACACTGTTTTAAACCTGATAGCGTTTGTACGAGTAACTTCTTGAATTGACCTATGACCTCAACATGCTGCGAATAATAGTTCGCTACTTTAACGGCAATTTACGAAATATTGTTTTACGTTTTCTAACTTTTGACTATGGAACCCGTCAATATAATATCATATGTAACATTCCCAAACGAATCTACAAACTTTGCAATCGTTTTTCAAAACTTTGCAAGCAGTTTGTCTTTGATTTGCGGTTTGCAGTTGCGATAATCTGCTTATATATCTGGCATTTTCCAGACAATTACTTAATGTTTTCGAAATTTAACTTCGGGGTTGGCATTCCAATGACTTGGGTTAAATATACATGTAACTCCGCCAACGTTTCGAACACTTTTACCAACTTTGCATGCTGTTTTCTATCATTTTTACGGCCAGTCAGCTCATGTGATACTCTGCTTATATAGGCTGTTTCCATCTCGCTTTTATCCATTTATTTGACTTCACTACTGCGGGTTTCAATATGCCAACAAGTTAGGTCAAGCGTACAAATATATCTACAAACTTTCCAATCACTTTGCACAACTTTGCGTTCACTTTGTACGACTTTTCACAGTACGTTAACAGGTCAAACCCCACTACATGCCGACATCATCACCAACTTGATCTCCAAAAAATAACAGAGAAATTGGAAAAATGTTCATGAACTTGAAAACATGCCTAAATTTCCATGCTTTTCTACTAAAAATAATTGACATAACAGTGAAAAAAAGATGCACGAACGTTGTCTCATATGTTTGATATGTATGTGATGAAACCAAAAAAAAATTCCCTAGCTGGTTTTCTCAGGCAGTCTCCCATGCAAGAACTAACCATGCCCGATAGAGCTTGACTTTAAACTTTGTCTCTTCACCTACCAACACTACTGGTTACGCAATTTGAAATATACTCGAGTTGGCGACTATTTCATGTTTGACACTGTTTTAAACCTGATAGCGTTTGTACGAGTAACTTCTTGAATTGACCTATGACCTCTACATGCTGCGAATAATAGTTCGCTACTTTAACGGCAATTTACGAAATATTGTTTTACGTTTTCTAACTTTTGACTATGGAACCCGTCAATATAATATCATATGTAACATTCCCAAACGAATCTACAAACTTTGCAATCGTTTTTCAAATCTTTGCAAGCAGTTTGTCTTTGATTTGCGGTTTGCAGTTGCGATAATCTGCTTATATATCTGGCATTTTCCAGACAATTACTTAATGTTTTCGAAATTTAACTTCGGGGTTGGCATTCCAATGATTTGGGTTAAATATACATGTAACTCCGCCAACGTTTCGAACACTTTTACCAACTTTGCATGCTGTTTTCTATCATTTTTGCGGCCAGTCAGCTCATGTGATACTCTGCTTATATAGGCTGTTTTCATCTCGCTTTTATTCATTTATTTGACTTTACAACTGCGGGTTTCAATATGCCAACAAGTTAGGTCAAGCATACAAATATATCTACAAACTTTCCAATCACTTTGGACAACTTTGCGTTCACTTTGTACGACTTTTCTCGGTACGTTAACAGGTCAAACCCCACTATGTGCCGACATCATCACCAACTTGATCTCCAAAAATAACAGAGAAATTGGAAAAATGTTCATGAACTTGAAAACATGCCTAAATTTCCATGCTTTTCTACTAAAAATAATTGACATTACAGTGAAAAAAAGATGCACGAACGTTGTCTCATATGTTTGATATGTATGTGATGAAACCAAAAAAAAATTCCCTAGCTGGTTTTCTCAGGCAGTCTCCCATGCAAGAACTAACCATGCCCGATAGAGCTTGACTTTAAACTTTGTCTCTTCACCTACCAACACTACTGGTTACGCAATTTGAAATATACTCGAGTTGGCGACTATTTCATGTTTGACACTGTTTTAAACCTGATAGCGTTTGTACGAGTAACTTCTTGAATTGACCTATGACCTCAACATGCTGCGAATAATAGTTCGCTACTTTAACGGCAATTTACGAAATATTGTTTTACGTTTTCTAACTTTTGACTATGGAACCCGTCAATATAATATCATATGTAACATTCCCAAACGAATCTACAAACTTAGCAATCGTTTTTCAAAACTTTGCAAGCAGTTTGTCTTTGATTTGTGGTTTGCAGTTGCGATCTGCTTATATATCTGGCATTTTCCAGACAATTACTTAATGTTTTCGAAATTTAACTTCGGGGTTGGCATTCCAATGACTTGGGTTAAATATACATGTAACTCCGCCAACGTTTCGAACACTTTTACCAACTTTGCATGCTGTTTTCTATCATTTTTACGGCCAGTCAGCTCATGTGATACTCTGCTTATATAGGCTGTTTCCATCTCGCTTTTATCCATTTATTTGACTTCACTACTGCGGGTTTCAATATGCCAACAAGTTAGGTCAAGCGTACAAATATATCTACAAACTTTCCAATCACTTTGCACAACTTTGCGTTCACTTTGTACGACTTTTCTCGGTACGTTAACAAGTCAAACCCCACTATGTGCCGACATCATCACCAACTTGATCTCCAAAAATAACAGAGAAATTGGAAAAATGTTCATGAACTTGAAAACATGCCTAAATTTCCATGCTTTTCTACTAAAAATAATTGACATTACAGTGAAAAAAAGATGCACGAACGTTGTCTCATATGTTTGATATGTATGTGATGAAACCAAAAAAAAATTCCCTAGCTGGTTTTCTCAGGCAGTCTCCCATGCAAGAACTAACCATGCCCGATAGAGCTTGACTTTAAACTTTGTCTCTTCACCTACCAACACTACTGGTTACGCAATTTGAAATATACTTGAGTTGGCGACTATTTCATGTTTGACACTGTTTTAAACCTGATAGCGTTTGTACGAGTAACTTCTTGAATTGACCTATGACCTCAACATGCTGCGAATAATAGTTCGCTACTTTAACGGCAATTTACGAAATATTGTTTTACGTTTTCTAACTTTTGACTATGGAACCCGTCAATATAATATCATATGTAACATTCCCAAACGAATCTACAAACTTTGCAATCGTTTTTCAAAACTTTGCAAGCAGTTTGTCTTTGATTTGCGGTTTGCAGTTGCGATAATCTGCTTATATATCTGGCATTTTCCAGACAATTACTTAATGTTTTCGAAATTTTACTTCGGGGTTGGCATTCCAATGACTTGGGTTAAATATACATGTAACTCCGCCAACGTTTCGAACACTTTTACCAACTTTGCATGCTGTTTTCTATCATTTTTACGGCCAGTCAGCTCATGTGATACTCTGCTTATATAGGCTGTTTTCATCTCGCTTTTATCCATTTATTTGACTTCACTATTGCGGGTTTCAATATGCCAACAAGTTAGGTCAAGCGTACAAATATATCTACAAACTTTCCAATCACTTTGCACAACTTTGCGTTCACTTTGTACGACTTTTCACAGTACGTTAACAGGTCAAACCCCACTACATGCCGACATCATCACCAACTTGATCTCCAAAAAATAACAGAGAAATTGGAAAAATGTTCATGAACTTGAAAACATGCCTAAATTTCCATGCTTTTCTACTAAAAATAATTGACATTACAGTGAAAAAAATATGCACGAACGTTGTCTCGTTTGTTTGATATGTATGTGATGAAACCAAAAAAAAGTTCTCTAGCTGGTTTTCTCAGGCAGTCTCCCATGCAAGAACTAACCATGCCCGATAGAGCTTGACTTTAAACTTTGTCTCTTCACCTACCAACACTACTGGTTACGCAATTTGGAATATACTCGAGTTGGCGACTATTTCATGTTTGACACTGTTTTAAACCTGATAGCGTTTGTACGAGTAACTTCTTGAATTGACCTATGACCTCAATATGCTGCGAATAATAGTTCGCTACTTTAACGGCAATTTACGAAATATTGTTTTACGTTTTCTAACTTTTGACTATGGAACCCGTCAATATAATATCATATGTAACATTCCCAAACGAATCTACAAACTTTGCAATCGTTTTTCAAAACTTTGCAAGCAGTTTGTCTTTGATTTGCGGTTTGCAGTTGCGATAATCTGCTTATATATCTGGCATTTTCCAGACAATTACTTAATGTTTTCGAAATTTAACTTCGGGGTTGGCATTCCAATGACTTGGGTTAAATATACATGTAACTCCGCCAACGTTTCGAACACTTTTACCAACTTTGCATGCTGTTTTCTATCATTTATACGGCCAGTCAGCTCATGTGATACTCTGCTTATATAGGCTGTTTTCATCTCGCTTTTATCCATTTATTTGACTTCACTATTGCGGGTTTCAATATGCCAACAAGTTAGGTCAAGCGTACAAATATATCTACAAACTTTCCAATCACTTTGCACAACTTTGCGTTCACTTTGTACGACTTTTCTCGCAACGTTAACAAGTCAAACGCCACTATGTGCCGACATCATCACCAACTTGATCTCCAAAAATAACAGAGAAATTGGAAAAATGTTCATGAACTTGAAAACATGCCTAAATTTCCATGCTTTTCTACTAAAAATAATTGACATTACAGTGAAAAAAAGATGCACGAACGTTGTCTCATATGTTTGATATGTATGTGATGAAACCAAAAAAAAATTCCCTAGCTGGTTTTCTCAGGCAGTCTCCCATGCAAGAACTAACCATGCCCGATAGGGCTTGACTTTAAACTTTGTCTCTTCACCTACCAACACTACTGGTTACGCAATTTGAAATATACTCGAGTTGGCGACTATTTCATGTTTGACACTGTTTTAAACCTGATAGCGTTTGTACGAGTAACTTCTTGAATTGACCTATGACCTCAACATGCTGCGAATAATAGTTCGCTACTTTAACGGCAATTTACGAAATATTGTTTTACGTTTTCTAACTTTTGACTATGGAACCCGTCAATATAATATCATATGTAACATTCCCAAACGAATCTACAAACTTTGCAATCGTTTTTCAAAACTTTGCAAGCAGTTTGTCTTTGATTTGCGGTTTGCAGTTGCGATAATCTGCTTATATATC
Source organism: Saccoglossus kowalevskii (assembly GCF_978046115.1). Taxonomy (NCBI): domain Eukaryota; kingdom Metazoa; phylum Hemichordata; class Enteropneusta; family Harrimaniidae; genus Saccoglossus; species Saccoglossus kowalevskii. The sequence goes on along the minus strand of NC_140643.1, from coordinate 4,700,333 downwards.
TGGCATTTTCCAGACAATTACTTAATGTTTTCGAAATTTAACTTCGGGGTTGGCATTCCAATGACTTGGGTTAAATATACATGTAACTCCGCCAACGTTTCGAACACTTTTACCAACTTTCCATGCTGTTTTCTATCATTTTTACGGCCAGTCAGCTCATGTGATACTCTGCTTATATAGGCTGTTTTCATCTCGCTTTTATCCATTTATTTGACTTCACTATTGCGGGTTTCAATATGCCAACAAGTTAGGTCAAGCGTACAAATATATCTACAAACTTTCCAATCACTTTGCACAACTTTGCGTTCACTATGTACGACTTTTCACAGTACGTTAACAGGTCAAACCCCACTACATGCCGACATCATCACCAACTTGATCTCCAAAAAATATCAGAGAAATTGGAAAAATGTTCATGAACTTGAAAACATGCCTAAATTTCCATGCTTTTCTACTAAAAATAATTGACATTACAGTGAAAAAAGATGCACGAACGTTGTCTCATATGTTTGATATGTATGTGATGAAACCAAAAAAAAATTCCCTAGCTGGTTTTCTCAGGCAGTCTCCCATGCAAGAACTAACCATGCTCGATAGAGCTTGACTTTAAACTTTCCTCTTCACCTACCAACACTACTGTTTACGCAATTTGAAATATACTCGAGTTGGCGACAATTTCATGTTTGACACTGTTTTAAACCTGATAGCGTTTGTACGAGTAACTTCTTGAATTGACCTATGACCTCAACATGCTGCGAATAATAGTTCGCTACTTTAACGGCAATTTACGAAATATTGTTTTACGTTTTCTAACTTTTGACTATGGAACCCGTCAATATAATATCATATGTAACATTCCCAAACGAATCTACAAACTTTGCAATCGTTTTTCAAAACTTTGCAAGCAGTTTGTCTTTGATTTGCGGTTTGCAGTTGCGATAATCTGCTTATATATCTGGCATTTTCCAGACAATTACTTAATGTTTTCGAAATTTAACTTCGGGGTTGGCATTCCAATGACTTGGGTTAAATATACATGTAACTCCGCCAACGTTTCGAACACTTTTACCAACTTTCCATGCTGTTTTCTATCATTTTTACGGCCAGTCAGCTCATGTGATACTCTGCTTATATAGGCTGTTTTCATCTCGCTTTTATCCATTTATTTGACTTCACTATTGCGGGTTTCAATATGCCAACAAGTTAGGTCAAGCGTACAAATATATCTACAAACTTTCCAATCACTTTGCACAACTTTGCGTTCACTATGTACGACTTTTCACAGTACGTTAACAGGTCAAACCCCACTACATGCCGACATCATCACCAACTTGATCTCCAAAAAATATCAGAGAAATTGGAAAAATGTTCATGAACTTGAAAACATGCCTAAATTTCCATGCTTTTCTACTAAAAATAATTGACATTACAGTGAAAAAAGATGCACGAACGTTGTCTCATATGTTTGATATGTATGTGATGAAACCAAAAAAAAATTCCCTAGCTGGTTTTCTCAGGCAGTCTCCCATGCAAGAACTAACCATGCTCGATAGAGCTTGACTTTAAACTTTGCCTCTTCACCTACCAACACTACTGTTTACGCAATTTGAAATATACTCGAGTTGGCGACTATTTCATGTTTGACACTGTTTTAAACCTGATAGCGTTTGTACGAGTAACTTCTTGAATTGACCTATGACCACAACATGCTGCGAATAATAGTTCGCTACTTTAACGGCAATTTACGAAATATTGTTTTACGTTTTCTAACTTTTGACTATGGAACCCGTCAATATAATATCATATGTAACATTCCCAAACGAATCTACAAACATTGCAATCGTTTTTCAAAACTTTGCAAGCAGTTTGTCTTTGATTTGCGGTTTGCAGTTGCGATAATCTGCTTATATATCTGGCATTTTCCAGACAATTACTTAATGTTTTCGAAATTTAACTTCGGGGTTGGCATTCCAATGACTTGGGTTAAATATACATGTAACTCCGCCAACGTTTCGAACACTTTTACCAACTTTGCATGCTGTTTTCTATCATTTTTACGGCCAGTCAGCTCATGTGATACTCTGCTTATATAGGCTGTTTTCATCTCGCTTTTATTCATTTATTTGACTTTACAACTGCGGGTTTCAATATGCCAACAAGTTAGGTCAAGCATACAAATATATCTACAATCTTTCCAATCACTTTGCACAACTTTACGTTCACATTGTACGACTTTTCTCGGTACGTTAACAGGTCAAACCCCACTATGTGCCGACATCATCACCAACTTGATCTCCAAAAATAACAGAGAAATTGGAAAAATGTTCATGAACTTGAAAACATGCCTAAATTTCCATGCTTTTCTACTAAAAATAATTGACATTACAGTGAAAAAAAGATGCACGAACGTTGTCTCATATGTTTGATATGTATGTGATGAAACCAAAAAAAAATTCCCTAGCTGGTTTTCTCAGGCAGTCTCCCATGCAAGAACTAACCATGCCCGATAGAGCTTGACTTTAAACTTTGTCTCTTCACCTACCAACACTACTGGTTACGCAATTTGAAATATACTCGAGTTGGCGACTATTTCATGTTTGACATTGTTTTAAACCTGATAGCGTTTGTACGAGTAACTTCTTGAATTGACCTATGACCTCAACATGCTGCGAATAATAGTTCGCTACTTTAACGGCAATTTACGAAATATTGTTTTACGTTTTCTAACTTTTGACTATGGAACCCGTCAATATAATATCATATGTAACATTCCCAAACGAATCTACAAACTTTGCAATCGTTTTTCAAAACTTTGCAAGCAGTTTGTCTTTGATTTGCGGTTTGCAGTTGCGATAATCTGCTTATATATCTGGCATTTTCCAGACAATTACTTAATGTTTTCGAAATTTAACTTCGGGGTTGGCATTCCAATGACTTGGGTTAAATATACATGTAACTCCGCCAACGTTTCGAACACTTTTACCAACTTTGCATGCTGTTTTCTATCATTTTTACGGCGAGTCAGCTCATGTGATACTCTGCTTATATAGGCTGTTTTCATCTCGCTTTTATTCATTTATTTGACTTTACAACTGCGGGTTTCAATATGCCAACAAGTTAGGTCAAGCATACAAATATATCTACTAACTTTCCAATCACTTTGCACAACTTTGCGTTCACTTTGTACGACTTTTCTCGGTACGTTAACAGGTCAAACCCCACTATGTGCCGACATCATCACCAACTTGATCTCCAAAAATAACAGAGAAATTGGAAAAATGTTCATGAACTTGAAAACATGCCTAAATTTCCATGCTTTTCTACTAAAAATAATTGACATTACAGTGAAAAAAAGATGCACGAACGTTGTCTCATATGTTTGATATGTATGTGATGAAACCAAAAAAAAATTCCCTAGCTGGTTTTCTCAGGCAGTCTCCCATGCAAGAACTAACCATACTCGATAGAGCTTGACTTTAAACTTTGTCTCTTCACCTACCAACACTACTGGTTACGCAATTTGATATATACTCGAGTTGGTGACTATTTCATGTTTGACACTGTTTTAAATCTGATAGCGTTTGTACGAGTAACTTCTTGAATTGACCTATGACCTCAACATGCTGCGAATAATAGTTCGCTACTTTAACGGCAATTTACGAAATATTGTTTTACTTTTTCTAACTTTTGACTATGGAACCCGTCAATATAATATCATATGTAACATTCCCAAACGAATCTACAAACTTTGCAATCGTTTTTCAAAACTTTGCAAGCAGTTTGTCTTTGATTTGCGGTTTGCAGTTGCGATAATCTGCTTATATATCTGGCATTTTCCAGACAATTACTTAATGTTTTCGAAATTTAACTTCGGGGTTGGCATTCCAATGACTTGGGTTAAATATACATGTAACTCCGCCAACGTTTCGAACACTTTTACCAACATTGCATGCTGTTTTCTATCATTTTTACGGCCAGTCAGCTCATGTGATACTCTGCTTATATAGGCTGTTTTCATCTCGCTTTTATTCATTTATTTGACTTTACAACTGCGGGTTTCAATATGCCAACAAGTTAGGTCAAGCATACAAATATATCTACTAACTTTCCAATCACTTTGCACAACTTTGCGTTCACTTTGTACGACTTTTCTCGGTACGTTAACAGGTCAAACCCCACTATGTGCCGACATCATCACCAACTTGATCTCCAAAAATAACAGAGAAATTGGAAAAATGTTCATGAACTTGAAAACATGGGAGACTGCCTGAGAAAACCAGCTAGGGAATTTTTTTTTGGTTTCATCACATACATATCAAACATATGAGACAACGTTCTTGCTTTTTTTTCACTGTAATGTCAATTATTTTTAGTAGAAAAGCATGGAAATTTAGGCATGTTTTCAAGTTCATGAACATTTTTCCAATTTCTCTGTTATTTTTTGGAGATCAAGTTGGTGATAATGTCGGCATATAGTGGGGTTTGACCTGTTAACGTACCGTGAAAAGTCGTACAAAGTGAACGCAAAGTTGTGCAAAGTGATTGGAAAGTTTGTAGATATATTTGTACGCTTGACCTAACTTGTTGGCATATTGAAACCCGCAGTTGTAAAGTCAAATAAATGAATAAAAGCGAGATGAAAACAGCCTATATAAGCAGAGTATCACATGAGCTGACTGGCCGTAAAAATGATAGAAAACAGCATGCAAAGTTGGTAAAAGTGTTCGAAACGTTGGCGGAATTACATGTATATTTAACCTAAGTCATTGGAATGCCAACCCCGCAGTTAAATTTCGAAAACATTAAGTAATTGCTGGAAAATGCCAGATATATAAGCAGATTATCGCAACTGCAAACCGCAAATCGAAGACAACCTGCTTGCAAAGTTTTGAGAAACGATTGCAAAATTTGTAGATTCGTTTGGGAATGTTACATATGATATTATATTGACGGGTTCCATAGTCAAAAGTTAGAAAACGTAAAACAATATTTCGTAAATTGCCGTTAAATTAGCGAACTATTATTCGCAGCATGTAGAGGTCATAGGTCAATTCAAGAAGTTACTCGTACAAACGCTATCAGGTTTAAAACAGTGTCAAACATGAAATAGTCGCCAGATCGAGTATATTTCAAATTGCGTAACCAGTAGTGTTGGTAGGTGAAGAGACAAAGTTTAAAGTCAAGCTCAATCGGGCATGGTTAGTTCTTGCATGGTGACTGCCTGAGAAAACCAGCTAGGGAAATTTTTTTTTGTTTCATCACATACATATCAAACATATGAGACAACGTTCGTGCATCTTTTTTTCACTGTAATGTCAATTATTTTTAGTAGAAAAACATGGAAATTTAGGCATGTTTTCAAGTTCATGAACATTTTTCCAATTTCTCTATTATTTTTGGAGATCAAGTTGGTGATGATGTCGGCACATAGTGGGGTTTGACCTGTTAACGTACCGTGAAAAGTCGTACAAAGTGAACGCAAAGTTGTGCAAAGTGATTGGAAAGTTTGTAGATATATTTGTACGCTTGACCTAACTTGTTGGCATATAGAAACCCGCTGTTGTAAAGTCAAATAAATGAATAAAAGCGAGATGAAAACAGCCTATATAAGCAGAGTATCACATGAGCTGACTGGCCGTAAAAATGATAGAAAACAGCTTGCAAAGTTGGTAAAAGTGTTCGAAACTTTGGCGGAGTTACATGTATATTTAACCTAAGTCATTGGAATGCCAACCCCGCAGTTAAATTTCGAAAACATTAAGTAATTGTCTGGAAAATGCCGGATATATAAGCAGATTATCGCAACTGCAAACAGCAAATCGAAGACAAACTGCTTGCAAAGTTTTGAAAAACGATTGCAAAGTTTGTAGATTCGTTTGGGAATGTTACATATGATATTATATTGACGGGTTCCATAGTCAAAAGTTAGAAAACGTAAAACAATATTTCGTAAATTGCCGTTAAAGTAGCGAACTATTATTCGCAGCATGTAGAGGTCATAGGTCAATTAAAGAAGTTACTCGTACAAACGCTATCAGGTTTAAAACAGTGTCAAACATGAAATAGTCGCCAGATCGAGTATATTTCAAATTGGTAACCAGTAGTGTTGGTAGGTGAAGAGACAAAGTTTAAAGTCAAGCTCAATCGGGCATGGTTAGTTCTTGCATGGTAGACTGCCTGAGAAACCAGCTAGGGAAATTTTTTTTTGGTTTCATCACATACATATCAAACATATGAGACAACGTTCGTGCATCTTTTTTTCACTGTAATGTCAATTATTTTCAGTAGAAACACATGGAAATTTAGGCATGTTTTCAAGTTCATGAACATTTTTCGAATTCCTCTATTATTTTTGGAGATCAAGTTGGTGATGATGTCCGCACATAGTGGGGTTTGACCTGTTAACGTGCCGTGAAAAGTCATACAAAGCGAACGCAAAATTGTGCAAAGTGATTGGAAAGTTTGTAGATATATTTGTATGCTTGACCTAACTTGTTGGCATATAGAAACCCGCAGTTGTAAAGTCAAATAAATGAATAAAAGCGAGATGAAAACAGCCTATAAAAGCAGAGTATCACATGAGCTGACTGGCCGTATAAATGATAGAACACAGCATGCAAATTTGGTAAAAGTGTTCGAAACTTTGGCGGAGTTACATGTATATTTAACCTAAGTTATTGGAATGCCAACCCCGCAGTTAAATTTCGAAAACATTAAGTAAAAGTCAAGAAAATGCCAGATATATAAGCAGATTATGGCAACTGCAAACCGAAAATCGAAGACAAACTGCTTGCAAAGTTTTGAAAAACGATTGCAAAGTTTGTAGATTCGTTTGGGAATGTTACATATGATATTATATTGACGGGTTCCATAGTCAAAAGTTCGAAAACGTAAAACAATATTTCGTAAATTGCCGTTAAATTAGCGTACTATTATTCGCAGCATGTAGAGGTCATAGGTCAATTCAAGAAGTTACTCGTACAAACGCTATCAGGTTTAAAACAGTGTCAAACATGAAATAGTCGCCAGATCCAGTATATTTCAAATTGCGTAACCAGTAGTGTTGGTCGGTGAAGAGACAAAGTTTAAAGTCAAGCTCAATCGGGCATGGTTAGTTCTTGCATGGGAGACTGCATGAGAAAACCAGCTAGGGAATTTTTTTTTGGTTTCATCACATACATATCAAACATATGAGACAACGTTCGTGCATCTTTTTTTCACTGTAATGTCAATTATTTTTAGTAGAAAAACATGGACATTTAGGCATGTTTTCAAGTTCATGAACATTTTTCCAATTTCTCTCTTATTTTTGGAGATCAAGTTGGTGATGATGTCGGCACATAGTGGGGTTTGACCTGTTAACGTACCGTGAAAATTCGAACAAAGTGAACGCAATGTTGTGCAACGTGATTGGAAAGTTTGTAGATATATTTGTATGCTTGTCCTAACTTGTTGGTATATAGAAACCCGCAGTTGTAAAGTAAAATAAATGAATAAAAGCGAGATGAAAACAGCCTATATAAGCAGAATATCACATGAGCTGACTGGCCGTAAAAATGATAGAAAACAGCATGCAAAGTTGGTAAAAGTGTTCGAAACGTTGGCGGAGTTACATGTATATTTAACCTAAGTCATTGGAATGCCATCCCCGCAGTTAAATTTCGAAAACATTAAGTAATTGTCTGGAAAATGCCAGATATATAAGCAGATTATGGCAACTGCAAACCGCAAATCGAAGACAAACTGCTTGCAAAGTTTTGAAAAACGATTGCAAAGTTTGTAGATTCGTTTGGGAATGTTACATATGATATTATATTGACGGGTTCCATAGTCAAAAGTTCGAAAACGTAAAAAAAATATTTCGTAAATTGCCGTTAAAGTAGCGTATTATTATTCGCAGCATGTAGAGGTCATAGGTCAATTCAAGAAGTTACTCGTACAAACGCTATCAGGTTTAAATCAGTGTCAAACATGAAATAGTCGACAGATCGGGTATATTTCAAATTGCATAACCAGTAGTGTTGGTAGGTGAAGAGACAAAGTTTAAAGTCAAGCTCAATCGGGCATGGTTAGTTCTTGCATGGGAGACTGCCTGAGAAAACCACCTAGGGAAATTTTTGTTGGTTTCATCACATACATATCAAACATATGAGACAACGTTCGTGCATCTTTTTTTCACTGTAATGTCAATTATTTTTAGTAGAAAAACATGGAAATTTAGGCATGTTTTCAAGTTCATGAACATTTTTCCAATTTCTCTAGTATTTTTTGTGATCAAGTTGGTGATGATGTCGGCACATAGTGGGGATTGACCTGTTGACGTACCGTGAAAAGTCATACAAAGTGAACGCAAAGTTGTGCAAACTGATTGGAAAGTTTGTAGATATATTTGTATGCTTGACCTAACTTGTTGGTATATAGAAACCCGCAGTTGTAAAGTCAAATAAATGAATAAAAGCGAGATGAAAACAGCCTATATAAGCAGAGTATCACATGAGCTGACTGGCCGTATAAATGATAGAAAACAGCATGCAAAGTTGGTAAAGGTGTTCGAAACGTTGGTGGAGTTACATGTATATTTAACCTAAGTCATTGGAATGCCAACCCAGCAGTTAAATTTCGAAAACATTAAGTAAAAGTCAAGAAAATGCCAGATATATAAGCAGATTATGGCAACTGCAAACCGCAAATCGAAGACAAACTGCTTGCAAAGTTTTGAAAAACGATTGCAAAGTTTGTAGATTCGTTTGGGAATGTTACATATGATATTATATTGACGGGTTCCATAGTCAAAAGTTCGAAAACGTAAAACAATACTTTGTAAATTGCCGTTAAATTAGCGTACTATTATTCGCAGCATGTAGAGGTCATAGGTCAATTCAAGAAGTTACTAGTACAAACGCTATCAGGTTTAAATCAGTGTCAAGCATGAAATAGTCGACAGATCGAGTATATTTCAAATTGCGTAACCAGTAGTGTTGGTAGGTGAAGAGACAAAGTTTAAAGTCAAGCTCAATCGGGCATGGTTAGTTCTTGCATGGGAGACTGCCTGAGAAAACCAGCTAGGGAATTTTTTTTTTGTTTCATCACATACATATCAAACATATGAGACAACGTTCGTGCATCTTTTTTTCACTGTAATGTTAATTATTTTTAGTAGAAAAACATGGAAATTTAGGCATGTTTTCATGTTCATGAATATTTTTCCAATTTCTCTATTATTTTTGTAGATCAAGTTGGTGATGATGTCGGCACATAGTGGGGTTTGACCTGTTAACGTACCGTGAAAATTCGAACAAAGTGAACGCAATGTTGTGCAAAGTGATTGGAAAGTTTGTAGATATATTTGTATGCTTGTCCTAACTTGTTGGTATATAGAAACCCGCAGTTGTAAAGTAAAATAAATGAATAAAAGCGAGATGAAAACAGCCTATATAAGCAGAATATCACATGAGCTGACTGGCCGTAAAAATGATAGAAAACAGCATGCAAAGTTGGTAAAAGTGTTCGAAACGTTGGCGGAGTTACATGTATATTTAACCTAAGTCATTGGAATGCCATCCCCGCAGTTAAATTTCGAAAACATTAAGTAATTGTCTGGAAAATGCCAGATATATAAGCAGATTATGGCAACTGCAAACCGCAAATCGAAGACAAACTGCTTGCAAAGTTTTGAAAAACGATTGCAAAGTTTGTAGATTCGTTTGGGAATGTTACATATGATATTATATTGACGGGTTCCATAGTCAAAAGTTCGAAAACGTAAAAAAAATATTTCGTAAATTGCCGTTAAATTAGCGTATTATTATTCGCAGCATGTAGAGGTCATAGGTCAATTCAAGAAGTTACTCGTACAAACGCTATCAGGTTTAAATCAGTGTCAAACATGAAATAGTCGACAGATCGGGTATATTTCAAATTGCGTAACCAGTAGTGTTGGTAGGTGAAGAGACAAAGTTTACAGTCAAGCTCAATCGGGCATGGTTAGTTCTTGCATGGGAGACTGCCTGAGAAAACCACCTAGGGAAATTTTTGTTGGTTTCATCACATACATATCAAACATATGACACAACGTTCGTGCATCTTTTTTTCACTGTAATGTCAATTATTTTTAGTAGAAAAACATGGAAATTTAGGCAGGTTTTCAAGTTCATGAACATTTTTCCAATTTCTCTATTACTTTTTGTGATCAAGTTGGTGATGATGTCGGCACATAGTGGGGTTTGACCTGTTAACGTACCGTGAAAAGTCATACAAAGTGAACGCAAAGTTGTGCAAACTGATTGGAAAGTTTGTAGATATATTTGTATGCTTGACCTAACTTGTTGGTATATAGAAACCCGCAGTTGTAAAGTCAAATAAATGAATAAAAGCGAGATGAAAGCAGCCTATATAAGCAGAGTATCACATGAGCTGACTGGCCGTATAAATGATAGAAAACAGCATGCAAAGTTGGTAAAGGTGTTCGAAACGTTGGCGGAGTTACATGTATATTTAACCTAAGTCATTGGAATGCCAACCCAGCAGTTACATTTCGAAAACATTAAGTAAAAGTCAAGAAAATGCCAGATATATAAGCAGATTATGGCAACTGCAAACCGCAAATCGAAGACAAACTGCTTGCAAAGTTTTGAAAAACGATTGCAAAGTTTGTAGATTCGTTTGGGAATGTTACATATGATATTATATTGACGGGTTCCATAGTCAAAAGTTCGAAAACGTAAAAAAATATTTCGTTAATTGCCGTTAAAGTAGCGTACTATTATTCGCAGCATGTAGAGGTCATAGGTCAATTCAAGAAGTTACTCGTACAAACGCTATCAGGTTTAAAACAGTGTCAAACATGAAATAGTCGCCAGATCGAGTATATTTCAAATTGCGTAACCAGTAGTGTTGGTAGGTGAAGAGACAAAGTTTAAAGTCAAGCTCAATCGGGCATGGTTAGTTCTTGCATGGGAGACTGCCTGAGAAAACCAGATAGAAAATTTTTTTTTTGGTTTCATCACATACATATCAAACATATGAGACAACGTTCGTGCATCTTTTTTTCACTGTAATGTCAATTATTTTCAGTAGAAAAACATGGAAATTTAGGCATGTTGTCAAGTTCATGAACATTTTTCCAATTTCTCTATTATTTTTTGTGATCAAGTTGGTGATGATGTCGGCACATAGTGGGGTTTGACCTGTTAACGTACCGTGAAAATTCGTACAAAGTGAACGCAAAGTTGTGCAAAGTGATTGGAAAGTTTGTAGATATATTTGTATGCTTGACCTAACTTGTTGGTATATAGAAACCCGCAGTTGTAAAGTCAAATAAATGAATAAAAGCGAGATGAAAACAGCCTATATAAGCAGAGTATCACATGAGCTGACTGGCCGTAAAAATGATAGAAAACAGCATGTAAAGTTGGTAAAAGTGTTCGAAACGTTTGTGGAGTTACATGTATATTTAACCTAAGTCATTGGAATGCCAACCCCGCAGTTAAATTTCGAAAACATTAAGTAATTGTCTGGAAAATGCCAGATATATAAGCAGATTATCGCAACTGCAAACCGCAAATCGAAGACAAACTGCTTGCAAAGTTTTGAAAAACGATTGCAAAGTTTGTAGATTCGTTTGGGAATGTTACATATGATATTATATTGACGGGTTCCATAGTTAAAAGTTCGAAAACGTAAAACAATATTTTGTAAATTGCCGTTAAATTAGCGTACTATTATTCGCAGCATGTAGAGGTCATAGGTCAATTCAAGAAGTTACTCGTACAAACGCTATCAGGTTTAAAACAGTGTCAAACATGAAATAGTCGCCAGATCGAGTATATTTCAAATTGGTAACCAGTAGTGTTGGTAGGTGAAGAGACAAAGTTTAAAGTCAAGCTCAATCGGGCATGGTTAGTTCTTGCATGGTAGACTGCCTGAGAAACCAGCTAGGGAATTTTTTTTTTGGTTTCATCACATACATATCAAACATATGAGACAACGTTCGTGCATCTTTTTTTCACTGTAATGTCAATTATTTTCAGTAGAAACACATGGAAATTTAGGCATGTTTTCAAGTTCATGAACATTTTTCGAATTTCTCTATTATTTTTGGAGATCAAGTTGGTGATGATGTCCGCACATAGTGGGGTTTGACCTGTCAACGTGCCGTGAAAAGTCATACAAAGCGAACGCAAAATTGTGCAAAGTGATTGGAAAGTTTGTAGATATATTTGTATGCTTGACCTAACTTGTTGGCATATAGAAACCCGCAGTTGTAAAGTCAAATAAATGAATAAAAGCGAGATGAAAACAGCCTATAAAAGCAGAGTATCACATGAGCTGACTGGCCGTATAAATGATAGAAAACAGCATGCAAATTTGGTAAAAGTGTTCGAAACGTTGGCGGAGTTACATGTATATTTAACCTAAGTCATTGGAATGCCAACCCAGCAGTTACATTTCGAAAACATTAAGTAAAAGTCAAGAAAATGCCAGATATATAAGCAGATTATGGCAACTGCAAACCGCAAATCGAAGACAAACTGCTTGCAAAGTTTTGAAAAACGATTGCAAAGTTTGTAGATTCGTTTGGGAATGTTACATATGATATTATATTGACGGGTTCCATAGTCAAAAGTTCGAAAACGTAAAAAAATATTTCGTAAATTGCCGGTAAAGTAGCGAACTATTATTCGCAGCATGTAGAGGTCATAGGTCAATTCAAGAAGTTACTCGTACAAACGCTATCAGGTTTAAAACAGTGTCAAACATGAAATAGTCGCCAGATGAAAACAGCCTATATAAGCAGAGTATCACATGAGCTGACTGGCCGTAAAAATGATAGAAAACAGCATGTAAAGTTGGTAAAAGTGTTCGAAACGTTTGTGGAGTTACATGTATATTTAACCTAAGTCATTGGAATGCCAACCCCGCAGTTAAATTTCGAAAACATTAAGTAATTGTCTGGAAAATGCCAGATATATAAGCAGATTATCGCAACTGCAAACCGCAAATCGAAGACAAACTGCTTGCAAAGTTTTGAAAAACGATTGCAAAGTTTGTAGATTCGTTTGGGAATGTTACATATGATATTATATTGACGGGTTCCATAGTTAAAAGTTCGAAAACGTAAAACAATATTTTGTAAATTGCCGTTAAATTAGCGTACTATTATTCGCAGCATGTAGAGGTCATAGGTCAATTCAAGAAGATACTCGTACAAACGCTATCAGGTTTAAAACAGTGTCAAACATGAAATAGTCGCCAGATCGAGTATATTTCAAATTGGTAACCAGTAGTGTTGGTAGGTGAAGAGACAAAGTTTAAAGTCAAGCTCAATCGGGCATGGTTAGTTCTTGCATGGTAGACTGCCTGAGAAACCAGCTAGGGAAATTTTTTTTGGTTTCATCACATACATATCAAACATATGAGACAACGTTCGTGCATCTTTTTTTCACTGTAATGTCAATTATTTTCAGTAGAAACACATGGAAATTTAGGCATGTTTTCAAGTTCATGAACATTTTTCGAATTTCTCTATTATTTTTGGAGATCAAGTTGGTGATGATGTCCGCACATAGTGGGGTTTGACCTGTTAACGTGCCGTGAAAAGTCATACAAAGCGAACGCAAAATTGTGCAAAGTGATTGGAAAGTTTGTAGATATATTTGTATGCTTGACCTAACTTGTTGGCATATAGAAACCCGCAGTTGTAAAGTCAAATAAATGAATAAAAGCGAGATGAAAACAGCCTATAAAAGCAGAGTATCACATGAGCTGACTGGCCGTATAAATGATAGAAAACAGCATGCAAATTTGGTAAAAGTGTTCGAAACGTTGGCGGAGTTACATGTATATTTAACCTAAGTCATTGGAATGCCATCCCCGCAGTTAAATTTCGAAAACATTAAGTAATTGTCTGGAAAATGCCAGATATATAAGCAGATTATGGCAACTGCAAACCGCAAATCGAAGACAAACTGCTTGCAAAGTTTTGAAAAACGATTGCAAAGTTTGTAGATTCGTTTGGGAATGTTACATATGATATTATATTGACGGGTTCCATAGTCAAAAGTTCGAAAACGTAAAAAAAATATTTCGTAAATTGCCGTTAAAGTAGCGTACTATTATTCGCAGCATGTAGAGGTCATAGGTCAATTCAAGAAGATACTCGTACAAACGCTATCAGGTTTAAAACAGTGTCAAACATGAAATAGTCGCCAGATCGATTATATTTCAAATTGCGTAACCAGTAGTGTTGGTAGGTGAAGAGACAAAGTTTAAAGTCAAGCTCAATCGGGCATGGTTAGTTCTTGCATGGTAGACTGCCTGAGAAACCAGCTAGGGAAATTTTTTTTGGTTTCATCACATACATATCAAACATATGAGACAACGTTCGTGCATCTTTTTTCACTGTAATGTCAATTATTTTCAGTAGAAACACATGGAAATTTAGGCATGTTTTCAAGTTCATGAACATTTTTCGAATTTCTCTATTATTTTTGGAGATCAAGTTGGTGATGATGTCCGCACATAGTGGGGTTTGACCTGTTAACGTGCCGTGAAAAGTCATACAAAGCGAACGCAAAATTGTGCAAAGTGATTGGAAAGTTTGTAGATATATTTGTATGCTTGACCTAACTTGTTGGCATATAGAAACCCGCAGTTGTAAAGTCAAATAAATGAATAAAAGCGAGATGAAAACAGCCTATAAAAGCAGAGTATCACATGAGCTGACTGGCCGTATAAATGATAGAAAACAGCATGCAAATTTGGTAAAAGTGTTCGAAACGTTGGCGGAGTTACATGTATATTTAACCTAAGTCATTGGAATGCCATCCCCGCAGTTAAATTTCGAAAACATTAAGTAATTGTCTGGAAAATGCCAGATATATAAGCAGATTATGGCAACTGCAAACCGCAAATCGAAGACAAACTGCTTGCAAAGTTTTGAAAAACGATTGCAAAGTTTGTAGATTCGTTTGGGAATGTTACATATGATATTATATTGACGGGTTCCATAGTCAAAAGTTCGAAAACGTAAAAAAAATATTTCGTAAATTGCCGTTAAAGTAGCGTATTATTATTCGCAGCATGTAGAGGTCATAGGTCAATTCAAGAAGTTACTCGTACAAACGCTATCAGGTTTAAATCAGTGTCAAACATGAAATAGTCGACGGATCGGGTATATTTCAAATTGCGTAACCAGTAGTGTTGGTAGGTGAAGAGACAAAGTTTAAAGTCAAGCTCAATCGGGCATGGTTAGTTCTTGCATGGGAGACTGCCTGAGAAAACCACCTAGGGAAATTTTTGTTGGTTTCATCACATACATATCAAACATATGAGACAACGTTCGTGCATCTTTTTTTCACTGTAATGTCAATTATTTTTAGTAGAAAAACATGGAAATTTAGGCAGGTTTTCAAGTTCATGAACATTTTTCCAATTTCTCTATTACTTTTTGTGATCAAGTTGGTGATGATGTCGGCACATAGTGGGGTTTGACATGTTAACGTACCGTGAAAAGTCATACAAAGTGAACGCAAAGTTGTGCAAACTGATTGGAAAGTTTGTAGATATATTTGTATGCTTGACCTAACTTGTTGGTATATAGAAACCCGCAGTTGTAAAGTCAAATAAATGAATAAAAGCGAGATGAAAACAGCCTATATAAGCAGAGTATCACATGAGCTGACTGGCCGTATAAATGATAGAAAACAGCATGCAAAGTTGGTAAAGGTGTTCGAAACGTTGGCGGAGTTACATGTATATTTAACCTAAGTCATTGGAATGCCAACCCAGCAGTTAAATTTCGAAAACATTAAGTAAAAGTCAAGAAAAACATTAAGTAAAAGTCAAGAAAATGCCAGATATATAAGCAGATTATGGCATCTGCAAACCGCAAATCGAAGACAAACTGCTTGCAAAGTTTTGAAAAACGATTGCAAAGTTTGTAGATTCGTTTGGAATGTTACATAAGATATTATATTGACGGGTTCCATAGTCAAAAGTTCGAAAACGTAAAAAAAATATTTCGTAAATTGCCGTTAAAGTAGCGTACTATTATTCGCAGCATGTAGAGGTCATAGGTCAATTCAAGAAGTTACTCGTACAAACGCTATCAGGTTTAAAACAGTGTCGAACATGAAATAGTCGCCAGATCGAGTATATTTCAAATTGCGTAACCAGTAGTGTTGGTAGGTGAAGAGACAAAGTTTAAAGTCAAGCTCAATCGGGCATGGTTAGTTCTTGCATGGGAGACTGCCTGAGAAACCAGCTAGGGAAATTTTTTTTTGGTTTCATCACATACATATCAAACATATGAGACAACGTTCGTGCATCTTTTTTTCACTGTAATGTCAATTATTTTCAGTAGAAAAACATGGAAATTTAGGCATGTTTTCAAGTTCATGAACATTTTTCGAATTTCTCTATTATTTTTGGAGATCAAGTTGGCGATGATGTCGGCACATAGTGGGGTTTGACCTGTTAACGTACCGTGAAAAGTCATACAAAGTGAACGCAAAGTTGTGCAAAGTGATTGGAAAGTTTGTAGATATATTTGTATGCTTGACCTAACTTGTTGGCATATAGAAATCCGCAGTTGTAAAGTCAAATAAATGAATAAAAGCGAGATGAAAACAGCCTATATAAGCAGAGTATCACATGAGCTGACTGGCCGTAAAAATGATAGAAAACAGCATGCAAAGTTGGTAAAAGCGTGCGAAACGTTGTCGGAGTTTCATGTATATATAACCTAAGTCATTGGAATGCCAACCCCGCAGTTAAATTTCGAAAACATTAAGTAAAAGTCAAGAAAAACATTAAGTAAAAGTCAAGAAAATGCCAGATATATAAGCAGATTATGGCATCTGCAAACCGCAAATCGAAGACAAACTGCTTGCAAAGTTTTGAAAAACGATTGCAAAGTTTGTAGATTCGTTTGGAATGTTACATATGATATTATATTGACGGGTTCCATAGTCAAAAGTTCGAAAACGTAAAAAAATATTTCGTAAATTGCCGTTAAAGTAGCGTACTATTATTTGCAGCATGTAGAGGTCATAGGTCAATTCAAAAAGTTACTCGTACAAACCCCGCAGTTAAATTTCGAAAACTTTCAGTAAAAGTCAAGAAAATGCCAGATATTTAAGCAGATTATGGCAACTGCAAACCGTAAATCGAAGACAAACTGCTTGCAAAGTTTTGAAAAACGATTGCAATGTTTGTAGATTCGTTTGGGAATGTTACATATGATATTATATTGACGGGTTCCATAGTCAAAAGTTCGAAAACGTAAAAAAAATATTTCGTAAATTGCCGTTAAAGTAGCGTACTATTATTCGCAGCATGTAGAGGTCATAGGTCAATTCAAGAAGTTACTCTTACAAACGCTATCAGGTTTAAAACAGTGTCAAACATGAAATAGACGCCAACTCGAGTATATTTCAAATTGC
The DNA here is from genome assembly GCF_978046115.1 of Saccoglossus kowalevskii. Taxonomy (NCBI): domain Eukaryota; kingdom Metazoa; phylum Hemichordata; class Enteropneusta; family Harrimaniidae; genus Saccoglossus; species Saccoglossus kowalevskii. The sequence goes on along the minus strand of NC_140643.1, from coordinate 4,682,889 downwards.
GTAACCAGTAGTGTTGGTAGGTGAAGAGACAAAGTTTAAAGTCAAGCTCAATCGGGCATGGTTAGTTCTTGCATGGGAGACTGCCTGAGAAAACCAGCTAGGAAATTTTTTTTTAGTTTCATCACATACATATCAAACATATGAGACAATGTTCGTGCATCTTTTTTCACTGTGATGTAAATTATTTTTAGTAGAAAACAATGGAAATTTAGGCATGTTTTCAAGTTTATGAACATTTTTCCAATTTCTCAATTATTTTTGGAGATCAAGTTGGTGATGATGTCGGAACATAGTTGGGTTTGACCTGTTAACGTATCGTGAAAAGTCGTACAAAGTGAACGCAAAGTTGTGCAAAGTGATTGGAAAGTTTGTAGATATATTTGTATGCTTGACCTAACTTGTTGGCATATAGAAACCCGCAGTTGTAAAGTCAAATAAATGAATAAAAGCGAGATGAAAACAGCCTATATAACCAGAGTAACACATGAGCTGACTGGCCGTAAAAATGATAGAAAACAGCATGCAATGTGGGTAAAAGCGTGCGAAACGTTTACGGAGTTTCATGTATATTTAATCTAAGTCATTGGAATGCCAACCCAGCAGTTAAATTTCGAAAACATTAAGTAAAAGTCAAGAAAATGCCAGATATATAAGCAGATTATGGCAACTGCAAACCGCAAATCGAAGACAAACTGCTTGCAAAGTTTTGAAAAACGATTGCAAAGTGTGTAGATTCGTTTGGGAATGTTACATATGATATTATATTGACGGGTTCCACAGTCAAAAGTTCGAAAACGTAAAAAAAATATTTCGTAAATTGCCGTTAAAGTAGCGTACTGTTATTCGCAGCATGTAGAGGTCATAGGTCAATTCAAGAAGTTACTCGTACAAACGCTATCAAGTTTAAATCAGTGTCAAACATGAAATAGTCGCCAATTCAAGTATATTTCAAATTGCGTAAGCAGTAGTGTGGGTAGGTGAAGAGACAAAGTTTAAAGTCAAGCTCAGTCGGGCATGGTTAGTTCTTGCATGGGAGACTGCCTGAGAAAACCAGCTAGGGAATATTCTTTTGCTTTCATTACATATATATCACACATATGAGACAACGTTCGTGCATCTTTTTTTCACTGTAATGTCAATTATTTTTAGTAGAAAAACATGGAAATTTAGGCATGTTTTCAAGTTCATGAACATTTTTCCTATTTGTCTGTTATTTTTGGCAATCAAGTTGGTGATGATGTCGGCACATAGTGGGGTTTGACCTGTTAACGTACCGTGAAAAGTCGTACAAAGTGAACGCAAATTTGTGCAAAGTGATTGGAAAGTTTGTAGATATATTTGTATGCTTGACCTAACTTGTTGGCATATAGAAACCCGCAGTTGTAAAGTCAAATAAATGAATAAAAGCGAGATGAAAACAGCCTATATAAGCAGAGTATCACATGAGCTGAGTGACCATAAAAATGATAGAAAACAGCATGCAAAGTTGGTAAAAGCGTGCGAAACGTTGGCGGAGTTACATGTATATTTAACCTAAGTCATTGGAATGCCAACCCCGCAGTTAAATTTCGAAAACATTAAGTAAAAGTCAAGAAAATGCCAGATATATAAGCAGATTATGGCAACTGCAAACCGCAAATCGAAGATAAACTGCTTGCAAAGTTTTGAAAAACGATTGCAAAGTTTGTAGGTTCGTTTGGGAATGTTACATATGATATTATAATGACAGGTTCCATAGTCAAAAGTTCGAAAACGTAAAAAAAATATTTCGTAAATTGCCGTTAAAGTAGCGTACTATTATTCGCAGCATGTAGAGGTCATAGGTCAATTCAAGAAGTTACTCGTACAAACGCTATCAAGTTTAAAACAGTGTCAAACATGAAATAGTCGCCAATTCAAGTATATTTCAAATTGCGTAACCAGTAGTGTTGGTAGGTGAACAGACAAAGTTTAAAGTCAAGCTCAGTCGGGCCTGGTTAGTTCTTGCATGGGAGACTGCCTGAGAAAACCAGCAAGAATTTTTTTTTTGGTTTCGTCACATACATATCAAACATATGAGACAATGTTCGTGCATCTTTTTTTCACTGTGATGTAAATTATTTTTAGTAGAAAAACATGGAAATTTAGGCATGTTTTCAAGTTCATTAAAATTTTTCCAATTTCTCTATTATTTTTGGAGATCAAGTTGGTGATGATGTCGGAACATAGTGGGGTTTGACCTGTTAACGTACCGTGAAAAGTCGTACAAAGTGAACGCAAATTTGTGCAAAGTGATTGGAAAGTTTGTAGATATATTTGTATGCTTGACCTAACTTGTTGGCATATAGAAATCCGCAGTTGTAAAGTCAAATCAATGAATAAAAGCGAGATGAAAACAGCCTATATAAGCAGAGTATCACATGAGCTGACTGGCCGTAAAAATGATAGAAAACAGCATGCAAAGTTGGTAAAAGCGTGCGAAACGTTGTCGGAGTTTCATGTATATATAACCTAAGTCATTGGAATGCCAACCCCGCAGTTAAATTTCGAAAACATTAAGTAAAAGTCAAGAAAAACATTAAGTAAAAGTCAAGAAAATGCCAGATATATAAGCAGATTATGGCATCTGCAAACCGCAAATCGAAGACAAACTGCTTGCAAAGTTTTGAAAAACGATTGCAAAGTTTGTAGATTCGTTTGGAATGTTACATATGATATTATATTGACGGGTTCCATAGTCAAAAGTTCGAAAACGTAAAAAAATATTTCGTAAATTGCCGTTAAAGTAGCGTACTATTATTCGCAGCATGTAGAGGTCATAGGTCAATTCAAAAAGTTACTCGTACAAACCCCACAGTTAAATTTCGAAAACTTTCAGTAAAAGTCAAGAAAATGCCAGATATATAAGCAGATTATGGCAACTGCAAACCGTAAATCGAAGACAAACTGCTTGCAAAGTTTTGAAAAACGATTGCAATGTTTGTAGATTCGTTTGGGAATGTTACATATGATATTATATTGACGGGTTCCATAGTCAAAAGTTCGAAAACGTAAAAAAAATATTTCGTAAATTGCCGTTAAAGTAGCGTACTATTATTCGCAGCATGTAGAGGTCATAGGTCAATTCAAGAAGTTACTCTTACAAACGCTATCAGGTTTAAAACAGTGTCAAACATGAAATAGACGCCAACTCGAGTATATTTCAAATTGCGTAACCAGTAGTGTTGGTAGGTGAAGAGACAAAGTTTAAAGTCAAGCTCAATCGGGCATGGTTAGTTCTTGCATGGGAGACTGCCTGAGAAAACCAGCTAGGAATTTTTTTTTTAGTTTCATCACATACATATCAAACATATGAGACAATGTTCGTGCATCTTTTTTCACTGTGATGTAAATTATTTTTAGTAGAAAACAATGGAAATTTAGGCATGTTTTCAAGTTTATGAACATTTTTCCAATTTCTCTATTATTTTTGGAGATCAAGTTGGTGATGATGTCGGAACATAGTTGGGTTTGACCTGTTAACGTACCGTGAAAAGTCGTACAAAGTGAACGCAAAGTTGTGCAAAGTGATTGGAATGTTTGTAGATATATTTGTATGCTTGACCTAACTTGTTGGCATATTGAAACCCGCAGTTGTAAAGTCAAATAAATGAATAAAAGCGAGATGAAAACAGCCTATATAACCAGAGTATCACATGAGCTGACTGGCCGTAAAAATGATAGAAAACAGCATGCAATGTGGGTAAAAGCGTGCAAAACGTTTACGGAGTGTCATGTATATTTAATCTAAGTCATTGGAATGCCAACCCAGCAGTTAAATTTCGAAAACATTAAGTAAAAGTCAAGAAAATGCCAGATATATAAGCAGATTATGGCAACTGCAAACCGCAAATCGAAGACAAACTGCTTGCAAAGTTTTGAAAAACGATTGCAAAGTTTGTAGATTCGTTTGGGAATGTTACATATGATATTATATTGACGGGTTCCACAGTCAAAAGTTCGAAAACGTAAAAAAAATATTTCGTAAATTGCCGTTAAAGTAGCGTACTGTTATTCGCAGCATGTAGAGGTCATAGGTCAATTCAAGAAGTTACTCGTACAAACGCTATCAAGTTTAAATCAGTGTCAAACATGAAATAGTCGCCAATTCAAGTATATTTCAAATTGCGTAAGCAGTAGTGTGGGTAGGTGAAGAGACAAAGTTTAAAGTCAAGCTCAGTCGGGCATGGTTAGTTCTTGCATGGGAGACTGCCTGAGAAAACCAGCTAGGGAATATTCTTTTGCTTTCATTACATATATATCACACATATGAGACAACGTTCGTGCATCTTTTTTTCACTGTAATGTCAATTATTTTTAGTAGAAAAACATGGAAATTTAGGCATGTTTTCAAGTTCATGAACATTTTTCCAATTTGTCTGTTATTTTTGGCAATCAAGTTGGTGATGATGTCGGCACATAGTGGGGTTTGACCTGTTAACGTACCGTGAAAAGTCGTACAAAGTGAACGCAAATTTGTGCAAAGTGATTGGAAAGTTTGTAGATATATTTGTATGCTTGACCTAACTTGTTGGCATATAGAAATCCGCAGTTGTAAAGTCAAATAAATGAATAAAAGCGAGATGAAAACAGCCTATATAAGCAGAGTATCACATGAGCTGAGTGACCATAAAAATGATAGAAAACAGCATGCAAAGTTGGTAAAAGCGTGCGAAACGTTGGCGGAGTTACATGTATATTTAACCTAAGTCATTGGAATGCCAACCCCGCAGTTAAATTTCGAAAACATTAAGTAAAAGTCAAGAAAATGCCAGATATATAAGCAGATTATGGCAACTGCAAACCGCAAATCGAAGATAAACTGCTTGCAAAGTTTTGAAAAACGATTGCAAAGTTTGTAGGTTCGTTTGGGAATGTTACATATGATATTATAATGACGGGTTCCATAGTCAAAAGTTCGAAAACGTAAAAAAATTATTTCGTAAATTGCCGTTAAAGTAGCGTACTATTATTCGCAGCATGTAGAGGTCATAGGTCAATTCAAGAAGTTACTCGTACAAACGCTATCAAGTTTAAAACAGTGTCAAACATGAAATAGTCGCCAATTCAAGTATATTTCAAATTGCGTAACCAGTAGTGTTGGTAGGTGAACAGACAAAGTTTAAAGTCAAGCTCAGTCGGGCCTGGTTAGTTCTTGCATGGGAGACTGCCTGAGAAAACCAGCAAGAATTTTTTTTTTGGTTTCGTCACATACATATCAAACATATGAGACAATGTTCGTGCATCTTTTTTTCACTGTGATGTAAATAATTTTTAGTAGAAAAACATGGAAATTTAGGCATGTTTTCAAGTTCATTAAAATTTTTCCAATTTCTCTATTATTTTTGGAGATCAAGTTGGTGATGATGTCGGAACATAGTGGGGTTTGACCTGTTAACGTACCGTGAAAAGTCGTACAAAGTGAACGCAAATTTGTGCAAAGTGATTGGAAAGTTTGTAGATATATTTGTATGCTTGACCTAACTTGTTGGCATATAGAAATCCGCAGTTGTAAAGTCAAATCAATGAATAAAAGCGAGATGAAAACAGCCTATATAAGCAGAGTATCACATGAGCTGACTGGCCGTAAAAATGATAGAAAACAGCATGCAAAGTTGGTAAAAGCGTGCGAAACGTTGTCGGAGTTTCATGTATATATAACCTAAGTCATTGGAATGCCAACCCCGCAGTTAAATTTCGAAAACATTAAGTAAAAGTCAAGAAAAACATTAAGTAAAAGTCAAGAAAATGCCAGATATATAAGCAGATTATGGCATCTGCAAACCGCAAATCGAAGACAAACTGCTTGCAAAGTTTTGAAAAACGATTGCAAAGTTTGTAGATTCGTTTGGAATGTTACATATGATATTATATTGACGGGTTCCATAGTCAAAAGTTCGAAAACGTAAAAAAATATTTCGTAAATTGCCGTTAAAGTAGCGTACTATTATTCGCAGCATGTAGAGGTCATAGGTCAATTCAAAAAGTTACTCGTACAAACCCCACAGTTAAATTTCGAAAACTTTCAGTAAAAGTCAAGAAAATGCCAGATATATAAGCAGATTATGGCAACTGCAAACCGTAAATCGAAGACAAACTGCTTGCAAAGTTTTGAAAAACGATTGCAATGTTTGTAGATTCGTTTGGGAATGTTACATATGATATTATATTGACGGGTTCCATAGTCAAAAGTTCGAAAACGTAAAAAAAATATTTCGTAAATTGCCGTTAAAGTAGCGTACTATTATTCGCAGCATGTAGAGGTCATAGGTCAATTCAAGAAGTTACTCTTACAAACGCTATCAGGTTTAAAACAGTGTCAAACATGAAATAGACGCCAACTCGAGTATATTTCAAATTGCGTAACCAGTAGTGTTGGTAGGTGAAGAGACAAAGTTTAAAGTCAAGCTCAATCGGGCATGGTTAGTTCTTGCATGGGAGACTGCCTGAGAAAACCAGCTAGGAATTTTTTTTTAGTTTCATCACATACATATCAAACATATGAGACAATGTTCGTGCATCTTTTTTCACTGTGATGTAAATTATTTTTAGTAGAAAACAATGGAAATTTAGGCATGTTTTCAAGTTTATGAACATTTTTCCAATTTCTCTATTATTTTTGGAGATCAAGTTGGTGATGATGTCGGAACATAGTTGGGTTTGACCTGTTAACGTACCGTGAAAAGTCGTACAAAGTGAACGCAAAGTTGTGCAAAGTGATTGGAAAGTTTGTAGATATATTTGTACGCTTGACCTAACTTGTTGGCATATAGAAACCCGCAGTTGTAAAGTCAAATAAATGAATAAAAGCGAGATGAAAACAGCCTATATAACCAGAGTATCACATGAGCTGACTGGCCGTAAAAATGATAGAAAACAGCATGCAATGTGGGTAAAAGCGTGCAAAACGTTTACGGAGTGTCATGTATATTTAATCTAAGTCATTGGAATGCCAACCCAGCAGTTAAATTTCGAAAACATTAAGTAAAAGTCAAGAAAATGCCAGATATATAAGCAGATTATGGCAACTGCAAACCGCAAATCGAAGACAAACTGCTTGCAAAGTTTTGAAAAACGATTGCAAAGTTTGTAGGTTCGTTTGGGAATGTTACATATGATATTATAATGACGGGTTCCATAGTCAAAAGTTCGAAAACGTAAAAAAAATATTTCGTAAATTGCCGTTAAAGTAGCGTACTATTATTCGCAGCATGTAGAGGTCATAGGTCAATTCAAGAAGTTACTCGTACAAACGCTATCAAGTTTAAAACAGTGTCAAACATGAAATAGTCGCCAATTCAAGTATATTTCAAATTGCGTAACCAGTAGTGTTGGTAGGTGAACAGACAAAGTTTAAAGTCAAGCTCAGTCGGGCCTGGTTAGTTCTTGCATGGGAGACTGCCTGAGAAAACCAGCAAGAATTTTTTTTTTGGTTTCATCACATACATATCAAACATATGAGACAATGTTCGTGCATCTTTTTTTCACTGTGATGTAAATTATTTTTAGTAGAAAAACATGGAAATTTAGGCATGTTTTCAAGTTCATTAAAATTTTTCCAATTTCTCTATTATTTTTGGAGATCAAGTTGGTGATGATGTCGGAACATAGTGGGGTTTGACCTGTTAACGTACCATGAAAAGTCGTACAAAGTGAACGCAAATTTGTGCAAAGTGATTGGAAAGTTTGTAGATATATTTGTATGCTTGACCTAACTTGTTGGCATATAGAAACCCGCAGTTGTAAAGTCAAATAAATGAATAAAAGCGAGATGAAAACAGCCTATATAAGCAGAGTATCACATGAGCTGAGTGACCGTAAAAATGATAGAAAACAGCATGCAAAGTTGGTAAAAGCGTGCGAAACGTTGGCGGAGTTACATGTATATTTAACCTAAGTCATTGGAATGCCAACCCCGCAGTTAAATTTCGAAAACATGAAGTAAAAGTCAAGAAAATGCCAGATATATAAGCAGATTATGGCAACTGCAAACCGCAAATCGAAGACAAACTGCTTGCAAAGTTTAGAAAAACGATTGCAAAGTTTGTAGGTTCGTTTGGGAATGTTACATATGATATTATAATGACGGGTTCCATAGTCAAAAGTCCGAAAACGTAAAAAAAATATTTCGTAAATTGCCGTTAAAGTAGCGTACTATTATTCGCAGCATGTAGAGGTCATAGGTCAATTCAAGAAGTTACTCGTACAAACGCTATCATGTTTAAAACAGTGTCAAACATGAAATAGTCGCCAATTCAAGTATATTTCAAGTTGCGTAAGCAGTAGTGTGGGTAGGTGGAGAGACAAAGTTTAAAGTCAAGCTCAGTCGGGCCTGTTTAGTTCTTACATGGAAGACTGCCTGAGAAAACCAGCTAGGAAATTATTTTTTGGTTTCATCACATACATATCAAACATATGAGACAATGTTCGTGCATCTTTTTTTCACTGTGATGTAAATTATTTTTAGTAGAAAAACATGGAAATTTAGGAATGTTTTCAAGTTCATTAAAATTTTTCCAATTTCTCTATTATTTTTGGAGATCAAGTTGGTGATGATGTCGGAACATAGTGGGGTTTGACCTGTTAACGTACCGTGAAAAGTCGTACAAAGTGAACGCAAATTTGTGCAAAGTGATTGGAAAGTTTGTAGATATATTTGTATGCTTGACCTAACTTGTTGGCATATAGAAATCCGCAGTTGTAAAGTCAAATAAATGAATAAAAGCGAGATGAAAACAGCCTATATAAGCAGAGTATCACATGAGCTGACTGGCCGTAAAAATGATAGAAAACAGCATGCAAAGTTGGTAAAAGCGTGCGAAACGTTGTCGGAGTTTCATGTATATATAACCTAAGTCATTGGAATGCCAACCCCGCAGTTAAATTTCGAAAACATTAAGTAAAAGTCAAGAAAAACATTAAGTAAAAGTCAAGAAAATGCCAGATATATAAGCAGATTATGGCATCTGCAAACCGCAAATCGAAGACAAACTGCTTGCAAAGTTTTGAAAAACGATTGCAAAGTTTGTAGATTCGTTTGGAATGTTACATATGATATTATATTGACGGGTTCCATAGTCAAAAGTTCGAAAACGTAAAAAAATATTTCGTAAATTGCCGTTAAAGTAGCGTACTATTATTCACAGCATGTAGAGGTCATAGGTCAATTCAAAAAGTTACTCGTACAAACCCCGCAGTTAAATTTCGAAAACTTTCAGTAAAAGTCAAGAAAATGCCAGATATATAAGCAGATTATGGCAACTGCAAACCGTAAATCGAAGACAAACTGCTTGCAAAGTTTTGAAAAACGATTGCAATGTTTGTAGATTCGTTTGGGAATGTTACATATGATATTATATTGACGGGTTCCATAGTCAAAAGTTCGAAAACGTAAAAAAAATATTTCGTAAATTGCCGTTAAAGTAGCGTACTATTATTCGCAGCATGTAGAGGTCATAGGTCAATTCAAGAAGTTACTCTTACAAACGCTATCAGGTTTAAAACAGTGTCAAACATGAAATAGACGCCAACTCGAGTATATTTCAAATTGCGTAACCAGTAGTGTTGGTAGGTGAAGAGACAAAGTTTAAAGTCAAGCTCAATCGGGCATGGTTAGTTCTTGCATGGGAGACTGCCTGAGAAAACCAGCTAGGAAATTTTTTTTTAGTTTCATCACATACATATCAAACATATGAGACAATGTTCGTGCATCTTTTTTCACTGTGATGTAAATTATTTTTAGTAGAAAACAATGGAAATTTAGGCATGTTTTCAAGTTTATGAACATTTTTCCAATTTCTCTATTATTTTTGGAGATCAAGTTGGTGATGATGTCGGAACATAGTTGGGTTTGACCTGTTAACGTACCGTGAAAAGTCGTACAAAGTGAACGCAAAGTTGTGCAAAGTGATTGGAAAGTTTGTAGATATATTTGTACGCTTGACCTAACTTGTTGGCATATAGAAACCCGCAGTTGTAAAGTCAAATAAATGAATAAAAGCGAGATGAAAACAGCCTATATAACCAGAGTATCACATGAGCTGACTGGCCGTAAAAATGATAGAAAACAGCATGCAATGTGGGTAAAAGCGTGCAAAACGTTTACGGAGTTTCATGTATATTTAATCTAAGTCATTGGAATGCCAACCCAGCAGTTAAATTTCGAAAACATTAAGTAAAAGTCAAGAAAATGCCAGATATATAAGCAGATTATGGCAACTGCAAACCGCAAATCGAAGACAAACTGCTTGCAAAGTTTTGAAAAACGATTGCAAAGTTTGTAGATTCGTTTGGGAATGTTACATATGATATTATATTGACGGGTTCCACAGTCAAAAGTTCGAAAACGTAAAAAAAATATTTCGTAAATTGCCGTTAAAGTAGCGTACTGTTATTCGCAGCATGTAGAGGTCATAGGTCAATTCAAGAAGTTACTCGTACAAACGCTATCAAGTTTAAATCAGTGTCAAACATGAAATAGTCGCCAATTCAAGTATATTTCAAATTGCGTAACCAGTAGTGTTGGTAGGTGGAGAGACAAAGTTTAAAGTCAAGCTCAGTCGGGCATGGTTAGTTCTTGCATGGGTGACTGCCTGAGAAAACCAGCTAGGGAATATTCTTCTGCTTTCATTACATATATATCACACATATGAGACAACGTTCGTGCATCTTTTTTTCACTGTAATGTCAATTATTTTTAGTAGAAAAACATGGAAATTTAGGCATGTTTTCAAGTTCATGAACATTTTTCCAATTTCTCTGTTATTTTTGGCAATCAAGTTGGTGATGATGTCGGCACATAGTGGGGTTTGACCTGTTAACGTACCGTGAAAAGTCGTACAAAGTGAACGCAAAGTTGTGCAAAGTGATTGGAAAGTTTGTAGATATATTTGTATGCTTGACCTAACTTGTTGGCATATAGAAACCCGCAGTTGTAAAGTCAAATAAATGAATAAAAGCGAGATGAAAACAGCCTATATAAGCAGAGTATCACATGAGCTGAGTGACCGTAAAAATGATAGAAAACAGCATGCAAAGTTGGTAAAAGCGTGCGAAACGTTGGCGGAGTTACATGTATATTTAACCTAAGTCATTGGAATGCCAACCCCGCAGTTAAATTTCGAAAACATTAAGTAAAAGTCAAGAAAATGCCAGATATATAAGCAGATTATGGCAACTGCAAACCGCAAATCGAAGACAAACTGCTTGCAAAGTTTTGAAAAACGATTGCAAAGTTTGTAGGTTCGTTTGGGAATGTTACATATGATATTATAATGACGGGTTCCATAGTCAAAAGTTCGAAAACGTAAAAAAATATTTCGTAAATTGCCGTTAAAGTAGCGTACTATTATTCGCAGCATGTAGAGGTCATAGGTCAATTCAAAAAGTTACTCGTACAAACCCCGCAGTTAAATTTCGAAAACTTTCAGTAAAAGTCAAGAAAATGCCAGATATATAAGCAGATTATGGCAACTGCAAACCGTAAATCGAAGACGGTTGCTTGCAAAGTTTTGAAAAACGATTGCAATGTTTGTAGATTCGTTTGGGAATGTTACATATGATATTATATTGACGGGTTCCATAGTCAAAAGTTCGAAAACGTAAAAAAAATATTTCGTAAATTGCCGTTAAAGTAGCGTACTATTATTTGCAGCATGTAGAGGTCATAGGTCAATTCAAGAAGTTACTCTTACAAACGCTATCAGGTTTAAAACAGTGTCAAACATGAAATAGACGCCAACTCGAGTATATTTCAAATTGCGTAACCAGTAGTGTTGGTAGGTGAAGAGACAAAGTTTAAAGTCAAGCTCAATCGGGCATGGTTAGTTCTTGCATGGGAGACTGCCTGAGAAAACCAGCTAGGAAATTTTTTTTTAGTTTCATCACATACATATCAAACATATGAGACAATGTTCGTGCATCTTTTTTCACTGTGATGTAAATTATTTTTAGTAGAAAACAATGGAAATTTAGGCATGTTTTCAAGTTTATGAACATTTTTCCAATTTCTCAATTATTTTTGGAGATCAAGTTGGTGATGATGTCGGAACATAGTGTTGGTTTGACCTGTTAACGTACCATGAAAAGTCGTACAAAGTGAACGCAAATTTGTGCAAAGTGATTGGAAAGTTTGTAGATATATTTGTATGCTTGACCTAACTTGTTGGCATATATAAACCCGCAGTTGTAAAGTCAAATAAATGAATAAAAGCGAGATGAAAACAGCCTATATAAGCAGAGTATCACATGAGCTGAGTGACCGTAAAAATGATAGAAAACAGCATGCAAAGTTGGTAAAAGCGTGCGAAACGTTGGCGGAGTTACATGTATATTTAACCTAAGTCATTGGAATGCCAACCCCGCAGTTAAATTTCGAAAACATGAAGTAAAAGTCAAGAAAATGCCAGATATATAAGCAGATTATGGCAACTGCAAACCGCAAATCGAAGACAAACTGCTTGCAAAGTTTAGAAAAACGATTGCAAAGTTTGTAGGTTCGTTTGGGAATGTTACATATGATATTATAATGACGGGTTCCATAGTCAAAAGTTCGAAAACGTAAAAAAAATATTTCGTAAATTGCCGTTAAAGTAGCGTACTATTATTCGCAGCATGTAGAGGTCATAGGTCAATTCAAGAAGTTACTCGTACAAACGCTATCATGTTTAAAACAGTGTCAAACATGAAATAGTCGCCAATTCAAGTATATTTCAAGTTGCGTAAGCAGTAGTGTTGGTAGGTGGAGAGACAAAGTTTAAAGTCAAGCTCAGTCGGGCCTGTTTAGTTCTTACATGGAAGACTGCCTGAGAAAACCAGCTAGGAAATTATTTTTTGGTTTCATCACATACATATCAAACATATGAGACAATGTTCGTGCATCTTTTTTTCATTGTGATGTAAATTATTTTTAGTAGAAAAACATGGAAATTTAGGCATGTTTTCAAGTTCATGAACATTTTTCCAATTTCTCTATTATTTTTGGAGATCAAGTTGGTGATGATGTCGGCACATAGTGGGGTTTGACCTGTTAACGTACCGTGAAAAGTCGTACAAAGTGAACGCAAAGTTGTGCAAAGTGATTGGAAAGTTTGTAGATATATTTGTATGCTTGACCTAACTTGTTGGCATATAGAAATCCGCAGTTGTAAAGTCAAATAAATGAATAAAAGCGAGATGAAAACAGCCTATATAACCAGAGTATCACATGAGCTGACTGGCCGTAAAAATGATAGAAAACAGCATGCAATGTGGGTAAAAGCGTGCAAAACGTTTACGGAGTTTCATGTATATTTAATCTAAGTCATTGGAATGCCAACCCAGCAGTTAAATTTCGAAAACATTAAGTAAAAGTCAAGAAAATGCCAGATATATAAGCAGATTATGGCAACTGCAAACCGCAAATCGAAGACAAACTGCTTGCAAAGTTTTGAAAAACGATTGCAAAGTTTGTAGATTCGTTTGGGAATGTTACATATGATATTATATTGACGGGTTCCACAGTCAAAAGTTCGAAAACGTAAAAAAAATATTTCGTAAATTGCCGTTAAAGTAGCGTACTGTTATTCGCAGCATGTAGAGGTCATAGGTCAATTCAAGAAGTTACTCGTACAAACGCTATCAAGTTTAAATCAGTGTCAAACATGAAATAGTCGCCAATTCAAGTATATTTCAAATTGCGTAACCAGTAGTGTTGGTAGGTGGAGAGACAAACTTTAAAGTCAAGCTCAGTCGGGCATGGTTAGTTCTTGCATGGGTGACTGCCTGAGAAAACCAGCTAGGGAATATTCTTTTGCTTTCATTACATATATATCACACATATGAGACAACGTTCGTGCATCTTTTTTTCACTGTAATGTCAATTATTTTTAGTAGAAAAACATGGAAATTTAGGCATGTTTTCAAGTTCATGAACATTTTTCCAATTTCTCTGTTATTTTTGGCAATCAAGTTGGTGATGATGTCGGCACATAGTGGGGTTTGACCTGTTAACGTACCGTGAAAAGTCGTACAAAGTGAACGCAAAGTTGTGCAAAGTGATTGGAAAGTTTGTAGATATATTTGTATGCTTGACCTAACTTGTTGGCATATAGAAACCCGCAGTTGTAAAGTCAAATAAATGAATAAAAGCGAGATGAAAACAGACTATATAAGCAGAGTATCACATGAGCTGAGTGACCGTAAAAATGATAGAAAACAGCATGCAAAGTTGGTAAAAGCGTGCGAAACGTTGGCGGAGTTACATGTATATTTAACCTAAGTCATTGGAATGCCAACCCCGCAGTTAAATTTCGAAAACATTAAGTAAAAGTCAAGAAAATGCCAGATATATAAGCAGATTATGGCAACTGCAAACCGCAAATCGAAGACAAACTGCTTGCAAAGTTTTGAAAAACGATTGCAAAGTTTGTAGGTTCGTTTGGGAATGTTACATATGATATTATAATGACGGGTTCCATAGTCAAAAGTTCGAAAACGTAAAAAAAATATTTCGTAAATTGCCGTTAAAGTAGCGTACTATTATTCGCAGCATGTAGAGGTCATAGGTCAATTCAAGAAGTTACTCGTACAAACGCTATCAAGTTTAAAACAGTGTCAAACATGAAATAGTCGCCAATTCAAGTATATTTCAAATTGCGTAACCAGTAGTGTTGGTAGGTGAACAGACAAAGTTTAAAGTCAAGCTCAGTCGGGCCTGGTTAGTTCTTGCATGGGAGACTGCCTGAGAAAACCAGCAAGAATTTTTTTTTTGGTTTCATCACATACATATCAAACATATGAGACAATGTTCGTGCATCTTTTTTTCACTGTGATGTAAATTATTTTTAGTAGAAAAACATGGAAATTTAGGCATGTTTTCAAGTTCATTAAAATTTTTCCAATTTCTCTATTATTTTTGGAGATCAAGTTGGTGATGATGTCGGAACATAGTGTTGGTTTGACCTGTTAACGTACCATGAAAAGTCGTACAAAGTGAACGCAAATTTGTGCAAAGTGATTGGAAAGTTTGTAGATATATTTGTATGCTTGACCTAACTTGTTGGCATATAGAAACCCGCAGTTGTAAAGTCAAATAAATGAATAAAAGCGAGATGAAAACAGCCTATATAAGCAGAGTATCACATGAGCTGAGTGACCGTAAAAATGATAGAAAACAGCATGCAAAGTTGGTAAAAGCGTGCGAAACGTTGGCGGAGTTACATGTATATTTAACCTAAGTCATTGGAATGCCAACCCCGCAGTTAAATTTCGAAAACATGAAGTAAAAGTCAAGAAAATGCCAGATATATAAGCAGATTATGGCAACTGCAAACCGCAAATCGAAGACAAACTGCTTGCAAAGTTTAGAAAAACGATTGCAAAGTTTGTAGGTTCGTTTGGGAATGTTACATATGATATTATAATGACGGGTTCCATAGTCAAAAGTTCGAAAACGTAAACAAAATATTTCGTAAATTGCCGTTAAAGTAGCGTACTATTATTCGCAGCATGTAGAGGTCATAGGTCAATTCAAGAAGTTACTCGTACAAACGCTATCATGTTTAAAACAGTGTCAAACATGAAATAGTCGCCAATTCAAGTATATTTCAAGTTGCGTAAGCAGTAGTGTTGGTAGGTGAACAGACAAAGTTTAAAGTCAAGCTCAGTCGGGCCTGTTTAGTTCTTACATGGAAGACTGCCTGAGAAAACCAGCTAGGAAATTATTTTTTGGTTTCATCACATACATATCAAACATATGAGACAATGTTCGTGCATCTTTTTTTCATTGTGATGTAAATTATTTTTAGTAGAAAAACATGGAAATTTAGGCATGTTTTCAAGTTCATGAACATTTTTCCAATTTCTCTATTATTTTTGGAGATCAAGTTGGTGATGATGTCGGCACATAGTGGGGTTTGACCTGTTAACGTACCGTGAAAAGTCGTACAAAGTGAACGCAAAGTTGTGCAAAGTGATTGGAAAGTTTGTAGATATATTTGTATGCTTGACCTAACTTGTTGGCATATAGAAACCCGCAGTTGTAAAGTCAAATAAATGAATAAAAGCGAGATGAAAACAGCCTATATAACCAGAGTATCACATGAGCTGACTGGCCGTAAAAATGATAGAAAACAGCATGCAAAGTTGGTAAAAGCGTGCGAAACGTTGGCGGAGTTACATGTATATTTAACCTAAGTCATTGGAATGCCAACCCCGCAGTTAAATTTCGAAAACATTAAGTAAAAGTCAAGAAAATGCCAGATATATAAGCAGATTATGGCAACTGCAAACCGCAAATCGAAGACAAACTGCTTGCAAAGTTTTGAAAAACGATTGCAAAGTTTGTAGGTTCGTTTGGGAATGTTACATATGATATTATAATGACGGGTTCCATAGTCAAAAGTTCGAAAACGTAAAAAAAATATTTCGTAAATTGCCGTTAAAGTAGCGTACTATTATTCGCAGCATGTAGAGGTCATAGGTCAATTCAAGAAGTTACTCGTACAAACGCTATCAAGTTTAAAACAGTGTCAAACATGAAATAGTCGCCAATTCAAGTATATTTCAAATTGCGTAACCAGTAGTGTTGGTAGGTGAACAGACAAAGTTTAAAGTCAAGCTCAGTCGGGCCTGGTTAGTTCTTGCATGGGAGACTGCCTGATAAAACCAGCTAGGAAATTATTTTTTGGTTTCATCACATACATATCAAACATATGAGACAATGTTCGTGCATCTTTTTTTCATTGTGATGTAAATTATTTTTAGTAGAAAAACATGGAAATTTAGGCATGTTTTCAAGTTCATGAACATTTTTCCAATTTCTCTATTATTTTTGGAGATCAAGTTGGTGATGATGTCGGCACATAGTGGGGTTTGACCTGTTAACGTACCGTGAAAAGTCGTACAAAGTGAACGCAAATTTGTGCAAAGTGATTGGAAAATTTGTAGATATATGTGTATGCTTGACCTAACTTGTTGGCATATAGAAACCCGCAGTTGTAAAGTCAAATAAATGAATAAAAGCGAGATGAAAACAGCCTATATAACCAGAGTATCACATGAGCTGACTGGCCGTAAAAATGATAGAAAACAGCATGCAAAGTTGGTAAAAGCGTGCGAAACGTTGGCGGAGTTACATGTATATTTAACCTAAGTCATTGGAATGCCAGCCCCGCAGTTAAATTTCGAAAACATTAAGTAAAAGTCAAGAAAATGCCAGATATATAAGCAGATTATGGCAACTGCAAACCGCAAATCGAAGACAAACTGCTTGCAAAGTTTTGAAAAACGATTGCAAAGTTTGTAGATTCGTTTGGGAATGTTACATATGATATTATATTGACGGGTTCCATAGTCAAAAGTTCGAAAACGTAAAAAAAATATTTCGTAAATTGCCGTTAAAGTAGCGTACTATTATTCGCAGCATGTAGAGGTCATAGGTCAATTCAAGAAGTTACTCGTACAAACGCTATCAGGTTTAAAACAGTGTCAAACATGAAATAGTCGCCAGATCGAGTATATTTCAAATTGCGTAACCAGTAGTGTTGGTAGGTGAAGAGACAAAGTTTAAAGTCAAGCTCAATCGGGCATGGTTAGTTCTTGCATGGGAGACTGCCTGAGAAACCAGCTAGGGAAATTTTTTTTGGTTTCATCACATACATATCAAACATATGAGACAACGTTCGTGCATCTTTTTTTCACTGTAATGTCAATTATTTTCAGTAGAAAAACATGGAAATTTAGGCATGTTTTCAAGTTCATGAACATTTTTCGAATTGCTCTATTATTTTTGGAGATCAAGTTGGCGATGATGTCGGCACATAGTGGGGTTTGACCTGTTAACGTACCGTGAAAAGTCATACAAAGTGAACGCAAAGTTGTGCAAAGTGATTGGAAAGTTTGTAGATATATTTGTATGCTTGACCTAACTTGTTGGCATATAGAAATCCGCAGTTGTAAAGTCAAATAAATGAATAAAAGCGAGATGAAAACAGCCTATATAACCAGAGTATCACATGAGCTGACTGGCCGTAAAAATGATAGAAAACAGCATGCAAAGTTGGTAAAAGCGTGCGAAACGTTGGCGGAGTTACATGTATATTTAACCTAAGTCATTGGAATGCCAGCCCCGCAGTTAAATTTCGAAAACATTAAGTAAAAGTCAAGAAAATGCCAGATATATAAGCAGATTATGGCAACTGCAAACCGCAAATCGAAGACAAACTGCTTGCAAAGTTTTGAAAAACGATTGCAAAGTTTGTAGGTTCGTTTGGGAATGTTACATATGATATTATAATGACGGGTTCCACAGTCAAAAGTTCGAAAACGTAAAAAAAATATTTCGTAAATTGCCGTTAAAGTAGCGTACTATTATTCGCAGCATGTAGAGGTCATAGGTCAATTCAAGAAGTTACTCGTACAAACGCTATCAAGTTTAAAACAGTGTCAAACATGAAATAGTCGCCAATTCAAGTATATTTCAAATTGCGTAACCAGTAGTGTTGGTAGGAGAACAGACAAAGTTTAAACTCAGGCTCAGTCGGGCCTGGTTAGTTCTTGCATGGGAGACTGCCTGAGAAAACCAGCTAGGAAATTATTTTTTGGTTTCATCACATACATATCAAACATATGAGACAATGTTCGTGCATCTTTTTTTCATTGTGATGTAAATTATTTTTAGTAGAAAAACATGGAAATTTAGGCATGTTTTCAAGTTCATGAACATTTTTCCAATTTCTCTATTATTTTTGGAGATCAAGTTGGTGATGATGTCGGCACATAGTTGGGTTTGACCTGTTAACGTACCGTGAAAAGTCGTACAAAGTGAACGCAAAGTTGTGCAATGTGATTGGAAAATTTGTAGATATATTTGTATGCTTGACCTAACTTGTTGGCATATAGAAACCCGCAGTTGTAAAATCAAATAAATGAATAAAAGCGAGATGAAAACAGCCTATATAACCAGAGTATCACATGAGCTGACTGGCCGTAAAAATGATAGAAAACAGCATGCAAAGTTGGTAAAAGCGTGCGAAACGTTGGCGGAGTTACATGTATATTTAACCTAAGTCATTGGAATGCCAGCCCCGCAGTTAAATTTCGAAAACATTAAGTAAAAGTCAAGAAAATGCCAGATATATAAGCAGATTATGGCAACTGCAAACCGCAAATCGAAGACAAACTGCTTGCAAAGTTTTGAAAAACGATTGCAAAGTTTGTAGATTCGTTTGGGAATGTTACATATGATATTATATTGACGGGTTCCATAGTCAAAAGTTCGAAAACGTAAAAAAAATATTTCGTAAATTGCCGTTAAAGTAGCGTACTATTATTCGCAGCATGTAGAGGTCATAGGTCAATTCAAGAAGTTACTCGTACAAACGCTATCAGGTTTAAAACAGTGTCAAACATGAAATAGTCGCCAGATCGAGTATATTTCAAATTGCGTAACCAGTAGTGTTGGTAGGTGAAGAGACAAAGTTTAAAGTCAAGCTCAATCGGGCATGGTTAGTTCTTGCATGGGAGACTGCCTGAGAAACCAGCTAGGGAAATTTTTTTTTGGTTTCATCACATACATATCAAACATATGAGACAACGTTCGTGCATCTTTTTTTCACTGTAATGTCAATTATTTTCAGTAGAAAAACATGGAAATTTAGGCATGTTTTCAAGTTCATGAACATTTTTCGAATTGCTCTATTATTTTTGGAGATCAAGTTGGCGATGATGTCGGCACATAGTGGGGTTTGACCTGTTAACGTACCGTGAAAAGTCGTACAAAGTGAACGCAAAGTTGTGCAAAGTGATTGGAAAGTTTGTAGATATATTTGTATGCTTGACCTAACTTGTTGGCATATAGAAATCCGCAGTTGTAAAGTCAAATAAATGAATAAAAGCGAGATGAAAACAGCCTATATAACCAGAGTATCACATGAGCTGACTGGCCGTAAAAATGATATAAAACAGCATGCAAAGTTGGTAAAAGCGTGCGAAACGTTGGCGGAGTTACATGTATATTTAACCTAAGTCATTGGAATGCCAGCCCCGCAGTTAAATTTCGAAAACATTAAGTAAAAGTCAAGAAAATGCCAGATATATAAGCAGATTATGGCAACTGCAAACCGCAAATCGAAGACAAACTGCTTGCAAAGTTTTGAAAAACGATTGTAAAGTTTGTAGATTAGTTTGGGAATGTTACATATGATATTATATTGACGGGTTCCATAGTCAAAAGTTCGAAAACGTAAAAAAAATATTTCGTAAATTGCCGTTAAAGTAGCGTACTATTATTCGCAGCATGTAGAGGTCATAGGTCAATTCAAGAAGTTACTCGTACAAACGCTATCAGGTTTAAAACAGTGTCAAACATGAAATAGTCGCCAGATCGAGTATATTTCAAATTGCGTAACCAGTAGTGTTGGTAGGTGAAGAGACAAAGTTTAAAGTCAAGCTCAATCGGGCATGGTTAGTTCTTGCATGGGAGACTGCCTGAGAAACCAGCTAGGGAAATTTTTTTTTGGTTTCATCACATACATATCAAACATATGAGACAATGTTCGTGCATCTTTTTTTCACTGTAATGTCAATTATTTTCAGTAGAAAAACATGGAAATTTAGGCATGTTTTCAAGTTCATGAACATTTCACGAATTTCTCTATTATTTTTGGAGATCAAGTTGGCGATGATGTCGGCACATAGTGGGGTTTGTCCTGTTAACGTACCGTGAAAAGTCATACAAAGTGAACGCAAAGTTGTGCAAAGTGATTGGAAAGTTTGTAGATATATTTGTACGCTTGACCTATCTTGTTGGCATATAGAAATCCGCAGTCGTAAAGTCAAATAAATGAATAAAAGCGAGATGAAAACAGCCTATATAAGCAGAGTATCACATGAGCTGACTGGCCGTAAAAATGATAGAAAACAGCATGCAAAGTTGGTAAAAGCGTGCGAAACGTTGTCGGAGTTTCATGTATATATAACCTAAGTCATTGGAATGCCAACCCCGCAGTTAAATTTCGAAAACATTAAGTAAAAGTCAAGAAAAACATTAAGTAAAAGTCAAGAAAATGCCAGATATATAAGCAGATTATGGCATCTGCAAACCGCAAATCGAAGACAAACTGCTTGCAAAGTTTTGAAAAACGATTATGTAGTTTGTAGATTCGTTTGGAATGTTACATATGATATTATATTGACGGGTTCCATAGTCAAAAGTTCGAAAACGTAAACAAATATTTTGTAAATTGCCGTTAAAGTAGCGTGCTATTATTCGCAGCATGTAGAGGTCATAGGTCAATTCAAAAAGTTACTCGTACAAACCCCGCAGTTAAATTTCGAAAACTTTCAGTAAAAGTCAAGAAAATGCCAGATATATAAGCAGATTATGGCAACTGCAAACCGCAAATCGAAGACAAACTGCTTGCAAAGTTTTGAAAAACGATTGCAAAGTTTGTAGGTTCGTATGGGAATGTTACATATGATATTATAATGACGGGTTCCATAGTCAAAAGTTCGAAAACGTAAAAAAAATATTTCGTAAATTGCCGTTAAAGTAGCGTACTATTATTCGCAGCATGTAGAGGTCATAGGTCAATTCAAGAAGTTACTCGTACAAACGCTATCAGGTTTAAAACAGTGTCAAACATGAAATAGTCGCCAGATCGAGTATATTTCAAATTGCGTAACCAGTAGTGTTGGTAGGTGAAGAGACAAAGTTTAAAGTCAAGCTCATTCGGGCATGGTTAGTTCTTGCATGGGAGACTGCCTGAGAAACCAGCTAGGGAAATTTTTTTTTGGTTTCATCACATACATATCAAACATATGAGACAACGTTCGTGCATCTTTTTTTCACTGTAATGTCAATTATTTTCAGTAGAAAAACATGGAAATTTAGGCATGTTTTCAAGTTCATGAACATTTTTCGAATTTCTCTATTATTTTTGGAGATCAAGTTGGCGATGATGTCGGCACATAGTGGGGTTTGACCTGTTAACGTACCGTGAAAAGTCATACAAAGTGAACGCAAAGTTGTGCAAAGTGATTGGAAAGTTTGTAGATATATTTGTATGCTTGACCTAACTTGTTGGCATATAGAAATCCGCAGTTGTAAAGTCAAATAAATGAATAAAAGCGAGATGAAAACAGCCTATATAACCAGAGTATCACATGAGCTGACTGGCCGTAAAAATGATATAAAACAGCATGCAAAGTTGGTAAAAGCGTGCGAAACGTTGGCGGAGTTACATGTATATTTAACCTAAGTCATTGGAATGCCAGCCCCGCAGTTAAATTTCGAAAACATTAAGTAAAAGTCAAGAAAAACATTAAGTAAAAGTCAAGAAAATGCCAGATATATAAGCAGATTATGGCATCTGCAAACCGCAAATCGAAGACAAACTGCTTGCAAAGTTTTGAAAAACGATTGCAAAGTTTGTAGATTCGTTTGGAATGTTACATATGATATTATATTGACGGGTTCCATAGTCAAAAGTTCGAAAACGTAAAAAAAATATTTTGTAAATTGCCGTTAAAGTAGCGTACTATTATTCGCAGCATGTAGAGGTCATAGGTCAATTCAAAAAGTTACTCGTACAAACCCCGCAGTTAAATTTCGAAAAACATTAAGTAAAAGTCAAGAAAATGCCAGATATATAAGCAGATTATGGCAACTGCAAACCGCAAATCGAAGACAAACTGCTTGCAAAGTTTTGAAAAACGATTGCAAAGTTTGTAGGTTCGTATGGGAATGTTACATATGATATTATAATGACGGGTTCCATAGTCAAAAGTTCGAAAACGTAAAAAAAATATTTTGTAAATTGCCGTTAAAGTAGCGTACTATTATTCGCAGCATGTAGAGGTCATAGGTCAATTCAAGAAGTTACTCGTACAAACGCTATCAAGTTTAAAACAGTGTCAAACATGAAATAGTCGCCAATTCAAGTATATTTCAAATTGCGTAACCAGTAGTGTTGGTAGGTGAACAGACAAAGTTTAAAGTCAAGCTCAGTCGGGCCTGGTTAGTTCTTGCATGGGAGACTGCCTGAGAAAACCAGCAAGATTTTTTTTTTTGGTTTCATCACATACATATCAAACATATGAGACAATGTTCGTGCATCTTTTTTTCACTGTGATGTAAATTATTTTTAGTAGAAAAACATGGAAATTTAGGCATGTTTTCAAGTTCATTAAAATTTTTCCAATTTCTCTATTATTTTTGGAGATCAAGTTGGTGATGATGTCGGAACATAGTGGGGTTTGACCTGTTAACGTACCGTGAAAAGTCGTACAAAGTGAACGCAAATTTGTGCAAAGTGATTGGAAAGTTTGTAGATATATTTGTATGCTTGACCTAACTTGTTGGCATAAAGAAACCCGCAGTTGTAAAGTCAAATAAATGAATAAAAGCGAGATGAAAACAGCCTATATAAGCAGAGTATCACATGAGCTGAGTGACCGTAAAAATGATAGAAAACAGCATGCAAAGTTGGTAAAAGCGTGCGAAACGTTGGCGGAGTTACATGTATATTTAACCTAAGTCATTGGAATGCCAACCCCGCAGTTAAATTTCGAAAACATTAAGTAAAAGTCAAGAAAATGCCAGATATATAAGCAGATTATGGCAACTGCAAACCGCAAATCGAAGACAAACTGCTTGCAAAGTTTTGAAAAACGATTGCAAAGTTTGTAGGTTCGTTTGGGAATGTTACATATGATATTATAATGACGGGTTCCATAGTCAAAAGTTCGAAAACGTAAAAAAAATATTTCGTAAATTGCCGTTAAAGTAGCGTACTATTATTCGCAGCATGTAGAGGTCATAGGTCAATTCAAGAAGTTACTCGTACAAACGCTATCAAGTTTAAAACAGTGTCAAACATGAAATAGTCGCCAATTCAAGTATATTTCAAGTTGCGTAAGCAGTAGTGTGGGAAGGTGGAGAGACAAAGTTTAAAGTCAAGCTCAGTCGGGCCTGGTTAGTTCTTACATGGAAGACTGCCTGAGAAAACCAGCTAGGAAATTATTTTTTGGTTTCATCACATACATATCAAACATATGAGACAATGTTCGTGCATCTTTTTTTCATTGTGATGTAAATTATTTTTAGTAGAAAAACATGGAAATTTAGGCATGTTTTCAAGTTCATGAACATTTTTCCAATTTCTCTATTATTTTTGGAGATCAAGTTGGTGATGATGTCGGCACATAGTGGGGTTTGACCTGTTAACGTACCGTGAAAAGTCGTACAAAGAGAACGCAAAGTTGTGCAAAGTGATTGGAAAGTTTGTAGATATATTTGTATGCTTGACCTAACTTGTTGGCATATAGAAACCCGCAGTTGTAAAGTCAAATAAATGAATAAAAGCGAGATGAAAACAGCCTATATAACCAGAGTAGCACATGAGCTGACTGGCCGTAAAAATGATAGAAAACAGCATGCAAAGTTGGTAAAAGCGTGCGAAACGTTGGCGGAGTTACATGTATATTTAACCTAAGTCATTGGAATGCCAGCCCCGCATTTAAATTTCGAAAACATTAAGTAAAAGTCAAGAAAATGCCAGATATATAAGCAGATTATGGCAACTGCAAACCGCAAATCGAAGACAAACTGCTTGCAAAGTTTTGAAAAACGATTGCAAAGTTTGTAGATTCGTTTGGGAATGTTACATATGATATTATATTGACGGGTTCCATAGACAAAAGTTCGAAAACGTAAAAAAAATATTTCGTAAATTGCCGTTAAAGTAGCGTACTATTATTCGCAGCATGTAGAGGTCATAGGTCAATTCAAGAAGTTACTCGTACAAACGCTATCAGGTTTAAAACAGTGTCAAACATGAAATAGTCGCCAGATCGAGTATATTTCAAATTGCGTAACCAGTAGTGTTGGTAGGTGAAGAGACAAAGTTTAAAGTCAAGCTCAATCGGGCATGGTTAGTTCTTGCATGGGAGACTGCCTGAGAAACCAGCTAGGGAAATTTTTTTTGGTTTCATCACATACATATCAAACATATGAGACTACGTTCGTGCATCTTTTTTTCACTGTAATGTCAATTATTTTCAGTAGAAAAACATGGAAATTTAGGCATGTTTTCAAGTTCATGAACATTTTTCGAATTTCTCTATTATTTTTGGAGATCAAGTTGGCGATGATGTCGGCACATAGTGGGGTTTGACCTGTTAACGTACCGTGAAAAGTCATACAAAGTGAACGCAAAGTTGTGCAAAGTGATTGGAAAGTTTGTAGATATATTTGTATGCTTGACCTAACTTGTTGGCATATAGAAATCCGCAGTTGTAAAGTCAAATAAATGAATAAAAGCGAGATGAAAACAGCCTATATAAGCAGAGTATCACATGAGCTGACTGGCCGTAAAAATGATAGAAAACAGCATGCAAATTTGGTAAAAGTGTTCGAAACTTTGGCGGAGTTACATGTATATTTAACCTAAGTCATTGGAATGCCAACCCCGCAGTTAAATTTCAAAAACATTAAGTAAAAGTCAAGAAAAACATTAAGTAAAAGTCAAGAAAATGCCAGATATATAAGCAGATTATGGCATCTGCAAACCGCAAATCGAAGACAAACTGCTTGCAAAGTTTTGAAAAACGATTGCAAAGTTTGTAGATTCGTTTGGAATGTTACATATGATATTATATTGACGGGTTCCATAGTCAAAAGTTCGAAAACGTAAAAAAAATATTTTGTAAATTGCCGTTAAAGTAGCGTACTATTATTCGCAGCATGTAGAGGTCATAGGTCAATTCAAAAAGTTACTCGTACAAACCCCGCAGTTAAATTTCGAAAAACATTAAGTAAAAGTCAAGAAAATGCCAGATATATAAGCAGATTATGGCAACTGCAAACCGCAAATCGAAGACAAACTGCTTGCAAAGTTTTGAAAAACGATTGCAAAGTTTGTAGGTTCGTATGGGAATGTTACATATGATATTATAATGACGGGTTCCATAGTCAAAAGTTCGAAAACGTAAAAAAAATATTTCGTAAAATGCCGTTAAAGTAGCGTACTATTATTCGCAGCATGTAGAGGTCATAGGTCAATTCAAGAAGTTACTCGTACAAGCGCTATCAAGTTTAAAACAGTGTCAAACATGAAATAGTCGCCAATTCAAGTATATTTCAAATTGCGTAACCAGTAGTGTTGGTAGGTGAACAGACAAAGTTTAAAGTCAAGCTCAGTCGGGCCTGGTTAGTTCTTGCATGGGAGACTGCCTGAGAAAACCAGCAAGATTTTTTTTTTGGTTTCATCACATACATATCAAACATATGAGACAATGTTCGTGCATCTTTTTTTCACTGTGATGTAAATTAGTTTTAGTAGAAAAACATGGAAATTTAGGCATGTTTTCAAGTTCATTAAAATTTTTCCAATTTCTCTATTATTTTTGGAGATCAAGTTGGTGATGATGTCGGAACATAGTGGGGTTTGACCTGTTAACGTACCGTGAAAAGTCGTACAAAGTGAACGCAAATTTGTGCAAAGTGATTGGAAAGTTTGTAGATATATTTGTATGCTTGACCTAACTTGTTGGCATATAGAAACCCGCAGTTGTAAAGTCAAATAAATGAATAAAAGCGAGATGAAAACAGCCTATATAAGCAGAGTATCACATGAGCTGAGTGACCGTAAAAATGATAGAAAACAGCATGCAAAGTTGGTAAAAGCGTGCGAAACGTTGGCGGAGTTACATGTATATTTAACCTAAGTCATTGGAATGCCAACCCCGCAGTTAAATTTCGAAAACATTAAGTAAAAGTCAAGAAAATGCCAGATATATAAGCAGATTATGGCAACTGCAAACCGCAAATCGAAGACAAACTGCTTGCAAAGTTTTGAAAAACGATTGCAAAGTTTGTAGGTTCGTTTGGGAATGTTACATATGATATTATAATGACGGGTTCCATAGTCAAAAGTTCGAAAACGTAAAAAAAATATTTCGTAAATTGCCGTTAAAGTAGCGTACTATTATTCGCAGCATGTAGAGGTCATAGGTCAATTCAAAAAGTTACTCGTACAAACCCCGCAGTTAAATTTCGAAAAACATTAAGTAAAAGTCAAGAAAATGCCAGATATATAAGCAGATTATGGCAACTGCAAACCGCAAATCGAAGACAAACTGCTTGCAAAGTTTTGAAAAACGATTGCAAAGTTTGTCGGTTCGTATGGGAATGTTACATATGATATTATAATGACGGGTTCCATAGTCAAAAGTTCGAAAACGTAAAAAAAATATTTCGTAAAATGCCGTTAAAGTAGCGTACTATTATTCGCAGCATGTAGAGGTCATAGGTCAATTCAAGAAGTTACTCGTACAAACGCTATCAAGTTTAAAACAGTGTCAAACATGAAATAGACGCCAACTCGAGTATATTTCAAATTGCGTAACCAGTAGTGTTGGTAGGTGATGAGACAAAGTTTAAAGTCAAGCTCAATCGGGCATGGTTAGTTCTTGCATGGGAGACTGCCTGAGAAAACCAGCTAGGAAATTTTTTTGGTTTCATCACATACATATCAAACATATGAGACAACGTTCGTGCATCTTTTTTTCACTATAATGTCAATTATTTTCAGTAGAAAACAATGGAAATTTAGGCATGTTTTCAAGTTCATGAACATTTTTCCAATTTCTCTTTTGTTTTTGGAGATCAAGTTGGCGATGATGTCGGCACATAGTGGGGTTTGACCTGTTAACGTACCGTGAAAAGTCATACAAAGTGAACGCAAAGTTGTGCAAAGTGATTGGAAAGTTTGTAGATATATTTGTATGCTTGACCTAACTTGTTGGCATATAGAAATCCGCAGTTGTAAAGTCAAATAAATGAATAAAAGCGAGATGAAAACAGCCTATATAAGCAGAGTATCACATGAGCTGACTGGCCGGAAAAATGATAGAAAACAGCATGCAAAGTTGGTAAAAGCGTGCGAAACGTTGGCGGAGTTACATGTATATTTAACCTAAGTCATTGGAATGCCAACCCCGCAGTTAAATTTCGAAAACATTAAGTAAAAGTCAAGAAAATGCCAGATATATAAGCAGATTATGGCAACTGCAAACCGCAAATCGAAGACAAACTGCTTGCAAAGTTTTGAAAAACGATTGCAAAGTTTGTAGGTTCGTTTGGGAATGTTACATATGATATTATAATGACGGGTTCCATAGTCAAAAGTTCGAAAACGTAAAAAAAATATTTCGTAAATTGCCGTTAAAGTAGCGTACTATTATTCGCAGCATGTAGAGGTCATAGGTCAATTCAAGAAGTTACTCGTACAAACGCTATCAAGTTTAAAACAGTGTCAAACATGAAATAGTCGCCAATTCAAGTATATTTCAAGTTGCGTAAGCAGTAGTGTGGGTAGGTGGAGAGACAAAGTTTAAAGTCAAGCTCAATCGGCATGGTTAGTTCTTGCATGGGAGACTGCCTGAGAAAACCAGCTAGGGAAATTTTTTTTGTTTCATCACATACATATCAAACATATGAGACAACGTTCGTGCATCTTTTTTTCACTGTAATGTCAATTATTTTCAGTAGAAAAACATGGAAATTTAGGCATGTTTTCAAGTTCATGAACATTTTTCGAATTTCTCTATTATTTTTGGAGATCAAGTTGGCGATGATGTCGGCACATAGTGGGGTTTGACCTGTTAACGTACCGTGAAAAGTCATACAAAGTGAACGCAAAGTTGTGCAAAGTGATTGGAAAGTTTGTAGATATATTTGTATGCTTGACCTAACTTGTTGGCATATAGAAATCCGCAGTTGTAAAGTCAAATAAATGAATAAAAGCGAGATGAAAACAGCCTATATAAGCAGAGTATCACATGAGCTGACTGGCCGTAAAAATGATAGAAAACAGCATGCAAATTTGGTAAAAGTGTTCGAAACTTTGGCGGAGTTACATGTATATTTAACCTAAGTCATTGGAATGCCAACCCCGCAGTTAAATTTCGAAAACATTAAGTAAAAGTCAAGAAAAACATTAAGTAAAAGTCAAGAAAATGCCAGATATATAAGCAGATTATGGCATCTGCAAACCGCAAATCGAAGACAAACTGCTTGCAAAGTTTTGAAAAACGATTGCAAAGTTTGTAGATTCGTTTGGAATGTTACATATGATATTATATTGACGGGTTCCATAGTCAAAAGTTCGAAAACGTAAAAAAATATGTTGTAAATTGCCGTTAAAGTAGCGTACTATTATTCGCAGCATGTAGAGGTCATAGGTCAATTCAAAAAGTTACTCGTACAAACCCCGCAGTTAAATTTCGAAAACATTAAGTAAAAGTCAAGAAAATGCCAGATATATAAGCAGATTATGGCAACTGCAAACCGCAAATCGAAGACAAACTGCTTGCAAAGTTTTGAAAAACGATTGCAAAGTTTGTAGATTCGTTTGGGAATGTTACATATGATATTATATTGACGGGTTCCACAGTCAAAAGTTCGAAAACGTAAAAAAAATATTTCGTAAATTGCCGTTAAAGTAGCGTACTGTTATTCGCAGCATGTAGAGGTCATAGGTCAATTCAAGAAGTTGCTCGTACAAACGCTATCAAGTTTAAAACAGTGTCAAACATGAAATAGTCGCCAATTCAAGTATATTTCAAATTGCGTAAGCAGTAGTGTTGGTAGGTGAAGAGACAAAGTTTAAAGTCAAGCTCAGTCGGGCATGGTTAGTTCTTGCATGGGAGACTGCCTGAGAAAACCAGCTAGGGAATATTCTTTTGCTTTCATTACATATATATCACACATATGAGACAACGTTCGTGCATCTTTTTTTCACTGTAATGTCAATTATTTTTAGTAGAAAAACATGGAAATTTAGGCACGTTTTCAAGTTCATGAACATTTTTCCAATTTCTCTGTTATTTTTGGCAATCAAGTTGGTGATGATGTCGGCACATAGTGGGGTTTGACCTGTTAACGTACCGTGAAAAGTCGTACAAAGTGAACGCAAAGTTGTGCAAAGTGATTGGAAAGTTTGTAGATATATTTGTATGCTTGACCTAACTTGTTGGCATATAGAAACCCGCAGTTGTAAAGTCAAATAAATGAATAAAAGCGAGATGAAAACAGCCTATATAACCAGAGTATCACATGAGCTGACTGGCCGTAAAAATGATAGAAAACAGCATGCAAAGTTGGTAAAAGCGTGCGAAACGTTGGCGGAGTTACATGTATATTTAACCTAAGTCATTGGAATGCCAGCCCCGCAGTTAAATTTCGAAAACATTAAGTAAAAGTCAAGAAAATGCCAGATATATAAGCAGATTATGGCAACTGCAAACCGCAAATCGAAGACAAACTGCTTGCAAAGTTTTGAAAAACGATTGCAAAGTTTGTAGATTCGTTTGGGAATGTTACATATGATATTATATTGACGGGTTCCATAGTCAAAAGTTCGAAAACGTAAAAAAAATATTTCGTAAATTGCCGTTAAAGTAGCGTACTATTATTCGCAGCATGTAGAGGTCATAGGTCAATTCAAGAAGTTACTCGTACAAACGCTATCAGGTTTAAAACAGTGTCAAACATGAAATAGTCGCCAGATCGAGTATATTTCAAATTGCGTAACCAGTAGTGTTGGTAGGTGAAGAGACAAAGTTTAAAGTCAAGCTCAATCGGGCATGGTTAGTTCTTGCATGGGAGACTGCCTGAGAAACCAGCTAGGGAAATTTTTTTTGGTTTCATCACATACATATCAAACATATGAGACAACGTTCGTGCATCTTTTTTTCACTGTAATGTCAATTATTTTCAGTAGAAAAACATGGAAATTTAGGCGTGTTTTCAAGTTCATGAACATTTTTCCAATTTCTCTATTATTTTTGGAGATCAAGTTGGTGATGATGTCGGCACATAGTGGGGTTTGACCTGTTAACGTACCGTGAAAAGTCGTACAAAGTGAACGCAAAGTTGTGCAAAGTGATTGGAAAATTTGTAGATATATTTGTATGCTTGACCTAACTTGTTGGCATATAGAAACCCGCAGTTGTAAAGTAAAATAAATGAATAAAAGCGAGATGAAAACAGCCTATATAACCAGAGTATCACATGAGCTGACTGGCCGTAAAAATGATAGAAAACAGCATGCAAAGTTGGTAAAAGCGTGCGAAACGTTGGCGGAGTTACATGTATATTTAACCTAAGTCATTGGAATGCCAGCCCCGCAGTTAAATTTCGAAAACATTAAGTAAAAGTCAAGAAAATGCCAGATATATAAGCAGATTATGGCAACTGCAAACCGCAAATCGAAGACAAACTGCTTGCAAAGTTTTGAAAAACGATTGCAAAGTTTGTAGATTCGTTTGGGAATGTTACATATGATATTATTTTGACGGGTTCCATAGTCAAAAGTTCGAAAACGTAAAAAAAATATTTCGTAAATTGCCGTTAAAGTAGCGTACTATTATTCGCAGCATGTAGAGGTCATAGGTCAATTCAAGAAGTTACTCTTACAAACGCTATCAGGTTTAAAACAGTGTCAAACATGAAATAGACGCCAACTCGAGTATATTTCAAATTGCGTAACCAGTAGTGTTGGTAGGTGAGGAGACAAAGTTTAAAGTCAAGCTCAATCGGGCATGGTTAGTTCTTGTATGGGAGACTGCCTGAGAAAACCAGCTAGGAAATTTTTTTGGTTTCATCACATACATATCAAACATATGAGACAACGTTCGTGCATCTTTTTTTCACTGTAATGTCAATTATTTTCAGTAGAAAACAATGGAAATTTAGGCATGTTTTCAAGTTCATGAACATTTTTCCAATTTCTCTATTATTTTTGGAGATCAAGTTGGCGATGATGTCGGCACATAGTGGGGTTTGACCTGTTAACGTACCGTGAAAAGTCATACAAAGTGAACGCAAAGTTGTGCAAAGTGATTGGAAAGTTTGTAGATATATTTGTATGCTTGACCTAACTTGTTGGCATATAGAAATCCGCAGTTGTAAAGTCAAATAAATGAATAAAAGCGAGATGAAAACAGCCTATATAAGCAGAGTATCACATGAGCTGACTGGCCGTAAAAATGATAGAAAACAGCATGCAAATTTGGTAAAAGTGTTCGAAACTTTGGCGGAGTTACATGTATATTTAACCTAAGTCATTGGAATGCCAACCCCGCAGTTAAATTTCGAAAACATTAAGTAAAAGTCAAGAAAAACATTAAGTAAAAGTCAAGAAAATGCCAGATATATAAGCAGATTATGGCATCTGCAAACCGCAAATCGAAGACAAACTGCTTGCAAAGTTTTGAAAAACGATTGCAAAGTTTGTAGATTCGTTTGGAATGTTACATATGATATTATATTGACGGGTTCCATAGTCAAAAGTTCGAAAACGTAAAAAAATATTTTGTAAATTGCCGTTAAAGTAGCGTACTATTATTCGCAGCATGTAGAGGTCATAGGTCAATTCAAAAAGTTACTCGTACAAACCCCGCAGTTAAATTTCGAAAACATTAAGTAAAAGTCAAGAAAATGCCAGATATATAAGCAGATTATGGCATCTGCAAACCGCAAATCGAAGACAAACTGCCTGCAAAGTTTTGAAAAACGATTGCAAAGTTTGTAGATTCGTTTGGAATGTTACATATGATATTATATTGACGGGTTCCATAGTCAAAAGTTCGAAAACGTAAAAAAAATATTTCGTAAATTGCCGTTAAAGTAGCGTACTATTATTCGCAGCATGTAGAGGTCATAGGTCAATTCAAAAAGTTACTCGTACAAACCCCGCAGTTAAATTTCGAAAACTTTCAGTAAAAGTCAAGAAAATGCCAGATATATAAGCAGATTATGGCAACTGCAAACCGTAAATCGAAGACAAACTGCTTGCAAAGTTTTGAAAAACGATTGCAATGTTTGTAGATTTGTTTGGGAGTGTTACATATGATATTATATTGACGGGTTCCATAGTCAAAAGTTCGAAAACGTAAAAAAAATATTTCGTAAATTGCCGTTAAAGTAGCGTACTATTATTCGCAGCATGTAGAGGTCATAGGTCAATTCAAGAAGTTACTCGTACAAACGCTATCAAGTTTAAAACAGTGTCAAACATGAAATAGACGCCAACTCGAGTATATTTCAAATTGCGTAACCAGTAGTGTTGGTAGGTGATGAGACAAAGTTTAAAGTCAAGCTCAATCGGGCATGGTTAGTTCTTGCATGGGAGACTGCCTGAGAAAACCAGCTAGGAAATTTTTTTGGTTTCATCACATACATATCAAACATATGAGACAACGTTCGTGCATCTTTTTTTCACTATAATGTCAATTATTTTCAGTAGAAAACAATGGAAATTTAGGCATGTTTTCAAGTTCATGAACATTTTTCCAATTTCTCTTTTGTTTTTGGAGATCAAGTTGGCGATGATGTCGGCACATAGTGGGGTTTGACCTGTTAACGTACCGTGAAAAGTCATACAAAGTGAACGCAAAGTTGTGCAAAGTGATTGGAAAGTTTGTAGATATATTTGTATGCTTGACCTAACTTGTTGGCATATAGAAATCCGCAGTTGTAAAGTCAAATAAATGAATAAAAGCGAGATGAAAACAGCCTATATAAGCAGAGTATCACATGAGCTGACTGGCCGGAAAAATGATAGAAAACAGCATGCAAAGTTGGTAAAAGCGTGCGAAACGTTGGCGGAGTTACATGTATATTTAACCTAAGTCATTGGAATGCCAACCCCGCAGTTAAATTTCGAAAACATTAAGTAAAAGTCAAGAAAATGCCAGATATATAAGCAGATTATGGCAACTGCAAACCGCAAATCGAAGACAAACTGCTTGCAAAGTTTTGAAAAACGATTGCAAAGTTTGTAGGTTCGTTTGGGAATGTTACATATGATATTATAATGACGGGTTCCATAGTCAAAAGTTCGAAAACGTAAAAAAAATATTTCGTAAATTGCCGTTAAAGTAGCGTACTATTATTCGCAGCATGTAGAGGTCATAGGTCAATTCAAGAAGTTACTCTTACAAACGCTATCAGGTTTAAAACAGTGTCAAACATGAAATAGACGCCAACTCGAGTATATTTCAAATTGCGTAACCAGTAGTGTTGGTAGGTGAGGAGACAAAGTTTAAAGTCAAGCTCAATCGGGCATGGTTAGTTCTTGCATGGGAGACTGCCTGAGAAAACCAGCTAGGAAATTTTTTTTTAGTTTCATCACATACATATCAAACATATGAGACAATGTTCGTGCATCTTTTTTCACTGTGATGTAAATTATTTTTAGTAGAAAACAATGGAAATTTAGGCATGTTTTCAAGTTCATGAACATTTTTCCAATTTCTCTGTTATTTTTGGCAATCAAGTTGGTGATGATGTCGGCACATAGTGGGGTTTGACCTGTTAACGTACCGTGAAAAGTCGTACAAAGTGAACGCAAAGTTGTGCAAAGTGATTGGAAAGTTTGTAGATATATTTGTATGCTTGACCTAACTTGTTGGCATATAGAAACCCGCAGTTGTAAAGTCAAATAAATGAATAAAAGCGAGATGAAAACAGCCTATATAAGCAGAGTATCACATGAGCTGACTGGCCGTAAAAATGATAGAAAACAGCATGCAAAGTTGGTAAAAGCGTGCGAAACGTTGGCGGAGTTACATGTATATTTAACCTAAGTCATTGGAATGCCAGCCCCGCAGTTAAATTTCGAAAACATTAAGTAAAAGTCAAGAAAATGCCAGATATATAAGCAGATT
This sequence comes from Saccoglossus kowalevskii, assembly GCF_978046115.1. Taxonomy (NCBI): domain Eukaryota; kingdom Metazoa; phylum Hemichordata; class Enteropneusta; family Harrimaniidae; genus Saccoglossus; species Saccoglossus kowalevskii. Next base: position 4,648,158 of record NC_140643.1, on the reverse strand, counting down.
ATGGCAACTGCAAACCGCAAATCGAAGACAAACTGCTTGCAAAGTTTTGAAAAACGATTGCAAAGTTTGTAGATTCGTTTGGGAATGTTACATATGATATTATATTGACGGGTTCCATAGTCAAAAGTTCGAAAACGTAAAAAAAATATTTCGTAAATTGCCGTTAAAGTAGCGTACTATTATTCGCAGCATGTAGAGGTCATAGGTCAATTCAAGAAGTTACTCGTACAAACGCTATCAGGTTTAAAACAGTGTCAAACATGAAATAGTCGCCAGATCGAGTATATTTCAAATTGCGTAACCAGTAGTGTTGGTAGGTGAAGAGACAAAGTTTAAAGTCAAGCTCAATCGGGCATGGTTAGTTCTTGCATGGGAGACTGCCTGAGAAACCAGCTAGGGAAATTTTTTTTGGTTTCATCACATACATATCAAACATATGAGACAACGTTCGTGCATCTTTTTTTCACTGTAATGTCAATTATTTTCAGTAGAAAAACATGGAAATTTAGGCGTGTTTTCAAGTTCATGAACATTTTTCCAATTTCTCTATTATTTTTGGAGATCAAGTTGGTGATGATGTCGGCACATAGTGGGGTTTGACCTGTTAACGTACCGTGAAAAGTCGTACAAAGTGAACGCAAAGTTGTGCAAAGTGATTGGAAAATTTGTAGATATATTTGTATGCTTGACCTAACTTGTTGGCATATAGAAACCCGCAGTTGTAAAGTAAAATAAATGAATAAAAGCGAGATGAAAACAGCCTATATAACCAGAGTATCACATGAGCTGACTGGCCGTAAAAATGATAGAAAACAGCATGCAAAGTTGGTAAAAGCGTGCGAAACGTTGGCGGAGTTACATGTATATTTAACCTAAGTCATTGGAATGCCAGCCCCGCAGTTAAATTTCGAAAACATTAAGTAAAAGTCAAGAAAATGCCAGATATATAAGCAGATTATGGCAACTGCAAACCGCAAATCGAAGACAAACTGCTTGCAAAGTTTTGAAAAACGATTGCAAAGTTTGTAGATTCGTTTGGGAATGTTACATATGATATTATTTTGACGGGTTCCATAGTCAAAAGTTCGAAAACGTAAAAAAAATATTTCGTAAATTGCCGTTAAAGTAGCGTACTATTATTCGCAGCATGTAGAGGTCATAGGTCAATTCAAGAAGTTACTCTTACAAACGCTATCAGGTTTAAAACAGTGTCAAACATGAAATAGACGCCAACTCGAGTATATTTCTAATTGCGTAACCAGTAGTGTTGGTAGGTGAGGAGACAAAGTTTAAAGTCAAGCTCAATCGGGCATGGTTAGTTCTTGCATGGGAGACTGCCTGAGAAAACCAGCTAGGAAATTTTTTTGGTTTCATCACATACATATCAAACATATGAGACAACGTTCGTGCATCTTTTTTTCACTGTAATGTCAATTATTTTCAGTAGAAAACAATGGAAATTTAGGCATGTTTTCAAGTTCATGAACATTTTTCCAATTTCTCTATTATTTTTGGAGATCAAGTTGGCGATGATGTCGGCACATAGTGGGGTTTGACCTGTTAACGTACCGTGAAAAGTCATACAAAGTGAACGCAAAGTTGTGCAAAGTGATTGGAAAGTTTGTAGATATATTTGTATGCTTGACCTAACTTGTTGGCATATAGAAATCCGCAGTTGTAAAGTCAAATAAATGAATAAAAGCGAGATGAAAACAGCCTATATAAGCAGAGTATCACATGAGCTGACTGGCCGTAAAAATGATAGAAAACAGCATGCAAATTTGGTAAAAGTGTTCGAAACTTTGGCAGAGTTACATGTATATTTAACCTAAGTCATTGGAATGCCAACCCCGCAGTTAAATTTCGAAAACATTAAGTAAAAGTCAAGAAAAACATTAAGTAAAAGTCAAGAAAATGCCAGATATATAAGCAGATTATGGCATCTGCAAACCGCAAATCGAAGACAAACTGCTTGCAAAGTTTTGAAAAACGATTGCAAAGTTTGTAGATTCGTTTGGAATGTTACATATGATATTATATTGACGGGTTCCATAGTCAAAAGTTCGAAAACGTAAAAAAATATTTTGTAAATTGCCGTTAAAGTAGCGTACTATTATTCGCAGCATGTAGAGGTCATAGGTCAATTCAAAAAGTTACTCGTACAAACCCCGCAGTTAAATTTCGAAAACATTAAGTAAAAGTCAAGAAAATGCCAGATATATAAGCAGATTATGGCAACTGCAAACCGCAAATCGAAGACAAACTGCTTGCAAAGTTTTGAAAAACGATTGCAAAGTTTGTAGATTCGTTTGGGAATGTTACATATGATATTATATTGACGGGTTCCACAGTCAAAAGTTCGAAAACGTAAAAAAATATTTCGTAAATTGCCGTTAAAGTAGCGTACTGTTATTCGCAGCATGTAGAGGTCATAGGTCAATTCAAGAAGTTACTCGTACAAACGCTATCAAGTTTAAAACAGTGTCAAACATGAAATAGTCGCCAATTCAAGTATATTTCAAATTGCGTAAGCAGTAGTGTTGGTAGGTGAAGAGACAAAGTTTAAAGTCAAGCTCAGTCGGGCATGGTTAGTTCTTGCATGGGAGACTGCCTGAGAAAACCAGCTAGGGAATATTCTTTTGCTTTCATTACATATATATCACACATATGAGACAACGTTCGTGCATCTTTTTTTCACTGTAATGTCAATTATTTTTAGTAGAAAAACATGGAAATTTAGGCACGTTTTCAAGTTCATGAACATTTTTCCAATTTCTCTGTTATTTTTGGCAATCAAGTTGGTGATGATGTCGGCACATAGTGGGGTTTGACCTGTTAACGTACCGTGAAAAGTCGTACAAAGTGAACGCAAAGTTGTGCAAAGTGATTGGAAAGTTTGTAGATATATTTGTATGCTTGACCTAACTTGTTGGCATATAGAAACCCGCAGTTGTAAAGTCAAATAAATGAATAAAAGCGAGATGAAAACAGCCTATATAACCAGAGTATCACATGAGCTGACTGGCCGTAAAAATGATAGAAAACAGCATGCAAAGTTGGTAAAAGCGTGCGAAACGTTGGCGGAGTTACATGTATATTTAACCTAAGTCATTGGAATGCCAGCCCCGCAGTTAAATTTCGAAAACATTAAGTAAAAGTCAAGAAAATGCCAGATATATAAGCAGATTATGGCAACTGCAAACCGCAAATCGAAGACAAACTGCTTGCAAAGTTTTGAAAAACGATTGCAAAGTTTGTAGATTCGTTTGGGAATGTTACATATGATATTATATTGACGGGTTCCATAGTCAAAAGTTCGAAAACGTAAAAAAAATATTTCGTAAATTGCCGTTAAAGTAGCGTACTATTATTCGCAGCATGTAGAGGTCATAGGTCAATTCAAGAAGTTACTCGTACAAACGCTATCAGGTTTAAAACAGTGTCAAACATGAAATAGTCGCCAGATCGAGTATATTTCAAATTGCGTAACCAGTAGTGTTGGTAGGTGAGGAGACAAAGTTTAAAGTCAAGCTCAATCGGGCATGGTTAGTTCTTGCATGGGAGACTGCCTGAGAAAACCAGCTAGGAAATTTTTTTGGTTTCATCACATACATATCAAACATATGAGACAATGTTCGTGCATCTTTTTTTCATTGTGATGTAAATTATTTTTAGTAGAAAAACATGGAAATTTAGGCATGTTTTCAAGTTCATGAACATTTTTCCAATTTCTCTATTATTTTTGGAGATCAAGTTGGTGATGATGTCGGCACATAGTGGGGTTTGACCTGTTAACGTACCGTGAAAAGTCGTACAAAGTGAACGCAAAGTTGTGCAAAGTGATTGGAAAGTTTGTAGATATATTTGTATGCTTGACCTAACTTGTTGGCATATAGAAACCCGCAGTTGTAAAGTCAAATAAATGAATAAAAGCGAGATGAAAACAGCCTATATAAGCAGAGTATCACATGAGCTGACTGGCCGTAAAAATGATAGAAAACAGCATGCAAAGTTGGTAAAAGCGTGCGAAACGTTGTCGGAGTTTCATGTATATATAACCTAAGTCATTGGAATGCCAACCTCGCAGTTAAATTTCGAAAACATTAAGTAAAAGTCAAGAAAAACATTAAGTAAAAGTCAAGAAAATGCCAGATATATAAGCAGATTATGGCATCTGCAAACCGCAAATCGAAGACAAACTGCCTGCAAAGTTTTGAAAAACGATTGCAAAGTTTGTAGATTCGTTTGGAATGTTACATATGATATTATATTGACGGGTTCCATAGTCAAAAGTTCGAAAACGTAAAAAAAATATTTCGTAAATTGCCGTTAAAGTAGCGTACTATTATTCGCAGCATGTAGAGGTCATAGGTCAATTCAAAAAGTTACTCGTACAAACCCCGCAGTTAAATTTCGAAAACTTTCAGTAAAAGTCAAGAAAATGCCAGATATATAAGCAGATTATGGCAACTGCAAACCGTAAATCGAAGACAAACTGCTTGCAAAGTTTTGAAAAACGATTGCAATGTTTGTAGATTTGTTTGGGAGTGTTACATATGATATTATATTGACGGGTTCCATAGTCAAAAGTTCGAAAACGTAAAAAAAATATTTCGTAAATTGCCGTTAAAGTAGCGTACTATTATTCGCAGCATGTAGAGGTCATAGGTCAATTCAAGAAGTTACTCTTACAAACGCTATCAGGTTTAAAACAGTGTCAAACATGAAATAGACGCCAACTCGAGTATATTTCAAATTGCGTAACCAGTAGTGTTGGTAGGTGGGGAGACAAAGTTTAAAGTCAAGCTCAATCGGGCATGGTTAGTTCTTGCATGGGAGACTGCCTGAGAAAACCAGCTAGGAAATTTTTTTTTAGTTTCATCACATACATATCAAACATATGAGACAATGTTCGTGCATCTTTTTTCACTGTGATGTAAATTATTTTTAGTAGAAAACAATGGAAATTTAGGCATGTTTTCAAGTTCATGAACATTTTTCCAATTTCTCTGTTATTTTTGGCAATCAAGTTGGTGATGATGTCGGCACATAGTGGGGTCTGACCTGTTAACGTACCGTGAAAAGTCGTACAAAGTGAACGCAAAGTTGTGCAAAGTGATTGGAAAGTTTGTAGATATATTTGTATGCTTGACCTAACTTGTTGGCATATAGAAACCCGCAGTTGTAAAGTCAAATAAATGAATAAAAGCGAGATGAAAACAGCCTATATAAGCAGAGTATCACATGAGCTGAGTGACCGTAAAAATGATAGAAAACAGCATGCAAAGTTGGTAAAAGCGTGCGAAACGTTGGCGGAGTTACATGTATATTTAACCTAAGTCATTGGAATGCCAACCCCGCAGTTAAATTTCGAAAACATTAAGTAAAAGTCAAGAAAATGCCAGATATATAAGCAGATTATGGCAACTGCAAACCGCAAATCGAAGACAAACTGCTTGCAAAGTTTTGAAAAACGATTGCAAAGTTTGTAGATTCGTTTGGGAATGTTACATATGATATTATTTTGACGGGTTCCATAGTCAAAAGTTCGAAAACGTAAAAAAAATATTTCGTAAATTGCCGTTAAAGTAGCGTACTATTATTCGCAGCATGTAGAGGTCATAGGTCAATTCAAGAAGTTACTCTTACAAACGCTATCAGGTTTAAAACAGTGTCAAACATGAAATAGACGCCAACTCGAGTATATTTCAAATTGCGTAACCAGTAGTGTTGGTAGGTGAGGAGACAAAGTTTAAAGTCAAGCTCAATCGGGCATGGTTAGTTCTTGCATGGGAGACTGCCTGAGAAAACCAGCTAGGAAATTTTTTTGGTTTCATCACATACATATCAAACATATGAGACAACGTTCGTGCATCTTTTTTTCACTGTAATGTCAATTATTTTCAGTAGAAAACAATGGAAATTTAGGCATGTTTTCAAGTTCATGAACATTTTTCCAATTTCTCTATTATTTTTGGAGATCAAGTTGGCGATGATGTCGGCACATAGTGGGGTTTGACCTGTTAACGTACCGTGAAAAGTCGTACAAAGTGAACGCAAAGTTGTGCAAAGTGATTGGAAAGTTTGTAGATATATTTGTATGCTTGACCTAACTTGTTGGCATATAGAAACCCGCAGTTGTAAAGTCAAATAAATGAATAAAAGCGAGATGAAAACAGCCTATATAAGCAGAGTATCACATGAGCTGAGTGACCGTAAAAATGATAGAAAACAGCATGCAAAGTTGGTAAAAGCGTGCGAAACGTTGGCGGAGTTACATGTATATTTAACCTAAGTCATTGGAATGCCAACCCCGCAGTTAAATTTCGAAAACATTAAGTAAAAGTCAAGAAAATGCCAGATATATAAGCAGATTATGGCAACTGCAAACCGCAAATCGAAGACAAACTGCTTGCAAAGTTTTGAAAAACGATTGCAAAGTTTGTAGATTCGTTTGGGAATGTTACATATGATATTATTTTGACGGGTTCCATAGTCAAAAGTTCGAAAACGTAAAAAAAATATTTCGTAAATTGCCGTTAAAGTAGCGTACTATTATTCGCAGCATGTAGAGGTCATAGGTCAATTCAAGAAGTTACTCTTACAAACGCTATCAGGTTTAAAACAGTGTCAAACATGAAATAGACGCCAACTCGAGTATATTTCAAATTGCGTAACCAGTAGTGTTGGTAGGTGAGGAGACAAAGTTTAAAGTCAAGCTCAATCGGGCATGGTTAGTTCTTGCATGGGAGACTGCCTGAGAAAACCAGCTAGGAAATTTTTTTGGTTTCATCACATACATATCAAACATATGAGACAACGTTCGTGCATCTTTTTTTCACTGTAATGTCAATTATTTTCAGTAGAAAACAATGGAAATTTAGGCATGTTTTCAAGTTCATGAACATTTTTCCAATTTCTCTATTATTTTTGGAGATCAAGTTGGCGATGATGTCGGCACATAGTGGGGTTTGACCTGTTAACGTACCGTGAAAAGTCATACAAAGTGAACGCAAAGTTGTGCAAAGTGATTGGAAAGTTTGTAGATATATTTGTATGCTTGACCTAACTTGTTGGCATATAGAAATCCGCAGTTGTAAAGTCAAATAAATGAATAAAAGCGAGATGAAAACAGCCTATATAAGCAGAGTATCACATGAGCTGACTGGCCGTAAAAATGATAGAAAACAGAATGCAAATTTGGTAAAAGTGTTCGAAACTTTGGCGGAGTTACATGTACATTTAACCTAAGTCATTGGAATGCCAACCCCGCAGTTAAATTTCGAAAACATTAAGTAAAAGTCAAGAAAAACATTAAGTAAAAGTCAAGAAAATGCCAGATATATAAGCAGATTATGGCATCTGCAAACCGCAAATCGAAGACAAACTGCTTGCAAAGTTTTGAAAAACGATTGCAAAGTTTGTAGATTCGTTTGGAATGTTACATATGATATTATATTGACGGGTTCCATAGTCAAAAGTTCGAAAACGTAAAAAAATATTTTGTAAATTGCCGTTAAAGTAGCGTACTATTATTCGCAGCATGTAGAGGTCATAGGTCAATTCAAAAAGTTACTCGTACAAACCCCGCAGTTAAATTTCGAAAACATTAAGTAAAAGTCAAGAAAATGCCAGATATATAAGCAGATTATGGCAACTGCAAACCGCAAATCGAAGACAAACTGCTTGCAAAGTTTTGAAAAACGATTGCAAAGTTTGTAGATTCGTTTGGGAATGTTACATATGATATTATATTGACGGGTTCCACAGTCAAAAGTTCGAAAACGTAAAAAAAATATTTCGTAAATTGCCGTTAAAGTAGCGTACTGTTATTCGCAGCATGTAGAGGTCATAGGTCAATTCAAGAAGTTACTCGTACAAACGCTATCAAGTTTAAAACAGTGTCAAACATGAAATAGTCGCCAATTCAAGTATATTTCAAATTGCGTAAGCAGTAGTGTTGGTAGGTGAAGAGACAAAGTTTAAAGTCAAGCTCAGTCGGGCATGGTTAGTTCTTGCATGGGAGACTGCCTGAGAAAACCAGCTAGGGAATATTCTTTTGCTTTCATTACATATATATCACACATATGAGACAACGTTCGTGCATCTTTTTTTCACTGTAATGTCAATTATTTTTAGTAGAAAAACATGGAAATTTAGGCACGTTTTCAAGTTCATGAACATTTTTCCAATTTCTCTGTTATTTTTGGCAATCAAGTTGGTGATGATGTCGGCACATAGTGGGGTTTGACCTGTTAACGTACCGTGAAAAGTCGTACAAAGTGAACGCAAAGTTGTGCAAAGTGATTGGAAAGTTTGTAGATATATTTGTATGCTTGACCTAACTTGTTGGCATATAGAAACCCGCAGTTGTAAAGTCAAATAAATGAATAAAAGCGAGATGAAAACAGCCTATATAAGCAGAGTATCACATGAGCTGACTGGCCGTAAAAATGATAGAAAACAGCATGCAAAGTTGGTAAAAGCGTGCGAAACGTTGGCGGAGTTACATGTATATTTAACCTAAGTCATTGGAATGCCAGCCCCGCAGTTAAATTTCGAAAACATTAAGTAAAAGTCAAGAAAATGCCAGATATATAAGCAGATTATGGCAACTGCAAACCGCAAATCGAAGACAAACTGCTTGCAAAGTTTTGAAAAACGATTGCAAAGTTTGTAGATTCGTTTGGGAATGTTACATATGATATTATATTGACGGGTTCCATAGTCAAAAGTTCGAAAACGTAAAAAAAATATTTCGTAAATTGCCGTTAAAGTAGCGTACTATTATTCGCAGCATGTAGAGGTCATAGGTCAATTCAAGAAGTTACTCGTACAAACGCTATCAGGTTTAAAACAGTGTCAAACATGAAATAGTCGCCAGATCGAGTATATTTCAAATTGCGTAACCAGTAGTGTTGGTAGGTGAAGAGACAAAGTTTAAAGTCAAGCTCAATCGGTCATGGTTAGTTCTTGCATGGGAGACTGCCTGAGAAACCAGCTAGGGAAATTTTTTTTGGTTTCATCACATACATATCAAACATATGAGACAACGTTCGTGCATATTTTTTTCACTGTAATGTCAATTATTTTCAGTAGAAAAACATGGAAATTTAGGCGTGTTTTCAAGTTCATGAACATTTTTCCAATTTCTCTATTATTTTTGGAGATCAAGTTGGTGATGATGTCGGCACATAGTGGGGTTTGACCTGTTAACGTACCGTGAAAAGTCGTACAAAGTGAACGCAAAGTTGTGCAAAGTGATTGGAAAATTTGTAGATATATTTGTATGCTTGACCTAACTTGTTGGCATATAGAAACCCGCAGTTGTAAAGTAAAATAAATGAATAAAAGCGAGATGAAAACAGCCTATATAACCAGAGTATCACATGAGCTGACTGGCCGTAAAAATGATAGAAAACAGCATGCAAAGTTGGTAAAAGCGTGCGAAACGTTGGCGGAGTTACATGTATATTTAACCTAAGTCATTGGAATGCCAGCCCCGCAGTTAAATTTCGAAAACATTAAGTAAAAGTCAAGAAAATGCCAGATATATAAGCAGATTATGGCAACTGCAAACCGCAAATCGAAGACAAACTGCTTGCAAAGTTTTGAAAAACGATTGCAAAGTTTGTAGATTCGTTTGGGAATGTTACATATGATATTATTTTGACGGGTTCCATAGTCAAAAGTTCGAAAACGTAAAAAAAATATTTCGTAAATTGCCGTTAAAGTAGCGTACTATTATTCGCAGCATGTAGAGGTCATAGGTCAATTCAAGAAGTTACTCTTACAAACGCTATCAGGTTTAAAACAGTGTCAAACATGAAATAGACGCCAACTCGAGTATATTTCAAATTGCGTAACCAGTAGTGTTGGTAGGTGAGGAGACAAAGTTTAAAGTCAAGCTCAATCGGGCATGGTTAGTTCTTGCATGGGAGACTGCCTGAGAAAACCAGCTAGGAAATTTTTTTGGTTTCATCACATACATATCAAACATATGAGACAACGTTCGTGCATCTTTTTTTCACTGTAATGTCAATTATTTTCAGTAGAAAACAATGGAAATTTAGGCATGTTTTCAAGTTCATGAACATTTTTCCAATTTCTCTATTATTTTTGGAGATCAAGTTGGCGATGATGTCGGCACATAGTGGGGTTTGACCTGTTAACGTACCGTGAAAAGTCATACAAAGTGAACGCAAAGTTGTGCAAAGTGATTGGAAAGTTTGTAGATATATTTGTATGCTTGACCTAACTTGTTGGCATATAGAAATCCGCAGTTGTAAAGTCAAATAAATGAATAAAAGCGAGATGAAAACAGCCTATATAAGCAGAGTATCACATGAGCTGACTGGCCGTAAAAATGATAGAAAACAGCATGCAAATTTGGTAAAAGTGTTCGAAACTTTGGCGGAGTTACATGTATATTTAACCTAAGTCATTGGAATGCCAACCCCGCAGTTAAATTTCGAAAACATTAAGTAAAAGTCAAGAAAAACATTAAGTAAAAGTCAAGAAAATGCCAGATATATAAGCAGATTATGGCATCTGCAAACCGCAAATCGAAGACAAACTGCTTGCAAAGTTTTGAAAAACGATTGCAAAGTTTGTAGATTCGTTTGGAATGTTACATATGATATTATATTGACGGGTTCCATAGTCAAAAGTTCGAAAACGTAAAAAAATATTTTGTAAATTGCCGTTAAAGTAGCGTACTATTATTCGCAGCATGTAGAGGTCATAGGTCAATTCAAAAAGTTACTCGTACAAACCCCGCAGTTAAATTTCGAAAACATTAAGTAAAAGTCAAGAAAATGCCAGATATATAAGCAGATTATGGCAACTGCAAACCGCAAATCGAAGACAAACTGCTTGCAAAGTTTTGAAAAACGATTGCAAAGTTTGTAGATTCGTTTGGGAATGTTACATATGATATTATATTGACGGGTTCCACAGTCAAAAGTTCGAAAACGTAAAAAAATATTTCGTAAATTGCCGTTAAAGTAGCGTACTGTTATTCGCAGCATGTAGAGGTCATAGGTCAATTCAAGAAGTTACTCGTACAAACGCTATCAAGTTTAAAACAGTGTCAAACATGAAATAGTCGCCAATTCAAGTATATTTCAAATTGCGTAAGCAGTAGTGTTGGTAGGTGAAGAGACAAAGTTTAAAGTCAAGCTCAGTCGGGCATGGTTAGTTCTTGCATGGGAGACTGCCTGAGAAAACCAGCTAGGGAATATTCTTTTGCTTTCATTACATATATATCACACATATGAGACAACGTTCGTGCATCTTTTTTTCACTGTAATGTCAATTATTTTTAGTAGAAAAACATGGAAATTTAGGCACGTTTTCAAGTTCATGAACATTTTTCCAATTTCTCTGTTATTTTTGGCAATCAAGTTGGTGATGATGTCGGCACATAGTGGGGTTTGACCTGTTAACGTACCGTGAAAAGTCGTACAAAGTGAACGCAAAGTTGTGCAAAGTGATTGGAAAGTTTGTAGATATATTTGTATGCTTGACCTAACTTGTTGGCATATAGAAACCCGCAGTTGTAAAGTCAAATAAATGAATAAAAGCGAGATGAAAACAGCCTATATAACCAGAGTATCACATGAGCTGACTGGCCGTAAAAATGATAGAAAACAGCATGCAAAGTTGGTAAAAGCGTGCGAAACGTTGGCGGAGTTACATGTATATTTAACCTAAGTCATTGGAATGCCAGCCCCGCAGTTAAATTTCGAAAACATTAAGTAAAAGTCAAGAAAATGCCAGATATATAAGCAGATTATGGCAACTGCAAACCGCAAATCGAAGACAAACTGCTTGCAAAGTTTTGAAAAACGATTGCAAAGTTTGTAGATTCGTTTGGGAATGTTACATATGATATTATATTGACGGGTTCCATAGTCAAAAGTTCGAAAACGTAAAAAAAATATTTCGTAAATTGCCGTTAAAGTAGCGTACTATTATTCGCAGCATGTAGAGGTCATAGGTCAATTCAAGAAGTTACTCTTACAAACGCTATCAGGTTTAAAACAGTGTCAAACATGAAATAGACGCCAGATCGAGTATATTTCAAATTGCGTAACCAGTAGTGTTGGTAGGTGAGGAGACAAAGTTTAAAGTCAAGCTCAATCGGGCATGGTTAGTTCTTGCATGGGAGACTGCCTGAGAAAACCAGCTAGGAAATTTTTTTTTAGTTTCATCACATACATATCAAACATATGAGACAATGTTCGTGCATCTTTTTTCACTGTGATGTAAATTATTTTTAGTAGAAAACAATGGAAATTTAGGCATGTTTTCAAGTTCATGAACATTTTTCCAATTTCTCTGTTATTTTTGGCAATCAAGTTGGTGATGATGTCGGCACATAGTGGGGTTTGACCTGTTAACGTACCGTGAAAAGTCGTACAAAGTGAACGCAAAGTTGTGCAAAGTGATTGGAAAGTTTGTAGATATATTTGTATGCTTGACCTAACTTGTTGGCATATAGAAACCCGCAGTTGTAAAGTCAAATAAATGAATAAAAGCGAGATGAAAACAGCCTATATAAGCAGAGTATCACATGAGCTGAGTGACCGTAAAAATGATAGAAAACAGCATGCAAAGTTGGTAAAAGCGTGCGAAACGTTGGCGGAGTTACATGTATATTTAACCTAAGTCATTGGAATGCCAACCCCGCAGTTAAATTTCGAAAACATTAAGTAAAAGTCAAGAAAATGCCAGATATATAAGCAGATTATGGCAACTGCAAACCGCAAATCGAAGACAAACTGCTTGCAAAGTTTTGAAAAACGATTGCAAAGTTTGTAGATTCGTTTGGGAATGTTACATATGATATTATTTTGACGGGTTCCATAGTCAAAAGTTCGAAAACGTAAAAAAAATATTTCGTAAATTGCCGTTAAAGTAGCGTACTATTATTCGCAGCATGTAGAGGTCATAGGTCAATTCAAGAAGTTACTCTTACAAACGCTATCAGGTTTAAAACAGTGTCAAACATGAAATAGACGCCAACTCGAGTATATTTCAAATTGCGTAACCAGTAGTGTTGGTAGGTGAGGAGACAAAGTTTAAAGTCAAGCTCAATCGGGCATGGTTAGTTCTTGCATGGGAGACTGCCTGAGAAAACCAGCTAGGAAATTTTTTTGGTTTCATCACATACATATCAAACATATGAGACAACGTTCGTGCATCTTTTTTTCACTGTAATGTCAATTATTTTCAGTAGAAAACAATGGAAATTTAGGCATGTTTTCAAGTTCATGAACATTTTTCCAATTTCTCTATTATTTTTGGAGATCAAGTTGGCGATGATGTCGGCACATAGTGGGGTTTGACCTGTTAACGTACCGTGAAAAGTCATACAAAGTGAACGCAAAGTTGTGCAAAGTGATTGGAAAGTTTGTAGATATATTTGTATGCTTGACCTAACTTGTTGGCATATAGAAATCCGCAGTTGTAAAGTCAAATAAATGAATAAAAGCGAGATGAAAACAGCCTATATAAGCAGAGTATCACATGAGCTGACTGGCCGTAAAAATGATAGAAAACAGAATGCAAATTTGGTAAAAGTGTTCGAAACTTTGGCGGAGTTACATGTATATTTAACCTAAGTCATTGGAATGCCAACCCCGCAGTTAAATTTCGAAAACATTAAGTAAAAGTCAAGAAAAACATTAAGTAAAAGTCAAGAAAATGCCAGATATATAAGCAGATTATGGCATCTGCAAACCGCAAATCGAAGACAAACTGCTTGCAAAGTTTTGAAAAACGATTGCAAAGTTTGTAGATTCGTTTGGAATGTTACATATGATATTATATTGACGGGTTCCATAGTCAAAAGTTCGAAAACGTAAAAAAATATTTTGTAAATTGCCGTTAAAGTAGCGTACTATTATTCGCAGCATGTAGAGGTCATAGGTCAATTCAAAAAGTTACTCGTACAAACCCCGCAGTTAAATTTCGAAAACATTAAGTAAAAGTCAAGAAAATGCCAGATATATAAGCAGATTATGGCAACTGCAAACCGCAAATCGAAGACAAACTGCTTGCAAAGTTTTGAAAAACGATTGCAAAGTTTGTAGATTCGTTTGGGAATGTTACATATGATATTATATTGACGGGTTCCACAGTCAAAAGTTCGAAAACGTAAAAAAAATATTTCGTAAATTGCCGTTAAAGTAGCGTACTGTTATTCGCAGCATGTAGAGGTCATAGGTCAATTCAAGAAGTTACTCGTACAAACGCTATCAAGTTTAAAACAGTGTCAAACATGAAATAGTCGCCAATTCAAGTATATTTCAAATTGCGTAAGCAGTAGTGTTGGTAGGTGAAGAGACAAAGTTTAAAGTCAAGCTCAGTCGGGCATGGTTAGTTCTTGCATGGGAGACTGCCTGAGAAAACCAGCTAGGGAATATTCTTTTGCTTTCATTACATATATATCACACATATGAGACAACGTTCGTGCATCTTTTTTTCACTGTAATGTCAATTATTTTTAGTAGAAAAACATGGAAATTTAGGCACGTTTTCAAGTTCATGAACATTTTTCCAATTTCTCTGTTATTTTTGGCAATCAAGTTGGTGATGATGTCGGCACATAGTGGGGTTTGACCTGTTAACGTACCGTGAAAAGTCGTACAAAGTGAACGCAAAGTTGTGCAAAGTGATTGGAAAGTTTGTAGATATATTTGTATGCTTGACCTAACTTGTTGGCATATAGAAACCCGCAGTTGTAAAGTCAAATAAATGAATAAAAGCGAGATGAAAACAGCCTATATAACCAGAGTATCACATGAGCTGACTGGCCGTAAAAATGATAGAAAACAGCATGCAAAGTTGGTAAAAGCGTGCGAAACGTTGGCGGAGTTACATGTATATTTAACCTAAGTCATTGGAATGCCAGCCCCGCAGTTAAATTTCGAAAACATTAAGTAAAAGTCAAGAAAATGCCAGATATATAAGCAGATTATGGCAACTGCAAACCGCAAATCGAAGACAAACTGCTTGCAAAGTTTTGAAAAACGATTGCAAAGTTTGTAGATTCGTTTGGGAATGTTACATATGATATTATATTGACGGGTTCCATAGTCAAAAGTTCGAAAACGTAAAAAAAATATTTCGTAAATTGCCGTTAAAGTAGCGTACTATTATTCGCAGCATGTAGAGGTCATAGGTCAATTCAAGAAGTTACTCGTACAAACGCTATCAGGTTTAAAACAGTGTCAAACATGAAATAGTCGCCAGATCGAGTATATTTCAAATTGCGTAACCAGTAGTGTTGGTAGGTGAGGAGACAAAGTTTAAAGTCAAGCTCAATCGGGCATGGTTAGTTCTTGCATGGGAGACTGCCTGAGAAAACCAGCTAGGAAATTTTTTTGGTTTCATCACATACATATCAAACATATGAGACAATGTTCGTGCATCTTTTTTTCATTGTGATGTAAATTATTTTTAGTAGAAAAACATGGAAATTTAGGCATGTTTTCAAGTTCATGAACATTTTTCCAATTTCTCTATTATTTTTGGAGATCAAGTTGGTGATGATGTCGGAACATAGTGGGGTTTGACCTGTTAACGTACCGTGAAAAGTCGTACAAAGTGAACGCAAAGTTGTGCAAAGTGATTGGAAAGTTTGTAGATATATTTGTATGCTTGACCTAACTTGTTGGCATATAGAAACCCGCAGTTGTAAAGTCAAATAAATGAATAAAAGCGAGATGAAAACAGCCTATATAAGCAGAGTATCACATGAGCTGACTGGCCGTAAAAATGATAGAAAACAGCATGCAAAGTTGGTAAAAGCGTGCGAAACGTTGGCGGAGTTACATGTATATTTAACCTAAGTCATTGGAATGCCAACCCCGCAGTTAAATTTCGAAAACATTAAGTAAAAGTCAAGAAAATGCCAGATATATAAGCAGATTATGGCAACTGCAAACCGCAAATCGAAGACAAACTGCTTGCAAAGTTTTGAAAAACGATTGCAAAGTTTGTAGGTTCGTTTGGGAATGTTACATATGATATTATAATGACGGGTTCCATAGTCAAAAGTTCGAAAACGTAAAAAAAATATTTCGTAAATTGCCGTTAAAGTAGCGTACTATTATTCGCAGCATGTAGAGGTCATAGGTCAATTCAAGAAGTTACTCGTACAAACGCTATCAAGTTTAAAACAGTGTCAAACATGAAATAGTCGCCAATTCAAGTATATTTCAAATTGCGTAACCAGTAGTGTTGGTAGGTGAACAGACAAAGTTTAAAGTCAAGCTCAGTCGGGCCTGGTTAGTTCTTGCTTGGGAGACTGCCTGAGAAAACCAGCAAGAATTTTTTTTTTGGTTTCATCACATACATATCAAACATATGAGACAATGTTCGTGCATCTTTTTTTCACTGTGATGTAAATTATTTTTAGTAGAAAAACATGGAAATTTAGGCATGTTTTCAAGTTCATTAAAATTTTTCCAATTTCTCTATTATTTTTGGAGATCAAGTTGGTGATGATGTCGGAACATAGTGGGGTTTGACCTGTTAACGTACCGTGAAAAGTCGTACAAAGTGAACGCAAATTTGTGCAAAGTGATTGGAAAGTTTGTAGATATATTTGTATGCTTGACCTAACTTGTTGGCATATAGAAACCCGCAGTTGTAAAGTCAAATAAATGAATAAAAGCGAGATGAAAACAGCCTATATAACCAGAGTATCACATGAGCTGACTGGCCGTAAAAATGATAGAAAACAGCCTGCAAAGTTGGTAAAAGCGTGCGAAACGTTGGCGGAGTTACATGTATATTTAACCTAAGTCATTGGAATGCCAACCCCGCAGTTAAATTTCGAAAACATGAAGTAAAAGTCAAGAAAATGCCAGATATATAAGCAGATTATGGCAACTGCAAACCGCAAATCGAAGACAAACTGCTTGCAAAGTTTTGAAAAACGATTGCAAAGTTTGTAGGTTCGTTTGGGAATGTTACATATGATATTATAATGACGGGTTCCATAGTCAAAAGTTCGAAAACGTAAAAAAAATATTTCGTAAATTGCCGTTAAAGTAGCGTACTATTATTCGCAGCATGTAGAGGTCATAGGTCAATTCAAGAAGTTACTCGTACAAACGCTATCAAGTTTAAAACAGTGTCAAACATGAAATAGTCGCCAACTGGAGTTATTTCAAATTGCGTAACCAGTAGTGTTGGTAGGTGAAGAGACAAAGTTTAAAGTCAAGCTCAATCGGGCATGGTTAGTTCTTGCATGGGAGACTGCCTGAGAAAACCAGCTAGGGAAATTTTTTTTGGTTTCATCACATACATATCAAACATATGAGACAACGTTCGTGCATCTTTTTTTCACTGTAATGTCAATTATTTTTAGTAGAAAAACAAGGAAATTTAGGCATGTTTTCAAGTTCATGAACATTTTTCCAATTTCTCTATTATTTTTGGAGATCAAGTTGGTGATGATGTCGGCACATAGTGGGGTTTGACCTGTTAACGTACCGTGAAAAGTCGTACAAAGTGAACGCAAAGTTGTGCAAAGTGATTGGAAAGTTTGTAGATATATTTGTATGCTTGACCTAACTTGTTGGCATATAGAAACCCGCAGTTGTAATGTCAAATAAATGAATAAAAGCGAGATGAAAACAGCCTATATAAGCAGAGTATCACATGAGCTGAGTGACCGTAAAAATGATAGAAAACAGCATGCAAAGTTGGTAAAAGCGTGCGAAACGTTGGCGGAGTTACATGTATATTTAACCTAAGTCATTGGAATGCCAACCCCGCAGTTAAATTTCGAAAACATTAAGTAAAAGTCAAGAAAATGCCAGATATATAAGCAGATTATGGCAACTGCAAACCGCAAATCGAAGACAAACTGCTTGCAAAGTTTTGAAAAACGATTGCAAAGTTTGTAGATTCGTTTGGGAATGTTACATATGATATTATTTTGACGGGTTCCATAGTCAAAAGTTCGAAAACGTAAAAAAAATATTTCGTAAATTGCCGTTAAAGTAGCGTACTATTATTCGCAGCATGTAGAGGTCATAGGTCAATTCAAGAAGTTACTCTTACAAACGCTATCAGGTTTAAAACAGTGTCAAACATGAAATAGACGCCAACTCGAGTATATTTCAAATTGCGTAACCAGTAGTGTTGGTAGGTGAGGAGACAAAGTTTAAAGTCAAGCTCAATCGGGCATGGTTAGTTCTTGCATGGGAGACTGCCTGAGAAAACCAGCTAGGAAATTTTTTTGGTTTCATCACATACATATCAAACATATGAGACAACGTTCGTGCATCTTTTTTTCACTGTAATGTCAATTATTTTCAGTAGAAAACAATGGAAATTTAGGCATGTTTTCAAGTTCATGAACATTTTTCCAATTTCTCTATTATTTTTGGAGATCAAGTTGGCGATGATGTCGGCACATAGTGGGGTTTGACCTGTTAACGTACCGTGAAAAGTCATACAAAGTGAACGCAAAGTTGTGCAAAGTGATTGGAAAGTTTGTAGATATATTTGTATGCTTGACCTAACTTGTTGGCATATAGAAATCCGCAGTTGTAAAGTCAAATAAATGAATAAAAGCGAGATGAAAACAGCCTATATAAGCAGAGTATCACATGAGCTGACTGGCCGTAAAAATGATAGAAAACAGCATGCAAATTTGGTAAAAGTGTTCGAAACTTTGGCGGAGTTACATGTATATTTAACCTAAGTCATTGGAATGCCAACCCCGCAGTTAAATTTCGAAAACATTAAGTAAAAGTCAAGAAAAACATTAAGTAAAAGTCAAGAAAATGCCAGATATATAAGCAGATTATGGCATCTGCAAACCGCAAATCGAAGACAAACTGCTTGCAAAGTTTTGAAAAACGATTGCAAAGTTTGTAGATTCGTTTGGAATGTTACATATGATATTATATTGACGGGTTCCATAGTCAAAAGTTCGAAAACGTAAAAAAATATTTTGTAAATTGCCGTTAAAGTAGCGTACTATTATTCGCAGCATGTAGAGGTCATAGGTCAATTCAAAAAGTTACTCGTACAAACCCCGCAGTTAAATTTCGAAAACATTAAGTAAAAGTCAAGAAAATGCCAGATATATAAGCAGATTATGGCAACTGCAAACCGCAAATCGAAGACAAACTGCTTGCAAAGTTTTGAAAAACGATTGCAAAGTTTGTAGATTCGTTTGGGAATGTTACATATGATATTATATTGACGGGTTCCACAGTCAAAAGTTCGAAAACGTAAAAAAAATATTTCGTAAATTGCCGTTAAAGTAGCGTACTGTTATTCGCAGCATGTAGAGGTCATAGGTCAATTCAAGAAGTTACTCGTACAAACGCTATCAAGTTTAAAACAGTGTCAAACATGAAATAGTCGCCAATTCAAGTATATTTCAAATTGCGTAAGCAGTAGTGTTGGTAGGTGAAGAGACAAAGTTTAAAGTCAAGCTCAGTCGGGCATGGTTAGTTCTTGCATGGGAGACTGCCTGAGAAAACCAGCTAGGGAATATTCTTTTGCTTTCATTACATATATATCACACATATGAGACAACGTTCGTGCATCTTTTTTTCACTGTAATGTCAATTATTTTTAGTAGAAAAACATGGAAATTTAGGCACGTTTTCAAGTTCATGAACATTTTTCCAATTTCTCTGTTATTTTTGGCAATCAAGTTGGTGATGATGTCGGCACATAGTGGGGTTTGACCTGTTAACGTACCGTGAAAAGTCGTACAAAGTGAACGCAAAGTTGTGCAAAGTGATTGGAAAGTTTGTAGATATATTTGTATGCTTGACCTAACTTGTTGGCATATAGAAACCCGCAGTTGTAAAGTCAAATAAATGAATAAAAGCGAGATGAAAACAGCC
The DNA here is from genome assembly GCF_978046115.1 of Saccoglossus kowalevskii. Taxonomy (NCBI): domain Eukaryota; kingdom Metazoa; phylum Hemichordata; class Enteropneusta; family Harrimaniidae; genus Saccoglossus; species Saccoglossus kowalevskii. The sequence continues at coordinate 4,628,266 of NC_140643.1, read as the reverse complement.
TATATAACCAGAGTATCACATGAGCTGACTGGCCGTAAAAATGATAGAAAACAGCATGCAAAGTTGGTAAAAGCGTGCGAAACGTTGGCGGAGTTACATGTATATTTAACCTAAGTCATTGGAATGCCAGCCCCGCAGTTAAATTTCGAAAACATTAAGTAAAAGTCAAGAAAATGCCAGATATATAAGCAGATTATGGCAACTGCAAACCGCAAATCGAAGACAAACTGCTTGCAAAGTTTTGAAAAACGATTGCAAAGTTTGTAGATTCGTTTGGGAATGTTACATATGATATTATATTGACGGGTTCCATAGTCAAAAGTTCGAAAACGTAAAAAAAATATTTCGTAAATTGCCGTTAAAGTAGCGTACTATTATTCGCAGCATGTAGAGGTCATAGGTCAATTCAAGAAGTTACTCGTACAAACGCTATCAGGTTTAAAACAGTGTCAAACATGAAATAGTCGCCAGATCGAGTATATTTCAAATTGCGTAACCAGTAGTGTTGGTAGGTGAGGAGACAAAGTTTAAAGTCAAGCTCAATCGGGCATGGTTAGTTCTTGCATGGGAGACTGCCTGAGAAAACCAGCTAGGAAATTTTTTTGGTTTCATCACATACATATCAAACATATGAGACAATGTTCGTGCATCTTTTTTTCATTGTGATGTAAATTATTTTTAGTAGAAAAACATGGAAATTTAGGCATGTTTTCAAGTTCATGAACATTTTTCCAATTTCTCTATTATTTTTGGAGATCAAGTTGGTGATGATGTCGGCACATAGTGGGGTTTGACCTGTTAACGTACCGTGAAAAGTCGTACAAAGTGAACGCAAAGTTGTGCAAAGTGATTGGAAAGTTTGTAGATATATTTGTATGCTTGACCTAACTTGTTGGCATATAGAAACCCGCAGTTGTAAAGTCAAATAAATGAATAAAAGCGAGATGAAAACAGCCTATATAAGCAGAGTATCACATGAGCTGACTGGCCGTAAAAATGATAGAAAACAGCATGCAAAGTTGGTAAAAGCGTGCGAAACGTTGTCGGAGTTTCATGTATATATAACCTAAGTCATTGGAATGCCAACCTCGCAGTTAAATTTCGAAAACATTAAGTAAAAGTCAAGAAAAACATTAAGTAAAAGTCAAGAAAATGCCAGATATATAAGCAGATTATGGCATCTGCAAACCGCAAATCGAAGACAAACTGCCTGCAAAGTTTTGAAAAACGATTGCAAAGTTTGTAGATTCGTTTGGAATGTTACATATGATATTATATTGACGGGTTCCATAGTCAAAAGTTCGAAAACGTAAAAAAAATATTTCGTAAATTGCCGTTAAAGTAGCGTACTATTATTCGCAGCATGTAGAGGTCATAGGTCAATTCAAAAAGTTACTCGTACAAACCCCGCAGTTAAATTTCGAAAACTTTCAGTAAAAGTCAAGAAAATGCCAGATATATAAGCAGATTATGGCAACTGCAAACCGTAAATCGAAGACAAACTGCTTGCAAAGTTTTGAAAAACGATTGCAATGTTTGTAGATTTGTTTGGGAGTGTTACATATGATATTATATTGACGGGTTCCATAGTCAAAAGTTCGAAAACGTAAAAAAAATATTTCGTAAATTGCCGTTAAAGTAGCGTACTATTATTCGCAGCATGTAGAGGTCATAGGTCAATTCAAGAAGTTACTCTTACAAACGCTATCAGGTTTAAAACAGTGTCAAACATGAAATAGACGCCAACTCGAGTATATTTCAAATTGCGTAACCAGTAGTGTTGGTAGGTGAGGAGACAAAGTTTAAAGTCAAGCTCAATCGGGCATGGTTAGTTCTTGCATGGGAGACTGCCTGAGAAAACCAGCTAGGAAATTTTTTTTTAGTTTCATCACATACATATCAAACATATGAGACAATGTTCGTGCATCTTTTTTCACTGTGATGTAAATTATTTTTAGTAGAAAACAATGGAAATTTAGGCATGTTTTCAAGTTCATGAACATTTTTCCAATTTCTCTGTTATTTTTGGCAATCAAGTTGGTGATGATGTCGGCACATAGTGGGGTTTGACCTGTTAACGTACCGTGAAAAGTCGTACAAAGTGAACGCAAAGTTGTGCAAAGTGATTGGAAAGTTTGTAGATATATTTGTATGCTTGACCTAACTTGTTGGCATATAGAAACCCGCAGTTGTAAAGTCAAATAAATGAATAAAAGCGAGATGAAAACAGCCTATATAAGCAGAGTATCACATGAGCTGAGTGACCGTAAAAATGATAGAAAACAGCATGCAAAGTTGGTAAAAGCGTGCGAAACGTTGGCGGAGTTACATGTATATTTAACCTAAGTCATTGGAATGCCAACCCCGCAGTTAAATTTCGAAAACATTAAGTAAAAGTCAAGAAAATGCCAGATATATAAGCAGATTATGGCAACTGCAAACCGCAAATCGAAGACAAACTGCTTGCAAAGTTTTGAAAAACGATTGCAAAGTTTGTAGGTTCGTTTGGGAATGTTACATATGATATTATAATGACGGGTTCCATAGTCAAAAGTTCGAAAACGTAAAAAAAATATTTCGTAAATTGCCGTTAAAGTAGCGTACTATTATTCGCAGCATGTAGAGGTCATAGGTCAATTCAAGAAGTTACTCGTACAAACGCTATCAAGTTTAAAACAGTGTCAAACATGAAATAGTCGCCAATTCAAGTATATTTCAAAGGGCGTAACCAGTAGTGTTGGTAGGTGAACAGACAAAGTTTAAAGTCAAGCTCAGTCGGGCCTGGTTAGTTCTTGCATGGGAGACTGCCTGAGAAAACCAGCAAGAATTTTTTTTTTGGTTTCATCACATACATATCAAACATATGAGACAATGTTCTTGCATCTTTTTTTCACTGTGATGTAAATTATTTTTAGTAGAAAAACATGGAAATTTAGGCATGTTTTCAAGTTCATTAAAATTTTTCCAATTTCTCTATTATTTTTGGAGATCAAGTTGGTGATGATGTCGGAACATAGTGGGGTTTGACCTGTTAACGTACCGTGAAAAGTCGTACAAAGTGAACGCAAATTTGTGCAAAGTGATTGGAAAGTTTGTAGATATATTTGTATGCTTGACCTAACTTGTTGGCATATAGAAACCCGCAGTTGTAAAGTCAAATAAATGAATAAAAGCGAGATGAAAACAGCCTATATAAGCAGAGTATCACATGAGCTGAGTGACCGTAAAAATGATAGAAAACAGCATGCAAAGTTGGTAAAAGCGTGCGAAACGTTGGCGGAGTTACATGTATATTTAACCTAAGTCATTGGAATGCCAACCCCGCAGTTAAATTTCGAAAACATTAAGTAAAAGTCAAGAAAATGCCAGATATATAAGCAGATTATGGCAACTGCAAACCGCAAATCGAAGACAAACTGCTTGCAAAGTTTTGAAAAACGATTGCAAAGTTTGTAGGTTCGTTTGGGAATGTTACATATGATATTATAATGACGGGTTCCATAGTCAAAAGTTCGAAAACGTAAAAAAAATATTTCGTAAATTGCCGTTAAAGTAGCGTACTATTATTCGCAGCATGTAGAGGTCATAGGTCAATTCAAGAAGTTACTCGTACAAACGCTATCAAGTTTAAAACAGTGTCAAACATGAAATAGTCGCCAATTCAAGTATATTTCAAATTGCGTAACCAGTAGTGTTGGTAGGTGAACAGACAAAGTTTAAAGTCAAGCTCAGTCGGGCCTGGTTAGTTCTTGCTTGGGAGACTGCCTGAGAAAACCAGCAAGAATTTTTTTTTTGGTTTCATCACATACATATCAAACATATGAGACAATGTTCGTGCATCTTTTTTTCACTGTGATGTAAATTATTTTTAGTAGAAAAACATGGAAATTTAGGCATGTTTTCAAGTTCATTAAAATTTTTCCAATTTCTCTATTATTTTTGGAGATCAAGTTGGTGATGATGTCGGAACATAGTGGGGTTTGACCTGTTAACGTACCGTGAAAAGTCGTACAAAGTGAACGCAAATTTGTGCAAAGTGATTGGAAAGTTTGTAGATATATTTGTATGCTTGACCTAACTTGTTGGCATATAGAAACCCGCAGTTGTAAAGTCAAATAAATGAATAAAAGCGAGATGAAAACAGCCTATATAACCAGAGTATCACATGAGCTGACTGGCCGTAAAAATGATAGAAAACAGCCTGCAAAGTTGGTAAAAGCGTGCGAAACGTTGGCGGAGTTACATGTATATTTAACCTAAGTCATTGGAATGCCAACCCCGCAGTTAAATTTCGAAAACATGAAGTAAAAGTCAAGAAAATGCCAGATATATAAGCAGATTATGGCAACTGCAAACCGCAAATCGAAGACAAACTGCTTGCAAAGTTTTGAAAAACGATTGCAAAGTTTGTAGGTTCGTTTGGGAATGTTACATATGATATTATAATGACGGGTTCCATAGTCAAAAGTTCGAAAACGTAAAAAAAATATTTCGTAAATTGCCGTTAAAGTAGCGTACTATTTTTCGCAGCATGTAGAGGTCATAGGTCAATTCAAGAAGTTACTCGTACAAACGCTATCAAGTTTAAAACAGTGTCAAACATGAAATAGTCGCCAACTGGAGTTATTTCAAATTGCGTAACCAGTAGTGTTGGTAGGTGAAGAGACAAAGTTTAAAGTCAAGCTCAATCGGGCATGGTTAGTTCTTGCATGGGAGACTGCCTGAGAAAACCAGCTAGGGAAATTTTTTTTGGTTTCATCACATACATATCAAACATATGAGACAACGTTCGTGCATCTTTTTTTCACTGTAATGTCAATTATTTTTAGTAGAAAAAAATGGAAATTTAGGCATGTTTTCAAGTTCATGAACATTTTTCCAATTTCTCTGTTATTTTTGGAGATCAAGTTGGTGATGATGTCGGCACATAGTGGGGTTTGACCTGTTAACGTACCGTGAAAAGTCGTACAAAGTGAACGCAAAGTTGTGCAAAGTGATTGGAAAGTTTGTAGATATATTTGTATGCTTGACCTAACTTGTTGGCATATAGAAACCCGCAGTTGTAATGTCAAATAAATGAATAAAAGCGAGATGAAAACAGCCTATATAAGCAGAGTGTCAGGGAAGGAATGAGACTGTAAACGGGGATGGTGTGAACCGGAGATCTTTATTCGGAGTCTTGACATCAGATAAGTACAAATGTTGTATCTGGGCGTTGGCCCAACGGCCAAGCCCAGAGAGCAAACAAGCGGACTAGGTCCGGTGTGTCTCCCTGAGTCTATATCTGTGTCTCCCTAAGTCTCAAGTAACATGTCTTTTTATAAGCGAAATCACGTGATCCAAATTGAACACCCTTTATGATAGGAAAGTGATTCAATGCACCCGCATAAGTTTCCCGAAATACATGGAATAAAATACATTGAATACAAATTACAAAACTGATTTTAGCACCTCCACATCGTGGGTAAATTTGTCGCAGGTGATAATGTTTTACGAATTATATTGTTACAAGTGGTGTCACCGAACTTTAAAGACTGTTATGTTCCCCTTATTTCGAAACAGGAAGGGGACCTACAATGGCGCATTATACATGGTGCATACACAACTGGGGATTTTCTGCTCAAAATAAAACAATGCACAAACAATAAATGCCCACTCTGTGGCGATCAGGATTCACTCCAACATATATTTTATGAGTGTCCAAACAACAACAACCTCCTTCATAGAGTCAATCAATTGGCTGCCGGTCTCACTAAAACTCAACTTGCAATCCATCTAAGCCGTCGCAATAAACGACAAAACATGTATGCCACGAATCCACTAGAAATATTCACAAATCGAATTTGAATTTTTCTGGTTAACCAATCAACTACACGTGTTTGATCTCACTTGGGCAACGCATAATGTATTGTGTGAAATAAATGACCAAACCCTTTCTGTTCATTTGCAACATACATTATACATGAAGCAAGGGTGAATTGTTTGACAAACATGAATGTATGGTCGAATATCTCGATATCCTAAGGCTGCTCGTCTCGTTTCGTTGTTCTAATGCCACGTGACTAGTTCACACCAATGATAGTTTTCTCAGTGTTTTTTTTCTATGCACACATTTTGCTGGTATGGTGCTATAAACACCAAGCCTCCAGTTAGCAACGTTGGGTGGCCTAAGTACGCTCCGCCACGTCGTGTCACGAGTGACTGTCCACTTTTAATCACGAATACATTAACTGGTGGTGTTATCATGTCGTTTTTAAACTTTGTTGTGTGTTTTATTTCTGTTTTGGGACTGGTGGGGGGGGTCGTAACCCGTTGTGGTGAGAACCAGTGAGACTGGCCTACTTGCAGGGTCCCAAAGCTTAACGACGTACGTTATTTCGTTTTCTTTTACGTTATTTGTTCTTGTCAAACTGCTAATTAAAAATTACTACTCCTAGCATAGTGACAGCTCATACCACTACTCCTAGCATAGTGATAGCTCATACCACTACTTCTAGCATAGTGACAGCTCTTAGCACTACTTCCACATGGTGACAGCTCATACCATTACATCTATCATAGTGACAGCTCATAGCATTACTTCTAGCATGGTGACAGCTCATACCACTACTCCTAGCATAGTGATAGCTCATACCACTACTTCTATCATAGCGACAGCTCATAGCATTACTTCTAGCATGGTGACAGCTCGTACCACTACTTCTAGCATGGTGACAGCTCAGACCACTACTCCTAGCATGGTGACAGCTCAGACCACTACTCCTAGCATAGTGACAGCTCAGACCACTACTCCTAGCATAGTGACAGCTCATACCACTACTCCTAGCACGGTGACAGCTCATACCACTACTCCTAGCATGGTGACAGCTTAGACCACTACTCCTAGCATGGTGACAGCTCAGACCACTACTCCTAGCATAGTGACAGCTCAGACCACTACTCCTAGCATAGTGACAGCTCATACCACTACTCATAGCATAGTGACAGCTCAGACCACTACTCCTAGCATAGTGACAGCTCATACCACTACTCCTAGCATAGTGGCAGCTCAGACCACTACTCCTGGCATAGTGACAGCTCATACCACTACTCCTAGCATAGTGACAGCTCATACCACTACTCCTAGCATAGTGACAGCTCAGACCACTACCCCTAGCATAGTGACAGCTCATACCACTACTCCTAGCATAGTGACAGCTCATACCACTAATCCTAGCATAGTGACAGCTCATACCACTACTCCTTGCATAGTGACAGCTCATACCACTACTCCAAGCATAGTGACAGCTCAGACCACTACTTCTAGCATAGTGACAGCTCATACCACTACTTCTAGCATAGTGACAGCTCAGACCACTACTCCTAGCATAGTGACAGCTCATACCACTACTTCTAGCTTGGTGACAGCTCATACCACTACTTCTAGCATAGTGACAGCTCATACCACTACTCCTAGCATGGTGACAGCTCCTACTACTACTCTTAGCATGGTGACAGCTCATACCACTACTTCTAGCATAGTGACAGCTCATACCACTACTCCTAGCATGGTGACAGCTCCTACTACTACTACTCTTAGCATGGTGACAGCTCATACCACTACTCCTAGCATAGTGATAGCTCATACCACTACTTCTAGCATAGTGACAGCTCTTAGCACTACTTCCACATGGTGACAGCTCATACCATTACATCTATCATAGTGACAGCTCATAGCATTACTTCTAGCATGGTGACAGCTCATACCACTACTCCTAGCATAGTGATAGCTCATACCACTACTTCTATCATAGCGACAGCTCATAGCATTACTTCTAGCATGGTGACAGCTCGTACCACTACTTCTAGCATGGTGACAGCTCAGACCACTACTCCTAGCATGGTGACAGCTCAGACCACTACTCCTAGCATAGTGACAGCTCAGACCACTACTCCTAGCATAGTGACAGCTCATACCACTACTCCTAGCACGGTGACAGCTCATACCACTACTCCTAGCATGGTGACAGCTTAGACCACTACTCCTAGCATGGTGACAGCTCAGACCACTACTCCTAGCATATTGACAGCTCAGACCACTACTCCTAGCATAGTGACAGCTCATACCACTACTCATAGCATAGTGACAGCTCAGACCACTACTCCTAGCATAGTGACAGCTCATACCACTACTCCTAGCATAGTGGCAGCTCAGACCACTACTCCTGGCATAGTGACAGCTCATACCACTACTCCTAGCATAGTGACAGCTCATACCACTACTCCTAGCATAGTGACAGCTCAGACCACTACTCCTAGCATAGTGACAGCTCATACCACTACTCCTAGCATAGTGACAGCTCATACCACTAATCCTAGCATAGTGACAGCTCATACCACTACTCCTTGCATAGTGACAGCTCATACCACTACTCCAAGCATAGTGACAGCTCAGACCACTACTTCTAGCATAGTGACAGCTCATACCACTACTTCTAGCATAGTGACAGCTCAGACCACTACTCCTAGCATAGTGACAGCTCATACCACTACTTCTAGCTTGGTGACAGCTCATACCACTACTTCTAGCATAGTGACAGCTCATACCACTACTCCTAGCATGGTGACAGCTTCTACTACTACTCTTAGCATGGTGACAGCTCATACCACTACTTCTAGCATAGTGACAGCTCATACCACTACTCCTAGCATGGTGACAGCTCCTACTACTACTACTCTTAGCATGGTGACAGCTCATACCACTACTTCTAGCATAGTGACAGCTCAGACCACTACTCCCAGCATAGTGACAGCTCATACCACTGCTCCTAGCATGGTGACAGCTCAGACCACTACTCCCAGCATAGTGACAGCTCATACCACTACTCCTAGCATGGTGACAGCTCAGACCACTACTCCTAGCATAGTGACAGCTCATACCACTACTCCTAGCATAGTGACAGCTCATACCACTACTCCTAGCATGGTGACAGCTCCTACTACTACTCTTAGCATGGCGACAGCTCATACCACTACTTCTAGCATAGTGACAGCTCAGACCACTACTCCCAGCATAGTGACAGCTCATACCACTACTCCTAGCATGGTGACAGCTCAGACCACTACTCCTAGCATGGTGACTGCTCAGACCACTACTCCTAGCATAGTGACCGCTCATACCACTACTCCTTGCATAGTGACAGCTCAGACCACTACTCCTAGCATAGTGACAGCTCATACCACTACTCCTAGCATGGTGACCGCTCATACCACTAGTCCTTGCATAGTGACAGCTCATACCACTACTCCTAGCATGGTGACAGCTCAGACCACTACTCCCAGCATAGTGACAGCTCATACCACTACTCCTAGCATGGTGACAGCTCAGACCACTACTCCTAGCATAGTGACAGCTCATACCACTACTCCTAGCATAGTGACAGCTCATACCACTACTCCTAGCATGGTGACAGCTCCTACTACTACTCTTAGCATGGTGACAGCTCATACCACTACTTCTAGCATAGTGACAGCTCAGACCACTACTCCCAGCATAGTGACAGCTCATACCACTACTCCTAGCATGGTGACAGCTCAGACCACTACTCCTAGCATGGTGACAGCTCAGACAACTACTCCTAGCATAGTGACCGCTCATACCACTACTCCTTGCATAGTGACAGCTCAGACCACTACTCCTAGCATAGTGACAGCTCATACCACTACTCCTAGCATGGTGACCACTCATACCACTAGTCCTTGCATAGTGACAGCTCATACCACTACTCCTAGCATGGTGACAGCTCAGATCACTACTACTAGCATAGTGACAGCTCATACCACTACTCCTAGCATGGTGACCGCTCATACCACTACTCCTTGCATAGTGACAGCTCATATCACTATTCCTAGCATAGTGACAGCTCATACCACTACTCCTAGCATGGTGACAGCTCAGACCACTACTCCTAGCATAGTGACAGCTCATACCACTACTTCTAGCTTGGTGACAGCTCATACCACTACTTCTAGCATAGTGACAGCTCATACCACTACTCCTAGCATGGTGACAGCTCCTACTACTACTCTTAGCATGGTGACAGCTCATACCACTACTTCTAGCATAGTGACAGCTAATACCACTACTCTTAGCATGGTGACAGCTCCTACTACTACTCTTAGCATGGTGACAGCTCATAACACTACTTCTAGCATAGTGACTGCTCAGACCACTACTCCTAGCATAGTGACAGCTCATACCACTACTCCTAGCATGGTGACAGCTCAGACCACTACTCCTAGCATAGAGACAGCTCATACCACTACTCCTAGCATGGTGACCGCTCATACCACTACTCCTTGCATAGTGACAGCTCATACCACTACTCCTAGCATAGTGACAGCTCATACCACTACTCCTAGCATGGTGACAGCTCAGACCACTACTCCTAGCATAGTGACAGCTCATACCACTACTCCTAGCATGGTGACCGCTCATACCACTACTCCTTGCATAGTGACAGCTCATACCACTACTCCTAGCATAGTGACAGCTCATACCACTACTCCTAGCATGGTGACAGCTCATACCACTACTCCTAGCATAGTGACAGCTCATACCACTACTCCTAGCATAGTGACAGCTCATACCACTACTCCTTGCATGGTGACCGCTCATGCCCCTACTCCTTGCATAGTGACAGCTCATACCACTACTCCTAGCATAGTGACAGCTCATACCACTACTCCTAGCATGGTGACAGCTCAGACCACTACTCCTAGCATAGTGACAGCTCATACCACTACTCCTAGCATGGTGACCGCTCATACCACTACTCCTTGCATAGTGACACCTCATACCACTACTCCTAGCATAGTGACAGCTCATACCACTACTCCTAGCATGGTGACAGCTCATACCACTACTCCTAGCATAGTGACAGCTCATACCACTACTCCTAGCATAGTGACAGCTCATACCACTACTCATAGCATGGTGACAGCTTAGACCACTACTCCTAGCATGGTGACAGCTCAGACCACTACTCCTAGCATAGTGACAGCTCAGACCACTTCTCCTAGCATAGTGACAGCTCATACCACTACTCCTAGCATGGTGACAGTTCCTACTACTACTCTTAGCATGGTGACAGCTCATACCACTACTTCTAGCATAGTGACAGCTCAGACCACTACTCCCAGCATAGTGACAGCTCATACCACTACTCCTAGCATAGTGACAGCTCATACCACTACTCCTAGCATAGTGACAGCTCAGACCACTACTCCTAGCATAGTGATAGCTCATACCACTACTCCTAGCATAGTGACTTCTCATACCACTACTCCTAGCATAGTGACAGCTCAGACCACTACTCCTAGCATAGTGACAGCTCATACCACTACTCCTAGCATAGTGACAGCTCATACCACTACTCCTAGCATAGTGACAGCTCAGACCACTACTTCTAGCATAGTGACAGCTCATACCACTACTTCTAGTATAGTGACAGCTCAGACCACTACTCCTAGCATAGTGACAGCTCATACCACTACTTCTAGCTTGGTGACAGCTCATACCACTACTTCTAGCATAGTGACAGCTCATACCACTACTCCTAGCATGGTGACAGCTCCTACTACTACTCTTAGCATAGTGACAGCTCATACCACTACTCCTAGCATGGTGACCGCTCATACCACTACTCCTTGCATAGTGACAGCTCATACCACTACTCCTAGCATGGTGACAGCTCAGACCACTACTCCTAGCATAGTGACAGCTCATACCACTACTTCTAGCATGGTGACCGCTCATACCACTACTCCTAGCATGGTGACAGCTCAGACCACTACTCCTAGCATAGTGACAGCTCATACCACTACTTCTAGCATAGTGACAGCTCATACCACTACTCCTAGCATGGTGACAGCTCAGACCACTACTCCTAGCATAGTGACAGCTCATACCACTACTCCTAGCATAGTGACAGCTCATACCACTACTTCTAGCTTGGTGACAGCTCATACCACTACTTCTAGCATAGTGACAGCTCATGCCACTACTCCTAGCATGGTGACAGCTCCTACTACTACTCTTAGCATGGTGACAGCTCATACCACTACTTCTAGCATAGTGACAGCTCATACCACTACTCCTAGCATGGTGACAGCTCCTACTACTACTCTTAGCATGGTGACAGCACAGACCACTACTCCTAGCATAGTGACAGCTCATACCACTACTCCTAGCATGGTGACAGCTCAAACCACTACTCCTAGCATAGTGACAGCTCATACCACTACTCCTAGCATGGTGACTGCTCATACCACTACTCCTAGCATAGTGACAGCTCATACCACTACTACTAGCATAGTGACAGCTCATACCACTACTTCTAGCTTGGTGACAGCTCATACCACTACTTCTAGCATAGTGACAGCTCATACCACTACTCCTAGCATGGTGACAGCTCCTACTACTACTCTTAGCATGGTGACAGCTCATACCACTACTTCTAGCATAGTGACAGCTCATACCACTACTCCTAGCATGGTGACAGCTCCTACTACTACTCTTAGCATGGTGACAGCTCATACCACTACTTCTAGCATAGTGACAGCTCAGACCACTACTCCCAGCATAGTGACAGCTCATACCACTACTCCAAGCATGGTGACAGCTCAGACCACTACTCCCAGCATAGTGACAGCTCATACCACTACTCCTAGCATGGTGACAGCTCAGACCACTACTCCTAGCATAGTGATATCTCATACCACTACTCCTAGCATAGTGACAGCTCATACCACTACTCCTAGCATGGTGACAGTTCCTACTACTACTCTTAGCATGGTGACAGCTCATACCACTACTTCTAGCATAGTGACAGCTCAGACCACTACTCCCAGCATAGTGACAGCTCATACCACTACTCCTAGCATGGTGACAGCTCAGACCACTACTCCTAGCATGGTGACAGCTCAGACCACTACTCCTAGCATAGTGACCGCTCATACCACTACTCCTAGCTTAGTGACAGCTCAGACCACTACTCCTAGCATAGTGACAGCTCATACCACTACTCCTAGCATAGTGACAGCTCATACCACTACTCCTAGCATAGTGACAGCTCGGACCACTAATTCTAGCATAGTGACAGGTCATACCACTACTTCTAGTATAGTGACAGCTCAGACCACTACTCCTAGCATAGTGACAGCTCATACCACTACTTCTAGCTTGGTGACAGCCCATACCACTACTTCTAGCATAGTGACAGCTCATACCACTACTCCTAGCATGGTGACAGCTCCTACTACTACTCTTAGCATAGTGACAGCTCATACCACTACTCCTAGCATGGTGACCGCTCATACCACTACTCCTTGCATAGTGACAGCTCATACCACTACTCCTAGCATGGTGACAGCTCAGCCCACTACTCCTAGCATAGTGACAGCTCATACCACTACTCCTAGCATGGTGACCGCTCATACCACTACTCGTAGCATGGTGACAGCTCAGACCACTACTCCTAGCATAGTGACAGCTCATACCACTACTCCTAGCATAGTGACAGCTCATACCACTACTCCTAGCATGGTGACAGCTCAGACCACTACTCCTAGCATAGTGACAGCTCATACCACTACTCCTAGCATAGTGACAGCTCATACCACTACTTCTAGCTTGGTGACAGCTCATACCACTACTTCTAGCATAGTGACAGCTCATACCACTACTCCTAGCATGGTGACAGCTCCTACTACTACTCTTAGCATGGTGACAGCTCATACCACTACTTCTAGCATAGTGACAGCTCATACCACTACTCCTAGCATGGTGACAGCTCCTACTACTACTCTTAGCATGGTGACAGCTCATACCACTACTTCTAGCATAGTGAAAGCTCAGACCACTACTCCCAGCATAGTGACAACTCATACCACTACTCCTAGCATGGTGACAGCTCAGACCACTACTCCTAGCATAGTGACAGCTCATACCACTACTCCTAGCATGGTGACAGCTCAAACCACTACTCCTAGCATAGTGACAGCTCATACCACTACTCCTAGCATGGTGACCGCTCATACCACTACTCCTTGCATAGTGACAGCTCATACCACTACTCCTAGCATAGTGGCAGCTCATACCACTACTCCTAGCATAGTGACAGCTCATACCACTACTTCTAGCTTGGTGACAGCTCATACCACTACTTCTAGCATAGTGACAGCTCATACCACTACTCCTAGCATGGTGACAGCTCCTACTCCTACTATTAGCATGGTGACAGCTCATACCACTACTTCTAGCATAGTGACAGCTCATACCACTACTCCTAGCATGGTGACAGCTCAGACCACTACTTCTAGCATAGTGACAGCTCATACCACTACTTCTAGCATAGTGACAGCTCAGACCACTACTCCTAGCATAGTGACAGCTCATACCACTACTTCTAGCTTGGTGACAGTTCATACCACTACTTCTAGCACAGTGACAGCTCATACCACTACTCCTAGCATGGTGACAGCTCCTACTACTACTCTTAGCATGGTGACAGCTCATACCACTACTTCTAGCATAGTGACAGCTCATACCACTACTCCTAGCATGGTGACAGCTCCTAATACTACTCTTAGCATGGTGACAGCTCATACCACTACTTCTAGCATAGTGACAGCTCAGACCACTACTCCTCGCATAGTGACAGCTCATACCACTACTCCTAGCATGGTGACAGCTCAGACCACTACTCCTAGCATAGTGACAGCTAATACCACTACTCCTTGCATGGTGACCGCTCATACCACTACTCCTTGCATAGTGACAGCTCAGACCACTACTCCTAGCATAGTGACAGCTCATACCACTACTCCTAGCATGGTGACCGCTCATACCACTACTCCTTGCACAGTGACAGCTCATACCACTACTCCTAGCATGGTGACAGCTCAGACCACTACTCCTAGCATAGTAACAGCTCATACCACTACTCCTAGCATGGTGACCGCTCATACCACTACTCCTTGCATAGTGACAGCTCATACCACTACTCCTAGCATAGTGACAGCTCAGACCACTACTCCTAGCATAGTGACAACTCATACCACTACTCCTAGCATAGTGACAGCTCAGACCACTACTCCTAGCATAGTGACAGCTCATACCACTACTTCTAGCTTGGTGACAGCTCATACCACTACTTCTAGCATAGTGACAGCTCATACCACTACTCCTAGCATGGTGACAGCTCCTACTACTACTCTTAGCATGGTGACAGCTCATACCACTACTTCTAGCATAGTGACAGCTCATACCACTACTCTTAGCATGGTGACAGCTCCTACTACTACTCTTAGCATGGTGACAGCTCATACCACTACTTCTAGCATAGTGACAGCTCAGACCACTACTCCTAGCATAGTGACAGCTCATACCACTACTCCTAGCATGGTGACAGCTCAGACCACTACTCCTAGCATAGTGACAGCTCATACCACTACTCCTAGCATGGTGACCGCTCATACCACTACTCCTTGCATAGTGACAGCTCAGACCACTACTCCTAGCATAGTGACAGCTCATACCACTACTCCTAGCATGGTGACAGCTCGGACCACTACTCCTAGCATAGTGACAGCTCATACCACTACTCCTAGCATGGTGACCGCTCATACCACTACTCCTTGCATAGTGACAGCTCAGACCACTACTCCTAGCATAGTGACAGCTCATACCACTACTCCTAGCATGGTGACCACTCATACCACTACTCCTTGCATAGTGACAGCTATACCACGACTCCTAGCATGGTGACAGCTCAGACCACTACTCCTAGCATAGTGACAGTTCATACCACTACTCCTAGCATAGTGACCGCTCATACCACTACTCCTAGCATAGTGACAGCTCATACCACTACTCCTAGCATAGTGACAGCTCAGACCACTACTCCTAGCATAGTGACAGCTCATACCACTACTCCTAGCATAGTGACAGCTCGGACCACTACTCCTAGCATAGTGACAGCTCATACCACTACTCCTAGCATGGTGACCGCTCATACCACTACTCCTTGCATAGTGACAGCTCAGACCACTACTCCTAGCATAGTGACAGCTCATACCACTACTCCTAGCATGGTGACCACTCATACCACTACTCCTTGCATAGTGACAGCTATACCACTACTCCTAGCATGGTGACAGCTCAGACCACTACTCCTAGCATAGTGACAGTTCATACCACTACTCCTAGCATAGTGACCGCTCATACCACTACTCCTAGCATAGTGACAGCTCATATCACTACTCCTAGCATAGTGACACCTCAGACCACTACTCCTAGCATAGTGACAGCTCATACCACTACTCCTAGCATAGTGACAGCTCATACCACTACTCCTAGCATAGTGACAGCTCAGACCACTACTTCTAGCATAGTGACAGCTCATACCACTACTTCTAGCATAGTGACAGCTCAGACCACTACTCCTAGCATAGTGACAGCTCATACCACTACTTCTAGCTTGGTGACAGTTCATACCACTACTTCTAGCATAGTGACAGCTCATACCACTACTCCTAGCATGGTGACAGCTCCTACTACTACTCTTAGCATGGTGACAGCTCATACCACTACTTCTAGCATAGTGACAGCTCATACCACTACTCCTAGCATGGTGACAGCTCCTAATACTACTCTTAGCATGGTGACAGCTCATACCACTACTTCTAGCATAGTGACAGCTCAGACCACTACTCTCCGCATAGTGACAGCTCATACCACTACTCCTAGCATGGTGACAGCTCAGACCACTACTCCTAGCATAGTGACAGCTCATACCACTACTCCTAGCATGGTGACCGCTCATACCACTACTCCTTGCATAGTGACAGCTCAGACCACTACTCCTAGCATAGTGACAGCTCATACCACTACTCCTAGCATGGTGACCGCTCATACCACTACTCCTTGCACAGTGACAGCTCATACCACTACTCCTAGCATGGTGACAGCTCAGACCACTACTCCTAGCATAGTAACAGCTCATACCACTACTCCTAGCATGGTGACCGCTCATACCACTACTCCTTGCATAGTGACAGCTCATACCACTACTCCTAGCATAGTGACAGCTCAGACCACTACTCCTAGCATAGTGACAACTCATACCACTACTCCTAGCATAGTGACAGCTCAGACCACTACTCCTAGCATAGTGACAGCTCATACCACTACTTCTAGCTTGGTGACAGCTCATACCACTACTTCTAGCATAGTGACAGCTCATACCACTACTCCTAGCATGGTGACAGCTCCTACTACTACTCTTAGCATGGTGACAGCTCATACCACTACTTCTAGCATAGTGACAGCTCATACCACTACTCTTAGCATGGTGACAGCTCCTACTACTACTCTTAGCATGGTGACAGCTCATACCACTACTTCTAGCATAGTGACAGCTCAGACCACTACTCCTAGCATAGTGAGAGCTCATACCACTACTCCTAGCATGGTGACAGCTCAGACCACTACTCCTAGCATAGTGACAGCTCATACCACTACTCCTAGCATGGTGACCGCTCATACCACTACTCCTTGCATAGTGACAGCTCAGACCACTACTCCTAGCATAGTGACAGCTCATACCACTACTCCTAGCATGGTGACCACTCATACCACTACTCCTTGCATAGTGACAGCTATACCACTACTCCTAGCATGGTGACAGCTCAGACCACTACTCCTAGCATAGTGACAGTTCATACCACTACTCCTAGCATAGTGACCGCTCATACCACTACTCCTTGCATAGTGACAGCTCATACCACTACTCCTAGCATAGTGACAGCTCATACCACTACTCCTAGCATGGTGACAGCTCAAACCACTACTCCTAGCATAGTGACAGCTCATACCACTACTCCTAGCATGGTGACCACTCATACCACTACTCCTTGCATAGAGACAGCTCATACCACTACTCCTAGCATAGTGACAGCTCATACCACTACTCCTGGCATGGTGACAGCTCATACCACTACTCCTAGCATAGTGACAGCTCATACCACTACTCCTAGCATAGTGACAGCTCATACCACTACTCCTAGCATAGTGACAGCTCATACCACTACTCCTAGCACGGTGACAGCTCATACCACTACTTCTAGCATAGTGACAGCTCATACCACTACTCCTAGCATGGTGACAGCTCCTACTACTACTCTTAGCATGGTGACAGCTCATACCACTACTTCTAGCATAGTGACAGCTCATACCACTACTCCTAGCATGGTGACAGCTCCTACTACTACTCTTAGCATGGTAACAGCTCATACCACTACTTCTAGCATGGTGACAGCTCAGACCACTACTCCTAGCATAGTGACAGCTCATACCACTACTCCTAGCATGGTGACCGCTCATACCACTACTCCTTACATAGTGACAGCTCAGACCACTACTCCTAGCATAGTGACAGCTCATACCACTACTCCTAGCATGGTGACCGCTCATACCACTACTCCTTGCATAGTGACAGCTCATACCACTACTCCTAGCATGGTGACAGCTCAGACCACTACTCCTAGCATAGTAACAGCTCATAACACTACTCCTAGCATGGTGACCGCTCATACCACTACTCCTTGCATTGTGACAGCTCATACCACTGCTCCTAGCATAGTGACAGCTCAGACCACTACTCCTAGCATAGTGACAGCTCATACCACTACTCCCAGCATAGTGACAGCTCAGACCACTACTCCTAGCATAGTGACAGCTCATACCACTACTCCTAGCATAGTGACAGCTCAGACCACTACTCCTAGCATAGTGACAGCTCATACCACTACTTCAAGCTTGGTGACAGCTCATACCACTACTTCTAGCATAGTGACAGCTCATACCACTACTCCTAGCATGGTGACAGCTCCTACTACTACTCTTAGCATGGTGACAGCTCATACCACTACTTCTAGCATAGTGACAGCTCATACCACTACTCTTAGCATGGTGACAGCTCCTACTACTACTCTTAGCATGGTGACAGCTCATACCACTACTTCTAGCATAGTGACAGCTCAGACCACCACTCCTAGCACAGTGACAGCTCATACCACTACTCCTAGCATGGTGACAGCTCAGACCACTACTCCTAGCATAGTGACAGCTCATACCACTACTCCTAGCATGGTGACCGCTCATACCACTTCTCCTTGCATAGTGACAGCTCAGACCACTCCTCCTAGCATAATGACAGCTCATACCACTACTCCTAGCATGGTGACCACTCATACCACTACTCCTTGCATAGTGACAGCTCATACCACTACTCCTAGCATGGTGACAGCTCCTAATACTACTCTTAGCATGGTGACAGCTCATACCACTACTTCTAGCATAGTGACAGCTCAGACCGCTACTCCTCGCATAGTGACAGCTCATACCACAACTCCTTGCATAGTGACAGCTCATACCACTACTCCTTGCATGGTGACAGCTCAGACCACTACTCCTAGCATAGTGACAGCTCATACCACTACTCCTAGCATGGTGACCGCTCATACCACTACTCCTTGCATAGTGACAGCTCATACCACTACTCCTAGCATGGTGACAGCTCAGACCACTACTCCTAGCATAGTAACAGCTCATACCACTACTCCTAGCATGGTGACCGCTCATACCACTACTCCTTGCATAGTGACAGCTCATACCACTGCTCCTAGCATAGTGACAGCTCAGACCACTACTCCTAGCATAGTGACAGCTCATACCACTACTCCTAGCATAGTGACAGCTCAGACCACTACTCCTAGCATAGTGACAGCTGATACCACTACTCCTAGCATAGTGACAGCTCAGACCACTACTCCTAGCATAGTGACAGCTCATACCACTACTTCTAGCTTGGTGACAGCTCATACCACTACTTCTAGCATAGTGACAGCTCATACCACTACTCCTAGCATGGTGACAGCTCCTACTACTACTCTTAGCATGGTGACAGCTCATACCACTACTTCTAGCATAGTGACAGCTCATACCACTACTCTTAGCATGGTGACAGCTCCTACTACTACTCTTAGCATGGTGACAGCTCATACCACTACTTCTAGCATAGTGACAGCTCAGACCACCACTCCTAGCATAGTGACAGCTCATACCACTACTCCTAGCATGGTGACAGCTCAGACCACTACTCCTAGCATAGTGACAGCTCATACCACTACTCCTAGCATGGTGACCGCTCATACCACTACTCCTTGCATAGTGACAGCTCAGACCACTCCTCCTAGCATAGTGACAGCTCATACCACTACTAGCATGGTGACCACTCATACCACTACTCCTTGTATAGTGACAGCTCATACCACTACTCCTAGCATGGTGACAGCTCCTAATACTACTCTTAGCATGGTGACAGCTCATACCACTACTTCTAGCATAGTGACAGCTCAGACCACTACTCCTCGCATAGTGACAGCTCATACCACTACTCCTAGCATGGTGACAGCTCAGACCACTACTCCTAGCATAGTGACAGCTCATACCACTACTTCTAGCATAGTGACAGCTCATACCACTACTCCTAGCATGGTGACAGCTCCTACTACTACTCTTAGCATGGTGACTGCTCATACCACTACTTCTAGCATAGTGACAGCTCATACCACTACTCTTAGCATGGAGACAGCTCCAACTACTACTCTTAGCATGGTGACAGCTCATACCACTACTTCTAGCATAGTGACAGCTCAGACCACCACTCCTAGCATAGTGACAGCTCATACCACTACTCCTAGCATGGTGACAGCTCAGACCACTACTCCTAGCATAGTGCCAACTCATACCACTACTCCTAGCATGGTGACCGCTCATACCACTACTCCTTGCATAGTGACAGCTCAGACCACTCCTCCTAGCATAGTGACAGCTCATACCACTACTCCTAGCATGGTGACCACTCATACCACTACTCCTTGCATAGTGACAGCTCATACCACTACTCCTAGCATGGTGACAGCTCAGACCACTACTCCTAGCATAGTGACAGTTCATACCACTACTCCTAGCATGGTGACCGCTCATACCACTACTCCTTGCATAGTGACAGCTCATACCACTACTCCTAGAATAGTGACAGCTCATACCACTACTCCTAGAATGGTGACAGCTCAGACCACTACTCCTAGCATAGTGACAGCTCATACCACTACTCCTAGCATGGTGACCGCTCATACCACTACTCCTTGCATAGTGACAGCTCATACCACTACTCCTAGCATAGTGACAGCTCATACCACTACTCCTAGCATGGTGACAGCTCATACCACTACTCCTAGCATAGTGACAGCTCATACCACTACTCCTAGCATAGTGACAGCTCATACCACTACTCCTAGCATAGTGACAGCTCATACCACTACTCCTAGCATGGTGACAGCTCATACCACTACTCCTAGCATGGTGACCGCTCATACCACTACTCCTTGCATAGTGACAGCTCATACCACTACTCCTAGCATGGTGACAGCTCAGACCACTACTCCTAGCATAGTAACAGCTCATACCACTACTCCTAGCATGGTGACCGCTCATACCACTACTCCTTGCATAGTGACAGCTCATACCACTGCTCCTAGCATAGTGACAGCTCAGACCACTACTCCTAGCATAGTGACAGCTCATACCACTACTCCTAGCATAGTGACAGCTCAGACCACTACTCCTAGCATAGTGACAGCTGATACCACTACTCCTAGCATAGTGACAGCTCAGACCACTACTCCTAGCATAGTGACAGCTCATACCACTACTTCTAGCTTGGTGACAGCTCATACCACTACTTCTAGCATAGTGACAGCTCATACCACTACTCCTAGCATGGTGACAGCTCCTACTACTACTCTTAGCATGGTGACAGCTCATACCACTACTTCTAGCATAGTGACAGCTCATACCACTACTCTTAGCATGGTGACAGCTCCTACTACTACTCTTAGCATGGTGACAGCTCATACCACTACTTCTAGCATAGTGACAGCTCAGACCACCACTCCTAGCATAGTGACAGCTCATACCACTACTCCTAGCATGGTGACAGCTCAGACCACTACTCCTAGCATAGTGACAGCTCATACCACTACTCCTAGCATGGTGACCGCTCATACCACTACTCCTTGCATAGTGACAGCTCAGACCACTCCTCCTAGCATAGTGACAGCTCATACCACTACTAGCATGGTGACCACTCATACCACTACTCCTTGTATAGTGACAGCTCATACCACTACTCCTAGCATGGTGACAGCTCCTAATACTACTCTTAGCATGGTGACAGCTCATACCACTACTTCTAGCATAGTGACAGCTCAGACCACTACTCCTCGCATAGTGACAGCTCATACCACTACTCCTAGCATGGTGACAGCTCAGACCACTACTCCTAGCATAGTGACAGCTCATACCACTACTTCTAGCATAGTGACAGCTCATACCACTACTCCTAGCATGGTGACAGCTCCTACTACTACTCTTAGCATGGTGACTGCTCATACCACTACTTCTAGCATAGTGACAGCTCATACCACTACTCTTAGCATGGAGACAGCTCCAACTACTACTCTTAGCATGGTGACAGCTCATACCACTACTTCTAGCATAGTGACAGCTCAGACCACCACTCCTAGCATAGTGACAGCTCATACCACTACTCCTAGCATGGTGACAGCTCAGACCACTACTCCTAGCATAGTGCCAACTCATACCACTACTCCTAGCATGGTGACCGCTCATACCACTACTCCTTGCATAGTGACAGCTCAGACCACTCCTCCTAGCATAGTGACAGCTCATACCACTACTCCTAGCATGGTGACCACTCATACCACTACTCCTTGCATAGTGACAGCTCATACCACTACTCCTAGCATGCTGACAGCTCAGACCACTACTCCTAGCATAGTGACAGTTCATACCACTACTCCTAGCATGGTGACCGCTCATACCACTACTCCTTGCATAGTGACAGCTCATACCACTACTCCTAGAATAGTGACAGCTCATACCACTACTCCTAGAATGGTGACAGCTCAGACCACTACTCCTAGCATAGTGACAGCTCATACCACTACTCCTAGCATGGTGACCGCTCATACCACTACTCCTTGCATAGTGACAGCTCATACCACTACTCCTAGCATAGTGACAGCTCATACCACTACTCCTAGCATGGTGACAGCTCATACCACTACTCCTAGCATAGTGACAGCTCATACCACTACTCCTAGCATAGTGACAGCTCATACCACTACTCCTAGCATAGTGACAGCTCATACCACTACTCCTAGCATGGTGACAGCTCATACCACTACTTCTAGCATAGTGACAGCTCATACCACTACTCCTAGCATGGTGACAGCTCCTACTACTACTCTTAGCATGGTGACAGCTCATACCACTACTTCTAGCATGGTGACAGCTCATACCACTACTCCTAGCATGGTGACCACTCATACCACTACTCCTTGCATAGTGACAGCTCATACCACTACTCCTAGCAGAGTGACAGCTCATACCACTACTCCTAGCATGGTAACAGCTCATACCACTACTCCTAGCATAGTGACAGCTCATACCACTACTCTTAGCATAGTGACAGCTCATACCACTACTCCTAGCATAGTGACAGCTCATACCACTACTCCTAGCATGGTGACAGCTCATACCACTACTTCTAGCATAGTGACAGCTCATACCACTACTCCTAGCATGGTGACAGCTCCTACTACTACTCTTAGCATGGTGACAGCTCATAACACTACTTCTAGCATAGTGACAGCTCATACCACTACTCCTAGGATGGTGACAGCTCCTACTACTACTCTTAGCATGGTAACAGCTCATACCACTACTCCTAGCATGGTGACCGCTCATACCACAACTCCTTGCATAGTGACAGCTCATACCACTACTCCTTGCATGGTGACAGCTCAGACCACTACTCCTAGCATAGTGACAGCTCATACCACTACTCCTAGCATGGTGACCGCTCATACCACTACTCCTTGCATAGTGACAGCTCATACCACTACTCCTAGCATAGTGACAGCTCATACCACTAATCCTAGCATAGTGACAGCTCATACCACTACTCCTTGCATAGTGACAGCTCATACCACTACTCCAAGCATAGTGACAGCTCAGACCACTACTTCTAGCATAGTGACAGCTCATACCACTACCTCTAGCATAGTGACAGCTCAGACCACTACTCCTAGCATAGTGACAGCTCAGACCACTACTTCTAGCATAGTGACAGTTCATACCACTACTTCTAGCTTGGTGACAGCTCATACCACTACTTCTAGCATAGTGACAGCTCATACCACTACTCCTAGGATGGTGACAGCTCCTACTACTACTCTTAGCATGGTGACAGCTCATACCACTACTTCTAGCATAGTGACAGCTCATACCACTACTCCTAGCATGGTGACAGCTCCTACTACTACTCTTAGCATGGTGACAGCTCATACCACTACTTCTAGCATAGTGACAGCTCAGACCACTACTCCTAGCATAGTGACAGCTCATACCACTACTCTTAGCATGGTGACAGCTCCTACTACTACTCTTAGCATGGTGACAGCTCATACCACTACTTCTAGCACAGTGACAGCTCAGACCACCACTCCTAGCACAGTGACAGCTCATACCACTACTCCTAGCATGGTGACAGCTCAGACCACTACTCCTAGCATAGTGACAGCTCATACCACTACTCCTAGCATGGTGACCGCTCATACCACTTCTCCTTGCATAGTGACAGCTCAGACCACTCCTCCTAGCATAATGACAGCTCATACCACTACTCCTAGCATGGTGACCACTCATACCACTACTCCTTGCATAGTGACAGCTCATACCACTACTCCTAGCATGGTGACAGCTCCTAATACTACTCTTAGCATGGTGACAGCTCATACCACTACTTCTAGCATAGTGACAGCTCAGACCACTACTCCTCGCATAGTGACAGCTCATACCACAACTCCTTGCATAGTGACAGCTCATACCACTACTCCTTGCATGGTGACAGCTCAGACCACTACTCCTAGCATAGTGACAGCTCATACCACTACTCCTAGCATGGTGACCGCTCATACCACTACTCCTTGCATAGTGACAGCTCATACCACTACTCCTAGCATGGTGACAGCTCAGACCACTACTCCTAGCATAGTAACAGCTCATACCACTACTCCTAGCATGGTGACCGCTCATACCACTACTCCTTGCATAGTGACAGCTCATACCACTGCTCCTAGCATAGTGACAGCTCAGACCACTACTCCTAGCATAGTGACAGCTCATACCACTACTCCTAGCATAGTGACAGCTCAGACCACTACTCCTAGCATAGTGACAGCTCATACCACTACACCTAGCATAGTGACAGCTCAGACCACTACTCCTAGCATAGTGACAGCTCATACCACTACTTCTAGCTTGGTGACAGCTCATACTACTACTTCTAGCATAGTGACAGCTCATACCACTACTCCTAGCATGGTGACAGCTCCTACTACTACTCTTAGCATGGTGACAGCTCATACCACTACTTCTAGCATAGTGACAGCTCATACCACTACTCTTAGCATGGTGACAGCTCCTACTACTACTCTTAGCATGGTGACAGCTCATACCACTACTTCTAGCATAGTGACAGCTCAGACCACCACTCCTAGCATAGTGACAGCTCATACCACTACTCCTAGCATGGTGACAGCTCAGACCACTACTCCTAGCATAGTGACAGCTCATACCACTACTCCTAGCATGGTGACCGCTCATACCACTACTCCTTGCATAGTGACAGCTCAGACCACTCCTCCTAGCATAGTGACAGCTCATAACACTACTCCTAGCATGGTGACCACTCATACCACTACTCCTTGTATAGTGACAGCTCATACCACTACTCCTAGCATGGTGACAGCTCCTAATACTACTCTTAGCATGGTGACAGCTCATACCACTACTTCTAGCATAGTGACAGCTCAGACCACTACTCCTCGCATAGTGACAGCTCATACCACTACTCCTAGCATGGTGACAGCTCAGACCACTACTCCTAGCATAGTGACAGCTCATACCACTACTTCTAGCATAGTGACAGCTCATACCACTACTCCTAGCATGGTGACAGCTCCTACTACTACTCTTAGCATGGTGACAGCTCATACCACTACTTCTAGCATAGTGACAGCTCATACCACTACTCTTAGCATGGTGACAGCTCCTACTACTACTCTTAGCATGGTGACAGCTCATACCACTACTTCTAGCATAGTGACAGCTCAGACCACCACTCCTAGCATAGTGACAGCTCATACCACTACTCCTAGCATGGTGACAGCTCAGACCACTACTCCTAGCATAGTGACAGCTCATACCACTACTCCTAGCATGGTGACCGCTCATACCACTACTCCTTGCATAGTGACAGCTCAGACCACTCCTCCTAGCATAGTGACAGCTCATACCACTACTCCTAGCATGTTGACCACTCATACCACTACTCCTTGCATAGTGACAGCTCATACCACTACTCCTAGCATGGTGACAGCTCAGACCACTACTCCTAGCATAGTGACAGTTCATACCACTACTCCTAGCATGGTGACCGCTCATACCACTACTCCTTGCATAGTGACAGCTCATACCACTACTCCTAGAATAGTGACAGCTCATACCACTACTCCTAGCATGGTGACAGCTCAGACCACTACTCCTAGCATAGTGACAGCTCATACCACTACTCCTAGCATGGTGACCGCTCATACCACTACTCCTTGCATAGTGACAGCTCATACCACTACTCCTAGCATAGTGACAGCTCATACCACTACTCCTAGCATGGTGACAGCTCATACCACTACTCCTAGCATAGTGACAGCTCATACCACTACTCCTAGCATAGTGACAGCTCATACCACTACTCCTAGCATAGTGACAGCTCATACCACTACTCCTAGCATGGTGACAGCTCATACCACTACTTCTAGCATAGTGACAGCTCATACCACTACTCCTAGCATGGTGACAGCTCCTACTACTACTCTTAGCATGGTGACAGCTCATACCACTACTTCTAGCATAGTGACAGCTCAGACCACTACTCCTCGCATAGTGACAGCTCATACCACTACTCCTAGCATGGTGACAGCTCAGACCACTACTCCTAGCATAGTGACAGCTCATACCACTACTTCTAGCATAGTGACAGCTCATACCACTACTCCTAGCATGGTGACAGCTCCTACTACTACTCTTAGCATGGTGACAGCTCATACCACTACTTCTAGCATAGTGACAGCTCATACCACTACTCTTAGCATGGTGACAGCTCCTACTACTACTCTTAGCATGGTGACAGCTCATACCACTACTTCTAGCATAGTGACAGCTCAGACCACCACTCCTAGCATAGTGACAGCTCATACCACTACTCCTAGCATGGTGACAGCTCAGACCACTACTCCTAGCATAGTGACAGCTCATACCACTACTCTTAGCATAGTGACAGCTCATACCACTACTCCTAGCATAGTGACAGCTCATACCACTACTCCTAGCATAGTGACAGCTCATACCACTACTCCTAGCATAGTGACAGCTCAGACCACTACTCCTAGCATAGTGACAGCTCATACCACTACTCCTAGCATAGTGACAGCTCAGACCACAACTCCTAGCATAGCGACAGCTCATACCACTACTCCTAGCATAGTTACAGCTCATACCACTACTCCTAGCATAGTGACAGCTCATACCACTACTCCTAGCATGGTGACAGCTCAGACCACTACTCCTAGCATAGTGACAGTTCATACCACTACTCCTAGCATGGTGACCGCTCATACCACTACTCCTTGCATAGTGACAGCTCATACCACTACTCCTAGCATAGTGACAGCTCATACCACTACTCCTAGCATGGTGACAGCTCAGACCACTACTCCTAGCATAGTGACAGCTCATACCACTATTCCTAGCATGGTGACCGCTCATACCACTACTCCTTGCATAGTGACAGCTCATACCACTACTCCTAGCATAGTGACAGCTCATACCACTACTCCTAGCATGGTGACAGCTCATACCACTACTCCTAGCATAGTGACAGCTCATACCACTACTCCTAGCATAGTGACAGCTCATACCACTACTCCTAGCATAGTGACAGCTCATACCACTACTCCTAGCATGGTGACAGCTCATACCACTACTTCTAGCATAGTGACAGCTCATACCACTACTCCTAGGATGGTGACAGCTCCTACTACTACTCTTAGCATGGTGACAGCTCATACCACTACTCCTAGCATGGCGACCGCTCATACCACAACTCCTTGCATAGTGACAGCTCATACCACTACTCCTTGCATGGTGACAGCTCAGACCACTACTCCTAGCATAGTGACAGCTCATACCACTACTCCTAGCATGGTGACCGCTCATACCACTACTCCTTGCATAGTGACAGCTCATACCACTACTCCTTGCATAGTGACAGCTCATACCACTACTTCTAGCATAGTGACAGCTCAGACCACTACTTCTAGACTAGTGACAGTTCATACCACTACTTCTAGCTTGGTGACAGCTCATACCACTACTTCTAGCATAGTGACAGCTCATACCACTACTCCTAGCATGGTGACAGCTCCTACTACTACTCTTAGCATGGTGACAGCTCATACCACTACTTCTAGCATAGTGACAGCTCATACCACTACTCCTAGCATGGTGACAGCTCCTACTACTACTCTTAGCATGGTGACAGCTCATACCACTACTTCTAGCATAGTGACAGCTCAGACCACTACTCCTAGCATAGTGACAGCTCATACCACTACTACTAGCATGGTGACAGCTCAGACCACTACTCCTAGCATAGTGACAGCTCATACCACTACTCCTAGCATGGTGACAGCTCCTACTACTACTCTTAGCATGGTGACAGCTCATACCACTACTTCTAGCATAGTGACAGCTCATACCACTACTCCTAGGATGGTGACAGCTCCTACTACTACTCTTAGCATGGTGACAGCTCATACCACTACTCCTAGCATGGTGACCGCTCATACCACAACTCCTTGCATAGTGACAGCTCATACCACTACTCCTTGCATGGTGACAGCTCAGACCACTACTCCTAGCATAGTGACAGCTCATACCACTACTCCTAGCATGGTGACAGCTCATACCACTACTTCTAGCATAGTGACAGCTCATACCACAACTCCTAGCATAGTGACAGCTCATACCACTACTCCTAGCATGGTGACAGCTCATACCACTACTTCTAGCATAGTGACAGCTCATACCACTACTCCTAGCATGGTGACAGCTCCTACTACTACTCTTAGCATGGTGACAGCTCATACCACTACTTCTAGCATAGTGACAGCTCATACCACTACTCCTAGGATGGTGACAGCTCCTACTACTACTCTTAGCATGGTGACAGCTCATACCACTACTCCTAGCATGGTGACCGCTCATACCACAACTCCTTGCATAGTGACAGCTCATACCACTACTCCTTGCATGGTGACAGCTCAGACCACTACTCCTAGCATAGTGACAGCTCATACCACTACTCCTAGCATGGTGACCGCTCATACCACTACTCCTTGCATAGTGACAGCTCATACCACTACTCCTAGCATAGTGACAGCTCATACCACTACTTCTAGCATAGTAACAGCTCAGACCACTACTTCTAGCATAGTGACAGTTCATACCACTACTTCTAGCTTGGTGACAGCTCATACCACTACTTCTAGCATAGTGACAGCTCATACCACTACTCCTAGCATGGTGACAGCTCCTACTACTACTCTTAGCATGGTGACAGCTCATACCACTACTTCTAGCATAGTGACAGCTCATACCACTACTCCTAGCATGGTGACAGCTCCTACTACTACTCTTAGCATGGTGACAGCTCATACCACTACTTCTAGCATAGTGACAGCTCAGACCACTACTCCTAGCATAGTGACAGCTCATACCACTACTCCTAGCATGGTGACAGCTCAGACCACTACTCCTAGCATAGTGACAGCTCATACCACTACTTCTAGCATGGTGACAGCTCATACCACTACTCCTAGCATAGTGACAGCTCAGACCACTACTTCTAGCATAGTGACAGCTCATACCACTACTCCTAGCATAGTGACAGCTCATACCACTACTCCTAGCATGGTGACAGCTCCTACTACTACTCCTAGCATGGTGACAGCTCATACCACTACTTCTAGCATAGTGACAGCTCATACCACTAATCCTAGCATGGTGACAGGTCCTACTACTACTCTTAGCATAGTGACAGCTCATACCACTACTTCTAGCATAGTGACAGCTCAGACCACAACTCCTAGCATAGTGACAGCTCATACCACTACTCCTAGCATGGTGACAGCTCAGACCACTACTCCTAGCATAGTGACAGCTCATACCACTACTCCTAGCATAGTGACAGCTCAGACCACTACTCCTAGCATAGTGACAGCTCATACCACTACTCCTAGCATAGTGACAGCTCAGACCACAACTCCTAGCATAGCGACAGCTCATACCACTACTCCTAGCATAGTTACAGCTCATACCACTACTCCTAGCATAGTGACAGCTCAGACCACTACTCCTAGCATGGTGACCACTCATACCGCTACTCCTTGCATAGTGACAGCTCATACCACTACTCCTAGCATGGTGACAGCTCAGACCACTACTCCTAGCATAGTGACAGTTCATACCACTACTCCTAGCATGGTGACCGCTCATACCACTACTCCTTGCATAGTGACAGCTCATACCACTACTCCTAGCATAGTGACAGCTCATACCACTACTCCTAGCATGGTGACAGCTCAGACCACTACTCCTAGCATAGTGACAGCTCATACCACTACTCCTAGCATGGTGACCGCTCATACCACTACTCCTTGCATAGTGACAGCTCATACCACTACTCCTAGCATAGTGACAGCTCATACCACTACTCCTAGCATGGTGACAGCTCATACCACTACTCCTAGCATAGTGACAGCTCATACCACTACTCCTAGCATAGTGACAGCTCATACCACTACTCCTAGCATAGTGACAGCTCATACCACTACTCCTAGCATGGTGACAGCTCATACCACTACTTCTAGCATAGTGACAGCTCATACCACTACTCCTAGGATGGTGACAGCTCCTACTACTACTCTTAGCATGGTGACAGCTCATACCACTACTCCTAGCATGGCGACCGCTCATACCACAACTCCTTGCATAGTGACAGCTCATACCACTACTCCTTGCATGGTGACAGCTCAGACCACTACTCCTAGCATAGTGACAGCTCATACCACTACTCCTAGCATGGTGACCGCTCATACCACTACTCCTTGCATAGTGACAGCTCATACCACTACTCCTTGCATAGTGACAGCTCATACCACTACTTCTAGCATAGTGACAGCTCAGACCACTACTTCTAGACTAGTGACAGTTCATACCACTACTTCTAGCTTGGTGACAGCTCATACCACTACTTCTAGCATAGTGACAGCTCATACCACTACTCCTAGCATGGTGACAGCTCCTACTACTACTCTTAGCATGGTGACAGCTCATACCACTACTTCTAGCATAGTGACAGCTCATACCACTACTCCTAGCATGGTGACAGCTCCTACTACTACTCTTAGCATGGTGACAGCTCATACCACTACTTCTAGCATAGTGACAGCTCATACCACTACTCCTAGGATGGTGACAGCTCCTACTACTACTCTTAGCATGGTGACAGCTCATACCACTACTCCTAGCATGGTGACCGCTCATACCACAACTCCTTGCATAGTGACAGCTCATACCACTACTCCTTGCATGGTGACAGCTCAGACCACTACTCCTAGCATAGTGACAGCTCATACCACTACTCCTAGCATGGTGACAGCTCATACCACTACTTCTAGCATAGTGACAGCTCATACCACAACTCCTAGCATAGTGACAGCTCATACCACTACTCCTAGCATGGTGACAGCTCATACCACTACTTCTAGCATAGTGACAGCTCATACCACTACTCCTAGCATGGTGACAGCTCCTACTACTACTCTTAGCATGGTGACAGCTCATACCACTACTTCTAGCATAGTGACAGCTCATACCACTACTCCTAGGATGGTGACAGCTCCTACTACTACTCTTAGCATGGTGACAGCTCATACCACTACTCCTAGCATGGTGACCGCTCATACCACAACTCCTTGCATAGTGACAGCTCATACCACTACTCCTTGCATGGTGACAGCTCAGACCACTACTCCTAGCATAGTGACAGCTCATACCACTACTCCTAGCATGGTGACCGCTCATACCACTACTCCTTGCATAGTGACAGCTCATACCACTACTCCTAGCATAGTGACAGCTCATACCACTACTTCTAGCATAGTAACAGCTCAGACCACTACTTCTAGCATAGTGACAGTTCATACCACTACTTCTAGCTTGGTGACAGCTCATACCACTACTTCTAGCATAGTGACAGCTCATACCACTACTCCTAGCATGGTGACAGCTCCTACTACTACTCTTAGCATGGTGACAGCTCATACCACTACTTCTAGCATAGTGACAGCTCATACCACTACTCCTAGCATGGTGACAGCTCCTACTACTACTCTTAGCATGGTGACAGCTCATACCACTACTTCTAGCATAGTGACAGCTCAGACCACTACTCCTAGCATAGTGACAGCTCATACCACTACTCCTAGCATGGTGACAGCTCAGACCACTACTCCTAGCATAGTGACAGCTCATACCACTACTTCTAGCATGGTGACAGCTCATACCACTACTCCTAGCATAGTGACAGCTCAGACCACTACTTCTAGCATAGTGACAGCTCATACCACTACTCCTAGCATAGTGACAGCTCATACCACTACTCCTAGCATGGTGACAGCTCCTACTACTACTCCTAGCATGGTGACAGCTCATACCACTACTTCTAGCATAGTGACAGCTCATACCACTAATCCTAGCATGGTGACAGGTCCTACTACTACTCTTAGCATAGTGACAGCTCATACCACTACTTCTAGCATAGTGACAGCTCAGACCACAACTCCTAGCATAGTGACAGCTCATACCACTACTCCTAGCATGGTGACAGCTCAGACCACTACTCCTAGCATAGTGACAGCTCATACCACTACTCCTAGCATAGTGACAGCTCAGACCACTACTCCTAGCATAGTGACAGCTCATACCACTACTCCTAGCATAGTGACAGCTCAGACCACAACTCCTAGCATAGCGACAGCTCATACCACTACTCCTAGCATAGTTACAGCTCATACCACTACTCCTAGCATAGTGACAGCTCAGACCACTACTCCTAGCATGGTGACCACTCATACCGCTACTCCTTGCATAGTGACAGCTCATACCACTACTCCTAGCATGGTGACAGCTCAGACCACTACTCCTAGCATAGTGACAGTTCATACCACTACTCCTAGCATGGTGACCGCTCATACCACTACTCCTTGCATAGTGACAGCTCATACCACTACTCCTAGCATAGTGACAGCTCATACCACTACTCCTAGCATGGTGACAGCTCAGACCACTACTCCTAGCATAGTGACAGCTCATACCACTACTCCTAGCATGGTGACCGCTCATACCACTACTCCTTGCATAGTGACAGCTCATACCACTACTCCTAGCATAGTGACAGCTCATACCACTACTCCTAGCATGGTGACAGCTCATACCACTACTCCTAGCATAGTGACAGCTCATACCACTACTCCTAGCATAGTGACAGCTCATACCACTACTCCTAGCATAGTGACAGCTCATACCACTACTCCTAGCATGGTGACAGCTCATACCACTACTTCTAGCATAGTGACAGCTCATACCACTACTCCTAGGATGGTGACAGCTCCTACTACTACTCTTAGCATGGTGACAGCTCATACCACTACTCCTAGCATGGCGACCGCTCATACCACAACTCCTTGCATAGTGACAGCTCATACCACTACTCCTTGCATGGTGACAGCTCAGACCACTACTCCTAGCATAGTGACAGCTCATACCACTACTCCTAGCATGGTGACCGCTCATACCACTACTCCTTGCATAGTGACAGCTCATACCACTACTCCTTGCATAGTGACAGCTCATACCACTACTTCTAGCATAGTGACAGCTCAGACCACTACTTCTAGACTAGTGACAGTTCATACCACTACTTCTAGCTTGGTGACAGCTCATACCACTACTTCTAGCATAGTGACAGCTCATACCACTACTCCTAGCATGGTGACAGCTCCTACTACTACTCTTAGCATGGTGACAGCTCATACCACTACTTCTAGCATAGTGACAGCTCATACCACTACTCCTAGCATGGTGACAGCTCCTACTACTACTCTTAGCATGGTGACAGCTCATACCACTACTTCTAGCATAGTGACAGCTCAGACCACTACTCCTAGCATAGTGACAGCTCATACCACTACTCCTAGCATGGTGACAGCTCAGACCACTACTCCTAGCATAGTGACAGCTCATACCACTACTCCTAGCATGGTGACCGCTCATACCACTACTCCTTGCATAGTGACAGCTCAGACCACAACTCCTAGCATAGTGACAGCTCATACCACTACTCCTAGCATAGTGACAGCTCATACCACTACTCCTAGCATGGTGACAGCTCATACCACTACTCCTAGCATAGTGACAGCTCATACCACTACTCCTAGCATAGTGACAGCTCATACCACTACTCCTAGCATAGTGACAGCTCATACCACTACTCCTAGCATAGTGACAGCTCAGACCACTACTCCTAGCATAGTGACAGCTCATACCACTACTCCTAGCATAGTTACGGCTCATACCACTACTCCTAGCATAGTGACAGCTCAGACCACTACTCCTAGCATGGTGACCACTCATACCACTACTCCTTGCATAATGACAGCTCATACCACTACTCCTAGCATGGTGACAGCTCATACCACTACTCCTAGCATAGTGACAGTTCATACCACTACTCCTAGCATGGTGACCGCTCATAACACTACTCCTTGCATAGTGACAGCTCATACCACTACTCCTTGCATAGTGACAGCTCATACCACTACTTCTAGCATAGTGACAGCTCAGACCACTACTTCTAGACTAGTGACAGTTCATACCACTACTTCTAGCTTGGTGACAGCTCATACCACTACTTCTAGCATAGTGACAGCTCATACCACTACTCTTAGCATGGTGACAGCTCCTACTACTACTCTTAGCATGGTGACAGCTCATACCACTACTTCTAGCATAGTGACAGCTCATACCACTACTCCTAGCATGGTGACAGCTCCTACTACTACTCTTAGCATGGTGACAGCTCATACCACTACTTCTAGCATAGTGACAGCTCAGACCACTACTCCTAGCATAGTGACAGCTCATACCACTACTCCTAGCATGGTGACAGCTCAGACCACTACTCCTAGCATAGTGACAGCTCATACCACTACTCCTAGCATGGTGACCGCTCATACCACTACTCCTTGCATAGTGACAGCTCAGACCACAACTCCTAGCATAGTGACAGCTCATACCACTACTCCTAGCATAGTGACAGCTCATACCACTACTCCTAGCATGGTGACAGCTCATACCACAACTCCTAGCATAGTGACAGCTCATACCACTACTCCTAGCATAGTGACAGCTCATACCACTACTCCTAGCATAGTGACAGCTCATACCACTTCTCCTAGCATAGTGACAGCTCAGACCACTACTCCTAGCATAGTGACAGCTCATACCACTACTCCTAGCATAGTTATGGCTCATACCACTACTCCTAGCATAGTGACAGCTCAGACCACTACTCCTAGCATGGTGACCACTCATACCACTACTCCTTGCATAATGACAGCTCATACCACTACTCCTAGCATGGTGACAGCTCATACCACTACTCCTAGCATAGTGACAGTTCATACCACTACTCCTAGCATGGTGACCGCTCATACCACTACTCCTTGCATAGTGACAGCTCCTAATACTACTCTTAGCATGGTGACAGCTCATACCACTACTTCTAGCATAGTGACAGCTCAGACCACTACTCCTCGCATAGTGACAGCTCATACCACTACTCCTAGCATGGTGACAGCTCAGACCACTACTCCTAGCATAGTGACAGCTCATACCACTACTTCTAGCATAGTGACAGCTCATACCACTACTCCTAGCATGGTGACAGCTCCTACTACTACTCTTAGCATGGTGACAGCTCATACCACTACTTCTAGCATAGTGACAGCTCATACCACTACTCTTAGCATGGTGACAGCTCCTACTACTACTCTTAGCATGGTGGCAGCTCATACCACTACTTCTAGCATAGTGACAGCTCAGACCACCACTCCTAGCATAGTGACAGCTCATACCACTACTCCTAGCATGGTGACAGCTCAGACCACTACTCCTAGCATAGTGACAGCTCATACCACTACTCCTAGCATGGTGACCGCTCATACCACTACTCCTTGCATAGTGACAGCTCAGACCACTCCTCCTAGCATAGTGACAGCTCATACCACTACTCCTAGCATGGTGACCACTCATACCACTACTCCTTGCATAGTGACAGCTCATACCACTACTCCTAGCATGGTGACAGCTCAGACCACTACTCCTAGCATAGTGACAGTTCATACCACTACTCCTAGCATGGTGACCGCTCATACCACTACTCCTTGCAAAGTGACAGCTCATACCACTACTCCTAGCATAGTGACAGCTCATACCACTACTCCTAGCATGGTGACAGCTGAGACCACTACTCCTAGCATAGTGACAGCTCATACCACTACTCCTAGCATGGTGACCGCTCATACCACTACTCCTTGCATAGTGACAGCTCATACCACTACTCCTAGCATAGTGACAGCTCATACCACTACTCCTAGCATGGTGACAGCTCATACCACTACTCCTAGCATAGTGACAGCTCATACCACTACTCCTAGCATAGTGACAGCTCATACCACTACTCCTAGCATAGTGACAGCTCATACCACTACTCCTAGCATGGTGACAACTCATACCACTACTTCTAGCATAGTGACAGCTCATACCACTACTCCTAGCATGGTGACAGCTCCTACTACTACTCTTAGCATGGTGACAGCTCATACCACTACTTCTAGCATGGTGACAGCTCATACCACTACTCCTAGCATGGTGACCGCTCATACCACTACTCCTTGCATAGTGACAGCTCATACCACTACTCCTAGCAGAGTGACAGCTCATACCACTACTCCTAGCATGGTAACAGCTCATACCACTACTCCTAGCATAGTGACAGCTCATACCACTACTCTTAGCATAGTGACAGCTCATACCACTACTCCTAGCATAGTGACAGCTCATACCACTACTCCTAGCATGGTGACAGCTCATACCACTACTTCTAGCATAGTGACAGCTCATACCACTACTCCTAGCATGGTGACAGCTCCTACTACTACTCTTAGCATGGTGACAGCTCATACCACTACTTCTAGCATAGTGACAGCTCATACCACTACTCCTAGGATGGTGACAGCTCCTACTACTACTCTTAGCATGGTGACAGCTCATACCACTACTCCTAGCATGGTGACCGCTCATACCACAACTCCTTGCATAGTGACAGCTCATACCACTACTCCTTGCATGGTGACAGCTCAGACCACTACTTCTAGCATAGTGACAGCTCATACCACTACTCCTAGCATGGTGACC
Source organism: Saccoglossus kowalevskii (assembly GCF_978046115.1). Lineage (NCBI taxonomy): Eukaryota > Metazoa > Hemichordata > Enteropneusta > Harrimaniidae > Saccoglossus > Saccoglossus kowalevskii. The sequence goes on along the minus strand of NC_140643.1, from coordinate 4,590,354 downwards.
GCTCATACCACTACTCCTTGCATAGTGACAGCTCATACCACTACTCCTAGCATAGTGACAGCTCATACCACTACTTCTAGCATAGTGACAGCTCAGACCACTACTTCTAGCATAGTGACAGTTCATACCACTACTTCTAGCTTGGTGACAGCTCATACCACTACTTCTAGCATAGTGACAGCTCATACCACTACTCCTAGCATGGTGACAGCTCCTACTACTACTCTTAGCATGGTGACAGCTCATACCACTACTTCTAGCATAGTGACAGCTCATACCACTACTCCTAGCATGGTGACAGCTCATACCACTACTTCTAGCATAGTGACAGCTCAGACCACTACTCCTAGCATAGTGACAGCTCATACCACTACTCCTAGCATGGTGACAGCTCAGACCACTACTCCTAGCATAGTGACAGCTCATACCACTACTCCTAGCATGGTGACCGCTCATACCACTACTCCTTGCATAGTGACAGCTCAGACCACAACTCTTAGCATAGTGACAGCTCATACCACTACTCCTAGCATAGTGACAGCTCATACCACTACTCCTAGCATGGTGACAGCTCATACCACTACTCCTAGCATAGTGACAGCTCATACCACTACTTCTAGCATAGTGACAGCTCATACCACTACTCCTAGCATAGTGACAGCTCATACCACTACTCCTAGCATGGTGACAGCTCCTACTACTACTCCTAGCATGGTGACAGCTCATACCACTACTTCTAGCATAGTGACAGCTCATACCACTAATCCTAGCATGGTGACAGGTCCTACTACTACTCCTAGCATGGTGACAGCTCAGACCACTACTCCTAGCATAGTGACAGCTCATACCACTACTCCTAGCATGGTGACCGCTCATACCACTACTCCTTGCATAGTGACAGCTCAGACCACAACTCTTAGCATAGTGACAGCTCATACCACTACTAGCATAGTGACAGCTCATACCACTACTCCTAGCATGGTGACAGCTCATACCACTACTCCTAGCATAGTGACAGCTCATACCACTACTTCTAGCATAGTGACAGCTCATACCACTACTCCTAGCATAGTGACAGCTCATACCACTACTCCTAGCATGGTGACAGCTCCTACTACTACTCCTAGCATGGTGACAGCTCATACCACTACTTCTAGCATAGTGACAGCTCATACCACTAATCCTAGCATGGTGACAGCTCCTACTACTACTCTTAGCATGGTGACAGCTCATACCACTACTTCTAGCATAGTGACAGCTCATACCACTACTCCTAGGATGGTGACAGCTCCTACTACTACTCTTAGCATGGTGACAGCTCATACCACTACTCCTAGCATGGTGACCGCTCATACCACAACTCCTTGCATAGTGACAGCTCATACCACTACTCCTTGCATGGTGACAGCTCAGACCACTACTCCTAGCATAGTGACAGCTCATACCACTACTCCTAGCATGGTGACCGCTCATACCACTACTCCTTGCATAGTGACAGCTCATACCACTACTCCTAGCATAGTGACAGCTCATACCACTACTTCTAGCATAGTGACAGCTCAGACCACTACTTCTAGCATAGTGACAGTTCATACCACTACTTCTAGCTTGGTGACAGCTCATACCACTACTTCTAGCATAGTGACAGCTCATACCACTACTCCTAGCATGGTGACAGCTCCTACTACTACTCTTAGCATGGTGACAGCTCATACCACTACTTCTAGCATAGTGACAGCTCATACCACTACTCCTAGTATGGTGACAGCTCCTACTACTACTCTTAGCATGGTGACAGCTCATACCACTACTTCTAGCATAGTGACAGCTCAGACCACTACTCCTAGCATAGTGACAGCTCATACCACTACTCCTAGCATGGTGACAGCTCAGACCACTACTCCTAGCATAGTGACAGCTCATACCACTACTCCTAGCATGGTGACCGCTCATACCACTACTCCTTGCATAGTGACAGCTCAGACCACAACTCCTAGTATAGTGACAGCTCATACCACTACTCCTAGCATAGTGACAGCTCATACCACTACTCCTAGCATGGTGACAGCTCATACCACTACTCCTAGCATGGTGACAGCTCATACCACTACTCCTAGCATAGTGACAGTTCATACCACTACTCTTAGCATGGTGACCGCTCATACCACTACTCCTTGCATAGTGACAGCTCCTAATACTACTCTTAGCATGGTGACAGCTCATACCACTACTTCTAGCATAGTGACAGCTCAGACCACTACTCCTCGCATAGTGACAGCTCATACCACTACTCCTAGCATGGTGACAGCTCAGACCACTACTCCTAGCATAGTGACAGCTCATACCACTACTTCTAGCATAGTGACAGCTCATACCACTACTCCTAGCATGGTGACAGCTCCTACTACTACTCTTAGCATGGTGACAGCTCATACCACTACTTCTAGCATAGTGACAGCTCATACCACTACTCTTAGCATGGTGACAGCTCCTACTACTACTCTTAGCATGGTGGCAGCTCATACCACTACTTCTAGCATAGTGACAGCTCAGACCACCACTCCTAGCATAGTGACAGCTCATACCACTACTCCTAGCATGGTGACAGCTCAGACCACTACTCCTAGCATAGTGACAGCTCATACCACTACTCCTAGCATGGTGACCGCTCATACCACTACTCCTTGCATAGTGACAGCTCAGACCTCTCCTCCTAGCATAGTGACAGCTCATACCACTACTCCTAGCATGGTGACCACTCATACCACTACTCCTTGCATAGTGACAGCTCATACCACTACTCCTAGCATGGTGACAGCTCAGACCACTACTCCTAGCATAGTGACAGTTCATACCACTACTCCTAGCATGGTGACCGCTCATACCACTACTCCTTGCAAAGTGACAGCTCATACCACTACTCCTAGCATAGTGACAGCTCATACCACTACTCCTAGCATGGTGACAGCTCAGACCACTACTCCTAGCATAGTGACAGCTCATACCACTACTCCTAGCATGGTGACCGCTCATACCACTACTCCTTGCATAGTGACAGCTCATACCACTACTCCTAGCATAGTGACAGCTCATACCACTACTCCTAGCATGGTGACAGCTCATACCACTACTCCTAGCATAGTGACAGCTCATACCACTACTCCTAGCATAGTGACAGCTCATACCACTACTCCTAGCATAGTGACAGCTCATACCACTACTCCTAGCATGGTGACAACTCATACCACTACTTCTAGCATAGTGACAGCTCATACCACTACTCCTAGCATGGTGACAGCTCCTACTACTACTCTTAGCATGGTGACAGCTCATACCACTACTTCTAGCATGGTGACAGCTCATACCACTACTCCTAGCATGGTGACCGCTCATACCACTACTCCTTGCATAGTGACAGCTCATACCACTACTCCTAGCAGAGTGACAGCTCATACCACTACTCCTAGCATGGTAACAGCTCATACCACTACTCCTAGCATAGTGACAGCTCATACCACTACTCTTAGCATAGTGACAGCTCATACCACTACTCCTAGCATAGTGACAGCTCATACCACTACTCCTAGCATGGTGACAGCTCATACCACTACTTCTAGCATAGTGACAGCTCATACCACTACTCCTAGCATGGTGACAGCTCCTACTACTACTCTTAGCATGGTGACAGCTCATACCACTACTTCTAGCATAGTGACAGCTCATACCACTACTCCTAGGATGGTGACAGCTCCTACTACTACTCTTAGCATGGTGACAGCTCATACCACTACTCCTAGCATGGTGACCGCTCATACCACAACTCCTTGCATAGTGACAGCTCATACCACTACTCCCTGCATGGTGACAGCTCAGACCACTACTCCTAGCATAGTGACAGCTCATACCACTACTCCTAGCATGGTGACCGCTCATACCACTACTCCTTGCATAGTGACAGCTCATACCACTACTCCTAGCATAGTGACAGCTCATACCACTACTTCTAGCATAGTGACAGCTCAGACCACTACTTCTAGCATAGTGACAGTTCATACCACTACTTCTAGCTTGGTGACAGCTCATACCACTACTTCTAGCATAGTGACAGCTCATACCACTACTCCTAGCATGGTGACAGCTCCTACTACTACTCTTAGCATGGTGACAGCTCATACCACTACTTCTAGCATAGTGACAGCTCATACCACTACTCCTAGCATGGTGACAGCTCATACCACTACTTCTAGCATAGTGACAGCTCAGACCACTACTCCTAGCATAGTGACAGCTCATACCACTACTCCTAGCATGGTGACAGCTCAGACCACTACTCCTAGCATAGTGACAGCTCATACCACTACTCCTAGCATGGTGACCGCTCATACCACTACTCCTTGCATAGTGACAGCTCAGACCACAACTCTTAGCATAGTGACAGCTCATACCACTACTCCTAGCATAGTGACAGCTCATACCACTACTCCTAGCATGGTGACAGCTCATACCACTACTCCTAGCATAGTGACAGCTCATACCACTACTTCTAGCATAGTGACAGCTCATACCACTACTCCTAGCATAGTGACAGCTCATACCACTACTCCTAGCATGGTGACAGCTCCTACTACTACTCCTAGCATGGTGACAGCTCATACCACTACTTCTAGCATAGTGACAGCTCATACCACTAATCCTAGCATGGTGACAGGTCCAACTACTACTCCTAGCATGGTGACAGCTCAGACCACTACTCCTAGCATAGTGACAGCTCATACCACTACTCCTAGCATGGTGACCGCTCATACCACTACTCCTTGCATAGTGACAGCTCAGACCACAACTCTTAGCATAGTGACAGCTCATACCACTACTCCTAGCATAGTGACAGCTCATACCACTACTCCTAGCATGGTGACAGCTCATACCACTACTCCTAGCATAGTGACAGCTCATACCACTACTTCTAGCATAGTGACAGCTCATACCACTACTCCTAGCATAGTGACAGCTCATACCACTACTCCTAGCATGGTGACAGCTCCTACTACTACTCCTAGCATGGTGACAGCTCATACCACTACTTCTAGCATAGTGACAGCTCATACCACTAATCCTAGCATGGTGACAGCTCCTACTACTACTCTTAGCATGGTGACAGCTCATACCACTACTTCTAGCATAGTGACAGCTCATACCACTACTCCTAGGATGGTGACAGCTCCTACTACTACTCTTAGCATGGTGACAGCTCATACCACTACTCCTAGCATGGTGACCGCTCATACCACAACTCCTTGCATAGTGACAGCTCATACCACTACTCCTTGCATGGTGACAGCTCAGACCACTACTCCTAGCATAGTGACAGCTCATACCACTACTCCTAGCATGGTGACCGCTCATACCACTACTCCTTGCATTTGTGACAGCTCATACCACTACTCCTAGCATAGTGACAGCTCATACCACTACTTCTAGCATAGTGACAGCTCAGACCACTACTTCTAGCATAGTGACAGTTCATACCACTACTTCTAGCTTGGTGACAGCTCATACCACTACTTCTAGCATAGTGACAGCTCATACCACTACTCCTAGCATGGTGACAGCTCCTACTACTACTCTTAGCATGGTGACAGCTCATACCACTACTTCTAGCATAGTGACAGCTCATACCACTACTCCTAGTATGGTGACAGCTCCTACTACTACTCTTAGCATGGTGACAGCTCATACCACTACTTCTAGCATAGTGACAGCTCATACCACTACTCCTAGCATGGTGACAGCTCATACCACTACTTCTAGCATAGTGACAGCTCAGACCACTACTCCTAGCATAGTGACAGCTCATACCACTACTCCTAGCATGGTGACAGCTCAGACCACTACTCCTAGCATAGTGACAGCTCATACCACTACTCCTAGCATGGTGACCGCTCATACCACTACTCCTTGCATAGTGACAGCTCAGACCACAACTCTTAGCATAGTGACAGCTCATACCACTACTCCTAGCATAGTGACAGCTCATACCACTACTCCTAGCATGGTGACAGCTCATACCACTACTCCTAGCATAGTGACAGCTCATACCACTACTTCTAGCATAGTGACAGCTCATACCACTACTCCTAGCATAGTGACAGCTCATACCACTACTCCTAGCATGGTGACAGCTCCTACTACTACTCCTAGCATGGTGACAGCTCATACCACTACTTCTAGCATAGTGACAGCTCATACCACTAATCCTAGCATGGTGACAGGTCCTACTACTACTCCTAGCATGGTGACAGCTCAGACCACTACTCCTAGCATAGTGACAGCTCATACCACTACTCCTAGCATGGTGACCGCTCATACCACTACTCCTTGCATAGTGACAGCTCAGACCACAACTCTTAGCATAGTGACAGCTCATACCACTACTCCTAGCATAGTGACAGCTCATACCACTACTCCTAGCATGGTGACAGCTCATACCACTACTCCTAGCATAGTGACAGCTCATACCACTACTTCTAGCATAGTGACAGCTCATACCACTACTCCTAGCATAGTGACAGCTCATACCACTACTCCTAGCATGGTGACAGCTCCTACTACTACTCCTAGCATGGTGACAGCTCATACCACTACTTCTAGCATAGTGACAGCTCATACCACTAATCCTAGCATGGTGACAGCTCCTACTACTACTCTTAGCATGGTGACAGCTCATACCACTACTTCTAGCATAGTGACAGCTCATACCACTACTCCTAGGATGGTGACAGCTCCTACTACTACTCTTAGCATGGTGACAGCTCATACCACTACTCCTAGCATGGTGACCGCTCATACCACAACTCCTTGCATAGTGACAGCTCATACCACTACTCCTTGCATGGTGACAGCTCAGACCACTACTCCTAGCATAGTGACAGCTCATACCACTTCTCCTAGCATGGTGACCGCTCATACCACTACTCCTTGCATTTGTGACAGCTCATACCACTACTCCTAGCATAGTGACAGCTCATACCACTACTTCTAGCATAGTGACAGCTCAGACCACTACTTCTAGCATAGTGACAGTTCATACCACTACTTCTAGCTTGGTGACAGCTCATACCACTACTTCTAGCATAGTGACAGCTCATACCACTACTCCTAGCATGGTGACAGCTCCTACTACTACTCTTAGCATGGTGACAGCTCATACCACTACTTCTAGCATAGTGACAGCTCATACCACTACTCCTAGTATGGTGACAGCTCCTACTACTACTCTTAGCATGGTGACAGCTCATACCACTACTTCTAGCATAGTGACAGCTCAGACCACTACTCCTAGCATAGTGACAGCTCATACCACTACTCCTAGCATGGTGACAGCTCAGACCACTACTCCTAGCATAGTGACAGCTCATACCACTACTCCTAGCATGGTGACCGCTCATACCACTACTCCTTGCATAGTGACAGCTCAGACCACAACTCCTAGTATAGTGACAGCTCATACCACTACTCCTAGCATAGTGACAGCTCATACCACTACTCCTAGCATGGTGACAGCTCATACCACTACTCCTAGCATAGTGACAGCTCATACCACTACTTCTAGCATAGTGACAGCTCATACCACTACTCCTACCATAGTGACAGCTCATACCACTACTCCTAGCATGGTGACAGCTCCTACTACTACTCCTAGCATGGTGACAGCTCATACCACTACTTCTAGCATAGTGACAGCTCATACCACTAATCCTAGCATGGTGACAGGTCCTACTACTACTCTTAGCATAGTGACAGCTCATACCACTACTTCTAGCATAGTGACAGCTCAGACCACAACTCCTAGCATAGTGACAGCTCGTACCACTACTCCTAGCATGGTGACAGCTCAGACCACTACTCCTAGCATAGTGACAGCTCATACCACTACTCCTAGCATAGTGACAGCTCAGACCACTACTCCTAGCATAGTGACATCTCATACCACTACTCCTAGCATAGTGACAGCTCAGACCACTACTCCTAGCATAGTGACAGCTCATACCACTACTCCTAGCATAGTTACAGCTCATACCACTACTCCTAGCATAGCGACAACTCAGACCACTACTCCTAGCATGGTGACCACTCATACCGCTACTCCTTGCATAGTGACAGCTCATACCACTACTCCTAGCATGGTGACAGCTCAGACCACTACTCCTAGCAGAGTGACAGTTCATACCACTACTCCTAGCATGGTGACCGCTCATACCACTACTCCTTGCATAGTGGCAGCTCATACCACTACTCCTAGCATGGTGACAGCTCATACCACTACTCCTAGCATGGTGACAGCTCAGACCACTACTCCTAGCATAGTGACAGCTCATACCACTACTCCTAGCATGGTGACCGCTCATACCACTACTCCTTGCATAGTGACAGCTCATACCACTACTCCTAGCATAGTGACAGCTCATACCACTACTCCTAGCATGGTGACAGCTCATACCACTACTCCAAGCATAGTGACAGCTCATACCACTACTCCTAGCATAGTGACAGCTCATACCACTACTCCTAGCATAGTGACAGCTCATACCACTACTCCTAGCATGGTGACAGCTCATACCACTACTTCTAGCATAGTGACAGCTCATACCACTACTCCTAGGATGGTGACAGCTCCTACTACTACTCTTAGCATGGTGACAGCTCATACCACTACTCCTAGCATGGTGACCGCTCATACCACAACTCCTTGCATAGTGACAGCTCATACCACTACTCCTTGCATGGTGACAGCTCAGACCACTACTCCTAGCATAGTGACAGCTCATACCACTACTCCTAGCATGGTGACCGCTCATACCACTACTCCTTGCATAGTGACAGCTCATACCACAACTCCTAGTATAGTGACAGCTCATACCACTACTCCTAGCATAGTGACAGCTCATACCACTACTCCTAGCATGGTGACAGCTCATACCACTACTCCTAGCATAGTGACAGCTCATACCACTACTTCTAGCATAGTGACAGCTCATACCACTACTCCTACCATAGTGACAGCTCATACCACTACTCCTAGCATGGTGACAGCTCCTACTACTACTCCTAGCATGGTGACAGCTCATACCACTACTTCTAGCATAGTGACAGCTCATACCACTAATCCTAGCATGGTGACAGGTCCTACTACTACTCTTAGCATAGTGACAGCTCATACCACTACTTCTAGCATAGTGACAGCTCAGACCACAACTCCTAGCATAGTGACAGCTCGTACCACTACTCCTAGCATGGTGACAGCTCAGACCACTACTCCTAGCATAGTGACAGCTCATACCACTACTCCTAGCATAGTGACAGCTCAGACCACTACTCCTAGCATAGTGACATCTCATACCACTACTCCTAGCATAGTGACAGCTCAGACCACTACTCCTAGCATAGTGACAGCTCATACCACTACTCCTAGCATAGTTACAGCTCATACCACTACTCCTAGCATAGCGACAACTCAGACCACTACTCCTAGCATGGTGACCACTCATACCGCTACTCCTTGCATAGTGACAGCTCATACCACTACTCCTAGCATGGTGACAGCTCAGACCACTACTCCTAGCATAGTGACAGTTCATACCACTACTCCTAGCATGGTGACCGCTCATACCACTACTCCTTGCATAGTGGCAGCTCATACCACTACTCCTAGCATAGTGACAGCTCATACCACTACTCCTAGCATGGTGACAGCTCAGACCACTACTCCTAGCATAGTGACAGCTCATACCACTACTCCTAGCATGGTGACCGCTCATACCACTACTCCTTGCATAGTGACAGCTCATACCACTACTCCTAGCATAGTGACAGCTCATACCACTACTCCTAGCATGGTGACAGCTCATACCACTACTCCAAGCATAGTGACAGCTCATACCACTACTCCTAGCATAGTGACAGCTCATACCACTACTCCTAGCATAGTGACAGCTCATACCACTACTCCTAGCATGGTGACAGCTCATACCACTACTTCTAGCATAGTGACAGCTCATACCACTACTCCTAGGATGGTGACAGCTCCTACTACTACTCTTAGCATGGTGACAGCTCATACCACTACTCCTAGCATGGTGACCGCTCATACCACAACTCCTTGCATAGTGACAGCTCATACCACTACTCCTTGCATGGTGACAGCTCAGACCACTACTCCTAGCATAGTGACAGCTCATACCACTACTCCTAGCATGGTGACCGCTCATACCACTACTCCTTGCATAGTGACAGCTCATACCACTACTCCTAGCATAGTGACAGCTCATACCACTACTTCTAGCATAGTGACAGCTCAGACCACTACTTCTAGACTAGTGACAGTTCATACCACTACTTCTAGCTTGGTGACAGCTCATACCACTACTTCTAGCATAGTGACAGCTCATACCACTACTCCTAGCATGGTGACAGCTCCTACTACTACTCTTAGCATGGTGACAGCTCATAGCACTACTTCTAGCATAGTGACAGCTCATACCACTACTCCTAGCATGGTGACAGCTCCTACTACTACTCTTAGCATGGTGACAGCTCATACCACTACTTCTAGCATAGTGACAGCTCAGACCACTACTCCTAGCATAGTGACAGCTCATACCACTACTCCTAGCATAGTGACAGCTCAGACCACTACTCCTAGCATAGTGACAGCTCATACCACTACTCCTAGCATAGTTACGGCTCATACCACTACTCCTAGCATAGTGACAGCTCAGACCACTACTCCTAGCATGGTGACCACTCATACCACTACTCCTTGCATAGTGACAGCTCATACCACTACTCCTAGCATGGTGACAGCTCAGACCACTACTCCTAGCATAGTGACAGTTCATACCACTACTCCTAGCATGGTGACCGCTCATACCACTACTCCTTGCATAGTGACAGCTCATACCACTACTCCTAGCATAGTGACAGCTCATACCACTACTCCTAGCATGGTGACAGCTCAGACCACTACTCCTAGCATAGTGACAGCTCCTACCACTACTCCTAGCATGGTGACCGCTCATACCACTACTCCTTGCATAGTGACAGCTCATACCACTACTCCTAGCATAGTGACAGCTCATACCACTACTCCTAGCATGGTGACAGCTCATACCACTACTCCTAGCATAGTGACAGCTCATACCACTACTCCTAGCATAGTGACAGCTCATACCACTACTCCTAGCATAGTGACAGCTCATACCACTACTCCTAGCATGGTGACAGCTCATACCACTACTTCTAGCATAGTGACAGCTCATACCACTACTCCTAGCATGGTGACAGCTCCTACTACTACTCTTAGCATGGTGACAGCTCATACCACTACTTCTAGCATGGTGACAGCTCATACCACTACTCCTCGCATGGTGACCGCTCATACCACTACTCCTTGCATAGTGACAGCTCATACCACTACTCCTAGCATAGTGACAGCTCATACCACTACTCCTAGCATGGTAACAGCTCATACCACTACTCCTAGCAGAGTGACAGCTCATACCACTACTTCTAGCATAGTGACAGCTCATACCACTACTCCTAGGATGGTGACAGCTCCTACTACTACTCTTAGCATGGTGACAGCTCATACCACTACTCCTAGCATGGTGACCGCTCATACCACAACTCCTTGCATAGTGACAGCTCATACCACTAATCCTTGCATGGTGACAGCTCAGACCACTACTCCTAGCATAGTGACAGCTCATACCACTACCCCTAGCATGGTGACCGCTCATACCACTACTCCTTGCATAGTGACAGCTTATACCACTACTCCTAGCATAGTGACAGCTCATACCACTACTTCTAGCATAGTGACAGCTCAGACCACTACTTCTAGCATAGTGACAGTTCATACCACTACTTCTAGCTTGGTGACAGCTCATACCACTACTTCTAGCATAGTGACAGCTCATACCACTACTCCTAGCATGGTGACAGCTCCTACTACTACTCTTAGCATGGTGACAGCTCATACCACTACTTCTAGCATAGTGACAGCTCATACCACTACTCCTAGCATGGTGACAGCTCCTACTACTACTCTTAGCATGGTGACAGCTCATACCACTACTTCTAGCATAGTGACAGCTCAGACCACTACTCCTAGCATAGTGACAGCTCATACCACTACTCCTAGCATAGTGACAGCTCAGACCACTACTCCTAGCATAGTGACAGCTCATACCACTACTCCTAGCATAGTTACAGCTCATACCACTACTCCTAGCATAGCGACAGCTCAGACCACTACTCCTAGCATGGTGACCACTCATACCGCTACTCCTTGCATAGTGACAGCTCATACCACTACTCCTAGCATGGTGACAGCTCAGACCACTACTCCTAGCATAGTGACAGTTCATACCACTACTCCTAGCATGGTGACCGCTCATACCACTACTCCTTGCATAGTGGCAGCTCATACCACTACTCCTAGCATAGTGACAGCTCATACCACTACTCCTAGCATGGTGACAGCTCAGACCACTACTCCTAGCATAGTGACAGCTCATACCACTACTCCTAGCATGGTGACCGCTCATACCACTACTCCTTGCATAGTGACAGCTCATACCACTACTCCTAGCATAGTGACAGCTCATACCACTACTCCTAGCATGGTGACAGCTCATACCACTACTCCTAGCATAGTGACAGCTCATACCACTACTCCTAGCATAGTGACAGCTCATACCACTACTCCTAGCATAGTGACAGCTCATACCACTACTCCTAGCATGGTGACAGCTCATACCACTACTTCTAGCATAGTGACAGCTCATACCACTACTCCTAGGATGGTGACAGCTCCTACTACTACTCTTAGCATGGTGACAGCTCATACCACTACTCCTAGCATGGTGACCGCTCATACCACAACTCCTTGCATAGTGACAGCTCATACCACTACTCCTTGCATGGTGACAGCTCAGACCACTACTCCTAGCATAGTGACAGCTCATACCACTACTCCTAGCATGGTGACCGCTCATACCACTACTCCTTGCATAGTGACAGCTCATACCACTACTCCTAGCATAGTGACAGCTCATACCACTACTTATAGCATAGTGACAGCTCAGACCACTACTTCTAGACTAGTGACAGTTCATACCACTACTTCTAGCTTGGTGACAGCTCATACCACTACTTCTAGCATAGTGACAGCTCATACCACTACTCCTAGCATGGTGACAGCTCCTACTACTACTCTTAGCATGGTGACAGCTCATAGCACTACTTCTAGCATAGTGACAGCTCATACCACTACTCCTAGCATGGTGACAGCTCCTACTACTACTCTTAGCATGGTGACAGCTCATACCACTACTTCTAGCATAGTGACAGCTCATACCACTACTCCTACATGGTGACAGCTCCTACTACTACTCTTAGCATGGTGACAGCTCATACCACTACTTCTAGCATAGTGACAGCTCAGACCACTACTCCTAGCATAGTGACAGCTCATACCACTACTCCTAGCATGGTGACAGCTCAGACCACTACTCCTAGCATAGTGACAGCTCATACCACTACTCCTAGCATGGTGACCGCTCATACCACTACTCCTTGCATAGTGACAGCTCAGACCACAACTCCTAGCATAGTGACAGCTCATACCACTACTCCTAGCATAGTGACAGCTCATACCACTACTCCTAGCATGGTGACAGCTCATACCACTACTCCTAGCATAGTGACAGCTCATACCACTACTCCTAGCATAGTGACAGCTCATACCACTACTCCTAGCATAGTGACAGCTCATACCACTGCTCCTAGCATGGTGACAGGTCCTACTACTACTCTTAGCACGGTGACAGCTCATACCACTACTTCTAGCATAGTGACAGCTCAGACCACAACTCCTAGCATAGTGACAGCTCATACCACTACTCCTAGCATGGTGACAGCTCAGACCACTACTCCTAGCATAGTGACAGCTCATACCACTACTCCTAGCATAGTGACAGCTCAGACCACTACTCCTAGCATAGTGACAGCTCATACCACTACTCCTAGCATAGTGACAGCTCAGACCACTACTCCTAGCATAGTGACAGCTCATACCACTACTCCTAGCATAGTTACGGCTCATACCACTACTCCTAGCATAGTGACAGCTCAGACCACTACTCCTAGCATGGTGACCACTCATACCACTACTCCTTGCATAGTGACAGCTCATACCACTACTCCTAGCATGGTGACAGCTCAGACCACTACTCCTAGCATAGTGACAGTTCATACCACTACTCCTAGCATGGTGACCGCTCATACCACTACTCCTTGCATAGTGACAGCTCATACCACTACTCCTAGCATAGTGACAGCTCATACCACTACTCCTAGCATGGTGACAGCTCAGACCACTACTCCTAGCATAGTGACAGCTCCTACCACTACTCCTAGCATGGTGACCGCTCATACCACTACTCCTTGCATAGTGACAGCTCATACCACTACTCCTAGCATAGTGACAGCTCATACCACTACTCCTAGCATGGTGACAGCTCATACCACTACTCCTAGCATAGTGACAGCTCATACCACTACTCCTAGCATAGTGACAGCTCATACCACTACTCCTAGCATAGTGACAGCTCATACCACTACTCATAGCATGGTGACAGCTCATACCACTACTTCTAGCATAGTGACAGCTCATACCACTACTCCTAGCATGGTGACAGCTCCTACTACTACTCTTAGCATGGTGACAGCTCATACCACTACTTCTAGCATGGTGACAGCTCATACCACTACTCCTCGCATGGTGACCGCTCATACCACTACTCCTTGCATAGTGACAGCTCATACCACTACTCCTAGCATAGTGACAGCTCATACCACTACTCCTAGCATGGTAACAGCTCATACCACTACTCCTAGCAGAGTGACAGCTCATACTACTACTCTTAGCATAGTGACAGCTCATACCACTACTCCTAGCATAGTGACAGCTCATACCACTACTCCTAGCATGGTGACAGCTCATACCACTACTTCTAGCATAGTGACAGCTCATCCCACTACTCCTAGCATGGTGACAGCTCCTACTACTACTCTTAGTATGGTGACAGCTCGTACCACTACTTCTAGCATAGTGACAGCTCATACCACTACTCCTAGGATGGTGACAGCTCCTACTACTACTCTTAGCATGGTGACAGCTCATACCACTACTCCTAGCATGGTGACCGCTCATACCACAACTCCTTGCATAGTGACAGCTCATACCATTAATCCTTGCATGGTGACAGCTCAGACCACTACTCCTAGCATAGTGACAGCTCATACCACTACCCCTAGCATGGTGACCGCTCATACCACTACTCCTTGCATAGTGACAGCTTATACCACTACTCCTAGCATAGTGACAGCTCATACCACTACTTCTAGCATAGTGACAGCTCAGACCACTACTTCTAGCATAGTGACAGTTCATACCACTACTTCTAGCTTGGTGACAGCTCATACCACTACTTCTAGCATAGTGACAGCTCATACCACTACTCCTAGCATGGTGACAGCTCCTACTACTACTCTTAGCATGGTGACAGCTCATACCACTACTTCTAGCATAGTGACAGCTCATACCACTACTCCTAGCATGGTGACAGCTCCTACTACTACTCTTAGCATGGTGACAGCTCATACCACTACTTCTAGCATAGTGACAGCTCAGACCACTACTCCTAGCATAGTGACAGCTCATACCACTACTCCTAGCATGGTGACAGCTCAGACCACTACTCCTAGCATAGTGACAGCTCATACCACTACTCCTAGCATGGTGACCGCTCATACCACTACTCCTTGCATAGTGACAGCTCAGACCACAACTCCTAGCATAGTGACAGCTCATACCACTACTCCCAGCATAGTGACAGCTCATACCACTACTCCTAGCATGGTGACAGCTCATACCACTACTCCTAGCATAGTGACAGCTCATACCACTACTCCTAGCATAGTGACAGCTCATACCACTACTCCTAGCATAGTGACAGCTCATACAACTACTCCTAGCATGGTGACAGCTCCTACTACTACTCCTAGCATGGTGACAGCTCATACCACTACTTCTAGCATAGTGACAGCTCATACAACTAATCCTAGCATGGTGACAGGTCCTACTACTACTCTTAGCACGGTGACAGCTCATACCACTACTTCTAGCATAGTGACAGCTCAGACCACAACTCCTAGCATAGTGACAGCTCATACCACTACTCCTAGCATGGTGACAGCTCAGACCACTACTCCTCGCATAGTGACAGCTCATACCACTACTCCTAGCATAGTGACAGCTCAGACCACTACTCCTAGCATAGTGACAGCTCATACCACTACTCCTAGCATAGTGACAGCTCAGACCACTACTCCTAGCATAGTGACAGCTCATACCACTACTCCTAGCATAGTGACAGCTCATACCACTACTCCTAGCATAGTGACAGCTCAGACCACTACTTCTAGCATAGTGACAGCTCATACCACTACTTCTAGCATAGTGACAGCTCAGACCACTACTCCTAGCATAGTGACAGCTCATACCACTACTTCTAGCTTGGTGACAGCTCATACCACTACTTCTAGCATAGTGACAGCTCATACCACTACTCCTAGCATGGTGACAGCTCCTACTACTACTCTTAGCATGGTGACAGCTCATACCACTACTCCTAGCATAGTGACAGCTCATACCACTACTTCTAGCATAGTGACAGCTCAGACCACTACTCCTCGCATAGTGACAGCTCATACCACTACTCCTAGCATGGTGACAGCTCAGACCACTACTCCTAGCATAGTGACAGCTCATACCACTACTCCTAGCATGGTGACCGCTCATACCACTACTCCTTGCATAGTGACAGCTCATACCACTACTCCTAGCATAGTGACATCTCATACCACTACTCCTAGCATAGTGACAGCTCAGACCACTACTCCTAGCATAGTGACAGCTTATACCACTACTCCTAGCATATTGACAGCTCATTCAGCTCAGACCACTACTCTTAGCACGGTGACAGCTCATACCACTACTTCTAGCACAGTGACAGCTCATACCACTACTCCTAGCATGGTGACAGCTCAGACCACTACTCCTAGCATAGTGACAGCTCATACCACTACTCCTAGCATAGTGACAGCTCAGACCACTACTCCTAGCATAGTGACAGCTCATACCACTACTCCTAGCATAGTGACAGCTCAGACCACTACTCCTAGCATAGTGACAGCTCATACCACTACTCCTAGCATAGTTACAGCTCATACCACTACTCCTAGCATAGCGACAGCTCAGACCACTACTCCTAGCATAGTGACAGCTCATACCACTACTCCTAGCATAGTGACAGCTCATACCACTACTCCTAGCATAGTGACAGCTCAGACCACTACTCCTAGCATAGTGACAGCTCATACCACTACTTCTAGCATAGTGACAGCTCATACCACTACTCCTAGAATAGTGACAGCTCAGACCACTACTCCTAGCATATTGACAGCTCATTCAGCTCAGACCACTACTTCTAGCATAGTGATAGCTCATACCACTACTCCTAGCATAGTGACAGCTCATACCACTACTCCTAGCATAGTGACAGCTCATACCACTACTCCTAGCATAGTGACAGCTCATACCACTACTCCTAGCATAGTGACAGCTCAGACCACTACTTCTAGCATAGTGACAGCTCAGACCACAACTCCTAGCATAGTGACAGCTCATACCACTACTCCTAGCATGGTGACAGCTCAGACCACTACTCCTCGCATAGTGACAGCTCATACCACTACTCCTAGCATAGTGACAGCTCAGACCACTACTCCTAGCATAGTGACAGCTCATACCACTACTCCTAGCATAGTGACAGCTCAGACCACTACTCCTAGCATAGTGACAGCTCATACCACTACTCCTAGCATAGTGACAGCTCATACCACTACTCCTAGCATAGTGACAGCTCAGACCACTACTTCTAGCATAGTGACAGCTCATACCACTACTTCTAGCATAGTGACAGCTCAGACCACTACTCCTAGCATAGTGACAGCTCATACCACTACTTCTAGCTTGGTGACAGCTCATACCACTACTTCTAGCATAGTGACAGCTCATACCACTACTCCTAGCATGGTGACAGCTCCTACTACTACTCTTAGCATGGTGACAGCTCATACCACTACTCCTAGCATAGTGACAGCTCATACCACTACTTCTAGCATAGTGACAGCTCAGACCACTACTCCTCGCATAGTGACAGCTCATACCACTACTCCTAGCATGGTGACAGCTCAGACCACTACTCCTAGCATAGTGACAGCTCATACCACTACTCCTAGCATGGTGACCGCTCATACCACTACTCCTTGCATAGTGACAGCTCATACCACTACTCCTAGCATAGTGACATCTCATACCACTACTCCTAGCATAGTGACAGCTCAGACCACTACTCCTAGCATAGTGACAGCTTATACCACTACTCCTAGCATATTGACAGCTCATTCAGCTCAGACCACTACTCTTAGCACGGTGACAGCTCATACCACTACTTCTAGCACAGTGACAGCTCATACCACTACTCCTAGCATGGTGACAGCTCAGACCACTACTCCTAGCATAGTGACAGCTCATACCACTACTCCTAGCATAGTGACAGCTCAGACCACTACTCCTAGCATAGTGACAGCTCATACCACTACTCCTAGCATAGTGACAGCTCAGACCACTACTCCTAGCATAGTGACAGCTCATACCACTACTCCTAGCATAGTTACAGCTCATACCACTACTCCTAGCATAGTGACAGCTCAGACCACTACTCCTAGCATAGTGACAGCTCATACCACTACTCCTAGCATAGTGACAGCTCATACCACTACTCCTAGCATAGTGACAGCTCAGACCACTACTCCTAGCATAGTGACAGCTCATACCACTACTTCTAGCATAGTGACAGCTCATACCACTACTCCTAGAATAGTGACAGCTCAGACCACTACTCCTAGCATATTGACAGCTCATTCAGCTCAGACCACTACTTCTAGCATAGTGATAGCTCATACCACTACTCCTAGCATAGTGACAGCTCATACCACTACTCCTAGCATAGTGACAGCTCATACCACTACTCCTAGCATAGTGACAGCTCATACCACTACTCCTAGCATAGTGACAGCTCATACCACTACTCCTAGCATAGTGACAGCTCAGACCACTACTTCTAGCATAGTGACAGCTCAGACCACTACTCCTAGCATAGTGACAGCTCATACCACTACTTCTAGCTTGGTGACAGCTCATACC
Organism: Saccoglossus kowalevskii; assembly: GCF_978046115.1. Taxonomy (NCBI): domain Eukaryota; kingdom Metazoa; phylum Hemichordata; class Enteropneusta; family Harrimaniidae; genus Saccoglossus; species Saccoglossus kowalevskii. The sequence goes on along the minus strand of NC_140643.1, from coordinate 4,570,961 downwards.
ACTACTTCTAGCATAGTGACAGCTCATACCACTACTCCTAGCATGGTGACAGCTCCTACTACTACTCTTAGCATGGTGACAGCTCATACCACTACTCCTAGCATAGTGACAGCTCATACCACTACTTCTAGCATAGTGACAGCTCAGACCACTACTCCTCGCATAGTGACAGCTCATACCACTACTCCTAGCATGGTGACAGCTCAGACCACTACTCCTAGCATAGTGACAGCTCATACCACTACTCCTAGCATGGTGACCGCTCATACCACTACTCCTTGCATAGTGACAGCTCATACCACTACTCCTAGCATAGTGACATCTCATACCACTACTCCTAGCATAGTGACAGCTCAGACCACTACTCCTAGCATAGTGACAGCTCATACCACTACTCCTAGCATATTGACAGCTCATTCAGCTCAGACCACTACTCTTAGCACGGTGACAGCTCATACCACTACTTCTAGCACAGTGACAGCTCATACCACTACTCCTAGCATGGTGACAGCTCAGACCACTACTCCTAGCATAGTGACAGCTCATACCACTACTCCTAGCATAGTGACAGCTCAGACCACTACTCCTAGCATAGTGACAGCTCATACCACTACTCCTAGCATAGTGACAGCTCAGACCACTACTCCTAGCATAGTGACAGCTCATACCACTACTCCTAGCATAGTTACAGCTCATACCACTACTCCTAGCATAGTGACAGCTCAGACCACTACTCCTAGCATAGTGACAGCTCATACCACTACTCCTAGCATAGTGACAGCTCATACCACTACTCCTAGCATAGTGACAGCTCAGACCACTACTCCTAGCATAGTGACAGCTCATACCACTACTTCTAGCATAGTGACAGCTCATACCACTACTCCTAGAATAGTGACAGCTCAGACCACTACTCCTAGCATATTGACAGCTCATTCAGCTCAGACCACTACTTCTAGCATAGTGATAGCTCATACCACTACTTCTAGCATAGTGACAGCTCAGACCACTACTCCTAGCATAGTGACAGCTCATACCACTACTTCTTGCTTGGTGACAGCTCATATCACTACTTCTAGCATAGTGACAGCTCATACCACTAATCCTAGCATGGTGACAGGTCCTACTACTACTCTTAGCATGGTGACAGCTCATACCACTACTTCTAGCATAGTGACAGCTCATACCACTACTTCTTGCTTGGTGACAGCTCATATCACTACTTCTAGCATAGTGACAGCTCATACCACTAATCCTAGCATGGTGACAGGTCCTACTACTACTCTTAGCATGGTGACAGCTCATACCACTACTTCTAGCATAGTGACAGCTCAGACCACAACTCCTAGCATAGTGACAGCTCATACCACTACTCCTAGCATGGTGACAGCTCAGACAACTACTCCTTGCATAGTGACAGCTCATACCACTACTCCTAGCATAGTGACAGCTCAGACCACTACTCCTAGCATAGTGACAGCTCATACCACTACTCCTAGCATAGTGACAGCTCAGACCACTACTCCTAGCATAGTGACAGCTCTTACCACTACTCCTAGCATAGTTACAGCTCATACCACTACTCCTAGCATAGTGACAGCTCAGACCACTACTCCTAGCATAGTGACAGCTCATACCACTACTCCTAGCATAGTGACAGCTCATACCACTACTCCTAGCATAGTGACAGCTCAGACCACTACTCCTAGCATAGTGACAGCTCATACCACTACTTCTAGCATAGTGACAGCTCATACCACTACTCCTAGAATAGTGACAGCTCAGACCACTACTCCTAGCATAGTGACAGCTCATACCACTACTCCTAGCATAGTGACAGCTCAGACCACTACTCCTAGCATAGTGACAGCTCATACCACTACTCCTAGCATATTGACAGCTCATACCACTACTCCTAGCATAGTGACAGCTCAGACCACTACTTCTAGCATAGTGACAGCTCAGACCACTACTCCTCGCATAGTGACAGCTCATACCACTACTTCTAGCTTGGTGACAGCTCATACCACTACTTCTAGCATAGTGACAGCTCATACCACTACTCCTAGCATATTGACAGCTCATTCAGCTCAGACCACTACTTCTAGCATAGTGATAGCTCATACCACTACTTCTAGCATAGTGACAGCTCAGACCACTACTCCTAGCATAGTGACAGCTCATACCACTACTTCTTGCTTGGTGACAGCTCATATCACTACTTCTAGCATAGTGACAGCTCATACCACTAATCCTAGCATGGTGACAGGTCCTACTACTACTCTTAGCATGGTGACAGCTCATACCACTACTTCTAGCATAGTGACAGCTCAGACCACAACTCCTAGCATAGTGACAGCTCATACCACTACTCCTAGCATGGTGACAGCTCAGACCACTACTCCTAGCATAGTGACAGCTCATACCACTACTCCTAGCATAGTGACAGCTCAGACCACTATTCCTAGCATAGTGACAGCTCATACCACTACTCCTAGCATAGTGACAGCTCAGACCACTACTCCTAGCATAGTGACAGCTCATACCACTACTCCTAGCATAGTTACAGCTCATACCACAACTCCTAGCATAGTGACAGCTCAGACCACTACTCCTAGCATAGTGACAGCTCATACCACTACTCCTAGCATAGTGACAGCTCATACCACTACTCCTAGCATAGTGACAGCTCAGACCACTACTCCTAGCAGTGACAGCTCAGACCACTACTTCTAGCATAGTGACAGCTCATATCACTACTCCTAGAATAGTGACAGCTCAGACCACTACTCCTAGCATAGTGACAGCTCAGACCACTACTCCTAGCATAGTGACAGCTCAAACCACTACTCCTAGCATAGTGACAGCTCATACCACTACTCCTAGCATATTGACAGCTCATACCACTACTCCTAGCACGGTGACAGCTCCTACTACTACTCTTAGCATGGTGACAGCTCATACCACTACATCTAGCATAGTGACAGCTCATACCACTACTCCTAGCATGGTGACAGCTCCTACTACTACTCTTAGCATGGTGACAGCTCATACCACTACTTCTAGCATGGTGACAGCTCATACCACTACTCCTCGCATGGTGACCGCTCATACCACTACTCCTTGCATAGTGACAGCTCATACCACTACCCCTAGCATAGTGACAGCTCATACCACTACTCCTAGCATGGTAACAGCTCATACCACTACTCCTAGCAGAGTGACAGCTCATACCACTACTCTTAGCATAGTGACAGCTCATACCACTACTCCTAGCATAGTGACAGCTCATACCACTACTCCTAGCATGGTGACAGCTCATACCACTACTTCTAGCATAGTGACAGCTCATAAGACTACTCCTAGCATGGTGACAGCTCCTACTACTACTCTTAGCATGGTGACAGCTCATACCACTACTTCTAGCATAGTGACAGCTCATACCACTACTCCTAGGATGGTGACAGCTCCTACTACTACTCTTAGCATGGTGACAGCTCATACCACTACTCCTAGCATGGTGACCGCTCTTACCACAACTCCTTGCATAGTGACAGCTCATACCACTAATCCTTGCATGGTGACAGCTCAGACCACTACTCCTAGCATAGTGCCAGCTCATACCACTACCCCTAGCATGGTGACCGCTCATACCACTACTCCTTGCATTGTGACAGCTTATACCACTACTCCTAGCATAGTGACAGCTAATACCACTACTTCTAGCATAGTGACAGCTCAGACCACTACTTCTAGCATAGTGACAGTTCATACCACTACTTCTAGCTTGGTGACAGCTCATACCACTACTTCTAGCATAGTGACAGCTCATACCACTACTCCTAGCATGGTGACAGCTCCTACTACTACTCTTAGCACGGTGACAGCTCATACCACTACTTCTAGCATAGTGACAGCTCATACCACTACTCCTAGCATGGTGACAGCTCCTACTACTACTCTTAGCATGGTGACAGCTCATACCACTACTTCTAGCATAGTGACAGCTCAGACCACTACTCCTAGCATAGTGACAGCTCATACCACTACTCCTAGCATGGTGACAGCTCAGACCACTACTCCTAGCATAGTGACAGCTCATACCACTACTCCTAGCATGGTGACCGCTCATACCACTACTCCTTGCATAGTGACAGCTCAGACCACAAATCCTAGCATAGTGACAGCTCATACCACTACTCCCAGCATAGTGACAGCTCATACCACTACTCCTAGCATGGTGACAGCTCATACCACTACTCCTAGCATAGTGACAGCTCATACCACTACTCCTAGCATAGTGACAGCTCATACCACTACTCCTAGCATAGTGACAGCTCATACCACTACTCCTAGCATGGTGACAGCTCCTACTACTACTCCTAGCATGGTGACAGCTCATACCACTACTTCTAGCATAGTGACAGCTCATACCACTAATCCTAGCATGGTGACAGGTCCTACTACTACTCTTAGCACGGTGACAGCTCATACCACTACTTCTAGCATAGTGACAGCTCAGACCACAACTCCTAGCATAGTGACAGCTCATACCACTACTCCTAGCATGGTGACAGCTCAGACCACTACTCCTAGCATAGTGACAGCTCATACTACTACTCCTAGCATAGTGACAGCTCAGACCACTACTCCTAGCATAGTGACAGCTCATACCACTACTCCTAGCATAGTGACAGCTCAGACCACTACTCCTAGCATAGTGACAGCTCATACCACTACTCCTAGCATAGTGACAGCTCATACCACTACTCCTAGCATAGTGACAGCTCAGACCACTACTTCTAGCATAGTGACAGCTCATACCACTACTTCTAGCATAGTGACAGCTCAGACCACTACTCCTAGCATAGTGACAGCGCATACCACTACTTCTAGCTTGGTGACAGCTCATTCCACTACTTCTAGCATAGTGACAGCTCATACCACTACTCCTAGCATGGTGACAGCTCCTACTACTACTCTTAGCATGGTGACAGCTCATACCACTACTTCTAGCATAGTGACAGCTCATACCACTACTCCTAGCATGGTGACAGCTCCTCATACTACTCTTAGCATGGTGACAGCTCATACCACTACTTCTAGCATAGTGACAGCTCAGACCACTACTCCTCGCATAGTGACAGCTCATACCACTACTCCTAGCATGGTGACAGCTCAGACCACTACTCCTAGCATAGTGACAGCTCATACCACTACTCCTAGCATGGTGACAGCTCAGACCACTACTCCTAGCATGGTGACAGCTCAGACCACTACTCCTCGCATAGTGACAGCTCATACCACTATTCCTAGCATGGTGACAGCTCAGACCACTACTCCTAGCATAGTGACAGCTCATACCACTACTCCTAGCATGGTGACCGCTCATACCACTACTCCTTGCATAGTGACAGCTCATACCACTACTCCTAGCATAGTGACATCTCATACCACTACTCCTAGCATAGTGACAGCTCAGACCACTACTCCTAGCATAGTGACAGCTCATACCACTACTCCTAGCATATTGACAGCTCATTCAGCTCAGACCACTACTTCTAGCATAGTGATAGCTCATACCACTACTTCTAGCATAGTGACAGCTCAGACCACTACTCCTAGCATAGTGACAGCTCATACCACTACTTCTTGCTTGGTGACAGCTCATATCACTACTTCTAGCATAGTGACAGCTCATACCACTAATCCTAGCATGGTGACAGGTCCTACTACTACTTTTAGCACGGTGACAGCTCATACCACTACTTCTAGCATAGTGACAGCTCAGACCACAACTCCTAGCATAGTGACAGCTCAGACCACTACTCCTAGCATAGTGACAGCTCATACCACTACTCCTAGCATATTGACAGCTCATACCACTACTCCTAGCATAGTGACAGCTCAGACCACTACTTCTAGCATAGTGACAGCTCAGACCACTACTCCTAGCATAGTGACAGCTCATACCACTACTTCTAGCTTGGTGACAGCTCATACCACTACTTCTAGCATAGTGACAGCTCATACCACTACTCCTAGCACGGTGACAGCTCCTACTACTACTCTTAGCATGGTGACAGCTCATACCACTACATCTAGCATAGTGACAGCTCATACCACTACTCCTAGCATGGTGACAGCTCCTAATACTACTCTTAGCATGGTGACAGCTCATACCACTACTTCTAGCATAGTGACAGCTCAGACCACTACTCCTCGCATAGTGACAGCTCATACCACTACTCCTAGCATGGTGACAGCTCAGACCACTACTCCTAGCATAGTGACAGCTCATACCACTACTCCTAGCATGGTGACAGCTCATACCACTACTCCTAGCATGGTGACAGCTCCTACTACTACTCTTAGCATGGTGACAGCTCATACCACTACTTCTAGCATGGTGACAGCTCATACCACTACTCCTAGCATGGTGACCGCTCATACCACTACTCCTTGCATAGTGACAGCTCATACCACTACTCCTAGCATAGTGACAGCTCATACCACTACTCCTAGCATGGTAACAGCTCATACCACTACTCCTAGCAGAGTGACAGCTCATACCACTACTCTTAGCATAGTGACAGCTCATACCACTACTCCTAGCATAGTGACAGCTCATACCACTACTCCTAGCATGGTGACAGCTCATACCACTACTTCTAGCATAGTGACAGCTCATACCACTACTCCTAGCATGGTGACAGCTCCTACTACTACTCTTAGCATGGTGACAGCTCATACCACTACTTCTAGCATAGTGACAGCTCATACCACTACTCCTAGGATGGTGACAGCTCCTACTACTACTCTTAGCATGGTGACAGCTCATACCACTACTCCTAGCATGGTGACCGCTCATACCACAACTCCTTGCATAGTGACAGCTCATACCACTACTCCTTGCATGGTGACAGCTCAGACCACTACTCCTAGCATAGTGACAGCTCATACCACTACTCCTAGCATGGTGACCGCTCATACCACTACTCCTTGCATAGTGACAGCTTATACCACTACTCCTAGCATAGTGACAGCTCATACCACTACTTCTAGCATAGTGACAGCTCAGACCACTACTTCTAGCATAGTGACAGTTCATACCACTACTTCTAGCTTGGTGACAGCTCATACCACTACTTCTAGCATAGTGACAGCTCATACCACTACTCCTAGCATGGTGACAGCTCCTACTACTACTCTTAGCATGGTGACAGCTCATACCACTACTTCTAGCATAGTGACAGCTCATACCACTACTCCTAGCATGGTGACAGCTCATACTACTACTCTTAGCATGGTGACAGCTCATACCACTACTTCTAGCATAGTGACAGCTCAGACCACTACTCCTAGCATAGTGACAGCTCATACCACTACTCCTAGCATGGTGACAGCTCAGACCACTACTCCTAGCATAGTGACAGCTCATACCACTACTCCTAGCATAGTGACAGCTCATACCACTACTCCTAGCATAGTGACAGCTCATACCACTACTCCTAGCATGGTGACAGCTCCTACTACTACTCCTAGCATGGTGACAGCTCATACCACTACTTCTTGCATAGTGACAGCTCATACCACTAATCCTAGCATGGTGACAGGTCCTACTACTACTCTTAGCACGGTGACAGCTCATACCACTACTTCTAGCATAGTGACAGCTCAGACCACAACTCCTAGCATAGTGACAGCTCATACCACTACTCCTAGCATGGTGACAGCTCAGACCACTACTCCTAGCATAGTGACAGCTCATACCACTACTCCTAGCATAGTGACAGCTCAGACCACTACGCCTAGCATAGTGACAGCTCATACCACTACTCCTAGCATAGTGACAGCTCAGACCACTACTCCTAGCATAGTGACAGCTCATACCACTACTCCTAGCATAGTTACAGCTCATACCACTACTCCTAGCATAGTGACAGCTCAGACCACTACTCCTAGCATAGTGACAGCTCATACCACTACTCCTAGCATAGTGACAGCTCATACCACTACTCCTAGCATAGTGACAGCTCAGACCACTACTCCTAGCATAGTGACAGCTCATACCACTACTCCTAGCATAGTGACAGCTCATACCACTACTCCTAGCATAGTGACAGCTCAGACCACTACTTCTAGCATAGTGACAGCTCATACCACTACTTCTAGCATAGTGACAGCTCATACCACTACTCCTAGCATGGTGACAGCTCCTACTACTACTCTTAGCATGGTGACAGCTCATACCACTACTTCTAGCATAGTGACAGCTCATACCACTACTCCTAGCATGGTGACAGCTCCTAATACTACTCTTAGCATGGTGACAGCTCATACCACTACTTCTAGCATAGTGACAGCTCAGACCACTACTCCTCGCATAGTGACAGCTCATACCACTACTCCCAGCATGGTGACAGCTCAGACCACTACTCCAAGCATAGTGACAGCTCATACCACTACTCCTAGCATGGTGACCGCTCATACCACTACTCCTTGCATAGTGACAGCTCATACCACTACTCCTAGCATAGTGACAGCTCAGACCACTACTCCTAGCATAGTGACAGCTCATACCACTACTCCTAGCATAGTGACATCTCATACCACTACTCCTAGCATAGTGACAGCTCAGACCACTACTCCTAGCATAGTGACAGCTCATACCACTACTCCTAGCATATTGACAGCTCATACCACTACTCCTAGCATAGTGACAGCTCAGACCACTACTTCTAGCATAGTGATAGCTCATACCACTACTTCTAGCATAGTGACAGCTCAGACCACTACTCCTAGCATAGTGACAGCTCATACCACTACTTCCTGCTTGGTGACAGCTCATATCACTACTTCTAGCATAGTGACAGCTCATACCACTAATCCTAGCATGGTGACAGGTCCTACTACTACTCTTAGCACGGTGACAGCTCATACCACTACTTCTAGCATAGTGACAGCTCAGACCACAACTCCTAGCATAGTGACAGCTCATACCACTACTCCTAGCATGGTGACAGCTCAGACCACTACTCCTAGCATAGTGACAGCTCATACCACTACTCATAGCATAGTGACAGCTCAGACCACTACTCCTAGCATAGTGACAGCTCATACCACTACTCCTAGCATAGTGACAGCTCAGACCACTACTCCTAGCATAGTGACAGCTCATACCACTACTCCTAGCATAGTTACAGCTTATACCACTACTCCTAGCATAGTGACAGCTCAGACCACTACTCCTAGCATAGTGACAGCTCATACCACTACTCCTAGCATAGTGACAGCTCATACCACTACTCCTAGCATAGTGACAGCTCAGACCACTACTCCTAGCATAGTGACAGCTCATACCACTACTTCTAGCATAGTGACAGCTCATACCACTACTCCTAGAATAGTGACAGCTCAGACCACTACTCCTAGCATAGTGACAGCTCATACCACTACTCCTAGCATAGTGACAGCTCAGACCACTACTCCTAGCATAGTGACAGCTCATACCACTACTCCTAGCATATTGACAGCTCATACCACTACTCCTAGCATAGTGACAGCTCAGACCACTACTTCTAGCATAGTGACAGCTCATACCACTACTTCTAGCATAGTGACAGCTCAGACCACTACTCCTAGCATAGTGACAGCTCATACCACTACTTCTAGCTTGGTGACAGCTCATACCACTACTTCTAGCATAGTGACAGCTCATACCACTACTCCTAGCACGGTGACAGCTCCTACTACTACTCTTAGCATGGTGACAGCTCATACCACTACATCTAGCATAGTGACAGCTCATACCACTACTCCTAGCATGGTGACAGCTCCTAATACTACTCTTAGCATGGTGACAGCTCATACCACTACTTCTAGCATAGTGACAGCTCATACCACTACTCCTAGCATAGTGACAGCTCAGACCACTACTCCTAGCATAGTGACAGCTCATACCACTACTCCTAGCATAGTGACAGCTCATACCACTACTCCTAGCATAGTGACAGCTCAGACCACTACTTCTAGCATAGTGACAGCTCATACCACTACTTCTAGCATAGTGACAGCTCAGACCACTACTCCTAGCATAGTGACAGCTCATACCACTACTTCTGGCTTGGTGACAGCTCATACCACTACTTCTAGCATAGTGACAGCTCATACCACTACTCCTAGCATGGTGACAGCTCCTACTACTACTCTTAGCATGGTGACAGCTCATACCACTACTTCTAGCATAGTGACAGCTCATACCACTACTCCTAGCATGGTGACAGCTCCTAATACTACTCTTAGCATGGTGACAGCTCATACCACTACTTCTAGCATAGTGACAGCTCAGACCACTACTCCTCGCATAGTGACAGCTCATACCACTACTCCTAGCATGGTGACAGCTCAGACCACTACTCCTAGCATAGTGACAGCTCAGACCACTACTCCTAGCATAGTGACAGCTCATACCACTACTCCTAGCATAGTGACAGCTCATACCACTACTCCTAGCATAGTGACAGCTCAGACCACTACTCCTAGCATAGTGACAGCTCATACCACTACTCCTAGCATAGTGACAGCTCATACCACTACTCCTAGCATAGTGACAGCTCAGACCACTACTTCTAGCATAGTGACAGCTCATACCACTACTTCTAGCATAGTGACAGCTCATACCACTACTCCTAGCATGGTGACAGCTCCTACTACTACTCTTAGCATGGTGACAGCTCATACCACTACTTCTAGCATAGTGACAGCTCATACCACTACTCCTAGCATGGTGACAGCTCCTAATACTACTCTTAGCATGGTGACAGCTCATACCACTACTTCTAGCATAGTGACAGCTCAGACCACTACTCCTCGCATAGTGACAGCTCATACCACTACTCCTAGCATGGTGACAGCTCAGACCACTACTCCTAGCATAGTGACAGCTCATACCACTACTCCTAGCATGGTGACCGCTCATACCACTACTCCTTGCATAGTGACAGCTCATACCACTACTCCTAGCATAGTGACAGCTCAGACCACTACTCCTAGCATAGTGACAGCTCATACCACTACTCCTAGCATAGTGACATCTCATACCACTACTCCTAGCATAGTGACAGCTCAGACCACTACTCCTAGCATAGTGACAGCTCATACCACTACTCCTAGCATATTGACAGCTCATACCACTACTCCTAGCATAGTGACAGCTCAGACCACTACTTCTAGCATAGTGATAGCTCATACCACTACTTCTAGCATAGTGACAGCTCAGACCACTACTCCTAGCATAGTGACAGCTCATACCACTACTTCCTGCTTGGTGACAGCTCATATCACTACTTCTAGCATAGTGACAGCTCATACCACTAATCCTAGCATGGTGACAGGTCCTACTACTACTCTTAGCACGGTGACAGCTCATACCACTACTTCTAGCATAGTGACAGCTCAGACCACAACTCCTAGCATAGTGACAGCTCATACCACTACTCCTAGCATGGTGACAGCTCAGACCACTACTCCTAGCATAGTGACAGCTCATACCACTACTCATAGCATAGTGACAGCTCAGACCACTACTCCTAGCATAGTGACAGCTCATACCACTACTCCTAGCATAGTGACAGCTCAGACCACTACTCCTAGCATAGTGACAGCTCATACCACTACTCCTAGCATAGTTACAGCTTATACCACTACTCCTAGCATAGTGACAGCTCAGACCACTACTCCTAGCATAGTGACAGCTCATACCACTACTCCTAGCATAGTGACAGCTCATACCACTACTCCTAGCATAGTGACAGCTCAGACCACTACTCCTAGCATAGTGACAGCTCAGACCACTACTCCTAGCATAGTGACAGCTCATACCACTACTCCTAGAATAGTGACAGCTCAGACCACTACTCCTAGCATAGTGACAGCTCATACCACTACTCCTAGCATAGTGACAGCTCAGACCACTACTCCTAGCATAGTGACAGCTCATACCACTACTCCTAGCATATTGACAGCTCATACCACTACTCCTAGCATAGTGACAGCTCAGACCACTACTTCTAGCATAGTGACAGCTCATACCACTACTTCTATCATAGTGACAGCTCAGACCACTACTCCTAGCATAGTGACAGCTCATACCACTACTTCTAGCTTGGTGACAGCTCATACCACTACTCCTAGCACGGTGACAGCTCCTACTACTACTCTTAGCATGGTGACAGCTCATACCACTACATCTAGCATAGTGACAGCTCATACCACTACTCCTAGCATGGTGACAGCTCCTAATACTACTCTTAGCATGGTGACAGCTCATACCACTACTTCTAGCATAGTGACAGCTCAGACCACTACTCCTCGCATAGTGACAGCTCAGACCACTACTCCTAGCATAGTGACAGCTCAGACCACTACTCCTAGCATAGTGACAGCTCATACCACTACTCCTAGCATGGTGACCGCTCATACCACTACTCCTTGCATAGTGACAGTTCAGACCACTACTCCTAGCATAGTGACAGCTCATACCAATACTCCTAGCATGGTGACCGCTCATACCACTACTCCTTGCATAGTGACAGCTCATACCACTACTCCTAGCATGGTGACAGCTCAGACCACTACTCCTAGCATAGTAACAGCTCATACCACTACTCCTAGCATGGTGACCGCTCATACCACTACTCCTTGCATAGTGACAGCTCATACCACTACTCCTAGCATAGTGACAGCTCATACCACTACTCCAAGCATGGTGACAGCTCAGACCACTACTCCTAGCATAGTGACAGCTCATACCACTACTTCTAGCTTGGTGACAGCTCATACCACTACTTCTAGCATAGTGACAGCTCATACCACTACTCCTAGCATAGTGACAGCTCAGACCACTACTCCTAGCATAGTGACAGCTCATACCACTACTCCTAGCATAGTGACAGCTCATACCACTACTCCTAGCATAGTGACAGCTCAGACCACTACTTCTAGCATAGTGACAGCTCATACCACTACTTCTAGCATAGTGACAGCTCAGGCCACTACTCCTAGCATAGTGACAGCTCATACCACTACTTCTGGCTTGGTGACAGCTCATACCACTACTTCTAGCATAGTGACAGCTCATACCACTACTCCTAGCATGGTGACAGCTCCTACTACTACTCTTAGCATGGTGACAGCTCATACCACTACTTCTAGCATAGTGACAGCTCATACCACTACTCCTAGCATGGTGACAGCTCCTAATACTACTCTTAGCATGGTGACAGCTCATACCACTACTTCTAGCATAGTGACAGCTCAGACCACTACTCCTCGCATAGTGACAGCTCATACCACTACTCCTAGCATGGTGACAGCTCAGACCACTACTCCTAGCATAGTGACAGCTCATACCACTACTCCTAGCATGGTGACCGCTCATACCACTACTCCTTGCATAGTGACAGCTCATACCACTACTCCTAGCATAGTGACAGCTCAGACCACTACTCCTAGCATAGTGACAGCTCATACCACTACTCCTAGCATAGTGACATCTCATACCACTACTCCTAGCATAGTGACAGCTCAGACCACTACTCCTAGCATAGTGACAGCTCATACCACTACTCCTAGCATATTGACAGCTCATACCACTACTCCTAGCATAGTGACAGCTCAGACCACTACTTCTAGCATAGTGATAGCTCATACCACTACTTCTCGCATAGTGACAGCTCAGACCACTACTCCTAGCATAGTGACAGCTCATACCACTACTTCTTGCTTGGTGACAGCTCATATCACTACTTCTAGCATAGTGACAGCTCATACCACTAATCCTAGCATGGTGACAGGTCCTACTACTACTCTTAGCACGGTGACAGCTCATACCACTACTTCTAGCATAGTGACAGCTCAGACCACAACTCCTAGCATAGTGACAGCTCATACCACTACTCCTAGCATGGTGACAGCTCAGACCACTACTCCTAGCATAGTGACAGCTCATACCATTACTCCTAGCATAGTGACAGCTCAGACCACTACTCCTAGCATAGTGACAGCTCATACCACTACTCCTAGCATAGTGACAGCTCAGACCACTACTCCTAGCATAGTGACAGCTCATACCACTACTCCTAGCATAGTTACAGCTCATACCACTACTCCTAGCATAGTGACAGCTCAGACCACTACTCCTAGCATAGTGACAGCTCATACCACTACTCCTAGCATAGTGACAGCTCATACCACTACTCCTAGCATAGTGACAGCTCAGACCACTACTCCTAGCATAGTGACAGCTCATACCACTACTTCTAGCATAGTGACAGCTCATACCACTACTCCTAGAATAGTGACAGCTCAGACCACTACTCCTAGCATAGTGACAGCTCATACCACTACTCCTAGCATAGTGACAGCTCAGACCACTACTCCTAGCATAGTGACAGCTCATACCACTACTCCTAGCATATTGACAGCTCATACCACTACTCCTAGCATAGTGACAGCTCAGACGACTACTTCTAGCATAGTGACAGCTCATACCACTACTTCTAGCATAGTGACAGCTCAGACCACTACTCCTAGCATAGTGACAGCTCATACCACTACTTCTAGCTTGGTGACAGCTCATACCACTACTTCTAGCATAGTGACAGCTCATACCACTACTCCTAGCACGGTGACAGCTCCTACTACTACTCTTAGCATGGTGACAGCTCATACCACTACATCTAGCATAGTGACAGCTCATACCACTACTCCTAGCATGGTGACAGCTCCTAATACTACTCTTAGCATGGTGACAGCTCATACCACTACTTCTAGCATAGTGACAGCTCAGACCACTACTCCTAGCATAGTGACAGCTCATACCACTACTAGCATGGTGACAGCTCAGACCACTACTCCTAGCATAGTGACAGCTCATACCACTACTCCTAGCATGGTGACCGCTCATACCACTACTCCTTGCATAGTGACAGCTCAGACCACTACTCCTAGCATAGTGACAGCTCATACCACTACTCCTAGCATGGTGACCACTCATACCACTACTCCTTGCATAGTGACAGCTCATACCACTACTCCTAGCATAGTGACAGCTCAGACCACTACTCCTAGCATAGTGACAGCTCATACCACTACTCCTTGCATAGTGACAGCTCATACCACTACTCCTAGCATAGTGACAGCTCATACCACTACTCCTAGCATAGTGACAGCTCATACAACTACTCCTAGCATGGTGACAGCTCATACCACTACTCCTTGCATAGTGACAGCTCATACCACTACTCCTAGCATAGTGACAGCTCATACCACTACTCCTAGCATGGTGACAGCTCATACCACTACTCCTTGCATAGTGACAGCTCATACCTCTACTCCTAGCATGGTGACAGCTCATACCACTACTTCTAGCATAGTGACAGCTCATACCACTACTCCTAGCATAGTGACAGCTCATACCACTACTTCTAGTATAGTGACAGCTCAGACCACTACTCCTAGCATAGTGACAGCTCATACCACTACTCCTAGCATGGTGACAGCTCATACCACTACTCCTAGCATGGTGACAGCTCAGACCACTACTCCTAGCATAGTGACAGCTCATACCACTGTTCCTAGCATGGTGACCGCTCATACCACTACTCCTTGCATAGTGACAGCTCATACCACTACTCCTAGCATAGTGACAGCTCATACCACTACTCCTAGCATGGTGACATCTCATACCACTACTCCTAGCATAGTGACAGCTCATACCACTACTCCTAGCATAGTGACAGCTCATACCACTACTCCTAGCATAGTGACAGCTCATACCACTACTCCTAGCATGGTGACAGCTCATACCACTACTCCTAGCATAGTGACAGCTCAGACCACTACTCCTAGCATAGTGACAGCTCATACCACTACTCCTTGCATAGTGACAGCTCATACCACTACTCCTAGCATGGTGACAGCTCATACCGCTACTCCTAGCATAGTGACAGCTCATACCACTACTCCTTGCATAGTGACAGCTCATACCACTACTCTTAGCATAGTGACAGCTCAGACCACTACTCCTAGCATAGTGACAGCTCATACCACTACTCCTTGCATAGTGACAGCTCATACCACTACTCCTAGCATAGTGACAGCTCATACCACTACTCCTAGCATAGTGACAGCTCATACCACTACTCCTAGCATGGTGACAGCTCATACCACTACTCCTTGCATAGTGACAGCTCATACCACTACTCCTAGCATAGTGACAGCTCATACCACTACTCCTAGCATGGTGACAGCTCATACCACTACTCCTTGCATGGTGACAGCACAGGGAGCCCAGGAACTATAATCAACTGTGATACGCAGTCTCTATGAGCGGGGGGGGGGGTATCGGCTGGTAACTAGTGTAAGAAATAGACAAGGGATGAAGGCTCCAGCCAGCTCACATTTTTTAAACTCGAAAGGCTAACCGAGTCGTGACCTCGATGTGGTTCGTAACCAGTCTTGTGATTGGTTGTTGACAAATGCTGAACAGGCCACGCCTCCAACTGTGCCGTGCGTTCGGGCAAACCGTTAGGAATTCCTAAATGGAGTAAATTTGTATAGTTTTCTTGATTTATTCTGCAGATATCGGTAAAATGTGAGTAAGGCTTTGGCGAAATTTGAAGAAGCAACTAATATTCTTCAACCTGGTATTTTTTTTAGATTTTATTTTTTATTTTTTTCGTCTGTTTTTTCGAGTTTAAAAAATGTGAGCTGGCTGGAGCCTTCATCCCTTGTCTATTTCTTACACTAGATACCAGCCGATACCCCCCCCCCCGCTCATAGAGACTGCGTATTACAGTTGATTATAGTTCCTGGGCTCCCTGTGCTTTTACTACTTCCATTGAAACAGAAAGACTTGCTTTTTTCACTTCATCTAAAATATATCGTGATGTAGCAGATTGAGCTCAAGCTCGGTCAAGAACATATTGGGTTAAAAGGGAAGGGAGAAGCACTCAATACTTTAGAAAAACGAAATTAAATCAAATAGTTTTTTCCACTCAAACTACTGATATCCTGCAGAGAAGTGCAGGTATTACGAAGGTCTGTACTATAAGAAACCACAAGCCACGAAATTATACAAAAAAACGTGTGAAGGCAAAATATCACAATCCGAAGCATTACGTAACAAAAAATACACTAGTATTACCTCACCCGGATGTAACGATGACGGTTTTACAACCAGGTTTCATTTATATTTTGGACGGAAATAAGTTCCTTTCTAACAAACTGCCTTCGGAGATTTTTTAGCAACTAATCTCGCTGCTCAATGCAGATTACAAAATTGTAACAAAAACACTAGCAACCTGCTTGAAAATATGGGCTTGGTAACTCGATGTTCGTAACTCGAACAATTCAGCGTCTCCTCAGGGTTACAAATAATATCAACAAACTTGATATAATTATTAATTTGTTGGTCATATCATTGACTTTAAATGTTATTATATGTTATACTTTGTTAACCCAGCGTGCCTGTAATGGGTTTGTCACGTTGGGAATCATGGGTAACCAGCGGCGCCATGTTGTGACGTCATCTTGTACTGCGTGCATCAAACTGACGTGGCAGGAACAACGTATCCAGAGATCGGCTGCTAAAACGCTCACTAAAGCAACTATTTTGTCGCCGCATCCGATCTGTTACTGTACATACACATATTGTGATATTTCAGCGACAACGTAGATTCCGTGTTTTAATTGTTATTGTCCTTTTAGTGCGCAAATATGGGTCTCACAATATCGAATCTATTCAATCGTCTCTTCGGAAAGAAACAGATGAGAATTCTGATGGGTGAGTGCATTTATATGATTTCTAGTATATTGATGACATCGACAATTCTGATAACCATTTATTTACAGGCCACATAAAACAAGCTTAAATGCTCCCAGGTTGTATGAAGAGTTAAAATCGTTCGGGGAAAACGCGTTTGTATCGCTTATATTGTGAGTGTATTTTGACCAATTACCGGCGACTGACTCAGTAAGTCGGTCGTTCTCAATGGGAATAAATTTTATACTAAAAATTTTCATTTAGAATGCATTATATTCCATAAGTTGAAGTGTACCGTTTATTTTGTTACGTAAATTCATTTTGTGTTACCAACTTCTCAATTTGTAGTTCATTGATTGATATTTAGGAAACGTGTACAACCAGGAAGTGGTCATCGATTGTATTGACCAACAAGATTGACGCTCTTCGTTCTTGGACTACAACACTGTTACTTTTAGTAATCATGACTAAAAGTAACCCTGAAAAGCCTCTTGTCATTATTAATATTTATTTGTATAATGTGGAATTTTAAAGAAAATTCTTGATGTGCATGTTCAAAATACTCAAATGTGTGCAAAAGTCATATTGAATTACTGTAGAATACTTTATTTTCGCTTGGAATTTATTTTCGCTATTTTCGCTGAAGGGTTGATTCCGTGAAAATAAAATCCGGTAAATATACATTTTTTCCTATATTTTACATTAATCTCATCAAAAATCAGTGAAAATAAATTCCAAGCAAAACGCCCAAAAAGCCTTTTCAGCGAAAATAAATTCCAGCGAAAATAAAGTATTCCACAGTAATAGAACATTCTCAAATAAATTGATTTTGTATATGGATCTCTTTAGCTCAAGGATTGTAAAAATACCCATCTTGTTGGCCTTTGATTTCGTTCTTAGCTATGTACAAGAAAGCCAAAACACACTGGAAAAAATAATACCTAATACACCCTAATTATAATTAATTTCATGGCTTTGGTTGTGGTTAATAGTGAAGTATTGTAGTAGTGACACAATCATAAGCCAGGGAGAAACGTGCAGATTTTAGTGAGGCGTATTCCTTGAAATGTGAACATTGCATGCTGACACAATTTGTAATTCCTGGTAGAAGTACAAATATTGGTACATTACATACAATAAATTAAACTGTCAAGATAAAAAAATTTGAATACATGTATATACTAAAACTACTGAAAATATCCAACATGGACACCATTAATCATTGATTGGATAGCTAACCAGGTGGTGCAAGATATGCTAATTGATGCGACACCTGTGAAATCAACAAATCTATGCTTGCATGTATTAACAAATTAATGTTAAATGTTCACATGTTTGTATGAAGGTTTTTCCGTTCAAAGCTAAATAAAATGACAACAATTGTATACTATAATGTTCCTTTAGCATTCATTGTTCAAGAAGTTAGCAATAATTCAACAGATGCAGTGCTTCACACCTTACTCTTTGAACCTCTAAATTACAATACAACATTTTAGTGACCCCAAAACTGTGTTAATAATCATTAATTTAATTTTGTTTATCTTTTATTTGTAGTTGGTCTTGATGCAGCTGGTAAAACTACAATTTTATACAAACTAAAATTAGGTGAAATTGTCACAACTATACCAACAATTGGTAAGTATATTTGGCATTTTATATTATGTTGGTCTTTGAAATGAAGATATCATGTACATGTTTGTTAGAGAAAACAATTTCAAACTTGCCTGTTTACATTTATTACATGCAGTAGCAGCACCTTCCAGTTGAGCCTAATCTCACAACAAATTTACTTTCTGGATTAAAATAACAATGGATAACAAAAGATAGATTAACATTGTAAACAACATAAACAATAGTGTCCCATGATTCTTTGGTGCAATCAATGGGATTGAGCGGTTCGGTTCCCCTTATATGATGTTATATTTTGCCTTATTACATCCCCTGAGCAGCAAATCTGATTGGTCCATGCATGCAATTTAAAATTGTTACATCACCATTTAGTTACCTTATAAAATTCCAAAACATAGCTCGTTTAATGACCAAACAAATTATTTTTGTAAAATAATCTTTGTATACCAAGGTATGAGAACTTTCCCCATATTGTAGACATCTGTGTATACCAAGGTATGAGAACTTTACCCATATTGTAGACATCTGTGTATACCAAGGTATGAGAACTTTACCCATATTGTAGACATCTGTGTATACCAAGGTATGAGAACTTTTCCATATTGTAGACATCTGTGTATCCCAAGGTATGAGAACTTTTCCATATTGTAGACATCTGTGTATACCAAGGTATGAGAACTTTTCCATATTGTAGACATCTGTGTATACCAAGGTATGAGAACTTTCCCCATATTGTAGACATCTGTGTATACCAAGGTATGAGAACTTTACCCATATTGTAGACATCTGTGTATACCAAGGTATGAGAACTTTTCCATATTGTAGACATCTGTGTATACCAAGGTATGAGAACTTTCCCCATATTGTAGACATCTGTGTATACCGAGGTATGAGACCTTTACCATATTGTAGACATCTGTGTATACCAAGGTATGAGAACTTTCCCCATATTGTAGACATCTGTGTATACCGAGGTATGAGACCTTTACCATATTGTAGACATCTGTGTATACCAAGGTATGAGACCTTTACCATATTGTAGACATCTGTGTATACCAAGGTATGAGACCTTCACCCATATTGTAGACATCTGTGTATACCAAGGTATGAGAACTTTACCCATATTGTAGACATCTGTGTATACCAAGGTATGAGAACTTTACCATATTGTAAAGATCTTTATATACTAAGGTAGGAAACCTTTACCCATATTGTAGACATCTGTGTATCCTAAGGTACGAGACCTTCACCCATATTGTAGACATCTGTGTATACCAAGGTATGAGACCTTTACCCATATTTTAAAGATCTGCGTATGGCTAGGTCTAAATCAGCATGTATTTATGTGACTTGTTGGAAACAGTGTTACTTGGATACTTGGATGTGTACAGGGTTCTCCATGACGGGTTTTAGCAGGGCGCTGCGCCCTGTTATCTGAAATTGGTGCTCTGTTTACTGTCATCGCCATATTGTTCCAAACACCAAAACAGCAACATTGCCAGCTAAGTTGCTGACTGATTATTAGTCCCTGTTCAGATGCATTTCTTGGCTGTTTACTGATGAATTGTGTTAAAACTTGGTATATACATTAGACATTATAGGACCTTGATGCACTTCATTTTGTTTTACCATCTGATTCAAGATGGCCGAATGGCGGCCATTTTTGTGCTAAAAAATCCTAAAAATCAAGCATTTCTCGGCTGTTTACAGATGGATTTTGTTCAAACTTGGTATATACATTAGACATTATGGGACCTTGATGCAAATAATTTTGTTTTTCAGATAAGATTCAAAATGGCCGACTGGTGGCCATTTTGTTTTAATGAATGTGGTTCTCGTACCATATCTCTGACTTGCTTTCACTGATTATGTTCAAATTTTAAATATTCATTATACATCATGTCATAGATAAACAGATATATTGGTTTGACGATCCTATTCAAAATGGCCGAATGGTGGTCATTTTTGTGCCAAAAAATCATAAAATATCGAGCATTACTGGATGGATTTTGTTCGAACTTGGTACATATATTAGACATTACAGGTTCCTGATGCACATCATTTATTTTTCAGATCGGATTCAAAATGGCTGTCTGGTGGCCATTTTGTTTTAATGAATGGGCTTCTAGAGCCATATTTCTTGAATGCTTTGACTGATTATATTCAAATTTTATATGTTCGTTATACATCATGTTATATATATACATGTATTCAAAATGGCTGATTTTGAATGCTGTTCCAGAGCAATATCTCTCAATATGGACAAGTACTTGTTTGATGATCAAATACAAATGTCAATCATTTTAATGTTAACAAAATCATATTCCTGACATGGTTATATTCCAGCTATACATGTATTACTATAAACAAAACTATATCTTAAATTTGATAACAGGGACTGTGCCATGCATGGCTTGTTAACATTGTCTTCTCTGTAGAATTGTACATATAATTGTACCATTCATATATACACTTTCACTAAATATACCAGTATCTTGAAATAGAAGGATTTTAATGATGACCTCATTTCTTTTATATACAGGCTGTGATTTAGTTATTCCTTGCGTTAATTGTTGTTGTCCCTCTCCATATAATTCATGATTACAGCCACATACAGGACCTCATTGTCTAGCTTACAGTACTCTTATGTCCCTCTACATGTATGTTCTTTCCTATAGGTTTTAATGTTGAAACTGTGGAGTACAAAAATATAAGCTTTACAGTGTGGGACGTAGGCGGTCAAGACAAAATCAGACCTCTGTGGAGACATTACTTCCAGAACACTCAGGTAAAGTATAATGTTATCTACTTGTAAATCTTCATTATTAGATTCAGTAACATGTATGCTATATATTGATTACATAGTCATTTTTCATCTAATTGCATTGCATGTTAATGACCTCGGAGAATGTTTTGTGTTGAGTTTTTATGGTGATTGCTGTAAAAGGATTATGTTGATATGATGAATGTGTACTTGATAGGAATTACCGTCAGAAACGAGAACTGACGAAAATCAATCAAATTCTGATCAACCAAACATGAAAGTAACTAGTTATTATAGTTTTATGTACCGTTAAAATCCTATTATAAACGGCGGTTTATATTACAATGTATCAAATAAAAAATTGGGATCAACAGCTCAAGTTCGGGGTGCGGTTTTTATTAGGTACATATTGCAATCACTAAATGGCCATGGTCATTTTTCCCCCACATCACTTGCACAAAACAAACAATACACCGTACAATCTTTTGAATACAGTAAAACCTGTCAAAACCGACCCCTGGATAAACCGACCTACTGTCAGAACCGACCGATTTATGTAGTCCCGAAATTTCTCCATAGACGCCTATGTTAAAACAACCTGTGAAATCCGACCACTGTCTACTCCGAACACCGACCGCATTGATCGGCCCCAAGTCCAATATTCACACTGAATACATCGACCATCCGACCAGTTGCACCACGTCCGCTGTCTAGTAATCCGGTCTGCCCGACCTAAAAAGTGTGCATTGTGTTGAATTTACCGTGAACGTCACAGAAACAATATCAAATCTCACACTACAAGTAACGTCCCGTGTAAAACAATAGCAACTGATTAAGTTTTTCACACCACACGCCATCGCATCGCGTGATGTCTGGACAGTGTAATGACCCCGGATATAAACAAATGATCGGGGTCATCAACTTCAATTGCGGTGAAGCACACTGCATTATCACTTCTTCAACGATCAAAACATTGAGTTTTCTTCTTTCCATAACGATTCTGATCGACAATTTTGTGCTTTCGAATGTTTCCGTAAAGGGGGTTTCAAGATTAAAATTTATGATGACGAAGAAGCAGACGATGACAAAGAATTCGGAAACCTTATTTAGCATGTTGCAGAGCCGCAAACACAGTGTAGCGTTGTAGAATACCTCCACTTTGATGAACGTATACCTACTGAAGCAATGTATGACGGCGAGTGGGAGCAACAGATTGTTGAGAATTTTATTGCAGACAAAGAAAACCATGAATCTACAGACAACGATAGTCAAATTATTGACCCCCACGATGACCGTGACTTGACGCATGGCGATGTGCTAGACATGTTAACAAGATTACAAAACTTCGCAATAAACAAAGACTCCAGCTACTTGACAGATATCCAAAATTTCATAATTCGAACGAACAAAATCGTTGAAAAAAGATGTTCTTTAAAGCGGTGAAAACTTGATGATTTATTTACATCGTAATTTGATTCATTGACTTAACAGCAAAATCAACTGTCTGCATAAATTATAATAATTACATGTAGCTCACGTGAACTTACGTTGTGATGTCATTCAAAATGGACGCCTTCAGTTACGATACGCGATACTTACCCGGTCTGTTCCAACAGTTATTTTAATGTTTATTGATTTCATGTACATATCATAATATTCTTGTCTTGTTTGGTAAATTATTTTATTGAAACAATACAATAAATGTAAATACATGTATAATCACCGGAGGCAAACTCCGGTGTCTTTCATTTGTCCCGTGTTTACAGCACATGTAATTGTTGTTTCAATCGAAGTTATGCCCACCCTGAATAAACCGACTCCCTCTGAAAACCGACCATAGATCCCAGTCCCAGTCATGGTCGGTTTTGACAGGTTTTACTGTATAAGCTAACTCCAATTTAGATGTCAGGGAAGAGTGATAAGCGTCACATCACAAAAAAACTGTTCAAAAAATACTCGGTATATTTAATGTAATATGCTTTATTTTTTAGCTCCGCTGTCGACTTTGTCGAGCGGAGCTTATCATATGAGTGATTGTCCGTCGTCGTCGTCCGTCGTCGTCGTCCGTGTCAATGTTTTACTTTTTCGACTTCTTCTTGAAAACTACAAGCCTAAATGCTTTGATACTTGGTGTATATGTACCTTGGGTAGACCTCTCTTAGGTTTGTTCATTTCATGTTGATATCTTTAATTCTCTAATTTTGGTGAATATTTTTGTCATTTTTGGTAAAAACTGATATTTTCGACTTCTTGTTAAAAACCGCAAGTGCAATTGCTTTGATATTACATATATAGGTACTACATGTGGACCTCTCACAGATTTGTTCATTTCGTGATGATATCTTCAATTCTCTAATTTTGGTGAATATTTTTGTCATTTTTGGTAAAAACTGATATTTTCGACTTCTTGTTAAAAACCGCAAGTGCAATTGCTTTGACATTACATATATAGGTACTACATGTGGACCTCTCTCAGATTTGTTCATTTTGTAATGATATCTTTAATTCTCTAATTTTGGTGAATATTTTTGTCATTTTTGGTAAAAACTGATATTTTCGACTTCTTGTTAAAAACCACAAGTGCAATTGCTTTGATATTACATATATAGGTACTACATGTGGACCTCTCACAGATTTGTTCATTTCGTGATGATATCTTCAATTCTCTAATTTTGGTGAATATTTTTGTCATTTTTGGTAAAAACTGATATTTTCGACTTCTTGTTAAAAACCGCAAGTGCAATTGCTTTGACATTACATATATAGGTACTACATGTGGACCTCTCTCAGATTTGTTCATTTTGTAATGATATCTTTAATTCTCTAATTTTGGTGAATATTTTTGTCATTTTTGGTAAAAACTGATATTTTCGACTTCTTGTTAAAAACCACAAGTGCAATTGCTTTGATATTACATATATAGGTACTACATGTGGACCTCTCTCAGATTTGTTCATTTTGTAATGATATCTGTAATTCTCTAATTTTGGTGAATATTTTTGTCATTTTTGGTAAAAACTGATATTTTCGACTTCTTGTTAAAAACCGCAAGTGCAATTGCTTTGATATTACATATATAGGTACTACATGTGGACCCAGGGTTCTCCACGGTTTGAAAATTAAACAGGGCGCGCCAATGTGAAGTGGGCGTGGCACATTTGTAACGTGCATCATTGGCAAGGATGTTGAAAAATGGAAACCAAAAAATCTATTAATCTACATAGTATTACATATGCATAATATATATTTATTATTACAAAATGAATAGGAATTTTGAAGAGCTATTATTAAGTAAACGTCAGCACGTACAATCAGCTGATTTTAGCTGCACGATTCCTCAAGCGGCGACATCAGTTGTTTACAAGTAATGATCGCGTCCAGAAAAAAACGTAACAAGTTTGTTAATTTATTTTCCCAAATAGATACATACATGCTTTATTTAATTATTAGCAAAAATTTATATTTATGATTTATATTTATTTAGACGAAGCAAAATAAAATATATGTCGCACAAACGTTCGTAATTGGTTCATTAAAAAACTTGCATGAATGGCACCAAAAACCAACGTGATCAAACGAAATAAAATGTACACAATAGAAGATTTTCGATCTGCAGTTAACAGTTACTATCAAAAATAATAGTATTAGGTATAAAAAAACAAAATACATATTTAAAAGAATAATTTTCATTCGAATCGAAAGTTTGTTGATGTCTGCTTCGTTGAAAACAGCTATGACCCGGAAACAGTTTATTTTACTGTGTGCACCCTGATACTATGTAACGATGCTTTTGATTGGCCAAAGCCACGCATTGACGCGAAAAACAACCAATCAAAATATTTGTTCCAAAAGAACACAAGTAAATTTATTTCTTCCACTTATGATGCGAGTTGAAAGCATGGCCGTTTCACCGGGGTTTTTAAATCGTGATTTAAAGAAAATTCAACTTTAAATAGTGACATTTAAATGTAAACATTTACATGTTCAAGCAAGCATTCGTGTGGACTTCTTGGTGATCAGCAATGTCTGTGATGGTACGTCGGCTGCGCTGGTCGTTTACCGATCATGCAAGTGCATAGCTGCCCGGTTGCTGCCTTTGTTCCACTCGGCGATGACGATGTTGCCGCTACCTCGTCACGGCGTGAACTTGGTTTTAACCATAGACCTTATGTTTAACGAATGGTTTTACCGATAACGATTTTATATATTTGACGTCACCCTGGCAGTAAAAATATGGGTACGGTAATGCACTTTTCTGGGCCACATGTTCATTTTTAATCGTGTTGAAAAAACTTGTAACTTTTTGTTTGGTGGTGTTATCACATCACGGTGACCTGCTACGATAACAAACCGGAATTTTCACAGTTGCACCTTAAAACAATGAACCAGTTACCCTGAGCACGATGAATCATCATCGGAAGACAATGAGTGTTGGCCTGTTTTGTAAACAAATCTTTGTATGGGACCATGCAGGGCGCACAGGAAATATAACAGGGCGCTGACAATTTAAACAGGGCGCCAATTTCAGATAACAGGGCGCGGCGCCCTGTAAAAACCCCTCGTGGAGAACCCTGGGACCTCTCACAGATTTGTTCATTTTGTGATGATATCTTCAATTCTCTAATTTTGGTGAATATTTTTGTCATTTTTGGTAAAAACTGATATTTTCGACTTCTTGTTAAAAACCGCAAGTGCAATTGCTTTGACATTACATATATAGGTACTACATGTGGACCTCTCTCAGATTTGTTCATTTTGTAATGATATCTTTAATTCTCTAATTTTGGTGAATATTTTTGTCATTTTTGGTAAAAACTGATATTTTCGACTTCTTGTTAAAAACCACAAGTGCAATTGCTTTGATATTACATATATAGGTACTACATGTGGACCTCTCACAGATTTGTTCATTTCGTGATGATATCTTCAATTCTCTAATTTTGGTGAATATTTTTGTCATTTTTGGTAAAAACTGATATTTTCGACTTCTTGTTAAAAACCGCAAGTGCAATTGCTTTGACATTACATATATAGGTACTACATGTGGACCTCTCTCAGATTTGTTCATTTTGTAATGATATCTTTAATTCTCTAATTTTGGTGAATATTTTTGTCATTTTTGGTAAAAACTGATATTTTCGACTTCTTGTTAAAAACCACAAGTGCAATTGCTTTGATATTACATATATAGGTACTACATGTGGACCTCTCTCAGATTTGTTCATTTTGTAATGATATCTTTAATTCTCTAATTTTGGTGAATATTTTTGTCATTTTTGGTAAAAACTGATATTTTCGACTTCTTGTAAAAAACCGCAAGTGCAAATGCTTTGATATTACATATATAGGTACTACATGTGGACCTCTCAGATTTGTTCATTTTGTAATGATATCTTTAATTCTCTATTTTTGGTGAATATTTTTGTCAATTTTTGGTGAAAAGTGATATTTTCGACTTCTTGTTAAAAACCGCAAGTCCAATTGCTTTGATACTACATATATAGGTACTACATGTGGACCTCTCTCAGATTTGTTTATTTCGTGATGATATCTTCAATTCTCTAATTTTGGTGAATATTTTTGTCATTTTTGGTAAAAAGTGATATTTTTGACTTCTTGTTAAAAACCGCAAGTCCGATTGCTTTGATATTACATATATAGGTACTACATGTGGACCTCTCTCAGATTTGTTCATTTTGTGATGATATCTTCAATTCTCTAATTTTGGTGAATATTTTTGTCATTTTTGGTAAAAAGTGATATTTTCGACTTCTTGTTGAAAACTGTAAGTCCGATTGCTTTGATACTATTCATATTGTTCATTTTCTAATGATGTCTTCAGTTCTTTAATTGAAATGTGCATTGCTAACAGCGGAGCTATCTCAGCCGATAGGCTGCTTGTTTATTTTCTTCGTAACGGAAAGTATATTTTGACAGGAGTTTCAAATAAAAACAAACATTAATGCCTTGCTTAGTAGAAAATGATCATGGTACGGCACTAAAAAAGTACAGTACCGTGGGTACGGTAACGCAATCCGGCCATGCTTCGGCTCACAAGTGAATAACTTACTTGTTTTCGAACTGTTGAAATTGTTGATTATTACTCAGTAGTGATTATAATAACGCACGAAAAATAAATTCGTTGAATTGTTATCAAATGCAAGTAAAATTCAACTTAGTTTCACCGTAAGCGAATTATTTCGATCACATGTAAACGATCGATGCGACACAACTTCCGCTATGTAGTTTGAATGCACACGAGACATTACTTGACCGGGTAGGTCAAGTCGCTAATTAACCAATCAAAATGCTGGATGGTGCCCACGTGTTCAAATTACCTTAGTTCATTTAAATATGACAGGTCACCGACTTCATGGTAAACGAAACCCGGAAGCGATTTACCGATAATGTAGTTCGATCTTTTGGCTTTGATTTCCATGGGAAAACGACATGACTTTTTTTTTAAATCAAGAAATTAATTGTTTTCGAGAGATAAACTGAGCATTGAAAAATAATTTAACAGTTTTTTGGTGAGCTCATTGTCGAAAACTTGCGACACATTGACGTATTCATAAGCAGTATTGACAAAAGTTGTTCAAGAACAAAAGCAGTTTCACTGAGTGTTTGACTTCCTAACACTACTGAACAATAAAAAGGTGTTAATATTTTTAGGCACGTTGTCGAAACAAATGAATATAATTAGGAACAATGTACCAGCTGGTTGAAACAAAGTCGGTCACGGTCTTGTTGAATTAGGGGTGCGGTTAGTAATTGGTACTTTTCATGTTTTCAATTTTTGTTGAGAACTCTTTAACACTGAAGCCGAAATCGGGGGTGCGGTTACTATTAGGTGTGCGGTTTATAATAGGATTTTAACGGTAGGGTCTAATTGAGTAGCTTACTTAATGTTTTTCTAATTGGTTACAAAATTGGTTAAGGGGGCCTTAATGAATTCTTAGCGCTTTTCCTAATACAATCATGCACAGGTTCCTAGAAACAGCCAGTCATATTCAGCGAAACTCTTGACAATGACTAAAATGATACCTATGCATTCTAAAACATGGCAGACAATTGAACCTAATAACACTATAACTCACTATTATTTCCTATAACTTCTTTACCATGAATTTGTTTCCATTAATCTTTTATTGCAGACCAACACACAGACACCAGTAATAGTTGAATAGTAATATGCTTGCCAATGTTTGCCTAAATTTAGTATCAATATTGCTTTCCTTCTCAGACATAGAGAATATTAAGTAACTAATGTTATTTACAATGACTTGTTTATTTCAGGGTCTGATTTTTGTTGTAGACAGCAATGATAGGGAACGTGCCTCAGAAGCCCAGGATGAACTTAATAAAATGGTGAGCATAGATGGACTGACATATTGCTATCAATTCAGCATTAGATATCCTTTTAATAACTATTTACTGTAAATTGAGTGTCAGGCAGACTTTACATTGCTTTTAGCAATATATTACCGTACTTCCCCGATCTTAAGCCTAGGGGCCTGAACATGTATAATTGGGAAAATTAGGGGGTAGGCTTATACTCGAGGACCGCCTCAGAAAAGATAATTTTTGGGGGGTTTAAAATTGTAACCATCTTCCTATCCACGAAGAATTATCCAAATTACTTTTTAGCTCCGCTGTCGACTTTGTCGAGCGGAGCTTATCATATGAGTGATTGTCCGTCGTCCGTGTCAATGTTTTACTTTTTCGACTTCTTCTTGAAAACTACAAGCCTAAATGCTTTGATACTTGGTGTATATGTACCTTGGGTAGACCTCTCTTAGGTTTGTTCATTTCATGTTGATATCTTTAATTCTCTAATTTTGGTGAATATTTTTGTCATTTTTGGTAAAAACTGATATTTTCGACTTGTTAAAAACCGCAAGTGCAATTGCTTTGATATTACATATATAGGTACTACATGTGGACCTCTCTCAGATTTGTTCATTTCGTGATGATATCTTCAATTCTCTAATTTTGGTGAATATTTTTGTCATTTTTGGTAAAAACTGATATTTTCGACTTCTTGTTAAAAACCACAAGTGCAATTGCTTTGATATTACATATATAGGTACTACATGTGGACCTCTCTCAGATTTGTTCATTTTGTAATGATATCTTTAATTCTCTAATTTTGGTGAATATTTTTGTCATTTTTGGTAAAAACTGATATTTTTGACTTCTTGTAAAAAACCGCAAGTGCAAATGCTTTGATATTACATTATAGGTACTACATGTGGACCTCTCTCAGATTTGTTCATTTTGTAATGATATCTTTAATTCTCTATTTTTGGTGAATATTTTTGTCATTTTTTGGTGAAAAGTGATATTTTCGACTTCTTGTTAAAAACCGCAAGTCCAATTGCTTTGATACTACATATATACATGTAGGTACTACATGTGGACCTTTCTCAGATTTGTTTATTTCGTGATGATATCTTCAATTCTCTAATTTTGGTGAATATTTTTGTCATTTTTGGTAAAAAGTGATATTTTTGACTTCTTGTTAAAAACCGCAAGTCCGATTGCTTTGATATTACATATATAGGTACTACATGTGGACCTCTCTCAGATTTGTTCATTTTGTGATGATATCTTCAATTCTCTAATTTTGGTGAATATTTTTGTCATTTTTGGTAAAAAGTGATATTTTCGACTTCTTGTTGAAAACTGTAAGTCCGATTGCTTTGATATTACATATATAGATACTACATGTGGACCTCTCTCAGATTTGTTCGTTTTGTGATGATGTCTTCAATTCTCTAATTAATTTATTTTGGTGAATATTTTTGTAATTTTTGGTAAAAAGTGATATTTTCGACTTCTTGTTAAAAACTGTAAGTCC
Source organism: Saccoglossus kowalevskii (assembly GCF_978046115.1). Taxonomy (NCBI): domain Eukaryota; kingdom Metazoa; phylum Hemichordata; class Enteropneusta; family Harrimaniidae; genus Saccoglossus; species Saccoglossus kowalevskii. Next base: position 4,539,881 of record NC_140643.1, on the reverse strand, counting down.
GATTGCTTTGATACTATTCATATTGTTCATTTTCTAATGATGTCTTCAGTTCTTTAATTGAAATGTGCATTGCTAACAGCGGAGCTATCTCAGCCGATAGGCTGCTTGTTAATTCACAGCACCGGTCTTGGTGATCTATTACTTTTTTTGAGGGGGAAAAGGAGAAATGATCGGTCGTCATTGATTACCATGACACTTTTTACAATGAAGAAACAAAGTTAACATGTTCATAAAAATACACACATTTTATTACAATACAGTTTAAATACCGTCCGATTTTACGGTGCAAAAATGGGTTAGGGTCTGTGGAAAAACAGTTGAAGGCAAGATTATCAAACTTTCTTTGACCTAAAAAGTCTTTCGTTAACCAATCAAAATGCTGTGTCGTACAGACGAAGTACGAAGTAATTTTTTCAACGCAATGTGGAAGTGAATTACTGTGATGTTAAAATGTGATCTGTTAACACTGACTTTGACAAAAAAAGCTGCGGATTTAGAATTTTCGAAAGGTAAACTGAGAGTGGAGGAAGTATTCGCAAACAAGTCTTGTTGAACAATATTTTGCTTGTTCACACTCCATTCACGCTAGTCTCAATGAACACGATTATTCGGAAAAGTAAAACTATGTTCTATGCCTAGGTTTCACGACTTGACGATCAAATTTTTGGCGTTTTGAAAACTACTCCTCAAAAGAAATATGGATTACTTCAATATTGAAGCATTGGGGTTCATTCTGAGTGAATAACAGAATAGAAAAAATACGAGCCATGTTTCATACGTTCACCCACCATGCACTCTGAAATTAATGCGAGTTTTCTCATAAAAGCAGGAACCAAACTACTGTACCAATCTTGATTTTTATGCAATGAAATACACTTTTTACATGCATATTTTAATAAATGTCGTAATCATTTTTAACAGCTCAAAATCAAGTATGTCATTTGCCTGTGACCAATTTACACTACTGTAAATGTTTGCTCCGTAAACCAATGTGATCTTGTTTATTTTTATTTGAAACTTGTTCTATACTTTTATTTACCAACAAAATAAAAAAATGTTTTCACTCTCGTCTGATGGCTGAATTAAAATACTAAATGCACTATTCTTGATATTTTGCATCCCCTGTCATGTCTATTATAGTTGGGCTATAATGGTAGGAGTTACAATGTAATGAGAAATATAGGTTTAAAACAAACATGCCTCTCATCCTTAAACGTCTTGTTTTTAAAATACTTGTCTACAATTTGTATTTATTTCTCAGCTTCAAGAGGACGAACTTCGAGATTCAGTCTTACTAGTATTTGCCAACAAACAGGATTTACCTAATGCAATGCCAGTATCAGAAGTTACAGAAAAATTGGGTCTCAATGAACTTAGGAACAAAAAGGTAAAGCAGTGAATCAATACATCTTATTAACTGAAAAGTATGTTAATTCTTTCAACACCACTTTTGTCACCTTTTTTGCGATTTTTGATCAAAACGCGCAGCCATAGTGACCTGTAGCCAATTGTTTTCACTTGGTTTAAAATTATCAAAACATGCAGCCATAGTGACCTGTAGCCAATTGTTTTCACTTGGTTTAAAATTATCAAAACATGCGCAATTTAAAAAATGTTGCACCAAATGTTTGGTGTTCAAAGAGTTGATATGGTCCTCTGATCACAATTTGTAACAACCAGGAACAATTGCACTTCCCCACCATTGATCTATTGTGATTCCACCACTTTTCCACCACATCAGCTTTTGTCTGTCAATCATTCTGAGGTGTAAAAATAGTAGATTGATATATTTACATGTACTATTATGTTATAATTGAGGTCTAAACATCATTCAATCTGAAAACGCTTGAATAGAAAAAATTAGCCATAACTAGCCATATTTATAATCGCAGTTTGGACGCAGTTCAAAAACAAGTTGTTTTGACCTCCATGTGTCTGCATCTGAGCCGCTGCATCTTGGGCATTCCTGGTCCAATCACATTTAAACTTCATAAATACATTACATATCTTGGGAGACATGTGCAAGCTAATTCATTTCATGATTCATTTCAAGATTGTTGAATGGCGGTCATTTTTGTACTAAAAATGAAGCATTTCTGTCTTTCCGGAACTGGATCTGTCATGTGTGGACAGATTTTGTTAAAACTTGGTACATACATTGGACATTATGGGGTCTTGAAGCATGTCACAAACTAGTATCCAAGGCCATATTAGTTTTACACTTGCATTGAATAATACAATCCTTTCATTCATTGCACCATGAATAAATAATAATTAGTTTTCGTGATACATTATCAGAAAAAATGAAATGAAATTTATATTTGTTTGAGTGTTTGAATTATTACAGTTGATTAGTTATTTGATAATACAATAACCTAGTTTTATATGGTTCAACTAATGCAATGCAAGAAATTTTATCAAGTAGTAATGTTAGTGTAATTGTCTTTTTTAAGTTGGGTTTAATTAAGTTTGATTTTCTTTTCAGTGGTATATACAGAGTGCTTGTGCAACACAAGGTCAAGGTCTGTACGAAGGATTGGACTGGCTTTCCAATGAACTTTCACAGTAAAACACCATACTCTGCTATACATTTATTTATTACTGTAAAACACTGAAAAAAAAAAAAGAAAGGAGATCTGCAAAGTGATTAGTGGGAGGCACAGAGCGTGGATAGACTATGCCAGTCTCTTTGCTGAGATATTGAATTTTCTTTTCTTGAAAATGTACATAAACCTTCTTCTCAAATTTTGCAATTTTTGATCTGCTTTACTGTCATAATTTGCAATCATTATTTGTGTGAATTTAGTTTATACTTTGTCTTGTTACTGACAATACTGCCATTGTTTCACATGGGAGGGGCAGTAGAGAAGTCTACTCTCTGCCTTCTACTGATCTCTGAATCTCGTTACTGAGTGATTCACCTTGCGAGTTGGTGTCACAAGATCTGGCAATTCTGCCAGTCATGCGTGTTACAATCTCTCTTAGCTTGTTAGATCTTAATGCCATTTTAGCCAATACTACTTTTGTAAAATGTAAACTATGTACCAGCAAAAAGTTCTACATTGACGTATCAAGAACTCATTACAAAGAGGAAGCATTTATGCAAGATGCTTTTGTTGTTGAGAAGCAATGTCTTTGTGCTGCATTTGTGTAGAACAGTTTTTCTGAAAAATTTGTATGGATCAAATGGTTTCCAAGTGGATAGATATTGCATGATTTTTTTTTTTAAATTTGAATGTTTCAGTCGACTTTATATTTCTTAGGACTTTTTGGTTTTCAAAGCTTTGCAGTGACTCGTGTAAGGTGGTTTCACTCTTGCTTTGAATACATTAGCATCTCTTCCCTATCTGAGGATATTTTAATTGGTGCCAAGGAATATATTATGCCATGTTCACGGATGCTCAATGTTGCACACTATTCTCTCAGTGTAGTAGCGCCCTCGCTGGCAAGTTTCTCAAACTACAGAAGTACGAATTACCATGAAAGTGAATATTTTGTTGGATCAGTCAAATGCATGAAATTAAACGACTTTCAATTCTGAGGTTGTCGTCTTTATGTGAAAAAAGTTTAGATTATTCAACACTAATTGAACCACTTGTTAATATGTGTGGAGAAATCAAATAAACGTGGCTTTGATATTATCAATATTTGTTTCGTCATTACTTTTTTGCCAGGAATTTTTTTAGCATGTTTTTTTTCTCTTGTATTTGCGGGGGTTATATCTGGATACCCAATTTGGGTTAAGTATGAATGTCTATTGAATATGAATAGTCCTGTCATCTATGCTAACGTAAAGAAATTGATAGAAACTATTTACAATACATAATTTTGACTAAAAAAAGTCCTAGTAATCTTGGTACATACCTTTTCGTGCATTGCCCACTTCCATGTGATGGAGTACAAAGTTAACAGCGCCAACTATAGTTCGAAAAGTGAAATCTATACAACAGATTTACCGATGGCAGTGAATAAACTACCCATACCAATGTTGAGTGTATGGTCAAAATAAGTCTCAATCCAGTTTACTTTGAATGCAATTGTTGGCTTGCATGTATTTGTAATGCACAGATAGAACAAGTTTTAATTTAAAGATTATGTAAATTATCGCATATTTTATAGTTGGATGCTAACCCAATGTAAATAGAGTTATCCAAAAAAACAAACAATCTGCACTGTTTACTATTGTCAATCAGGTTAAACCGGGCAAACGCATTTATTAGAATAAGTGTTATTTTTTTGACCTAGTAAAAATGTTTGAAACTATTTCCATATTAAAATATTTCAAAAAAAATAAATTATAAGTGCCAATTCATACCTACCTATTTGTTTCACCATACACTTCCAAACCTAAATGATGAATTGCTCAAAAATCACAATTTTTCAAAAAAGATTCGCTGTAAAAGTCCAAGAAATCTTATGAAATATTTTAATTATTTTTAGTTCAGCTACAACCAAACGAGTCTGCAGTTTTAAAAGATAAATAAAGTGCAACAATTGTCAATATTCTCAATGGCCAAAAAAAAAATTAAAAGATGAGCAAAAAAAAATGCTAAATTAATATTGAGTGACCTATATGCGACTGTTTAATAGAACACTTCACACACGCATCAACTATAATCACGTCACCCATATTGCAAAGGACACTATTTTTTTTATTTTCATATTAAAAAGCATATCCATTACATGACTGTTGTCATGGCAACCATTGATGGAATGTTTTTCTTCCTTTTTTTGCCATGGTTATTTGCATTTTAATCAAGCAATTCTAGTATGGAGTAAGCACAAAGGCCACCCCCTCAGTGTGGGAATTAATAAGATACTTGACAAGGCAATCAATGTTGACAGCTTGCAATATGCATGTTAAATGTTATCTCAAAGCTTCACAATCACTGTAAATCAGTGCTTGATATTTTGATAAAATTCAATATGAGAAAATATGCATGAAAAGTAATGCTGTCATGGCACTTTTATTTCCTTTACTTCATTCAATGTTGTAAGCACATTCCATAGACAATATGTGTCATAAATTATACTGGATGGATGCACAGCTCATGATAATAAATCAATGTAAATAAATATCACTGATTAGAAAAATATTTCTATTTAATTTGTAGTGAACATGGAGACAATATAGTTAATGTCCAATCTGTATTGGATTGAATTACAGGTTAATGAACTGATCAACAAATAAATGCAGGCTTGGATCAAATGTACATGCATCTTCTCAATGGTAGTTCTAAATTACATTTCTATTTGTGTATGTATTCACAATCAAACTGATGTTTTCTATTTGGAACCATCTTTCATTATGTGCTGTTGTAACTGGTAAACCCCACTAAATAATATGAAATGTACAGTGATCGAATCACATGTCACATAACAAAATGAGAAGCTGTGATTGGTTGATAAGATGGGTTTATTAAGACTGACATCAATTTCACCATGTCATCTATCAATATTTTAAAAAAGGAAAAAATTCAATCACAGAGTTACATATATAGCACCAAGTGTTATCTTTATATATACATTCACAAATTTAAAAAAAAGTATGTAAAAATATTATTTGACAAACTTAATTACAATAAAATAGAGTTAATATTTGTGATATGGTAATTCAGCATGCATTGTGTGGATAACAATCTTAATGTGTCAGAACTTTGTAACAAAAACACATGCAACAATTTATTTCAAATTTCACAGGAGGAAAATAAAAGGATATTTATGTGAACTAGTTTGTTCATTTAGTATTTCACCAAATTTGGCATTGCGAAGTGACTTAATTTCAAAAAAAATAAAATATGTAAATACAAAATGCACAAAAATTAAAAAGTTTTTTATAGATTGTCCAGTTTCTAGTTCTTCAGTGAGAATAGAGGTAACATGTACTGTTTGTGCCAATAAACATTTGTGTAAGTCAAGGCTTGTTTCATGTAAAGCCAATTAATTGAAGATAATTTGTTTTTGGACTGTAAATTGCTTCAATTTCACTATACACAAATTTTCACAAGTCAGTGAACATTGTGAAGTTTTATAGTGGCACAACTTTCTTGGGGTTCTATGACATAGAATGTCATCAATTTTTGTAAAATTTTAGTTTTCATGCATGCCATTAAATCACCTAATCACGATAATTACTAGAAGTGAAAATTAAACAGTTCATAGTACTACATTAAATATTTTGTTGACAATATTGGTTTACATCATACCACACTCGTCCAACTTGGCACCCATGTTCGACGAAGTGCCCACCCTCACTTCTGGGACATTTCACATTCAACAGTCAAGATAATGATACAAATTTTGACTTTGACGGTGTTCCCACAGACCCTAATAATTTTAACATTATACATTCTAGTGGTAAGTAATTATTGTAATGAAATGTGCATATTTTTTATGACCACTTCTGTTTCTTCATTGTAAAAGTGTTATAGAAATCAACTAATTTCGCAATTGTATTTTCCCCAACGAGACATAATATTTACCCTCAGTCTGGCACATGGTGCACTAAAATTGTTATTTGCATACTTTTTGAGAGGCGTGCTTAGCTAAGCACCCATCCCCTAAAACACATGATTTTTGGAGCTGAGTACCCTGGGCGTTAAGTCAGACAAGTATGGTACATTTTTTCCACCTAAGACTTTGTTGACAATATTGGTTTCCATAATACATCCTGTCCATGTCTGAATGATCCTTGACCAGATGTCTCAAAGGATGGTTTATATTCTGTGAGAGCATTCAATGTAAGTGGCTGCCATGATGTCTTCTTTTCATCACTAGAGCCAGCAAAGTCAGCTTTAGGAGGAGCTGTATTGGATCTTCTGATAGTTGATGAATTACCTGGTGAATAAAACGCCTCTAATTAGTATACACTGTTTTCATGCTATCAAGAAAGCTTAGAAAATGAAATTTAATCTACGAATATAACACGAAATAATAGTTTTAATTGCTAAGTGTTTTTTTTTTATTACTAATTTTTAATGACTTTCCTAAAATGTTAACTACCTACATATAGGTACATAGATTTTTAAAATCACCTGATACAAACAGTTACAATTCTTAGAGCCTAAAACTGCATTATGATTTGCACATCAATCTGAGATTGGATGTAAAATTACCAGTGTTAGTGTTAAATTGTTTAGTCAAATTTCAGGGCTTAAACAGACTTCATTGAACTTTATGTATTCATGATGGTGGTCAAAAATTGATACATTGTTTCCTCACATAAACAGAACAGAAGATAATACGATATCGTGTCTAGATGGATGGATGGGTGTTAGATTGGTGGGTGGTTTTGTAGCTCGTTGCTACTAAGTAAACTTAATTACGTGAAAATTCACGTATCAGAATAAAGAAAATAACACACACACAACTTTACGGGTTGTAGGTTAGCGGTGAAGTGCCCTTTTTATATTGCGTAACAGGTGATCAGCTCATGACAACATACATGGCGTAATGTGATTAGCTAATAAGGTCATGGTCATTACATGTGATTATGTAAACCTAACTCAATGAATAAAAGTACAGGAAACCATAGCAAAGTCAAAGATACAACAGGTGGGTTGATTCATGGATGGATGTGTATGTTGATGGATGGAAGGGTGTTGGATTGGTGGGTGGGTGGATAGATGAATGGGTGTTGGATTGGTGGGTGGATAGATAGATGAATGGGTGTTGGATTGGTAAGTGGGTTGATGGATGGATGGGTGTTGGATTGGTGGGTGGGTTGATGGATGGATGGGTGTTGGATTGGTTGGTGGGTCTTGGATTGGTAAGTGGGTTGATGAATAGATTGGTGGATGGATGGGTGGGTGTGTAGGTTGATTGATGGATGGGTGTGTAGGTTGATGGCTGGATGGGCACATATGTATTAAATCTTATTTTCACATTTATATAAAGAACCATTGAATTGATTGGGATGTAATTTAATTGATATACAGTTACTTTGTTTTGAGCAAAAGGAACAATTTCAACATTCAGTACTAAAATTAGAAATATAAAGCTTAATTCAAGCTAATGTTTTTCATAACCTGCATGTCAAAAAAGAACCATACACTGAGAAGGCATACAAAGTGTCTGAAAAGGGTTTCATTTTTCTGGCAGTACACCCCTACCAGTTTTTGAGGAAAATACATTTTTGTTGTGATTTCTTGCATTTATTTGTAAAATAGGTGATGGATACATGGATGATGTCAAGCATGAATATGTACACTATATGCAGCTTAGAGTTGGTTTTCTCATATTTTAGACAAAAACATTTAGTAGAGCCAGGGTATGTGTTACAATAGTTTGTATGCTACAACATTATCCATGACTGGTACCAACCTTCTAATAGTCCAGTCTTATTTGCTTTTCTCTTAGCCATTGCTGACATAGATTTGATCTGTGTAGGTGGTGGTTTACTTTCTTCATGTCGTAGTGGCTCCGGTATTTCATTCTTTTTACCCTTTTTCCAGAATTTTCCTTCCTCTTTGCACATATCTTCTGTGAGGAAGACGAGTTTAGGTGGTGGTTTAATCTTCGGCTTCTCTTCCTTTACTTCTTCTTCTGGTTTATTGACAATCATATTGATTAACCAATCATCAGAGTCTTCAGACTCGTCATCTGTCACTTCACACTTCGCTGTAGTTGGACATGAATCATTGGGTGTTATCACTTCCAATCTTTGTGGATCTTTCTCTCCCTCCATTGTAGGCCAATCAATTGGTTTTCTTTTCAACCACCTTTTGTAGTCTTCCTCTAATATTTCATCCTAGTAGTGAAAAGATAGGAGTATATAGTTACCAAACAAATACACAAATATACATGTTCTTACCAAACAAACATACAAAGATGCCATTCTTACCTCGTCAGGCACCCATGATGGGTGATATCTCATTAATCCTTCTTGTCCTTCAAGGTCGTTGAAATCGGGAGGGGGATTATTAAACAACAGAATAGATGTTTTGTCCTCATTTAGTTGAGCTGCTCGGAACATCAGTTCCATCTTGTTTTTCATTTCACGCACTCGTTCATGATAACTGCTGTCTTGTATCTTTTCTGATTCTGGCACCTATGAGTAATACAATACATACAGGATTACAACAAATAGCACCTACATGTATGGGTAATACATACAGGATTACAACAAATAGCACCTATGGGTAATACATACAGGATTACAACAAATAGCACCTATGGGTAATACATACAGGATTACAACAAATAGCACCTATGGGTAATACATACAGGATTACAACAAATAGCACCTATGGGTAATACATACAGGATTACAACAAATAGCACCTATGGGAAATACATACAGGATTACAACAAAGAGCACCTATGGGAAATACATACAGGATTACAACAAATAGCACCCATGGGCAATACATACAGGATTACAAAAAATAGCACCCATGATTAATACATACAGGATTACAACAAATAGCACCCATGGGTAATACATGCAGGATTACAACAAATAGCACCCATTGTTAATACATACAGGATTACAACAAATAGCACCTATGGGTAATACTTACAGGATTACAACAAATAGCACCCATTGTTAATACATACAGGATTACAACAAATAGCACCCATGGGTAATACATACAGGATTACAACAAATAGCACCTATGGGTAATACTTACAGGATTACAACAAATAGCACCCATTGTTAATACATACAGGATTACAACAAATAGCACCCATGGGTAATACATACAGGATTACAACAAATAGCACCTACATGTATGGATAATACATACAGGATTACAACAAATAGCACCTAAGGGTAATACATACAGGATTACAACAAATAGCACCTATGGGTAATACATACAGGATTACAACAAATAGCACCCATGGTTAATACATACAGGATTACAACAAATAGCACCTATGAATAATACATACAGGATTACAACAAATAGCACCTATGGGTAATACATACAGGATTACAACAAATAGCACCTATGAATAATACATACAGGATTACAACAAATAGCACCCATGGTTAATACATACAGGATTACAACAAATAGCACCTATGAATAATACATACAGGATTACAACAAATAGCACCTATATTTCTGTACTTATGGGATTATAGAAAATACCAACTTATAACTTGTATCAAATCAAAAAGTTTCTAACGGGGGAAAATAAAATTTATTATCTAGTTTATATACTAATTAGTCCCTGTTCGGACGAAGTCCGAAAACGGGGACTTATAATTCGGTCTCCGTCGGTGCGTCCGTCCAGTCATATCTCAGAATCCCTTGGACCGATTCCGTTCATTCTTTGCATGTGCCTTGTACTTTATGTGGTACATATGCACATGCAGTGGTTTAGCAATTTGATTCAAAATGGACCACTGACAGCCATCTTGTTTTTTGAAAATGTTGTATTTTGGACATGCTTTGTCAGTTGTCATTCAAACTTGGTACATAGATTATACATGTTGGGATACATGTCCATGACGATTTATTTCACAATTGGATTAAAGATGGTCGACTGGTTGGCATCTTGTTTTGTTTTTTGATGCGGTATCTTGGACATGCTCTGTCTGTTTTCATTCAAATTTGGCACATACATGTACTTTATACATGTTAGAATGCATGTCCATGACAATTTGTTTCAAAATCTGGTCAAGGATGGCTGATTGACAGCCATCTGACTTTTTGGCCTTACTACTTCCACAATTTATGTACCATTTTCATTCGTATTTGGCACATACATCATACATGTCATTGTGTTTCCTAATCAGATCAAAGATGGCCGAATAACGGCTGTTTTTATATTTGGCTATATTACTACTACACGGAACACGTGTTTTGATGTAAATAAACAATCTGTTGTATACGCCACTTGGATAAACAGACTGCAGTGAGCGTGACAACAACCATGATACAACATTTCAACTATTTTTATTTTGTAAAACATATAGACAACAGAAAATATGCACACTCATGGTTAAGAATGGAACAATTATTTACCTCAGTTTCACTGTAAAAACTTCTCTTTGCTACTGTTTTATGCCGGGTTAAACATTCCCGCACAAATGCACCATATGCATCTTTTAACTCACTTGGTATGCGTTGATCAGCTTGAACTAGTTTCACTCTAGACTGGCCCCTTAGTATGGACCACAGAGTGCTAGCACCAGCCCTCCCTACAAATAACACAACACACAATCAGTTACACACATTTGAGACTGGCAACACATGGTGCCAATTTCATTGCTTGGAATACCGATACCTTACAATACAATACTAAGATACAGTTTGTTTTCGTTTTTTTTCATGATTCTATTGTGTGAACATAATGTTGCTTTGTGACTAATCTCTGCAGGCACATACATTAATACCATCTAAAGTTGGTTACCTTTTTTAACTGAACATGTAAGAAAATGGGTATTTCACATCAATCAACAAACATAAGATTAAATTAGAAAAAATCTGAAATGCTGGATTTAAATGGCTGCATGCAAGAATGAAGACCATGCATGAAAATATTGTAGTAATCACGCTGTATTATACCTTGACTGAGAAACAAGTGTACATCCTTGGACTGAAGATAAAGCATTAAAACAAAGATATGACACATGAATGATGATCTATCCATAACTGTCAATATTTTTAGCAACCGCATCAAGTATACTCCACTACTATGATATACATGTACCAAGTACTATTTTTTTTTTAAATTTGTCTAATATATATGCAGACCTTAAATTCTGTAATGGCAGAAATGATTTTGTTTTAATTAACATGATGGGTCAGAGCAGACACAGGTGTAAACACATTGTAGGATGTATATAGATGCCCACTAAGTTAAAATTATCAAACCATGTTTTTCAATTTCTGACAGTTGTTGTCAATATGCACTTACCCCCTTGCCTCCTCAAAGCTGGATTCACTCGAATTTTCTTCTTCTTGATGGGTTCAATCCTTGGGTATAGAAAATAGTTGGCTTGTTTTGTACCAAAAAGTCTATAGAGTTCTGATTTATGTTGTGGAAGTTCCTCAGGTTGACCCTCCATGCCATCTACCTCTGATATGTAACTAGCAAATGTGTCTTCTCGTGAATAATCAATGAGTCCACTGCTTGTAACAGATGTGCGATTAGAATCCCCTCCACGACTTTGAATTACACTTAGAGGACGGTTAGAGATCCTTCCTTTTATTTCACTGTTATCAGCAACTTCTTTCTTTTCTTCTTTTTTATGATGTAATGCATGTAAATGTGCTCTGCGGTTAGTGATCTTCTCCTTATCCAACTCTGTAGAATACACATAGATACTGTTATCCTGTTTTTCGCTCTATGACATACAGTCACATATAGAAGTCACTGGCAGGGAGTCACATTAAGTATATAGATTTATATTGAATTTAACATACCTAAGGACTGTCGACATTTGGCAACAAGCTCAGCTTCCTTGGTGTGCTTCTTTCTTCTCTGTGCTTCTTTGGCCTGTAAAAAAAGCATTAACCATTAAATGACTAACAAGGGCAGTATTCAGCAATAGAGGACACAAGCTGACAGAGAACACTTGAATGTATTATCTAACACAAAAATGGAACATGACAATCACAGATATTAAATTTCAGGACAAAGTTGTAAAAATGAGATGAAAAATATGAATTAATATAGAAATGTAAACAACAGATGCACAGAACACGCATCTAATTTATGCAAAAAAAAGCTAAATAATGCTAGCAAGAAATTCTTATAACACACCAGCTGTTGAAGATGGATTTAAAGAGACAGAGATAAGCTATTGTCTGAAATGCCTATACATACAACATTTAACATTTTCCATCGATAACAACTTACGTTAGATGTTAGCTTCTTTATATGCTAAAAAAGACAATGTGAGATTAGGTATGTGTATGTAAAAAGCGGATATTAGGATCACTAGTCACCATAGCAACCACCACAAATGCCAGATGTAATAAAGAGATATTTGCACACCATCATTTGCTTACAGAATTGCTATGACAATTAAGATAAATATCAGGTGATTTGGAAAAAAAGAGAATATTACTGAGTGACTTGATAATTCTGCAATAAAGCTACTTTAATGTCGTAATGGAAAATAAAGTGAATATAATAATATGAACAGGAAAAAACGATAGTTTGGTCTTGTCAGTCAAGCAGATAGAACAGGAAATTCAATTGAGCACTACATCCAGTATGAAATACACCAATGGTATTCCAACATATTGTTAGGATACTGGTAACCATGACAACTCTCCTGTTACTCTACCTTACCTATCACTTTTATCATTTCTTCTTTAAGATAAATATACTTAGGAAAAATGTTCATCAAATTTTGAATATGTTTGGTACTGCCACCATGATTGAGACTTTAGTCACTTACATCCGTACCATATGGATGGATATTGCCATGGCGACACCAATAAAGCTGATAATGTCACTATGGAAAACTGATTTCATATGGTGCTAGAGGATGAAAGTGTACTCCATGCACCAAATAAAGCCAGTCTCCCATTATAACAACATTCTATTCAAAGAGGGAAAAAAACAATTTTTTTTAATATATTTTTATAAACGTACAAGTCACTGTCAATAACAAGTACTTGTCCAGTTTCAACATTAGTGCCAAATAATTATTTAGACTTGTGTGACAGACATAAAGAGATATAAAGTGGAGTCAGTTCATTCATAATGCATTTCAAGTCCACGTTTTCAGATAACACCTGAACAGGGACTAAAAATGTTTCTGCTAACATAGATGAATCACTCACAGTCCCTCTATAGAGGGACTGTGAATCACTATATATCTAAGTTTATTGGGATGTTACTCAAATTGGTGTTTGAACTATTAAACAAACTAGCACTGCTATGTTTTTCAAGAGGCTTAGATGAAATGTATATTTGATTGTTTATTGTGTCTAATCAGGAGCACTTGAATTATAGATTATTTGTAAATAGAAAGCTGTAATGTTTGACAATGCATTTCTCCAATGATTGGTAAATTTTCATAATAATTAATACTGAAATATCACTGGGACCCCCCCCCATCAAATTTACTATGTTAGTTAGTGCCACATGTTTCAAATTTACACTGACAATTCAGAAAACAATGAGAGATGGGTTTTGAAATACAATATGCTCTGTCACAAAATAATGGCACATCAAAGGTGCTAACAAGTAGTGAAGTTTGGCAATTAGTCTGTCACATACGCTTATGTCAAAAAATTACTTTATACATTCAAATATGTTCCTATATATATCTAGGCTTTAAACAAGGTAGGTTTTAAATTAGATCACAGACAGAGAATGTTATATTCAAAAAATGTCATAACACTCTTTCCACTACCTTAAAGTGCCTGTGAAATGGCTGCTATTTTCACGCCTAAAAATATCAATTGATAAATGAATATTATTAATTTTTATGTTTCTATACATGAATTATTTTTTTTAAGTGAAAAAATGTGTTTTAAACTCAATCTACGGCAACTTTATTTTTGTGTATTTTAAAACGAGGCTCCTCATTAGCTTCTTATTTGCATACAGAAATTCCCCTTGTGACGTCAGAAGGGGAAGTCGCATGGCAGCTTGCATTGCCGATATGTGTAAATAAGGCAAATTTCTTGTGCAGTTTTCTCGTCTTTGACTAAATTTTCACTCATGTACTTGTTCGTCGAGGAGGAATGGACCATAATGAACACATAGTATCATTTTTTGTTGCACGGGGGTGAGTTAGATACGAAATATGTCCGTTCTGGTGTAGCTGGTCACTATGATCGTCACCGCCGCACGTTTGTACACTGTCGCTGGACAAAATAGAATTTGACGTTGGAATTATCTCGTTATTTAGCAGGTTACTAAGCACGTCACTACACTGTTGTATTTCATCGATTGTCTGAGTAAAACTTTCAAAATTAAAACAAGCAGCCTATCGGCTGAGATAGCTCCGCTGTTAGCAATGCACATTTCAATTAAAGAACTGAAGACATCATTAGAAAATGAACAATATGAATAGTATCAAAGCAATCGGACTTACAGTTTTTAACAAGAAGTCGAAAATATCACTTTTTACCAAAAATTACAAAAATATTCACCAAAATAAATAGAGAATTGAAGATATCATCACAAAACAAACAAATCTGAGAGAGGTCCACATGTAGTACCTATATATGTAATATCAAAGCAACCGGACTTACAGTTTTCAACAAGAAGTCGAAAATATCACTTTTTACCAAAAATGACAAAAATATTCACCAAAATTAGAGAACTGAAGATATCATCAGAAAATGAACAAATCTGAGAAAGGTCTACATGTAGTATCTATATATGTAATATCAAAGCAATTGAACTTTTGGTTTTTAACAAGAAGTCGAAAATATCACTTTTTACCAAAAATTACAAAAATATTCACCAAAATTAGAGAATTGAAGATATCATCACGAAATGAACAAATCTGAGAGAGGTCCACATGTAGTACCTATATATGTAGTATCAAAGCAATTGGACTTGCGGTTTTTAACAAGAAGTCGAAAATATCACTTTTTACCAAAAATGACAAAAATATTCACCAAAATTAGAGAATTAAAGATATCATTACAAAATGAACAAATCTGAGAGAGGTCCACATGTAGTACCTATATATGTAATATCAAAGCAATTGCACTTGCGGTTTTTAACAAGAAGTCGAAAATATCACTTTTTACCAAAAATGACAAAAATATTCACCAAAATTAGAGAATTGAAGATATCAAAATGAAATGAACAAACCTAAGAGAGGTCTACCCAAGGTACATATATACACCAAGTATCAAAGCATTCAGGTTTGTGGTTTTCAAGAAGAAGTCGAAAAAGTAAAACATTGACACGGACGACGACGACGGACGACGACGGACAATCACTCATACGATAAGCTCCGCTCGACAAAGTCGACAGCGGAGCTAATAAAAGAGAACATATTTTGTCATTCTAAACATTAGACTATAGTTATCACTATAAAATAATTAAAAAAACGACAAATCACAGTTACTAAATAAATGACAGCCGCGTGGAAATAAATTGAAATTTTGTTGAAATAGGTGAACGCGTCTGGTCACGACGAGGGCAAGTGCGTTAAAAGTGGCGTTTAATTGGATAACAAAAATAATCGAGATCGACACACATACAGATAAATTCAGAGTGGATTCGAATTAGCGTGATCCATGGCGTGATTGTCATAATTATAACATCATATTAAAACTTTATTTGGTGGAAACACATTGACCAAGCCCGGATTCTTATTTCATAAATTATTACGCAGATCAAGCTGCAATCATGGAGGTAAAAAAAGAACAGAGGTGTGAATTCGACATTCAACACCAATCACCAAACAATTCAGAAACTTTTAGCCTTCGAAAATGAAAACAATTATCAGTGTGTAAGGGCTGTGTAATTTCCTGTTTGTCCGACGCTTCGTTTTCGTGTCACTGTAAAAATTATTGCTACCTTTTACTTAACAGGGACTAAATGGTCTCTATAAAACGATAATCAGGATCGCCGGACGTCTCTCTCTCTTCTGAAATCCGCCTCGGTGATCATGGTCCGGAATCTATTTCTTTCAAAAGTGTTGCGCCAGGTTTATGTTGTCGGCGTTTCTCTTTAAACCTAGTTGTTTTTTTCATGTACGAGGACAGTTTCTCCAAAAAAAAAAAGAATCTGAGGTTAAGTGGCTTTCGTCCACTGATGTCGCACCTTCGGATCGATTAGAAACGTGTGAATACTTACACTATGACTATAGGTTTTGCTGCAACTGCCCACAACACAACATCTAAAAACTCTCTCTCAACTAAATAAAATAGACAAAAAAAAGAAAAAAAACGCCGACCGAAAAATGTATATCGTTTAAAAGTATACTGAATGACCAGTGTTATTACGGCTCAGGGATATGACTTCCTCTCACATTTTGGCATTTAGTGGCGCACTTTCGGCGAGAGTCGGAAATCTGGAAACAGTCGTCCGTTTCAGGATAGGTGGGTGTGGCTACAACACGAGAAATATTCCAAATTTATTTGGATACGAGTAATCATTTTCGGCAAAAAATCAATAACTGCCCATTTCAGTGGGACACAGATCTAAAATGGGAAACGTGGGGATGGACATTGCACAGGCACTTTAAAGATGTTGATGATTTCCAGCAAATCTTTCTCAATGTACTCCAATCAACTACAATATGTTGCTATATAGCATTAGGGAGAGAAATGGTTTCCAAGTTGGTATACAATATGTTGCTATATAGCATTAGGGAGAGAAATGGTTTCCAAGTTGGTATACAATATGTTGCTATATAGCATTAGGGAGAGAAATGGTTTCCAAGTTGGTATACAATATGTTGCTATATAGCATTAGGGAGAGAAATGGTTTCCAAATTGGTATACAATATGTTGCTATAAAGCATTAGGGAGAGAAATGGTTTCCAAGTTGGTATACAATGATTCTACTTGCTACAACTTTTATATATTGGAATGTTGTAATTTTGACAGGAATTGATAATTGTATGAATATTTCAAGACGTAAAATGGAATGCCTACAGTACCTGAATCACTATGTTTGCACAAAACTGAAGCAGTTTGGTTCAGCAGCCATCTTTAAACAATAATTGGTTATGTGGTTTGACAGCCATCTTTAAACAATAATTGGTTATGTGGTATGGCAGCCATCTCAAAACAATAATTGGTTATGTGGTTTGACAGCCATCTCAAAACAATAATTGGTTATGTGGTTTGGCAGCCATCTCAAAACAATAATTGGTTATGTGGTTTGGCAGCCATCTCAAAACAATAATTGGTTATGTGGTTTGGCAGCCATCTCAAAACAATAATTGGTTATGTGGTTTGGCAGCCATCTCAAAACAATAATTGGTTATGTGGTTTGACAGCCATCTTTAAACAATAATTGGTTATGTGGTTTGGCAGCCATCTTTAAACAATAATTGGTTATGTGGTTTGACAGCCATCTCAAAACAATAATTGGTTATGTGGTTTGGCAGCCATCTCAAAACAATAATTGGTTATGTGGTTTGGCAGCCATCTCAAAACAATAATTGGTTATGTGGTTTGGCAGCCATCTCAAAACAATAATTGGTTATGTGGTTTGGCAGCCATCTCAAAACAATAATTGGTTATGTGGTTTGGCAGCCATCTCAAAACAATAATTGGTTATGTGGTTTGGCAGCCATCTTTAAACAATAATTGGTTATGTGGTTTGACAGCCATCTCAAAACAATAATTGGTTATGTGGTTTGGCAGCCATCTTTAAACAATAATTGGTTACCCTATGTGGTTTGACAGCCATCTTTAAACAATAATTGGTTATGTGGTTTGGCAGCCATCTCAAAACAATAATTGGTTATGTGGTTTGACAGCCATCTTTAAACAATAATTGGTTATGTGGTTTGGCAGCCATCTTTAAACAATAATTGGTTATGTGGTTTGACAGCCATCTCAAAACAATAATTGGTTATGTGGTTTGGCAGCCATCTTTAAACAATAATTGGTTATGTGGTTTGGCAGCCATCTTTAAACAATAATTGGTTATGTGGTTTGACAGCCATCTCAAAACAATAATTGGTTATGTGGTTTGGCAGCCATCTTTAAACAATAATTGGTTATGTGGTTTGACAGCCATCTCAAAACAATAATTGGTTATGTGGTTTGACAGCCATCTTTAAACAATAATTGGTTATGTGGTTTGGCAGCCATCTTTAAACAATAATTGGTTATGTGGTTTGACAGCCATCTTTAAACAATAATTGGTTATGTGGTTTGGCAGCCATCTTTAAACAATAATTGGTTATGTGGTTTGACAGCCATCTCAAAACAATAATTGGTTATGTGGTTTGGCAGCCATCTCAAAACAATAATTGGTTATGTGGTTTGGCAGCCATCTCAAAACAATAATTGGTTATGTGGTTTGGCAGCCATCTTTAAACAATAATTGGTTATGTGGTTTGACAGCCATCTTTAAACAATAATTGGTTATGTGGTTTGGCAGCCATCTTTAAACAATAATTGGTTATGTGGTTTGACAGCCATCTCAAAACAATAATCGGTTATGTGGTTTGGCAGCCATCTCAAAACAATAATCGGTTATGTGGTTTGGCAGCCATCTTTAAACAATAATTGGTTATGTGGTTTGACAGCCATCTTTAAACAATAATTGGTTATGTGGTTTGGCAGCCATCTCAAAACAATAATTGGTTATGTGGTTTGGCAGCCATCTCAAAACAATAATTGGTTATGTGGTTTGGCAGCCATCTCAAAACAATAATTGGTTATGTGGTTTGACAGCCATCTTTAAACAATAATTGGTTATGTGGTTTGGCAGCCATCTTTAAACAATAATTGGTTATGTGGTTTGGCAGCCATCTTTAAACAATAATTGGTTATCTGGTTTGACAGTCATCTCAAAACAATAATTGGTTATGTGGTTTGACAGCCATCTTTAAACAATAATTGGTTATGTGGTTTGGCAGCCATCTTTAAACAATAATTGGTTATGTGGTTTGACAGCCATCTCAAAACAATAATTGGTTATGTGGTTTGGCAGCCATCTTTAAACAATAATTGGTTATCTGGTTTGACAGTCATCTCAAAACAATAATTGGTTATGTGGTTTGACAGCCATCTTTAAACAATAATTGGTTATGTGGTTTGGCAGCCATCTTTAAACAATAATTGGTTATCTGGTTTGACAGTCATCTCAAAACAATAATTGGTTATGAGGTTTGACAGCCATCTTTAAACAATAATTGGTTATGTGGTTTGGCAGCCATCTTTAAACAATAATTGGTTATCTGGTTTGACAGTCATCTCAAAACAATAATTGGTTATGTGGTTTGACAGCCATCTTTAAACAATAATTGGTTATGTGGTTTGGCAGCCATCTTTAAACAATAATTGGTTATGTGGTTTGACAGCCATCTCAAAACAATAATTGGTTATGTGGTATGGCAGCCATCTCAAAACAATAATTGGTTATGTGGTTTGGCAGCCATCTCAAAACAATAATTGGTTATGTGGTTTGGCAGCCATCTCAAAACAATAATTGGTTATGTGGTTTGGCAGCCATCTCAAAACAATAATTGGTTATGTGGTTTGACAGCCATCTTTAAACAATAATTGGTTATGTGGTTTGACAGCCATCTCAAAACAATAATTGGTTATGTGGTTTGGCAGCCATCTCAAAACAATAATTGGTTATCTGGTTTGACAGTCATCTCAAAACAATAATTGGTTATGTGGTTTGACAGCCATCTTTAAACAATAATTGGTTATGTGGTTTGGCAGCCATCTTTAAACAATAATTGGTTATGTGGTTTGACAGCCATCTCAAAACAATAATTGGTTATGTGGTTTGGCAGCCATCTCAAAACAATAATTGGTTATGTGGTTTGGCAGCCATCTCAAAACAATAATTGGTTATGTGGTTTGACAGCCATCTCAAAACAATAATTGGTTATGTGGTTTGACAGCCATCTCAAAACAATAATTGGTTATGTGGTTTGACAGCCATCTCAAAACAATAATTGGTTATGTGGTTTGGCAGTCATCTTTAAACAATAATTGGTTATGTGGTTTGACAGCCATCTCAAAACAATAATTGGTTATGTGGTTTGGCAGCCATCTCAAAACAATAATTGGTTATGTGGTTTGGCAGCCATCTCAAAACAATAATTGGTTATGTGGTTTGACAGCCATCTTTAAACAATAATTGGTTATGTGGTTTGGCAGCCATCTTTAAACAATAATTGGTTATGTGGTTTGACAGCCATCTCAAAACAATAATTGGTTATGTGGTTTGACAGCCATCTTTAAACAAAAATTGGTTATGTGGTTTGACAGCCATCTCAAAACAATAATTGGTTATGTGGTTTGACAGCCATCTTTAAACAATAATTGGTTATGTGGTTTGACAGCCATCTCAAAACAATAATTGGTTATGTGGTTTGGCAGCCATCTTTAAACAATAATTGGTTATGTGGTTTGACAGCCATCTCAAAACAATAATTGGTTATGTGGTTTGACAGCCATCTTTAAACAATAATTGGTTATGTGGTTTGGCAGCCATCTCAAAACAATAATTGGTTATGTGGTTTGGCAGCCATCTCAAAACAATAATTGGTTATGTGGTTTAGTAGCCATCTTTAAACAATAATTGGTTATGTGGTTTGGCAGCCATCTTTAAACAATAATTGGTTATGTGGTTTGGCAGCCATCTCAAAACAATAATTGGTTATGTGGTTTGACAGCCATCTTTAAACAATAATTGGTTATGTGGTTTGGCAGCCATCTTTAAACAATAATTGGTTATGTGGTTTTATAGCCATCTCAAAACAATAATTGGTTATGTGGTTTGGCAGCCATCTCAAAACAATAATTGGTTATGTGGTTTGACAGCCATCTTTAAACAATAATTGGTTATGTGGTTTAGTAGCCATCTTTAAACAATAATTGGTTATGTGGTTTGACAGCCATCTTTAAACAATAATTGGTTATGTGGTTTGACAGACATCTCAAAACAATAATTGGTTATGTGGTTTGGCAGCCATCTTTAAACAATAATTGGTTATGTGGTTTGGCAGCCATCTTTAAACAATAATTGGTTATGTGGTTTGGCAGCCATCTTTAAACAATAATTGGTTATGTGGTTTGACAGCCATCTTTAAACAATAATTGGTTATGTGGTTTGGCAGCCATCTTTAAACAATAATTGGTTATGTGGTTTGGCAGCCATCTTTAAACAATAATTGGTTATGTGGTTTGACAGCCATCTTTAAACAATAATTGGTTATGTGGTTTGGCAGCCATCTTTAAACAATAATTGGTTATGTGGTTTGGCAGCCATCTTTAAACAATAATTGGCTATGTGGTTTGACAGCCATCTTTAAACAATAATTGGTTATGTGGTTTGACAGCCATCTTTAAACAATAATTGGTTATGTGGTTTGGCAGCCATCTTTAAACAATAATTGGTTATGTGGTTTGGCAGCCATCTTTAAACAATAATTGGTTATGTGGTTTGACAGCCATCTTTAAACAATAATTGGTTATGTGGTTTGGCAGCCATCTTTAAACAATAATTGGTTATGTGGTTTGGCAGCCATCTTTAAACAATAATTGGTTATGTGGTTTGGCAGCCATCTTTAAACAATAATTGGTTATATGGTTTGGCAGCCATCTTTAAACAATAATTGGTTATGTGGTTTGACAGCCATCTTTAAACAATAATTGGTTATGTGGTTTGGCAGCCATCTCAAAACAATAATTGGTTATGTGGTTTGGCAGCCATCTCAAAACAATAATTGGTTATGTGGTTTGACAAACATTGTCATGTACCATATACTGAATTCTACCACTTCATTGTCTCATCTACCACATGCTGTTTTTAGTTTACATTCAAGAAGGAGATTCACGATACATTTCATAATCACACTCTCAATCAAGCTCTTTGTCAAATCTTATGATGCCTTTTAAAAACAAAGGAACAATGTTTTAAGTCCATTTATCCCAGTCTACATTCAAGTAACAAGTGTAAACTGTAAAACATCAGACGCTATCTTAAGTTAAACCTAAACAGCAACCACAAAATGCCAAAAGGACTTATTTATTGTAAAAGTGCTTGTATTTCAAAATGAATTCCAATGTATGTAGGTTGTGATACATAGCTGTATGTAAAGTACAATTTAGTTGATCACTTTTGATATTGCTGAAAACTGCATGCATTCAGTCATGTTTGGAGTAGCGATTGCCATGACGATTTTTCTTGAACTAGGAACACTGATTTCAAATGGTGCTAGACTGTTGCTATGGAATCTATCCACCGTTTGAAATCAGGTTCCTAAGGTCAGAGAGTTCAAAGGGCAAATGTCACCTGACATACTTCAAAGAATATAGTTAATAGTCTATTTACATAATGTATGGTATCATGCAGTTCATCAATATTAAACCAAACTTCTGAAAAACAGCTGAACATATTAATTTCCAAACATTAAATAACTAAAAATTATTAAATTTATTTAGTTTTATTTACCTCTGCTTGTTTCAGCTCTTGTTCTTGTATTTTCTGTTGGAAAAGTTCATCTCTAGCATGTATAAGTTCATGTTGGAGGGCCACTTTTTTTCGTAGTCTGCTGTATTCTTTGTCTCGATTCACAGTCTTGAATTCCTGCCATTTTTGAAAGTGTTCTTCTTTTTTCTGAAAGAAATTAGAAACAAAATGTTTTGTAAAATGGTCTACAATGTACTTAATATAGTCTGTAAGAATATACATCATTGACTGTATCTCCAAATATGATATCAATTTGTGGAAAAAACACAATAGTATATGGTAATTAACTCATTTTGGTTTGTGAGTAGCTAATTTGCATAATTCAGAGTTACCTGATTTTAATATTCTAACTCGTCTTCCATTATTAACTGCCTGCAACTTCTAATTTATATTAAATTTGTAATTTATTTTTGATGATCAATATTCAGATCTGATTGCTGTATAGATAAATGTATTGTAACCTTGGAAACCACTTTAGTCATTCTAGCATTATTTTGGTTATGATTGACAGCAGTATCCCATTACAAGACATAAAATGAACACCTATATACAGCATGATTTCAGTGATTTGTAATATTGACAGTTTATATATTATATAGTTGTTAACATTTGTAATATTGACAGTTTATATATTATATAGTTGTTAACATTTGTGGATAACATTATTTTCATGTGAATAATGTCAATAATAAAACCACAAATGCAATATTTATTCACATCAAATTTTATATAATTTAAAATAGCATATTTACTAATTTTCTATATTTTGTATTTTAATAGAATTTTGCCTATTAGCCGGTTTGACCTGGAAATATGTATAATAAATATTAACTGGTTATGACAGATGAGAATCTTTATTTATGCATTACCATGGAAACCTTCTGTTGCCATAATCTATGTCTATTTTTGACAATTTTATTATAAAAATAGGTGTTTATTTGAATAATTGATCAGGTTTTCCATTGCTGAGATAAAAAATTTGACCTTGCAAATAATTTCCTAATTTTCTAGTTGAATTGTTTACTGGACAGATACTGCATTGATACTGGACAGATACTGCATTGATACTGGACATTTACTGCATTGATACTGGACAGATACTGCATTGATACTGGACAGATACTGCATTGATACTGGACAGATACTGCATTGATACTGGACAGATACTGCATTGATACTGGGCTTGACCTTTTCAGTATTTTGCAACTCAAAAATATTCAATGTTCAAAATTAATATCACATTTTTTTAATAAATTAGGGAGCAAAGGTTACAGATTTTAAATTGGTTTATGTTATGGTATTATGTGAAATATTTTACTCTGTATCTATTTCCAAATTAAAAATGAAATGTTATTGAATTAAAAAAAATGAATGTCGCCATTGTCATAATGTTATTATTTATGCAACACTTAAATTAAAATACATGCAGTGACAGAGTACCAAATAATGTAATAATAACAAAATTGCTAGAAATAGGTCATGTTATGTACAGAGCATTGTAGTGATCACCTCTATTATTTCATTTCTCTGCTGAAACAGAAATTGAGCTGTTTTTTCTTATTCAATATTTGGAATGTATTTTTACTCTCCAGTTTAAGTGTTCCATTTATACAACATCCTTTCTGAGCAGAAAAACATTTATTCATGGGTAGATCATGTGTTTTATAGTGGGATGTTCTCTATGCATAAACTATATAGACAGCTAAACTCAATTCAGAGTTTATATTTTTACTTTAAGATGTAAATTTTGAAAGTCCACTGAAGAATAAAAATTATACTCTTGGAAACAGCTCCCCTCATTTGGTTAAGACCAACCCCATAAACAGAATGGAATAATCAATATGCAAATAAGGTAAGGTCATGACAAAGGTTTTACAACAGTATATGTATTTGTATTATTTATGATCCAAAATTTAAAAGTTAATTAACAGAAATTGTGTGAAATCAACAACAATTGACTGAGGTTTTATATCATAAAAACACAGGGGAAAATAATTTCAATTATTTTTGTTAAATGTTATTTAATTTAAAATTGGTACATGTAGTAGCATATATTTTATCAAAACTGTGAAAAAATATATAAATTAATTACTGCATAACTGTATTAATTTAAGCAGGCAACAACATTAGCTTCACGAAATTAATTTACGATATTTGGAATGAGTATTTTTTAATTATAAAAATAAAATAATTTGCACTTGGTGTTGCATGAATATAAAGGTTGGCCATGTTGACATATGCATCAATACCATAGTATTCAAAAGGTGTATAATGGAACAAACCATTAATGAAGAAGAAGGGTTAGATGTCAACTACAGGGTGAGTGCATAATAAGTCCATCAGCCAATCATTTAAAATACCATATATTTTCATACATAGATTTTCAGCGAAATGTTGTAGCGGATTTTATGATAGTAAACCAGTCACTATACATCTGTCCAATCTCTTCTACATATTATACCCCTACTACAATAATAGATTGAACTGCAATATACCTAAGAGGTCAGTTTTGTTTGAATTACTCAGAACACAACAGATCTCAGCAAATCAATACTCACTCAACAGTTATTTGTTCCTTCAATATATAAAACCATAATGACAACCAAACATATACCACACATAATATGCACTGTTTTTAAAACCATAATGGCAACCAAACATATACCACACATAATATGCACTGTTTTTAAAACCATAATGACAACCAAACATATACCACACATAATACGCACTGTTTTTAAAACCATAATGGCAACCAAACATATACCACACATAACATGCACTGTTTTTAAAACCATAATGACAACCAAACATATACCACACATAATATGCACTGTTTTTAAAACCATAATGACAACCAAACATATACCACACATAATATGTACTGTTTTTAAAACCATAATGACAACCAAACATATACCACACATAATATGCACTGTTTTTAAAACCATAATGACAACCAAACATATACCACACATAATATGCACTGTTTTTAAAACCATAATGACAACCAAACATATACCACACATAATATGCACTGTTTTTAAAACCAGAATGACAACCAAACATATACCACACATAATATGTACTGTTTTTAAAACCATAATGACAATCAAACATATACCAAACATAATATGCACTGTTTTTAAAACCATAATGACAACCAAACATATACCACACATAATATGCACTGTTTTTAAAACCATAATGACAACCAAACATATACCACACATAATATGCACTGTTTTTAAAACCATAATGACAACCAAACATATACCACACATAATATGCACTGTTTTTAAAACCAGAATGACAACCAAACATATACCACACATAATATGTACTGTTTTTAAAACCATAATGACAATCAAACATATACCAAACATAATATGCACTGTTTTTAAAACCATAATGACAACCAAACATATACCACACATAATATGCACTGTTTTTAAAACCAGAATGACAACCAAACATATACCACACATAATATGCACTGTTTTTAAAACCAGAATGACAACCAAACATAATATGCACTGTTTTTAAAACCATAATGACAACCAAACATAATATGCACTGTTTTTAAAACCATAATGACAACCAAACATATACCACACATAATACGCACTGTTTTTAAAACCATAATGACAACCAAACATATACCACACATAATATGCACTGTTTTTAAAACCATAATGACAATCAAACATATACCACACATAATATGCACTGTTTTTAAAACCATAATGACAACCAAACATAATATGCACTGTTTTTAAAACCATAATGACAACCAAACATATATCACACATAATATGCACTGTTTTTAAAACCATAATGACAACCAAACATATACCACACATAATATGCACTGTTTTTAAAACCATAATGACAACCAAACATAATATGCACTGTTTTTAAAACCATAATGACAACCAAACATATATCACACATAATATGCACTGTTTTTAAAACCATAATGACAACCAAACATATACCACACATAATATGCACTGTTTTTAAAACCATAATGACAATCAAACATATACCACACATAATACGCACTGTTTTTAAAACCATAATGACAACCAAACATAATATGCACTGTTTTTAAAACCATAATGACAACCAAACATATACCACACATAATATGCACTGTTTTTAAAACCATAATGACAACCAAACATATACCACACATAATATGCACTGTTTTTAAAACCATAATGACAACCAAACATATACCACACATAATATGCAGTTTTTAAAACCATAATGACAACCAAACATATACCACACATAATATGCACTGTTTTTAAAACCATAATGACAATCAAACATATACCACACATAATACGCACTGTTTTTAAAACCATAATGACAACCAAACATAATATGCACTGTTTTTAAAACCATAATGACAACCAAACATATACCACACATAATATGTACTGTTTTTAAAACCATAATGACAACCAAACATATACCACACATAATATGCACTGTTTTTAAAACCATAATGACAACCAAACATATACCACACATAATATGCACTGTTTTTAAAACCATAATGACAACCAAACATATACCACACATAATATGTACTGTTTTTAAAACCATAATGACAACCAAACATATACCACACATAATATGTACTGTTTTTAAAACCATAATGACAACCAAACATATACCACACATAATACGCACTGTTTTTAAAACCATAATGACAACCAAACATATACCACACATAACATGCACTGTTTTTAAAACCATAATGACAACCAAACATATACCACACATAATATGCACTGTTTTTAAAACCATGACAACCAAACATATACCACACATAACATGCACTGTTTTTAAAACAAATAATGACAACCAAACATATACCACACATAATATGCACTGTTTTTAAAACCATAATGACAACCAAACATATACCACACATAATATGTACTGTTTTTAAAACCATAATGACAACCAAACATATACCACACATAATATGTACTGTTTTTAAAACCATAATGACAACCAAACATATACCACACATAATATGTACTGTTTTTAAAACCATAATGACAACCAAACATATACCACACATAATATGTACTGTTTTTAAAACCATAATGACAACCAAACATATACCACACATAATATGTACTGTTTTTAAAACCATAATGACAACCAAACATATACCACACATAATATGTACTGTTTTTAAAACCATAATGACAACCAAACATATACCACACATAATATGTACTGTTTTTAAAACCATGACAACCAAACATATACCACACATAATATGCACTGTTTTTAAAACCAAAATGACAACCAAACATATACCACACATAATATGCACTGTTTTTAAAACCATGACAACCAAACATATACCACACATAACATGCACTGTTTTTAAAACCATAATGACAACCAAACATATACCACACATAATATGCACTGTTTTTAAAACCATAATGACAACCAAACATATACCACACATAATATGCACTGTTTTTAAAACCATAATGACAACCAAACATATACCACACATAATACAAACTGTTTTTAAAACCGTAATGACAACCAAACATATACCACACATAATATGTACTGTTTTTAAAACCATGACAACCAAACATATACCACACATAATATGCACTGTTTTTAAAACCAGAATGACAACCAAACATATATCACACATAATATGCACTGTTTTTAAAACCATAATGACAACCAAACATATACCACACATAATACGCACTGTTTTTAAAACCATAATGACAACCAAACATATACCAAACATAATATGTACTGTTTTTAAAACCATAATGACAATCAAACATATACCACACATAATACGCACTGTTTTTAAAACCAGAATGACAACCAAACATATACCACACATAATATGTACTGTTTTTAAAACCATAATGACAACCAAACATATACCACACATAATATGCACTGTTTTTAAAACCAGAATGACAACCAAACATATATCACACATAATATGCACTGTTTTTAAAACCATAATGACAACCAAACATATACCACACATAATATGCACTGTTTTTAAAACCAGAATGACAACCAAACATATATCACACATAATATGCACTGTTTTTAAAACCAGAATGACAACCAAACATATACCACACATAATATGCACTGTTTTTAAAACCAGAATGACAACCAAACATATATCACACATAATATGCACTGTTTTTAAAACCATAATGACAACCAAACATATACCACACATAATATGTACTGTTTTTAAAACCATAATGACAACCAAACATATACCACACATAATACGCACTGTTTTTAAAACCATAATGACAACCAAACATATACCACACATAATATGCACTGTTTTTAAAACCATAATGACAACCAAACATATACCACACATAATATGTACTGTTTTTAAAACCAGAATGACAACCAAACATATACCACACATAATATGTACTGTTTTTAAAACCATAATGACAACCAAACATATACCACACATAATATGCACTGTTTTTAAAACCATAATGACAACCAAACATATACCAAACATAATATGCACTGTTTTTAAAACCATAATGACAACCAAACATATACCACACATAATATGCACTGTTTTTAAAACCATAATGACAACCAAACATATACCACACATAATATGCACTGTTTTTAAAACCATAATGACAACCAAACATAATATGCACTGTTTTTAAAACCATAATGACAACCAAACATATACCACACATAATACGCACTGTTTTTAAAACCAGAATGACAACCAAACATATACCACACATAATATGTACTGTTTTTAAAACCAGAATGACAACCAAACATATACCACACATAATATGTACTGTTTTTAAAACCATAATGACAACCAAACATATATCACACATAATATGCACTGTTTTTAAAACCATAATGACAATCAAACATATACCACACATAATATGTACTGTTTTTAAAACCATAATGACAACCAAACATATATCACACATAATATGCACTGTTTATAAAACCATGACAACCAAACATATACCACACATAATATGTACTGTTTTTAAAACCATAATGACAACCAAACATATACCACACATAATATGCACTGTTTTTAAAACCATAATGACAACCAAACATATACCACACATAATACGCACTGTTTTTAAAACCATAATGACAATCAAACATATACCACACATAATATGCACTGTTTATAAAACCATGACAACCAAACATATACCACACATAATATGTACTGTTTTTAAAACCATAATGACAACCAAACATATACCACACATAATATGCACTGTTTTTAAAACCATAATGACAACCAAACATATACCACACATAATATGTACTGTTTTTAAAACCATAATGACAACCAAACATATACCACACATAATATGCAGTTTATAAAACCATGACAACCAAACATATACCACACATAATATGTACTGTTTTTAAAACCATAATGACAACCAAACATATACCACACATAATATGCACTGTTTTTAAAACCATAATGACAACCAAACATATACCACACATAATATGTACTGTTTTTAAAACCATAATGACAACCAAACATATACCACACATAATATGCAGTTTATAAAACCATGACAACCAAACATATACCACACATAACATGCACTGTTTTTAAAACCATAATGACAACCAAACATAATATGCACTGTTTTTAAAACCATAATGACAATCAAACATATACCACACATAACATGCACTGTTTTTAAAACCATAATGACAACCAAACATAATATGTACTGTTTTTAAAACCATAATGACAACCAAACAAATACCACACATAATATGCACTGTTTTTAAAACCATAATGACAACCAAACATATACCACACATAATATGTACTGTTTTTAAAACCATAATGACAATCAAACATATACCACACATAATATGCAGTTTATAAAACCATGACAACCAAACATATATCACACATAATATGCACTGTTTTTAAAACCATAATGACAACCAAACATATACCACACATAATATGTACTGTTTTAAAACCATAATGGCAACCAAACATATAGCACACATAATATGTACTGTTTTTAAAACCATAATGGCAACCAAACATATACCACACATAATACAAACTGTTTTTAAAACCATAATGGCAACCAAACATATACCACACATAATATGCACTTGTTTTTAAAACCATAATGACAATCAAACATAAACCACACATAACATGCACTGGTTTTAAAACCATAATGACAACCAAACATATACCAAACATAATATGTACTGTTTTTAAAACCATAATGACAACCAAACATATACCACACATAACATGCACTGGTTTTAAAACCATAATGACAACCAAACATATACCAAACATAATATGTACTGTTTTTAAAACCATAATGACAATCAAACATATACCACACATAATATGCACTGTTTTTAAAACCATAATGACAACCAAACATATACCACACATAATATGTACTGTTTTTAAAACCATAATGACAACCAAACATATACCACACATAATATGTACTGTTTTTAAAACCATAATGACAATCAAACATATACCACACATAATATGCACTGTTTTTAAAACCATAATGACAACCAAACATATACCACACATAATATGCACTGTTTTTAAAACCATAATGACAACCAAACATATACCACACATAATATGTACTGTTTTTAAAACCATAATGACAATCAAACATATACCACACATAATACGCACTGTTTTTAAAACCATAATGACAACCAAACATATACCACACATAATATGTACTGTTTTTAAAACCATAATGACAATCAAACATATACCACACATAATATGTACTGTTTTTAAAACCATAATGACAATCAAACATATACCACATATAATATGCACTGTTTTTAAAACCATAATGACAATCAAACATATACCACACATAATATGCACTGTTTTTAAAACCATAATGACAACCAAACATATACCACACATAATATGTACTGTTTTTAAAACCATAATGACAACCAAACATATACCACACATACATGTAATATGTACTGTTTTTAAAACCGTAATGACAACCAAACATATACCACACATAATACGAACTGTTTTTAAAACCATAATGGCAACCAAACATATACCAAACATAATATGTACTGTTTTTAAAACCATAATGACAACCAAACATATACCACACATACATGTAATATGTACTGTTTTTAAAACCGTAATGACAACCAAACATATACCACACATAATACGAACTGTTTTTAAAACCATA
Organism: Saccoglossus kowalevskii; assembly: GCF_978046115.1. Classification (NCBI taxonomy): domain Eukaryota; kingdom Metazoa; phylum Hemichordata; class Enteropneusta; family Harrimaniidae; genus Saccoglossus; species Saccoglossus kowalevskii. Next base: position 4,507,512 of record NC_140643.1, on the reverse strand, counting down.
ATGGCAACCAAACATATACCAAACATAATATGTACTGTTTATAAAACCATGACAACCAAACATATACCACACATAACATGCACTGTTTTTAAAACCATAATGACAACCAAACATATACCAAACATAATATGTACTGTTTTTAAAACCATAATGACAACCAAACATATACCACACATACATGTAATATGTACTGTTTTTAAAACCGTAATGACAACCAAACATATACCACACATAATACGAACTGTTTTTAAAACCATAATGGCAACCAAACATATACCACACATAACATGCACTGTTTTTAAAACCATAATGACAACCAAACATATATCACACATAATATGCAGTTTATAAAACCATGACAACCAAACATATACCACACATAATATGCACTGTTTTTAAAACCATAATGACAACCAAACATATACCACACATAATATGCACTGTTTTTAAAACCATAATGGCAAGCAAACATATACCACACATAATATGCACTGTTTTTAAAACCATAATGGCAACCAAACATATACCACACATAATATGCAGTTTATAAAAGCATGACAACCAAACATATACCACACATAATATGCACTGTTTTTAAAACCATAATGACAACCAAACATATACCACACATAATATGTACTGTGTTTAAAACCATAATGACAATCAAACATATACCACATATAATATGCACTGTTTTTAAAACCAAACATATACCAAACCATAATGGCAACCAAACATATACCACACATAATATGCACTGTTTTTAAAACCATAATGGCAACCAAACATATACCACACATAATATGCACTGTTTTTAAAACCGTAATGGCAACCAAACATATACCACACATAATATGCACTGTTTTTAAAACCATAATGACAACTAAACATATACCACACATAATATGTACTGTTTTTAAAACCATAATACACCAAACATATATCACACATAATATGCACTGTTTTTAAAACGATAATGACAACCAAACATATACCACACATAATATGTACTGTTTTTAAAACCATAATGACAACCAAACATATACCACACATAACATGCACTGTTTTTAAAACGATAATGACAACCAAACATATACCACACATAATATGTACTGTTTTTAAAACCATAATGGCAACCAAACATATACCACACATAATATGCACTGTTTTTAAAACCGTAATGGCAACCAAACATATACCACACATAATATGCACTGTTTTTAAAACCATAATGACAACCAAACATATACCACACATAATATGTACTGTTTTTAAAACCATAATGGCAACCAAACATATACCACATATAATATGCACTGTTTTTAAAACCATAATGACAACCAAACATATACCACACATAATATGCACTGTTTTTAAAACCATAATGACAACCAAACATATACCACACATAATATGCACTGTTTTTAAAACCATAATGGCAACCAAACATATACCACACATAATACAAACTGTTTTTAAAACCATAATGGCAACCAAACATATACCACACATAATATGCACTGTTTTTAAAACCATGACAACCAAACATATACCACACATAATATGCACTGTTTTTAAAACCAAAATGACAACCAAACATATACCACACATAATATGCACTGTTTTTAAAACCATAATGACAACCAAACATATACCACACATAATATGCACTGTTTTTAAAACCATAATGACAACCAAACATATACCACACATAATATGCACTGTTTTTAAAACCATGACAACCAAACATATACCACACATAATATGCACTGTTTTTAAAACCAAAATGACAACCAAACATATACCACACATAATATGCACTGTTTTTAAAACCATAATGACAACCAAACATATATCACACATAATATGCACTGTTTTTAAAACCATAATGGCAACCAAACATATACCACACATAATACAAACTGTTTTTAAAACCATAATGGCAACCAAATATATACCACACATAATATGCACTGTTTTTAAAACCATGACAACCAAACATATACCACACATAATACAAACTGTTTTTAAAACCATAATGGCAACCAAACATATACCACACATAATATGCACTGTTTTTAAAACCATAATGACAACCAAACATATACCACACATAATATGCAGTTTATAAAACCATGACAACCAAACATATACCACACATAATACAAACTGTTTTTAAAACCATAATGGCAACCAAACATATACCACACATAATATGCAGTTTATAAAACCATGACAACCAAACATATACCACCCCAGATAGAATTTGAACTTGGGTGTACCGGTCACAAGTCTGATGCAACAACCACTACACTGCCAGTCAGTAATAGAAATGTTGGAACATGGTAAGAAAGTAAGTATATTCCTCATTACTATCTCCATCAGCAAAGCACACACACATATTTTATACACCACTACAGGATTTATAAGAATAAATATATGTTTCATAATAGAATAAACTTCTAATGATACGACAACAATATTACTACAATCATGAAACACAATTGTGACACTGCTTAAATTAAAATAATGCATTATGGTTTTGTGTAAAACACTGTCATTGTTGACATTGATAAATGTCTCTTCAATCAATAAAGTAACTTTTAACAAGATGTGATGTTATTAGTATTTGATGATGTCATTGTACTGTTATGTATCAGCCTATTTGATTGGCAGAAACTGTAATGTAATTAAACTGGTAATTAGTGACAAGAATCTGATGAGAAAGTTGAGGATTTCCCTGATAGTCTGTCCTCGTCATTACAAGCAACAATTTGCACACTAACAACAAGGTTAGCTAAGGTTATATATGATCCAAACATGATACACAAAAATAACAATAAACAGCATAATAAAACATATTTTCATTGAATATAAATTACCACTTAATATTTATTCATACAATACACTTAACAGATTGGTTCTTACTTAGGTATGTTCTATTCAAAAATGGAATTATTACCTTGTCATCCATAGATACAAAAAAATTATTTTAGGAAAATGCTGTTGACAAATTAAAATGCAAGAACAAGAATCAGTAATAATTTAATTTATAGTCATAGGTCACCATAAAACAACATTCATTACTCCATGTTGCCATGACGTTTTTATTAAAACTAGGGGATGAAAGGGATGACCAATAGAGAAGACCATAAAAAAAATACATCACATTCACTATATAGTATTAAACTTAGTAAATAGGATAAAATTATTTATTGTAAATTTAATGTTTTTAATACACAAATATAAAATGTATTATCAGTATTTATCATGAGGAAAAACGACTACATGTGTCTGGCATTCAGTTTTGCATTTAACATGTGTATGTTTGCATGGAATATGAAATATATAGTGTGTGGTAACAGTCACAGAACCACCAACAAAGGAGGCACCTGTATTTTATGTCAATTATTTCAACAATTAGTAACCATGACAACCAATGTTTATGGGCATCATGTAACTGTGTACAGTGAGGTGCATGATGGGAAATGTAGATTGCTCAGGGTTTTCTAATCACAAATGCGTTTTTCAACAAGAAGATTTTCTATAGCAATGCCATTAACAAACGATATTGTATGATTTGTTGAGAATATAAGAATATGAACTTCTACTGAATAAATGACACACATACTTGTTCAATTTTGACATAAATAAAAAATTTAAATGACAGAAATGATGGTAGAATTTTGAATATTTTCTAATTAATTCCAGTGGTTTTTAATATATTTTTGAAGTAAAATATTGAACTATTGTACGGAATTGATGTTTCACTACAAACCGAAAGCAATCATATCAGTCAATCATAGCCAGGGGTAATGTGACAAACCGCAAGGTCAGGTTACCCAGTCATAATTAGCTTAAAACATACCTCAATACATCTCTCTACGTAAGAAGGGATTTCCTAACTCCTCAATTGCCGAGATCACAGGTCCATCATGTTGCGATATGCTCCACCAGCAAGACATTGAAAAGCACTAAATGCTATTAACGTATCATCCCCTCCAGCGCTGGCTAACACAACCATTTTTGATGCAGCCAAAAGGGACAATTGCCGGCCTTTTTTGTTGTTAACACAGACAAAGAACATGGCAAGGGTTTTGCATAACAATACAAATTTGAATTCAGCCTGATACAGGAGATATAATTCCCTCTGCAGTCAACAATTAAAATACTTTACGACCAAAAAATGTCACCTTATGTAACCTGAGAATTAATAGCTTTCGTTTTCATTTGAGAGAGAAAAACTGGTAGAAAATGCACTAAAAAGGAAGGGCATTAAAATGAATTGTAGAAGAATGAAATGACCTTCTGAATGGACATGTTAACAAATATCAAGGCCATACACACACACACAGTTAGTTCACTATTTACAAAGACATCATACAATAACGATAAGAACACCCTGCCCTACAAAACATTTGTTTTTGAAAAATCTAAATTTGAAGTTTAAAACATCATTGAATGTTGGCAAGGAAGAATTTTCAGATCAACCCTAAACTATTTAAGTCATCTTCTTGTCTATCTTGTGATAAGATGTATAGACAACAACGCCAAGCAACTATTAAATTATTGACTATAAATAACACTTTAAAATATGGAAAATTTTTGTCTAAAAAAAGTATCTTTTAATATTAACTGAGTCTCAATTATGAAATTTTTTTTTTTTCAAAATAATAAATTTATTATGTTTGATATATATGTTCAACATGGTTGTAATAAAGAATTATCTTATCTTATATATATACTTAAATTGTGAATTTTAAAAAGTGAAGAAAATATGTGACTCAAGGACTGTTTTATCAATATAATGGTGATGGAAAGTTTTGTTACAAAAGAAGAACATCCTGATACAAACTTCCCACAGGTGGCTTCAAATAGTCAATTATACAGTAATTACAAATGTATGTAATTAACAGACAGATAGACATACATACATAAAATAATAAATATGTCAATATTAGTATGTAAACAATCCATACACTGTTTTATCATAAGGTCAGTGGATATCCATGTAAATAGATATAGAGTAGAGTGATAATGCATGCAAAGTGAGCTCACTTGTGTGTACTCTAACTGAACAATATTATCTCTCTCAGGGGGTACATTTGTTACTTTCTGTTTTTATAGTAGCCATGTATAAATGCAAATTGTTACTTATAATGTCCAATTTTATTAATGTTGCATTTTTACTTTGCAAATATGTGAAATATAACTCCCAGGAAAATTTGAAATCCTAAAATGTGTAAAAAGATGCAGTTTTGTATGTTACAATGATGTATGAACAGAAAAAACCCAGTTCTAACTTCCCTGCTCATTTCAGTTTGACAGTACTGGAGGGTCTTAATCCTCATACAAACATACCTACAATGTAATTGACCTTCAAGGACAAACAAAGCCACCTAACTCAGTGTCAATTGTTCACAAATCAAGTTGCTTAAATTCATATTGTGCAGTTAATTTCTAAATTCTCATCCACAGTCCCAACATTTGATTATATATATTAACAGAGAGTTGCAAAGTGAGAATGGAACTTCAAATAAGTAACCAATATATTCTGATGAATAATTAAACAGTGTACTTCAAACTGTACTGTGTGTCTATGAACACCTGTATGATTTAACATAGTGTTCCTCATCATCACCTCACTATACAGAAATATACTTTGGCATATATTCATATTAATTTTTGCCTGTAATAATAAAATAATCCATTCTAACCAAGGAAGGAAGATAGAGAATAGGTCACTGGTTTTCTTATAAAATGCTGTTTTTCAGAAAACTGTATTGTTGAGTTTTTTCATATTTACGAACAATAATTTAACATCAGCTGCAAGTTTTCCGATATAGTCAAAATGGCTGCAACTAATAATAATTACAAGTTGTTTATGAGACTGTTGTATAGAGTGTTCTAAAAACTTTCTTTCAAAAATGAAGTGGGATTACGTATGAGTTTTAGTAATGTAAGAGTGGGTAGACTACGCAGGCCATGGGTGGGAAATATACACACATTCCAATAATGCTCTACTCCACCCACTCACTCTTCTCACCTAGTGGTATGATCCTATCACATATCACTGGATTATTTCACTTATACAATTGAGAAGAGAGGGGGGGATGAGGAAGTTATAACCTTGCATGAATGACATAAATAAAACAGAAACTAAAACATTCAAAAAAAGATTAATTTGTTGTCAAAAGAGTTAATAAACGAAAGAAACCAATAGAAACCAATAGAACTGTGCTAAGAATGAGTGATATGGTATGACCATGAAAATATAAGCAGCTGAGTAGTACAGTAAGGAACTACGATAAAATCCAGGAAATAACCACTACTATTTATAGCACACTGACCAAAGGCCAAGGCTCTCTTCTCTCACAAACCCACAATAATAAAATAATATTGATGAAAAATTTCCTGGAAAATAAAAGCATTTATAATTTGCCTTGCTTTATAAACTAACCAATGTAGTAGTGAGTAAGTAATAAAGGCTGATCTGATTTCACTTAAAATAGTGGAGCTATGACTCAGCTGGTAGTGACAAATTAAAATAAAATGGAGTTCACAGTAGAAAGCAGCACACCTTAGTACTATGTACGTCATGAGTGTTGAATTCCTTTGAACAAAAGCTAACATGGATGAAGTGGTTGACTATGGGTGAAATCTACCCCAAGGTATTGCACATAATAAGAAGGAGAGTGGATAGGCAAGCGTGTACACAAAATAGTACAACGCCATGTACAATGAACTACAGTCTAATATTATGTCCACAATTATACTGTGTCAAACAAAACAAATTATTGTATAGTTTTACTGTATCAACTGAAGTGAAATACCATAGCGTGCAGTCGACATACACCTACCAATTCTTTAGGCCATCACATGTACCATATTCAAATTTTGAAACACTTAACTGTCACTGGTCATATGAAGTGACAATACTTAATGAAAAGCACAGAGAATGAATAACAAGATAGATCTACCAATCCTACCTTATAGAGGGGGGACCCTTGATGTGATACAACCAGGTTGAAAATTATAACTATTTAAGCAGGAAGCTAAAAATGTAGAACGGTTGCTAGGTTGTGACTCAGCAGCTGTCATAAGGGTTGATCATGAATGAGTCCCTTCCAAAGACTCTTTTGTTGGATATTCATGAGTATACACTATTATTCACTCCCAGTTTTAATAATGAGGCCAAGACAGTAAAGAAATTAGAAAGGCAGAGTCCATTTTGAAAAAGGGGGTGAAAACAGCAGTACAAATTAGATGGATGGGTTAAATAACACAGTCCAAACCAAGATTATTACAGTTTTATGACACATTGATCCCTCAAACTGCCCCTCACTGAAACTTCACCCCCTAAAATACATTATGTACTGTTTATTAGATTGCATGAAATATCTAAAGCAGGAAGGTATTGATATTCATTTTTATTGTGGGAGATTAATTAACAAGTGTCAACAAAACACCAATCATCAATGCCAATATAAATAAATATTTAAACAAATTATATTTTAATAAACCATAATATTTTAATAAGAGACAAATCAGTAAAAACTGCAAAAATTTGTTGCAGTGGAAATTTCACTGCTTTTTTGTAATACACAAAATATCAATGACTTTTGTAAAAAGTGTTGTCTTCATGAATGACAGATAATCATCAAACCGTTAAAACTTTTAGAAGCAAAAATTATGTTTTTCAAAATGAAAGTAATTTTGTTGCATCCAGCAAATATATGCACAATTACTTGTGCAGTGCACTGCAAACCATTCAACAGTATGAATAAAAGACTTGACAGTGTTTGCATAACTCAGTAACAACCATCCACAAAAATGACAAGAGGAAGAAAGAGAAAGAGGGAGGGGGATAAAAAAAATCGCCGCACTACACAAAGGAATGTACACATATAATAATTGTATACTCATTGCCACTGTTGTGATCTTTTGAAATACACTTTATCACAAGGAAAACAAATGGACAGCATTCCGTTATGTATAGTGTCAGTTGCTAAATTGACAGCAAACGGGAACAGAGTTTAATGTGAATTGAACACAACTAGTTTTATGTGTGCCAGGCATAGTGTATTCACAGTGAGAGTGGTTTTACAGCTATTCATATGCACATTCCTCATTTAAGAACTGTGAATGGTGAATGACAAATAACAGTTAATTAACAATGAATGAGCTATTGATCAATGGTGTAAACTCTGTTTGAAAGCTGGTTACTGATTGGTCAATTTAGCTATTCACGTCAGACAGAGCAAGTCATGGTAACTGTTACATGTCACAATCAAACCCAGTTCTTCTGATGTATGTAAAGAACCTGAAACTGATTTGTTCTTCCACTCAACCCAATCAGTTACTTTCATTCAATCAACCCCATCAGTTATCTCTTCTTCCCACTGAACCCATCAGTTATCTCTTCTTCCCACTGAACCCATCAGTTATCTCTTCTTCCCACTGAACCCATCAGTTATCTCTTCTTCCCACTAAACCCATCAGTTATCTCTTCTTCCCACTGAACCCATCAGTTATCTCTTCTTCCCACTGAACCCATCAGTTATCTCTTCTTCCCACTGAACCCATTAGTTATCTCTTCTTCCCATTGAACCCATCAGTTACCTCTTCTTCCCACTGAACCCATCAGTTATCTCTTCTTCCCACTGAACCCCACCAGCTACCTCTTCCTCCCACTGAACCCTATCAGTTACCTCTTCCTCCCACTGAACCCCATCAGTTATCTCTTCCTCCAACTGAACCCATCAATTATCTCTTCCTCCCATTGAACCCCACCAGCTACCTCTTCCTCCCACTGAACCCTATCAGTTACCTCTTCTTCCCACTGAACCCCATCAGTTATCTCTTCCTCCAACTGAACCCATCAGTTATCTCTTCCTCCCATTGAACCCCATCATTTATCTCTTCCTTCCACTGAACCCCATCAGTTACCTCTTTTCCCCCACTGAACCCATCAGTTACCTCTTCCTCCAACTGAACCCCATCAGTTACCTCTTCCTCCAACTGAGCCCCATCATTTATCTCTTCCTCCCATTGAACCCCATCATTTATCTCTTCCTTCCACTGAACCCCATCAGTTACCTCTTTTCCCCCACTGAACCCATCAGTTACCTCTTCCTCCAACTGAACCCCATCAGTTACCTCTTCCTCCAACTGAGCCCCATCATTTATCTCTTCCTCCCACTGAACACCATCAGTTATCCTTCCTCCCACTGAGCCCCATCAGTTACCTCTTCCTCTCACTGAACCCTAGCAATTCCTTCCACTCAACACTCAGTGACTACAGCTTTAATGATTCTGATATAGTGCAATGACTAGATGTAATGATTCTGATATAGTGCAATAACTAGCTTTAATGATTCTGATATAGTGCAATGACTAGCTTTAATGATTCTGATATAGTGCAATAACTAGCTTTAATGATTCTAATGTTGTACAATGACTAGCTGTAATGATTCTGATGTTGCACAATGACTAGCTGTAATGATTCTGATGTTGTACAATGACTAGCTTTAATGATTCTGATGTGGTACAATGACTAGCTTTAATGATTCTGATGTTGTACAATGACTAGCTTTAATGATTCTGATGTTGTACAATAACTAGCTTTAATGATTCTAATATAGTGCAATGACTAGCTTTAATGGATTAGATATAGTGCAATGACTAGCTTTAATGATTCTGATGTGCAATGACTAGCTTTAATGATTCTGATGTTGTACAATGACTAGCTTTAATTGTTCTGATATAGTGCAAACTAGCTTTAATGATTCTGATATAGTGCAATGACTAGCTTTAATGATTCTGATATAGTGCAATGACTAGCTTTAATGATTCTGATGTTGTACAATGACTAGCTTTAATTGTTCTGATATAGTGCAAACTAGCTTTAATGATTCTGATATAGTGCAATGACTAGCTTTAATGATTCTGATATAGTGCAATGACTAGCTTTAATGATTCTGATGTTGTACAATGACTAGCTTTAATGATTCTGATGTTGTACAATGACTAGCTTTAATGATTCTGATATAGTGCAATGACTAGCTTTAATTGGTCTGATATAGTGCAATGACTAGCTTTAATTGGTCTGATATAGTGCAATGACTAGCTTTAATGATTCTGATATAGTGCAATGACTAGCTTTAATTGTTCTGATATAGTGCAATGACTAGCTTTAATTGTTTTGATATAGTGCAATGACTAGCTTTAATTGTTCTGATATAATGCAATGACTAGCTTTAGCAATTCTGATATAGTGCAATGACTAGCTTTAATGATTCTGATATAGTGCAATGACTAGCTTTAATGATTCTGATGTTGTACAATGACTAGCTTTAATGATTCTGATGTTGTACAATGACTAGCTTTAATGATTCTGATGTTGTACAATGACTAGCTTTAATGATTCTGATGTTGTACAATAACTAGCTTTAATGATTCTAATATAGTGCAATGACTAGCTTCAATGGATTGGATATAGTGCAATGACTAGATTTAATGATTCTGATGTTGTGCAATGACTAGCTTTAATGATTCTGATGTTGTGCAATGACTAGCTTTAATGATTCTGATGTTGTACAATGACTAGCTTTAATGATTCTGATGTTGTACAATGACTAGCTTTAATGATTCTGATATAGTGCAATAACTAGCTTTAATGATTCTGATATAGTGCAATGACTAGCTTTAATGATTCTGATATAGTGCAATAAATAGCTTTAATGATTCTGATATAGTGCAATGACTAGCATTAATGATTCTGATATAGTGCAATAACTAGCTTTAATGATTCTGATATAGTGCAATGACTAGCTTTAATGATTCTGATGTTGTACAATGACTAGCTTTAATGATTCTGATGTTGTACAATGACTGGCTGTAATGATTCTGATGTTGTACAATGACTAGCTTTAATGATTCTGATGTTGTACAATGACTAGCTTTAATGATTCTGATGTTGTACAATAACTAGCTTTAAGGATTCTAATATAGTGCAATGACTAGCTTTAATGGATTGGATATAGTGCAATGACTAGCTTTAATGATTCTGATGTTGTGCAATGACTAGCTTTAATGATTCTGATGTTGTACAATGACTAGCTTTAATGATTCTGATGTTGTACAATGACTAGCTTTAATTGTTCTGATATAGTGTAAACTAGCTTTAATGATTCTGATATAGTGCAATGACTAGCTTTAATGATTCTGATATAGTGCAATGACTAGCTTTAATGATTCTGATGTTGTACAATGACTAGCTGTAATGATTCTGATGTTGTACAATGACTAGCTTTAATGATTCTGATGTTGTACAATGATTATCTTTAATTGTTCTGATATAATGCAATAACTAGCTTTAGTGATTCTGATATAGTGCAATGACTAGCTTTAATGATTCTGATATAGTGGAATGACTAGCTTTAATGATTCTGATATAGTGCAATGACTAGCTTAATGATTCTGATATAGTGCAATGACTAGCTTTAATGATTCTGATATAGTGCAATGACTAGCTTTAATGATTCTGATGTTGTACAATGACTAGCTTTAATGATTCTGATATAGTGCAATGACTAGCTTTAATTGTTCTGATATAGTGCAATAACTAGCTTTAATTGTTGATATAATGCAATGACTAGCTTTAATGATTCTGATATAGTGCAATGACTAGCTTTAATGATTCTGATATAGTGCAATAACTAGCTTTAATGATTCTGATGTTGTACAATGACTAGCTTTAATGATTCTGATATAGTGCAATGACTAGCTTTAATGATTCTGATATAGTGCAATGACTAGCTTTAATGATTCTGATGTTGTGCAATAACTAGCTTTAATGATTCTGATGTTGTACAATGACTAGCTTTAATGATTCTGATATAGTGCAATGACTAGCTTTAATGATTCTGATATAGTGCAATGACTAGCTTTAATGATTCTGATGTTGTGCAATAACTAGCTTTAATGATTCTGATGTAGTACAATGACTAGCTTTAATTGTTCTGATGTAGTACAATGACTAGCTTTAATTGTTCTGATATAGTGCAATGACTAGCTTTAATTGTTCTGATATAGTGCAATGACTAGCTTTAATGATTCTGATGTTGTGCAATAACTAGCTTTAATGATTCTGATGTTGTACAATGACTAGCTTTAATGATTCTGATATAGTGCAATGACTAGCTTTAATTGGTCTGATATAGTGCAATGACTAGCTTTAGCAATTCTGATATAGTGCAATGACTAGCTTTAATGATTCTGATATAGTGCAATGACTAGCTTTAATTGTTCTGATATAGTGCAATGACTAGCTTTAATTGTTTTGATATAGTGCAATGACTAGCTTTAATTGTTCTGATATAATGCAATGACTAGCTTTAGCAATTCTGATATAGTGCAATGACTAGCTTTAATGATTCTGATATAGTGCAATGACTAGCTTTAATGATTCTGATGTTGTACAATGACTAGCTTTAATGATTCTGATGTTGTACAATGACTAGCTTTAATGATTCTGATGTTGTACAATGACTAGCTTTAATGATTCTGATGTTGTACAATAACTAGCTTTAATGATTCTAATATAGTGCAATGACTAGCTTTAATGGATTGGATATAGTGCAATGACTAGATTTAATGATTCTGATGTTGTGCAATGACTAGCTTTAATGATTCTGATGTTGTGCAATGACTAGCTTTAATGATTCTGATGTTGTACAATGACTAGTTTTAATGATTCTGATGTTGTACAATGACTAGCTTTAATGATTCTGATATAGTGCAATAACTAGCTTTAATGATTCTGATATAGTGCAATGACTAGCTTTAATGATTCTGATATAGTGCAATAAATAGCTTTAATGATTCTGATATAGTGCAATGACTAGCATTAATGATTCTGATATAGTGCAATAACTAGCTTTAATGATTCTGATATAGTGCAATGACTAGCTTTAATGATTCTGATGTTGCACAATGACTAGCTTTAATGATTCTGATGTTGTACAATGACTGGCTGTAATGATTCTGATGTTGTACAATGACTAGCTTTAATGATTCTGATGTTGTACAATGACTAGCTTTAATGATTCTGATGTTGTACAATAACTAGCTTTAAGGATTCTAATATAGTGCAATGACTAGCTTTAATGGATTGGATATAGTGCAATGACTAGCTTTAATGATTCTGATGTTGTGCAATGACTAGCTTTAATGATTCTGATGTTGTACAATGACTAGGTTTAATGATTCTGATGTTGTACAATGACTAGCTTTAATTGTTCTGATATAGTGCAAACTAGCTTTAATGATTCTGATATAGTGCAATGACTAGCTTTAATGATTCTGATATAGTGCAATGACTAGCTTTAATGATTCTGATGTTGTACAATGACTAGCTGTAATGATTCTGATATAGTGCAATGACTAGCTTTAATGATTCTGATATAGTGCAATGACTAGCTTAATGATTCTGATATAGTGCAATGACTAGCTTTAATGATTCTGATATAGTGCAATGACTAGCTTTAATGATTCTGATGTTGTACAATGACTAGCTTTAATGATTCTGATATAGTGCAATGACTAGCTTTAATTGTTCTGATATAGTGCAATAACTAGCTTTAATTGTTGATATAATGCAATGACTAGCTTTAATGATTCTGATATAGTGCAATGACTAGCTTTAATGATTCTGATATAGTGCAATAACTAGCTTTAATGATTCTGATGTTGTACAATGACTAGCTTTAATGATTCTGATATAGTGCAATGACTAGCTTTAATGATTCTGATATAGTGCAATGACTAGCTTTAATGATTCTGATATAGTGCAATGACTAGCTTTAATGATTCTGATGTTGTGCAATAACTAGCTTTAATGATTCTGATGTAGTACAATGACTAGCTTTAATTGTTCTGATATAGTGCAATGACTAGCTTTAATTGTTGATATGATGCAATGACTAGCTTTAATGATTCTGATATAGTACAATGACTGTCTCTTAGAAAATGTAAAATCAAGCCAAGCTAGCTAATTTTGGTTCTGTTAAAATAGTTTTTATTTATTGTATAATAACTCACCTGTTGTTGATGGTATTGATAATCACTCAGAGTGGAGCTTTCTCTGGATTTCATGCTTTGTGAAGGCGAGTTTTGACGTTTTGTTTTGTTTTTGTTACTGCCCTCATCTCTTGCTGTCACTTTTGTTTCATTCTCATGACAGTTGCTTTGTTTCACCGACTCACTTTTACTATCAACTGTTTTTTCCCTGGGTGACTTTTTGCTGCAACAGAGAATAAAATGTTGTAGATCAGGGCACAATAAAATGTAATTTCTGACTGATGTTGCTTCTAATACAGCCTTGATTTATATATGGCTTGAAGTGTTCACCTGTTGCTAAGAAAAATAAACAATTCTCAAAATGGATCTGGTCAGTAAATGTACTATTTTAAAATTAAGGTAGTTTACTACCATTCAAACCACATTTCCTTTACTTTTACCTTACAATCATAATTAATGTTGTTGTTCACAAAATTCAGATAAAAAGGCATGGTTACCAAACTACATTTTACATGAACACACAGTCTATAAACTGATATAGCTACATTGTTTTAGATGCATAATGAGAACAGAATATCAAATCAATCAGACTTGCTATTTTCAAGATAACAAGAATAATCATTAAAGTGAAAAAAAAGCCATGCATGCCATAGTCCCTGTTAGTTATTAAATTAAAGATATACAGATTTGTTTATAGTAATACAATTTGAACATAAACATGTCAGAGATATGGATCCGGAAGCTGATGCTTGATTATGATGATTTTTTTTACCATTAAAATGTTTGTCATTCAGTCATCTTGTATCTGATCGTCAAATGAGTACTTGTCCATATTCAGAGATATTGCCCTGGAACAGCAAAACAAAATTGGCCACCGGTCAGCCATTTTGAATTAGAACTTGAAACAAATGCATAGTAATTAACTAGTGTCACATGAAGTAAAATGTTGCTATAAAACATAATTGCAATCAGAGACATGGCAAAAGAACTGCATTCATTATGAAATGTAATGAAATGGAAAGGAAGAAATGTTTGATTTTGATGATTTTTTAAAAATTAAAACAGCCACAATTTGACCATCTTGAATCTGATCTTATACCTGTGCATATATGTGCGACATGATGTATAAATAAAGTATGATCAGTCAAAACATGTCAGATATTGCTCTGGAACAAAATTCATAAAAACAAAATGGCCGCAAATCACCCATTTTGGATCCGATCTGAAAAACAATGTCTCACAATGTTCAACGTATGTACCAAGTTTGAACGAAATCCATCCATAAATGAGCAAGATCAGTTTAAAATAATTCAGTATATCTGTGACATGATGTATAATGAATATATCAAATTTGAACATAATCAGTCAAGCATGTCAGAGACATGGCACTAGAACTGCATTCATTTTGAATCTGATCTGAAAAAGCAAAATGACATGCATCAAGGTCCCATAATGTTTCATAATATGTATAATATTATGTATGATGTATGTGTGAAATTTGATTGTATAATCTAAGAAAGACACACACACACACAGATGCATGAACACATGCATTCACAGACCAACACACAGAGGTCAATCCATAAGTCTTCATTTTTGAACGGCATCCAAACAGGGACAAACAAATCTGAGAGGAGTTTATCTGAGGTATATACCTCTATATATGCAATATAAAAGCAGACTGATTGTTTTCAAAAAGTTTTTGAAATTATCACTTTTTAAATAATAATAATAAAGATAATTTATTGCATCCTTAGAAATACAGTGTTTCCATCAGTTTATAGCAACAAAAGTAAGATATTAAAAAACAAAATAACAAAATAACTATAGCAAATAATAAATGATAGATTTTAGTGTTTTTGTTAAGTATCTTTCTCGTTTCTCATTAAGAACGAGCTGTGTATAAATTCTCCAACAAGTTTGATTACATTTGTGTTAGAATTTTTCATTAAGTATGTAAATTTCTGTTGGTCAGTTTTTGTTTCATCAGGAAACTGTATATTTGAGAATATATCCATTCGCAGTGTGTGATATTTTGGGCATTTGATGAGGAGATGCATTTCATCTTCTATGTCTGCTAAAGTACATTGTTTACAAATCCTGTTTTCCAAAGAAATTTTAGGTTGGGTATGTCTACCCTTTTCTATTGCTAGGCTGTGATTACTTGTTCGGAATCTAGAGACAGAAATTCTATGTTTTAGATTCAGTATAATTAAGTAACTTTCAAAGTTGTAGTTTGTTTTGAATTGAGTATATGTTCTCAACTTAGGTTTATCCATAATTGTCTCCTTCCAGAATTCAATATATTTTTGTTTAATATTGTTTCCTATTCTCTTTATATTTTGTTTTGTTGCATTCAATTTGTCATTGATATTCTTTATATCTAATGTGTTATCTTCCTTATTTAACTCTTTGTAAATTGACATAATCCATGGGAGTTTGCAGTTTATCTGTTCATGGTATGCCTGTTTTGTTAAATTACATTCTGGAAGTTCTTTGATCCGTGCCAAATACTTTATAAGATTTATTTTGATGTCTACTAGTAATGGTAGTTCACCTATTTCTGCTCTACAAGCTAGATTTGATGAA
The DNA here is from genome assembly GCF_978046115.1 of Saccoglossus kowalevskii. NCBI lineage: Eukaryota > Metazoa > Hemichordata > Enteropneusta > Harrimaniidae > Saccoglossus > Saccoglossus kowalevskii. The sequence continues at coordinate 4,490,841 of NC_140643.1, read as the reverse complement.
AATTTATTCAATCCAAGCATTCTTTTACTAAATTTCAGATGGGTTTTCTCGATTGGTGTAATGTCCCATTTATTATTTTCTTGAATTTCGAAGCCCCATACATCTGATCCATATAATAGTATTGGTCTTATACATGTTTTGAATAGGTGTAACATTGTTTTGCAGTCAGTTTCTTTTGGCACAGAAGTCATCATTGCATATAAAGCTCTTGTGGCTTTGTCTGCCAAATGAACAAATTTGGAAGACGTCCACCACCAGATATACACTTGTACATATACCAAGTCGAAGCAATCAAACTTATGCTTTTCTAGAAGTTGAAAAAATGGAAGTAGACTTTGAACAATCTATAATATAACTATAACTCTATCTGCTCAACGAAGTCATTGCTTTTTACAAGTATGGTAAAAAAAAGTTATACTACAATATTTAGGTACATGTACATGTAGTGAAAAATCATTAGTTAGAAGATGGGTACTTATGGTTATCTCAAAGTTCGGACAAATGCTATTATTTTTATTAACATGAATCAGTTCACTCCCCCAAGATAGATTCTGCATGTTATCAAATATTTTTTCTGAAAAAAATTTCTTACTGAGTGAATGACTGGTATCTAAATCAACAACTACTCTATGTAACTTATAAAATATGAAAATTTGTTCGTTTTTCTTTAATAGCTCATGTGAATGAATTTAACATTGTAGGTTTTTAACAGAAAAGTAGTAATGTAATTCACAGTCAGAGGCTAAACACTTTAAAGCCAGTCACCAATGAGTAACTTGATTTGTGGAAACATAACATGTCAAATTTAAACTTAAAATATTAGGTCAACTTATTATGATATACATGCACTTATTTCGATAGGTGTAACCAAATATATCTATCTTTATCATTAACGCCATATTTTCAGACTCACAATATTATAGATTCCCTCTACTTAAATATGAATAGTCTCATTTGTACATAGAATATATTGAAAGTTTCAGTTCATCTTCTCATCAGGACTTGTTAAACAAAAAATACAATCCCTGATGTCTATTTATTTTTATCTTGTCAAGTGGGAATCAAATGCAGCAAATAAAAGAAAAAAATAGGTTCTTCTGACCACTACTCAATTTTAGGTGAATGCATAACTCTGATTTTGTGTGTATGTATCCCTTCACGAATTAATATGGTGTAAGAAAATTTTTAGTTTATCAGTCTTGATCCTAAAGTTTTTTTTGCGCTAAGGATTGGAATATAGAATAGAATAGAATGGAATAGAATAGAATAGAATAGAATAGAATAGAATAGAATAGAATAGAATAGAATAGAATAGAATAGAATAGAAATACAGCAACACATAAATAAATAGAGTAACGTTAATCATGAGATTGCAGATTATATGTTTCTCTGTGGGAAGATTATGTTTTACTATCTGTCATAGATTGTAATAGAATGTTATACACATTACTTTGTCTGATTCATATTACAAGCACATAGTAAGATGACCTACATATACATGATGATTATTGTATTGTTTCTGCATCAAATGCTACTTTCTTATTAACCTATTGATCTTTCTTTCTAGCCTACATTACCTAGTCAATAGTGGTATGACTTTTATCATCCAATAGCTTTCAGCCATTTGGGTGAATTCATTATAATGAAGGAAGCATTTATTTTTCCTTTGTGGAGATAGCAGTCTTTTCAATAGCAGTAAAATAATCTATTTTATATATATAATGTGGCTGAAACCATTATGTATTATAGGTGAGATGGCGTTCCTTATTTAGATGAATTTAAATAAGTTAATTTCCAATTCATCAACATGGTTGTCATGGGGATGGATGGCGTCACTACTTTTCACAGCTGCCATGACAACTACCCAACTGTTCCTAAGTATTTAGCTTTTGCATTTGACAATGCTATGGTTATTATTCACTGTTTATTAAATAATTTTCCCTCAATGTTTCTAAAGTATATCACACATCTTTACTAACTTACCTTTCTCTGTGGATTAAAAACATACCTAACCTAAACGGTATAAAATACCATTTATATCGAATAAGTTCAATTCAACATGTAGAAGTGCTATTTCAATATGTCAATGCTAGTAACACTATTATATATTCAGATCAAAATAAACTCAATTATTCTTTCAGGTGATTTTTCCCGTTTCTAGTTCATTCACATTAAATCGATATTTTTGTTAAATACTAATATTTCTGTTTTAATAATTAATTTGAAAATATTTCAAATAGTATTTGAAATAAAATCCAATAAACAAAATCAAACAGGAGAAATTTAGATTATATTGACTGCTGTTCACCTTTCAGTCTTAAAAGCAATTGCAATTCTGTTATTATTATGAGTAATTTTAGATGTAATAATATACTACAGTATAGCAGGCAGAATCCACTACAAAATCACCATGGTAACGAGGGTGCCTTTTGTATTTGAATATGAACTATATCATAGTACCGGTAGTGACACATTGTAACCAGGGTTTAGCAAAAATGGCAATCTTTGAAACAGAGAAAATATGGTAGAACAAAATATTAAAAGTAAGAAATAATTACATAATAGATCTAACTTTTTGCATTTTATTAAAATTAAATTAATATACACTAATAAATTCTTGCAATGAGACTTTTTCAATTAAGATGATTTGTTGACAGTTAGTGTTGAAATACATCCATGATATTTTTACATTCACTATGAAGAAGAATGAGTCTACGTAATGTTTATATTGTTGCCATAGTAATATTTCACTTCCTGCACATTCTCTCCACTATTTCATTATTGCTCCTCAATCAGTTCATACTCTGATAAATGGTTGCCAGAGAAAATCGTTAATTATGGAAATTAGTACTTTTACCAGTAATAAGAATGTAATAAATGATATTCTGACACAAAATTATATTTGTTCAACATTGTAATTAACAGCTTGAAAATGTAATAGTTCATGCACAGAGATTTTGAAGTGAATGTAAAATAAGTCTTATAAATAACTACAATTTAATAGAAGTATGAGGAAAGTAGGAAGTATGGTTATTGTAATAGTATAGAGGAAAACTGGTTTTATAATACGAATTGTGTGATTGTCTATGTGATAGGTGCAGCCAATGTTGGACCAGAGACAACGAGAAGCCTTACATAAAGATAAAACACTTTACTTGTAGAATAATGACAAATATCCTTGTTAGTTATCAAATCTAAGTTATATAATTTTGTTTATAGGTGGGAATATAGGTTTATTGAAACACTTAAAATTCCTCAGAAGAAATTAAAATGGTTACACTAACTGCTAAAACACATATATAAAACATACAAATTACTGTCTAAAGGACAACAATGGTTTTAAAACATACAAATTTCACAAGAATTATTGACTAAAGCACGACAATGGTTTTAAAAAATCAACAAACTACAATTACAAAAAACCTATTGATATATTAATTTTAAAAATTTGTTGTAGTCACTCATATATTTGTTAAGTTTATAATGTGCTTAGTAGTCTCTTCAAATAGTGCTTTCCGCGATTTTTCGTAAAAGGGGCATTCAATCATGAAATGGTACTCATCTTCTACTTTGTTATTTGAACACAGTTCGCATTTTCTTTTTCCTATTTCGGTTTTTGGTTTGGTGTACCTCTCTGTTTCCATTTTTAGTAAATTCATTTTTGAAATTTTTGTATGTTCTGAGTTTATTCCTTCTGTTATTGTTATTTTGGTTAACATCAACCCCTATGTTAATTTCCTTTTTCCAGTATAGTTTATATATTTTTTCAACTTCCAAACCTAATTTCTTGGTTTCTCTGTCGTTCAGTATAGTTGTTGTTTCGATAATTTGTGGTTGGTTTATTTGAGTTAACAGTGTAGTTATGGCACTTTACCATTTGGTGTTTAATTGTTTGTTCATAATTGCTGCCTCCCTTACCAATTCATTTGATGTATTCATTACTCTGTTGAAGTATTTAATTAATTGTTTTTTGATGAATATGTCAAGTGGGTATTTTCCCAGTTCCCCATAAATACCCAAGATTGATGTGTTCTTCCTGACTCCTAAAACAAAGTGACAAAAGTTTAGGTGAATTTATTCCACACTTGATTTGTATGTGCTTTCGTGACCCCAGATGTCACTTCCGTAAACTAGTATGGGTCTAATTAGTTTATCGAAAAGGGACTGCATTGTAAGTGGATTTAAATTTGCCTTATGTCCAAGTTTTGCTTTTAAACTAAATAAAGCTTTTTGGCCTTTTAGTTTTAATGTTTTCATTGCCTCCTTAAATTTTCCATTCGAACTTAATACAACCCCTAAATAGTTGTCGTGTCTAACCACATTAATTTCTTTAATTTCATAGAAGAAGATATTGTTGTCTAATAGACGATTATTTTTATTGAAAACCATTATTTTTGTTTTCTCTGTATTAACAGTCAGCTTCCAGTGTTTTGTGTAAGTGGAGAGATTATCTAAGCTCTTTTGTAATCCATGTTTTGTTTCTGAAAGGATGACAATGTCGTCCGCAAAGAGGAGGCACCCAACTTTACTGTTTCCCAGTGTTGGTGGCCCGGATTACATGTTGCAGCATCAAAAATTCCTGGTAGGTCATTAATAAACAAATTGAAAAGAGTTTGTTTAACCCCAGTATGTGATGTGAATTCAGTTGTTAATCCATCATTAACCTTGACTTTATAGTTTACTTTACTGTACATGTCTTTTATAATGTTATAAATATTGCCTGTTATGCCAGATTTTAATAATTTTAAAAACATTCCTTCATGCCACACACTGTCAAATGCCTTCTTAAGGTCTACCAAACAAGCATATAGTCTTTTAGGGTTTTGTTTGTTCTCATTTCCTGTAAGATCTTTTAGATTTTTGTTATGATGTAGGTACTTATTAATTATTGTTTTTAAAATGAAGAGATTGTCTGATGTGCGACAATCTCTCCTAAATCCAAATTGCTTTTTAGAAATAATATTATTTTTTTTTAGGTATGATGTTATTCTTTGGTTAATTATACTTGTAAATAATTTCCTCAGACAGCTTGATAGGGCTATGCCTCTATAGTTTGAAGGATTTGATTTTTTTCCTGATTTAAAAATTGGTACTATCAAACCCGAGCTCCATGATTTGGGGAATTTATTGCTATTATAAATGATATTAAAAAGTTTTTGCAGGGCATTGATGAGGTGTGATTGGCCGTATTTTAGAAATTCATTTGAAATCTTATTTTCGACAGTTGCTTTGTTATATTTTAATAACTTTATTGCTTTTATGATTTCACTTTGCAGGATTGGTCCATTAATATCTGGATTATCATCCATGTCTCTCTCCAAGGCGTTTAGTTCAGAATTAATGTTATTGTTTAGAGTAGTATTGTCTTCCGTTGGTGGATTTAGCAATTTATTAAAGTAATTTAACCACTCATTTGGTGTTATTGAATTATGTATTTCATTACTGTTTCTATCATCATCTAAATCTCGTAATAATTTCCAGAATTTAAAGGAATCTCCCTTTAAACTCTCAAGTTCATTTAGTTACGAAACTTTAAATTCATTTCTCTTTTTTTATATTCCTTTTTAATACAGAAAAATCTGCCTCTAATATATGGATCTCTTGGATATTTCTAAAGAAGAGATGAAATATTTCTAAACTCTTTTTTAAGTGACCAACACAACAGTCTTGGTCAAACCATAATTGCTTTTTCTTTTTGGTATTTTTTTTTTCTTTTTTGGTGTTACTTTTTTCAGGCTTTTGTCAGCTATGGATGAGACTAATAAAATAAAATCAGAGACAGGCTTGGTTGGGTCTTCATAGCTGTAATTTGTGTTGATAAATGTATTAATTTCACCATCCTTTGCCATTTGTAAAGTTGACAAGAATTTATCTTTTCCCTGATTATCCCAAATATATTTTGTTGGCATTGGCTGTAGATTGTAGTTACAATCTATTATCTATACTTATACTTTATTGAACACGTAAAATTCCCCAGGAGGAATTAAAATGGTTACATTTACACTAAACAAAACTAGACTAATAATACAAAACATTAAGACCAAAGTGATGTTTAAAAAATAATAATAATAATAATCAAAATAAAAAAAAAAAAAAAAAAAAAAAACTTAAAAAAAAACATGAATAGTAATAAATCCCACTAACAGCAATAATAAAGGTGGAAGAAACCATTGTTAAAAAGTAATAACAATAATAATGCGTTAATGCATTAAGGGTTAAAAATTTTGGAGGTGTTGCCGTTTTAAGTCGAGGGCAGTTTTAATGAATTGTCCGAGTGTGATATGAAATGAGGTAAAATTATGTCAGTGCAAATTGTTCATTAATTGTAAAATTATCAAAATTATTAATTTGTTTCTTACATTTCTCAAATATTAATATCTATTATTAAATATCTATTGTAGGTTGTTCAGCCATATTATTTACTTTTAGTGAAAGAGAGATCGAGCTGTGGTCTGAAATGTGTGTTATGTTTTGTATTCTAAAATACTGAATGTCTTTGTACAAATGTTTTGATGTTATTGCGTAATCGACAGTGCTGCTACCTTGCAGGGTATGACAGGTTAGTTTTCCCATGGAATTGCCAATGGTTCGTCCATTTAGAATTACTAGGTTACAGTCAAAACATAATTTAATTAAGTAATGACCAAGTTTATTAACACTGCATTTTGAATTTATGTCCTTACTATTTCTTATTCTGAAATCGTCTTCAATATAGCCATCGGGAGTAAGTAAGTAAGTAAGTAAATAACTTTATTGATTTTGTACCCTTATTGAGTAATATAGTACACGTACATGTACTTGTTCATAATGAGAAACATTGCTCTGGAACAGCATTAATTAAAACAAAATGGTCACCGGTCAGCCATTTTTAATCAGATTGTCATACTGTCATACTAATTATACATCTGTATATCTATAACATGATACTATAATATTAGTCAAAGCATGTCAAAGATATGGCACTAGAACCACATTCATTAAAACAAAATGGCTGCCACGCAGTTGGTCATTTTAATCCAATCTGACAAACAAAATGACATCCATCAGGAACCATAATGTCTGTTGTAAGTACCAAGTTAATAATAATAATAATTTATTTACTTATATTGCGCTATTTACAGTAATAACTGATCAACAGCGCATGACATAAAACTACAAACTATTCCAAAGAAAAAATAATTACAAATTATATGCTTTCTTGAACAAATAAGTTTTCAAATGTACCTTAAAATTAATAATATTGTTCCATTTTTTTTACATGTTTTGGTAGAGCATTCCACAAACGTGGTCCGCATACAGCAAATGCCGTATCACCACATGTTACTAACGTGTAAATGGTACAGTAAATAAATTTGAAGATGACTGAGTGTGTACAAAAGTGTCACGTGTGGATGAAACATTTTGGTAAAATATTTGGGGACTGGTTTTTGATTGCTTTGTATACTAATAGCATTAATTTATATACAATACGATCCCTTACTGGAAGCCAGTGAAGAGAAATGAAAGCAGGTGTAATATGGTCATATTTTCTTTTCTTCAAAAAAAAACAATTCTAGCTGCTGCATTCTGTATTCTCTGCAATTTAGACAATTGGATATTTGTTATACCCTATAATAAACTATTGCAGTAATCAAGTCTTGATTCCACAAGAGCATGAACAATAATCTTGGTAGTTTTTGTTGAAAGATATTTTCTGATCTGGGAAATCCTATACAGATGATAAAATGATGATTTTGTTACCTGACTATTCATGACTTGCCATATTCAAATGTTTATCAAACATCACACCCAGATTACCTACATTAGTTGTGTTCACGTTACACGAAGTACGGGCTAAGATTTAAGCTGATTTAGGCTTATCTAGCATATTTGCATTTCGGCTAGACCCAATTGCGTCCACGCACAGGGAGGGCCAGTCGTTAGCATGGGCTAAGGGCTGCCATTAGTTGGTGACCTTTGGTAAGCCGCTATTTACAAACGAAAAATGGATGACATGCGCGAGGTTCTATTTCTGCTGCTGGCATGATTCGTTCTAATTTTGAAGCGACGTGCACAGGAACGCGAGAGAAGACGGACCACTTATTTGGATGCACATAAACAGTATACAATGGGCGTAACAGAATACAGCGTTTTATTAATGCATGTCGTAGACAGCGAACCAAATTTATTTTGTCTACGATTGGAGCTGCTGTACGCTCTACTACAGTGACCCGATTAGTGTGGAAGTGAGCGCGGAGTAATGACTGGTGGAATAGTATCGTTATTTGAACATGGGACAATTTTCACACCCAAAGGTCGCCGCAGAGGGCGCTTAGCCCTGGGCTAAGCGTTCGCGCATACTTCGTTAGCCCGTGCTAAGGTCTAGACCGCGTCTTAAATTCGGATCAGATTTAACCCGTACTTAGCATTCCTTAGCCCGTGCTAAGCGTTCACGCACGTTTTCTTAGCATGGGCTAAGGAATTTGACCTCTTAGCCCGTGCTAAGGAGCTGTGCGTGAACGCAACTATTATTCCTGATAGAAATTAAAGTATTATCTACTTTGAGGAAAATCAAATTTAATTTCTTAATTTGCTGAGGCATGCCAAAAACTAAAAAATCTGTTTTCTCAGGATTTAGTTTTAGCTTATTACAGTACATCAAATCTTTCAGTTCACTGACACAATCCTTGAAGGGGAAGTGCTCAATCTCTTGGATTGCTTCAAGTGCTCATGGGTAATTAACTCTGCCCCTGAGTAAATGAATGCTTATCTTTCCCCCTGTACTGCTAATCCCACAAAACAACAACTGATATAAACATCTTAAGAACGATTACAATTTGCTTGTTTAAATATAACATAGCAATTGAATTTCAAACAAATACAGAGCAGTCTTCATGTGCCATGAGTAAGCCTACAATGCAAATGAGTCTATGTCTCTGACACCAGCAACAAAACAGCCCTTTTCAGGGCCAAAATGAGAATCCAAAAATAGAATACCGGGTATAAATACACACACACTCGATTCAATTTTCTTGACATATATCTGGTATATACGAAAAGCAGCATCAAAAGAAAAAAATATTGGTGTTATTTCCAGTCGTAAAATAACAAGCAGTCTGTAACTTAAATTTAAAATTAGAAAGCTGCTATAAGTGTCTTTATGAAATAAGCAAATATGACAATTTTGTACTTGGCTACTAAATTTTCCAGTTGGACACCAGAAATTCAAACTTGGTTGCCAATGGCCACCAGGAAAAAAATCAAACTTTGAAGGCTGCTGAAAATATCTAAATAAAGATATCGTCAAGAAATGAAGCACCTGAGGTCCTTCAACTATCGAATTAATGTTCTGGAAAGTTTCAAAGCTATATCATTTATCATTTTATTCAGAAGTTGATAGCAACGGACAGTCAGCAATACTGTAAGCTTTGCTTGACAGTGGCATAAGATAAGAAAATAGAAAAATACTGTTTCTGTTGTGCGTGTTCAAGTACAATAAATGTATAGGTTTTGACTGCAGTGTTTCTCCACAAACTAATATTGATGGAAGGAGCTTGGTCTGAGAATGTAAAAGTGGGCGTGGCAGTACCAGGCCAGCCAACCTGGGAGTGGAAGTGTTTATCAGTGTGAGTGGAGCAAGATAAAGGACATGTACATAAATACATTTGTTTTATTCCCTACAATAACTAATTTATAGATATCATGTATAGTGTATGGATATTATATTATAACAATTAACTTAATTTGGTGATTAGTTATCTCAAACATCAAGTTGAATTCTTCTTCCAAAGCTCATTGTCATTTCCTGCATTTTTTTTTCTGATGAGTAGTTATAGTTGCCAACTCAAGAACATGACTATAATTGGTGGTATTATGTGGAATAAACAATAAAAGAAATATCAATTTTCTGTTACGGTTATTTACATTTTTCACAGATACTATACTGCCTTAGAGTTCAAACGACATTGAGTAAAACAGCCATGATGAACCACATGATGTATTGACAACAAATTACACATAAATATGCATGAAATACTACTATTTATGGATAAATGCATGGGTCTCAACATATTGCTTGCTGCCGAAATTCCCTCCATTACGTGTCTGCAACATTACAAACGAGTTGACGATTTCTCGTGTTGCCTGATTTTATCCTCGCCGTAAGATCAATAATAACGCATGGTACATGTAACACGCCTGTTGACTCGATTGTATCAACCACTCAAACATTTGTATTTTATAATGCTCTGTTTGGATTTATTTAATCACAAAAAAAATCAAAGAAAGCTTAGAAAGAACTCCCGTGTGCTGAGAGTATTGAAGACACAGTAAAAATTAATTCAAAATTACTTGTACTTGAGATATTGATGGAATAGCTGAAAACTAATTATGTAAATCTGGTAACTGATATGAACAGATTTAAGTGTAAAACTAATAAGGTCTGCACAATGTACCAAGTTTCATTGAAATGTGATTAGAACCCAAAAAATATTAATTATTATGCTAATTAGAGAGTTAATATGAACAGATTTTAACCCAAAATTAATCAGGCTGTCTATTGTCCTAGAGCATTTATGTACCAAGTTTTATTCAAATGTGATGATCAATACTTGAGATATCAGTATTAATTAATTATGTTAATTAAGTGATTAAGAAGCATACATATTTACCAAAAACTAATATGGTGTATAGTCCTAGGTTCATGAAATGTGATGGGTACTCTTTAAAAGTTTCATTGAAATCCAATGAGTGGTTTGTAGACATCAGTGCAACAGCCATAGAACAGCAAAAAATTAACTAATTATGCAAATTAGGTAATTAATAGGCACAATTATTTATTCCAAAATTAATCAGGTCTCTGCATAGTCCTAGAAAATGTCGCAAGTCTCATTGAAATGTGATGATTAGTACTTGAGATATCAAATGAAAAGCTGAAAATTAACTAATTATGCTAATAAGGTGATTAATATGCACAAATATTTACCCAAAAACTAATTAGGTCTCTGCACAGTCCTCAAGTAACTATGTACCAAGTTTCATTGATATGTGATCATTACTACTCGAAATATCAAAAGCTGAAAATTAATTAATTATGCAAATTAGGTAATTAATATGTACTGATATTACCCTAAACACTACCAGGTCTGTGCTGTGTCATATGACATCTATGTACCAAGTTTTATTGAAATGTTATGATTAGTACTTGAGATATCAGTGGAAAAAGCGAAAATTGATTAATCATTATGTAAATTAGGTAATTAATAATATTAATTTTTACCCAAAACTAATCAAATCTGCGCATTAGTTCAGAGCATCCATGTGCCAAGTTTCATTGAAATCCAATGAGTGGTTCTTCAGATATCAGTGGAACAGTCTTGGAAGAGCTAAAAATCAGCTAATTATCATGCAAATTAGGTAATTAATATTCATAGATTTTTACCAAAACCTAATCAACTCTGCGCATTATCCCAGAGCATCTATGTACCAAGTTTCACCAAAATTTGATTAGTGGTTCTTGAGATAACGGTGGAACAAAAAAAGTGACATACATACATACATACAGACATACAGACATACAGACATACAGACAGGGTAACTGCAAAGACTCCCTTTTGTGCTTCGCACACGGGAGTCAATATGAACATTTTGATAACAAAATATCACAAAAGAGAAATGAAGGCAACGTAAATATATACGATCGAAGTATACGGTCCATGCTGTCAGCAACTGCGATTATTCCGTGCTTTGGGACAGGGTCTAAATCTGTCGATTAAAATACAGTAAAAACAACCTACTGACTCCATCATCTATAACAATTTGTATTTCTTTCCCAGTGGAGCGTATTCTACGTATACATTTACCGAATAGCTGTGCAAGCTGGACATACCGGTGATTAATAAAAACCAACAGTAACTTCTGCAAATACTATAATACTATATAAATTATGACCTATCATTCGTGATAACCACCGGCAACAAGCTCAGATACATTAACGTAAATCATAACACGTTGTGTTCCGACATAGATCGTACCGTAGCTGTTGAGCGCATTCACCGTCAATTGTTAGGCCAATTCGTCACTGGGTGATCGACCTGTACCCATGACATCAATGTTGTATTGAGAACATAGTCTCATCTCGGCATAGAAAGTGTTGGTAACGAAACTTAATCAGCCAATTTGTCAAAGTTTCTGTCGAAATCTCAAAACACGATAATAAGGAAAAATGGCGACCTCCTTGCTAGAAAAAACTTGCAAAGCATCATGGAAAAATAAATTGTGCTAGGTAGGGACAGATCATGGGTACATCAGAGGTGGTCATTAAATGAACAATTTGAAATAATTACATAATAACTGACACTTTTTCATGTTTATTTTATTTAACTATAATCAAGGCATCCACACACCAAAAATCGACAGACAGACGACAGACGCAAGACAGAAACCCATCCCATAGGCTCAGCGGACCTATGATTTTGACTTGGGTATTGTGTTTACATTCCAACAGGAAATTTTTGCATGGTTTCAATTTCGCGCTTTTGGACTCATCGCAAAATTAAAACCACGCGAATGATTTCTACTTCTACAGTTATATATTGCAATGGATATCCGAGAGGCCGTGACCTAATGCTATTCACATTACTGCTTTACATCGCATGTCCCAGTGGTTTGACCATAGACAAACTACTTAACGATAATGCTGTTTGTAAATCAACAAGCTTTGTGGATTGAATAAACATTTAGGGGATCTACATTTTCGTTTACTCAAACCGTGATTGACAGGCATTTTGCATACATTAGCCACCATTTTAATCTCGTGATTTTCGCTGGTCGCTGCACGTTTCGACCGAAAATAACATTTATACATCAAAAGCCCAAGCAGATGAGTGTAATCGCTAGCGTACATATTCATGCCCCCATGGATATGTATTTGGAATCACAGCTTGATCTCTAAACATCGTAAATGGCACATTTCACGGAGCTCTCGCCACGATGTGAGCGGCTTGGTTCAGCTTAACTACTAATACGGTGGCCATCTTGACTCTTATTTATAGTATCGGTTCCCCTTTAAGATTAGCTATAGCTATGTCACAATCATATACTGAGTTTGATTAAAATGATATGTATAACTGGGTATAATCAGCATAGAGGTAATATGATAGACCATGATGTTTTATAATACAACCAAGTGGAAAAGTATACATGCTAAACAAAAGCGGTCCGAGCACCGACCCATGAGGAACACCATATTTTAACATATTCCGAAATACATTGTTCAAGTCGTTCTAATAAAATCTGACTACCGGGTATCAACAGTGTCAAATGCTGCACTCAAATCTAAAAGTGCTAAAACACAAAGATTTTGGCTGTCCATGGACATTAATTCATCATTTTGTACTTTGAGTAAGGCAGTCTCTGTACTGTCAAACTTTTTAAATGCTGACTGGAATTTTTCCTCCAGTGAGTTCTTCCTAGTATGCGACAGTACTTGAATAGAAACAGCTTTTTTAATTATTTTTGAGACAAATGAAACATTTGATACCGGTCGATAGTTACTGTATGCCAAGTCAAGGCCCTGTTTTTTTTACAATGGTAACACTATAGCTTCTTTTAACTTTGATGGGAAAACACCATTAGATAGTGAGGAATTAACAATACATTAGTTAGAACCAATTCCATCCATACACGACTGGGATCAAGTTCCGGAATGTCAAAAATGCTTGATTTTTGATGATTTTTGAGCACAAAATGGCCATCATTCTGCCATTTTTAATAGGATCGTCAAACCAATATATCTGTATATCTATGACATGATGTATAATGAATATTTAAAATTTGAATATAATCAGTCAAAGCAAGTCAGAGATATGGCACAGAACCACATTCATTAAAACAAAATGACCATCAGTCAGCCATTTTGAATCTTATCTAAAAAACAATATGATGTGCATCAAGGTTTCATAATGTCCAATGTACATATCAAGTTTGAACAAAATCCATCTGTAATCAGCCGAGAAATGCTTGATTTTGATGATTTTTCAGTACAAAAATGGCTGCCATTTGGCCATCTTGAATCAGGTCGTGAAACAAATTATATGCATATGTATAATATCATGTATGATATATGTGTGAAGTTTGAATGTAATTGGTCCAGGCATATACAGACGCATGGACACACAGAGGTCAATCCATAAGTCCCTGTTTTCGGACTGCCTCCGAACGGGGACTAATTAATTTAGTTTCAGTGTTATTCAGTTGGCTGTGAATGTGCGTAAGTGTGTATGAATGCATCTATGTATGTACATTTATGTGTGAAATATGGTAATTTTAACATGTGGCAGTATTGTAAAACAGTCAATTTATGTGATTAAACGTTATATCAAAGAGTCTTTTAAAAAAAATCAAAGGTGTTAATTTGTCAGAAATCTGCAATGTTTATTTCTATGCATCATTTACGATGACTAACTGCTCTCAGTGAATCACAGATGACCTTAACCTACTTCTACAAAAATCACAATATTATGTCTTAAATTCATAAATTTTATAATAGTGGATAAATCTGGAATTCAAAACAAAATGAAATCTTAAAATCAATATGATGAAATATAATACATATAATGAAATAAATAAACACATAATTCTTATATTGTAAAACAAAGTTTTACTTTGTATAGAAACAAAATGAAATATTTAACATTAAGTAAAAAGTGTTATGCCCTATTAGGCTGAAGCCAAAGAATTTATTATAAAAACAATGTGTAAAATTTATCAATGCAAAATTATAGAAACTATAATGGGCAATATATACATGTTAATTAGATAATAAAACACAAACTGTCCATTTTTTCAAGACATAGTGAATATAGCCTTATACATTGTGTATATAGTGAATATAGCCTTATACATTGTGTATATAGTGAATATCGACTTATACATTGTGTATATAGTGAATATAGCCTTATACATTGTGTACATAGTGAATATAGCCTTATACATTGTGTATATAGTGAGTATAGCCTTATACATTGTGTACATAGTGAATATAGCCTTATACATTGTGTATATAGTGAATATAGCCTTATACATTGTGTATATAGTGAATATAGCCATATACATTGTGTATATAGTGAATATAGCCTTATACATTGTGTACATAGTGAATATAGCCTTATACATTGTGTATATAGTGAATATAGCCTTATACATTGTGTATATAGTGAATATAGCCTTATACATTGTGTATATAGTGAATATAGCCTTATACATTGTGTATATAGTGAATATAGCCTTATACATTGTGTATATAGTGAATATAGCCTTACACATTGTGTATATAGTGAATATAGCCTTATACATTGTGTATATAGTGAATATAGCCATATACATTGTGTATATAGTGAATATAGCCTTATACATTGTGTATATAATGAGTATAGCCTTATACATTGTGTACATAGTGAATATAGCCATATACATTGTGTATATAGTGAATATAGCCTTATACATTGTGTACATAGTGAATATAGCCTTATACATTGTGTATATAGTGAATATAGCCTTATACATTGTGTATATAGTGAATATAGCCTTATACATTGTGTATATAGTGAATATAGCCTTATACATTGTGTATATAGTGAATATAGCCTTATACATTGTGTATATAGTGAATATAGACTTATACATTGTGTACATAGTGAATATAGCCTTATACATTGTGTATATAGTGAATATAGCCATATACATTGTGTATATAGTGAATATAGCCTTATACATTGTGTATATAGTGAATATAGCCTTATACATTGTGTATATAGTGAATATCGACTTATACATTGTGTACATAGTGAATATAGCCTTATACATTGTGTATATAGTGAATATAGCCATATACATTGTGTATATAGTGAATATAGCCTTATACATTGTGTACATAGTGAATATAGCCTTATACATTGTGTATATAGTGAATATAGCCTTATACATTGTGTATATAGTGAATATAGCCTTATACATTGTGTATATAGTGAATATAGCCTTATACATTGTGTATATAGTGAATATAGCCTTATACATTGTGTATATAGTGAATATAGCCTTATACATTGTGTACACAGTGAATATAGACTTATACATTGTGTACATAGTGAATATAGCCTTATACATTGTGTACATAGTGAATATAGACTTATACATTGTGTACATAGTGAATATAGCCTTATACATTGTGTATATAGTGAATATAGCCTTATACATTGTGTACATAGTGAATATAGCCTTATACATTGTGTACATAGTGAATATAGCCTTATACATTGTGTATATAGTGAATATAGCCTTATACATTGTGTATATAGTGAATATAGCCTTATACATTGTGTATATAGTGAATATAGCCTTATACATTGTGTATATAGTGAATATAGCCTTATACATTGTGTACATAGTGAATATAGCCTTATACATTGTGTATATAGTGAATATAGCCTTATACATTGTGTATATAGTGAATATAGCCTTATACATTGTGTACATAGTGAATATAGCCTTATACCTTGTGTATATAGTGAATATAGCCTTATACATTGTGTACATAGTGAATATAGCCTTATACATTGTGTATATAGTGAATATAGCCTTATACATTGTGTACATAGTGAATATAGCCTTATACATTGTGTATATAGTGAATATAGCCTTATACATTGTGTATATAGTGAATATAGCCTTATACATTGTGTATATAGTGAATATAGCCTTATACATTGTGTATATAGTGAATATAGCCATATACATTGTGTATATAGTGAATATAGCCTTATACATTGTGTATATAGTGAATATAGCCTTATACATTGTGTATATAGTGAATATAGCCGTATACATTGTGTATATAGTGAATATAGCCTTATACATTGTGTACATAGTGAATATAGCCTTATACATTGTGTATATAGTGAATATAGCCTTATACATTGTGTATAAAGTGAATATAGCCTTATACATTGTGTATATAGTGAATATAGCCTTATACCTTGTGTATATAGTGAATATAGCCTTATACATTGTGTATATAGTGAATATAGCCTTATACATTGTGTATATAGTGAATATAGCCATATACATTGTGTATATAGTGAATATAGCCTTATACATTGTGTATATAGTGAATATAGCCTTATACATTGTGTATATAGTGAGTATAGCCTTATACATTGTGTATATAGTGAATATAGCCTTATACATTGTGTATATAGTGAATATAGCCTTATACCTTGTGTATATAGTGAATATAGCCTTATACATTGTGTATATAGTGAATATAGCCTTATACATTGTGTATATAGTGAATATAGCCATATACATTGTGTATATAGTGAATATAGCCTTATACATTGTGTATATAGTGAATATAGCCTTATACATTGTGTATATAGTGAATATAGCCTTATACATTGTGTACATAGTGAATATAGCCTTATACATTGTGTATATAGTGAATATAGCCTTATACATTGTGTACATAGTGAATATAGCCTTATACATTGTGTATATAGTGAGTATAGCCTTATACATTGTGTATATAGTGAATATAGCCTTATACATTGTGTACATAGTGAATATAGCCTTATACATTGTGTATATAGTGAGTATAGCCTTATACATTGTGTATATAGTGAATATAGCCTTATACATTGTGTACATAGTGAATATAGACTTATACATTGTGTATATAGTGAATATAGCCTTATACATTGTGTACATAGTGAATATAGCCTTATACATTGTGTATATAGTGAATATAGCCTTATACATTGTGTATATAGTGAATATAGCCTTATACATTGTGTATATAGTGAATATAGCCTTATACATTGTGTATATAGTGAATATAGCCTTATACATTGTGTATATAGTGAATATAGCCTTATACATTGTGTATATAGTGAATATAGCCTTATACATTGTGTATATAGTGAATATAGCCTTATACATTGTGTACATAGTGAATATAGCCTTATACATTGTGTATATAGTGAATATAGCCTTATACATTGTGTATATAGTGAATATAAAAATTTACAATGTGGTAAGCACTTTGATGTTTGTATTTCAGTTACATGTAGAATGTTCACCAGAAAATGACACACTGAATCCTCCAAATTATAAATGACAATGAATTGTTAATGTAAAATATTCCTGATGAGTTTGTTATATAAATTCAGGGTATAGGGTAGTGTTATCATCAATGTGAACCATACTATATCAAGTACTCTTGGTGCAAGAAAGGTATTTCCTTCATCTTTATAAATATTTATAAATTTCAATAGCAGTTGAATCCAACCAACCAATCAACACAGTATGCAAAAAATCATTTCAAAATGTTGCAATTCTGTTCATTTGGCCAAAAAAAAACTCTTGGTTTAATTTGAATTGTGCGATTTCGTAATATTTATAAAGATGAAGGGATTGCATTTGTTGCATTGTGAGTTTGCTTATCAATATGTATTTGGAACAGCGTAAATATTAAGTATGTAAGCAACACTACTTTTATTTTTAGTTTCTGTAATTGCTGTTAACAAAACTATTTAGTGAGAAACATAATGACATAAAATTGATTAACCAATAAAATTAATGCCTGCAGGATTGCCAAATATACTCGTTGGGACTACTGCCCCGCACTCTTCGTTCAGTGTACTGTTTTTATTTCGTTTTTTTTCACGGAAATAAACAGCGGCCATTTTGGATAGGGGAAAGCGTACAACAACAAGTCATTGATTGGCTGTAGTATTACCGACAGCGCCAAATATTAGTATTGGTTTGTTTATAATATAAAACAATAAAGACATAAAGATTAATTGTGACAATCCAGATGAGACAAAGTCGTCGGCACGGGGAGGGTTACCGATAGGGTTTCACCTGTTAAGTTACTCGCTGCCTGCCAGTGTAACATTAGCCGTTACGAATCATCTCCTTTATCGACTATGTGTATGTGACAGTATTCGGAAATTTTCAAAATTACTCGGGAACGCTCCAGGGTTTTTTCCATGTAGGAAAATTCCGTTTTTTACATGAAAGCGGAGAATCACACTTTTGAAAAGCGATGATCAGAGCATAATAATTACGTAATTATCGGCGAAATTAAGTGGTTATTATAGAAGCTGTCAAAATGTAGCAAAATGAATGACAACAAAATTGTAACATTTTATTTTTAAATTGGTTTACCCATTGAGGTATGGTTTACCGACGCTAACACAATACACTTCAGTATTAAAATGCCGCCACATAGTGATGCACAATACCGACGAAGAGTGAACAATGTATCACACCACAAATAGCGACCTGAGTTTGAAACAAATCGCCCTTACATGTTGTTCAATTAATAAAACTAGAAATACTATTGTTCAACAACATGAATACAAGAACGTAATTACATCGCTGACAGAGGGCAGTCAGGCTACAGAAACAATATGAGTAGCCAATTTACCAACGAGAGGTTATGCAGGTTTACAGCGAGTATGTGTAAAAAGGAAAAGACCATTGTCATTGTGAAAAAAATACTAGCAGTCTTACCTACAGTCAGCGGCTTGGTTGTACTCCGCTTTATATTCCCGTAAAATATGGGGCAGCGCCGTCGTCGATCGTTCCGTCATGGCAATGTCAGTCACAGTGTGGTCGCCCTGTTATCATCCGTCAACGTTGGATCGAAACCAGGAAACTCATATGCGAGATTGTCGCAGAAGTGACATGTAATAGCGGTAGCCTAGAAAAGAAAGCCCATAGCCAGTAAATATGCCGCGGTGAGGTTTGTTGTTGCTCGTGCTATTTTGTTTATCACATGACGTTGTAAAAGCCAGCGCTCTATGGTAACTCCGGGTCACGTGATCGGCAGCTATTGTGGATGTTCGTCGGGTAGTACCTGTTTACTTCAAGTTCCGTGTGATTGTGCTGAACAGTTATTGACATTAATTTGTTGGTACTATTATTTTCACGCCCGATTTCCAGACAGTAGACTGTCTTCACAACTGTGTTCTTGAAATTACGCGTCACGAAAACTTCTGTAAACGTTTAAATGAAATATCGTTGAAATGTAATAATAAAATAATCTCAATCCATGGCTATTTCATGAAAATTCATAAGCAAAACGGTCCATGGCACAGAGTGGAATATTGTAGTCCAAGACAGTGGTTGTACATACGGCTGGCCCCATGATTCCATGTTAATACAAATCTCAGGATTGATATTATTCGTTTGTGTCTTGGCAACCCTTTCAATAAAACCCATGCTTGGTTTGGTTTCATAGATAGATACATACTAGTATATACATTGTGATAGTATAATTCAACGATGGTTAAAAACTTAATTGTTGCCATGAACTTGAAAGTGGTAGCGTTCCGCAATCCAACCAGAAGAAACTTGTTTTGCTAAATCACCACAGTTTTTGAAAGCTTTTTTTAGAACGAAGAGGGGGGCAAGGGGTGGGGGTAGCTGGTACATGTTTCAGGAACTAAACACGGTATTCTATGTGTTTACAGGAAATAAAATGAAAAATTCCATTTACAGTGAAAAAAATAGTTTTTTACACTTTGCAGATAAAGCAAATTCCTAATTACCTTTTATAATATTTTTGATAACTGTTTAAGAATCAAAATTGGAAATTGGAAAATACTCCTTGCCGACCCTCGACGAACTGTGCACGTCACACTACTCGATTTAAAATATTAATACTAGTTTTCTTTATATTAAGATATGTAAAAACATAATTTTAGTTTATAATCATATTGGTGTTTGTTTGTATACAAACATTAAGAATCATATACTATAATCCCAATTCTTTAGGTAATAAAGTGAATTAGAAATTTAAACTTGAGACAAAAATATAAAATACATGATTTCGATTATACGTTGATACCCGGATAAGAGTTATTACGAATCCAGTAAACATGAAGTGACAATTCATGCCCCGTTAATTTGAGTTTACGAAAACAAAAAATAACGATTGAATTATGAATGAGGTATATTCATTTATAAATATGACCTTTAGTATTGTATATTACAATCCAATGGATGACACTTGCGACTTATATCAACAGAAAATAAAATACATTTACCAATATGATTGAAAAATAGAAATACAACAAAATGAATACGACATTCTTGTACGTCGATGAAAAGTATTTTAGATAATTTTCCATCGGTAGAGGGCGTAACACCACTTTCTTAGTGAACCAGCAACTTGTGTTACAATCAAGAAAACTGTATTGGCGATTCGCTCCGCTATGATTGTCCTTAAAATCACTTGTGTGTGTGTGTGTGAGTCTGTGTGTGATTTCCAGTGTTTTCACGTATTAATTCTTCTGTGATTTATTTTGGCTTGGCCGATTTCGCCGCTCAAACATGGCAGGCAGGGCACACCTTCGCTATAGTTAGTAGGTACAAGCAGCCAAAAACAGCCAAAAAACTGATTTTCTAAATACATTCGCGCCAAATATATCTCACCCTACAATTCTAGGATTACAAACTCGGACATAGCTCATTCTACTCAGCTTGAGTGTGGGCACAAAGTTACTATTTGTTTTTTTGATGTCTTTTTTCATTACCGAGAATTTGACCTCAAATTTGGGGTAACTTTTCACTGAGTAACGGCTTTTTAACCTTTCCGTGATTGTTTTGGCCAGATGATTTTGTTCATACTTAACAGGCAGTTCATACCGCCACTGATTGGAATAAAAATCTGTCATCACTGTTTGTACCAAATAAAACAGTTACCGTATTTTCTCTATTAGAAGAGCGTCTCCATTAGAGAGTCAATTCACAAGAATTAAATGTTGATTGCCTTGTTTAATTTCCGGGTTGATGTATATATGGATCTGAGGCCAGGATCTGAGGTGGAGATATTCGCTCATGTACGGACCCATAAGTATACCAATTCGGAGAAATATTACCGATATTTATACCTATCTTGACCAGAAATAAGACCGATACGTATACCTAAAATCCCCAAAACGAGACTCATTTCAGGGGCACCGCCCCCATGAGGCAAGTTATATGTACCCCTCCCAGGGATCGCCAACCAGCCTACCGGCATGTATTTATGGCTTCTTATGTGCGAATCTTCTCTCGGTTTTCAGCTGTGATGTCAGCGTTCACCACGTGGTATCAGTCATGGTGTGTTGCTTTGAAATAAATCTGTCAATTAGCATCTCATTATTTTTCTAAATCTTGTCTATCGTAAAACAATTATAGATTTTATACAATTATTATTATTATTATTATTATTATTATTATTATTATTATTATTATTATTATTATTATTATTATTATTATTATTATTATTATTATTATTATTAATAATAATTATTATTATTATTATTAATTAATAATTATTATTATTATTATCTACTGCCATGCACGCAGTCATTATCTGATATACTGCCATGCACACTGTCATTACCTGATCTACTGCCATACACGCTCTCATTATCCGATCTACTGCCATGCACGCTCTCATTATCCGATCTACTGCCATGCATGCTGTCATTATCTGATCTACTGCCATACACGCTCACATTATCCGATCTACTGCCATGCACTCTCTCATTATCCGATCTACTGCCACGCACGCTGTCATTATCTGATCTACTGCCGTGCACGCTCTCATTATCCGATCTACTGAAATGCACGCTGTCATTATCTGGTCTACTGCCATACACGCTGTCATTATCTGATCTACTGCCAAGCACGCTGTCATTATCTAAATTACTGCCATGCACGCAGTCACTATCCGATCTACTGCCATGCACGTTGTCATTATCTGATCTACTGCCATGCACGCTGTCATTATCCGATCTACTGCCATGCACGCTCTCATTATCTGATCTACTGCCATGCATGCCATCATTATCTGATCTACTGCCATGCACGCTCTCATTATCAGGTCTACTGCCATGCACGATGTCATTATCCGATCTACTGCCATGCACGCTCTCATTATCCGATCTACTACCATGCACGCACTCATTATCTGATTTACTGCCATGCACGCTCTCATTATCCGATCTACTGCCATGCACGCTGTCATTATCAGATCTACTGCCATGTACGCTGTCATTATCTGATCTGCTGCCATACACGCTGTCATTATCCAATGTACTGCCATGCACGCTGTCATTATCTGATCTACTGCCATGCACGCTGTCATTATCTGATCTACTGCCATGCACGCTCTCATTATCTGATCTACTGCCATGTACGCTGTCATTATCTGATCTACTGCCATGCACGCTGTCATTATCTGATCTACTGCCATGCACGCTGTCATTATCTGATCAACTGCCATGCACGCTCTCATTATCCGATCTACTGCCATGCACGCTGTCATAATCCGATCTACTGCCATACACGCTGTCATAATCTAATCTACTGCCATGTACGCTGTCATTATATGATCTACTGCTATGCACGCTGTCATTATCTGATCTACTGCCATGCACGCTGTCATTATTCGATCTACTGCTATGCACGCTGTCATTATCCGATCTACTGCCATACTCGCTCTCATTATCCGATCTACTGCCATGCACGCTGTCATTATCTGATCTACTGCCGTGCACGCTCTCATTATCCGATCTACTGCCATGCACGCTGTCATTATCTGATTTAATGCCATGCACGCTGTCATTATCTGATCTATTGCCATACACGCTGTCATTATCTGATCTACTGCCGTGTACGCTGTCATTATCTGATCTACTGCCATGCACGCTGTCATTATTCGATCCACTGCCATGCACGATGTCATTATCCGATCTACTGCTATGCACGCTGTCATTATCTGATCTACTGCCATGCACGCTCTCATTATCCGATCTACTGCCATGGACGCTGTCATTATCTGATCTACTGCCATGCACGCTGTCATTATCTGATCTACTGCCATACACGCTGTCATTATCTGATATACTGCCATGCATGCTGTCATAATCTGACCTACTGACATACACGCTGTCATTATCTGATATACTGCCATACATGCTGTCATTATCTGATCTACTGCCATGTACGCTGTCATTATCTGATCTACTGCCATGCACGCTGTCGTGATTCCATCTACTGCCATGCACGATGTCATTATCCGTTCTACTGCCGAGCCTGCTGTCATTAGTCGATCTACTGCCATGCACGCTGTTATTATCCGATGTACTGCCATGCACGCTGTTATTATCTGATCTACTGCCATGCACGCTGTTATTATGCGATCTACTGCCATGAACGCTGTCATTATCCGATCTACTGCCATTCACGCTCTCATTATCCGATATACTGCCATGCATACTGTCATTATCCGATCTACTGCCATGCACGCTGTCATTATCTGATCTACTGCCAAGCACGCTGTCATTATCTGATCTCCTGGCAAGCACGCTGTCATTATCTGATCTACTGCCATGCACGCTGTCATTATCTGATCTACTGCCATGCACGCTCTCATTATCTGATCTACTGCAATGCACGCTTTCATTATATGATCTACTGCCATGCACGCTCTCAGTATCAGATATACTGCCATGAACGCTGGCATTATATGATCTACTGCCATGCGCGCTCTCCTTATCCGATCTACTGCCATACACGCTCTCATTATCCGATCTACTGCCATG
Organism: Saccoglossus kowalevskii; assembly: GCF_978046115.1. NCBI lineage: Eukaryota > Metazoa > Hemichordata > Enteropneusta > Harrimaniidae > Saccoglossus > Saccoglossus kowalevskii. The sequence continues at coordinate 4,466,203 of NC_140643.1, read as the reverse complement.
CACGCTGTCATTATCTGATCTACTGCCAAGCACGCTGTCATTATCCGGTCTACTGCCATACACGCTCTCATTATCTGATATACTGCCATGAACGCTGTCATTATCTGATCTACTGCCATGCGCGCTCTCCTTATCCGATCTACTGCCATGCACGCCCTCATTATCTTATAAACTGCCATGAAAGCTGTCATTATCTGATCTACTGCCATGCACGCTGTCATTATCTGATCTACTGCCAAGCACGCTGTCATTATCTGATCTACTGCCATGCACGCTCTCATTATCCGATCTACTGCCATGGACGCTGTCATTATCTGATCTACTGCCATGCACGCTGTCATTATCTGATATACTGCCATGCATGCTGTCATAATCTGACCTACTGACATACACGCTGTCATTATCTGATATACTGCCATAGATGATCTCATTATCTGATCTACTGCCATGTACGCTGTCATTATCTGATCTACTGCCATGCACGCTGTCATGATTCCATCTACTGCCATGCACGATGTCATTATCCGTTCTACTGCCGAGCCTGCTGTCATTATCCGATCTACTGCCATGCACGCTGTTATTATCCGATGTACTGCCATGCACGCTGTTATTATCTGATCTACTGCCATGCACGCTGTTATTATCCGATCTACTGCCATGCACGCTGTCATTATCTGATCTACTGTCAAGCACGCTGTCATTATCTGATCTACTGCCAAGCACGCTGTCATTATCTGATCTACTGCCATGCACGCTGTCATTATCTGATCTACTGCCATGCACGCTCTCATTATCTGATCTACTGCTATGCACGCTTTCATTATATGATCTACTGCCATGCACGCTCTCATTATCTGATATACTGCCATGAACACTGGCATTATCTGATCTACTGCCATGCGCGTTCTCCTTATCCGATCTACTGCCATACACGCTCTCATTATCCGATCTACTGCCATGCACGCTGTCATTATCTGATCTACTGCCAAGCACGCTCTCATTATCCGGTCTACTGCCATGCACACTCTCATTATCTGATATACTGCCATGAACGCTGTCATTATCTGATCTACTGCCATGCGCACTCTCCTTATCCGATCTACTGCCATGCACTCCCTCATTATCTGATATACTGCCATGAAAGCTGTCATTATCTGATCTACTGCCATGCCCGCTCTCCTTATCAGATCTACTGCCATGCACGCTCTCATTATCCGACCTACTGCCATGCACGCTGTCATTATCTGATCTACTGCCAAGCACGCACTCATTATCCGGTCTACTGCCATGCACGCTCTCATTATCCGATCTACTGCCATGCAGGCTGTCATTATCAGATCTACTGCCATGTGCGTAGTCATTATCTGATCTACTGCCAGACACGCTGTCATTATCTGATATACTGCCATACACGCTGTCATTATCTGATCTACTGCCATGTACGCTGTCATTATCTGATCTACTGCCATGCACGCTGTCATGATTCGATCTACTGCCATGCACGATGTCATTATCCATTCTCCTGCCGAGCTCACTGTCATTATCCGATCTACTGCCATGCACGCTGTTATTATCCGATGTACTGCCAAGCACGCACTCATTATCCGGTCTACTGCCATGCACGCTCTCATTATCCGATCTACTGCCATGCACACTGTCATTATCAGATCTACTGCCATGTGCGTAGTCATTATCTGATCTACTGCCAGACACGCTGTCATTATCCGATGTACTGCCAAGCACGCTGTCATAATCCGATCTACTGCCCTGCACGCTGTCATTATCTGATCTACTTACTGCCATGCACGCTCTCATTATCCGATCTACTGCCATGTATGCTGTCATTATCTGATCTACTGCCATGCACGCTGTCATTATCTGATCTACTGCCATGCACGCTGTCATTATCCGATCTACTGCCATGCACGCTGTCATTATCTGATCTACTGCCATACACGCTGTCATTATCTGATATACTGCCATGCATGCTGTCATAATCTCACCTACTGACATACACGCTGTCATTATCTGATATACTGCCATACATGCTGTCATTATCTGATCTACTGCCATGTACGCTGTCATTATCTGATCTACTGCCATGCACGCTGTCATGATTCCATCTACTGCCATGCACGATGTCATTATCCGTTCTACTGCCGAGCCTGCTGTCATTATCCGATCTACTGCCATGCACGCTGTTATTATCCGATGTACTGCCATGCACGCTGTTATTATCTGATCTATTGCCATGCACGCTGTTATTATCCGATCTACTGCCATGAACGCTGTCATTATCCGATCTACTGCCATTCACGCTCTCATTATCCGATATACTGCCATGCATACTGTCATTATGCGATCTACTGCCATGCATGCTGTCATTATCTGATCTACTGCCAAGCACGCTGTCATTATCTGATCTACTGCCAAGCACGCTGTCATTATCTGATCTACTGCCATGCACGCTGTCATTATCTGATCTACTGCCATGCACGCTCTCATTATCTGATCTACTGCTATGCACGCTTTCATTATATGATCTACTGCCATGCACGCTCTCATTATCAGATATACTGCCATGAACGCTGGTATTAACTGATCTACTGCCATGTGCGCTCTCCTTATCCGATCTACTGCCATACACGCTCTCATTATCCGATCTACTGCCATGCACGCTGTCATTATCTGATCTACTGCCAAGTACGCTGTCATTATCCGGTCTACTGCCATGCACGCTCTCATTATCTGATATACTGCCATGAACGCTGTCATCATCTGATCTACTGCCATGCGCGCTCTCCTTATCCGATCTACTGCCATGCACGCCCTCATTATTATATAAACTGACATGAAAGCTGTCATTATCTGATCTACTGCCATGCACGCTGTCATTATCTGATCTACTGCCAAGCACGCTGTCATTATCTGATCTACTGCCATGCTCACTCTCATTATCCGATCTACTGCCATGGACGCTGTCATTATCTGATTTACTGCCATGCACGCTGTCATTATCTGATCTACTGCCATACACGCTGTCATTATCTGATATACTGCCATGCATGCTGTCATAATCTGATCTACTGACATACACGCTGTCATTATCTGATATACTGCCATGCATGCTGTCATAATCTGATCTACTGCCATACATGCTGTCATTATCTGATCTACTGCCATGTACGCTGTCATTATCTGATCTACTGCCATGCACGCTGTCATGATTCCATCTACTGCCATGCACGATGTCATTATCCGTTCTACTGCCGAGCCTGCTGTCATTATCCGATCTACTGCCATGCACGCTGTTATTATCCGATGTACTGCCATGCACGCTGTTATTATCTGATCTACTGCCATGCACGCTGTTATTATCCGATCTACTGCCATGCACGCTGTCATTATCTGATCTACTGTCAAGCACGCTGTCATTATCTGATCTACTGCCAAGCACGCTGTTATTATCTGATCTACTGCCATGCACGCTGTCATCATCTGATCTACTGCCATGTACGCTCTCATTATCTGATCTACTGCTATGCACGCTTTCATTATATGATCTACTGCCATGCACGCTCTCATTATCTGATATACTGCCATGAACGCTGGCATTATCTTATCTACTGCCATGTGCGTTCTCCTTATCCGATCTACTGCCATACACGCTCTCATTATCCGATCTACTGCCATGCACGCTGTCATTATCTGATCTACTGCCAAGCACGCTCTCATTATCCGGTCTACTGCCATGCACGCTCTCATTATCTGATATACTGCCATGAACGCTGTCATTATCTGATCTACTGCCATGCGCGCTCTCCTTATCCGATCTACTGCCATGCACGCCCTCATTATCTGATATACTGCCATGAAAGCTGTCATTATCTGATCTACTGCCATGCCCGCTCTCCTTATCAGATCTACTGCCATGCACGCTCTCATTATCCGACCTACTGCCATGCACGCTGTCATTATCTGATCTACTGCCAAGCACGCACTCATTATCCGGTCTACTGCCATGCACGCTCTCATTATCCGATCTACTGCCATGCAGGCTGTCATTATCAGATCTACTGCCATGTGCGTAGTCATTATCTGATCTACTGCCAGACACGCTGTCATTATCCGATGTACTGCCAAGCACGCTGTCATAATCCGATCTACTGCCATGCACGCTGTCATTATCTAATCTACTTACTACCATGCATGCTCTCATTATCCGATCTACTGCCATGTACGCTGTCATTATCTGATCTACTGCCATGCACGCTGTCATTATCTGATCTACTGCAATACACGCTGACATTATCTAATCTACTGCTATGCACGCTGTCATAATCTGACCTACTAACATACACGCTGTCATTATCTGATCTAATGCCATACACGCTGTCATTATCTGATCTACTGCCGTGTACGCTGTCATTATCTGATCTACTGCCATGCACGCTCTCATTATCCGATCTACTGCAATGCACGCTGTCATTATCTGATTTAATGCCATGCACGCTGTCATTATCTGATCTATTGCCATACACGCTGTCATTATCTGATCAACTGCCGTGTACGCTGTCATTATCTGATCTACTGCCATACACGCTGTCATTATTCGATCCACTGCCATGCACGCTGTCATTATCCGATCTACATTCCATGCACGCTGTCATTATCCGATCTACTGCCATGCACGCTATCATTATCCGATCTACTGCCATGCACACTGTCATTATCAGATCTACTGCCATGTGCGTAGTCATTATCTGATCTACTGCCAGACACGCTGTCATTATCCGATGTACTGCCAAGCACGCTGTCATAATCCGATCTACTGCCCTGCACGCTGTCATTATCTGATCTACTTACTGCCATGCACGCTCTCATTATCCGATCTACTGCCATGTATGCTGTCATTATCTGATCTACTGCCATGCACGCTGTCATTATCTGATCTACTGCCATGCACGCTGTCATTATCCGATCTACTGCCATGCACGCTGTCATTATCTGATCTACTGCCATGCACGCTCTCATTATCCGATCTACTGCCATGGACGCTGTCATTATCTGATCTACTGCCATGCACGCTATCATTATCTGATCTACTGCCATACACGCTGTCATTATCTGATATACTGCCATGCATGCTGTCATAATCTGACCTACTGACATACACGCTGTCATTATCTGATATACTGCCATACATGCTGTCATTATCTGATCTACTGCCATGTACGCTGTCATTATCTGATCTACTTCCATGCACGCTGTCATGATTCCATCTACTGCCATGCACGATGTCATTATCCGTTCTACTGCCGAGCCTGCTGTCATTATCCGATCTACTGCCATGCACGCTGTTATTATCCGATGTACTGCCATGCACGCTGTTATTATCTGATCTATTGCCATGCACGCTGTTATTATCCGATCTACTGCCATGAACGCTGTCATTATCCGATCTACTGCCATTCACGCTCTCATTATCCGATATACTGCCATGCATACTGTCATTATCCGATCTACTGCCATGCACGTTCTCATTATATGATATACTGCCATGAACGCTGTCATTATCTGATCTACTGCCATGCACGCTGTCAATATCTGATCTACTGCCATGCACGCTGTCATTATCCGATCTACTGCCATGCACGCTGTCATTACCAGATCTACTGCCTTGTACGTTGTCATAATCTAATCTACTGCCATACACGCTGTCATTATCCGATGTACTGCCATGCACGTTCTCATTATCTGATCTACTGCCATGCACACTGTCATTATCAAATCTACTGCCATGGACGCTGTCATTATCTGATCTACTGCCAAGCACGCTGTCATTATCTGATCTACTGCCATGTACGCTCTCATTATCCGGTCTACTGCCATGCATGCTCTCATTATCCGATCTACTGCCATGCACGCTGTCATTATCTGATCTACTGCCATGCACGCTGTCATTATCAGATCTACTGCCATGTACGTAGTCATTATCTGATCTACTGCCATACACGCTGTCATTATCTGATGTACTGCCATGCACGCTGTCATTATCTGATCTGCTGCCATGCAGGCTGTCATAATCCGATCTACTGCCATGGACGCTGTCAGTATCTGATCTACTGCCATGGACGCTCTCATTATTCGGTCTACTGCCATGCACGCTTTCATTATCCGATCTACTGCCATGCACGCTGTCATTATCTGATCTACTGCTATGCACGCTGTCATTATCAGATCTACTGCCATGTACGTAGTCATTATCTGATCTACTGCCATACACGCTGTCATTATCTGATGTACTGCCATGCACGCTGTCATTATCTGATCTGCTGCCATGCACGCTGTCATAATCCGATCTACTGCCATGCACGCTGTCATTATCTGATCTACTGCCATACACGCTGTCATTATCTGATATACTGCCATGCATGCTGTCATAATCTGACCTACTGACATACACGCTGTCATTATCTGATATACTGCCATACATGCTGTCATTATCTGATCTACTGCCATGTACGCTGTCATTATCTGATCTACTGCCATGCACGCTGTCGTGATTCCATCTACTGCCATGCACGATGTCATTATCCGTTCTACTGACGAGCCTGCTGTCATTAGTCGATCTACTGCCATGCACGCTGTTATTATCTGATGTACTGCCATGCACGCTGTTATTATCTGATCTACTGCCATGCACGCTGTTATTATGCGATCTACAGCCATGAACGCTGTCATTATCCGATCTACTGCAATTCACGCTCTCATTATCCGATATACTGCCATGCATACTGTCATTATCCGATCTACTGCCATGCACGCTGTCATTATCTGATCTACTGCCAAGCACGCTGTCATTATCTGATCTACTGCCAAGCACGCTGTCATTATCTGATCTACTGCCATGCACACTGTCATTATCTGATCTACTGCCATGCACGCTCTCATTATCTGATCTACTGCTATGCACGCTTTCATTATATGATCTACTGCCATGCACGCTCTCATTATCAGATATACTGCCATGAACGCTGGTATTAACTGATCTACTGCCATGTGCGCTCTCCTTATCCGATCTACTGCCATACACGCTCTCATTATCCGATCTACTGCCATGCACGCTGTCATTATCTGATCTACTGCCAAGTACGCTGTCATTATCCGGTCTACTGCCATGCACGCTCTCATTATCTGATATACTGCCATGAACGCTGTCATCATCTGATCTACTGCCATGCGCGCTCTCCTTATCCGATCTACTGCCATGCACGCCCTCATTATTATATAAACTGACATGAAAGCTGTCATTATCTGATCTACTGCCATGCACGCTGTCATTATCTGATCTACTGCCAAGCACGCTGTCATTATCTGATCTACTGCCATGCTCACTCTCATTATCCGATCTACTGCCATGGACGCTGTCATTATCTGATTTACTGCCATGCACGCTGTCATTATCTGATCTACTGCCATACACGCTGTCATTATCTGATATACTGCCATGCATGCTGTCATAATCTGATCTACTGACATACACGCTGTCATTATCTGATATACTGCCATACATGCTGTCATTATCTGATCTACTGCCATGTACGCTGTCATTATCTGATCTACTGCCATGCACGCTGTCATGATTCCATCTACTGCCATGCACGATGTCATTATCCGTTCTACTGCCGAGCCTGCTGTCATTATCCGATCTACTGCCATGCACGCTGTTATTATCCGATGTACTGCCATGCACGCTGTTATTATCTGATCTACTGCCATGCACGCTGTTATTATCCGATCTACTGCCATGCACGCTGTCATTATCTGATCTACTGTCAAGCACGCTGTCATTATCTGATCTACTGCCAAGCACGCTGTTATTATCTGATCTACTGCCATGCACGCTGTCATCATCTGATCTACTGCCATGTACGCTCTCATTATCTGATCTACTGCTATGCACGCTTTCATTATATGATCTACTGCCATGCACGCTCTCATTATCTGATATACTGCCATGAACGCTGGCATTATCTTATCTACTGCCATGTGCGTTCTCCTTATCCGATCTACTGCCATACACGCTCTCATTATCCGATCTACTGCCATGCACGCTGTCATTATCTGATCTACTGCCAAGCACGCTCTCATTATCCGGTCTACTGCCATGCACGCTCTCATTATCTGATATACTGCCATGAACGCTGTCATTATCTGATCTACTGCCATGCGCGCTCTCCTTATCCGATCTACTGCCATGCACGCCCTCATTATCTGATATACTGCCATGAAAGCTGTCATTATCTGATCTACTGCCATGCACGCTCTCATTATCCGACCTACTGCCATGCACGCTGTCATTATCTGATCTACTGCCAAGCACGCACTCATTATCCGGTCTACTGCCATGCACGCTCTCATTATCCGATCTACTGCCATGCAGGCTGTCATTATCAGATCTACTGCCATGTGCGTAGTCATTATCTGATCTACTGCCAGACACGCTGTCATTATCCGATGTACTGCCAAGCACGCTGTCATAATCCGATCTACTGCCATGCACGCTGTCATTATCTAATCTACTTACTACCATGCATGCTCTCATTATCCGATCTACTGCCATGTACGCTGTCATTATCTGATCTACTGCCATGCACGCTGTCATTATCTGATCTACTGCAATACACGCTGACATTATCTAATCTACTGCTATGCACGCTGTCATAATCTGACCTACTAACATACACGCTGTCATTATCTGATCTAATGCCATACACGCTGTCATTATCTGATCTACTGCCGTGTACGCTGTCATTATCTGATCTACTGCCATGCACGCTCTCATTATCCGATCTACTGCAATGCACGCTGTCATTATCTGATTTAATGCCATGCACGCTGTCATTATCTGATCTATTGCCATACACGCTGTCATTATCTGATCAACTGCCGTGTACGCTGTCATTATCTGATCTACTGCCATACACGCTGTCATTATTCGATCCACTGCCATGCACGCTGTCATTATCCGATCTACATTCCATGCACGCTGTCATTATCCGATCTACTGCCATGCACGCTATCATTATCCGATCTACTGCCATGCACACTGTCATTATCAGATCTACTGCCATGTGCGTAGTCATTATCTGATCTACTGCCAGACACGCTGTCATTATCCGATGTACTGCCAAGCACGCTGTCATAATCCGATCTACTGCCCTGCACGCTGTCATTATCTGATCTACTTACTGCCATGCACGCTCTCATTATCCGATCTACTGCCATGTATGCTGTCATTATCTGATCTACTGCCATGCACGCTGTCATTATCTGATCTACTGCCATGCACGCTGTCATTATCCGATCTACTGCCATGCACGCTGTCATTATCTGATCTACTGCCATGCACGCTCTCATTATCCGATCTACTGCCATGGACGCTGTCATTATCTGATCTACTGCCATGCACGCTATCATTATCTGATCTACTGCCATACACGCTGTCATTATCTGATATACTGCCATGCATGCTGTCATAATCTGACCTACTGACATACACGCTGTCATTATCTGATATACTGCCATACATGCTGTCATTATCTGATCTACTGCCATGTACGCTGTCATTATCTGATCTACTTCCATGCACGCTGTCATGATTCCATCTACTGCCATGCACGATGTCATTATCCGTTCTACTGCCGAGCCTGCTGTCATTATCCGATCTACTGCCATGCACGCTGTTATTATCCGATGTACTGCCATGCACGCTGTTATTATCTGATCTATTGCCATGCACGCTGTTATTATCCGATCTACTGCCATGAACGCTGTCATTATCCGATCTACTGCCATTCACGCTCTCATTATCCGATATACTGCCATGCATACTGTCATTATCCGATCTACTGCCATGCACGTTCTCATTATCTGATATACTGCCATGAACGCTGTCATTATCTGATCTACTGCCATGCACGCTGTCAATATCTGATCTACTGCCATGCACGCTGTCATTATCCGATCTACTGCCATGCACGCTGTCATTACCAGATCTACTGCCTTGTACGTTGTCATAATCTAATCTACTGCCATACACGCTGTCATTATCCGATGTACTGCCATGCACGTTCTCATTATCTGATCTACTGCCATGCACACTGTCATTATCAAATCTACTGCCATGGACGCTGTCATTATCTGATCTACTGCCAAGCACGCTGTCATTATCTGATCTACTGACATGTACGCTCTCATTATCCGGTCTACTGCCATGCATGCTCTCATTATCCGATCTACTGCCATGCACGCTGTCATTATCTGATCTACTGCCATGCACGCTGTCATTATCAGATCTACTGCCATGTACGTAGTCATTATCTGATCTACTGCCATACACGCTGTCATTATCTGATGTACTGCCATGCACGCTGTCATTATCTGATCTGCTGCCATGCACGCTGTCATAATCCGATCTACTGCCATGCACGCTGTCATTATCTGATCTACTGCCATACACGCTGTCATTATCTGATATACTGCCATGCATGCTGTCATAATCTGACCTACTGACATACACGCTGTCATTATCTGATATACTGCCATACATGCTGTCATTATCTGATCTACTGCCATGTACGCTGTCATTATCTGATCTACTGCCATGCACGCTGTCGTGATTCCATCTACTGCCATGCACGCTCTCATTATCCGTTCTACTGACGAGCCTGCTGTCATTAGTCGATCTACTGCCATGCACGCTGTTATTATCTGATGTACTGCCATGCACGCTGTTATTATCTGATCTACTGCCATGCACGCTGTTATTATGCGATCTACTGCCATGAACGCTGTCATTATCCGATCTACTGCAATTCACGCTCTCATTATCCGATATACTGCCATGCATACTGTCATTATCCGATCTACTGCCATGCACGCTGTCATTATCTGATCTACTGCCAAGCACGCTGTCATTATCTTATCTACTACCAAGCACGCTGTCATTATCTGATCTACTGCCATGCACGCTGTCATTATCTGATCTACTGCCATGCACGCTCTCATTATCTGATCTACTGCTATGCACGCTTTCATTATATGATCTACTGCCATGCACGCTCTCAGTATCAGATATACTGCCATGAACGCTGGCATTATCTGATCTACTGCCATGCGCGCTCTCCTTATCCGATCTACTGCCATACACGCTCTCATTATCCGATCTATTGCCATGCACGCTGTCATTATCTGATCTACTGCCAAGCACGTTGTCATTATCCGGTCTACTACCATGTACGCTCTCATTATCTGATATACTGCCATGAACGCTGTCATTATCTGATCTACTGCCATGCGCGCTCTCCTTATCCGATCTACTGCCATGCACGCCCTCATTATCTTATAAACTGCCATGAAAGCTGTCATTATCTGATCTACTGCCATGCACGCTGTCATTATCTGATCTACTGCCAAGCACGCTGTCATTATCTGATCTACTGCCATGCACGCTCTCATTATCCGATCTACTGCCATGGACGCTGTCATTATCTGATCTACTGCCATGCACGCTGTCATTATCTGATCTACTGCCATACACGCTGTCATTATCTGATATACTGCCATGCATGCTGTCATAATCTGACCTACTGACATACACGCTGTCATTATCTGATATACTGCCATAGATGCTGTCATTATCTGATCTACTGCCATGTACGCTGTCATTATCTGATCTACTGCCATGCACGCTGTCATGATTCCATCTACTGCCATGCACGATGTCATTATCCGTTCTACTGCCGAGCCTGCTGTCATTATCCGATCTACTGCCATGCACGCTGTTATTATCCGATGTACTGCCATGCACGCTGTTATTATCTGATCTACTGCTATGCACGCTTTCATTATATGATCTACTGCCATGCACGCTCTCATTATCTGATATACTGCCATGAACGCTGGCATTATCTTATCTACTGCCATGTGCGTTCTCCTTATCCGATCTACTGCCATACACGCTCTCATTATCCGATCTACTGCCATGCACGCTGTCATTATCTGATCTACTGCCAAGCACGCTCTCATTATCCGGTCTACTGCCATGCACGCTCTCATTATCTGATATACTGCCATGAACGCTGTCATTATCTGATCTACTGCCATGCGCGCTCTCCTTATCCGATCTACTGCCATGCACGCCCTCATTATCTGATATACTGCCATGAAAGCTGTCATTATCTGATCTACTGCCATGCCTGCTCTCCTTATCAGATCTACTGCCATGCACGCTCTCATTATCCGACCTACTGCCATGCACGCTGTCATTATCTGATCTACTGCCAAGCACGCACTCATTATCCGGTCTACTGCCATGCACGCTCTCATTATCCGATCTACTGCCATGCAGGCTGTCATTATCAGATCTACTGCCATGTGCGTAGTCATTATCCGTTCTACTGCCGAGCTTGCTGTCATTATCCGATCTACTGCCATGCACGCTGTTATTATCCGATGTACTGCCATGCACGCTGTTATTATCTGATCTACTGCTATGCACGCTTTCATTATATGATCTACTGCCATGCACGCTCTCATTATCTGATATACTGCCATGAACGCTGGCATTATCTTATCTACTGCCATGTGCGTTCTCCTTATCCGATCTACTGCCATACACGCTCTCATTATCCGATCTACTGCCATGCACGCTGTCATTATCTGATCTACTGCCAAGCACGCTCTCATTATCCGGTCTACTGCCATGCACGCTCTCATTATCTGATATACTGCCATGAACGCTGTCATTATCTGATCTACTGCCATGCGCGCTCTCCTTATCCGATCTACTGCCATGCACGCCCTCATTATCTGATATACTGCCATGAAAGCTGTCATTATCTGATCTACTGCCATGCCCGCTCTCCTTATCAGATCTACTGCCATGCACGCTCTCATTATCCGACCTACTGCCATGCACGCTGTCATTATCTGATCTACTGCCAAGCACGCACTCATTATCCGGTCTACTGCCATGCACGCTCTCATTATCCGATCTACTGCCATGCAGGCTGTCATTATCAGATCTACTGCCATGTGCGTAGTCATTATCTGATCTATTGCCAGACACGCTGTCATTATCCGATGTACTGCCAAGCACGCTGTCATAATCCGATCTACTGCCATGCACGCTGTCATTATCTAATCTACTTACTACCATGCATGCTCTCATTATCCGATCTACTGCCATGTACGCTGTCATTATCTAATCTACTGCCATGCACGCTGTCATTATCTGATCTACTGCAATACACGCTGACATTATCTAATCTACTGCTATGCACGCTGTCATAATCTGACCTACTAACATACACGCTGTCATTATCTGATCTAATGCCATACACGCTGTCATTATCTGATCTACTGCCGTGTACGCTGTCATTATCTGATCTACTGCCATGCACGCTCTCATTATCCGATCTACTGCAATGCACGCTGTCATTATCTGATTTAATGCCATGCACGCTGTCATTATCTGATCTATTGCCATACACGCTGTCATTATCTGATCAACTGCCGTGTACGCTGTCATTATCTGATCTACTGCCATACACGCTGTCATTATTCGATCCACTGCCATGCACGCTGTCATTATCCGATCTACATTCCATGCACGCTGTCATTATCCGATCTACTGCCATGCACGCTATCATTATCCGATCTACTGCCATGCACACTGTCATTATCAGATCTACTGCCATGTGCGTAGTCATTATCTGATCTACTGCCAGACACGCTGTCATTATCCGATGTACTGCCAAGCACGCTGTCATAATCCGATCTACTGCCCTGCACGCTGTCATTATCTGATCTACTTACTGCCACGCACGCTCTCATTATCCGATCTACTGCCATGTATGCTGTCATTATCTGATCTACTGCCATGCACGCTGTCATTATCTGATCTACTGCCATGCACGCTGTCATTATCCGATCTACTACCATGCACGCTGTCATTATCTGATCTACTGCCATGCACGCTCTCATTATCCGATCTACTGCCATGGACGCTGTCATTATCTGATCTACTGCCATGCACGCTATCATTATCTGATCTACTGCCATACACGCTGTCATTATCTGATATACTGCCATGCATGCTGTCATAATCTGACCTACTGACATACACGCTGTCATTATCTGATATACTGCCATACATGCTGTCATTATCTGATCTACTGCCATGTACGCTGTCATTATCTGATCTACTGCCATGCACGCTGTCATGATTCCATCTACTGCCATGCACGATGTCATTATCCGTTCTACTGCCGAGCCTGCTGTCATTATCCGATCTACTGCCATGCACGCTGTTATTATCCGATGTACTGCCATGCACGCTGTTATTATCTGATCTATTGCCATGCACGCTGTTATTATCCGATCTACTGCCATTCACGCTCTCATTATCCGATATACTGCCATGCATACTGTCATTATCCGATCTACTGCCATGCATGCTGTCATTATCTGATCTACTGCCAAGCACGCTGTCATTATCTGATCTACTGCTAAGCACGCTGTCATTATCTGATCTACTGCCATGCACGCTGTCATTATCTGATCTACTGCCATGCACGCTCTCATTATCTGATCTACTGCTATGCACGCTTTCATTATATGATCTACTGCCATGCACGCTCTCATTATCAGATATACTGCCATGAACGCTGGCATTATCTGATCTACTGCCATGCGCGCTCTCCTTATCCGATCTACTGCCATACACGCTCTCATTATCCGATCTATTGCCATGCACGCTGTCATTATCTGATCTACTGCCAAGCACGTTGTCATTATCCGGTCTACTGCCATGTACGCTCTCATTATCTGATATACTGCCATGAACGCTGTCATTATCTGATCTACTGCCATGCGCGCTCTCCTTATCCGATCTACTGCCATGCACGCCCTCATTATCTTATAAACTGCCATGAAAGCTGTCATTATCTGATCTACTGCCATGCACGCTGTCATTATCTGATCTACTGCCAAGCACGCTGTCATTATCTGATCTACTGCCATGCACGCTCTCATTATCCGATCTACTGCCATGGACGCTGTCATTATCTGATCTACTGCCATGCACGCTGTCATTATCTGATCTACTGCCATACACGCAGTCATTATCTGATATACTGCCATGCATGCTGTCATAATCTGACCTACTGACATACACGCTGTCATTATCTGATATACTGCCATAGATGCTGTCATTATCTGATCTACTGCCATGTACGCTGTCATTATCTGATCTACTGCCATGCACGCTGTCATGATTCCATCTACTGCCATGCACGATGTCATTATCCGTTCTACTGCCGAGCCTGCTGTCATTATCCGATCTACTGCCATGCACGCTGTTATTATCCGATGTACTGCCATGCACGCTGTTATTATCTGATCTACTGCCATGCACGCTGTTATTATCCGATCTACTGCCATGCACGCTGTCATTATCTGATCTACTGTCAAGCACGCTGTCATTATCTGATCTACTGCCAAGCACGCTGTCATTATCTGATCTACTGCCATGCACGCTGTCATTATCTGATCTACTGCCATGCACGCTCTCATTATCTGATCTACTGCTATGCACGATTTCATTATATGATCTACTGCCATGCACGCTCTCATTATCTGATATACTGCCATGAACGCTGGCATTATCTGATCTACTGCCATGCGCGTTCTCCTTATCCGATCTACTGCCATACACGCTCTCATTATCCGATCTACTACCATGCACGCTGTCATTATCTGATCTACTGCCAAGCACGCTCTCATTATCCGGTCTACTGCCATGCACACACTCATTATCTGATATACTGCCATGAACGCTGTCATTATCTGATCTACTGCCATGCGCACTCTCCTTATCCGATCTACTGCCATGCACGCCCTCATTATCTGATATACTGCCATGAAAGCTGTCATTATCTGATCTACTGCCATGCCCGCTCTCCTTATCAGATCTACTGCCATGCACGCTCTCATTATCCGACCTACTGCCATGCACGCTGTCATTATCTGATCTACTGCCAAGCACGCACTCATTATCCGGTCTACTGCCATGCACGCTCTCATTATCCGATCTACTGCCATGCAGGCTGTCATTATCAGATCTACTGCCATGTGCGTAGTCATTATCTGATCTACTGCCAGACACGCTGTCATTATCTGATATACTGCCATACACGCGCTCATTATCTGATCTACTGCCATGTACGCTGTCATTATCTGATCTACTGCCATGCACGCTGTCATGATTCGATCTACTGCCATGCACGATGTCATTATCTATTCTACTGCCGAGCCCACTGTCATTATCCGATCTACTGCCATGCACGCTGTTATTATCCGATGTACTGCCAAGCACGCACTCATTATCCGGTCTACTGCCATGCACGCTCTCATTATCCGATCTACTGCCATGCACACTGTCATTATCAGATCTACTGCCATGTGCGTAGTCATTATCTGATCTACTGCCAGACACGCTGTCATTATCCGATGTACTGCCATGCACGCTGTCATAATCCGATCTACTGCCCTGCACGCTGTCATTATCTGATCTACTTACTGCCATGCACGCTCTCATTATCCGATCTACTGCCATGTATGCTGTCATTATCTGATCTACTGCCATGCACGCTGTCATTATCCGATGTACTGCCAAGCACGCTGTCATAATCCGATCTACTTACTGCCATGCACGCTGTCATTATCTGATCTACTTACTGCCATGCACGCTCTCATTATCCGATCTACTGCCATGGACGCTGTCATTATCTGATCTACTGCCATGCAAGCTGTCATTATCCGATCTACTGCCATACACGCTGTCATTATCTGATATAATGCCATGCATGCTGTCATAATCTGACCTACTGACATACACGCTGTCATTATCTGATATACTGCCATACATGCTGTCATTATCTGATCTACTGCCATGTACGCTGTCATTATCTGATCTACTGCCATGCACGCTGTCATGATTCCATCTACTGCCATGCACGATGTCATTATCCGTTCTACTGCCGAGCCTGCTGTCATTATCCGATCTACTGCCATGCACGCTGTTATTATCCGATGTACTGCCATGCACGCTGTTATTGTCTGATCTACTGCCATGCACGCTGTTATTATCCGATCTACTGCCATGAACGCTGTCATTATCCGATCTACTGCCATTCACGCTCTCATTATCCGATATACTGCCATGCATGCTGTCATTATCCGATCTACAGCCATGCACGCTGTCATTATCTGATCTACTGCCAAGCACGCTGTCATTATCTGATCTACTGCCAAGCACGCTGTCATTATCTGATCTACTGCCATGCATGCTGTCATTATCTGATCTACTGCCATGCACGCTCTCATTATCTGATCTACTGCTATGCACGCTTTCATTATATGATCTACTGCCATGCACGCTCTCATTATCTGATATACTGCCATGAACGCTGGCATTATCTGATCTACTGCCATGCGCGCTCTCCTTATCAGATCTACTGCCATGCACGCTCTCATTATCCGATCTACTGCCATGCACGCTGTCATTATCTGATCTACTGCCAAGCACGCACTCATTATCCGGTCTACTGCCATGCACGCTCTCATTATCCGATCTACTGCCATGAATGCTGTCATTATCTGATCTACTGCCATGCATGCTGTCATTATCTGATCTACTGCTATGCACGCTTTCATTATATGATCTACTGCCATGCACGCTCTCATTATCTGATATACTGCCATGAACGCTGGCATTATCTTATCTACTGCCATGTGCGTTCTCCTTATCCGATCTACTGCCATACACGCTCTCATTATCCGATCTACTGCCATGCACGCTGTCATTATCTGATCTACTGCCAAGCACGCTCTCATTATCCGGTCTACTGCCATGCACGCTCTCATTATCTGATATACTGCCATGAACGCTGTCATTATCTGATCTACTGCCATGCGCGCTCTCCTTATCCGATCTACTGCCATGCACGCCCTCATTATCTGATATACTGCCATGAAAGCTGTCATTATCTGATCTACTGCCATGCCCGCTCTCCTTATCAGATCTACTGCCATGCACGCTCTCATTATCCGACCTACTGCCATGCACGCTGTCATTATCTGATCTACTGCCAAGCACGCACTCATTATCCGGTCTACTGCCATGCACGCTCTCATTATCCGATCTACTGCCATGCAGGCTGTCATTATCAGATCTACTGCCATGTGCGTAGTCATTATCTGATCTATTGCCAGACACGCTGTCATTATCCGATGTACTGCCAAGCACGCTGTCATAATCCGATCTACTGCCATGCACGCTGTCATTATCTAATCTACTTACTACCATGCATGCTCTCATTATCCGATCTACTGCCATGTACGCTGTCATTATCTAATCTACTGCCATGCACGCTGTCATTATCTGATCTACTGCAATACACGCTGACATTATCTAATCTACTGCTATGCACGCTGTCATAATCTGACCTACTAACATACACGCTGTCATTATCTGATCTAATGCCATACACGCTGTCATTATCTGATCTACTGCCGTGTACGCTGTCATTATCTGATCTACTGCCATGCACGCTCTCATTATCCGATCTACTGCAATGCACGCTGTCATTATCTGATTTAATGCCATGCACGCTGTCATTATCTGATCTATTGCCATACACGCTGTCATTATCTGATCAACTGCCGTGTACGCTGTCATTATCTGATCTACTGCCATACATGCTGTCATTATTCGATCCACTGCCATGCACGCTGTCATTATCCGATCTACATTCCATGCACGCTGTCATTATCCGATCTACTGCCATGCACGCTATCATTATCCGATCTACTGCCATGCACACTGTCATTATCAGATCTACTGCCATGTGCGTAGTCATTATCTGATCTACTGCCAGACACGCTGTCATTATCCGATGTACTGCCAAGCACGCTGTCATAATCCGATCTACTGCCCTGCACGCTGTCATTATCTGATCTACTTACTGCCACGCACGCTCTCATTATCCGATCTACTGCCATGTATGCTGTCATTATCTGATCTACTGCCATGCACGCTGTCATTATCTGATCTACTGCCATGCACGCTGTCATTATCCGATCTACTACCATGCACGCTGTCATTATCTGATCTACTGCCATGCACGCTCTCATTATCCGATCTACTGCCATGGACGCTGTCATTATCTGATCTACTGCCATGCACGCTATCATTATCTGATCTACTGCCATACACGCTGTCATTATCTGATATACTGCCATGCATGCTGTCATAATCTGACCTACTGACATACACGCTGTCATTATCTGATATACTGCCATACATGCTGTCATTATCTGATCTACTGCCATGTACGCTGTCATTATCTGATCTACTGCCATGCACGCTGTCATGATTCCATCTACTGCCATGCACGATGTCATTATCCGTTCTACTGCCGAGCCTGCTGTCATTATCCGATCTACTGCCATGCACGCTGTTATTATCCGATGTACTGCCATGCACGCTGTTATTATCTGATCTATTGCCATGCACGCTGTTATTATCCGATCTACTGCCATTCACGCTCTCATTATCCGATATACTGCCATGCATACTGTCATTATCCGATCTACTGCCATGCATGCTGTCATTATCTGATCTACTGCCAAGCACGCTGTCATTATCTGATCTACTGCCAAGCACGCTGTCATTATCTGATCTACTGCCATGCACGCTGTCATTATCTGATCTACTGCCATGCACGCTCTCATTATCTGATCTACTGCTATGCACGCTTTCATTATATGATCTACTGCCATGCACGCTCTCATTATCAGATATACTGCCATGAACGCTGGCATTATCTGATCTACTGCCATGCGCGCTCTCCTTATCCGATCTACTGCCATACACGCTCTCATTATCCGATCTATTGCCATGCACGCTGTCATTATCTGATCTACTGCCAAGCACGTTGTCATTATCCGGTCTACTGCCATGTACGCTCTCATTATCTGATATACTGCCATGAACGCTGTCATTATCTGATCTACTGCCATGCGCGCTCTCCTTATCCGATCTACTGCCATGCACGCCCTCATTATCTTATAAACTGCCATGAAAGCTGTCATTATCTGATCTACTGCCATGCACGCTGTCATTATCTGATCTACTGCCAAGCACGCTGTCATTATCTGATCTACTGCCATGCACGCTCTCATTATCCGATCTACTGCCATGGACGCTGTCATTATCTGATCTACTGCCATGCACGCTGTCATTATCTGATCTACTGCCATACACGCAGTCATTATCTGATATACTGCCATGCATGCTCTCATTATCCGATCTACTGCCATGGACGCTGTCATTATCTGATCTACTGCCATGTACGCTGTCATTATCTGATCTACTGCCATGCACGCTGTCATGATTCCATCTACTGCCATGCACGATGTCATTATCCGTTCTACTGCCGAGCCTGCTGTCATTATCCGATCTACTGCCATGCACGCTGTTATTATCCGATGTACTGCCATGCACGCTGTTATTATCTGATCTACTGCCATGCACGCTGTTATTATCCGATCTACTGCCATGCACGCTGTCATTATCTGATCTACTGTCAAGCACGCTGTCATTATCTGATCTACTGCCAAGCACGCTGTCATTATCTGATCTACTGCCATGCACGCTGTCATTATCTGATCTACTGCCATGCACGCTCTCATTATCTGATCTACTGCTATGCACGATTTCATTATATGATCTACTGCCATGCACGCTCTCATTATCTGATATACTGCCATGAACGCTGGCATTATCTGATCTACTGCCATGCGCGTTCTCCTTATCCGATCTACTGCCATACACGCTCTCATTATCCGATCTACTGCCATGCACGCTGTCATTATCTGATCTACTGCCAAGCACGCTCTCATTATCCGGTCTACTGCCATGCACACACTCATTATCTGATATACTGCCATGAACGCTGTCATTATCTGATCTACTGCCATGCGCACTCTCCTTATCCGATCTACTGCCATGCACGCCCTCATTATCTGATATACTGCCATGAAAGCTGTCATTATCTGATCTACTGCCATGCCCGCTCTCCTTATCAGATCTACTGCCATGCACGCTCTCATTATCCGACCTACTGCCATGCACGCTGTCATTATCTGATCTACTGCCAAGCACGCACTCATTATCCGGTCTACTGCCATGCACGCTCTCATTATCCGATCTACTGCCATGCAGGCTGTCATTATCAGATCTACTGCCATGTGCGTAGTCATTATCTGATCTACTGCCAGACACGCTGTCATTATCTGATATACTGCCATACACGCGCTCATTATCTGATCTACTGCCATGTACGCTGTCATTATCTGATCTACTGCCATGCACGCTGTCATGATTCGATCTACTGCCATGCACGATGTCATTATCTATTCTACTGCCGAGCCCACTGTCATTATCCGATCTACTGCCATGCACGCTGTTATTATCCGATGTACTGCCAAGCACGCACTCATTATCCGGTCTACTGCCATGCACGCTCTCATTATCCGATCTACTGCCATGCACACTGTCATTATCAGATCTACTGCCATGTGCGTAGTCATTATCTGATCTACTGCCAGACACGCTGTCATTATCCGATGTACTGCCATGCACGCTGTCATAATCCGATCTACTGCCCTGCACGCTGTCATTATCTGATCTACTTACTGCCATGCACGCTCTCATTATCCGATCTACTGCCATGTATGCTGTCATTATCTGATCTACTGCCATGCACGCTGTCATTATCCGATGTACTGCCAAGCACGCTGTCATAATCCGATCTACTTACTGCCATGCACGCTGTCATTATCTGATCTACTTACTGCCATGCACGCTCTCATTATCCCATCTACTGCCATGGACGCTGTCATTATCTGATCTACTGCCATGCAAGCTGTCATTATCCGATCTACTGCCATACACGCTGTCATTATCTGATATAATGCCATGCATGCTGTCATAATCTGACCTACTGACATACACGCTGTCATTATCTGATATACTGCCATACATGCTGTCATTATCTGATCTACTGCCATGTACGCTGTCATTATCTGATCTACTGCCATGCACGCTGTCATGATTCCATCTACTGCCATGCACGATGTCATTATCCGTTCTACTGCCGAGCCTGCTGTCATTATCCGATCTACTGCCATGCACGCTGTTATTATCCGATGTACTGCCATGCACGCTGTTATTGTCTGATCTACTGCCATGCACGCTGTTATTATCCGATCTACTGCCATGAACGCTGTCATTATCCGATCTACTGCCATTCACGCTCTCATTATCCGATATACTGCCATGCATGCTGTCATTATCCGATCTACAGCCATGCACGCTGTCATTATCTGATCTACTGCCAAGCACGCTGTCATTATCTGATCTACTGCCAAGCACGCTGTCATTATCTGATCTACTGCCATGCATGCTGTCATTATCTGATCTACTGCCATGCACGCTCTCATTATCTGATCTACTGCTATGCACGCTTTCATTATATGATCTACTGCCATGCACGCTCTCATTATCTGATATACTGCCATGAACGCTGGCATTATCTGATCTACTGCCATGCGCGCTCTCCTTATCAGATCTACTGCCATGCACGCTCTCATTATCCGATCTACTGCCATGCACGCTGTCATTATCTGATCTACTGCCAAGCACGCACTCATTATCCGGTCTACTGCCATGCACGCTCTCATTATCCGATCTACTGCCATGAATGCTGTCATTATCAGATCTACTGCCATGTGCGTAGTCATTATCTGATCTACTGCCAGACACGCTGTCATTATCCGATGTACTGCCAAGCACGCTGTCATAATCCGATCTACTTACTGCCATGCACGCTGTCATTATCTGATCTACTTACTGCCATGCTCGCTCTCATTATCCGATCTACTGCCATGTACGCTGTCATTATCTGATCTACTGCCATGCACGCTGTCATTATCTGATCTACTGCCATGCACGCACTCATTATCCGATCTACTGCCATGCACGCTGTCATTATCTGATCTACTTACTGCCATGCACGCTCTCATTATCCGATCTACTGCCATGCACGCTGCCATTATCAGATCTACTGCCATGTGCGTAGTCATTATCTGATCTACTGCCAGACACGCTGTCATTATCCGATGTACTGCCAAGCACGCTGTCATTATCCGATCTACTGCCATGCACGCTGTCATTATCTGATCTACTGCCATGTACGCTGTCATTATCTGATCTACTGCCATGCACGGTGTCATTATCTGATCTACTGCCATGCAAGCTGTCATTATCCGATCTACTGCCATACACGCTGTCATTATCTGATATAATGCCATGCATGCTGTCATAATCTGACCTACTGACATACACGCTGTCATTATCTGATATACTGCCATACATGCTGTCATTATCTGATCTACTGCCATGTACGCTGTCGTTATCTGATCTACTGCCATGCACGCTGTCATGATTCCATCTACTGCCATGCACGATGTCATTATCCGTTCTACTGCCGAGCCTGCTGTCATTATCCGATCTACTGCCATGCACGCTGTTATTATCCGATGTACTGCCATGCACGCTGTTATTGTCTGATCTACTGCCATGCACGCTGTTATTATCCGATCTACTGCCATGAACGCTGTCATTATCCGATCTACTGCCATTCACGCTCTCATTATCCGATATACTGCCATGCATGCTGTCATTATCCGATCTACAGCCATGCACGCTGTCATTATCTGATCTACTGCCAAGCACGCTGTCATTATCTGATCTACTGCCAAGCACGCTGTCATTATCTGATCTACTGCCATGCATGCTGTCATTATCTGATCTACTGCCATGCACGCTCTCATTATCTGATCTACTGCCATGCACGCTTTCATTATATGATCTACTGCCATGCACGATGTCATTATCCGTTCTACTGCCGAGCCTGCTGTCATTATCCGATCTACTGCCATGCACGCTGTTATTATCCGATCTACTGTCATGCACGCTGTCATTATCTGATTTACTGCCATGCACTCTCTCATTATCCGATCTACTGCCATGCACGCTGTCATTATCTGATCTACTGCCATGCACGGTGTCATTATCTGATCTACTGCCATGCAAGCTGTCATTATCCGATCTACTGCCATACACGCTGTCATTATCTGATATAATGCCATGCATGCTGTCATAATCTGACCTACTGACATACACGCTGTCATTATCTGATATACTGCCATACATGCTGTCATTATCTGATCTACTGCCATGTACGCTGTCATTATCTGATCTACTGCCATGCACGCTGTCATGATTCCATCTACTGCCATGCACGATGTCATTATCCGTTCTACTGCCGAGCCTGCTGTCATTATCCGATCTACTGCCATGCACGCTGTTATTATCCGATGTACTGCCATGCACACTGTTATTGTCTGATCTACTGCCATGCACGCTGTTATTATCCGATCTACTGCCATTCACGCTCTCATTATCCGATATACTGCCATGCACGCTTTCATTATATGATCTACTGCCATGCACGCTCTCATTATCTGATATACTGCCATGAACGCTGGCATTATCTGATCTACTGCCATGCGCGCTCTCCTTATCAGATCTACTGCCATGCACGCTCTCATTATCCGATCTACTGCCATGCACGCTGTCATTATCTGATCTACTGCCAAGCACGCACTCATTATCCGGTCTACTGCCATGCACGCTCTCATTATCCGATCTACTGCCATGTACGCTGTCATTATCTGATCTACTGCCATGCACGCTGTCATTATCTGATCTACTGCCATGCACGCACTCATTATCCGATCTACTGCCATGCACGCTGTCATTATCTGATCTACTTACTGCCATGCACGCTCTCATTATCCGATCTACTGCCATGCACGCTGCCATTATCAGATCTACTGCCATGTGCGTAGTCATTATCTGATCTACTGCCAGACACGCTGTCATTATCCGATGTACTGCCAAGCACGCTGTCATTATCCGATCTACTGCCATGCACGCTGTCATTATCTGATCTACTGCCATGTACGCTGTCATTATCTGATCTACTGCCATGCACGGTGTCATTATCTGATCTACTGCCATGCAAGCTGTCATTATCCGATCTACTGCCATACACGCTGTCATTATCTGATATAATGCCATGCATGCTGTCATAATCTGACCTACTGACATACACGCTGTCATTATCTGATATACTGCCATACATGCTGTCATTATCTGATCTACTGCCATGTACGCTGTCGTTATCTGATCTACTGCCATGCACGCTGTCATGATTCCATCTACTGCCATGCACGATGTCATTATCCGTTCTACTGCCGAGCCTGCTGTCATTATCCGATCTACTGCCATGCACGCTGTTATTATCCGATGTACTGCCATGCACGCTGTTATTGTCTGATCTACTGCCATGCACGCTGTTATTATCCGATCTACTGCCATGAACGCTGTCATTATCCGATCTACTGCCATTCACGCTCTCATTATCCGATATACTGCCATGCATGCTGTCATTATCCGATCTACAGCCATGCACGCTGTCATTATCTGATCTACTGCCAAGCACGCTGTCATTATCTGATCTACTGCCAAGCACGCTGTCATTATCTGATCTACTGCCATGCATGCTGTCATTATCTGATCTACTGCCATGCACGCTCTCATTATCTGATCTACTGCCATGCACGCTTTCATTATATGATCTACTGCCATGCACGATGTCATTATCCGTTCTACTGCCGAGCCTGCTGTCATTATCCGATCTACTGCCATGCACGCTGTTATTATCCGATCTACTGTCATGCACGCTGTCATTATCTGATTTACTGCCATGCACTCTCTCATTATCCGATCTACTGCCATGCACGCTGTCATTATCTGATCTACTGCCATGCACGGTGTCATTATCTGATCTACTGCCATGCAAGCTGTCATTATCCGATCTACTGCCATACACGCTGTCATTATCTGATATAATGCCATGCATGCTGTCATAATCTGACCTACTGACATACACGCTGTCATTATCTGATATACTGCCATACATGCTGTCATTATCTGATCTACTGCCATGTACGCTGTCATTATCTGATCTACTGCCATGCACGCTGTCATGATTCCATCTACTGCCATGCACGATGTCATTATCCGTTCTACTGCCGAGCCTGCTGTCATTATCCGATCTACTGCCATGCACGCTGTTATTATCCGATGTACTGCCATGCACACTGTTATTGTCTGATCTACTGCCATGCACGCTGTTATTATCCGATCTACTGCCATTCACGCTCTCATTATCCGATATACTGCCATGCACGCTTTCATTATATGATCTACTGCCATGCACGCTCTCATTATCTGATATACTGCCATGAACGCTGGCATTATCTGATCTACTGCCATGCGCGCTCTCCTTATCAGATCTACTGCCATGCACGCTCTCATTATCCGATCTACTGCCATGCACGCTGTCATTATCTGATCTACTGCCAAGCACGCACTCATTATCCGGTCTACTGCCATGCACGCTCTCATTATCCGATCTACTGCCATGAATGCTGTCATTATCAGATCTACTGCCATGTGCGTAGTCATTATCTGATCTACTGCCAGACACGCTGTCATTATCCGATGTACTGCCAAGCACGCTGTCATAATCCGATCTACTTACTGCCATGCACGCTGTCATTATCTGATCTACTTACTGCCATGCACGCTCTCATTATCCGATCTACTGCCATGTACGCTGTCATTATCTGATCTACTGCCATGCACGCTGTCATTATCTGATCTACTGCCATGCACGCACTCATTATCCGATCTACTGCCATGCACGCTGTCATTATCTGATCTACTTACTGCCATGCACGCTCTCATTATCCGATCTACTGCCATGCACGCTGCCATTATCAGATCTACTGCCATGTGCGTAGTCATTATCTGATCTACTGCCAGACACGCTGTCATTATCCGATGTACTGCCAAGCACGCTGTCATAATCCGATCTACTGCCATGCACGCTGTCATTATCTGATCTACTGCCATGTACGCTGTCATTATCTGATCTACTGCCATGCACGGTGTCATTATCTGATCTACTGCCATGCAAGCTGTCATTATCCGATCTACTGCCATACACGCTGTCATTATCTGATATAATGCCATGCATGCTGTCATAATCTGACCTACTGACATACACGCTGTCATTATCTGATATACTGCCATACATGCTGTCATTATCTGATCTACTGCCATGTACGCTGTCATTATCTGATCTACTGCCATGCACGCTGTCATGATTCCATCTACTGCCATGCACGATGTCATTATCCGTTCTACTGCCGAGCCTGCTGTCATTATCCGATCTACTGCCATGCACGCTGTTATTATCCGATCTACTGTCATGCACGCTGTCATTATCTGATTTACTGCCATGCACTCTCTCATTATCCGATCTACTGCCATGCACGCTGTCATTATCTGATCTACTGCCATGCACGGTGTCATTATCTGATCTACTGCCATGCAAGCTGTCATTATCCGATCTACTGCCATACACGCTGTCATTATCTGATATAATGCCATGCATGCTGTCATAATCTGACCTACTGACATACACGCTGTCATTATCTGATATACTGCCATACATGCTGTCATTATCTGATCTACTGCCATGTACGCTGTCATAATCTGACCTACTGACATACACGCTGTCATTATCTGATATACTGCCATACATGCTGTCATTATCTGATCTACTGCCATGTACGCTGTCATTATCTGATCTACTGCCATGCACGATGTCATGATTCCATCTACTGCCATGCACGATGTCATTATCCGTTCTACTGCCGAGCCTGCTGTCATTATCCGATCTACTGCCATGCACGCTGTTATTATCCGATGTACTGCCATGCACGCTGTTATTGTCTGATCTACTGCCATGCACGCTGTTATTATCCGATCTACTGCCATGCACGCTGTCATTATCTGATCTACTGCCAAGCACGCTGTCATTATCTGATCTACTGCCAAGCACGCTGTCATTATCTGATCTACTGCCATGCATGCTGTCATTTTCTGATCTACTGCCATGCACGCTCTCATTATCTGATCTACTGCTATGCACGCTTTCATTATATGATCTACTGCCATGCACGCTCTCATTATCTGATATACTGCCATGAACGCTGGCATTATCTGATCTACTGCCATGCGCGCTCTCCTTATCAGATCTACTGCCATGCACGCTCTCATTATCCGATCTACTGCCATGCACGCTGTCATTATCTGATCTACTGCCAAGCACGCACTCATTATCCGGTCTACTGCCATGCACGCTCTCATTATCCGATCTACTGCCATGAATGCTGTCATTATCAGATCTACTGCCATGTGCGTAGTCATTATCTGATCTACTGCCAGAGACGCTGTCATTATCCGATGTACTGCCAAGCACGCTGTCATAATCCGATCTACTTACTGCCATGCACGCTGTCATTATCTGATCTATTTACTGCCATGCACGCTCTCATTATCCGATCTACTGCCATGTACGCTGTCATTATCTGATCTACTGCCATGCACGCTGTCATTATCTGATCTACTGCCATGCACGCACTCATTATCCGATCTACTGCCATGCACGCTGTCATTATCTGATCTACTTACTGCCATGCACGCTCTCATTATCCGATCTACTGCCATGCACGCTGCCATTATCAGATCTACTGCCATGTGCGTAGTCATTATCTGATCTACTGCCAGACACGCTGTCATTATCCGATGTACTGCCAAGCACGCTGTCATAATCCGATCTACTGCCATGCACGCTGTCATTATCTGATCTACTGCCATGTACGCTGTCATTATCTGATCTACTGCCATGCACGGTGTCATTATCTGATCTACTGCCATGCAAGCTGTCATTATCCGATCTACTGCCATACACGCTGTCATTATCTGATATAATGCCATGCATGCTGTCATAATCTGACCTACTGACATACACGCTGTCATTATCTGATATACTGCCATACATGCTGTCATTATCTGATCTACTGCCATGTACGCTGTCATTATCTGATCTACTGCCATGCACGCTGTCATGATTCCATCTACTGCCATGCACGATGTCATTATCCGTTCTACTGCCGAGCCTGCTGTCATTATCCGATCTACTGCCATGCACGCTGTTATTATCCGATGTACTGCCATGCACGCTGTTATTGTCTGATCTACTGCCATGCACGCTGTTATTATCCGATCTACTGCCATGAACGCTGTCATTATCCGATCTACTGCCATTCACGCTCTCATTATCCGATATACTGCCATGCATGCTGTCATTATCCGATCTACAGCCATGCACGCTGTCATTATCTGATCTACTGCCAAGCACGCTGTCATTATCAGATCTACTGCCAAGCACGCTGTCATTATCTGATCTACTGCCATGCATGCTGTCATTATCTGATCTACTGCCATGCACGCTCTCATTATCTGATCTACTGCTATGCACGCTTTCATTATATGATCTACTGCCATGCACGCTCTCATTATCTGATATACTGCCATGAACGCTGGCATTATCTGATCTACTGCCATGCGCGCTCTCCTTATCAGATCTACTGCCATGCACGCTCTCATTATCCGATCTACTGCCATGCACGCTGTCATTATCTGATCTACTGCCAAGCACGCACTCATTATCCGGTCTACTGCCATGCACGCTCTCATTATCCGATCTACTGCCATGAATGCTGTCATTATCAGATCTACTGCCATGTGCGTAGTCATTATCTGATCTACTGCCAGACACGCTGTCATTATCCGATGTACTGCCAAGCACGCTGTCATAATCCGATCTACTTACTGCCATGCACGCTGTCATTATCTGATCTACTTACTGCCATGCACGCTCTCAATATCCGATCTACTGCCATGTACGCTGTCATTATCTGATCTACTGCCATGCAAGCTGTCATTATCCGATCTACTGCCATACACGCTGTCATTATCTGATATAATGCCATGCATGCTGTCATAATCTGACCTACTGACATACACGCTGTCATTATCTGATATACTGCCATACATGCTGTCATTATCTGATCTACTGCCATGTACGCTGTCATTATCTGATATACTGCCATGCACGCTGTCATGATTCCATCTACTGCCATGCACGATGTCATTATCCGTTCTACTGCCGAGCCTGCTGTCATTATCCGATCTACTGCCATGCACGCTGTTATTATCCGATGTACTGCCATGCACGCTGTTATTGTCTGATCTACTGCCATGCACGCTGTTATTATCCGATCTACTGCCATGAACGCTGTCATTATCCGATCTACTGCCATTCACGCTCTCATTATCCGATATACTGCCATGCATGCTGTCATTATCCGATCTACAGCCATGCACGCTGTCATTATCTGATCTACTGCCAAGCACGCTGTCATTATCTGATCTACTGCCAAGCACGCTGTCATTATCTGATCTACTGCCATGCATGCTGTCATTATCTGATCTACTGCCATGCACGCTCTCATTATCTGATCTACTGCTATGCACGCTTTCATTATATGATCTACTGCCATGCACGCTCTCATTATCTGATATACTGCCATGAACGCTGGCATTATCTGATCTACTGCCATGCGCGCTCTCCTTATCAGATCTACTGCCATGCACGCTCTCATTATCCGATCTACTGCCATGCACGCTGTCATTATCTGATCTACTGCCAAGCACGCACTCATTATCCGGTCTACTGCCATGAATGCTGTCATTATCAGATCTACTGCCATGTGCGTAGTCATTATCTGATCTACTGCCAGACACGCTGTCATTATCCGATGTACTGCCAAGCACGCTGTCATAATCCGATCTACTTACTGCCATGCACGCTGTCATTATCTGATCTACTTACTGCCATGCACGCTCTCATTATCCGATCTACTGCCATGTACGCTGTCATTATCTGATCTACTGCCATGCACGCTGTCATTATCTGATCTACTGCCATGCACGCACTCATTATCCGATCTACTGCCATGCACGCTGTCATTATCTGATCTACTTACTGCCATGCACGCTCTCATTATCCGATCTACTGCCATGCACGCTGCCATTATCAGATCTACTGCCATGTGCGTAGTCATTATCTGATCTACTGCCAGACACGCTGTCATTATCCGATGTACTGCCAAGCACGCTGTCATAATCCGATCTACTGCCATGCACGCTGTCATTATCTGATCTACTGCCATGTACGCTGTCATTATCTGATCTACTGCCATGCACGGTGTCATTATCTGATCTACTGCCATGCAAGCTGTCATTATCCGATCTACTGCCATACACGCTGTCATTATCTGATATAATGCCATGCATGCTGTCATAATCTGACCTACTGACATACACGCTGTCATTATCTGATATACTGCCATACATGCTGTCATTATCTGATCTACTGCCATGTACGCTGTCATTATCTGATCTACTGCCATGCACGCTGTCATGATTCCATCTACTGCCATGCACGATGTCATTATCCGTTCTACTGCCGAGCCTGCTGTCATTATCCGATCTACTGCCATGCACGCTGTTATTATCCGATGTACTGCCATGCACGCTGTTATTGTCTGATCTACTGCCATGCACGCTGTTATTATCCGATCTACTGCCATGAACGCTGTCATTATCCGATCTACTGCCATTCACGCTCTCATTATCCGATATACTGCCATGCATGCTGTCATTATCCGATCTACAGCCATGCACGCTGTCATTATCTGATCTACTGCCAAGCACGCTGTCATTATCTGATCTACTGCCAAGCACGCTGTCATTATCTGATCTACTGCCATGCATGCTGTCATTATCTGATCTACTGCCATGCACGCTCTCATTATCTGATCTACTGCTATGCACGCTTTCATTATATGATCTACTGCCATGCACGCTCTCATTATCTGATATACTGCCATGAACGCTGGCATTATCTGATCTACTGCCATGCGCGCTCTCCTTATCAGATCTACTGCCATGCACGCTCTCATTATCCGATCTACTGCCATGCACGCTGTCATTATCTGATCTACTGCCAAGCACGCACTCATTATCCGGTCTACTGCCATGCACGCTCTCATTATCCGATCTACTGCCATGAATGCTGTCATTATCAGATCTACTGCCATGTGCGTAGTCATTATCTGATCTACTGCCAGACACGCTGTCATTATCCGATGTACTGCCAAGCACGCTGTCATAATCCGATCTACTTACTGCCATGCACGCTGTCATTATCTGATCTACTTACTGCCATTCACGCTCTCATTATCCGATCTACTGCCATGTACGCTGTCATTATCTGATCTACTGCCATGCAAGCTGTCATTATCCGATCTACTGCCATACACGCTGTCATTATCTGATATAATGCCATGCATGCTGTCATAATCTGACCTACTGACATACACGCTGTCATTATCTGATATACTGCCATACATGCTGTCATTATCTGATCTACTGCCATGTACGCTGTCATTATCTGATCTACTGTCATGCACGCTGTCATGATTCCATCTACTGCCATGCACGATGTCATTATCCGTTCCACTGCCGAGCCTGCTGTCATTATCCGATCTACTGCCATGCACGCTGTTATTATCCGATGTACTGCCATGCACACTGTTATTGTCTGATCTACTGCCATGCACGCTGTTATTATCCGATCTACTGCCATGAACGCTGTCATTATCCGATCTACTGCCATTCACGCTCTCATTATCCGATATACTGCCATGCATGCTGTCATTATCCGATCTACAGCCATGCACGCTGTCATTATCTGATCTACTGCCAAGCACGCTGTCATTATCTGATCTACTGCCAAGCACGCTGTCATTATCTGATCTACTGCCATGCATGCTGTCATTATCTGATCTACTGCCATGCACGCTCTCATTATCTGATCTACTGCTATGCACGCTTTCATTATATGATCTAATGCCATGCACGCTCTCATTATCTGATATACTGCCATGAACGCTGGCATTATCTGATCTACTGCCATGCGCGCACTCCTTATCAGATCTACTGCCATGCACGCTCTCATTATCCGATCTACTGCCATGCACGCTGTCATTATCTGATCTACTGCCAAGCACGCACTCATTATCCGGTCTACTGCCATGCACGCTCTCATTATCCGATCTACTGCCATGAATGCTGTCATTATCAGATCTACTGCCATGTGCGTAGTCATTATCTGATCTACTGCCAGACACGCTGTCATTATCCGATGTACTGCCAAGCACGCTGTCATAATCCGATCTACTTACTGCCATGCATGCTGTCATTATCTGATCTACTTACTGCCATGCACGCTCTCATTATCCGATCTACTGCCATGTACGCTGTCATTATCTGATCTACTGCCATGCACGCTGTCATTATCTGATCTACTGCCATGCACGCACTCATTATCCGATCTACTGCCATGCACGCTGTCATTATCTGATCTACTTACTGCCATGCACGCTCTCATTATCCGATCTACTGCCATGCACGCTGCCATTATCAGATCTACTGCCATGTGCGTAGTCATTATCTGATCTACTGCCAGACACGCTGTCATTATCCGATGTACTGCCAAGCACGCTGTCATAATCCGATCTACTGCCATGCACGCTGTCATTATCTGATCTACTGCCATGTACGCTGTCATTATCTGATCTACTGCCATGCACGGTGTCATTATCTGATCTACTGCCATGCAAGCTGTCATTATCCGATCTACTGCCATACACGCTGTCATTATCTGATATAATGCCATGCATGCTGTCATAATCTGACCTACTGACATACACGCTGTCATTATCTGATATACTGCCATACATGCTGTCATTATCTGATCTACTGCCATGTACGCTGTCATTATCTGATCTACTGCCATGCACGCTGTCATGATTCCATCTACTGCCATGCACGATGTCATTATCCGTTCTACTGCCGAGCCTGCTGTCATTATCCGATCTACTGCCATGCACGCTGTTATTATCCGATGTACTGCCATGCACGCTGTTATTGTCTGATCTACTGCCATGCACGCTGTTATTATCCGATCTACTGCCATAAACGCTGTCATTATCCGATCTACTGCCATTCACGCTCTCATTATCCGATATACTGCCATGCATGCTGTCATTATCCGATCTACAGCCATGCACGCTGTCATTATCTGATCTACTGCCAAGCACGCTGTCATTATCTGATCTACTGCCAAGCACGCTGTCATTATCTGATCTACTGCCATGCATGCTGTCATTATCTGATCTACTGCCATGCACGCTCTCATTATCTGATCTGCTGCTATGCACGCTTTCATTATATGATCTACTGCCATGCACGCTCTCATTATCTGATATACTGCCATGCACGCTGGCATTATCTGATCTACTGCCAAGCACGCTGTCATTATCTGATCTACTGCCAAGCACGCTGTCATTATCTGATCTACTGCCATGCATGCTGTCATTTTCTGATCTACTGCCATGCACGCTCTCATTATCTGATCTACTGCTATGCACGCTTTCATTATATGATCTACTGCCATGCACGCTCTCATTATCTGATATACTGCCATGAACGCTGGCATTATCTGATCTACTGCCATGCGCGCTCTCCTTATCAGATCTACTGCCATGCACGCTCTCATTATCCGATCTACTGCCATGCACGCTGTCATTATCTGATCTACTGCCAAGCACGCACTCATTATCCGGTCTACTGCCATGCACGCTCTCATTATCCGATCTACTGCCATGAATGCTGTCATTATCAGATCTACTGCCATGTGCGTAGTCATTATCTGATCTACTGCCAGAGACGCTGTCATTATCCGATGTACTGCCAAGCACGCTGTCATAATCCGATCTACTTACTGCCATGCACGCTGTCATTATCTGATCTATTTACTGCCATGCACGCTCTCATTATCCGATCTACTGCCATGTACGCTGTCATTATCTGATCTACTGCCATGCACGCTGTCATTATCTGATCTACTGCCATGCACGCACTCATTATCCGATCTACTGCCATGCACGCTGTCATTATCTGATCTACTTACTGCCATGCACGCTCTCATTATCCGATCTACTGCCATGCACGCTGCCATTATCAGATCTACTGCCATGTGCGTAGTCATTATCTGATCTACTGCCAGACACGCTGTCATTATCCGATGTACTGCCAAGCACGCTGTCATAATCCGATCTACTGCCATGCACGCTGTCATTATCTGATCTACTGCCATGTACGCTGTCATTATCTGATCTACTGCCATGCACGGTGTCATTATCTGATCTACTGCCATGCAAGCTGTCATTATCCGATCTACTGCCATACACGCTGTCATTATCTGATATAATGCCATGCATGCTGTCATAATCTGACCTACTGACATACACGCTGTCATTATCTGATATACTGCCATACATGCTGTCATTATCTGATCTACTGCCATGTACGCTGTCATTATCTGATCTACTGCCATGCACGCTGTCATGATTCCATCTACTGCCATGCACGATGTCATTATCCGTTCTACTGCCGAGCCTGCTGTCATTATCCGATCTACTGCCATGCACGCTGTTATTATCCGATGTACTGCCATGCACGCTGTTATTGTCTGATCTACTGCCATGCACGCTGTTATTATCCGATCTACTGCCATGAACGCTGTCATTATCCGATCTACTGCCATTCACGCTCTCATTATCCGATATACTGCCATGCATGCTGTCATTATCCGATCTACAGCCATGCACGCTGTCATTATCTGATCTACTGCCAAGCACGCTGTCATTATCTGATCTACTGCCAAGCACGCTGTCATTATCTGATCTACTGCCATGCATGCTGTCATTATCTGATCTACTGCCATGCACGCTCTCATTATCTGATCTACTGCTATGCACGCTTTCATTATATGATCTACTGCCATGCACGCTCTCATTATCTGATATACTGCCATGAACGCTGGCATTATCTGATCTACTGCCATGCGCGCTCTCCTTATCAGATCTACTGCCATGCACGCTCTCATTATCCGATCTACTGCCATGCACGCTGTCATTATCTGATCTACTGCCAAGCACGCACTCATTATCCGGTCTACTGCCATGCACGCTCTCATTATCCGATCTACTGCCATGAATGCTGTCATTATCAGATCTACTGCCATGTGCGTAGTCATTATCTGATCTACTGCCAGACACGCTGTCATTATCCGATGTACTGCCAAGCACGCTGTCATAATCCGATCTACTTACTGCCATGCACGCTGTCATTATCTGATCTACTTACTGCCATGCACGCTCTCAATATCCGATCTACTGCCATGTACGCTGTCATTATCTGATCTACTGCCATGCAAGCTGTCATTATCCGATCTACTGCCATACACGCTGTCATTATCTGATATAATGCCATGCATGCTGTCATAATCTGACCTACTGACATACACGCTGTCATTATCTGATATACTGCCATACATGCTGTCATTATCTGATCTACTGCCATGTACGCTGTCATTATCTGATATACTGCCATGCACGCTGTCATGATTCCATCTACTGCCATGCACGATGTCATTATCCGTTCTACTGCCGAGCCTGCTGTCATTATCCGATCTACTGCCATGCACGCTGTTATTATCCGATGTACTGCCATGCACGCTGTTATTGTCTGATCTACTGCCATGCACGCTGTTATTATCCGATCTACTGCCATGAACGCTGTCATTATCCGATCTACTGCCATTCACGCTCTCATTATCCGATATACTGCCATGCATGCTGTCATTATCCGATCTACAGCCATGCACGCTGTCATTATCTGATCTACTGCCAAGCACGCTGTCATTATCTGATCTACTGCCAAGCACGCTGTCATTATCTGATCTACTGCCATGCATGCTGTCATTATCTGATCTACTGCCATGCACGCTCTCATTATCTGATCTACTGCTATGCACGCTTTCATTATATGATCTACTGCCATGCACGCTCTCATTATCTGATATACTGCCATGAACGCTGGCATTATCTGATCTACTGCCATGCGCGCTCTCCTTATCAGATCTACTGCCATGCACGCTCTCATTATCCGATCTACTGCCATGCACGCTGTCATTATCTGATCTACTGCCAAGCACGCACTCATTATCCGGTCTACTGCCATGAATGCTGTCATTATCAGATCTACTGCCATGTGCGTAGTCATTATCTGATCTACTGCCAGACACGCTGTCATTATCCGATGTACTGCCAAGCACGCTGTCATAATCCGATCTACTTACTGCCATGCACGCTGTCATTATCTGATCTACTTACTGCCATGCACGCTCTCATTATCCGATCTACTGCCATGTACGCTGTCATTATCTGATCTACTGCCATGCACGCTGTCATTATCTGATCTACTGCCATGCACGCACTCATTATCCGATCTACTGCCATGCACGCTGTCATTATCTGATCTACTTACTGCCATGCACGCTCTCATTATCCGATCTACTGCCATGCACGCTGCCATTATCAGATCTACTGCCATGTGCGTAGTCATTATCTGATCTACTGCCAGACACGCTGTCATTATCCGATGTACTGCCAAGCACGCTGTCATAATCCGATCTACTGCCATGCACGCTGTCATTATCTGATCTACTGCCATGTACGCTGTCATTATCTGATCTACTGCCATGCACGGTGTCATTATCTGATCTACTGCCATGCAAGCTGTCATTATCCGATCTACTGCCATACACGCTGTCATTATCTGATATAATGCCATGCATGCTGTCATAATCTGACCTACTGACATACACGCTGTCATTATCTGATATACTGCCATACATGCTGTCATTATCTGATCTACTGCCATGTACGCTGTCATTATCTGATCTACTGCCATGCACGCTGTCATGATTCCATCTACTGCCATGCACGATGTCATTATCCGTTCTACTGCCGAGCCTGCTGTCATTATCCGATCTACTGCCATGCACGCTGTTATTATCCGATGTACTGCCATGCACGCTGTTATTGTCTGATCTACTGCCATGCACGCTGTTATTATCCGATCTACTGCCATGAACGCTGTCATTATCCGATCTACTGCCATTCACGCTCTCATTATCCGATATACTGCCATGCATGCTGTCATTATCCGATCTACAGCCATGCACGCTGTCATTATCTGATCTACTGCCAAGCACGCTGTCATTATCTGATCTACTGCCAAGCACGCTGTCATTATCTGATCTACTGCCATGCATGCTGTCATTATCTGATCTACTGCCATGCACGCTCTCATTATCTGATCTACTGCTATGCACGCTTTCATTATATGATCTACTGCCATGCACGCTCTCATTATCTGATATACTGCCATGAACGCTGGCATTATCTGATCTACTGCCATGCGCGCTCTCCTTATCAGATCTACTGCCATGCACGCTCTCATTATCCGATCTACTGCCATGCACGCTGTCATTATCTGATCTACTGCCAAGCACGCACTCATTATCCGGTCTACTGCCATGCACGCTCTCATTATCCGATCTACTGCCATGAATGCTGTCATTATCAGATCTACTGCCATGTGCGTAGTCATTATCTGATCTACTGCCAGACACGCTGTCATTATCCGATGTACTGCCAAGCACGCTGTCATAATCCGATCTACTTACTGCCATGCACGCTGTCATTATCTGATCTACTTACTGCCATTCACGCTCTCATTATCCGATCTACTGCCATGTACGCTGTCATTATCTGATCTACTGCCATGCAAGCTGTCATTATCCGATCTACTGCCATACACGCTGTCATTATCTGATATAATGCCATGCATGCTGTCATAATCTGACCTACTGACATACACGCTGTCATTATCTGATATACTGCCATACATGCTGTCATTATCTGATCTACTGCCATGTACGCTGTCATTATCTGATCTACTGTCATGCACGCTGTCATGATTCCATCTACTGCCATGCACGATGTCATTATCCGTTCCACTGCCGAGCCTGCTGTCATTATCCGATCTACTGCCATGCACGCTGTTATTATCCGATGTACTGCCATGCACACTGTTATTGTCTGATCTACTGCCATGCACGCTGTTATTATCCGATCTACTGCCATGAACGCTGTCATTATCCGATCTACTGCCATTCACGCTCTCATTATCCGATATACTGCCATGCATGCTGTCATTATCCGATCTACAGCCATGCACGCTGTCATTATCTGATCTACTGCCAAGCACGCTGTCATTATCTGATCTACTGCCAAGCACGCTGTCATTATCTGATCTACTGCCATGCATGCTGTCATTATCTGATCTACTGCCATGCACGCTCTCATTATCTGATCTACTGCTATGCACGCTTTCATTATATGATCTAATGCCATGCACGCTCTCATTATCTGATATACTGCCATGAACGCTGGCATTATCTGATCTACTGCCATGCGCGCACTCCTTATCAGATCTACTGCCATGCACGCTCTCATTATCCGATCTACTGCCATGCACGCTGTCATTATCTGATCTACTGCCAAGCACGCACTCATTATCCGGTCTACTGCCATGCACGCTCTCATTATCCGATCTACTGCCATGAATGCTGTCATTATCAAATCTACTGCCATGTGCGTAGTCATTATCTGATCTACTGCCAGACACGCTGTCATTATCCGATGTACTGCCAAGCACGCTGTCATAATCCGATCTACTTACTGCCATGCATGCTGTCATTATCTGATCTACTTACTGCCATGCACGCTCTCATTATCCGATCTACTGCCATGTACGCTGTCATTATCTGATCTACTGCCATGCACGCTGTCATTATCTGATCTACTGCCATGCACGCACTCATTATCCGATCTACTGCCATGCACGCTGTCATTATCTGATCTACTTACTGCCATGCACGCTCTCATTATCCGATCTACTGCCATGCACGCTGCCATTATCAGATCTACTGCCATGTGCGTAGTCATTATCTGATCTACTGCCAGACACGCTGTCATTATCCGATGTACTGCCAAGCACGCTGTCATAATCCGATCTACTGCCATGCACGCTGTCATTATCTGATCTACTGCCATGTACGCTGTCATTATCTGATCTACTGCCATGCACGGTGTCATTATCTGATCTACTGCCATGCAAGCTGTCATTATCCGATCTACTGCCATACACGCTGTCATTATCTGATATAATGCCATGCATGCTGTCATAATCTGACCTACTGACATACACGCTGTCATTATCTGATATACTGCCATACATGCTGTCATTATCTGATCTACTGCCATGTACGCTGTCATTATCTGATCTACTGCCATGCACGCTGTCATGATTCCATCTACTGCCATGCACGATGTCATTATCCGTTCTACTGCCGAGCCTGCTGTCATTATCCGATCTACTGCCATGCACGCTGTTATTATCCGATGTACTGCCATGCACGCTGTTATTGTCTGATCTACTGCCATGCACGCTGTTATTATCCGATCTACTGCCGTAAACGCTGTCATTATCCGATCTACTGCCATTCACGCTCTCATTATCCGATATACTGCCATGCATGCTGTCATTATCCGATCTACAGCCATGCACGCTGTCATTATCTGATCTACTGCCAAGCACGCTGTCATTATCTGATCTACTGCCAAGCACGCTGTCATTATCTGATCTACTGCCATGCATGCTGTCATTATCTGATCTACTGCCATGCACGCTCTCATTATCTGATCTGCTGCTATGCACGCTTTCATTATATGATCTACTGCCATGCACGCTCTCATTATCTGATATACTGCCATGAACGCTGGCATTATCTGATCTACTGCCATGCGCGCTCTCCTTATCAGATCTACTGTCATGCACGCTCTCATTATCCGATCTACTGCCATGCACGCTGTCATTATCTGATCTACTGCCAAGCACGCACTCATTATCCGGTCTACTGCCATGCACGCTCTCATTATCCGATCTACTGCCATGAATGCTGTCATTATCAGATCTACTGCCATGTGCGTAGTCATTATCTGATCTACTGCCAGACACGCTGTCATTATCCGATGTACTGCCAAGCACGCTGTCATAATCCGATCTACTTACCGCCATGCACGCTGTCATTATCTGATCTACTTACTGCCATGCACGCTCTCATTATCCGATCTACTGCCATGTACGCTGTCATTATCTGATCTACTGCCATGCACGCTGTCATTATCTGATCTACTGCCATGCACGCACTCATTATCCGATCTACTGCCATGCACGCTGTCATTATCTGATCTACTTACTGCCATGCACGCTCTCATTATCCGATTTACTGCCATGCACGCTGCCATTATCAGATCTACTGCCATGTGCGTAGTCATTATCTGATCTACTGCCAGACACGCTGTCATTATCCGATGTACTGCCAAGCACGCTGTCATAATCCGATCTACTGCCATGCACGCTGTCATTATCTGATCTACTGCCATGTACGCTGTCATTATCTGATCTACTGCCATGCACGGTGTCATTATCTGATCTACTGCCATGCAAGCTGTCATTATCCGATCTACTGCCATACACGCTGTCATTATCTGATATAATGCCATGCATGCTGTCATAATCTGACCTACTGACATACACGCTGTCATTATCTGATATACTGCCATACATGCTGTCATTATCTGATCTACTGCCATGTACGCTGTCATTATCTGATCTACTGCCATGCACGCTGTCATGATTCCATCTACTGCCATGCACGATGTCATTATCCGTTCTACTGCCGAGCCTGCTGTCATTATCCGATCTACTGCCATGCACGCTGTTATTATCCGATCTACTGTCATGCACGCTGTCATTATCTGATTTACTGCCATGCACTCTCTCATTATCCGATCTACTGCCATGCACGCTGTCATTATCTGATCTACTGCCATGCACGGTGTCATTATCTGATCTACTGCCATGCAAGCTGTCATTATCCGATCTACTGCCATACACGCTGTCATTATCTGATATAATGCCATGCATGCTGTCATAATCTGACCTACTGACATACACGCTGTCATTATCTGACCTACTGACATACACGCTGTCATTATCTGATATACTGCCATACATGCTGTCATAATCTGACCTACTGACATACACGCTGTCATTATCTGATATACTGTCATACATGCTGTCATTATCTGATCTACTGCCATGTACGCTGTCATTATCTGATCTACTGCCATGCACGCTGTCATGATTCCATCTACTGCCATGCACGATGTCATTATCCGTTCTACTGCCGAGCCTGCTGTCATTATCCGATCTACTGCCATGCACGCTGTTATTATCCGATGTACTGCCATGCACGCTGTTATTGTCTGATCTACTGCCATGCACGCTGTTATTATCCGATCTACTGCCATGAACGCTGTCATTATCCGATCTACTGCCATTCACGCTCTCATTATCCGATATACTGCCATGCACGCTTTCATTATATGATCTACTGCCATGCACGCTCTCATTATCTGATATACTGCCATGAACGCTGGCATTATCTGATCTACTGCCATGCGCGCTCTCCTTATCAGATCTACTGCCATGCACGCTCTCATTATCCGATCTACTGCCATGCACGCTGTCATTATCTGATCTACTGCCCAGCACGCACTCATTATCCGGTCTACTGCCATGCACGCTCTCATTATCCGATCTACTGCCATGAATGCTGTCATTATCAGATCTACTGCCATGTGCGTAGTCATTATCTGATCTACTGCCAGACACGCTGTCATTATCCGATGTACTGCCAAGCACGCTGTCATAATCCGATCTACTTACTGCCATGCACGCTGTCATTATCTGATCTACTTACTGCCATGCACGCTCTCATTATCCGATCTACTGCCATGTACGCTGTCATTATCTGATCTACTGCCATGCACGCTGTCATTATCTGATCTACTGCCATGCACGCACTCATTATCCGATCTACTGCCATGCACGCTGTCATTATCTGATCTACTTACTGCCATGCACGCGCTCATTATCCGATCTACTGCCATGCACGCTGCCATTATCAGATCTACTGCCATGTGCGTAGTCATTATCTGATCTACTGCCAGACTCGCTGTCATTATCCGATGTACTGCCAAGCACGCTGTCATAATCCGATCTACTGCCATGCACGCTGTCATTATCTGATCTACTGCCATGTACGCTGTCATTATCTGATCTACTGCCATGCACGGTGTCATTATCTGATCTACTGCCATGCAAGCTGTCATTATCCGATCTACTGCCATACACGCTGTCATTATCTGATATAATGCCATGCATGCTGTCATAATCTGACCTACTGACATACACGCTGTCATTATCTGATATACTGCCATACATGCTGTCATTATCTGATCTACTGCCATGTACGCTGTCATTATCTGATCTACTGCCATGCACGCTGTCATGATTCCATCTACTGCCATGCACGATGTCATTATCCGTTCTACTGCCGAGCCTGCTGTCATTATCCGATCTACTGCCATGCACGCTGTTATTATCCGATCTACTGTCATGCACGCTGTCATTATCTGATTTACTGCCATGCACTCTCTCATTATCCGATCTACTGCCATGCACGCTGTCATTATCTGATCTACTGCCATGCACGGTGTCATTATCTGATCTACTGCCATGCAAGCTGTCATTATCCGATCTACTGCCATACACGCTGTCATTATCTGATATAATGCCATGCATGCTGTCATAATCTGACCTACTGACATACACGCTGTCATTATCTGATATACTGCCATACATGCTGTCATTATCTGATCTACTGCCATGTACGCTGTCATTATCTGATCTACTGCCATGCACGCTGTCATGATTCCATCTACTGCCATGCACGATGTCATTATCCGTTCTACTGCCGAGCCTGCTGTCATTATCCGATCTACTGCCATGCACGCTGTTATTATCCGATCTACTGCCAAGCACGCACTCATTATCCGGTCTACTGCCATGCACGCTCTCATTATCCGATCTACTGCCATGAATGCTGTCATTAT
Source organism: Saccoglossus kowalevskii (assembly GCF_978046115.1). NCBI lineage: Eukaryota > Metazoa > Hemichordata > Enteropneusta > Harrimaniidae > Saccoglossus > Saccoglossus kowalevskii. Next base: position 4,421,839 of record NC_140643.1, on the reverse strand, counting down.
CAGATCTACTGCCATGTGCGTAGTCATTATCTGATCTACTGCCAGACACGCTGTCATTATCCGATGTACTGCCAAGCACGCTGTCATAATCCGATCTACTTACTGCCATGCACGCTGTCATTATCTGATCTACTTACTGCCATGCACGCTCTCATTATCCGATCTACTGCCATGTACGCTGTCATTATCTGATCTACTGCCATGCACGCTGTCATTATCTGATCTACTGCCATGCACGCACTCATTATCCGATCTACTGCCATGCACGCTGTCATTATCTGATCTACTTACTGCCATGCACGCTCTCATTATCCGATCTACTGCCATGCACGCTGCCATTATCAGATCTACTGCCATGTGCGTAGTCATTATCTGATCTACTGCCAGACACGCTGTCATTATCCGATGTACTGCCAAGCACGCTGTCATAATCCGATCTACTGCCATGCACGCTGTCATTATCTGATCTACTGCCATGTACGCTGTCATTATCTGATCTACTGCCATGCACGGTGTCATTATCTGATCTACTGCCATGCAAGCTGTCATTATCCGATCTACTGCCATACACGCTGTCATTATCTGATATAATGCCATGCATGCTGTCATAATCTGACCTACTGACATACACGCTGTCATTATCTGATATACTGCCATACATGCTGTCATTATCTGATCTACTGCCATGTACGCTGTCATTATCTGATCTACTGCCATGCACGCTGTCATGATTCCATCTACTGCCATGCACGATGTCATTATCCGTTCTACTGCCGAGCCTGCTGTCATTATCCGATCTACTGCCATGCACGCTGTTATTATCCGATCTACTGTCATGCACGCTGTCATTATCTGATTTACTGCCATGCACTCTCTCATTATCCGATCTACTGCCATGCACGCTGTCATTATCTGATCTACTGCCATGCACGGTGTCATTATCTGATCTACTGCCATGCAAGCTGTCATTATCCGATCTACTGCCATACACGCTGTCATTATCTGATATAATGCCATGCATGCTGTCATAATCTGACCTACTGACATACACGCTGTCATTATCTGATATACTGCCATACATGCTGTCATTATCTGATCTACTGCCATGTACGCTGTCATTATCTGATCTACTGCCATGCACGCTGTCATGATTCCATCTACTGCCATGCACGATGTCATTATCCGTTCTACTGCCGAGCCTGCTGTCATTATCCGATCTACTGCCATGCACGCTGTTATTATCCGATGTACTGCCATGCACGCTGTTATTGTCTGATCTACTGCCATGCACGCTGTTATTATCCGATCTACTGCCATGAACGCTGTCATTATCCGATCTACTGCCATTCACGCTCTCATTATCCGATATACTGCCATGCATGCTGTCATTATCCGATCTACAGCCATGCACGCTGTCATTATCTGATCTACTGCCAAGCACGCTGTCATTATCTGATCTACTGCCAAGCACGCTGTCATTATCTGATCTACTGCCATGCATGCTGTCATTATCTGATCTACTGCCATGCACGCTCTCATTATCTGATCTACTGCTATGCACGCTTTCATTATATGATCTACTGCCATGCACGCTCTCATTATCTGATATACTGCCATGAACGCTGGCATTATCTGATCTACTGCCATGCGCGCTCTCCTTATCAGATATACTGCCATGCACGCTCTCATTATCCGATCTACTGCCATGCACGCTGTCATTATCTGATCTACTGCCAAGCACGCACTCATTATCCGGTCTACTGCCATGCACGCTCTCATTATCCGATCTACTGCCATGAATGCTGTCATTATCAGATCTACTGCCATGTGCGTAGTCATTATCTGATCTACTGCCAGACACGCTGTCATTATCCGATGTACAGCCAAGCACGCTGTCATAATCCGATCTACTTACTGCCATGCACGCTGTCATTATCTGATCTACTTACTGCCATGCACGCTCTCATTATCCGATCTACTGCCATGTACGCTGTCATTATCTGATCTACTGCCATGCACGCTGTCATTATCTGATCTACTGCCATGCACGCACTCATTATCCGATCTACTGCCATGCACGCTGTCATTATCTGATCTACTTACTGCCATGCACGCTCTCATTATCCGATCTACTGCCATGCACGCTGCCATTATCAGATCTACTGCCATGTGCGTAGTCATTATCTGATCTACTGCCAGACACGCTGTCATTATCCGATGTACTGCCAAGCACGCTGTCATAATCCGATCTACTGCCATGCACGCTGTCATTATCTGATCTACTGCCATGTACGCTGTCATTATCTGATCTACTACCATGCACGGTGTCATTATCTGATCTACTGCCATGCAAGCTGTCATTATCCGATCTACTGCCATACACGCTGTCATTATCTGATATAATGCCATGCATGCTGTCATAATCTGACCTACTGACATACACGCTGTCATTATCTGATATACTGCCATACATGCTGTCATTATCTGATCTACTGCCATGTACGCTGTCATTATCTGATCTACTGCCATGCACGCTGTCATGATTCCATCTACTGCCATGCACGATGTCATTATCCGTTCTACTGCCGAGCCTGCTGTCATTATCCGATCTACTGCCATGCACGCTGTTATTATCCGATGTACTGCCATGCACGCTGTTATTGTCTGATCTACTGCCATGCACGCTGTTATTATCCGATCTACTGCCATGAACGCTGTCATTATCCGATCTACTGCCATTCACGCTCTCATTATCCGATATACTGCCATGCATGCTGTCATTATCCGATCTACAGCCATGCACGCTGTCATTATCTGATCTACTGCCAAGCACGCTGTCATTATCTGATCTACTGCCAAGCACGCTGTCATTATCTGATCTACTGCCATGCATGCTGTCATTATCTGATCTACTGCCATGCACGCTCTCATTATCTGATCTACTGCTATGCACGCTTTCATTATATGATCTACTGCCATGCACGCTCTCATTATCTGATATACTGCCATGAACGCTGGCATTATCTGATCTACTGCCATGCACGCTCTCCTTATCAGATCTACTGCCATGCACGCTCTCATTATCCGATCTACTGCCATGCACGCTGTCATTATCTGATCTACTGCCAAGCACGCACTCATTATCCGGTCTACTGCCATGCACGCTCTCATTATCCGATCTACTGCCATGAATGCTGTCATTATCAGATCTACTGCCATGTGCGTAGTCATTATCTGATCTACTGCCAGACACGCTGTCATTATCCGATGTACTGCCAAGCACGCTGTCATAATCCGATCTACTTACTGCCATGCACGCTGTCATTATCTGATCTACTTACTGCCATGCACGCTCTCATTATCTGATCTACTGCCATGCACGCTGTCATTATCTGATCTACTGCCATGCACGCACTCATTATCCGATCTACTGCCATGCACGCTGTCATTATCTGATCTACTTACTGCCATGCACGCTCTCATTATCCGATCTACTGCCATGCACGCTGCCATTATCAGATCTACTGCCATGTGCGTAGTCATTATCTGATCTACTGCCAGACACGCTGTCATTATCCGATGTACTGCCAAGCACGCTGTCATAATCCAATCTACTGCCATGCACGCTGTCATTATCTGATCTACTGCCATGTACGCTGTCATTATCTGATCTACTGCCATGCACGGTGTCATTATCTGATCTACTGCCATGCAAGCTGTCATTATCCGATCTACTGCCATACACGCTGTCATTATCTGATATAATGCCATGCATGCTGTCATAATCTGACCTACTGACATACACGCTGTCATTATCTGATATACTGCCATACATGCTGTCATTATCTGATCTACTGCCATGTACGCTGTCATTATCTGATCTACTGCCATGCACGCTGTCATGATTCCATCTACTGCCATGCACGATGTCATTATCCGTTCTACTGCCGAGCCTGCTGTCATTATCCGATCTACTGCCATGCACGCTGTTATTATCCGATCTACTGTCATGCACGCTGTCATTATCTGATTTACTGCCATGCACTCTCTCATTATCCGATCTACTGCCATGCACGCTGTCATTATCTGATCTACTGCCATGCACGGTGTCATTATCTGATCTACTGCCATGCAAGCTGTCATTATCCGATCTACTGCCATACACGCTGTCATTATCTGATATAATGCCATGCATGCTGTCATAATCTGACCTACTGACATACACGCTGTCATTATCTGATATACTGCCATACATGCTGTCATTATCTGATCTACTGCCATGTACGCTGTCATTATCTGATCTACTGCCATGCACGCTGTCATGATTCCATCTACTGCCATGCACGATGTCATTATCCGTTCTACTGCCGAGCCTGCTGTCATTATCCGATCTACTGCCATGCACGCTGTTATTATCCGATGTACTGCCATGCACGCTGTTATTGTCTGATCTACTGCCATGCACGCTGTTATTATCCGATCTACTGCCATGAACGCTGTCATTATCCGATCTACTGCCATTCACGCTGTTATTATCCGATGTACTGCCATGCACGCTGTTATTGTCTGATCTACTGCCATGCACGCTGTTATTATCCGATCTACTGCCATGCACGCTGTCATTATCTGATCTACTGCCATGCACGGTGTCATTATCTGATCTACTGCCATGCAAGCTGTCATTATCCGATCTACTGCCATACACGCTGTCATTATCTGATATAATGCCATGCATGCTGTCATAATCTGACCTACTGACATACACGCTGTCATTATCTGATATACTGCCATACATGCTGTCATTATCTGATCTACTGCCATGTACGCTGTCATTATCTGATCTACTGCCATGCACGCTGTCATGATTCCATCTACTGCCATGCACGATGTCATTATCCGTTCTACTGCCGAGCCTGCTGTCATTATCCGATCTACTGCCATGCACGCTGTTATTATCCGATGTACTGCCATGCACGCTGTTATTGTCTGATCTACTGCCATGCACGCTGTTATTATCCGATCTACTGCCATGAACGCTGTCATTATCCGATCTACTGCCATTCACGCTGTTATTATCCGATGTACTGCCATGCACGCTGTTATTGTCTGATCTACTGCCATGCACGCTGTTATTATCCGATCTACTGCCATGAACGCTGTCATTATCCGATCTACTGCCATTCACGCTCTCATTATCCGATATACTGCCATGCATGCTGTCATTATCGGATCTACAGCCATGCACGCTGTCATTATCTGATCTACTGCCAAGCACGCTGTCATTATCTGATCTACTGCCATGCATGCTGTCATTATCTGATCTACTGCCATGCACGCTCTCATTATCTGATCTACTGCTATGCACGCTTTCATTATATGATCTACTGCCATGCACGCTCTCATTATCTGATATACTGCCATGAACGCTGGCATTATCTGATCTACTGCCATGCGCGCTCTCCTTATCAGATCTACTGCCATGCACGCTCTCATTATCCGATCTACTGCCATGCACGCTGTCATTATCTGATCTACTGCCAAGCACGCACTCATTATCCGGTCTACTGCCATGCACGCTCTCATTATCCGATCTACTGCCATGAATGCTGTCATTATCAGATCTACTGCCATGTGCGTAGTCATTATCTGATCTACTGCCAGACACGCTGTCATTATCCGATGTACTGCCAAGCACGCTGTCATAATCCGATCTACACCCTGCCATGCACGCTGTCATTATCTGATCTACTTACTGCCATGCACGCTCTCATTATCCGATCTACTGCCATGTACGCTGTCATTATCTGATCTACTGCCATGCACGCTGTCATTATCTGATCTACTGCCATGCACGCACTCATTATCCGATCTACTGCCATGCACGCTGCCATTATCAGATCTACTGCCATGTGCGTAGTCATTATCTGATCTACTGCCAGACACGCTGTCATTATCTGATCTACTGCCATGTACGCTGTCATTATCTGATCTACTGCCATGCACGCTGTCATGATTCCATCTACTGCCATGCACGATGTCATTATCCGTTCTACTGCCGAGCCTGCTGTCATTATCCGATCTACTGCCATGCACGCTGTTATTATCCGATGTACTGCCATGCACGCTGTTATTGTCTGATCTACTGCCATGCACGCTGTTATTATCCGATCTACTGCCATGAACGCTGTCATTATCCGATCTACTGCCATTCACGCTCTCATTATCCGATATACTGCCATGCATGCTGTCATTATCCGATCTACAGCCATGCACGCTGTCATTATCTGATCTACTGCCAAGCACGCTGTCATTATCTGATCTACTGCCAAGCACACTGTCATTATCTGATCTACTGCCATGCATGCTGTCATTATCTGATCTACTGCCATGCACGCTCTCATTATCTGATCTACTGCTATGCACGCTTTCATTATATGATCTACTGCCATGCACGCTCTCATTATCTGATATACTGCCATGAACGCTGGCATTATCTGATCTACTGCCATGCGCGCTCTCCTTATCAGATCTACTGCCATGCACGCTCTCATTATCCGATCTACTGCCATGCACGCTGTCATTATCTGATCTACTGCCAAGCACGCACTCATTATCCGGTCTACTGCCATGCACGCTCTCATTATCCGATCTACTGCCATGAATGCTGTCATTATCAGATCTACTGCCATGTGCGTAGTCATTATCTGATCTACTGCCAGACACGCTGTCATTATCCGATGTACTGCCAAGCACGCTGTCATAATCCGATCTACTTACTGCCATGCACGCTGTCATTATCTGATCTACTTACTGCCATGCACGCTCTCATTATCCGATCTACTGCCATGTACGCTGTCATTATCTGATCTACTGCCATGCACGCTGTCATTATCTGATCTACTGCCATGCACGCACTCATTATCCGATCTACTGCCATGCACGCTGTCATTATCTGATCTACTTACTGCCATGCACGCTCTCATTATCCGATCTACTGCCATGCACGCTGCCATTATCAGATCTACTGCCATGTGCGTAGTCATTATCTGATCTACTGCCAGACACGCTGTCATTATCCGATGTACTGCCAAGCACGCTGTCATAATCCGATCTACTGCCATGCACGCTGTCATTATCTGTTCTACTGCCATGTACGCTGTCATTATCTGATCTACTGCCATGCACGGTGTCATTATCTGATCTACTGCCATGCAAGCTGTCATTATCCGATCTACTGCCATACACGCTGTCATTATCTGATATAATGCCATGCATGCTGTCATAATCTGACCTACTGACATACACGCTGTCATTATCTGATATACTGCCATACATGCTGTCATTATCTGATCTACTGCCATGTACGCTGTCATTATCTGATCTACTGCCATGCACGCTGTCATGATTCCATCTACTGCCATGCACGATGTCATTATCCGTTCTACTGCCGAGCCTGCTGTCATTATCCGATCTACTGCCATGCACGCTGTTATTATCCGATGTACTGCCATGCACGCTGTTATTGTCTGATCTACTGCCATGCACGCTGTTATTATCCGATCTACTGCCATGAACGCTGTCATTATCCGATCTACTGCCATTCACGCTCTCATTATCCGATATACTGCCATGCATGCTGTCATTATCCGATCTACAGCCATGCACGCTGTCATTATCTGATCTACTGCCAAGCACGCTGTCATTATCTGATCTACTGCCAAGCACGCTGTCATTATCTGATCTACTGCCATGCATGCTGTCATTATCTGATCTACTGCCATGCACGCTCTCATTATCTGATCTACTGCTATGCACGCTTTCATTATATGATCTACTGCCATGCACGCTCTCATTATCTGATATACTGCCATGAACGCTGGCATTATCTGATCTACTGCCATGCGCGCTCTCCTTATCAGATCTACTGCCATGCACGCTCTCATTATCCGATCTACTGCCATGCACGCTGTCATTATCTGATCTACTGCCAAGCACGCACTCATTATCCGGTCTACTGCCATGCACGCTCTCATTATCCGATCTACTGCCATGAATGCTGTCATTATCAGATCTACTGCCATGTGCGTAGTCATTATCTGATCTACTGCCAGACACGCTGTCATTATCCGATGTACTGCCAAGCACGCTGTCATAATCCGATCTACTTACTGCCATGCACGCTGTCATTATCTGATCTACTTACTGCCATGCACGCTCTCATTATCCGATCTACTGCCATGTACGCTGTCATTATCTGATCTACTGCCATGCACGCTGTCATTATCTGATCTACTGCCATGCACGCACTCATTATCCGATCTACTGCCATGCACGCTGTCATTATCTGATCTACTTACTGCCATGCACGCTCTCATTATCCGATCTACTGCCATGCACGCTGCCATTATCAGATCTACTGCCATGTGCGTAGTCATTATCTGATCTACTGCCAGACACGCTGTCATTATCCGATGTACTGCCAAGCACGCTGTCATAATCCGATCTACTGCCATGCACGCTGTCATTATCTGATCTACTGCCATGTACGCTGTCATTATCTGATCTACTGCCATACACGGTGTCATTATCTGATCTACTGCCATGCAAGCTGTCATTATCCGATCTACTGCCATACACGCTGTCATTATCTGATATAATGCCATGCATGCTGTCATAATCTGACCTACTGACATACACGCTGTCATTATCCGATCTACTGCCATGCACGCTGTCATTATCTGATCTACTTACTGCCATGCACGCTCTCATTATCCGATCTACTGCCATGCACGCTGCCATTATCAGATCTACTGCCATGTGCGTAGTCATTATCTGATCTACTGCCAGACACGCTGTCATTATCCGATGTACTGCCAAGCACGCTGTCATAATCCGATCTACTGCCATGCACGCTGTCATTATCTGATCTACTGCCAAGCACGCTGTCATTATCTGATCTACTGCCATGCATGCTGTCATTATCTGATCTACTGCCATGCACGCTCTCATTATCTGATCTACTGCTCTGCACGCTTTCATTATATGATCTACTGCCATGCACGCTCTCATTATCTGATATACTGCCATGAACGCTGGCATTATCTGATCTACTGCCATGCGCGCTCTCCTTATCAGATCTACTGCCATGCACGCTCTCATTATCCGATCTACTGCCATGCACGCTGTCATTATCTGATCTACTGCCAAGCACGCACTCATTATCCGGTCTACTGCCATGCACGCTCTCATTATCCGATCTACTGCCATGAATGCTGTCATTATCAGATCTACTGCCATGTGCGTAGTCATTATCTGATCTACTGCCAGACACGCTGTCATTATCCGATGTACTGCCAAGCACGCTGTCATAATCCGATCTACTTACTGCCATGCACGCTGTCATTATCTGATCTACTTACTGCCATGCACGCTCTCATTATCCGATCTACTGCCATGTACGCTGTCATTATCTGATCTACTGCCATGCACGCTGTCATTATCTGATCTACTGCCATGCACGCACTCATTATCCGATCTACTGCCATGCACGCTGTCATTATCTGATCTACTTACTGCCATGCACGCTCTCATTATCCGATCTACTGCCATGCACGCTGCCATTATCAGATCTACTGCCATGTGCGTAGTCATTATCTGATCTACTGCCAGACACGCTGTCATTATCCGATGTACTGCCAAGCACGCTGTCATAATCCGATCTACTGCCATGCACGCTGTCATTATCTGATCTACTGCCATGTACGCTGTCATTATCTGATCTACTACCATGCACGGTGTCATTATCTGATCTACTGCCATGCAAGCTGTCATTATCCGATCTACTGCCATACACGCTGTCATTATCTGATATAATGCCATGCATGCTGTCATAATCTGACCTACTGACATACACGCTGTCATTATCTGATATACTGCCATACATGCTGTCATTATCTGATCTACTGCCATGTACGCTGTCATTATCTGATCTACTGCCATGCACGATGTCATTATCCGTTCTACTGCCGAGCCTGCTGTCATTATCCGATCTACTGCCATGCACGCTGTTATTATCCGATGTACTGCCATGCACGCTGTTATTGTCTGATCTACTGCCATGCACGCTGTTATTATCCGATCTACTGCCATGAACGCTGTCATTATCCGATCTACTGCCATTCACGCTCTCATTATCCGATATACTGCCATGCATGCTGTCATTATCCGATCTACAGCCATGCACGCTGTCATTATCTGATCTACTGCCAAGCACGCTGTCATTATCTGATCTACTGCCATGCATGCTGTCATTATCTGATCTACTGCCATGCACGCTCTCATTATCTGATCTACTGCTATGCACGCTTTCATTATATGATCTACTGCCATGCACGCTCTCATTATCTGATATACTGCCATGAACGCTGGCATTATCTGATCTACTGCCATGCGCGCTCTCCTTATCAGATCTACTGCCATGCACGCTCTCATTATCCGATCTACTGCCATGCACGCTGTCATTATCTGATCTACTGCCAAGCACGCACTCATTATCCGGTCTACTGCCATGCACGCTCTCATTATCCGATCTACTGCCATGAATGCTGTCATTGTCAGATCTACTGCCATGTGCGTAGTCATTATCTGATCTACTGCCAGACACGCTGTCATTATCCGATGTACTGCCAAGCACGCTGTCATAATCCGATCTACTTACTGCCATGCACGCTGTCATTATCTGATCTACTTACTGCCATGCACGCTCTCATTATCCGATCTACTGCCATGTACGCTGTCATTATCTGATCTACTGCCATGCACGCTGTCATTATCTGATCTACTGCCATGCACGCACTCATTATCCGATCTACTGCCATGCACGCTGTCATTATCTGATCTACTTACTGCCATGCACGCTCTCATTATCCGATCTACTGCCATGCACGCTGCCATTATCAGATCTACTGCCATGTGCGTAGTCATTATCTGATCTACTGCCAGACACGCTGTCATTATCCGATGTACTGCCAAGCACGCTGTCATAATCCGATCTACTGCCATGCACGCTGTCATTATCTGATCTACTGCCATGTACGCTGTCATTATCTGATCTACTACCATGCATGGTGTCATTATCTGATCTACTGCCATGCAAGCTGTCATTATCCGATCTACTGCCATACACGCTGTCATTATCTGATATAATGCCATGCATGCTGTCATAATCTGACCTACTGACATACACGCTGTCATTATCTGATATACTGCCATACATGCTGTCATTATCTGATCTACTGCCATGTACGCTGTCATTATCTGATCTACTGCCATGCACGCTGTCATGATTCCATCTACTGCCATGCACGATGTCATTATCCGTTCTACTGCCGAGCCTGCTGTCATTATCCGATCTACTGCCATGCACGCTGTTATTATCCGATGTACTGCCATGCACGCTGTTATTGTCTGATCTACTGCCATGCACGCTGTTATTATCCGATCTACTGCCATGAACGCTGTCATTATCCGATCTACTGTCATTCACGCTCTCATTATCCGATATACTGCCATGCATGCTGTCATTATCCGATCTACAGCCATGCACGCTGTCATTATCTGATCTACTGCCAAGCACGCTGTCATTATCTGATCTACTGCCAAGCACGCTGTCATTATCTGATCTACTGCCATGCATGCTGTCATTATCTGATCTACTGCCATGCACGCTCTCATTATCTGATCTACTGCTATGCACGCTTTCATTATATGATCTACTGCCATGCACGCTCTCATTATCTGATATACTGCCATGAACGCTGGCATTATCTGATCTACTGCCATGCGCGCTCTCCTTATCAGATCTACTGCCATGCACGCTCTCATTATCCGATCTACTGCCATGCACGCTGTCATTATCTGATCTACTGCCAAGCACGCACTCATTATCCGGTCTACTGCCATGCACGCTCTCATTATCCGATCTACTGCCATGAATGCTGTCATTATCAGATCTACTGCCATGTGCGTAGTCATTATCTGATCTACTGCCAGACACGCTGTCATTATCCGATGTACTGCCAAGCACGCTGTCATAATCCGATCTACTTACTGCCATGCACGCTGTCATTATCTGATCTACTTACTGCCATGCACGCTCTCATTATCCGATCTACTGCCATGTACGCTGTCATTATCTGATCTACTGCCATGCACGCTGTCATTATCTGATCTACTGCCATGCACGCACTCATTATCCGATCTACTGCCATGCACGCTGTCATTATCTGATCTACTTACTGCCATGCACGCTCTCATTATCCGATCTACTGCCATGCACGCTGCCATTATCAGATCTACTGCCATGTGCGTAGTCATTATCTGATCTACTGCCAGACACGCTGTCATTATCCGATGTACTGCCAAGCACGCTGTCATAATCCGATCTACTGCCATGCACGCTGTCATTATCTGATCTACTGCCATGTACGCTCTCATTATCTGATCTACTGCCATGCACGGTGTCATTATCTGATCTACTGCCATGCAAGCTGTCATTATCCGATCTACTGCCATACACGCTGTCATTATCTGATATAATGCCATGCATGCTGTCATAATCTGACCTACTGACATACACGCTGTCATTATCTGATATACTGCCATACATGCTGTCATTATCTGATCTACTGCCATGTACGCTGTCATTATCTGATCTACTGCCATGCACGCTGTCATGATTCCATCTACTGCCATGCACGATGTTATTGTCTGATCTACTGCCATGCACGCTGTTATTATCCGATCTACTGCCATGAACGCTGTCATTATCCGATCTACTGCCATTCACGCTCTCATTATCCGATATACTGCCATGCATGCTGTCATTATCCGATCTACAGCCATGCACGCTGTCATTATCTGATCTACTGCCAAGCACGCTGTCATTATCTGATCTACTGCCAAGCACGCTGTCATTATCTGATCTACTGCCATGCATGCTGTCATTATCTGATCTACTGCCATGCACGCTCTCATTATCTGATCTACTGCTATGCACGCTTTCATTATATGATCTACTGCCATGCACGCTCTCATTATCTGATATACTGCCATGAACGCTGGCATTATCTGATCTACTGCCATGCGCGCTCTCCTTATCAGATCTACTGCCATGCACGCTCTCATTATCCGATCTACTGCCATGCACGCTGTCATTATCTGATCTACTGCCAAGCACGCACTCATTATCCGGTCTACTGCCATGCACGCTCTCATTATCCGATCTACTGCCATGAATGCTGTCATTATCAGATCTACTGCCATGTGCGTAGTCATTATCTGATCTACTGCCAGACACGCTGTCATTATCCGATGTACTGCCAAGCACGCTGTCATAATCCGATCTACTTACTGCCATGCACGCTGTCATTATCTGATCTACTTACTGCCATGCACGCTCTCATTATCCGATCTACTGCCATGTACGCTGTCATTATCTGATCTACTGCCATGCACGCTGTCATTATCTGATCTACTGCCATGCACGCACTCATTATCCGATCTACTGCCATGCACGCTGTCATTATCTGATCTACTTACTGCCATGCACGCTCTCATTATCCGATCTACTGCCATGCACGCTGCCATTATCAGATCTACTGCCATGTGCGTAGTCATTATCTGATCTACTGCCAGACACGCTGTCATTATCCGATGTACTGCCAAGCACGCTGTCATAATCCGATCTACTGCCATGCACGCTGTCATTATCTGATCTACTGCCATGTACGCTGTCATTATCTGATCTACTGCCATGCACGGTGTCATTATCTGATCTACTGCCATGCAAGCTGTCATTATCCGATCTACTGCCATACACGCTGTCATTATCTGATATAATGCCATGCATGCTGTCATAATCTGACCTACTGACATACACGCTGTCATTATCTGATATACTGCCATACATGCTGTCATTATCTGATCTACTGCCATGTACGCTGTCATTATCTGATCTACTGCCATGCACGCTGTCATGATTCCATCTACTGCCATGCACGATGTCATTATCCGTTCTACTGCCGAGCCTGCTGTCATTATCCGATCTACTGCCATGCACGCTGTTATTATCCGATGTACTGCCATGCACGCTGTTATTGTCTGATCTACTGCCATGCACGCTGTTATTATCCGATCTACTGCCATGAACGCTGTCATTATCCGATCTACTGCCATTCACGCTCTCATTATCCGATATACTGCCATGCATGCTGTCATTATCCGATCTACAGCCATGCACGCTGTCATTATCCGATATACTGCCATGCATGCTGTCATTATCTGATCTACTGCCAAGCACGCTGTCATTATCTGATCTACTGCCAAGCACGCTGTCATTATCTGATCTACTGCCATGCATGCTGTCATTATCTGATCTACTGCCATGCACGCTCTCATTATCTGATCTACTGCTATGCACGCTTTCATTATATGATCTACTGCCATGCACGCTCTCATTATCTGATATACTGCCATGAACGCTGGCATTATCTGATCTACTGCCATGCGCGCTCTCCTTATCAGATCTACTGCCATGCACGCTCTCATTATCCTATCTACTGCCATGCACGCTGTCATTATCTGATCTACTGCCAAGCACGCACTCATTATCCGGTCTACTGCCATGCACGCTCTCATTATCCGATCTACTGCCATGAATGCTGTCATTATCAGATCTACTGCCATGTGCGTAGTCATTATCTGATCTACTGCCAGACACGCTGTCATTATCCGATGTACTGCCAAGCACGCTGTCATAATCCGATCTACTTACTGCCATGCACGCTGTCATTATCTGATCTACTTACTGCCATGCACGCTCTCATTATCCGATCTACTGCCATGTACGCTGTCATTATCTGATCTACTGCCATGCACGCTGTCATTATCTGATCTACTGCCATGCACGCACTCATTATCCGATCTACTGCCATGCACGCTGTCATTATCTGATCTACTTACTGCCATGCACGCTCTCATTATCCGATCTACTGCCATGCACGCTGCCATTATCAGATCTACTGCCATGTGCGTAGTCATTATCTGATCTACTGCCAGACACGCTGTCATTATCCGATGTACTGCCAAGCACGCTGTCATAATCCGATCTACTGCCATGCACGCTGTCATTATCTGATCTACTGCCATGTACGCTGTCATTATCTGATATAATGCCATGCATGCTGTCATAATCTGACCTACTGACATACACGCTGTCATTATCTGATATACTGCCATACATGCTGTCATTATCTGATCTACTGCCATGTACGCTGTCATTATCTGATCTACTGCCATGCACGCTGTCATGATTCCATCTACTGCCATGCACGATGTCATTATCCGTTCTACTGCCGAGCCTGCTGTCATTATCCGATCTACTGCCATGCACGCTGTTATTATCCGATGTACTGCCATGCACGCTGTTATTGTCTGATCTACTGCCATGCACGCTGTTATTATCCGATCTACTGCCATGAACGCTGTCATTATCCGATCTACAGCCATTCACGCTCTCATTATCCGATATACTGCCATGCATGCTGTCATTATCCGATCTACAGCCATGCACGCTGTCATTATCTGATCTACTGCCAAGCACGCTGTCATTATCTGATCTACTGCCAAGCACGCTGTCATTATCTGATCTACTGCCATGCATGCTGTCATTATCTGATCTACTGCCATGCACGCTCTCATTATCTGATCTACTGCTATGCACGCTTTCATTATATGATCTACTGCCATGCACGCTCTCATTATCTGATATACTGCCATGAACGCTGGCATTATCTGATCTACTGCCATGCGCGCTCTCCTTATCCGATCTACTGCCATACACGCTCTCATTATCCGATCTACTGCCATGCGCGCTCTCCTTATCCGATCTACTGCCATGCACGCCCTCATTATCTGATATACTGCCATGAAAGCTGTCATTATCTGATCTACTGCCAAGCACGCACTCATTATCTGGTCTACTGCCAGGCACGCTATCATTATCCGATCTACTGCCATGCAGGCTGTCATTATCAAATCTACTGCCATGTGCGTAGTCATTATCTGATCTACTGCCAGACACGCTGTCATTATCCGATGTACTGCCAAGCACGCTGTCATAATCCGATCTACTGCCATGCACGCTGTCATTATCTGATCTACTTACTGCCATGCACGCTCTCATTATCCGATCTACTGCTATGCACGCTGTCATTATCTGATCTACTTACTGCCATGCACGCTGTCATTATCCGATGTACTGCCAAGCACGCTGTCATAATCCGATCTACTGCCATGCACGCTGTCATTATCTGATCTACTTACTGCCATGCACGCTCTCATTATCCGATCTACTGCTATGCACGCTGTCATTATATGATCTAATGCCATGCACGCTCTCATTATCTGATATACTGCCATGAACGCTGTCATTATCTGATCTACTGCCATGCGCGCTCTCCTTATCCGATCAATTACCATACACGCTCTCATTATCCGATCTACTGCCATGCACGCTGTCATTATCTGACCTACTGCCATGCACGCTGTCATTATCTGATCTACTGCCATGCACGCTGTCATTATCAGGTCTACTGCCATACACGCTGTCATTATCCGATCTACTGCCATGCACGCTGTCATTATCTGATCTACTGATATACACGCTCTCAATATCCGATCTACTGCCATGCACGTTGGCATTATCCGATCTACTGCCATGCACACTGTCATTATCTGATGTAATGCCATGTACGCTGTCATTATCCGATCTACTGCCATACACGCTGTCATTATCTGATCTACTGCCATACACACTCTCATTATCCGATCTACTGCCATGCACGCTGTCATTGTCAGATCTACTGCCATGCACGCTCTCATTATCTGATCTACTGCCAAGCACGCTGTCATTATCGGATCTACTGCCATGCACGCTGTCATTATCTGATCTACTGCCATGCACGCTCACATTATCCGATCTACTGCCATGCACGCTGTCATTATCTGATCTACTGCCATGCACGCTGTCAATATCTGATCTACTGCCATACATGCTCTCAATATCCGATCTACTGCCATGCACGTTGTCATTATCCCATCTACTGCCATGCACGCTGCCATTATCTGATTTAATGCCATGCACACTGTCATTATCTGATCTACTGCCATGCACGCTGTCATTATCTGATCTACTGCCATGCACACTGTCATTATCTGATCTACTGCCATGTACGCTGTCATTATCCGATCTACTGCCATGCACGCTCTCATTCTCTGATGTACTGCCATGCACACTCTCATTATCCGATCTACTGCCATGCACGCTCTCATCATCCGATCTACTGCCATGCACCTTGTCATTATCCGATTTACTGCCATGCACGCTGTCATTATCTGATTTAATGCCATGCACGCGGTCATTATCTGATCTACTTCCATGCACGCTGTCATTATCTGATCTACTGCAATGCACGCTGTCATTATGAGGTCTACTGCCATACACGCTGTCATTATCCGATCTACTGCCATGCACGCTGTCATTATCTGATCTACTGCCATATACGCTCTCAATATCCGATCTACTGCCATGCACGCGGTCATTATCTGATCTACTTCCATGCACGCTGTCATTACCTGATTTAATGCCATGCACGCTGTCATTATCCGATCTACTGCCATGCGCGCTCTCCTTATCCGATCTACTGCCATGCACGCCCTCATTATCTGATATACTGCCATGAAAGCTGTCATTATCTGATCTACTGCCAAGCACGCACTCATTATCTGGTCTACTGCCAGGCACGCTCTTATTATCCGATCTACTGCCATGCAGGCTGTCATTATCAAATCTACTGCCATGTGCGTAGTCATTATCTGATCTACTGCCAGACACGCTGTCATTATCCGATGTACTGCCAAGCACGCTGTCATAATCCGATCTACTGCCATGCACGCTGTCATTATCTGATCTACTTACTGCCATGCACGCTCTCATTATCCGATCTACTGCTATGCACGCTGTCATTATCTGATCTACTTACTGCCATGCACGCTGTCATTATCCGATGTACTGCCAAGCACGCTGTCATAATCCGATCTACTGCCATGCACGCTGTCATTATCTGATCTACTTACTGCCATGCACGCTCTCATTATCCGATCTACTGCTATGCACGCTGTCATTATATGATCTAATGCCATGCACGCTCTCATTATCTGATATACTGCCATGAACGCTGTCATTATCTGATCTACTGCCATGCGCGCTCTCCTTATCCGATCAATTACCATACACGCTCTCATTATCCGATCTACTGCCATGCACGCTGTCATTATCTGACCTACTGCCATGCACGCTGTCATTATCTGATCTACTGCCATGCACGCTGTCATTATCAGGTCTACTGCCATACACGCTGTCATTATCCGATCTACTGCCATGCACGCTGTCATTATCTGATCTACTGATATACACGCTCTCAATATCCGATCTACTGCCATGCACGTTGGCATTATCCGATCTACTGCCATGCACACTGTCATTGTCTGATGTAATGCCATGTACGCTGTCATTATCCGATCTACTGCCATACACGCTGTCATTATCTGATCTACTGCCATACACACTCTCATTATCCGATCTACTGCCATGCACGCTGTCATTGTCAGATCTACTGCCATGCACGCTCTCATTATCTGATCTACTGCCAAGCACGCTCTCATTATCGGATCTACTGCCATGCACGCCGTCATTATCTGATCTACTGCCATGCACGCTCACATTATCCGATCTACTGCCATGCACGCTGTCATTATCTGATCTACTGCCATGCACGCTGTCAATATCTGATCTACTGCCATACATGCTCTCAATATCTGATCTACTGCCATGCACGTTGTCATTATCCCATCTACTGCCATGCACGCTGCCATAATCTGATTTAATGCCATGCACACTGTCATTATCTGATCTACTGCCATGCACGCTGTCATTATCTGATCTACTGCCATGCACACTGTCATTATCTGATCTACTGCCATGTACGCTGTCATTATCCGATCTACTGCCATGCACGCTGTCATTATCCGATCTACTGCCATGCACGCTCTCATTCTCTGATGTACTGCCATGCACTCTCTCATTATCCGATCTACTGCCATGCACGCTCTCATTATCCGATCTACTGCCATGCACCTTGTCATTATCCGATTTACTGCCATGCACGCTGTCATTATCTGATTTAATGCCATGCACGCGGTCATTATCTGATCTACTTCCATGCACGCTGTCATTATCTGATCTACTGCAATGCACGCTGTCATTATGAGGTCTACTGCCATACACGCTGTCATTATCCGATCTACTGCCATGCACACTGTCATTATCTGATCTACTGCCATATACGCTCTCAATATCCGATCTACTGCCATGCACGCGGTCATTATCTGATCTACTTCCATGCACGCTGTCATTACCTGATTTAATGCCATGCACGCTGTCATTATCTGATCTACTGTCATGCACGCTGTCATTATCTGATTTAATGCCATGCACGCTTTCATTATCTGATCTACTGCCATGCACACTGTCATAATCTGACCTACTGCCATACACGCTGTCATTATTTGATCTACTGCCATACACGCTGTCATTATCTTGTCTACTGCCATGTACGCTGTCATTATATGATCTACTGCCATGCACGCTGTCATTATCTGATCTACCTTCATGAACGCTGTGTCACCAATCTGACGTGGTACCCGCATACACGTATGACATGGCAATGGCATTCAATTGTCTATGTCAATACGTGTTAACTTTCCCATGCTTATTACTTTAATGTTCACATTCCTACACCTATATGTAATATCTAATGTATTGTTTAAAGCCTAAACCATATTAACACTTTTATACACGCCGTGTCAAACGTCACCATGACTGTCTAGCACTCCTTATTTGGCATGTTAGTAAGTTCTAACCAATCACGTTGACTTGTGCTAGGCGTCGTAGTGACGTCACGATATCACGTGGTTTCACTTATAAACAGGGGGAGCTGAGGTTATACGTGAGGTTATACGGGAGGTCTGTCTCTAGGCGTGGCTGTAAAGCCATCGCCTGGAAACCAAGTTTACACTTCACTGTATTATCACTGTATCTGATGTCTCCACGAATAAATATCCTGATTGTATCACCACTACCCTCATCAGTTTAAAATATGAGTCTGTTACAGCTGTCATTATTCGATCTGCTGCCATGCACACTGTCATTATCCGATCTACTGCCATGCACGCTGCCATAATCCGATCTACTGCCATGCACGCTGTCATTATCCGATCTACTGCCATACACGCTGTCATTATCCGATCTACTGCCATGCAGGCTGTCATTATCCGATCTACTGCCAAGCACGCTGTCATTATCCGATCTACTGCCATACATGCTGTCATTATCGATCTACTGTCATGCACGCTCTCATTATCCGATCTACTGTCATGCACGCTGTCATTATCTGATCTACTGCCATGCACGCTCTCATTATCCGATCTACTGCCACGCACGCTGTCATTATCTGATCTACTGCCATGCACGCTGTCCATATCTGATCTACTGCCATACACGCTCTCAATATCCGATCTACTGCCATGCACGTTGTCATTATCCGATCTACTGCCATGCACGCTGTCATTATCTGATTTAATGCCATGCACGCTGTCATTATCTGATCTACTGCCATGCACGCTGTCATTATCAGGTCTACTGCCATACACGCTGTCATTATCCGATCTACTGCCATGCACGCTGTCATTATCTGATCTACTGCCATACACGCTCTCAATATCCGATCTACTACCATGCACGTTGTTATTATCCGATCTACTGCCATGCACACTGTCATTATCTGATTTAATGTCATGCACGCTGTCATTATCCGATCTACTGCCATGCACGTTGTCATTATCCGATCTACTGCCATGCACGCTCTCATTATCCGATCTACTGTCATGCACGCTGTCATTATCTGATCTACTGCCATGCACGCTCTCATTATCCGATCTACTGCCACGCACGCTGTCATTATCTGATCTACTGCCATGCACGCTGTCAATATCTGATCTACTGCCATACACGCTCTCAATATCCGATCTACTGCCATGCACGTTGTCATTATCCGATCTACTGCCATGTACGCTGTCATTATCTGATTTAATGCCATGCACGCTGTCATTATCTGATCTACTGCCATGCACGCTGTCATTATCTGATCTACTGCCATGCACGGTGTCATTATCAGGTCTACTGCCATTCACGCTGTCATTATCCGATCTACTGCCATGCACGCTGTCATTATCTGATCTACTGCCATACACGCTCTCAATATCCGATCTACTGCCATGCACGTTGTCATTATCCGATCTACTGCCATGCACACTCTCATTATCTGATTTAATGTCATGCACGCTGTCATTATCCGATCTACTGTCATGCACGTTGTCATTATCCGATCTACTGTCATGCACGCTGTCATTATCTGATTTAATGTCATGCACGCTTTCATTATCCGTTCTACTGCCATGCGCGCTGTCATTATCCAATCTACTGCTATGCACGCTGTCATTATCCGGTCTACTGCCATGCACGCTTACATTATCCGATCTACTGTCATGCACGCTGTCATTATCTGATCTACTGCCATGCACGCTGTCATTATCTGATCTACTGCCATGCATGCTGTCATTATCCGATCTACTGCCATGCACGCTATCAATATCATATCTACTGCCATGCATGCTGTCATTATCTGATCTACTGCCATGCGTGCTGTCATTATCCGATCTACTGCCATGCACGCTGTCATTATCTGATCTACTGCCATGCACGCTCTCATTATCCGATCTACTGCCATGCACGCTGTCATTTTCTGATCTACTGCCATGCACGCTGTCATTATCTGATCTACTGCAATACACGCTGTCATTATCTGATCTACTGCCATGCACCCTGTCATAATCTGACCTACTGCCATACACGCTGTCATTATCTGATCTACTGCTATGCACCCTGTCATAATCTGACCTACTGCCATGCACTCTGTCATTATTCGATCTACTGCCATGCACGCTGTCATTATTCGATCTACTGCCATGCACGCTGCCATAATCCGATCTACTGCCATGCACGCTGTCATTATTCGATCTACTGCCATGCACGCTGTCATTATCCGATCTACTGCCATGCACGCTGTCATTATCTGATCTACTGCCAAGCACGCTGTCATTATCCGATCTACTGCCATACATGCTGTCATTATCGATCTACTGCCATGCACGCTGTCATTATCCGATCTACTGTCATGCACGCTGTCATTATCATATCTACTGCCATGCACGCTGTCATTATCTGATCTACTGCCATGCACCCTGTCATTATCTGATCTACTGCCATGCACGCTGTCATTCTCCGATCTACTGCCATGCACGCTGTCATTATCCGATCTACTGCCATGCACGCTCTCATTATCTGATCTAGTGCCATGCACGCTCTCATTATCCGATCTACTGCCATGCACGCTCTCATTATCCGATCTACTGTCATGCACGCTGTCATTATCTGATTTACTGCCATGCACTCTCTCATTATCCGATCTACTGCCATGCACGCTGTCATTATCTGATCTATTGCCATGCACGCTGTCAATATCTGATCTACTGCCATACACGCTCTCATTATCCGATCTACTGCCATGCAGGCTGTCATTATCTGATCTACTGCCAAGCACGCTGTCATTATCCGATCTACTGCCATACATGCTGTCGTTATCGATCTACTGTCATGCACGCTGTCATTGTCCGATCTACTGCCATGCACGCTGTCATTATCATATCTACTGCCATGCACGCTGTCATTATCTGATCTACTGCCATGCACACTGTCATTATCTGATCTACTGCCATGCACGCTGTCATTATCCGATCTACTGCCATGCCCGCTGTCATTATCCGATCTACTGCCATGCACGCTCTCATTATCTGATCTACTGCCATGTACGCTCTCATTATCCGATCTACTGCCATGCACGCTCTCATTATCCGATCTACTGTCATGCACGCTGTCATTATCTGATCTACTGCCATGCACGCTCTCATTATCCGATCTACTGCCACGCACGCTGTCGTTATCTGATCTACTGCCAAGCACGCTGTCATTATCCGATCTACTGCCATGCACGCTGTCATTATCTGATCTACTGCCATACACGCTGTCATTATCTGATCTACTGCCATGCACGCTCTCATTATCTGATCTACTGCCATGCACGCTGTCATTATCTGATCTACTGCCATGCTCGCTGTCATTATCTGATCTAGTGCCAAGCACGCTGCCATTACCTGATCTACTGCCATGCACGATGTCATTATCTGATCTACTGCCATGCACGCTGTCATTATCTCATCTACTGCCATGCACGCTGTCACATTATCTGATCTACTGGCATGCACGCTGTCATTATCTCATCTACTGCCATGCACGCTGTCATTATCTGATCTACTGCCATACACGTGAAAGATATTACATATGGACAATATGTTGCTCTTTAAGGTATTGTGATTGGTAGAGTTGTTTTCAACCGTCATTTGACAATTATATAAAAATTTGTTGGCTCTTTATCGATAGCATAGATAGCATAGATTTTCTTCTATGCTATCGATAAAGAGCCATTGCTCGAAATGTCTAGCTATTTTTAATAGTTATTTAGGACTACGATTACCAAATATTATCTTCTAATCTTAATACACACGCGCAAAAAACTCGTTCGCTTTATAGTTTAGTACATGAAAGGAGACGTGACTTGTTGTGATTAAAACAATTTAACGATATTTGCATTGATTTTGAGAAGAAGAATTGCATCATGATTGTGTTAACCGCAAAGTTCGCAAAACCGTTCAATTCGGTCTCAGTTGTACTGCACTTGATATGCACCATCGTTTCTACTACAATACTGAACGTAAAAGTCGTCGACCTTATTGACAGCACTGAACTATTAAAAGTCTCTATTTCAACAAATCTCCCTCAAATCTTTCAAGTATCTGAATATAAAGAAAACTAGTATTTATATTTTAAATCGAGTAGTGTGACGTGCGCAGTTCGTCGAAGGTCGGCGAGAAGTATTTTCGTAAGCTGTAATCAATTGTTTTTATTTGAAATTCGTACTAATGATGTAATTTAAATAAATGAAACAATTAAATTCGTAGACATAGGAAAGGTGCTTTGCTTTATCTGTAAAGTGTAAAAACCTTTTTTTTTTACAGTAAATGGAACTTTCATTTTATTTTCTGTAAAAACGTACAATGCCGTTTTTAGTTCATGTAACCTGTACCAGCTACCCCCCTTCCCTCCCTCTAGTAACTCAAATATCATTTGTAGTCTTGTGGAAGCAGTTCTGTTTTTTGAAAACCATTCAAGTTGTTGTACTGGTATTTTTCGAGCAACCCATCTGAAAAATGTCTCTACATTCCCGTGTGCGATGTTTACAGTCAAAAACTAGTGAAGTACTTATACCAGTATTGTGACGGGTTTACTGTGACTGGGAGTTAAATTGTAAAACATTTAACACTACAAAGTAAACATATGTTGTTTTATTGCAATGAACATGTATGTTTTGAGCTTTTCACTAATAGTATCTGAATAGGCGAATGAGACCCCTGGAAATATCACTTAAACGAAAAGGTTTTAATACTCCATAATATGACTTGTTTTTGACTGTATGTATGCGTATTTTGGTCCGACTTGCCATGGATATCACGTCCATCTATATAATGGACTGCGTTTTTAGCATTCATACACTATAACAGTTCTAAATCGTACAGGAAGACTAGACTACCTTGATTATGGAGAAATTCGCGTGTGTTGTCACGGCCGGCGACAGCTGATTTACGAACCAACAAGATGCAACTTTTGTTGACAAAATCCAACTACGTATCACATGGCGTAAACTTTGCCTGTCAAAGTATTATTATCACTGATTATACAATAATTCACGAAGACAAACATACGTTTCAAATTTAAATGATAGAGAATGGGATATTCTAATCACAGAATGTAAACTTTAAATACAGGAAAGGCAGACAATATATGCAAAGAATGAAGATAATAAAGAATAAAGATAAACTTTTGGTGCTAATAAGACTTAAACAGAAAGCTTTAGAAATTAAAAAAAAAAGAAATCTAATCCACAATGTGGAAATATTCGCCATTTCCGGTTTTCTTTTTTAAAGCTTTAATTGGCCATAGAATCAAAAAATGGCAATTAATCTTCACGGTGTAAATACAGCAAACATTCCACTCCGTAATACGCTTTCCCTGACTGCATTCGTTAAACAGCGCCACCATATGACCAATATAAGTAAGAAAACTTGGTATTCCTGTGTACAATATTTACATTACGCTTATAGAATTTATCATATCTGTGTTTATATGTTTTGTGCTAGGCAACAGTTCTGGACAGTGAATGTCACTGTTGTCTCTCCTGACTTTTTTTTCTAATGTGCAATTTTCAAATGCCGATGCTGGCGTTTTGCCACAGACTGACCATATTCATTTGGGACCACGTAAAAAGGTTCCGTGAAAATCTTTGTGAATCATATAAACCCTAGTCAAATAGTAGACCGATACTGTATTTTAGCTAAAAACGACTATGAGCATCCTAGACTATGTTAACCATATTGTTGTAAAAGCATATGTATTTATGTTAGGCCATGGAACTAATGTTTAGTTCCATGGTTAGACCGGCACCCTAAAATTCACGTAAAAAAAAACCCTAAAATCAACGAAATAGTTGTTATATGGTAGACCTTGGTGTGACATGGTTATATTGAGTATTTGTCACAAACCATAATTTGAAATTGTTATTTCAAGGACAATTCCCAGTTTATTTTAAACCTATTTTATAAACTGTGATTTTAAAATAATAAAGGTAGTCATAATATTCGACAAACGTATTTCAATCTTTATTTGCAGATATAACAACAAAACCGACACATTGCTACAATATTATTAATTTATACTTGGTTGGTTGAATATAGCGCCCCCATTTATACGTAAAATTATATTGTGATGACAAGTTCGCTATACTAGACATGGTCTAATTGAAATTTATAAGAAATAAATGGAAACGAGTGTCAGTAATCTAATTGTTGCTGCAGATGTCCACATTCATTTGTTTAACGTGCACCACGCGAATGCAAATGTGATTGATCGTTGTTTACCTTAATTGTCACGTGATCTCCCTGATGTAAACAACCTGGAAGTCGCCGCCATTTTGTGCAGACACTCAAAAAAGCTTTCAATGGAATTTGCGAAGTTGTATATATTGTCCGTTTCAAATTCCTAGACAATTTTGATGGATTTTTCCCAGAGATTTTGGACGAGCTCGCCTAGATGACGAACCCATGTTGTATAGTCAAAGAAGAAAGACTGGAAAGTGGCTGTTGGTGGTGATTTGGTGTATTTTTTAGTGCTACGACTACCCGCCGCATATTTGCGGCATATTTTGATGCCAACAACATGGCTGAGCTCGGGTTAGCAAATAGAGAAATGCGGAAACCGAAAGTTCAGAAGGTATTGTTATTTTGAGTTTTGACTTAAGTTAAACAAACTTTTTACAATTAATTGATTGCGATGTTATGTGGAATTTAGTCGACATTGTCGTTTTTGCTGTATACTTATCTGTATACTTATATGCGTTTGTTGATGCACGGACAATATTTTGAACTCGATGACAATCTTGGGCGACCATTGATTTTGACAGTTCATTAATTTTTCATTGGTCTCATCATGTGTTCAGTGTCCATTTAACTTTGATTGAAATGACAATAACTATGATGCTTCTTTGTCTAATTGATCCCTCTTTGTTTTATTCTGCGTGTTACAGAGTGTAATATCCAAAATACCACAAAACTTGACGAAAGAAGACTTACTAAAGTTACTCAGTTTGTTGGAAGGGGAACTACAAGCTAGAGATATCGTTATTTTGAACATGAAGGTAAGATTGTATGTCTTCATGCAATTGTTACGTTCTCTGGTGATAATATGTACATCCCTTGCCATATATACTAATCCTATTTTTATGTAGATTCGATCTTGTTTTAACACTTTGAGTACGTATGTAGTTTATTTCAGCTCCATTCTCTGAAATATAAACTAAGAACTGTGTTTTCATTGGATTTAGGACAGATACTACTGAAATATTGCATTCACTGGATGGCTGGCTTATGCCAATTGGACGGACACAGTCCTTAGTGATCCCACTGGTCCACTAGTACATGTATAACATATATCTCACAAGCACATTTAGTTTAAAATAATTACAATGAAAGATCACTTTGGCTAAAATATGAAATAATGCTTCATTTTGCTCTGCAGTTTACTGATTGCATTGTATTTTTGATTATTTGACTTTCATTAAAATTTATCTTTGCTGAAAACAAGTATTAAAATTAAGACCTCTATTTTTTAGCTGATTTGTCATAAATTACATCAAGATAATTGTATTTTCCCCTTGCAAGTTATTTGGCTAATTTATCCCTTTATTGAAAATAATTTGACAGTTTTTAGTTGTTCATACTGAAGCACAGTTTTTGGTTTCGTACTGGCATTCCATCGTAATACTTGACCTGTTGGTAGAGTTATACTACTGCACGTGGCTTGAACTGAACCCTTTTGTGTAATCAAAGTTCACAATATATAAATTGGTGGATTCTTGCACGTTCTCTTAGTGTATGATATGGAATATTGAATTATATGCTTTTCTATTTGTACATGATATGGAATAGGGTTTGACTTGTAAACTCACTTGTCCCAAATGTTTATTGTCTGTATCTATTGTAAAAGGCAAGTGACTTACTGTTCAGTTGTCTGAATGCTAGTTTTACTTGTCTGGGGCTATAGGACTAAGTGTAAATCCCTGTGAAGTATTATGCGCTTCCTAAAGCTTGTGCCTGAAATCATCACTGTAAGAAACACTAAATAGTTCAACAAAATGTCCACTAATTTAGTTATAGTACTTACACACATGTAGGACTTGCTGTGAATAAGCATGACAATTCTTCTGTGCACTGTTCTTGAGATTATGGGCTTGGGTGTTATACAATCAGTAGGGCAGAAGAAACAAACAATTCCAACAACCATTCCTCTTTTTATCAAAACTATTTTTTTTTATTTAATGCAAATTACTCCCTAGAATTTTTGCATAGAATCGCAGCTAATTTGCATAAATTAACACATTGTTTGGCATAAAAAATAGGGAAATAAAACAAAACCAGTTTTTTCTTTTTTTTTACTATTTATTTTATGTACAATCTATCACTCTTGTATCCAACAAAAGTGCACTGCATGTTTAGTATTGCAAATGTCTTACAGAAATACTGAGTTTTCTGTTTCTTTGCTTGGCTCATAAATCAGCAACGTTATAAAACCCTGTTCGACCCCGGTAAATTAAACATTGGGTTGATAATTCTCCCTGCTTGTTTTCCGTTTCTGTTGTTTTCCGGTTAAGTACAACAACTGTTATGAGTCACGATACTTATGCTACTATGTTCGAGCATGGATATACATGTACATCCATGGTTCGAGCATGGATATACATCCATGGTTCGAGCAATAATAGTTTTTTCTGGCTGAAATTATCCATATTTATGTCATTTTTTTATTCATTGATATTGTTCAACACAATTATGAACAAGTCAGACAAGGAGGTCTTAATTACGAATCGTCGCCATTGTTATACCACGTGAAAATTGAGGCCTTTCCTCCAAGAAATAACACTCCAAGTTTTACGTTTTTTGATTAGAATTCCTGGTTTCTTGATAAATATATTATTTTCCATTATGCTTCACTTAATTCATTCTGATCTGAGCATGATATGCGATCCGAGTGGGAAGTTCACGCTCGCTGGATCTTACGTGGGTGATGTCATTTTGAATTCACGATCACGAGGTCAAAATTGTTTACATCATAAATATATATTTTTTCACATTTTTATCTCAAAAAACAAATACATTATCAAAAATACTGACAAAAATCAAAACCTAGAATAATAGTACAATTACATTTCTAAAACACTGGAAACATGTTTCTTTTGACCCCAAGTGTGACTGTATCATTTGCATATGAATATACGTTTGGCAAAGTACGTTTGTCACCGGGGCTTACGGCTTTGTCTTTATAGAACTGCTTTGTTTTTTAAAATGATATCCAACCAATGAGAAACAACAAGGAATCCTGGGAAATTGGCGTTAATACCATGCATTTGTGGATTTAAACCATAGACCTTAGAATGAGAAGGTCTATGACTTAACTAGTTAGCCAGAAAACTTTACAGTCTGTGAGAGACTGAAGAAATCAGATAAATAATAGCATCGCGGAGGAAACGCATAGCGTCACGGGCAAATCCCATAGCGCCGCGGGCCGCGACGCTATTTTGGCCTGGGGAGAACACTGACTACTTGTATGTTCTACTCAAAAAAATGATTTTATTCATTTATTCATGACTGCTAGGAAATCCACTATAATGACAAATCTGCAAATCTTAAGTCTTAAGTGGATGATTGTGATGAAAATAAATAAATTAAAAAATATAAAAAATAGTTTGAAAAATTACCTGCCTACACAGTATTTTGTTACTGGAAACATAGGGCTTAATGAGTGTTATTCTAATCCTTATATGAGTTTATTATAGTGGACAGAACCAAAATTTAATCTGTTTAAATCAAGATACCAATGAGAATAGGATTTTGAAAAAAATATACACAAAATAAGTAAAATTTTGTAATTTTGTATGTTATATATCATGGGTTTCATTGTGTGTTTGTCAGACCAATAAAACCTGTGGTCATATCTGACTGTTAGCAAATCATAAAAGATTTGCTATTACAAGAATACTCAAGTGCAGTGTAAGCAAACATGGCAAGATAGATGTTTATGCATCAAACAAGTAAATTCTTGCCAGAGGTTATCTTGATGTCTGCTAAGGGTAAAATTGGTTATTACTATATTGGCTTTTTCAGCTAATTTCAAACTGGTTTAGCCAATAGGAAGATGAAAAATCATGAATTTGTCAGAAAATGCATTACTCTTAATATACACTTTACACATGTACATGTACCAAGCAATATGTTTTCCAGATGTTCAAGGTACATGGTAATGACATGTTTTAAAATTACTATTTTATCAGAATAATTCATGGTTTCAAACTAGCCATTGGTGATGAAAGTTGCCCAATCTTGCAGTCAAATCTAAATAAAATTCACCATTGGTGACTGGCGAAAGGTTAGCTAAAAACCAACTTATCATGTACATATTAATTTTTATTTGACACAGACAACACTGTTTTAATTCCTACCAGTAATATAGCACATGAGCATGAATAGAATATGGCCGTCACCTGTTGTCAGTATTTGTGGGCTTTGTTTTCGTCATCCAAATAGAATGGTATGTTCAGTAAGCTTTGGGTGAAGTTGAATGCTACTGTAATTATTGTATATCTTCAGTCAACCATAATGACTTAGCTGAGCTCTGATCTCTACACCAGTTTCTACTACTCTAATGTATAAATGTACTTTCTAGATATGGTTTTGAAGTTACCGTACTCGACCGTGTTAGCGCCCATGCCCGGGCAAGCGCCCCCCCCCCACTTTTGTGCAATTTTTGACTCCCATGTGCGAAGCACATAATGGGAGTCTTTGCAGTTAGTGTGTCTGTATGTGTATGTATGTGTGTGTGTGTGTGTGTGTATGTGTTTCCAACTGTTCCACTGCTATCTCAAGAACCATACATTGATGAAACTTGGTGCATAGATGCTCTGGGTCGATGCGCAGATTTGATTAGGTTTTGGTAAAAATTCATGCTCGTTAATTACCTAATTTGCATGATAATTAGCTATTTTTTAGTGGTTCCATGACTGTTCCACTGATATCTAAACAACCACTCATTGGATTTTGATGAAACTTGGTACATAGATGCTCTGAACTAATGCTAGGTTTTGATTAGTTTTTGGTAATAATCCGTGGATACTAATTACCTAATTTGCATAATGATTAGTCAATTTTTGGTTTTTTCACTGATATCTCAAGTACTAATCATCACATTTCAATGAAACTTGGTACATAGATGTCATATGACACTGCACAGACCTGATAGTTTTTATGGTAATATCAGTACATATAATTACCTAATTTGCATAATTAATTAATTTTCAGCTTTTGATATAAGTAGTGAGCATTACATTTCAATGGTACTTACATACTCAAAGACTATGCAGAGATTGATTGTTTCGGATAAATATTTGTGCATATTAATCACCTAATTTGCATAATTAGTTAATTTTCAGCTTTTCCACGGGTATCTCAAGTACTAATCATCGCATTTCAATGAAACTTGGTACATAGATCCTTTAGGACTATGCAGAGATCTGATTAGTTTTAGGCTAAATAATTGTGCATATTAATTACCTAATTTGCATAATTAATTTTCAGTTTTCTACTGATATCTCAGGTACTGATCATCACATATCAATGAATGTTTGTACATGGATGCTGTAGGACAATAGACAGACCTTGATAATTGTGTGTTAAAATCTGTACATATTAATTACCTAATTTGCATAATTAACCAATTTTAAGCTTTCACACTGATATCTAAAGTACTAATTATTCCATTTCAATGAAACTTAGTACAAAGATGCTCTAGGACAATGTACAAACCTAATTAGTTTGGGGTAAAAATCTGTTCATATTAATTCCCTAATTAGCGTAATAATTCATAATTTGTTGGTTCTAATCAAATTTCAATTAAACTTGGTACATAGATTTTCTGTTACATTGTGCAGACCTCATTAGTTTTACACTAAAATCTGTTCATATTAATTTTCTGATTTGCATACTTAGTTTTCAGCGAAGTAATTCAGAATTATTTTTAATGTGTTACAATACTCTCAGCACATGGGAGTTCTTTCTAAGCTTTCTTTGATTATATTTGTGGTCACATTCGGCAAAGTGCCCACCCCTTCAAAATGCAACTAATTTAAAACTTGGTCTTGCGTAACGAATCTTGGTAATCGTTTTTATATGATACAGCGTGGATATCGACTGCTGTGAACATGTTGTGAATGCGTAGAACACAGTAACCGTGAGTAAACTACGCTTCGACAATGACCTGTTAATACAAAAGAGGTAAATATTTCATGCCATATTCAGTTTACCTCTCAAAAATGGCTAGTTACTAGTTTTTTGGGAAAAACCATGTTGTTTATTTCGCTGAAATCAATTCTCACAGATCGTACTTCGACATCGAAGAATTGCGTCAGTACAACACAGCATTCTGATTGGTTAATAACCAACTTGACCCATTAGGTCAAAGGACGCTGCTGCAGGTCAAATCTGCAAATGCATCGTGGCGGAAAGTTTGCGTACAATCCAACACCTTCGTCAGTGGAGATAATATGACAATTTTGACTTGACTGTGTTCCAACAGACTCAAATGTTTTTAATTTCATAAATTCTGGTGGTACGTAATTAATATTGTAATAAAATGTGCATATTTTTTGTGATCATTTCTGTTTCTTCATTGTGAAAATCAATGACGACTCAACTAATTTCGTAATTTGATTTTCCCTCAAAGACGTAATCTGTCACTTGATGAATCAAATTTTTCATTTGCACTCTTTTTCGGGGGGGAGGGGTGCTCGGGTAAGCGCCCACCTCAAAAAAATCGTGATTTTCTGAGTTGAGGCCTCTGGGCGCTAACGCGGTTGAGTACGATATTATCATTGATCATTCAAATAAATATACATTATCTGCAATGGCATGGCATAGTGGTGGTGGTGGTGGGGGCGGCCAGCCATGGCATAGTGGTGGTGGGGGCGGCCAGCCATGGCATAGTGATGGTTGGGTAGTCAGCCATGGCATAGTGGTGGTGGGGCAGTCAGCCATGGCATAGTGATGGTTGGGCAGTCAGCCATGGCATAGTGATGGTTGGGCAGTCAGCCATGGCATAGTGATGGTTGGGCAGTCAGCCATGGCATAGTGGTGGTGGGGCAGTCAGCCATGGCATAGTGATGACGGGGATTTTGATGATTTTTATTATCACATATTTGTATCGGAGTAATCATTTTAATATTATACTTTTAGTAGTTTTGTTATTGTAGTAACAGCTACAAGGTTGATGCTACTCTGTTCTATCCATTGTTTGTACTGCCCATAGATGAAAGCACTGAAATGTTCATTCAAGCATTCCTATAAAGTAGGGTTTGTTCATCAAATCACTAACATAAATTCTAGCATACAAGTTGTTCAATTATCTCTAATTTCCTGTGTGCTAGCTGTGAAAGCCTTTATGTCCTTGGAGTTGTACAGCCTGACTCCTGACCTTTTAACTGCAAATTGATAATCCAGATTATTGTATATAAATGACCCGATCTGATGGTTGGAGAATGTGAATACCGGTACTGAGGTCAATGTGTGAGTCAGCTGTAGTCATTGTTGACTGGTTACATAGATTTATAAGATACGCTCATGCAACTTTATTATTCATGTATAGTGATTCACAATATAACAAGGACTTGTAAGGACATGTAACATGATGTGATGTGCGATATAATTGCCAAAAAAATAATCTGTTTCGGGTCCAAAGTTTCTATTATAAAATATCAATAAAGTCAGTCTTTTGAGTTCCATGTACTTGTCATTGAATGTATGTTTACTAATGGCATCCCAGAACACAGCGAAAATGTTTACAGAAATGTGCTTATCGGTGCATTTCAAAATAAAATACACATGCAACACATGCATTGCAAATGAGCAAATACTTCAGCTGAACAGACTGAGAAAAACATTAACTAGTTCATTGACAGACTCACTCATTTGAATTAATATTTTCATTTATGTCTTGCAATTTGGATCCTCATCTCGCATCATTCCACATGTAATCATTTTACAAATCCTTGATATTACAGATATGTATCTTGAGTTATGTCAAAGCATGATAAAATCATATAGCAACTAGTAAATGCTCAACAATTTTAATATGGTAATTCTCTCAATAATATGCTTCAACACTAATAGCTGACAATAAATGCTTTGTTTACACTAGTGGTAAGATAGTTGCCACATCCATGTTTACATTGGGTTATTTTAGCTAAATAACTGAAAGTTTGTTACATTTTTTTCACTAAAAAAACACATTATTTTCGCTGAATCGAAATGGTAATTGCTCAAGATGTTCCCAAACAACCACTGTAAAAAAAGTAATGATTTTCATTGTTCTCCCCAGTAATTTAAACCACTGTGGTGGACTAATTTGCATATCATTTGCATACCATTTACATAATAATAATAATAATAGAGATTGACCAAAGCACATTTACACCCACACAACAAATAACATATATTTTCAAAAACAAAGTGGCACATATTTATTTGCTTCATACAGTATTATAAACACTTTTCTTTTGTAATATTAATTAGTTCGGTCACAGTGCAAATATTTCTACGTTTCAGCCGGGAATATGTTCACGACTTTCATGATCTTATTTATTACAAAAACATTCTTCTTCAAAAAATTGTTGTTCATTATTCGTACCATCAGTTTCTACAACGTTTACCGTATTTATCCGGGTATAAGCCCAGGGTCCTGAACATGGAAAATTGCCAAAAAGAAGGGGTGGGCGTTTGCCAGGAGATCCCCGGCAAAAATTAAAGGA
This sequence comes from Saccoglossus kowalevskii, assembly GCF_978046115.1. Lineage (NCBI taxonomy): Eukaryota > Metazoa > Hemichordata > Enteropneusta > Harrimaniidae > Saccoglossus > Saccoglossus kowalevskii. The sequence continues at coordinate 4,387,025 of NC_140643.1, read as the reverse complement.
AAATTCGCGAAAATTTACAACACGCAGATCAAACTGCGGCAGGGAATAGAACGGCAAATGAAAACATGCAACGGAAATAAATGAACAATATGCAACACTAGAAGTAAAACAAAAATAATGTATTGCTTATAATGTGACAAATAAACCAGAAATAATAAAAATCGACAGTGAGGAATCATTTGAATTAAGATTTTCCCGCCGACAAACACGCCCAATACGCGTGAACTCAAAATGAATTAAAATGTCAGGGGTTAAACTGCGTAAAATGATTTCCGGTCTCGACAAATTATGAATCAACCGTCATACAAGATCAATAATAATTTACAAATTTACACAGTAAAAATTATAAAAATTCATAGCTGTTTGAAAAAAACTTCTCAGATCTTTATTTGTACGTTCATTGCCATCTTCGTCAAACTCAAAACCTTCAAATGTCCAAGTCGGCGTCACTGTAGCCGTCGAACAAAATCCCTACAACTTATTCCTGAAGTTCGTCGATATCGTCCCACACAATTTGGACTTAGCATTTTTAATCCATGGATTTCGCAGTCTGCCAGCTTGGCACTTTTCATTCATGTCTAATCATAATAAAGAGACAAGAAAAATGGGGTCGCTCTGCTGCGATGGCACACGATGCTTTTGTTTACAGTCTAGCAATCATCTTTGACCTTTACGCATCTGCTTGGCTAAGAATGACATCTGCTTATCTGATTGGCTAAGAATGACATCACTACTAGTATTTCATCATAAAGGTCAAATCGTGACATTGCTTTCTTATCAGACTCGACGCTTATTAATCACGGTGAAAGTTATCATTCAGCAATTTCCGGCGGTTGGAATGTCTCACTATATGGATATCGCGGTGGACTTGAAATAGAAAGGTTTTTTTTTATCCAACGACAGAAGAATAGTTTTCATGACAGAAATGCAATAGCGGTGATAAAAGATGGTAAAAAAGTTGTCAGTCATCGGCGTGACATTGCAAAATTGCTGGCCCCAGTTATGGATTGGCAAGCTGCTACAAAATATTTATAAAGCCAAAATAACGTGATTTGAACCATTCTCCCAGGTACGGGTTGCTACAATATTGCAACATTGTTTTCATTGTCGACGACGCCAAAGCTAAACGAGTGCGACACTTGCTTAGCGGTTCTCCTTATACGATTTGCTTGAATCGTTTCTAAGGAAGCACAAACCAAACGGTCGTCCCTTTTTAGGGCCACGACATATTTTAAAAAGAGAACTATCGTTTCTGCTTTAATATTTTTTATAGACTTGCTGACTGTTATGATTTTGAAAAAAATCAGCGGTGAACGAGCTGCCCTGAAGGCAGAGTAAGTCACAATGTGACATATAACTCAATTCACTATATTCAATTACCCACTATAGACTCCAGTCAGTCAAAATGACTATTTTGAAATGTAGGCATTAATCAGCGATTCTGCCAATGACGGAGAGATAAAATCTAGGTCAGGGGAAACCCCATGACCTCAAGATTTGTTTTTCTCTTACGTCACGAAGCACGTGACCGAGGTAATGTGGCCGCGCCATCTTACCCTGATATTCACTCTTTTGTTATCTCCGCACCGATGGGGATGAAGTCTACTAGTAGCGACTCTGCCTGGAAAGCCTGCCTTTTCCTGTCCAGGTTTCTGGCTTGGGTTGGCCGCGGGAGCCGACACTGTGGCTGTGGCCCATTTCGATTTCCCCCTTTGTGTGTATAATTTTTCACAACAAAGAAATTAAAACCTGGCGACACAGGTTAACCACGATGTTTGTTTTTTCTGCATCACCTTTACCAACTGTATTTCGCTTCCCTCATGCATGTTGTGTTCATTTTATGCTTTACCAATGTATTTAGAAATGGATAAATGTAATGACAGCAACTGAGGCTCGCCGCCAGTTTTGTCTCCTTGTTTTTTCGAGGCGGCTGTGCAGTGGTTATAATCAGAATTTACCAGCATAGAACCCGCATCCGAAATACTATTTTTGCCGTGACTGTATGCGGGGTTCAAGGTTTTTGCCTTGAAGGCACTTGTTTTTCACTGGAGTTCTGAGGCCTGGAATGTTTTCCAGAGCCATGAAAAATTGCTGAGACTGACCGTGTCGCTCGTATTTTCACAGCAAGGTAAAAATCGGTTAAAGTGAGTTGTGTGTTGGTATGAGTGGAAAGTCCTCACGCTCGACTACCGGAGATGTCGAGTAGGAGGCCTGACGGTGGAGGTACCGAGTGGGACGCAGGGCGCGCAGACGGTGTTGATGGGCGAACGTTAATCAGCCGAGGAGGAGGTAACACTTAAGGCCTCTGGGTGGGGGAAATCTTATTCAACGCTTTCCGTTGGACCAAGCGCTACCCGGTCGGTGTAGTTTCGGGATCAGACCCCAAAGGGTGGGATGAGACCAAACGCCCCCAACTGGATCCCAAGGCTCCTTCCCCAGACCCCGGTACCACAAATTTCTGTTTGGCAAACCGGATAAAGGAGGACGGCCGTGTTCCATGAGCCTTCTTGAGTTGCCAGCTCAGTCTGAGAAGATCCATCACGCTGCTGTAGTTGCTGGAGCGCATTATTGTGCACGCCCAGGACTCTCAGACCTCAGAGGCAGAGCGCACCAGCCTCCTAGACCTGGCAACACATTTACTGGTGGGTCACCGCACAGCTACGTGCGACATCCCCCAGTGTCACCTGGCTCTTCTGGCCGTGGCTACTACTGTGCAACGAGATGCAGTCTTAGACACGTGTGAGTCTGGGAGTACATCACCACCTCAGTTACGCAGACTGGAAATCTTCCACCCTATTTCATGGGGAGATAGCGGGTGCAGTCTCGGAGCTTCGGAGTGCAACGAACCAGATGGTTCAGACCGAATCCGCTAACCAGTTGGCCACTGCCAAGGGTAAACAGAGGGCGCCCCAAGCACAGAACACAGAGTCAGCCAGGAGGCAAGTGCTCATACCCTTCCGCGGGAGGGTAAAGTAGCGGCGCGACCCCATGGCAGAAGGAACCAGGTGGTGGCTCCTCATCCTCCTCGGTCTATCGTCCACCCCGGCAGCGGGGGAAGCATATTTGCTGATAGCTACGTATTTCGTTCTTTATTTTCGTAATACAGTTCATATGATAAACAGTCGTCACCCTTGCATATTTATGTGCTGCTGCAACAGGGTTTTTTTTGCAACGTTCATGTGTACGATGACCTGTAATAAATACCATAACAGCAAATAGATATAATTTCAATATAGTAATTCTTATCATCATCATATGCGTATAATTTTTCATGTTTGGATCATACATTGTATATCAGATCATTAAATGAGGGCTTGATTTTGACACAAGCCAAGTCGGTCTCAAGTGGGTCCCGACTAACATAAACGCAAGTGCTGTAAATGTGCTGCACGTGCAGAGATCCATAACATGAATGTAGCAATCGTTTCAGGTTATGGAATTGAAAAAAAGTAATCTCAAGATGATATAAAAACCAGTGGTAATTCTAAATGAATTCTGAAAACAACATTTTGAATTGCAATGAAATCGAGCAAGATAAAAGCAAAGCATGGTTGTTTTCTTAGTTTGCTCAACTGTTGATAACAGTAGACAGAAAGTCTGCAACTATTGTTTTGTGTATGTGTATTTTGAATAAAAAATGCACTAACAAATGTTCAATTCGATCTAACCAAATATACATATATGCTATGTTCATTTTTTATCCCAAACCTGGGTCTCGCATCCTTAATATTTTACTTTATCAATCCCTATAATGTATTTCAGTTACCCGAAATAAATAATTAAAGGGAACCTCAATCCAAACAACATAATGACCCCTAAAGAAAAAGCTCCACAAATGTAGGAGAATGCAATTTACAGTTTTGTTGTATCACTTCTCATTCTCTAGATATTCCATTTTTCATCAGTATTACGTAGTCAGCCATCTTGATTTTCGAGCAAAGGATTATTGGTAAAGTATGACATCATAGAATCTGTTGTCAGAAATTGAGAAAATGATTTCATCTATAAATTCAAAAGTTGAACTTCAAATTGGCTGAAAGTTTAGAAATTGGTAGCATACATGTACTGGTGCCATCCATGCTTATAAAATAGTTGTCATGGAAACAGAACTGAAAATATTTATTTTTATGTTTTTCTACCAAATGCTAAAATTTCCTTATATTGTATACAATTTACCAACGTGAGTAGGTTATATAGGTGATATATCACATGTTGAGTACAAAAGAGGACAAAAAAGTGACATTCTATATTTCACAACTAAAATATTGATTTTTATTTTTTTAACGTTTTCAACAATATCTTCACTTTATGTGTATTTGTAAAATTCCCATTTCCATTACTATATTTATATACATGAGTAATATGTACAACGAAAATTTGAACTAATTCGCATCAGTATTTCTCTTGTTATAGATGAAATAATTTTCTCAATTTCTGACAACAGATTCTATGATGTCATACTTTACCCATAATCCTTTGCTTGTGAATCAAGATGGCTGACTACTTATTAACGATGAAAAGTTGAATATCTAGAGAATGAAAACTGTTATAAAAGAAGTGTAAATTGCATTCTCCTACATTTGTGGAGTTTTTTCTTTAGGGGCTATTATGTTGTTTGGATTGAGGTTCCCTTTAACATGCAAGCACTAACTTTAGTTAAAGTTTAAAGAAAAAAGCTTGTTAAATTAACTAACCCATTTATTATTCTTAAGTTCCGGACATTGAAAGTCACTGTTCTCTCTCCTGACTTTTTTTTGTAAGTGCAATTTGCAAGTGCTAGTGCTGACACAGAAGTCAGTTCTTGTTTGGGACTACATGACAGGGCTGTGTGGCCATCTCCCTATCAAATGGCAATTTTAATGCGCTGTCCTGGTGTCAGCCAGGCTCGGTCGAACACGAGCACCTGTGGACCTTACCAAGGTTCCCCCATTCGTTAGTAAATGAATCTCAGCCAGTGGAATTGGCCTTCCCATTGAGTCTGTGGCACACTCACCCAGGGTAAGGGTTGATCCTTTGATGTTCAGCCTAAGCTAGGATTTGAACTTGGGTCTATTGTTCTTAAGTTGGTATTTTGGCTGTCACCTTGCATGATTTTGTATACGATGGTATAAAAAGGAAAAGACGAAAAGAGCAAACGCAATAAATAATTACATTGTGCCATATTTTATTAGCTAAAAAACATTGTATAGTTGGTAACACATAGCTTGGATAAACATTTCTTTTGACTTTTTTTGTAATTTTCATGTTTTCCTTGTTAATGCTGTTGGTACATGTATAGATGTAAATGTTGTGTATGAAGTGTCAGTGTTTATATACAAGCTATACTGGTACCTCACAAGCTCACATCTGTTTTGTTTCACTCATCCTGTCAAACCACCATTATGGATATATATCCTTGGGATATCAAATGATGGTACTCTTGTACATGTATATCACACCCAAAGGCATTAACCTCCAACATACCAGCCAACAAATTGCACCAAAATAGAAAGAAACATCATAATGTCCCAGGGTAGCCCTTATTAACAAAAACGGTGCATTTAAACTGTAGTCTGTTCTAATTAATTAAAAATTAATTTAAAAAACAAACAAATTTTATATTTCTCGTAACCTTACTATGATTGGACAAATTGAAATGTTTATTTTATGAAAATAAGCTCAAAATAATTTATTTCTACTTAGCTATGGTCATTCTACCAATGTTGTGTTTTTTAGCTCTGCTGTCGACTTTGTCGAGCGGAGCTTATCATATGAGTGATTGTCCGTCGTCTCCGTCGTCGTCGTCCGTGTCAATGTTTTACTTTTTCGACTTCTTCTTGAAAACTACAAGCCTGAATGCTTTGATACTTGGTGTATATGTACCTTGGGTAGACCTCTCTCAGATTTGTTCATTTCATGATGATATCTTCAATTCTCTAATTTTGGTGAATATTTTTGTCATTTTTAGTAAAAAGTGATATTTTCGACTTCTTGTTGAAAACCGCAAGTGCAATTGCTTTGATATTACATATATAGGTACTACATGTGGACCTCTCTCAGATTTGTTCATTTTGTAATGATATCTTTAATTCTCTAATTTTGGTGAATATTTTTGTCATTTTTGGTAAAAAGTGATATTTTCGACTTCTTGTTGAAAACCGCAAGTCCAATTGCTTTGATATTACATATATAGGTACTACATGTCGACCTCTCTCAGATTTGTTCAATTTGTAATGATATCTTCAATTCTCTAATTTTGGTGAATATTTTTGTAATTTTTGGTAAAAAGTGATATTTTCGACTTCTTGTTGAAAACCGCAAGTGCAATTGCTTTGATATTACATATATAGGTACTACATGTGGACCTCTCTCAGATTTGTTCATTTTGTAATGATATCTTTAATTCTCTAATTTTGGTGAATATTTTTGTAATTTTTGGTAAAAAGTGATATTTTCGACTTCTTGTTGAAAACCGCAAGTCCAATTGCTTTGATATTACATATATAAGTACTACATGTGGACCTCTCTCAGATTTGTTCATTTTGTAATGATATCTTTAATTCTCTAATTTCGGTGAATATTTTTGTAATTTTTGGTAAAAAGTGATATTTTCGACTTCTTGTTGAAAACCGCAAGTCCAATTGCTTTGATAATACATATATAGGTACTACATGTGGACCTCTCTCAGATTTGTTCATTTCATAATGATATCTTTAATTCTCTAATTTTGATGAATATTTTTGTAATTTTTGGTAAAAAGTGATATTTTCGACTTCTTGTTGAAAACCGCAAATCCAATTGCTTTGATATATTATACATATAGGTACTACATGTGGACCTCTCTCAGATTTGTTCATTTTCTAATGATATCTTCTGTTCTTTAATTGCCATGTGCATTGCTAACAGTGGAGCTATCTCAGCCGACAGGCTGCTTGTTTGATTTTATGCTCTTACTTCCAGTACTAACTTAGATGTCATTTTTCATGTCTGTAAGTTAAATGATGATTAGTCCATCAGGGCCATGTCAGCCACTCATATCTCGTAGTCTGACCAATAACTCTACAGGGCCATGTCAGACACTCATATCTCACGCTCTGACCAAGAACTCTACCAGGGCCATGTCAGGCTCTCATATCTCACGCTCTGACCAATAACTCTACCAGGGCCATGTCAGGCTCTCATATCTCACGCTCTGACCAATAACTCTACCAGGGCCATGTCAGGCTCTCATATCTCACGCTCTGACCAATAACTCTACCAGGGCCATGTCAGACACTTGTATCTCGCACTCTGACCAATAACTCTACCAGGGCCATGTCAGACACTCATATCTCACGCTCTGACCAATAACTCTACCAGGGTCATGTCAGACATTCATATCTCACGCTCTGACCAATAACTCTACCAGGGCCATGTCAGACACTCATATCTGACGCTCTGACCAATAACTCTATCAGGGCCATGTCAGACACTCGTATCTCGCACTCTGACCAATAACTCTACCAGGGCCATGTCAGACACTCATATCTGACGCTCTGACCAATAACTCTACCAGGGCCATGTCAGACACTCGTATCTCACGCTCTGACCAATAACTATCAGGGCCATGTCATGTTGTGAACATATAATTGGCTGTTTCTTTTGCTGGTTATGACTGGTTATGAACATAGAATTAGCTATTACTTTTGCTGGTTATGACTGGTTGTTAACATAGAATTAGCTGTTTTTTTGCAGGTTATGAACATGGAATTGGCTATTTCTTTTACTGGTTATGACTAGTTGTGAACATAGAATTGGCTATTTCTTTTGCGGGTTATGACTGGTTGTGAACATAGAATTAGCTATTACTTTTGCTGGTTATGACTGGTTGTTAATATAGAATTGGCCATTTCTTTTGCTGGTTATGACTGGTTATGAACATAGAATTGGCTATTTCTTTTGCTGGTTGTGAACATAGAATTGGCTAATTTTTTTGCTGGTTATGACTGGTTGTGAACATGGAATCGTCTTATTTACATGGTGGTGAATGAGCGGTTGTGAATGTGCAACACAATGTGCTTCTGTGTGTTCGTGCGTGCGTCCAAACCTGTTTCTTAGAAATGCCTGGACCAATCACAATCAAACTTCACATATACATGTCATCATACACGATATTATTTATATGCACATCAATTGTTTTCACGATCAGATTCAAGATGGCCGAATGGCTGCCATTTTTGTTCTAAAAATCATCAAAATCACATTATAGGACCTTGACATACATCATTTTGTTTTCAGATAAAATTCAAGATGGCCGACTGGTGGCCATTTTGTTTTAATAAATGTGGGTCTAGTGCCATATCTCCGACTTGCTGTGACTGATTATGTTCAAATTTTAAATATTAATTATACATCATGTCATAGATATACAGATATATTGGTTTGAAGATCCCATTAAAAATGGCCAAATGGTGGCCATTTTTGTGCCAAAAAAACATCAAATATCAAGCATTTCTGGCATTTATAGATGGATTTTGTTCAAACTTGGTACATACATTAGACATTAAGGGTTCCTGATGCTCGTTATTTTATTTTTTAGATCGGATTCAGAATGGCTGACTAGTGGCCATTTTGTTTTAATGAATGGGCTTCTAGAGCCATATCTCTGACATGCTTTGACTGACTATGTTCAAATTTTATATATTCATTATACATGTATTCAAAATGGCTGATTTTGTTTGCTGTTCCAGAGTAATATCTCTCAATACTCGTTTGACGATCAGATACAAATGTAATCATATTCCTGACATCTTTATATGTCAGCTATATTACTATAAACAAAACTATATATCTTAAATTTGATAACTAACTGGGAATGTGCCATGCATGGCTTGTTTTATAATTAATATGAATTTGTATAATGTGATTAGTCATGTAGAATGACAGTTCTTACCACCTGTTAAAAATACAGAAATGGAATTGTTCTTATCAATAGTTCCTTAGCAACTCCTGTTGCTAATGGTGGAATGTTCATGAGGTCACAATTGAAGAATGTTTATATAGTAACACTTAACATTATAACAGTCACCCAACAGGGATGTTTGTACAGTGTGTGTATGGAAGGGGGCTGAGCAGGGTACATGTGAGTGTTTGTGTTGAATATTACTGTCATGCATTCATAGGAGGTTAACATAGATACATAAATTATGCATTCACCAGCTGCTTGTTAATATGTCAACTAAATGTCAGTATAATATGATCTACAATATAAGCATCCATGTATATGCCTAAATCATGTTTATTATTCTGAATATATAGCATTCAACCATGGCTCTGATAAATACAAAGTTATCACCTGTCATGATCAACGTCATGATGTAACCACAGAGCAAGATGACAACTTTTAAACTTTAAAATGAATGTTGCTATAGTCTGTTAAAACAAGTAAATTACTATTCAGTTCCAGTCAAAATGGCAGTTTTACTTGTACATGTACTACCATGTACTGCTCTCATTTCATTAATATCACTAGCTTTTCTGGACAGTGTTACAATGTACCATTCTCATTTGTATTTCACTTAATTAACAACCAGTTTACCAGTATTATTGGTGTTGTCATATGTAGTGGAAGCGTTAAATGGAATATTATACTATGACATGTATATGCACACAGTTTAAAGAATTGCTGGTAGCCTTTAAATATTTCTGTACCATGTCAGAGATGTCTGTGGATGACATGCATACGTATGCAAGACAACATTGCAATTCTATCATTCTCTGTGTTGACATCATTATTGTTGCAGTCTGAAAACATGGACTTATGGATTGACCTTTGTGTGTGTACAAAATGTATGTGTGTGTGAATATCTCTACCACATTCAAAATTCACAGTTACATCATACAGCTTGGGATACATATGCATGTGTATTCATTTCATGATCTGATTCAAGATAACAGAATGGCAGCCATTTTAATATTAAAATTCATCAAAATCGAGCATTTCTGCCATTCTGGAGCCGGGTCTCAGTTGTGTATGGATGGATTCATTCAAACTTAGTATGTACATTAGACATAATGAGACATATATGCAAGTCATTTTGTTTTTCACAGATGGGCATCCATTGACATGCCTTGACCAATAATGTTCAAACTTTATAGGCACATCACTCATTTGTTTGAAGATCAGCTTTAAGATAGCCAATTAGTCCACATTTTAATGTTAAAATTCTTCAAAATCAAACATTTCTGCCATTTTGGATCCAGATCTTGGTTATACATGGGCTGGTATTGTCCATCGTGGTACGTACAATGAACATACATGTATATATAACAAGACCATATTTTTCAGATAGGATTCAATATGGCTGAATGCAAATTGTGTTCTAGAGCCGTGTCTCTGACATACATGTACATTGACTGATTGCTATCAAACTTTACAACAACATGACATGAAAAGAAAGAAATAGAATTTTCTCATCCTCTTACTTCCTTACTCTCATGTAATTTTGATTCAAAATGGCTGACTTTTAGTTTTTTAGCTCCGCTGTCGACTTTGTCGAGCGGAGCTTATCATATGAGTGATTGTCCGTCGTCTCCGTCGTCGTCGTCCGTGTCAATGTTTTACTTTTTCGACTTCTTCTTGAAAACTACAAGCCTAAATGCTTTGATACTTGGTGTATATGTACCTTGGGTAGACCTCTCTTAGGTTTGTTCATTTCATGTTGATATCTTTAATTCTCTAATTTTGGTGAATATTTTTGTCATTTTTGGTAAAAACTGATATTTTCGACTTCTTGTTAAAAACCGCAAGTGCAATTGCTTTGATATTACATTTATAGGTACTACATGTGGACCTCTCTCAGATTTGTTAATTTTGTAATGATATCTTTAATTCTTTAATTTTGGTGAATATTTTTGTCTTTTTTGGTAAAAACTGATATTTTCGTCTTCTTGTTAAAAACCGCAAGTGCAATTGCTTTGATATTACATATATAGGTACTACATGTGGACCTCTCTCAGTTTTGTTCATTTTGTAATGATATCTTTAATTCTCTAATTTTGGTGAATATTTTTGTCATTTTTGGTAAAAACTGATATTTTCGACTTCTTGTTAAAAACCGCAAGTGCAATTGCTTTGATATTACATATATAGGTACTACATGTGGACCTCTCTCAGATTTGTTCATTTTGTAATGATATCTTTAATTCTCTAATTTTGGTGAATATTTTTGTCATTTTTTGGTGAAAAGTGATATTTTCGACTTCTTGTTAAAAACCGCAAGTCCAATTGCTTTGATACTACATATATAGGTACTACATGTGGACCTCTCTCAGATTTGTTTATTTCGTGATGATATCTTCAATTCTCTAATTTTGGTGAATATTTTTGTCATTTTTGGTAAAAAGTGATATTTTTGACTTCTTGTTAAAAACCGCAAGTCCGATTGCTTTGATATTACATATATAGGTACTACATGTGGACCTCTCTCAGATTTGTTCATTTTGTGATGATATCTTCAATTCTCTAATTTTGGTGAATATTTTTGTCATTTTTGGTAAAAAGTGATATTTTCGACTTCTTGTTGAAAACTGTAAGTCCGATTGCTTTGATATTACATATATAGGTACTACATGTGGACCTCTCTCAGATTTGTTCGTTTTGTGATATCTTCAATTCTCTAATTAATTTATTTTGGTGAATATTTTTGTAATTTTTGCTAAAAAGTGATATTTTCGACTTCTTGTTAAAAACTGTAAGTCCGATTGCTTTGATACTATTCATATTGTTCATTTTCTAATGATGTCTTCAGTTCTTTAATTGAAATGTGCATTGCTAACAGAGGAGCTATCTCAGCCGATAGGCTGCTTGTTTCATTATTTAAGGTAGAGATGCAGTTTATTTGGCTTGCTTTTTAATTGAGTAATTAGACAATGAAGATGGTATTATATATCCAGCATGTTATATATTTTCTGAAAGCTTATTATACAAACTTTGTAAAACTTGTCTTTATTTTAAATATCCAGAATGCGTTTTTGATTTTGGGTCAAAAATATGCTTTTTTGGACAAAAGTGGTTTAAAAAAAATTAGCTCAAAAACTTCAAGTCCGGTAAAATTACATCACTGGATACCTTGGTATACTACTAATTCAAATGCGTCCACTCATCTCTCTAACGGCTTTCAAAGTCGCACAGCATGACCTCAAAGTTCACTCTTTTCTATTTTTGCATAATTTATATATCCATGTTAATTGCGGACTTGTTATTTTTGTTCCACTCGCAGTAATAAACTGTCCGGACGCATTTTGAAGGGGGAACACCTTGTCAATAATGTGTGAACATTTCGAGGCAAATGGCCAAAGCGTCTATCAGCTATTTTAATTTAAACCCCAAGAATTCATCAAAAATAGAAGACGAGAAAAGGGCTAATTTGCATATTTGCGCGTTAAACCGGGAATTACTGCTTTGTCATACTTTGTCATACTTTCTAGACTATTGAAATTGAAAGTTAACGTATAGACATAGACATTTTATGTAAATTTGTTGGACCAGAACAACTGCTCTTGAATATATAAATCAGAAACACGTCATTTATACATTTGTACCAGTGTTTTGATGGGGTCGGTAAAAACACGTGTCAATGCCCAGTAAACATGACGTCATCTCATGAATAATTAAACAGGGGGCGGTCCTAGGAAGGTGACTTTTTATCACGATCAAAACAGCATGGCTTCTCTTCGATGTATTTTCAATAACAAATCTACGAGTATTTCAGAGCCTATGGTTTACCGTGAAGAGTACAAAGTGGGATATTAAATTAATTATCCTTGATGATTTTTATGTAGTATTTAGAACCAACTCCAGGAAGCGAACGCACAATAATGAATAATTGCGTAATCCTCGAATCGAAACGCGAGGCACAGAAGTTTTGTTCAGCGTTTCCAATCCCATTTTCCCACTGCAACATATTTGTTAAAAGAAATATTTGAATTCTGTTCGTTTTTTAAGGAGGCAATTTTTTTTTTTTTTTTCCGATTTTGGTAACGCCTTATTCAGGGATTTTCTAAGACAGTCGCAGGCAATCAGCGCACGGATGTACGTACTAGTACAAAACATGCTGTTGTACTACCGGCGACGGTCGCTGCAAGGAGAGAGCTCCAGTTTTAAAATTTCGACCGGTTTTAAATAATTTGTGTTGGAAATCTGACATGACATGAGTGCAAAATTAAGGTGCATTTTCGAGCGGTCGAATTTTTCTGAATAGAAATCAGCAAATGAAAAAAAATAGAAGTGCTAAACAGTGTGCTCGTTAGTTTAAAAAAAAATGGAATGTCCGTCAAATTGACGTAAACTTCCCCATTTTTCACGGAAAAAGCAAAGGTCGTGGTTGAGTTGCAGGCTAAAGAACTCAAAAATCAAAACAAAATCATCAATCAGTAAGTATTATGACAAGGAAAACAAAACATCAGACGCGGAGAAGCGTCAGCGAGAAGCGTCAGCGTGTCAAAAGAGTTGTTAATGTATCAAGTTACCTCTCTCTGTGATTTATTTTTCATTGAAATTATTTGGTTGTTTTCAATTAATTTTAGCGTACCTCTGCAATTTATTTTAGCATTGTCAGTTGTTTGTTTCATTGAATTAAACGGAGTTCGTCCGGTTGCAAACAAAGCTGTCTCGCACCACCTAGCACCTAGCATTGGACAAAAGATACACGAAAGTTTGTATCTCCCTGACCCAGTGCAATATATCCGGTTAGAATCAAAGCTCACGTGTCCCGTATTTGAGGGACCAGATTCTGCCGTAAATTCGGGATGGGATTTAGAAAAAAAAAATAGGACTTTTAATGTGTATTTTGGCGCCATTTTCGGACATTTCAATCATTCCTGATGCCTAGCTAATATAGAGTCTAAGTTTTACCGTAGTCATTGACGCCTATTCAAGAGTATGATGTTTATTGTGACTAGCGTGAATGGGTAAGCTTCGTTTCGACAATGAGCTGTTATCACTGTGAACAATGTTAAATTATTCTTCACATGCTCAGTTTATTTTTTGAGAACAATTATTTAAAAATAAAATCTCTCAGTCAATCAGAAACTCGGATTCACGCCTTCAGGGAAAGTCACGTTTAGACGCTCACATCGATTTTGTTTTTCGTTCGGCGGGCTGATGCCTTCAGTGTAGCTTTTGCCTCTTCCGACATAGAAATCATCTGAATCTTCTTTCTACCTCTCTTTCTTTTCACACCACGCATAATGTAATGATAAAAATTAGGAAAAAACGCTGAGGAAATATAATGTTTGGTTTGCTAGCGAGCGATAACTGATTCGAGAATAATTGCACATGCGCGTGAATTGAATGAACTATGACCCGTACAATCTCGATATGCATATTGTCAATCAAAGGTCCTGTTATTTGCTTACTCATGCAAATTAGGCAATTGGACATAAACATTGCCACGTGTGAGTGTTTTTTATTTTTAACCAGAAAATAAACAGCAATTTTAATGGTGTTCCAATAAGAATTCATTGGTCAAATTTTCACAGAATGTTCTTTAGATAAAAATCTATATAAAAAACGAAAAAAACTATTTTTGATTGAAATTCACAAATAAACTGCATCTCTACCTTAACTAACAGGGTCTGACTTGTTATATATACCAGTTAGTACTGTATCTGCTCCATTGGTATATTATAAGTAGGACAAATAAGTCATATTTTAACGTTTTAGAACACAAGCAATGTTCGGCTTTTATGCACTTCTGTGCCTAAAACATAGCAAATACTGTTTGCGTATTTGCTTTCTCTGGATCTGATCTTGTAGTTTAGTGAGTAGCATACAGGTCAGAAAATAGTATCCCTTAATACCAACTCAAGTATATATCCAACTTTGTAGTGTAGCTATAATGGCAGTAATCTTAGAACTCTTCTATGATTTATGATATTTAGAAGATTTTGGCACATCACAAAATAAAGAACTGATCAAAATTGGTCAAATTTGTATTCTGTCCACTTTACTGAGTGGCTGTTATAGCATATTGCTGGCTGGGTCCTATGTCACAGGGTACCGAAAGCAGACTCTTCTTTCATATCTACTGTCTTTGCTTTATACTGTTAATGGTTTTGGTGAAGAGGTTAAATCCTCTGCACTATAGAGATTGCATCTAAACATTACTAGTCATCGTCCGAATCGCACAGTTTCGCTAAAAGCCGGTCATTCATAACCGGTCCAGGAACCCGTCTGTGATCGTGTTAGGAAAAGCTGTATTTCACTGCAGCTAAACTGAGTCATTTGATTGGACTCGCCAAGGTGCTGGCGCCACCAATCAGAGTTGCTGTATCATAAATGTGAAGATCGGGGAGCTCATCACAGATTAAAACAATGGCCGCGTGTACGCTTTGCGCTGAGTCAAGAATACATGTAGGTCTATATTTGTTGACACGTTTCCAAAATTTCTTATTCCAATGTTGAATATTGTTTGTGGCCAAGTGATCGAATGAGGACGATGGAATGTCTAAATATTTGTGCAAACTGTGTTTTAGTAAACTAACAAAACTGTCGAAACTGATAACATATCGACTTGCCCGATTCGATCTTCGTTGCAACACAGTCGAGGGACTGTGTTTGCAACAACCACGTCATTTTCCTCAGATACAGCACTAAGCGCTTTCTTTTGATGATCAGTAAGCTCGATCAGAGAAAAGCTAGCAACACGTTTATTTGATTCCGCCATTTTAATTTTACCAAGTAATGTGTAGTTTCTTTCATGAGTTCTGATTGGGTGATGCAAATGAGCCGAAGTGAATATTATAATCATTCTGAGGGTGTGCGACATACAGTAAATCGTGGTGAAATCTGCCAAGGGTTAATGTTGAGGCTTCAGCCGATTAAATTGTCGAAGATGATTACTAGTATGTATTGTTGTTTTCAAGCTAAAGGAAAAATGGAAATCTTGGTGATCCCTAAAATATTGGAAAGCTACTGTCTGTTCTGATGGAACTGTTTTTAATTATGCAATCAATTGAAAAATACATCATACTGTATACTACGGTTTTCTATGTTCAAATGTGAATAACACACAATAGGGGTAATATTTTGTGAAACAAACAGAATAAAGAACATTGCAACCCTGTGGTATTTTGGGTTCAAATGGGATGCATTGGAAAATTTATTTTTCTTGGCTCACTCAAGAATCTGGAAGTTTTGTTTATTCTCAAAACATAATCAGGCACAGTTGCAGTATAGCACTAGTTGGTTTTTAAATGATATCCATTGAGACTATTTTACACATAGCAACACTGTCGCAAACAAGAAACTACTTGAATACCAGTAAACCTCACAAAGTCAAAAGGCATGGGGAAATTTTCTCCACTGCTTGATGTGTCTATAATTGCTGTATGCCTGTTCTAGGGCCATTTTTTACATTTTGGGTGCTTTATCACATACATGTACATGTATGGACATGGTTTTTGATGCTCTACAGTTATTTGCATGTCTCAGAATTACATTTAGTGTAATATAATGGTAATAAACCATCATCCAAGTCAGATACATGTATACCACAAGATTTTGCACAATCTATGACATATATACTCAGCGTTAGTATATATCCAGGTCGTGGGGTCAGTTACTGATATTACATTTCAAATTCATACATATGGTAGGCTGCGGTGATTATTATTCACCCACATAGGGATTTCATTATCTAAAAATAGTCTGGTTCCGATGGTACATGTACAAACAGTCACAATTATAATATGATACCCTGATCTCATTTTACGTTGTTTATTTTTCCCAATGATTATACTTTCAAGTGTCTTCCCCGTGTATCTCAAGAATGTTTATTTATTATGTTCTTTTAAAATTACAAAACTAGGACAAAGAATATGCTCTTTTGGCCATGCAATATTGCGTTTTAACATTTCTGAATTTAATTTGTGCTGTTTTGTTGTATTTGAGCCAGATGTTTATGCAATATTACATGGTTGCATGCATATTCAGTTTTACTTGCAATTATCTGTCAATGTTTTGGAGTTTACACAGTTATATCTGGTGATGTTTTGCATTGTGTCTTGCCCTTTGTTTTACTCATTGATTTGATAGACTTCATATTTTCTCAAAATCTGTATGTCTAAACTGAATCTGTATGTGCAAGAGGTACGTTTGCAGCTTGTGATAGTGTAATCATATTCATAGCATATACATGTGAGATGGAAGAAATCTTGCAACTCAGCTTTGCAATGAAATTGCAAGGTCTGCTGATCCATCACCATTGTTAAGTCTTATCAGAAATGACTATGGAAACCAAAATGTACTGTAGTGTATGCACCTTTGGTTTCATTCTATGTATTTCCTTCTACAGTGTATGAAGTAAATGACTAGGAAAAATATGAAAACTAACTTATGTAATTTGTCATATCTGCAGTTAAAGCATGATAATGGTCTCACAAAATCCTAATAGTACAACTCATTGGAAAAAATGAAATTAAAAAAGTAAAACATTATAACAATTTTTTAAGATCATTACCTGAAACAGCAAGTTTTATTTATTTGGCCTTATATCTGTGCTATGGGGAGCTGGGAATTTCAAGAGATTGATCTAAAGACAGCTGACAGTTTTCCATTGACTTTTAAACTTGCCTTAACCTAGCAATGAGTGATATCACACAGCAGGAATTCTGGCAAGACACATTAAAGTGAATACCACACCCTTGTAAGTAGTTTATTAATCTGATAACACCATACAGAGTTACCAGCATATTCAGTTTCATAGTGGGCTTCTGATGGTGCCTCATACAAAAATGTAATCGCAGTGTTACAGATTCAAGTATTAAATTTAAATATAGTTCTGTAACATACTTTTATTTAACAGTATATTTGGCATTATCGTAATAACTCGATTAATTTGTGGTCTCTATTATTTCGCACACCCATTTTATTTTCGAACGCTAATTTTTAAATGTATTCTTTTAATTCGCAGCATTCGAAAACATGTTTGAAATTGTATCCTATTAATTCGCGGGCCAGAATAAAGTGGATAGCTCTGAATATATTGCATGAAGACATTAAAAATATACATTTTGTGTTTGAGTTTTTATGTTATCAGTATTTGGTGTAGCCGCAATCGCAGACGATCTCCCTCATCACAGCCTTTCAGTTAGCAAGCAGTTTAGGTTCGGTAAAGATTTGACCTGAAAACAATCATTCCCCCATGACACTACAGATGGGCAATTTATTACTTTGATAAATATTCATCGGTTAGCACATCGATTACGAATTTCTGTGATGGAAAGCTTAGTACAGGGCTATTCGTTGCTGGTCCACAGGGTTGCATTGACCATGTGTTCGCCATTTTGGAAAGTGATTTTATTCTGTGGCATAAACCGCCTTATGCATAAATTGACGTTTTTGATTGGTCGGGCGATTGACCTCGTGTCACATTTTTATTTTAGATGAAAGTGCTTGACGAAAAAAACAACAACAATCAGGTAAACAATGGCTACAAAGTAGCCGTTAGCTTGGGCTGTTTTTATTTCTTGGGCAGTACCTGATTCTGCCGTAAATTCACCCATCCACATTGGTGGGCTCGCATTTGGGGTTCAAATTTTCAAAAAATGATCATAGGATATTTTTAGGGGGCTTATATTTTCATTGAAAAATTCACCTACACCTATTTTCAACGCCGGCAGTTGGACCACCCAAAACGAAAGAAACTATTGCAGAAGCTAATCTAAAATTTTATACATTTTTTTTCTTGCTGGATTAAAAAGTAGAACGCGCATCTTTCTCCTACAAAATCACATTAACGAACCTCATGCGCCAAATACAATTATTTGGTTTCATTTTATTAGTGACGAAAGTATATTCTAAAAGAAGTTTCAAATAAAAAAAAAACCCAACTGCATTCAAGTCGCTTAGTAGCAAATGGTCGCCTCCGGTCATGCTGCGTTTCACAATTGTTGATTATTATCTAGTAATGATTGTAATAACGTGCAAAAAATAAATTCGTTGAATTGTTATGAAATGCAAATAAATTTCAACTTAGTTCCATCATAAGCGAATGACTCCGATCACATTTCCAATGCTCGATGCTGTAGAAATGAATATCCACCATGTTTTGACCTGGACGGTGTTTTTTAACCTGACAGGTCAAAAGTATCCAATTCCAAATGTAATTGGCCATTGCTGACTGAATTTAATTAAAGTAAAGTCTCGTAGGGAACATGTGTGAACTGCACTCTTTGTAAAGCACAAACTACTAATTTAAAATGAACGTATTTACATAGGACTACATAACTCATGTACAAAATGACCATTTAACAGAAATCCTTTCTCAGTCAGTCCATGTCATGTTCCCTATACTTGTACAAGAAACAAATCGAGTTGTAGTATATAAGAGAAACTAAAACTGTCTTTATGTATGATGACAGTGTGAATTGAATATGATGAAAACTAAATGTACATAAAGTAGAGAAATTTAGTTGAATTAATGCTATTTTGTCTGTTACTGAAACCCTGCAACACTATTATTTTACATCTTCACACCCACACAACACTAGCACATTCCTACTCCCACATTACATAAATGGTTATGTATAGCAGTACGTGTGAAAGATAACTAAACTATTGGTACTACAGCTAGGTAAAGGTGGAAGGCCTTGCCAAATGCTAATGACTTTTTGTATATGATGGATTGAGTGAGTGCCTCTGATAAACTGGGAAAATAGTTACCTTCAATAGAATATTAAGTGCTTTCCTGATTGCCAGTATTAGCTCTGTTGAGTGTTGACAGGAGGGCTAAGATCAGTTGTGCAATCTACATGTTTTATTATCTATAGATTGTAGTTCCCTGCAGATGGAGGGTTTATTAAATGATGATTCATCAACATTGATTGTATACATTGCCTTTTATTTTTGAACTGACCACAACTCATATTTCATACATGTGTATGTAGCCTACATGTACTGACAGTAAGTAGACTGGCATAGTGACAATCAGGTATTCACTGCATGTACCAGTTATTGAAAATACATTTTTAGTGTAGATTCATTATATGTAAAATGTCATTTCAAGATTTGCCAAATGTGTATTTTTTGGGTATTTCCATGTCTAACAATGTGTACTATACACATTTAATGATTGTCAATTTTGTATGCTATATTCTCCTCCAAAAGCCCAGCAGTTTAATATTGAGCTATAAAAAACAAATTCAAGTTCAAAATGAAATTATTTGATTTTTGCAGCAGATGTTTGGTGCCTTCCATCTCACAGTAGAAAATAACCTATTGTGCTAGTTGTGAATTATGTGCGCTTGAAAATATGTGGAAACAGAATAGCCTTTTCACTTGTTTGTCAACTTTTTACTTTTTCAACTTCTTGGAAACTACAAGCCTGAATGCTTTGATACTTGGTGTATATGTACCTTGGGTAGACCTCTCTTAGGTTTGTTCATTTCATGTTGATATCTTCAATTCTCTAATTTTGGTGAATATTTTTGTCATTTTTGGTAAAAAGTGATATTTTCGACTTCTTGTTAAAAACCGCAAGTGCAATTGCTTTGATATTACATATATAGGTACTACATGTGGACCTCTCTCAGATTTGTTCATTTTGTAATGATATCTTTAATTCTCTAATTTTGGTGAATATTTTTGTCATTTTTGGTAAAAAGTGATATTTTCGACTTCTTGTTAAAAACCGCAAGTGCAATTGCTTTGATATTACATATATAGGTACTGCATGTGGACCTCTCTCAGATTTGTTAATTTTGTAATGATATCTTTAATTCTCTAATTTTGGTGAATATTTTTGTCATTTTTGGTAAAAAGTGATATTTTTGACTTCTTGTTAAAAACCGCAAGTGCAATTGCTTTGATATTACATATATAGGTACTACATGTGGACCTCTCTCAGAATTGTTCATTTTGTAATGATATCTTTAATTCTCTAATTTTGGTGAATATTTTTATCATTTTTGGTAAAAAGTGATATTTTCGACTTTTTGTTAAAAACCGCAAGTCCAATTGCTTTGATACTACATATATAGGTACTACATGTGGACCTCTCTCAGATTTGTTCATTTTGTGATGATATCTTCAATTCTCTAATTTTGGTGAATATTTTGGTAATTTTTGGTAAAAACTGATATTTTCGACTTCTTGTTAAAAACCGCAAGTGCAATTGCTTTGATATTACATATATAGGTACTACATGTGGACCTCTCTCAGATTTGTTCATTTCATGATGATGTCTTCAATTCTCTAATTTTCGTGAATATTTTTGTAATTTTTGGTAAAAAGTGATATTTTTGACTTCTTGTTAAAAACCAATAGTTCAATTGCTTTGATATTACATATTTAGATACTACATGTAGACCTTTCTCAGATTTGTTCATTTCGTGATGATATCTTGGATTCTATAATTTTGGTGAATATTTTTGTCATATTTGGTAAAAAGTGATATTTTCGACTTCTTGTTAAAAACCAAAAGTTCAATTGCTTTGATATTACATATATAGATACTACATGTAGACCTTTCTCAGATTTGTTCATTTCGTGATGATATCTTCAATTCTCTAATTTTGGTGAATATTTTGGTCATTTTTGGTAGAAAGTGATATTTTCGACTTCTTGTTAAAAACTGTAAGTCCAATTGCTTTGATACTATACATATTGTTCATTTTCTGATGATGTCTTCAGTTCTTTAATTGAAATGTGCATTTCTAACAGCGGAGCTATCTCAGCCAATAGGCTGCTTGTTTACCATCTTTCATCACAGCTATTGCATTTCTGTCATGGAAATTATTCAAGCCCACCGCGATATCCATAGTGAGACATTCAAACCACCGAAACTTGCTGAATGGTAACTTTCACCATGATTGATTAACGCCTAGGCTAATAAGGAAGCGGTGTTGAGTTGACCTCTATAATGGAACACTAGTAGTGATGTCATTCTTAACCAATCGGTAAAGCGAATGCTTAAAGGTCAAAGATGATTGCCAGAAGGTAAACAAAGGCATCGTGCAACCCCATTTTTCTTGTCTCTTTATTCTGATTAGACGTGAATTAAAAGTGCCGAGCTGACAGATAGCGAAATTCGTGGATTAAATATGCTAAGTCCAAATTGTGAGGGACGACATTGAAGAACTCAAGACAAAGCTGTAGGGATTTTGTTCGTTCACCAGAGTGACTCCAACTTGAACTTTCAAGGTTTTCACTTTTACGAAGATAGCAATGAACATACAAATAGAGATCTGATATGTTTTTTTCAAACAACTATGAACTTTCGTGATTTTACTGCGTAAATTATTATTGATCTTGTATGGCTGTTAATGCAGTATTTGTCAAAACCGGAAATAATTCACGCATATGGGGCCGTGTTTGTCGGCAGGGAAATTGAAATGATCCTTCACTGTCGATTTTTATTTTTTTTGGTTTATTTGTCACATTCTAAGCAATAAATTATTTCTTGTTACACTTCTAATGCTGTATATTGTTCATTTATTTCTGTTGCATGTTTTCATTTGCCGTTCTATTCCCTGTCGCAGTTCGATCTGCGTGTTGCCAATTTTCTCAATTTTTCGTGTTTTTTTTGCCGGGGATATCCAGACAAACACCCACCCCTTCTTTTTGGTGATTTTCCTTGTTCAAGACCCTGGGCTCTTACCCGGATAAATACGGTATAATAAAAGCCAATGTGGCTTAAACTGTTTTATCCTTAGCGTCAGCCCAGCATTGGTAACTACTAGTAGAATAGTGTTTTGGTTTGTCATGTCTGACTCATATTTGATATTACCATGAATCATCATGACCTTTATGATGTTGGAAGCAAACGTGAAAGATATTAACATTAATTACGATCTCACCTCTCGCCTCTCAGCCTCTGCATTCTTCCTGTTCTTTTTGTGTTCATATTTCAAAGACTGCATTTGCTTAAAAAATTGCATTAAATTTAATTTTATTCTATGCTAGATCATTTAAATATGATTTATTTTGACCAGAGACGCACATGTATCTTATTTGCATGCATTGTTGTAAATATGTATGTTATACAAAAAGTTGCAGTCTGTGTCTATTCTATTAAAATGCTAGTTACTCATGCTGTGGAAGTGGGAGGGGTATCATCACCTGCACAATTAGGTAATAGTATGGTGGCATAAAAACAGATGTAAAAAAAAAAAAGAGGTTTGAATGTAATCTTAATACATATACATGTACAATTTTAATACATATATCATAGCTGATTGAATGTGTTTTATCTGTTAATGCTTGGTTTACTGATTATTCATTTGTTGAAGTCTTAATTCATCAGTATAAATAGAACTATAAGCATGAGTTTGTGGGTATGTCAAGGTCTCAATTCCAGTGTGTCAACCAAGAAGGTGTTGAAGAGTTAATATTGTGAATAAAAATTGAGACAATGTATTAAATCTTTACCATAGTATGGTGTGTTACATATAGATGCCTAAACGGTCAGTTAACCATAGTGGAAAAAGAAGTCAGTCTGTGAATGGGGAATATAAGTATTGTGTAGATGAGTGTTTGTAAACGTTACAATCATTGGGTATATTAGACTAAAAGATGTCTATAATTGGCTAATTAACAACCTTAAAGTCCTCCAACTGTTTTGACAAATATGTGTGGTATTTAAAGTGTAGGACTAATATCTACTTCAATCTGTTATGACTTGTTGGAGTTCATATCTTTCTTTGTCTATGAATTAAAGGATTTCACCTCAAATGGCCTTAAGTTGACTGATCAGCAGCTGTTTGCCATAAATTGATGTATATGTGGAATGGGCGGTTTAACATAAATGTGTAGAGACTGCACATGTGTGCTTGATTATCCAAGGACACACATTTTGATTTACATTGTCTTCTCTGTGCTGAAAATAATTCATGACAGCGAGATAGCTCATTTGATTTTTGTACATAATTTTCTATTTATGTACATTATATTAGATGTCGGTGTATAATTCCAAATATGGAATGATTACGCACGTAAAAACAAACATGGCAGCCACCAGAGTTTGACCGGACTCCACACAAAGAAATTTGCTGATTCTGTTCTAAACTTTTTGGATTTCAGCATTCTCATGATATATATTAATAAGATGTATAATAATAATAATACCTCAAGTATGCACTCAGACAGTACGTCGTCGCATCGACCTCAGCTGCGCATCAGTTGGTACTTCCTCTGTACTGTCTTTATGCATACTTTGAGGTATCCTCGCAATAACCTCATATTTATTTCATACCAAGCACTAAAAATAATACAATTTACCATTTCGTAAAAATCTTTTCTGCATTCATACAAATTTTTGGGAGTAAACTATGTTGCCAACTGGAACATATTCTTGGTATTGGCATCAGTAAGGTAAAACTGACATATTTCATAATTGTCTAAACATTTTGTTTGTTTTCATTTGACACAGAAGCTCTGTAGAATCCCACAATTGATCACAAGTATGATAGTATTTTGCGGTATGATACTGGTGTGCTGAAAATGAAGTTTTCTCTTGCATGCATTGAGCATTTTTGGTCAAACCATGTACAAAGGATTGGAATATATATTCTACTTTCATTTTATGGTGGTCCATGCATTTGTAGGTTGTATTTTTGACACACCACAAAATGACTGTACTATAATTCAGTTTGAGAATGACTCATAATATCATCATAACCTGTGACTTGGATTTTAATAAAAAATATCCTGTAAGCAGTATACCGGTAGATTACATATGTTAGATGATCAACCTACTCATGATCTAGCAGGCGTACGTGCTATAGCACACATTAATTAAATGCTAGTGTATTGCACAATATTAAAAATGTTTTGTCCTAAAGTACGCGCACTGTGCTCTCTGATGTTACTAACCTTGGCCTTCTAATTTTCATGTTTTCATGGTCAGTATAAAGATTTACTTGCTGATACCCTTGCATGTATGATAAAGAGGTCATTTGCATTATTATAAGAGCATACATGTAGTTCTATATGTGTTCTATTCTTTTGAGTGCTTAAGGCTAAAGTCAACCTTAGGCACCATCCACAAAATAGTTAGTATAATATATTATATTTCCGTTATATTCTGATTTTGACATGAACATTTGATAGAAACTTTTCATCACTCCCCATTGAATTATTTTTACCATGGAAACCAATGATAAATTGCTCAAAAATCTCTATTTCCTACTGATATGACCTGTGTCTTGTAATAGTAGTTTGCTGATCATATTATGATTATGGTGCTAATAATTTCCAGCTGCGAGACGTATTTCCCATATATGCTCTGACAACCTAATGTAGAATGCTACTCGCAAGTTTTTTACATGTCCGCATATTTTATATAAATATGGCATTATTCTATTTAGTATTAGTCAGTCAACAGTACGTACACTTTTTTTGGTTCACTGTCAATCTGCTTTTTGAGAAAAATGGTAAAATAATATGCATAAAATGTTATTTTAGCAGCGGTTTCCATAATGATAAATTAGTTAAAACTTCTAGTACATGTCACTGTGCTAAATTTTGATATGTATTAGTTTCCTAGAAAACAATGGTAAAATGCCCTAAAACAGAAAAAAATCCATTTTGTACATTGATTTGTCTGAACAGAGTATGGTGACCCCATATTTTTATTCCATATATATAAATGTGAAGAAAATGACAATATTTTTACTTCTGTGTTGCATTCTACCTTAAATACAATGTGATCCATTAATTATCTATCCATATATTTCAGGCCGATAAAGAACGCCTATCACAAGCAAAACTGAAATATGGTAAATTTAGCTTTGGCAACCCATTTACTGCCTTACAAAGAGACACAGATGAGGGCGCTGTTGCTGGTACTAAGAATACCAATATGCCATGCAGTCCTATGGTACACCTAGAAGCACTGATGGAGCAACACCAGAAAGCAAAAGATAAAATGGTAAAACAGCTAAAGGAACTTGATGAAAGCCATGCTAAGGTACACATCTTTGGTATAGTGCTCATTATTATTTGTCATGTCTAGTGTTTATAAACTAAATTCAAATACTTTTACTGGAATGCTAAAAAATGTGCTCTATTAGTGTATAGCACATATTTATGTGAATTACGAAACTGTTTCTATAGTTAAATAGTAGTATTATACATCTGTCACCATAACGCCATAAGTTACAGCGTGCCGTAATTTTGCGGTATTGCACTGTGTAGTTTCATCCTACTTAATTAGGAAACGCACATTCCAAATATGGAACGGTTATGCGCGTAAGCGTCTTGTAATTCTAAAAAAAATCATAGCTACCCCATAGGTTTGACCAGGCTCCACATAAAGAAGTTCGCCGACCAGGACTATTGTCCCATTGTTATTATAATTACGCAGCGACCAGCAAAGGTCCTGCTGGTCGCGTTAGGTGTTGTAAACACTGGACAAGTCCCTCTACGTGGACAGTATGCATGTAATTAAAATGATAATAAACACAACAAGGTCAAAATTAGCACCTCATTGTTCGCTAGAAAAAGCTTTCAGACGATCACTGTTGGCTGTAACTTTCATCTTTGCCGGCATACACCGCGGTAATCACCAGCCAACGACATGCTAAATATATGACCGGCAGCGTATATTATATATGCCGATGCTGGGGTTCACTGATTCAGTCAAAATAATAAGTCAAATTCACACCATAAGAGTATAAATAAAATCAAAATCGGCTCAGAGCATCACTTCTCTTGTGTCTTCTTGAGATAAAGTGCATATATTCCCTGCTGCAGGAAATTTTAATTCAACAGTTTTTCGCGAAGTTATCATATCACGACCATGTCTCTGTCAAAGATTGGTGTCACGGTTACACCAAAACGCAAGCTCGATACTAGTAATCAAGAAAACCAGCTACCAACTCCAAAGAAGTCAAAACCAGATGCTAGTATCAACAGTCCTATTCGTCAAAGCAAGCAGGCATTGAAGTTTCGAAAAGAGTGGACACAAGGCCGAGAATGGTGGTTGATTTATCAAAGTGGAGAAGGCAGGTTCTGTAAATTATGCCAGAAATATGACAAGCGCCCATTCGATCGCGAAAACTTGGAACAAGGCTCCCTGTACACGGCTTTGTCTGTGCAGCGTGAAAGATCACGAAGCGACATCTGCTCATCAGTTAAACTTGAGTTATTGATGGAAGCCAGTCAAAATATCGCTACAGTTATCCAGCCTGAAGTCAACAGAGACGCCATAACATTGGCTTTCAAGTGATTATATTTTCTGACCAAGTGACGCGTCCCACACATAATTAATTCTGAGCTGCTATTAGACTTGCTGACGCAAATTGGATTTTCTGTAAAAGATGACCTGCACATTGCAAAGAATGTGACCTATTGTAGTGATGATTCAATTCAAAAATGCTAAATTTAATTTCTGAACAGCTCGAAGAATCCACACTATTGCAGATGAAGAAATCAGACTTTTTTCTCTGTGTTATTGCTGTGTGATATTTTACCACACATTTCCGGTCTATGTAAATTGTTTCAGGCTCGGGAGTTTGAACATAGTTTGATTTAATCGCTTGAATCAATCCAGCATTTGAAAACCAATGATGGCCAGTATTTCCAGCAGCTGCCAGAAATTATTGCAGAACTGGAGGTCTGCAACATTGCCGTTAAAAAACGAGTCGACGATGACAATTTCATTAACAACCATGTTCAAGTAATGTATATCGACACACTGATTGCCAATGTGGAACGAAGATTACCAGCTGAAGACGTCTGCACACTAACTTCAGTATTTTCGACCCTGATCACTTACGCAATTGCAATTCAACATATGGCAATGAAGCAGTGAAATCATTTGTACTTAATTTTTTACAGAAAGCAACCGAACCAGATAAAACAGCAGTGGCCGTCAACGAATGGAATAACTTCAAGAATTACCCGCGCGAATCAATCCTGAAGCAAGACGTAAAATCTGATTTGATCATCAAAATTCTTTGCAAAACCACACTCGTCCAAGAAGTCCCTCAGGGCTTCCTGAAAAAAAAAGTAACATAAATTGTTAAATTGGGCAAGGCATGAAGAACGGGCACTCAGCCGCCTCAATAAGATGCTGCTATAATTTTAAAGCACTCATTTATGGGGCCAAAAACCTACTCAGATAGTACGGAGTCTTGCTGTTTGCACGGCTGAATTTTCGTAGTAGTTATACAACATTTAAAGTGTGTCGTTAAACATCTTACCTTAAGGCACGGTTTTCGCAGAGCTGCCCATAGCCAATGCCAAACGATGAGCCACACAGTGACTTCTGACTGTCATGGGGGAAACCTGAAATTGATTAGTAAAATTTTTTCAATGATTATGCAAAATGCAATGATTTGCCATTTATTGCGTTCATGGCTTTTGAGCCTTAAATCAATGTTACTATGCGATGGGTGGAACTTGCGCGTTTTAGTTGTGTTGCAACTCCTTTATTACGGCCGACCATGACCCTGTCACTGCCAAATCCGGCTAGTTTACTCGTGTCAAGTTTATTGTAATTGGCAAAGGACAAAAATTTGGCCGTGATGCCATCGGCATTTGCGGACTTGATCTACAAAACAAAAATGAAAATTTGACACCCACTGCGTATACTTGTTGAGTAATTATGAATAGCGCAATTACTATGTTGAAAAAGAAATAAATATTTCATAAAAATAATGATTATTATTTACAAATCATAATAGCCTATACAGAAACAAATAACGTACCACTTCTGTTCTCATGAAAGTGGCCGTTGGTTCTCCTTCCTTGAGGTACATGTACTTCCCGTAGATGAGAAGCTGCTCAGTTACCGATATATCGGTTGATTCATCTATCAACATGACAAACAACGATTTCTGCAGCTCTTCCAGC
Organism: Saccoglossus kowalevskii; assembly: GCF_978046115.1. Classification (NCBI taxonomy): domain Eukaryota; kingdom Metazoa; phylum Hemichordata; class Enteropneusta; family Harrimaniidae; genus Saccoglossus; species Saccoglossus kowalevskii. The sequence goes on along the minus strand of NC_140643.1, from coordinate 4,358,209 downwards.
TTTGCCTCTGATAGTTTGACCTACAAAAATTATATATCATCTTAAAAGACTAGAGCGTTGGAGAACAGCAGGCCATGATATCCACTTCAAAATTTGGTACCATGAAATTTATTTTGTGATTGGTTATCAATGGGATGGGGAGAGTGGTGAAAATGCTTACCTAGACACCAGACGATCTCATTCATCGTCCTCTTCGAGGTGTACGACGAATCCGCATCCAAGTTCAGGGAATCAAAGTATGTGCATCCCAGATCCTTGACCAACGATAACAATAGCTTGTAATTTGTAGTATCTCCCGCTTTATAAGCCAGTACATACATTGCGGCAATGAAGGCAATCTGTTGTACTGTCACCATTGATGTCACGGCAGCCTCAATCCCAATGTTTTCTCACACTCTCAGCTTGTCCTTCCAGGCTGACAGCAACGTCATGAAAGGTACTCTTCTGATGTTCTTAAATTTGGTTCTCTCTCTGACTGACTTACAAGGCACCTCCGTCCACACCTTCACCTCAGTCCTTGCATGCTGCCTGTGCTTAATGCAGAACTTACACAGCATCCCTTCTGAAAGAACAAATAAATCATCAAATGACGACATGCAGGTGACCCTATTGTACATTGCTGGATTGCTTGTGGTCAATACGATTTATAAGTATATCATAATAATTATTGGAGTTATTTTTGGCCACATTGTTTTTAATTGTCGGATGTCAGGAGAAATAAAGAATCTGGAAAGTACTGGAAAATTATAGTCGAACCAAGGAACTACCGTACTAATGGATCGAAAAAGATATTTTGATATAATGTAAAAGGCTAAGGGGTTAATGGTCTTAAAGCCGTTAATACAAGCCTACCTGCACGAAAGTAGCGCTTTCGCCTTCGTTCGCGGTCCTTTGATGAACGCCGCTCGTAAGTGAATGAAGTCAATCCAATAACGCACCTGAATTCACGAAATGGAGGTGTAAGCACGAAATCACCCTGAGTGGTTTATTCTGAAGGAAATGTACTGTGAATTGCTATTAAAATTCATAAATGCATTATATATTGTATAATGAGGTCAACATGGTAAAGGTCACACTGCAGACCTAACTTGGTGGCACATTGAAATTTGAGTTTGTCGTCGTTGCAAAAAGTAACTCGTAACCGGTCACTGGTAGCATAGTGGTTGTCGCTCCAGACTCATGATCGGTAGACCCAAGTTCAAATCCTACCTTAGGCTGAACATCAAAGGGTCAACCCCTACCCTGGGTGAGTGTGCCACAGACTCAATGGGAAGGCCAATTCCACTGGCCGAAATTCATTCACTCACGAATGCGACTTTGGGGGAACCTTTGTTAAGGTCCGCAGGTGCTTGTGTTCGACCGAGCCTGGTTGACGCCAGGATAGCGCATTAAAATTGCCATTTGACAGAGAGATGGCCACACAGCCCTGTCATGTAGTCCCAAACATGAATATGACTTCTGTGGCAAAATGCACTATGTGTCAGCACTAGCACTTGCAATTTGCACATACAAAAAAAAAGTCAGGAGAGACAATGGTGACATTCAATGTCCAGAACTGTCGCCTGGCACAAAAATATTTAAAAAAAAAAAAAAAAAAAGTAACTCGTACTAGTCGTAAAATAAAAAAAAAAAATCTGCTGCTACAATCAGCTGAAGTCTTCTCAAATCAGAGGTCAGTTGAAGAGATGTGTGATTGGCTTAGATGATTGTCAATTAAAACACTCATAAACATAATTACCCATTGAAAAATTGACGGGTTCTTGCAGTGTCGATAGAGGGCCCATGCAGAATAAAACGGTCGGGGTGATTTTGCGTTTTTTTTAATTTTATTTAAACTGCAAAAACAAATTAATCGACTACACCAGTCTAACCTGGGGGCTGAGGCGTCCACACATGCGCGGTGACGAATGAACGTTACATACATGTAGGCTAGTCCGAAATTTTGCATTAGGCCCTCACTGAGTCAGTATAGGGTTAGGGTTTAAAGTGGAAAAATAAAATCTTACCTTTCTCTCATTCATAGAGTAGCCATGTGTACCGCTTTGTCCATGCAGGGTCAAATCCTGCGGTGTTGTTTCGAATTCGAAGCTTTTTTTGCCGGTGGCTCGTCATCTGCATCCGAAGAATAGACATCGGCAGCAGACAAAGCTGAAAGAACCATCGACTTGCTTCATTGGCTGGATGTTTAAAGAAATATTTCAGAAGACCGCGTCCTGAACCTATCGTGTGTACAGCGAGTTCACAAATAAACCAGATTATCGACAAGCGCTTTGAAGATCGTAGTCCTACAGCGAAAATCAACGCAGCTTGACAATTGGGTTCTGACAGCGTTTGTATTTTTAATTAAATGGGCCAAAATAAACATGAATCTTGACATAACAGCTCACTGACTCAAAGGAAGATAGATACAATGTAGCCGAGCATTTACTACGTTCGCGGCTGAAGTGAATTATCTTAAATACAGGAAGTCACAGAAGGCACTCCACAAATAAAATTTAAAAAATCATAATTATTTTATAAATTTTCAGCCACACACGTTTTTATTCATAGAATAACACAGCCGGTTATTGATTACCAGCACATTTCATACACGGATACTTTTTCAAACAGTCACTTGATTTCTGTAAGTTGTAATAATCAGACACTAATATATTTTTTCTTTTTTTAATCCTGTAGTATAGTGATAAAAAATGTATCTAATTATTTATATTTTCTATGTATTTATTAATTAAATACGTTATTTTCAGACATCATCAACACCCCAGCCATTTTAATATTCTTATTTTTAATACATGAAACATACGTCAACAAACAACTAAGAATTGTTTCTTGACGACAATATTTTCGGGTTCTTGTCGACTTTACCCATGAATCAGTACACGAAATATACCGGCGCAGCCTTTGATAAGATTCTATTCATTGATTCAGTAAAGCAACAAAATAAACAAGAAGTTGCACGCGCCTCGCATCAAACTGTCGAGCTGTAATTACCGCCGCCAGACCACGCAGACAGGACGGTGCTTCGGCAAGAAAACTGAGGTCGCCGCTCCTAATAGATCGCACCTGTAGGGTCACGGTTTCATACTACAACGATCTGGAACGGCCATGAGCCATTTAAATTGCACAAATGTATTTTGAAGCAGAGCCGTTGTTTTTTTTTAGGAATGTTTTTTAGCATGGCGCTGAAGAATTTTACCCTGGCGGCGCGATATTTAGCCTGGCCGTGTATGATTTTACCATGGCAGCCCTTATTTTTGGTTTATGCATATCTATCGAAGATACACTTCTAATAGAGTATATACGGTATGACCTTGACTAGTGTCTTAGAATAAAAATTGTCCTGAAGTGTTTTTCTTAAATTTTATTCATCACTTGCTTTTTTCTCATTCGTGTGTTGGCAGTTTGGTTACCTGATATAACTAGTGATGGTGGGATCATGATAGTATATAATAAGAATTTGTTCAGATTGATCAGATCAGTGAAATCTGAGACTCTTGTGAAGCTCTCACTGATGCCAATAAAATTTAAAACAACATTGATTTTTACATCCTTTAACTGATACTGCCACATAAACATACATGTAGCAATAATAGTGCAGTCTAGAATAGTGGGTTGGTTAGCCTCTAATCATGTCATTATATATCTTATCCTGAATTCCAATATTTAGTTTAGAAACTTCTATAACATGGTTATATTTAAGTATTTTGGCTAAGCTATTTCGGTAGTGACACAAACTGGAAATTTAAGTCAATTGTTTTGGTGTTATCATTTCATATCACTAGTTTTCCCATCCTGTCATGCCATGTTTTCAGTCTATTTTCAGGTCTCTATAATTAACTTAGAATGCTGGGTAAAATAAAACATTCCAATCCCATGAGTTCACCCAGTGCTATTGTGTGAATCTTAGTAATTATTATCTAATACTTATACTGACGCCCAATTTTCATGTAAAAATGCTAAATCATCATTATTACATGTCCGGAGCTGTTTCTCAGATATGACTGAGCCAATTTTGATCAAAGTTGGTATGATGATCATACATATTGGGTTATAGTTGCATGTCATATTTTTTGTGCGATTCAAACTAATATGCCAGACTGGTGGCCATTTGGTTTTTCATGATACCCATGCCTACTTTCCCATGAATGCAATGAACATTTCTGTTTAAATTTGTTATAAGATAATTTTGATAGTACAAAAATGCACTTTCTAAAGTGCATTAAGGTGATTTAAGTAGCATTATTTCTACGAATACAGAGAGATGAATTTGTTCTGTTTTGTAGTGAGTAGTACTCCACAATTTGCGTTGACTTCACTGTGAAATGTCACAATCCAGGCACAATTTGCATAAACAAATGAAAGTATCTGTGTTCTTGGGTGTTCCCATCCCTACGTAGTTGATCCAGCTGGTCCACAGCAGCGATCTAGCGTAGTGTAGTGCAAGGCTGTGACGGACACCTTGGCACGTACCTGTCACGGTGTGCCGTTGGTTCGTCGATCACTACAATGCTAGTCCACACCACACATCAGTCACTCGTCCACTCGCAATGTAAAAAAAAAAAATTACAATAATATTTAATGGATTAATAGTTTTTTTCTTAGTTTGCCATATGAGATTGTGGAAGCAATTTCCAGAAAGACATTAAATTTATTCAGATTCACGGGCTGTTAAACTGTTCCGTTTTTTAGAGCCAGAAAATCCACTGGTAAAGTATTGACAACGCTACAAAATAATAGCAATAATGAGGCACTTGTTATTAATAGCTGTGTTGCACAGCAATATTGCCACACTGGCTTCATAAACGTGTATTTAATTTTAGCAATTTTGAATGATTTATCTGACAATTTTAATGGTTTTGAGTCAGCCAGGTTCAACATCAGAGTCTGTCATGTTTGACGTCTGTCGCCGTCAGGTTTGAAATCCAAGGCAGTTTCAGTTAGAGTAGACTTCTATATAGATGTAAAATAAATATATACATTTTAATACAGTGCTTTTTCCACACTGTCAGTCATTATTTGCACGTTTGCAATATGCATTCTTATTCAGGTCAGGCATGTATTGTACTCCTATGATGCTGAAGTCGCATATTTCATCATGTATTCCAATTTTTGCACTCAAAATCTAAACTTAGCCTGACTTTTATGCTTGCCCATTTACAGTTACATTTTTGTCAGAACCAGAGAATTAGCAAGTTATTTCTTGAACAATCCATTAAAATGAAGAATTACCACAGTGGAGTCAGACTATTTAATATCAAGTGTGTTACACAAAGAAAACTTATGATGAATGTTGTAAATGTTGTAAATGAGCAATGCAAATGGTGATGTGAATGTGATAAATATGTTAATGTGGTGTGTAAGTCATACTGTGATTGCTTATACTTTTAAATTAACAATGAGAAGATGGTCCACACATCTGTCAAGACGTAATAGAGTTGCCACAATATTGTTGCATAAGAAGGAGGTACAGCATTGACATTGTGTGTAACACATATTAAATTTTCATATGTCCATGTTTACAGGTTGTTAGAGAATATGAAGAGGAGAAGCGAAAACATGCTCAGGATACAGCTCAAGGTGATGATGTTACTTACATGCTTGAAAAAGAGAGAGAAAGGCTTATACAACAGGTATGTAGTATGTAGGCTAACACAACAGGTATTCAGGCTAACACAACAGGTATGTAGGCTAACACAACAGGTATGTAGTATGTAGGCTTATACAACAGGTATGTAGTATGTAGGCTAACACAACAGGTATGTAGTGTGTAGGCTTATACAACAGGTATGTAGTATGTAGGCTAACACAACAGGTATGTAGTATGTAGGCTAACACAACAGGTATGTAGGCTAACACAACAGGTATGTAGTATAACACAAACAGGTACATGTATGTAGGCTAACACAACAGGTATGTAGGCTAACACAACAGGTATGTAGGCTAACACAACAGGTATGTAGGCTAATACAACAGGTATGCAGGCTAATACAACAGGTATGTAGGCTAATACAACAGGTATGCAGGCTAACACAACAGGTATGTAGTATGTAGGTTAACACAACAGGTATGTAGTATGTAGGCTAATACAACAGGTATGCAGGCTAACACAACAGGTATGCAGGCTAACACAACAGGTATGTAGTCTAATACAACAGGTATGCAGGCTAACACAACAGGTATGTAGGCTAATACAACAGGTATGTAGGCTAATACAACAGGTATGTAGGCTAATACAACAGGTATGCAGGCTAACACAACAGGTATGTAGTATGTAGGCTAATACAACAGGGATGTAGTATGTAGGCTAATACAACAGGTATGTAGTATGTAGGCTAATACAACAGGGATGTAGTATGTAGGCTAATACAACAGGTATGTAGTATGTAGGCTAACACATCAGGTATTCTGGCTAACACAACAGGTATGCATGCATGCTAGCACAACAAGTATTCAGGCTAACACATCAGGTATGCAGGCTAACACAACAGGTATGCAGGCTAACACAACAAGTATGTAGGCTAATACAACAGGTATGCAGGCTAGTAGAACAGGTATGCAGGCTAGTAGAACAGGTATGCAGGCTAGTAGAACAGGTATGCAGGCTAATGTAACAGGTATACAAGCTAATGTAACAGGTATACAAGCTAATACAACAGGTATGTAGGCTAGTACAACAGGTGTGCAGGCTAACACAACAGGTATGTAGGCTAACACAACAGGTATGCAGGCTAACACAACAGGTATGCAGGCTATTACAACAGGTATGCAGGCTAATACAACAGGTATGCAGGCTAATACAACAGGTATGCAGGCTAATACAACAGGTATGCAGGCTAACACAACAGGTATGCAGGCTAATACAACAGGTATGTAGTATGTAGGCTAACACAACAGGTATGTAGTATGTAGGCTAATACAACAGGTATGCAGGCTAATACAACAGGTATGTAGTATGTAGGCTAACACAACAGGTATGTAGGCTAACACAACAGGTATGTAGGCTAACACAACAGGTATGCAGGCTAATACAACAGGTATGTAGGCTAACACAACAGGTATGCAGGCTAATACAACAGGTATGCAGGCTAATACAACAGGTATGCAGGCTAATACAACAGGTATGCAGGCTAATACAACAGGTATGCAGGCTAACACAACAGGTATGCAGGCTAACACAACAGGTATGCAGGCTAATACAACAGGTATGTAGTATGTAGGCTAACACAACAGGTATGTAGTATGTAGGCTAACACAACAGGTATGCAGGCTAATACAACAGGTATGTAGTATGTAGGCTAACACAACAGGTATGTAGTATGTAGGCTAATACAACAGGTATGCAGGCTAACACAACAGGTATGTAGGCTAATACAACAGGTATGCAGGCTAACACAACAGGTATGTAGGCTAACACAACAGGTATGTAGGCTAACACAACAGGTATGTAGGCTAACACAACAGGTATGTAGGCTAACACAACAGGTATGTAGGCTAACACAACAGGTATGCAGGCTAATACAACAGGTATGCAGGCTAATACAACAGGTATGCAGGCTAATACAACAGGTATGTAGGCTAATACAACAGGTATGCAGGCTAATACAACAGGTATGTAGTATGTAGGCTAACACAACAGGTATGTAGTATGTAGGCTAATACAACAGGTATGCAGGCTAACACAACAGGTATGCAGGCTAACACAACAGGTATGTAGTATGTCGGCTAACACAACAGGTATGTAGGCTAACACAACAGGTATGTAGTCTAATACAACAGGTATGCAGGCTAACACAGGTATGTAGGCTAACACAACAGGTATGTAGGCTAACACAACAGGTATGCAGGCTAACACAACAGGTATGTAGGCTAATACAACAGGTATGTAGGCTAACACAACAGGTATGTAGGCTAATACAACAGGTATGTAGGCTAATACAACAGGTATGCAGGCTAACACAACAGGTATGCAGGCTAACACAACAGGTATGTAGGCTAATACAACAGGTATGCAGGCTAATACAACAGGTATGCAGGCTAACACAACAGGTATGTAGGCTAATACAACAGGTATGTAGGCTAATACAACAGGTATGTAGGCTAATACAACAGGTATGTAGGCTAATACAACAGGTATGCAGGCTAATACAACAGGTATGCAGGCTAATACAACAGGTATGTAGTATGTAGGCTAACACAACAGGTATGCAGGCTAATACAACAGGTATGTAGTATGTAGGCTAACACAACAGGTATGTAGTATGTAGGCTAATACAACAGGTATGCAGGCTAATACAACAGGTATGTAGTATGTAGGCTAACACAACAGGTATGTAGTATGTAGGCTAATACAACAGGTATGCAGGCTAACACAACAGGTATGTAGGCTAATACAACAGGTATGCAGGCTAACACAACAGGTATGTAGGCTAACACAACAGGTATGTAGGCTAACACAACAGGTATGCAGGCTAATACAACAGGTATGTAGGCTAACACAACAGGTATGCAGGCTAATACAACAGGTATGCAGGCTAATACAACAGGTATGCAGGCTAATACAACAGGTATGCAGGCTAATACAACAGGTATGCAGGCTAATACAACAGGTATGCAGGCTAATACAACAGGTATGCAGGCTAATACAACAGGTATGCAGGCTAATACAACAGGTATGCAGGCTAATACAACAGGTATGTAGTATGTAGGCTAACACAACAGGTATGTAGTATGTAGGCTAATACAACAGGTATGCAGGCTAACACAACAGGTATGCAGGCTAACACAACAGGTATGCAGGCTAACACAACAGGTATGTAGTATGTCGGCTAACACAACAGGTATGTAGGCTAACACAACAGGTATGTAGTCTAATACAACAGGTATGCAGGCTAACACAACAGGTATGTAGGCTAACACAACAGGTATGTAGGCTAATACAACAGGTATGTAGGCTAATACAACAGGTATGTAGGCTAATACAACAGGTATGCAGGCTGATACAACAGGTATGCAGGCTAATACAACAGGTATGTAGGCTAATACAACAGGTATGCAGGCTGATACAACAGGTATGCAGGCTAATACAACAGGTATGTAGGCTAATACAACAGGTATGCAGGCTAATACAACAGGTATGTAGGCTAATACAACAGGTATGCAGGCTAATACAACAGGTGTGTCAGTGTAGGCGGATGTCGGCCCCGAGGATACTCTACAGAAACTGGTTTCTTACTTATATTGTGTGAGGGCGCTATTCAGTTGTATGTTTTGCTGTTTGCTTCATTTAGATGGAAGCTTATTTCAAAACAAATGATAGAATCAATGACAGCTTGAAAATATATCTTCTGCCTACATGTTGATGCTCAGATGAACTGCCTATTAAACAAGATTTTTGATTCGTAGGTGGATTTTGAAAAAGCCCAACAGAAGAAACTGGAAAAGGATACTAAAAGAACACAGACTTTGCTAAAAGAAGAAAAACTAAAACATCAACAATTTGTTGTATTGCTTGTGAAAGAAAGAAAAAGACTTGCTTCTAAGCTTATAGAAGAGAGACAGAAAAACAGAGAACTGTCACAACAGCTGGATATGGAGAGAGGTGAAGTGAGAAGCATGGCAGAGGGATTGATGCAAGAGGGTAAAAAATCACTCAAAATGGAGGCAGAGATGGAGAAATATCTGTCAGAGTTTGACATTGAGAGAGAACAATTAAAAGCTAAGCTTCATCGAGAGGAAAACAGGACTAAAGAGTTACGTGATGAAGTCAGTAAATTGAAACATCAAATTCTTGAACTTGAGGAACAGTTGAGGAAAAGTGAACATCGGATACGAGGGCGTGACAATCAAAAAAGCAGTGTTACCAGTATTAGTATGGTTAGTAGTGTAAAGGACCAAGGAAAAAGCAGGTCAGACCCAGGAATGACTGATAGTAAATGTGATAAGAGATCAGTTGGTGCAACCTCACCACGTCCTTCAAAAACGTCGTACACACCTACAAAACCAGGTAGTTCCTATAGTATACGTACTGTTGAGGATGAATCAGGCAAGATTGAGGTCAAATTCACCCCTAAATCTGGCAAGACTGGAATACCAGTGAAACATGAAGGAAATTCCACTAATGCAGCAGTTGCACAAGGGAAACCAACTGTCCCTGTCCGGTTAAATACATCACCTACATCACCAACTAACCCAAGCTCAGGGAAGAAAAGTCCTGTTAATCCTCGGGGAACTCCTCCCCCTGTTCCACCGAACAAACCTGTGTTCAGCCCTCTTAGCTCTTTTAAAAAGGATGCTAATAAAAACTCACCACCTGCTGCAGTTCGCCCAGATTCTCTTGTAGAAGCCCGTAAACAGTTTTATGCTAGTAAATTTGGTGCTGATGGTAATATTGATAATAGACAACTCAGCAATGCTAATGACAGTATCGGGGAAGGTGATCATAGCCCGGTTTCAAGCCCAGACAGTACATCCTCTGGCAGTTCAACATCATCTGTTGTAATGCGACCCTCCAAATCGACAAGCCCTGGGAGTGAAACTGGCTGGGAAGCTGCCAGTTTAACCAATGCAACTGCCACAATGTCTGATACTGAAAATAGAAATGATACCAATGTGACTGACATCGAGCAGATCCTAGTCAATATGACATCAGGTAAAATACAGAAAACAACTCTAGCTTGAGTTTCAATGTTCTCTACACCCCTCCTCTACATCTACATCAACTAATACCATCATATTAAAATTAGCATTATACAGTTTACATATAGCACCAACCAAGTCCACTATGATTTTTTTTATTGGATACTGATCTCCCAGAGGTTACCTTTTTTTCCCAATTTATTGATTTCTTTGATGACTATTTTAAAATCAGTCAGATGGCAATAATGCTTCGTGGCAATGAAGTGAACTGAATACAAATTTCACATACCACCAAATTGTGCAAGGTGGAGTGTAGCATTCAAATTGCACTTTTTATACTTCATGTTGTGTAAACCATCATTATTCAGCTACTGAAATCAATCTCTTTATTGCAATTGGGTATGGCATATTGTCAAGTACACCATTCATTCAATGCGATGTTTAAGCTACTGGTAAATTATTTGATTCATAGATGTGGGATGTCTATATTTTATGGCTAATATATAGTTATTTCTTTATCCCATTCCATTGTTGAATTTCTGAAAAATGACTTCAAGATGATTTGTTTTTATCCTTTAGAAAGCATGGGCATGAGGGGAAAACTCCATCCTTGAGTTGATAATTTGCATGGTATTGTTTTCTATGTTTCCTACAAAGAAGAATGCACATGTCATCTGCCAACCTGTAACATTTCAATATTGATAATAATAATGCATTTTGGGTTCAACTTTGAGATGATGCTCAAGGCTCCAAATTACTGTGAAATAAAAAAACAAAAACAGAATCATTGCAATATACAGCTCACTGTTTTGATCAAAAATAACAATATTACAAACTGTTATTTTTGAACTATCAATATAGCTACATGTATTTTGTTTGCAAAACAGTGAGCTATATTGCAATATGGATTTGCTTTTTAGTTCACAGTAACAGTAGCCCAAAGTGCATACAGCTTGCAAAATGTTATCCTGGGGTTAACCATGTTACAAAATGTGTAGTTCAACTGGACTGATCAAAATTTACAATTTACTTGTGTTTTCACATAAAAATTTTTTTTTCAAAACTATTAGTACTCGCACTTTAAGTACCTACTTAACTACCAGCTTGTAAAACCAGCAGACTGACTAGTTTGAAGCCCTTATTCTTGTAGGTTTGTTGGTGTTGATGGTATGAGTAAACTGGAATTGTGAAATATGTAGAATATATGGAGTATATTTCAACAATAGTTATATCAAAATATTTGCCATTATTGTGGCTCATTATCAGAATTTTTGTTTGAATTTCATTTGTGGTAACTTAGTGACAAGCCAACATAGTCTTTTCAGAAATTGTCAGTAAATATAAATGTGATCAGCAAAGGTGCCTGATCAGCCAATTTTTCCCATTTATGTCACTCTTAATATCCTTCCTAGATACAGTAATTACTTAAGAACAAAGATGAGTCTATGGATATTTCACGCATTAGAAGTATATTCATACCATCAAACAGGAGGAAAACAAAAAAATTTCTACATATGGTGCTGAGACTCTTAGAAGAAATGTGATCAGTAGCTTTATATAATTATTGCTTGATTTGTTTGGTGACAATTTATCTACTCCACTGTACATGATGTAGGCTGGAGCATTTTGTCAGTATGAAATCAGATAAAGCTACTGCTCAAATTTCTAAATAGATTTCAAAATTTCAGCAGGGACAATTAGGATATAATAATAATAATTATCAGACATTATTGTGACAGCAGTCTCTGTTTGACAAATACAGACAATGTCTGGAAATGGCTACATAAGTGATGTCAGGCATGTACATGTAGTGTTCATGCAGACTTCAATTAATAGAAACTATGTTGATTTACTGATACAATGTCTGACGTACGTATTACAGACACATCTTGTATGATTACATGTAAATTCTATATTATGTCCTGTGAATGAAAGTGCATCTTTACTATATGTTGCATTCCTTGCCTGTGTGTAGCCATGCCATCAGTGTCTTCATCATCAGTCAAATGAGGCAACACATCATTCTACCTTATGCTCCATGCATGTGTTTGTTACCTAACAATCAGTGTTTTAGATTTAGAGTGTCCTGCTTGCAGCCTACCTTTCTCCATGTTTGGGTCTCATTCTTTATGTGCCTACTAAATTATAATATATAATTACAAAATAAATAATGTTATTTATATTGTTAAAACCATATTTCCAACATTTCACAGTTGTTTTTGTTTATTGTGATAATGTACTTTTTCAAAAATTAATTCTGTTTTTTGATTCGCAGCACCAGCTCTTTGAAAACAATGGTGTAATAGTGAAAAACTATAGTTACAGTGTTTTTATTCTTGTTGCATTTTGCCAGATATAACTTAGTTAAAATATGTTTCTCATCACATATCAGAATTTTTACCTGAATCAAATGTATTTCCTTTTCATGGCTTTGGAAGATTACCCAAATGTGCTGTTTGTACTGAATTTCTATTGGCTACCTCATAGTTCCATTCTATATTGCAATTACAATTTGGTGATGGAGTTTAAAAATAAAGCACAAGCCGTGATTAATCACATGGCAATTATACAGCTCCCTGATTGGCTATGGCTTGTGTCTTGTGATGAGTAACTCTGTTTGGCTAATACAGAGGTGTAATGTCTAAAAGCTTGGTGGCAGTCATTTCAAATGCTTGCTTAGAATTGAATGATTACCTGTGGACATCGCTTCAATATTTATTTTCCCTCTCCTCTTTCTCATATTTAATCAGACTAATATTGTAGAGTGCAGTCATGTATCGTTTTATAATCACAAACTAACTCTGACATTACCACATTGCAAGGACAATTAAAATGCTACATTTGTCACCAAGAAATAACGTGTGTGGTGTTTGTTTCTTGTCTTGTTCTTACATTTTCTGCCTAACACCATCATCTGTTTGGTGCAGCATGTGAAGGGTCATCTGTACACTCCATCCTTCATACCCACTGGTGCAAGGATGTTATGTAATTAAAAAAAGGTACCTGGTATGTTTCCTACCATTCTGATGTACATCACATCTTTGCTGGTGACTGGTTTTGGGGCAGCATGTACATGCAGTTCATGTATGAATGTCTATTATATAAAAATGCAATCCATTGTAGAGTTCCCAGAATAGTTGCTTCATGCAACACATCTGGACCTCTATCATCTTGTACGTGGCCAGCCAGTGTTATTTTACTACTACTAGTATTGGTTAAAAAAGTACATGCCCTTTCTGAATTCAACAAAGAACTATTTGAATACTCTTGACATAAAATATAAGATGATTGCTCTGATGACTATGAGTTTCCGTAATGTTACTATTTGTCCCATCAATAAACATGTTAAGCGATTGACTAATTTAAATACCAATTATCACTTAACCAACCATGCATGTCACTTTGAATGACAGTGCTTTTACCCATACATGCCACTTTGAATGACAGTGCTTTCACCCATGCATGTCAGTTTGAATGACAGTGCTTTCACCCATACATGTCACTTTGAATGACAGTGCTTTCACCCATACATGTCACTTTGAATGAGTGCTTTCATCCATATATGCCACTTTGAATGACAGTGTTTCGACCCATACATGTCACTTTGCATGACAGTGCTTTCATCCATACATGTCACTTTGAATGACAGTGCTTTCATCCATACATGCCACTTTGAATGACAGTGCTTTCACCCATACATGCCACTTTGAATGACAGTGCTTTCATCCATGCATGCCACTTTGAATGACAGTGCTTTCACTCATACATGTCACTTTGAATGACAGTGCTTTCACTCATACATGTCACTTTGAATGACAGTGCTTTCACCCCTACATGTCACTTTGAATGACAGTGCTTTCACTCATACATGTCACTTTGAATGACAGTGCTTTCACCCCTACATGTCACTTTGAATGACAGTGCTTTCATCCATACATGTCACTTTGAATGAGTGCTTTCACCCATGCATGCCACTTTGAATGACAGTGCTTTCACTCATACATGTCACTTTGAATGACAGTGCTTTCACCCTTACATGTCACTTTGAATGACAGTGCTTTCACCCATACATGTCACTTTGAATGACAGTGCTTTCACCCCTACATGTCACTTTGAATGACAGTGCTTTCATCCATACATGTCACTTTGAATGACAGTGTTTTCACCCATACATACCACTTTGAATGAGTGTTTTCATTCATACATGTCATCTGAATGACAGTGCTTTCACTCATACATGCCACTTTGAATGACAATGTTTTCATTCATACATTTCACTTTGAATGACAGTGCTTTCACCCATACATGTCACTTTGAATGACAGTGCTTTCACCCATACATGTCACTTAAATGACAATGCTTTCACTCATACATGTCATCTGAATGACAGTGCTTTTACCCATACATGCCACTTTGAATGGCAGTGCTTTCACCCATACATGCCACTTTGAATGCCAGTGCTTTCATCCATACATGTCACTTTGAATGAGTGCTTTCATCCATATATGCCACTTTGAATGACAGTGCTTCGACCCAAACATGTCACTTTGAATGACAGTGCTTTCACCCATACATGCCACTTTGAATGACAGTGCTTTCACCCACACATGCCACTTTGAATGACAGTGCTTTCACCCATACATGTCACTTTGCATGACAGTGCTTTCATCCATACATGCCACTTTGAATGACAGTGCTTTCACCCATACATGCCACTTTGAATGACAGTGCTTTCATCCATGCATGCCACTTTGAATGACAGTGCTTTCACTCATACATGTCACTTTGAATGACAGTGCTTTCACCCATACATGTCACTTTGAATGACAGTGCTTTCACCCCTACATGTCACTTTGAATGACAGTGCTTTCATCCATACATGTCACTTTGAATGACAGTGCTTTCACCCATACATACCACTTTGAATGAGTGTTTTCATTCATACATTTCACTTTGAATGACAGTGCTTTCACTCATACATGTCATCTGAATGACAGTGCTTTCACTCATACATGCCACTTTGAATGACAAGGTTTTCATTCATACATTTCACTTTGAATGACAGTGCTTTCACCCATACATGTCACTTTGAATGCCAGTGCTTTCACCCATACATGTCACTTTAAATGACAATGCTTTCACTCATACATGTCATCTGAATGACAGTGCTTTTACCCATACATGCCACTTTGAATGACAGTGCTTTCACCCATACATGCCACTTTGAATGACAGTGCTTTCATCCATACATGCCACTTTGAATGACAGTGCTTTCACCCACATTCAGACCCAATCAACCCACATGGAAGAAAATGGCCACATTCAGGCCCAATCAACCCACCTCAAAAGAAATAGCCACATTCAGACCCTATCAATCCACCTGGAAGACAATAGCCACATTCAGACCTAATCAACTCATCTTGAAGGAAATAGCCATATTCACGCCCAATCAACCCACCTGGAAGGAAATAGCCACATTCAGGCCCAATCAACTCACCTGGAAGGAGATAGCCACATTCAGGCCCGATCAACTCACCTGGAAGGAAATAATCACATTCAGACCCAATCAACTCACCTGCAAGGAAATAGTCACATTCCAGACCCTTTCAACCCACCTGGAAGGAAATAGCCACATTCAGACCCAATCAACTCACCTGAAAAAAATAGCCACATTCTGGCCCAATCAACCCACCTCAAAAGAAATAGCCACATTCAGATGTTATCAACCCACCTGGAAGGAAATGGCCACATTCAGGCCCAATCAACCCACCTCAAAAGAAATAGCCACATTAAGACCCTATCAACTCACATGGAAGGAAATACCCATGCACATTCAGACCTAATCAATTCACCTCAAAAGAAATAGCCACATTCAGACCCTATCAATCCACCTGGAAGGCAATAGCCATATTCAGGCCCAATCAACTCACCTGGAAGGAAATAGCCACATTCAGGCCCAATCAACTCACCTGGAAGGAAATAGTCACATTCCAGACCCTATCAATCCACCTGGAAGGAAATAGCCACATTCAGGCCCAATCAACCCAACTGGAAGGAAATAGCCACATGTATACCCTATTAACCAACCAGAAAGGCAATAACCATATGTATACCCTATCAACTCAGGAAATAGAAAATAGTCACATTCCAGACCCTTTCAACCCACCTGGAAGGAAATATCCACATTCAGACCCAATCAACCCACCTGGAAAGAAATAGTCACATTCAGACCCAATCAACTCACCTGGAAAGAAATAGCCACATTCAGGCCCAATCAACTCACCTGGAAGGAAATAGCCACATTTAGGCCCAATCAACTCACCTGGAAGGAACTAGCCACATTCAGACCCAATCAACTTACCTGGAAGAAAATAGCCACATTCTGGCCAAATCAACCCACCTCAAAAGAAATAGCCACATTCAGATCTTATCAACCCACCTGGATGGAAATAGCCACATTGAGACCCAATCAACTCACCTGGAAGGAAATAGCCACATTCAGGCCCGATCAACCCACCTCAAAAGAAATAGCCACATTCAGATCTTATCAACCCACCTGGAAGGAAATAGCCACATTCAGGCCCAATCAACCCACCTCAAAAGAAATAGCCACATTCAGACACTATCAACCCACCTAGAAGACAATAGCCACATTCAGACCCTATTAATCCACCTAGAATGCAATAGCCACATTCTGACCCTATCAACTCACCTGAAAGGAAATAGCCACACTCAGACCCAATGAACTCACCTGGAAGGCAATAGCCACATTCTGACCCAATCAACTCACCTGAAAGGAAATAGCCACATTCAGACCCAACCAACTCACCTGGAAGGAAATAGCCACATTCAGACACTATCAACCCACCTAGAAGACAATAGCCACATTCAGACCCTATTAATCCACCTAGAATGCAATAGCCACATTAAAACCCTATCAACTCACATGGAAAGGAAATTACCCATGCTTGGTCAGACCCTATCAACCCACCTGGAAAGAAATAGCCACATTAAAACCCTATCAATCCACCTGGAAGGCAATAGCCATATTCAGGCCCAATCAACTAACCTGGAAGGAAATAGCCACATTCAGGCCCAATCAACTCACCTGGAAGGAAATAGTCACATTCCAGACCCAATTAACCCACCTGGAAGGAAATAGCCACATTCTGACCCTATCAATCCACCTGGAAGGAAATAGCCACATTCAGGCCCAATCAACCCAACTGGAAGGAAATAGCCACATGTATACCCTATTAACCCACCAGGAAGGCAATAACCATATGTATACCCTATCAACCCACCTGGAAGGAAATAGCCACATTCAGGCCCAATCAACCGACCTGGTAGGAAATAGCCACATGTATACCCTATTAACCCACCAGAAAGGCAATAACCATATGTATACCCTATCAACTCAGGAAATAGAAAATAGTCACATTCCAGACCCTTTCAACCCACCTGGAAGGAAATATCCACATTCAGACCCAATCAACTCACCTGGAAAGAAATAGCCACATTCAGACACTATCAACCCACCTAGAAGACAATAGCCACATTCAGACCCTATTAATCCACCTAGAATGCAATAGCCACATTCTGACCCTATCAACTCACCTGAAAGGAAATAGCCACACTCAGACCCAATGAACTCACCTGGAAAGCAATAGCCACATTCTGACCCAATCAACTCACCTGAAAGGAAATAGCCACATTCAGACCCAATCAACTCACCTGGAAGGAAATAGCCATATTCAGACCCAATCAACCCACCTGGAAGGAAATAATCACATTAAAACCCTATCAACTCACATGGAAAGGAAATTACCCATGCTTGGTCAGACCCTATCAACCCACCTGGAAAGAAATAGCCGCATTCAGACCCTATCAATCCACCTGGAAGGCAATAGCCATATTCAGGCCCAATCAACTCACCTGGAAGGAAATAGCCACATTCAGGCCCAATCAACTTACCTGGAAGAAAATAGCCACATTCTGGCCAAATCAACCCACCTCAAAAGAAATAGCCACATTCAGATCTTATCAACCCACCTGGATGGAAATAGCCACATTCAGACCCAATCAACTCACCTGGAAGGAAATAGCCACATTCAGGTCCAATCAACCCACCTCAAAAGAAATAGCCACATTCAGATCTTATCAATCCACCTGGAAGGAAATAGCCACATTCAGGCCCAATCAACCCACCTCAAAAGAAATAGCCACATTCAGACACTATCAACCCACCTAGAAGACAATAGCCACATTCAGACCCTATTAATCCACCTAGAATGCAATAGCCACATTCTGACCCTATCAACTCACCTGAAAGGAAATAGCCACACTCAGACCCAATGAACTCACCTGGAAGGCAATAGCCACATTCTGACCCAATCAACTCACCTGAAAGGAAATAGCCATATTCAGACCCAATCAACCCACCTGGAAGGAAATAGCCATATTCAGACCCAATCAACTCACCTGGAAGGAAATAGCCATATTCAGATCCAATCAACCCACCTGGAAGGAAATAATCACATTAAAACCCTATCAACCCACCTGGAAGGAAATAGCCACATTCTGACCCTATCAACTCACCTGGAAGGAAATAGCCATATTCAGATCCAATCAACCCACCTGGAAGGAAATAATCACATTAAAACCCTATCAACTCACATGGAAAGGAAATTACCCATGCTTGGTCAGACCCTATCAACCCACCTGAAAGGAAATAGCCACATTCTGACCCTATCAACTCACCTCAAAAGAAATAGCCACATTCAGATCTTATCAACTCACCTGAAAGACAATAGCCACATTCAGGCCCAATCAACCGACTTTAAAGAAAATAGCCACATTCAGACTGAATCAACCCACCTCAAAAGAAATAGCCACATTCAGGCACAATCAATCCACCTGGAAGGAAATAACCACATTCAGGCCCAATCAACCCACCTCAAAAGAAATAGCCACATTCAGACACTATCAACCCACCTAGAAGACAATAGCCACATTCAGACCCTATTAATCCACCTAGAATGCAATAGCCACATTCAGATCTTATCAACCCACCTGGAAGAAAATAGCCACATTCAGACCCAATCAACCTAGCTGGAAAGCAATAGCCACATTCATACATTATTAAGGTAGCGAGACTATTATTTGTGTTGAAAATTATGATTTTCATATTTATTTATTAATTGATGAAATGCACTATAAACTTTCATGTGATAAAGTCAACATAACATAGAATGTCATGTAAGTTGGTTAAAATGTAGATTTTCTGAAGGGAAGCAAAGCAGCCTCAGTAGTGTTTTCCAAAATCAACAACACAGGTTTAATCTGTGTGCCTATAAGTTTCAAAGATAAAAACTCAAGACAAAGCAATGTTAGGATGTGTTATTAGTAGCTATCTGACACACAAATAGTGTTTCCAAACATTTGAGTGGTTTGTCTCCGCCCCTATTTGTTTCACAGATTAGTCATTTGCATATGAATGTGTCAGACACAAGGTCACACAGCCACTGAAAAAAATCATTGATTTTAGTGTTTTCATATGCCGAATTTATCCAATTATAGCTATCCCATTCCTTTATTTTTTTGGTTTCCAATAGCCTTACACATTTGGATGTCCCTACACATGTTAAAACAAACTTCGATGGGAAAACAAATTGATTGTGCCGATAAACAAGCTTGAAAATCTTTGCTGTTACTTCATGGACGTTTTCTAGGAGTTTATGTTTTTCAAAATACAAGGTCTTTAACAAAAAATAACGTATACTTATTATCGTCGGATTAACACCAAATTTTCACAGCTTTAAGGTGACAGTGAGAGGAACTTGAATGTGTCCAGACAAACTATTTCATGGATTATTTACCAATGTGTTGTGGTTTGAGTTGGAGGCAATGCGACTAAAACAGTAATTGAAATTCAACACACTATTTTTTAAAACGCGTTGCTTAAATAAAACTGACCAGACACATTCAATTTACCAGACTATTGAACAACTAGGAAAAATGAAAAAAATACTTCTTATCGCCAGCATAAATGCGTAATTATTTTTTTTACAGAAAAAGTAATTTTTCACCTTTGGCTGAGTAACGCGTCGTAGAATGCAGATACGGGCATGCAAAATACACTTGTGAAAAGCTTGAAGTCTGGCGATTCTAAAAATATATACTTTCCCGGGTCTATTTGTAGTCATTTAGTCACAATTCGAAGATGAAAACAAGTATGCAAATAATAGTCCCGCTACCTTAAGCCACCTGGAATAAAATAGCCACATTCAGACCCAAGCCACAAAGCTTGAAGGCAATAGCCACACATGGTTTAACACTATGGTTTGCGACCAACCCTAAACATCAACTATCTCCCAATTACACAGCATTCTATGCCATCCTCTTTATTGCAGATGATACAAGTGAAACGAAAGACTCAGCCATGCCACCTGTCTATGCTGCTGCAGCTGGCGGTAAAATTGATGTGTTGAAAAAGTTATTATCAGATGACAAACTCGATCCTAATGTCAGCATTAGTGATGGCATCACACCTTTACATGCTGCTGCAGAAAGTGGATTTCAAAGTAAGCTTTGAGTGATTGTTGTATGGGACCCTGCACTTTCTGCTGTTGTTGTGTTTATGGACAATGTTATCACAACAACTCATGAGCTAGTTCTGATCAGTGAGCATCATTAATTGTCAACATACATTGACATGCTTGTTAGCAAAAATCTAAACAAATGATGTTACAGTGCATTGATCATTAGTTTGGATTTTAGTGTTGTAATGTTTGTATCTTCCTTTGCTTGTAATTTAGTAACACTCTTCACAAGCATGTGGACATTTCTGAATTCACTAGTAAGGTTTTGAATGTATTTTATCCATACAGATTGTGTGGAGCAGCTATTAAAGCATAAAGCTGATGCCAATGCTACCAGGCAGGGAAATTTTACACCATTACATGCAGCGGCTGGTGAAGGGCATCATGGGTAAGTGTTTTTGTCACCTGAATACACATTGTAACAATTGATTATCAGATGATAGATGCTGTATACTTTGAAAAATGTGTTGTTTAGATTGATGACAAACCATGACTGACCATGAAGACGGACCACACAGATCTCCAAAACAAAGTGATTCCAGCATGCATGTTATTTTCAAATGACACATACCTGCCAAAACCAAAAACAGAAGTGGAACAAGTATGTCTGTAACCTTTATTGATTGCAAGCACACAGCACCATGCATAGATACACTAAGCTACCCACTCCACGTCCTGTGATGTAATGCGCGGCTTTGTTTTTTTCATAGGTGTGTTAAATGTCTATTAGAGTATGGTGCTGATGCCAGTAAAGCTGATAATTCAGGCTGGCAACCATTGCATTGGGCAGTGTTTAATGGACATAGTAAATGTGCTAGATATCTAATAGATTATGGAGCCTCTAGGAATGCTACCACTAAGGTAACAACAAGTCACTCATTGAAAAAACACAACTTTTGATGGAATTAATGGCAGGCAAGGAAGGTGCTAAATATTTATAAACACACATATGTTGAAAATACAATTGATATGAAGATATTCTAATTCCAAGTGGTCTCAGTCATTCTGTTCTCAAAAAAGAGGTAGTCTTAATGAGTACTATGAAGCTGTAGGAACAACCAATGATTTGCTGAAAGTTTTACCAACTGTTCATTTTGACAGTGAAAATGTCAGTAGTGTGACTTTGTATTTCACTATCGACTGTTGTAAAAAGTGTATTTGATACAAAAACTTTTCCCCTTTAAGGGAGCTCGTAGTTTCCACACAATGAGGTCCAATCTGATTAAAATCTGATGTAGTGTACGGGCTTTAATTATTTTGGCTATAAACTTATTTTAATTTTATTTTTTATTACTTTTGTTATTAATGCCTTTTTATTTTATTATTTTACTTTGATTTTGATTTTTTTTAATTCCGCCCTACATATGTAAGGCGGAATTTAAAAAAAAAATCACAAAATCAAAATCAAAGTAAAATAATAAAATAAAAAG
Organism: Saccoglossus kowalevskii; assembly: GCF_978046115.1. Taxonomy (NCBI): domain Eukaryota; kingdom Metazoa; phylum Hemichordata; class Enteropneusta; family Harrimaniidae; genus Saccoglossus; species Saccoglossus kowalevskii. The sequence continues at coordinate 4,335,543 of NC_140643.1, read as the reverse complement.
GCATTAATAACAAAAGTAATAAAACATAAAATTAAAATAAGTTTATAGCCAAAATAATTAAAGCCCGTACACTACATCAGATTTTAATCAGATTGAATGAGGTCTTGCTCCACTGAGCTTTCTTTCCTGTTGTTGTCACATAATATAATAACGATTTATATTTTGTTTAAGAAAGTAAATAAAAATAAATTGTTGTGTTTGTCACTCAGGATGGTTGGACACCTCTTCACAGTGCTGTGCAGGCAGGTCATGTACATTGCCTTGCTATATTGCTCAATCACAAACCAAAAACAAATACACCTGTAAAAGAGAATAAAGAAACTGAGAGCAGTGACATGGTTGATAAACTCTCACCTGATTTGGATAAATTACTCAGTGAATCAGAAGAATCATTGGAGATATATGAAGATCATAGTTTGGTTACGGCTGATTTGTTGAATGCTGGCGATAAGGATGGCTGGACTCTTGTTCATTTTGCTGCATCTAAAGGCTTCAGGGTGTGTTTCAAATCATACTGCATCGATCTACTGTAAAATACTTTATTTTTGCTTGGAATTTATTTTCGCTGAAGTGATGATTCAGTGAAAATAAAATCCAGCAAATATACCCTTTTTCCTATATTTCACCTTCAGCTTATCAAAAATCAGTGAAAATAAATTCCATACACAACACTCCAAAAAGCCCTTTCAGTGAAAATTATTTTACAGTATGTTTGAATGTTGACAGCCAGGTTTCAAATCATTTATATTGTATCATTAATAACATTGAAAATATAGAGGCAATTTTGGTTTTAATGAAAATAGTGACACCTGTACCCAATTATATAATGATCAAATCTATTATATTGGTTTATTTAAGGATTGTTTGGAAATGTTGTGTAATAACAATAAAGTAAATGTCAAGAAACGTGATAAACAAGATCGTGTACCATATGATGTAGCCACTGACGTTTGTAGAGAACTGCTGGATAATTTAGGTAAGTAACCCATTAATTGAGAGGGTGAGTAAGTCAAAGTTGTAATTTTTTTGTCAGCATCCGTGACAGAATTCATATTAACATCATTAAGTACATGTTAATAATATGCATGACCTCATTGTTTGGGACTACGCATGCGTTGAGTGGTTGTGATGTTCCCCCCCCCCCCCCCCCCCCCCCCCGCTGGAGGCGGCCTTATTGTTTTAGTTAACGGAAACGTGAGTAGACACTTCTAGTTACCGATCAGTAAATTCACATGGTAGCAGAGCAATGGCTTCAAATACGAATTATAAAAATCCCCCGGTGTTGGGGAAGGATACGGTCTATGAAGACTGGAAAGCGGAACTTGAGATGTGGCGTTTGGTGACGGACATAAAGAAAGAAAAACAGGCACTTGCAGTGGCGCTAACTTTGAACGGGCAAGCAAAGGCGAAAGCCCTAGAGATTTCCAGCACACTACATGACGAAAACGGCATGACTATATTGATTAATGCATTGGATGAGTTATTTTCGAAGAGCAATATGGATCTAACATATGAAGCACATCTTAACTTTGAAGGATTTATTAAATCGCCAGACATGTCCATCTCGGACTTTGTCGCAGAATTTGAACGGAGATATCAAGTTTGCAAGAAATACAATATGACTTATCCAGATACCGTATTATCACTCAAATTAATGGGAGCAGCGGACTTGGAACGAAGAGAAAGACAGATGGTGATGACAGCAGCCGGTGAGCTGACTTATGCCAACATGAAAAAGGCACTGAAACGTATATGTGGTGACGATGTAGGGAGTCAACTTGGCAAGATGGAGGAAGGCATCAAAATCAAACAAGAATCAGCATTTATGACCCAAAACTATCAGAGATCCGCAACAAGAAAAGGACATGTACAAGATTTTCAAGGTCAGAAATTTAAAAATAATCCCCAGAGAGGCACTAATCCTCTAGATAAATTTGGAAGACATAGCAGATGTGTTATATGTCAATCAACATACCACTGGGCAAGGGACTGTCAACACAAAGATCATGTAGCTAAAGTTAATTACCCTCAAACTGAGGGAAGTGACAAATACACAAGAGAACTGGAGAATACAGAGACATGTGATCTGACCTATTTAACCAAAGAAAATGTGACAACGAGTGCTATACTGATGACTGAAGCTTATGGGTGCGCAGTTATCGATACTGCATGCACTAGTACAGTTTGTGGTAGGAAGTGGTTTGAAAATTACTTAGAGAAATTGGATGAAACGCAAATAACTTCAGTTGAGCAACGAAAGAGTGAAAAATCTTTCAAATTTGGAGATGGGGTTTGCATAAGTGCCATAATGAATGCAAAGATACCAGCAAAATTTGGCAACACAGCATGTAATATTAATACTGAAGTGGTAGGAGTAGACATTCCATTATTACTAAGTATTAAAGTCGTCATTAAAAAAAGCAGAAACAAAGTTAGATATGATGAATGATAAAGCAGAGATGTTAGGTAAACCAGTGGAATTACAGTTAACAACCAGCGGACATTACTGCATCAGTTTACAACCCAATAATACATGTACCATTAATAATCAAGAGAGTCATAAACTGATTACAGAAGAAGAGAAGTATAATAACAGACATACTGATAACACTGTAGAGGAAGATGAAGCATTAATAATAGATGTGAATACAAGTAAAGAAGACAGAGAAAAGATATTGATAAAATTACACAGACAATTTGGCCATGCTTCGGCTAGTCGTTTATACAAATTAGTTGAAAGTGCTGGAACACAAGACCCTGATATTAAGAAATCATTGGAACGTATAATTGATAGTTGTGAGACTTGCTTTAAGTATTCCAAGCAGACACCAAGACCAGTTGTGGGGTTTCCACTAGCGTCAGATTTCAATGAAACTGTTGCTGTTGATTTACATGAAATAGAGAAATCCCTATGGTACTTACACATAATTGACGAGTTTACCAGGTTTAGTGCTGGAGTAATCATCACCAGTAAGAAGCCAGAAGTGTTTGTTCAGAAATTTATTCAGGTATGGATTGGACTATATGGAGCACCTAAGAGACTCTTTAGCGATAATGGTGGGGAGTTCAATAATGGAGAAGTGAGAGACATGTGCGAAAACTTTAACATTGAGTTTAAAACCAGACCGGCATATAGTCCTTGGAGTAACGGGTTGTTAGAAAGATACAACCAGTCCCTTACAGACATCCTAACAAAACTGAAGGGTGACAGAAACCAAGACTGGAACACAACACTTAGCTGGGCACTGATGGCAAAAAACAGCCTATGTAATATACATGGGTACAGTGCGTATCAATTAGTTTATGGGAGAAACCCAAATCTGCCCTCAATATTAGTGGATGAACCACCAGCACTAGAAGGCACAACATCCAGTAAAACAGTTGCTAAACATATACTGTCAATGTATGCAGCTAGGAGGGCTTTTACCGAGTCGGAATGTTCGGAAAGATTACGAAGAGCCTTGAGAAAAAATATCAGGCCTATAACAGAAGACTGCACAATAGGGGACAAAGTGTACTACAAGAGACCCGACAGTAAAGAATGGAAGGGACCCGCCACAGTAATTGGCCAAGATGGTAAGGTTATATTTGTACGACATGGAGTGGTACAGACAAGTTGAAAACTGATGTTATTGACATAATTAGGGCCAAATTTAACATTGGAACAGAAAATTCTGATGCTTTCCAATACCTGAGAATAGGACTTAGAACAGATGAAAATCATATTTACCTGCAACAAGCAGAATATGTTAATAGCTTGATGTCAATAGAGATCTCCAAAATGCGATCAAGTCAGAAAGAATCAGAATTAACTGACAATGAAAGAGATAGTCTTAGAACAAAGCTTGGTCAAATACAATGGGTGGCACATCAGAGTCGGCCAGATTTATTATTTGATGCCTGTAGATTGGCCAGCAACATGAAGAGGAGTACGGTGAGAAATCGTACAGAGATAAATAAACTGATACTGCGAGCAAAAAGTGACATCACATTGAAATTTCAGCCAATAGGAGAACAGCTTAAGTTAGCGGTATTCAGCGATGCCTCCTTCGGAAATTTACCTGATGGAGGAAGTCAGGGTGGCCATATCATTTTCCTGGTAGGGGAAGATGGTATGTGTTCGCCAATAAGTTGGAGTTCAAAGAAGATCAGAAGGGTAGTGAGAAGCACATTAGCAGGAGAAACACTCTCCATGGCAGATGGCATAGATAATGCTATATATATTGCAACATTGTTTGAAGAGATGGAGAGTACCAAATTACCCATCATATGTATAACTGATTGCAAATCATTGTTTGATGCTTTAAAATCAGTAAAACTAGTCAAGGAAAAACGACTGAGAATGGAAATAAGCAGTATCAAAGAATTGATCGAAAACAAACAGATTCAAGAAGTCATATGGCAAGACGGACAGAAACAACTAGCTGACTGCCTAACGAAGAAAGGTGCTTCGCCACAAATGCTATTGAAAACTCTAGAAAGGGGAGCCTTGCATCTATAACTTTAATTGTTGTTGCTGTTGATTAATAGACTCTTACAGTTATTTGGTGTTGTTGACTTTCGTGTTAAAGTTTTTGGTTGAACATAATGTCATTTTATTTGAACATTGTTCCTGTATTAATATTTTACTGGACTCTTCCACACAAACTTTTATTTAGAGAAAAGGGGAGTTTGTTAATAATATGCATGACCTCATTGTTTGGGACTATGCATGCGTTGAGTGGTTGTGATGTTTTCCCCCTGCTGGAGGCGGCCATATTGTTTTAGTTAACGGAAACGTGAGTAGACACTTCTAGTTACGGATCAGTAAATTCACAGTACACACATTTCAGGTGACGCAATGTTAAACTCCAACACTGGGTCATTTTGTAAAATTGTGTTTTTGTTTTTTTTCTGACTTGTTTATAATGCACAGATGCCAGAAAGGTGAAGATAGTGATTGATATGAAAGGTGATACAAATATTTCATCAACTACACCACCACCTTCCCCAAAAGAAGGTGATGAGTACATTATTGGTGTAGTTGTAGTTAAACCAACTTTATCATGGCTCCAGTTTGATGAGTTGATTGCAAATGCTCTCATTGTGCATTCCAAGGTATGGATTGCTACCATTTCTACTTTTGTATTTGTTTTCAAACAGTGGGAAAAATAGAATATAATTCAAATGGTTTGTGATTTTACCACTGTTATAATATACAGAGACCATCCTAGAAACTTCCAGATAGTCCCTGATAATGTTCTAGTGTGGGAGACAAGGTGTTAATCTCCACATATAGCTATGTTTCAATTGCATCATCAACAAGTATATGACAAATCTGTATTTCTATGAGCATTTCTCAATTAATATTAACATGATTGTCTTGCACTACAGTCTCCATGCACTTGAATATCATGTAGAGCATGTAAAACTACAGTAAGTTAAAATTTATAAACAGCAGGAAAACGCCATTCTCGATTTCAAAAAGTGTAAGCGATCATAATTTGTTGCCTGGCAACCCCAAGACATGAAATGCACTAAAAGTTTCTTGATAAAATACATTGTAGTTACAACTAGAATTAACTAAGACTAAAATAACTTTAGAACTTTTTAGTTGGTTACATAACTAATGACTACAATTATTGTACAACTCCCTTAATTGGTTAATCTCTTGACTAAAAATATATTACAGTGTCATAGCAGGCCACATAACTGATGCTGTACTGATTGTAAAGCGGCTTAAGGTAGCGGGACTATTATTTGCATACTTGTTCGGGGCCCAAGCCCAAAGGGCGAGGCCCCTATTCTTATTGTTCGGTTTTTTGTTCTTCTTTCTTCTTCTTCTTCTTCTTTCTTCCGTAACTTTTTTCGTCAAGCCGTTTGAGAAAACCCCTGAACGGAATGGTCTGATAATGCTCTATACTGATAGTCCCTAATGTAAACTGGTGCAACATGCTTTCAGAATTTTGATTGGTCAATTAGTTTGGCAGCCATATTGAATTGAATTAAAACCGGAAGTGGCTGTTTGACCACTTTCTGAGGGTCTAGATTTTTTTATGGTATATAGTACAACTCATGTGATAAATATCAGCAATAAAAACTTTAGCGGTCATGTGACTTTTCCCTCCATTTTGTTTTTCCTAAAAACAGCAAAAAACACTTAAAAATCTTCTTCAGAACCACCAAGCAGAATGCTCTCATATGTAGTATTTAGCTTCTATATATGAATCCCATTTATGTTTGAAAAAATTATTACAATTGGTCACGTGGTTTGGCCATCATTTTGGATTTCTTCTAAACAGGAAGTAGTTTTTTACTCTGGCAACACTTGAGGGATTATTTTCAATTTTGCTTCATGGCATCTGTATATCAAACCCTTTCAGAAACCTAAAAAAGATTTCAGATCAGTCACATGGTTTGGCCGCCATCTTGGATTTTATGCAAAATTGACCAAAAGTTTGGGCATTTGTTTCTCAGAGGTGATTCAACCAATCTACTAGATGTTTTTATATTTACCATGCCTAGCCTTAGCTCCATATGAGAAAAATAATATTATTTTGATCAGTCACATGGTTTAGCCGCCATCTTGGATTTTATGAAAACAAATCTTGTGCATTTACATGTGTTTTATTGGTCCGATTTGGCTAAAATTGTATATGTGCATTCTACTCTTGAGATGCATTCTTTCAACCGAATGGCACGTGGCTGGGTTTTGTCGCTGGGCGCCTAAGGGGTGGGGGCTTCTAACCTCATTAATATGCATAACTGATATATCTCAAGCACTGTTGGAGTTAGGAAGATGAAACCTATGTTATTATGACAACATTTAACAATTGATTTCATTAAAATAACAGATTACCATATATGGTCATGTGAACTCATTAATATGCATAACCATATCTCAAACACTGTTGTAGTTAGGAAGATGATTCCTGTGTTATCATGACAACAGTGAACCTGAGATTTGATTAAAATAACAGATGACCATATATGGTCATGTGAACTCATTAATATGCATAACCATATCTCAAACACTGTTGTAGTTAGGAAGATGATTCCTGTGTTATCATGACAACAGTGAACCTGAGATTTGATTAAAATAACAGATGACCATATATGGTCATGTGAACTCATTAATATGCATAATCATTATATCTTAAACACTGTTGCAGTTAAAAAGATGAATCATGTGTTATGACAACAGTGAACAAAAGATTTGATTAAAATAACAGATGACCATATATGGTCATGTGAACTCATTAATATGCAAAGCAGTCAATCTAAAACACTGTCGCAGAGCAGGACATGTAACTAGTGTCATTATGAAGACATTGAATGAAAGATGTAACTGACATTAGAAATGGCTATATATGATTATGTAATCTCATTATTGTGCATAAGAACATGGCTCATTATATATCCTGAAAACCATATTTCGATAACCAAACCAGGTAAATACATGGTACCAACTTCATTTCGACCTCATGTTACTGATAATACAAGCTACCTGATTGTCTAACATGTGACCACATTAATTATGAAACAGAATCTTGTCAGCTTGGGCCCCGGTGACGCTGCTTGCGGCTTTAATTTTCATCTTCTAATTGTGACTAAATGACTACAAATAGACCCGGGAAAGTATATATTTTTAGAATCGCCAGACTTCAAGCTTTTCACAAGTGTATTTTGCATGCCAGTATCTCCATTCTACGACGCGTTACTCAATCAAAGGTGAAAAATTACTTTTTCTGTAAAAAAAAAATTATGCATTTATGCCGGCGATAAGAAGTATTTTTTTCACTTTTCCTAGTTGTTCAATAGTCTGGTAAATTGAATGTGTCTGGTTAGTTTTATTCAAGCAACGCGTTTTAAAAAATAGTGTCCTGAATTTCAATTACTGTTTTAGTCGCATTGCCCCCAACTCAAACCACAACTCGTTGGTAAATAATCGATGAAATAGTTTGTCTGGACACATTCAAGTTCCTCTCATTGTCACCTTAAAGCTGTGAAAATTTGGTGTTAATCCGACGACAATAAGTATACGTTATTTTTTGTTAAAGACCTTGTATTTTGAAAAACATAAACTCCTAGAAAACGTCCATGAAGTAACAGCAAAGATTTTCAAGCTTGTTTATTGGCACAATCAATTTGTTTTCCCCATCAAGGTCTGTTTTACCATGTGTAGGGACAGCCAAATGTGTAAGGCTATTGGAAACCAAAAAAATAAAGGAATGGGATAGCTATAATTGGATAAATTCGGCATATGAAAACACCAAAATCAATGATTTTTTTCAGTGGCTGTGTGACCTTGTGTCTGACACATTCATATGCAAATGACTAATCTGTGAAATAAACAAGGGCTGAGACAAACCACTCAAATGTTTGGAAACACTCATTGTGTGTCAGATAGCTACTGATAACACATCCTAACATTGCTTTGTCTTGAGTTTTTATCTTTGAAACTTATAGGCACACAAATTAAACCTGTGTTATTGATTTTGGAAAACACTACTGAAGCTGCCTTGCTTCCATTCAGAAAATCTATATTTTAACCAACTTACATGACATTTTAGGTTACGTTGACTTTGTCAGATGAAAGTTTATCGTGCATTTCATCAATTAATAAATAAATGTGAAAATCGTAATTTTCAACACAAATAATAGTCTCGCTACCTTAACTGGTTGGATAATGAGTGACTACAATGGTTGTAGGACTCCCTAGCTGGCTATATAACTATTGATTGTAGGACTCCCTAGCTGGCTATATAACTATTGATTGCAGGGCTCCCTTGCTGCGCTAGTTACATAAAAAACATGACTAAACTACTTGCGTCCAATTTAACTACAGAAGATAGTAACATGTGCAAAACCTGAATGCACCAATTGACTATCATTGAACATGACAGTGTGTTTAATTTGTAGGATGTTGGCATTACTGGCCGGGATTGGGAGGACACTGAAGTTGAAGCAAGTGATGAGAATTGTAACTTCTCAGAGCGAGGATTAGGACTTACTGGAGACAGTATATTATGTTATAATGCAGGTAAACATTCTGTTTAGGATGAAGTAGTAACATGGGTTCGGTGGTGGTGGTGATTAGGGTTCCTATCTTGTTGTAATTGCATGCTACATGTTTATGGCAACAGTCTCTCAATATCTCTATTGTTCTTTCAATACCTCATACGAATTGTCATGTAATATTCAAATATATATATTTCACAGGTGCTGTTACTTGGTATCCAGAAGAGGATAATGATGAGAGTCCATTTGAGTTTTTCAGTGATGAACACAGAGTTACTATACAGTTGATGGGATTAAGTGAAGGATGTTTAGATAAATTAGCATATGAATCATTAATACCAATACAAACATTACAGAATTATCATAGATTGGTAAGTCACAACTAATAACTACAATAAAAGACTATAGTTGTGTTCACGTTACACGAAGTATGGGCTAAGATTTAAGCTGATTTAGGCTCATCTAGCATATTTGCATTTCGGCTAGACCCAATTGCGTCCACGCACAGGGAGGGCCAGTCGTTAGCACGGGCTAAGGGGTGCCATCAGTCGGTGACCTTTGGTAAGCCGTTATTTACGAACGAAAAATGGATGACACGCGCGAGGTTCTATTTCTGCTGCTGGCATGTTTCGTTCTAATTTTGAAGTGACGTGCACAGGAACGCGAGAGAAGACGGACCACTTATTTGGATGCACATAAACAGTATACAACGGGCGTAACAGAATACAGAGTTTTATTGATGCATGTCGTAGACAGCGAACCAAATTTATTTTGTCTACAATTGGAGCTGCTGTACGCTCTACTACAGTGACCCGATTAGTGTGGAAGTGAGCGCAGAGTAATGACTGGTGGAATAGTGTCGTTATACGAACATGGGACAATTTTCACACCCAAAGGTCGCCGCAGAGGGAGTTTAGCCCTGGGCTAAGCGTTCGCGTATACTTCGTTAGCCCGTGCTAAGGTCTAGACCGCGTCTTAAATTCGGATCAGATTTAACCCGTACTTAGCATTCCTTAGCCCGTGCTAAGCGTTCACGCACGTTTTCTTAGCACGGGCTAAGGAATTTGACCTCTTAGCCCGTGCTAAGGAGCTGTGCGTGAACGCAACTAATGAGTACCTGACTGAATAAGACAATGCTTAGCTGTGTTATCATGTTAAATTGAACCTGCTGTGTTTATTCATACAATACATACTTCCAGTCAGTCAAAAAACAGTGTCTTTCTGTCCGTTCGTCTGTTCGTTCACATCTGTAACTCAGATATTCCTTGGCTGATCACATTCAACCTTCAAACACGTATCACATATCATATTATATGTATACACATCTATTTGTTTCATGATCTAATTCAAGATGGTCGAATGGCAGCCATTTTAGTACTAAAAATTAATCAAAATCAAACATGGACATATTTCATTCATACTTGCTATGTGAACATAATGGGTCTGTGATGTATTCATCTTTTTAGTCCCCGTTTCAGGCGCAGGCGTTTTCGTATGTGTAACATTTTCTCAGAAATTCTGCAGCAGATATCGCTGAAACTTGGCAGGTTGATGAACAAGTCTCCTAATTGTATTTTTTAGCTCCGCTGTCGACTTTGTCGAGCGGAGCTTATCATATGAGTGATTGTTCGTCGTCCGTCGTCGTCGTCCGTGTCAATGTTTTACTTTTTCGACTTCTTCTTGAAAACTACAAGCCTGAATGCTTTGATACTTGGTGTATATGTACCTTGGGTAGACCTCTCTTAGGTTTGTTCATTTCATGTTGATATCTTCAATTCTCTAATGTTGGTGAATATTTTTGTCATTTTTGGTAAAAAGTGATATTTTCGACTTCTTGTTAAAAACCGCAAGTGCAAATGCTTTGATATTACATATATAGGTACTACATGTGGACCTCTCTCAGATTTGTTCATTTTGTAATGATATCTTTAATTCTCTAATTTTGGTGAATATTTTTGTCATTTTTGGTAAAAAGTGATATTTTCGACTTCTTGTTAAAAACCGCATGTCCAATTGCTTTGATACTACATATATAGGTACTACATGTGGACCTCTCTCAGATTTGTTCATTTCGTGATGATATCTTCAATTGTCTATTTTTGGTGAATATTTTTGTCATTTTTGGTAAAAAGTGATATTTTCAACTTCTTGTTAAAAACCGCAAGTCCGATTGCTTTGATATTACATATATGGGTACTACATGTGGACCTCTCTCAGATTTGTTCATTTTGTGATGATATCTTCAATTCTCTAATTTTGGTGAATATTTTTGTCATTTTTGGTAAAAAGTGATATTTTCGACTTCTTGTTAAACACCGCAAGTCCGATTGCTTTGATATTACATATATAGGTACTACATGTGGACCTCTCTCAGATTTGTTCATTTTGTAATGATATCTTCAATTCTCTAATTTTGGTGAATATTTTTGTAATTTTTGGTAAAAAGTGATATTTTCGACTTCTTGTTAAAAACCAATAGATCAATTGCTTTGATATTACATATATAGATACTACATGTAGACCTTTCGCAGATTTGTTCATTTTGTGATGATATCTTCAGTTCTCTAATTTTGGTGAATATTTTTGTCATTTTTGGTAAAAAGTGATACTTCTTGTTGAAAACTGTAAGTCCGGTTGCTTTCAAATTGATATTACATATATAGGTACTACATGTGGACCTCTCTCAGATTTGTTCATTTTGTAATGATATCTTTAATTCTCTAATTTTGGTGAATATTTTTGTAATTTTTGGTACAAAGTGATATTTTCGACTTCTTGTTAAAAACTGTAAGTCCGATTGCTTTGATACTATTCATATTGTTCATTTTCTAATGATGTCTTCAGTTCTTTAATTGAAATGTGCATTGTTAACAGCGGAACTATCTCAGCCGATAGGCTGCTTGTTTTTTCATGATTTTCATCCAAAACTATCTCTCCCAACACCACTGAGAGAACAACTGAGCATGCTCAGAATAAATAATTAGCTTAGATTGTAATGCTAGGGTTTTTTGTGATGTCATGACCTAGTTAAAAATCAGTGACAGATTGGTCGTACCATTACCAATCTCAGTGGAAACTGTCAGGACTACATTATATTTTGATGGGAATTATAGTGGTAATACTGAAACAAACCCAGGTCCTGGTAATATACAAAGACCTGAATTAACAAAGAAGTCAAATTGTTATTAAAGGTACATCAAGGTTTACTCAGATTTATGAATGCAGTTTTTAAGCATGTATGAGACAGTTTGGTTGCACTTGTGTACTATGAGGTTTTGGACCTGGGTCAATGAAAGTTTCCAGTTATCAGATTAAGGCAAATCACTTTATAATGAGTTTCACCCGCATAGATTGCACCCACAATTGTTTGCAGATGTTCCATGTATTATTTTAACATGAGTATTTTATTAGCTCCGCTGTCGACTTTGTCGAGCGGAGCTTATCATATGAGTGATTGTCCGTCGTCGTCGTCAGTCTCCGTCGTCCGTGTCAATGTTTTACTTTTTCGACTTCTTCTTGAAAACTACAAGCCTGAATGCTTTGATAATTGGTGTATATGTACCTTGGGTAGACCTCTCTTAGGTTTGTTCATTTCATGTTGATATCTTCAATTTTCTAATTTTGGTGAATATTTTTGTCATTTTTGGTAAAAAGTGATATTTTCGACTTCTTGTTAAAAACCGCAAGTGCAATTGCTTTGATATTACATATATAGGTACTACATGTGGACCTCTCTCAGATTTGTTCATTTTGTAATGATATCTTTAATTCTCTAATTTTGGTGAATATTTTTGTCATTTTTGGTAAAAAGTGATATTTTCGACTTCTTGTTAAAAACCGCAAGTCCAATTGCTTTGATACTACATATATAGGTACTACATGTGGACCTCTCTCAGATTTGTTCATTTCGTGAAGATATCTTCAATTCTCTAATTTTGGTGAATATTTTTGTCATTTTTGGTAAAAAGTGATATTTTCGACTTCTTGTTAAAAACCGCAAGTTCGATTGCTTTGATTACATATATAGGTACTACATGTAAACCTTTCTCAGATTTGTTCATTTTGTGATGATATCTTCAGTTCTCTAATTTTGGTGAATATTTTTGTCATTTTTGGTAAAAAGTGATATTTTCGACTTCTTGTTGAAAACTGTAAGTCCGATTGCTTTGATACTATTCATATTGTTCATTTTCTAATGATGTCTTCAGTTTTTTAATTGAAATGTGCATTGCTAACAGCGGAGCTATCTCAGCCGATAGGCTGCTTGTATTTAAATAACGGGGACTATGACATTCATGTCTTGTTTATCATGTCTTGTCATGTTTGAGTTCAAATATAAATAAACACTGTGCTATTCAGTTAATCAATGCAGTATGGAATACATGGGATAGCCCTTCATGTCGTTTTCTATTGTAATTTGAGTTTAATTAGTAAATTTCTAGTAATCATTTTGAAGACAGTTTTCAATATGGACATGTGTATTGTTCAACTAGAATATATCCAGCATGGTAAAACCAGGGAGTTTGTAATCATCATTCTATTAATTACAGCAAGGTATTCTACTCAAAAGCTAAAGTAGATGAATGTATTTATTGTGTAACTATTCAGTAATATCTTAACCAAATTTTTATTAATGCCTTACAGATTGAACAATATAAAAGTGTTGTATTTTATGGTCCACCTGGTACTGGTAAGACATATGTAGCAAGAAAATTAGCAGAATGTATAAAGGTAAGAATCATAAAATTGAATGCTATTCATTATAACTGAATAAACCTTGGATTATTTAATATTGAAAGAGTAATCTTCTATGTATATCTATGAATTGTATTAAATTGTATTTTTTACCAATAATGATATTATTTTTGCAGCACAAACAGAAACAGAATGGTGTTGATAGCGATATTAGTCATGTAGCATTGAATCCAAAATATACTAGAGATGATTTATTTAAATTACTTCATTCCAAAGGTATGAGTACACAATGTTACATATAACTGACCTTTTCTGCTCAACACCAACCGAGTTCATCATAGTGAGCTAGTAAATGTCCCAGCACCAACCCAGTTCATCTTAGTTACCTATAGAATTTCCCAGCATCAATATAGTTCAACCCAATGAGGTAGGGAATGTCCCAGCACCAACCCAGTTCATCCCAGTTAGTCAGTGAATGTCCCAGCACCAACCCATCCTAGTTAGTTAGTTAGTAAATGTCCCAGCACCAACCCAACCCAGTTCATATCTTAGTTAGTTATAGAATGCCCCATCACCAACCCAGTTAATGCTAGTGAGATAGTGATTGTCCCAGTACAAACCCAGTTCATCTTAGTTATAGAATGTCCCAGCACCAACCCAGTTCATCCCAGTGAGTCAGTGAATGTCCCAGCACCAACCCATCCTAGTTAGTTAGTTAGTAAATGTCCCAGCACCAACCCAACCCAGTTCATATCCTAGTTAGTTATGGAATGTCCCAGCACCAATCCAGTTCATCCCAGTGAGTTAGTGAATGTCCCAGCACCAACCAGTTCATCACAGTGTGTTAAAAAATGTCCCAGTACAAACCCTGTTCATCCCAGTGAGTTAGTGAATGTCCCAGCACCAACCCAGTTCATCACAGTGTGTTAGTAAATGTCCCCGCACCAACCCAGTTCATCTTAGTTACCTATGGAATTTCCCAGCACCAACCCAGTGAGTTAGTGAATGTCCCAGCACCAATCCATTCTAGTTAGTTAGTTAGTAAATGTCCCAGCACAAACCCAGTTCATCCCAGTGACTTAGTGAATGTCCCAGCACCAACCCAGTTCATATCTTAGTTAGTTATGGAATGTCCCAGCACCAACCCAGTCGATCCTAGTGAGTTAGTGAATGTCCCAGCACCAACCCAGTTAATCCTAGTGAGTTAGTGAATGTCCCAGCACCAACCCAGTTCATCCCAGTGATTTGGTGAATTTCCCAGCACCAACCCAGTTCATCCAAGTGAGTCAGTGAATGTCCCAGCACCAACGCATCCTAGTTAGTTAGTTAGTTAGTAAATGTCCCAGCACCAACCCAACCCAGTTCATATCTTAGTTAGTTATGGAATGTCCCAGCACCAATACAGTTCATCTTAGTTAGTTATAGAATGTCCCAGCACCAACCCAGTGAGTTAGTGAATGTCCCAGCACCAATCCATTCTAGTTAGTTAGTTAGTAAATGTCCCAGCACAAACCCAGTTCATCCCAGTGACTTAGTGAATGTCCCAGCACCAACCCAGTTCATATCTTAGTTAGTTATGGAATGTCCCAGCACCAACCCAGTTAATCCTAGTGAGTTAGTGAATGTCCCAGCACCAACCCAGTGAGGTAGGGATTGTCCCAGCACCAACCCAGTTTATCACAGTGTGTTAGTAATGTCCCAGTACAAACCCTGTTCATTCCAGTGAGTTAGTGAATGTCCCAGCACCAACCCAGTTCATATCTTAGTTACCGGTAGTTATGGAATGTCCCAGCACCAACCCAGTTAATCCTAGTGAGTTAGTGAATGTCCCAGCACCAACCCAGTGAGTTAGTGAATGTCCCAGCACCAACCTTGTTCATCCCAGTGAGTTAGTGAATGTCCCAGCACCAACCCAGTTAATCCTAGTGAGTTAGTGAATGTCCCAGCACCAACCCAGTTCATCACAGTGTGTTAGTAAATGTCCCCACACCAACCCAGTTCATCTTAGTTAGTTATGGAATGTCCCAGCACCAACCCAGTCGATCCTAGTGAGTTAGTGAATGTCCCAGCACCAACCCAGTTAATCCTAGTGAGTTAGTGAATGTCCCAGCACCAACCCAGTTCATCCCAGTGATTTGGTGAATTTCCCAGCACCAACCCAGTTCATCCCAGTGAGTTAGTGAATGTTCAAGCACCAACCCAGTTCATCCCAGTGAGTTAGTGAATGTCCCATCATCAACCCAGTTCATCTTAGTTAGTTAGTGAATGTCCCAGCACCAACCCAGTTCATCCCAGTGATTTGGTGAATTTCCCAGCACCAACCCAATTCATCCCAGTGAGTTACTGAATGTCTCAGCACCAAGCCAGTTCATCCCAGTGAGTTAGTGAATGTACCAGCACCAACCCAGTTCATATCTTACCGGTAGTTAGTTATGGAATGTCCCAGCACCAACCCAGTTCATCCCAGTGAGTTAGTGAATGTTCAAGCACCAACCCAGTTCATCCCAGTGAGTTAGTGAATGTCCCATCATCAACCCAGTTCATCTTAGTTAGTTAGTGAATGTCCCAGCACCAACCCAGTTCATCCCAGTGGTTTGGTGAATTTCCCAGCACCAACCCAATTCATCCCAGTAAGTTACTGAATGTCTCAGCACCAAGCCAGTTCATCCCAGTGAGTTAGTGAATGTACCTGCACCAACCCTGTTCATATCTTAGTTAGTTATGGAATGTCCCAGCACCAAGCCAGTTCATCCAAGTGAGTTAGTGAATGTATCAGCAGTAAGCCAGTTTATCCCAGTGAGTTAGTGAATGTACCAGCACCAACCCAGTTCATCCCAGTGAGTTAGTGAACGTCCCAGCACAGACCCAGTTCATCCCAGTGAGTTAGTGAACGTTCCAGCACAAACCCAGTTCATCCCAGTAAGTTAGTGAATGTACCAGCACCAAGCCGGTTCATCCCAGTGAGTTAGTGATTGTCTCAGCACAAACCCAGTTCATCTCAGTGAGTTAGTGAATGTACCAGCACCAATCCAATTTATCTTAGTTAGTTATGGAATGTCCCAGCACCAACTTAGTTCATCCCAGCGATTTAATGAATTTTCCAGCTCCAACCCAATTCATCCCAGTGAGTTAGTGAATGTCCCAGCACCAACCGAGTTTATCCCAGTGATTTGGTGAATTTCCCAGCACCAACCCAATTTATCCCTGTGAGTTAGTGAATGTCCCAGCACCAACCCAGTTCATCTTAGTTAGTTAGTGAATGTCCCAGCACCAACCCAGTTCATCCCAGTTGTTTGGTGAATTTCCCAGTACCAACCCAATTCATCCCAGTGAGTTACTGAATGTACCAGCACCAACCCAGTTCATATCTTAGTTAGTTATGGAATGTCCCAGCACCAACCCAGTTAATCCTAGTGAGTTAGTGAATGTCCCAGCACCAACCCAGTTCATCCCAGTGAGTTAGTGAATGTCTCAGCACCAAGCCAGTTCATCCCAGTGAGTTAGTGAATGTACCAGCACCGAGCCAGTTTATCCTAGTGAGTTAGTGAATGTACCAGCACCAACCCAGTTCATCCCAGTGAGTTAGTGAACGTCCCAGCACAGACCCAGTTCATCCCAGTGAGTTAGTGAACGTTCCAGCACAAACCCAGTTCATCCCAGTAAGTTAGTGAATGTACCAGCACCAAGCCGGTTCATCCCAGTGAGTTAGTGATTGTCTCAGCACAAACCCAGTTCATCTCAGTGAGTTAGTGAATGTACCAGCACCAATCCAATTTATCTTAGTTAGTTATGGAATGTCCCAGCACCAACTCAGTTCATCCCAGTGATTTAATGAATTTTCCAGCTCCAACCCAATTCATCCCAGTGAGTTAGTGAATGTCCCAGCACCAACCGAGTTTATCCCAGTGATTTGGTGAATTTCCCAGCACCAACCCAATTTATCCCTGTGAGTTAGTGAATGTCCCAGCACCAACCCAGTTCATCTTAGTTAGTTAGTGAATGTCCCAGCACCAACCCAGTTCATCCCAGTTGTTTGGTGAATTTCCCAGTACCAACCCAATTCATCCCAGTGAGTTACTGAATGTACCAGCACCAACCCAGTTCATATCTTAGTTAGTTATGGAATGTCCCAGCACCAACCCAGTTAATCCTAGTGAGTTAGTGAATGTCCCAGCACCAACCCAGTTCATCCCAGTGAGTTAGTGAATGTACCAGCACCGAGCCAGTTTATCCTAGTGAGTTAGTGAATGTACCAGCACCAAGCCAGTTCATTCCAGTGAGTTAGTGAATGTACCAGCACCAACCCAGTTCATCCCAGTAGTTAGTGAGTGTCCCAGCACAAACCCAGTTCATCCCAGTGAGTTGGTGAATGTCTCAGCACCAACCCAGTTCATCCCAGTGAGTTAGTGAATGTACCAGCACCAACCCAGTTCATCTTAGTTAGTTATAGAATTTCCCAGCACCAACCCAGTCCATCCCAGTGAGTTAGTGAACGTCCCAGCACAAACCCAGTTCATCCCAGTGAGTTGGTGAATGTATCCAGCACCAAGCCAGTTCATCCTAGTGAGTTAGTGAATGTACCAGCACCAACCCAGTTCATCTTAGTTAGTTATGGAATTTCCCAGCACCAACCCAGTCCATCCCATTGAGTTAGTGAACGTCTCAGCACAAACCCAGTTCATCCAAGTGAGTTAGTGAACGTCCCAGCACCAACTCAGTTCATTCCAGTTAGTTAGTGAACGTCTCAGCACCAACCCAGTGAATTAGTGAATGTCCCAGCACCAAGCCAGTTCATCCCAGTGAGTTAGTAAATGTCTCAGCACCAATACAAATGACAAATAAATGTTCATTGGTTCTGACTAACTCAATCAACACGCTATTAAATAATACAATTTTTTCTTTTCATGTATTTTTTAGGATTTTTAATATCAACCAAAGAAAATAATATAGATGATAAAAAGACAATTCCTATTCTAGTATTGGATGATTTAAGTCGTATATCATTATCTGAAGTTTTAAGTGAGTTGATATATGCTGTAGAATATAGAGGTCCAGCGAATACAATAAATATGAAAATAGGTGAGGAATTGAACAATATTGACCCATCCATCAAAATATGCTTATATTTGTCCCTAAGGTGAAGACAATGCTCTCATTATGCCTGTACCCCACCTGATTAGTGTTCCTAGTCAATTCACAGACAAGACTGGAAAAATCATCTGTGTATATTTTAGGTTATATATCCATCTTAACGACTCATTGTAATATAAATATATGTGTATATCTTCAGATGATTCTAAAGATGGAGAGAATTCTTCTTATTATCTTCAAGAGGATTGCTATGTCTTGGGTACAATGGATAAAGCTAGGTAATTATTTGATAGTCATCCATGTATTTTTAGTTTCATGCATTCCTATTAAATGCATGTGTCAAATTTACCGGTGCACGCAGGGTGCCATAATTCAAGAAATATTTGTGGATTTCCCAGAATTCACTTGTTTTACCACAATTCATAACTGAGTCACATTTTAATGAATCATCAAAACATGATTAAAAAGATTAGCAAGTAAAGACCAAATAAAAAATTCAGGAAGCAGAAACAAATGTTGACATTGAAAACTGAAAGTATGCTTATAACTATCATTCTCACAAATTCAGACAATTATCTATTTTGCATTAAAGTTTAACGTTCACAATAGAGCTTTGTGAATGATCTCATAATTTTAAATATGATTCCTCTTCCTGCAGATCTACAGGTCTTGATTTGTCAGTTCAACAGAAATTCCGATGGGTTAATCTAAAATGTGACAATGAGCCAGTGAGAGGACTGCTACAGAGACATCTACGAAGAAGACTTATTCACAAATACGGTGGAAAACAGCCACCCACGGCAGATCCTGTGTATAAAGCAGTAGAGTGGATTGGAGGAGTTTGGCAGCGACTTAATGCCTGTCTTACAAAGCTAGGATTATCAGAGTTGGTTCTTGGTCCAAGACATTTCTTTGCATGTCCTATTGAAGTCAACAAACCAAAGGCCATTTTAAGGTATGCTTTTATGAGTAGTGTGTGTCTGAGTGAATTAGTGTATTGTACCAGCACCATTTATGTTCCAACCAAAGTATATATTCAAAGATGGCAATGGCAGTTCCTTACTTGCAAATAAACAGAAATAGAAACACTGCAACACTCCTAGTATAGGAACATATATTTTGTAAAGAAATGTAAATACCAAAATGTTAAATTTGTTCTGATATTCCACACAGTAAAGAATCTAAAAAATACAGGTATCATGTGTTCAATATTTTGTGATGAATGATTTTTATTTTCACATGGAGAACTGTAGAAATATGCAGATTTGACAATACCATGTATGAAATATGAGGTTATCATGAAAATATGCATTCAGGCAGTATAGGAATGCATGAAGGTAGTACTGCAACCATATGGGCCGACCGTTGTGGAGGTTGATGCATGCCTGTACTGCCTGGGAGCATACTTTGCATACTTTACTAACACAGTGTATAATTTGCGTACATCTATTTCCTAATTGTTTTTGTTTGCATTCATTTCTGATTCGGTTGAAAAGAAAGTGTTGAATTAGACGTCAATAATCTTGAGTATGCCAATGTTAGTGACATTGTTTACCCAAAAAAAGACAACATTCAAATGTTAGAACAAGTGCAAATACAGTTATTACAGGACGATAAATTGTGTTTGATTCTAGATGTATATTAATAATGTATGTATTTGTAGGTGGTTGAGTTTATCATGGAATCATGCTATAGCACCTGGAGTAGAAGATGCAGTGTTAAGAGGTTGTACATCTGTCATGCAGGGGCACCATAAAGTGGCTACTACAGCTTTGTTTGTGTTATTACAAAGAGCGGTTGTTCCTGGATGTCCGTTATCACAACAAGGTATAATATTACCTTACATTTGTAACTCATATGTGTCTGAATTGTCTTTAACATTTTTTGTTTTGAAGTAATTTGTATTAAACCAGATGTTGATAATATTGTCTCCTAGATCTGTTATGTAGATACCGGTAATGTTATTTTCATTAAGTAATACAAATAATTGTTCTCATCAAAATTTCGACCCGTTATTTTCTGGTCAACATTATACTAATATATATTGTCCCAAGTGGGTGTATTATTAGTCATTTGTGAGCTTGGTACAAGCATCAGTTTCTCACTTGACTACATATATGTGCATATTGTCACTAGACATTTCTCACAAACTTTCATCACTATGTCACCTTTTTAGCTTCGCTGTCGACTTTGTCGAGCGGACCTTATCATATGAGTGATTGTCCGTTGGCGTCCGGCGTCCGTGTCAATGTTTTACTTTTTCGACTTCTTCTTGAAAACTACAAGCCTGAATGCTTTGATACTTGGTGTATATGTACCTTGAGTAGACCTCTCTCAGATTTGTTCATTTCATGATCATATCTTCAATTCTCTAATTTTGGTGAATATTTTTGTAATTTTTGGTAAAAAGTGATATTTTCGACTTCTTGTTAAAAACCGCAAGTCCAATTGCTTTGATATTACATGTATAGGTACTACATGTGTATCTCTCTCAGATTTGTTCATTTTGTAATGATATCTTTAGTTCTCTAATTTTGGTGAATATTTTTGTCATTTTTGGTAAAAAGTGATATTTTCGACTTCTTGTTAAAAACCGCAAGTCCAATTGCTTTGATATTACATATATAGGTACTACATGTGGATCTCTCTCAAAATTGTTCATTTTGTAATGATATCGTCAATTCTCTAATTTTGGTGAATATTTTTGTCATTTTTGGTAAAAAGTGATATTTTCGACTTCTTGTTAAAAACCGCAAGTCCAATTGCTTTGATATTACATATATAGGTACTACATGTGGACCTCTCTCAGATTTATTCATTTTGTAATGATATCTTTAATTCTCTAATTTTGGTGAATATTTTTGTCATTTTTGGTAAAAAGTGATATTTTCTTCTTGTTAAAAACCACAATCATTTATGGTGAAAAATGATATTTTTGAATTCTTGTTGAAAACAGCAAGTGCCATTGCATTGATACTATGCATATTGTTCATTTTCTAATGATATCTTCTGTTCTTTAATTGAAATGTGCATTGCTAACAGCGGAGCTATCTCAGCCGAGAGGCTGCTTGTTTACACTATAAATAAAACAAATTGTTTGTTTTAACAATAATGAACTGCCAACCTATAATGTATGAAAAGCATATCTCAGGGTACATATGGGGTGGACAGAATTTCAATACGTTCTAATGATCTTCAGTGGACAAGCAAGTAATATGTTTTCAGTGCTCCCTTGTGGTATCAACTAATAAAAATTTAAATAATGTTTTTACCTTGCCCGTAGCATCACATATGGAAGGGAAAGGTATATTAAGGGAAAAATTTTGTCTGTCGTTGTTGTTGTCATCGTCGTCGTTAATAATTGTTATTGTGTGCATAATAACTTTACTAATTCTATTCCAAACTTCATCACACTTGGTCACCTTATTCATCAGTATAAAGTCTTCCCTGAGTTTGAACAACAGATGTCCTGTATGAAAATATCATACAAAAATTGAAAAATCTATAAAATATTTTGACTGTTTCTACTTGACTGGTGTAACACATCAAAGGTCACTGATCTCAGTGGAAATATGCATTGTTGTATGTGTTCAATGAAGCAAATCATTTATCTTGCAATAATATCCTTGGTAATGTATCCCCCAAATCCCATGGGAATACTATACTTGGTTTCA
Organism: Saccoglossus kowalevskii; assembly: GCF_978046115.1. NCBI lineage: Eukaryota > Metazoa > Hemichordata > Enteropneusta > Harrimaniidae > Saccoglossus > Saccoglossus kowalevskii. Next base: position 4,313,083 of record NC_140643.1, on the reverse strand, counting down.
AAACCAACTCATGGAGAGCTTGCACAGTCTGATACACATTTGCAAACCTACCAATAAAATCTTTACAGAAAACAAGATGTCAGAAAATCAATATAAGCACTTCTATGAACTGGGTGCCAAACTTTGATCAAGATCTGAAGCTAATAGAAAATCTGTTTAGTTCAAAATTATCAAATCAAAAACAATACATAAAAAATACATAAAAAGCAAAACGTTTCATCCACATTTTGAAAAGAAAATTGTACTAAAATATATGTATTCTGTATTTGACAAACAATTCATTCGACAAATGAAAATTCACAGGAATATGTTTCAGCTATTAGAACAGAATGATAGTTTTTATAATACTAGTATAAAAAGGCACTTCAAAAACAAAGATTGCCATGTTTGAAGATGTGGATTCTCAGGAGGCAACAGTGCTGTTGACTTCTCCCTCCACTGGACACCAACTAACTATTTAAGTTGATTTGCATACAAAGCAGAGCTTGCAACATGATAACTATTCATAGAGGGTGTTTTTTTTTACTTTTCATATAATACAGTAGTCACACAATGAGGCAGTTCATATTTGTCTCAGTGAATCTTTACAAAATATTTGGACAAAAGGCAACTAAGATTTTCTGTTATCTTGCATGTTTTATGAAGCTACAGTACTAATTTCGCCCAGCCTCCCGCCCGCTTCCGGATTTCGATCGCTTTTTTTTCGCTCGCTTTGTTCAATTCGACCGCGCAATTTCCGCTTTTTTTCCGACCGCGCAAATCCGGAAGTATCCGCTCGCGCAATCGCTCGCTCGCTCGCCTGACAGAGCAACCGCCCGCATTTACAGTTCATTACCTACTGTTTCATGTACAAGTGTGTCATTTTTGTTTTTATGATGTTAAAATAAGAATAAATACAATCAAAAATTTATAGAACGACCGTTGAAAAAATACGGTAGATCACACGGCCATATAAAATTGGTAATAATACATACGCGTAGCAATAATGTCCACCATAAACAAGATCGAACCAAACATGTGAAATCAAATACGACACTGACACAGACACAACTAATATGAAATAAAACCATTCAATTTTTGGTGGAGAGCTAAAAATGTCTACTGTAGAGTATGGTATTCATTGAGTAACCGTGTATAGGGTGACGGTTGTCATGCACGCATGGTTTGGGTTTAACACGGGTCAAGTTGTAGATATGTAAATCTATGGCACCTATAACAATTGAAGAATATCTGCAGGAATAGTAAGACTGAAAAAAAAACGACCAATCGATTGTTATAGAATGACAGCAGTGTAAAATTTGTCAAACAAATACAATACTTGCAAATGTAATGTCGGCCAGCGCCCATCTTACTTGTCCGAAGTTGTCGAAGCCGACATCAATGGAGATCGCGTTTTTTAACTAGGCGGCTGGCAAGCGGACTAACACGTTACATAAACTTGTTGAATTACAATTATGGTTTTTATTTTTGCGCCCAATGTCTCGTTATAAAATAAAGGATTCAAAGTTTGCAGGGTATTCCGTTTTTTGCGAACTCTGGGCGAAATACTTTCAGGAGCTGTACGTAGTTCACTTACAGCCAAAACAAAGTCAGCTTGGACATTAAGTTGTGAGACGCGACAAAACAAACGCTGCCAGTGATAGATTACTTGAATAAAAAAAAATAAAATAAACGCAATCAAAGGCGCCGACCACACGCTTTGGAAATGAATAGAACGCGTTGCTAAGAGGAATCGCACCTGCATCTCGACGACGTCTCCGGTCATGAGCAGGGTTTGCCGCGTCTTAGAAAAATTGAAAGTTAAAAAGGAATCAGTGTCGGGGAACCATTCACAATGTTTGCATGAAAAATCCCCCGCGAAAACCTTTTTTTTTTTCTGTTACAAACACTATGGTACCTGAATCCCGATTAATGATGAATCGTTAAGGGTCAATTTCCTGCAATCCTTCAAGATTAAATTTGCCTCCGAAAATCTTTCTGACGATGACCTATAAGATTGCCATGATTGAGTGCCACCATTTCTGTTCTAAGATTTATTCAGTATAATAATACAAATGTTCACCCCAACAGAGGTGCACATACAGTTTTAGCGACCCGAAGAGCTCATCGTCAACCGAGGCGGAGCACTACGATAAAGACTTTCCGTTCCCAATAAATAATAATAACAACAACAACAAAAACTTCTCGTTCCCGACATTATGAAATTCTTTCGTTTTGGGGGGAAAACCCTGAAAAAAAACTGATTTTGACAAGATAATTTAGAAATTGATATTAAGAATAATTCATAACGAAATGTATTCCATATGTACCCATAATTTTTTTTTTCATAATTACTGATTACACACGAATATTACAGAAAAAAATAATTTGCTATATTATCTATATTTGTGCCTTTTATTTGTCTTGAATCGTGACTGAAAGGAGCTGGATGAAATTACAAACTATGTAGTGTGTTCGACAACTCATGTATGAACAACAATTTTAATAAATATGATTTTACTTGGTAAAATTACTGTATTTTTCTACATAAAAACAAAATAATTTCACAATGTCTTTATTATCATAGCGTTGTTGGTAAAAGTTGAAAATAATACATCCACGTGAACCTGCTTATATGAGAACGAAGGAGTCTCTGTTTTCAACAGCCGTATACATCTAAAACTGCGTCATCGCTAAGTTTCCTTGGTGGACCACGAGCTCTGTTCCTTGTTTGCACGTTATCATGTTCACACAATCACAGACATTATTTGTAAGGGTGCCCTTTGAAATGACACATTTTCTCGATGTTTTAGCGAGTACTCCGTGGGTATATGGCTTGTTCTCACATCAGCATAATTTTTCTCGAATTCACTCATTGCGTTCGAGTAGAGTTACTTGTAATTATAAGCCTGATTTACATTTTTTCTTGCGGTGTTTTTCGTCAATGTATTAAATATAAGTGCTTTGGGAAATAACATAATTATATTGCGCGAGTAAAAGAGTTTGGTGAGACTGTCACAACATACTAAAACAGATGTTTTATTTATTTCTAACGCGCGTGGTCGGCGCCTCTGATTGCCTCTGATTTCCTCTGATTTTTGTTTTCAAAATGTATCACTGGCTGCGTTTGTTTTGTTTTCCTCAACAAATTAACCGTTCCGAGATCTCTTTCATTTTTCGTCCGGCTGCTGCCAATCCAATAATTCGTCGTCACATGTAATCAGACAAGCGATTAATCGTCACAGTCATTATACTAGTAGTTTAAGTCCAATTGATTTGTAGAAATTCAGCTATGCGATAATTATATGTGCAGTTTTGTTTTGCGCACCCAGACACGATCAAAAGTTAACCAATAGATTTTCTGAACTACAGCATTTGTATTACTTGTGCAAATTGAGTAAGAGTCATAGTGTGAGTTGCGTTCGCAAATAACAAAGTGTCAAATTATTTTGAGCGCCGTTCGGAATAAATTTAGTCAAAATCACACAGAAACACACAACCACAACACACAAATACTAGTACTCAATAATATCGCGATTGACCAGTTATATAGCTGCTTGAACTACACACACAAGGACGTAAATATGTAAATACAGGTCACAGTTCGACTTGCGTAGCAAACGTTACAATGTGTCAAGTGATTTGAAGGCGTCTTTTTTTCCAAAACAGAGAAGCAATAGGCGTTGTATTTTGAATCGTCATTAAAACCTAAATTTATTACGAATAAAAACTTAAGTTTATACATACAATGTACGATCATTGTTACTCCAGCGGTCGGTTGGCAAGCGGACGGTGTTTCTGAAGCCAGTCATAGCAGGAGCGAGCGAGCGAACAAAAGCGAGTGAGCGAGCGAACAAAAGCGAACGCGAGCGAGCGGAAAAAAAAGCGGTCGGTTTCCGGTCGGAAAGCAGCGAGCGGTCGGAAATTAAGCGATAAGCGGTCGGAAAAAAAGCTATAAAAGCGGGAGGTTGGGCGGAATGAGTACTGTATTCATGTCTAAATGCAGCACTTTTTTTCTGCAATGAGGCATTTGTTTTTATACTAAAATATCTGAATTACTTTGAATAAAGCTGGAAACTATGCCCCTTAAAATAATTAAACAAATAAGGCACCAATGTTTTTGTAAGATATTTACATCTTTTAAGGACATTCGGTAGACTGCTTCCCCACTGTTGGTTTAACCCCAAAACTTGTTTGTATTCAAAATTAATTATGACAATGCATATTTATATTGAAACAAACCATGATAAAGGGAATTATATTATATAACAAAGGGCAACGTCACCAGAGTTCAACTATGTTTTTAGCTCTGCTTTCCACTTTCAGAGGTGCTAATCATATTACTGATTGTCAGTGGTTATCCACGTCAACTTCTTGAATACAGCAAATCTGATTACTTTGATACTTGGTGTATATGTACTTTGGATAGACCTCTCTTAAATTATTTATCTTTAATTCACTAATTTTGCTGAATATTTGTCATTTTTGGTAAATATGGAAATTGCTTTTTGTTATTGAATATATATGCACCTCAGGTTTATGTTTTCATTTGTGGATCACAAGAATTGCAGAATTATGTTTAATCTAACAGACTGTATGTTTGCTGTCTTGTACTAGAATACTGATCACTCATACATGTATCATTACAGAGGCAGAGAGGTACTTGTCTAGTTTCCGTGGTGGTAATATCGGCTCCTTTCATCTATCCATTGCAAAGAAAAACATCAAAAGCTCAAAGAAAACTCAAAACTTTGGTTGGAAACATGGCTCAGCCAAAGAAAGTAAAAAGAAGGAACACACAAGAAGTAAAGACAGTGATGTTAGTGCACGTGGTACAGACACTGCAGACAGTGATGATGGTAAGTAGGGGTATGTGTAATGGTATGCATGGTACAGACATTAGACAGTGATGATGGTAAGTAGAGGTATGTGTAATGGTATGCATGGTACAGACATTACAGACAGTGATGATGGTAAGTAGAGGTATGTGTAATGGTATGCATGGTACAGACATTACAGACAGTGATGATGGTAAGTAGGGGTATGTGTAATGGTATGCATGGTACAGACATTACAGACAGTGATGATGGTAAGTAGAGGTATGTGTAATGGTATGCATGGTACAGACATTACAGACAGTGATGATGGTAAGTAGGGGTATGTGTAGTGGTATGCATTGTACAGACATTGCAGACAGTGATGATGGTAAGTAGAGGTATGTGTAATGGTATGCATGGTACAGACATTACAGACAGTGATGATGGTAAGTAGGGGTATGTGTAATGGTATGCATTGTACAGACATTGCCGACAGTGATGATGGTAAGTAGGGGTATGTGTAATGGTATGCATTGTACAGACATTGCCGACAGTGATGATGGTAAGTAGGGGTATGTGTAATGGTATGCATGGTACAGACATTACAGACAGTGATGATGGTAAGTAGAGGTATGTGTAATGGTATGCATGGTACAGACATTACAGACAGTGATGATGGTAAGTAGGGGTATGTGTAATGGTATGCATTGTACAGACATTGCCGACAGTGATGATGGTAAGTAGAGGTATGTGTAATGGTATGCATTGTACAGACATTGCAGACAGTGATGATGGTAAGTAGAGGTATGTGTAATGGTATGCATGGTACAGACATTACGGACAGTGGTGATGGTAAGTAGAGGTATGTGTAATGGTATGCATGGTACAGACATTACGGACAGTGATGATGGTAAGTAGGGGTATGTGTAATGGTGTGCATGGTTACAGACATTACAGACAGTGATGATGGTGAGTAGTGGTATGTGTAATGGTATGCATGGTACAGACATTGCAGTCAGTGATGATGGTAAGTAGAGGTATGTGTAATGGTATGCATGGTACAGACATTACAGACAGTGGTGATGGTAAGTAGAGGTATGTGTAATGGTATGCATGGTACAGACATTACAGACAGTGATGATGGTAAGTAGGGGTATGTGTAATGGTATGCATGGTACAGACATTACAGACAGTAATGATGGTAAGTAGAGGTGTGTGTAATGGTATGCATGGTACAGACATTACAGACAGTGATGATGGTAAGTAGAGGTATGTGTAATGGTATGCATGGTACAGACATTGCCGACAGTGATGATGGTAAGTAGAGGTATGTGTAATGGTATGCATGGTACAGACATTACGGACAGTGGTGATGGTAAGTAGAGGTATGTGTAATGGTATGCATGGTACAGACATTACGGACAGTGATGATGGTAAGTAGAGGTATGTGTAATGGTATGCATGGTACAGACATTACGGACAGTGATGATGGTAAGTAGGGGTATGTGTAATGGTGTGCATGGTTACAGACATTACAGACAGTGATGATGGTAAGCAGAGGTATGTGTAATGATATGCATGGTACAGACATTACAGACAGTGGTGATGGTAAGTAGAGGTATGTGTAATGGTATGCATGGTACAGACATTACAGACAGTGATGATGGTAAGTAGAGATATGTGTAATGGTATGCATGGTACAGACATTGCCGACAGTGGTGATGGTAAGTAGAAGTATGTGTAATGGTATGCATGGTAAAGACATTACAGACAGTAATGATGGTAAGTAGAGGTATGTGTAATGGTATGCATGGTACAGACATTACAGACAGTGATGATGGTAAGTAGAGGTATGTGTAATGGTATGCATGGTACAGACATTACAGATAGTGATGATGGTAAGTAGAGGTATGTGTAATGGTATGCATGGTAAAGACATTACAGACAGTAATGATGGTAAGTAGAGGTATGTGTAATGGTATGCATGGTACAGACATTACAGACAGTGATGATGGTAAGTAGAGGTATGTGTAATGGTATGCATGGTACAGACATTACAGATAGTGATGATGGTAAGTAGAGGTATGTGTAATGGTATGCATGGTACAGACATTACAGATAGTGATGATGGTAAGCAGAGGTATGTGTAATGGTATGCATGGTACAGACATTACAGATAGTAATGATGGTAAGCAGAGGTATGTGTAATGGTATGCATGGTACAGACATTACAGACAGTGATGATGGTAAGCAGAGGTATGTGTAATGGTATGCATGGTACAGACAGTGATGATGATGATGGTAAATAGAGATATGTCTAATGCTGATGAGAAATTAAATTTGTTGTTCTTTCATTTCATTTCCAGCAACTGATAACATTGAAATAACCAAAGATTTACAAGAAGAGATAGCAAGAAAGGTTTTAGAGGCTTTGAATCAACCATCAACGTAAGTTAATTTACAGAAATATAACCTCTTTATCATAAATGATTACATTAATGCTCACTGGATGTGCTATTGGCAAATAAAGATGTTTTTGGAGTGGATCTTCCCATTTTGCAGTGGATCTAGATGCAGAACTGAAGGCGCATGTAACACAGGCATTCATGTTCTACTCATTTATTTCTTCAAATCATTTTTTCCCCGACAGAGACATTTCCTTTACCCGATAGATTCATGGCTTCTACAACAGAAACAATGACAACACATTAAATACAGTACAAATATTTAACCACATCTATTATCAATTGACAAATTAAATTAATTTGTTTTATTTTCCATAGTACATCTGAAGATACTAAGACCACTAGTCTAACCCATTTACAGAATACTGATGAAGTAATGAAAGCTTTGCTGACATCTGAAACAAGTAAATCAGACTCGGAAGTGGACAAAATTATGCAACTCCATGACCAATTATTTGGACAAGTGTCATCAGTTAGTAAACCAAGCAAACTAAAAATATCAAATGGAATGCCAGATGTACCAACATCAAGCTCATTGTCAAAAATAAGTGATATTTTATCGAGAGAACGAGCTGAAGTAGAAAAAACAGAACCACAGCAGACATCTTCAAGCTTGGAGGAGTTGACGTCAGTTAAGAAGACAAAACAAGAAACTAAAAAGCCATCACTAAAGTAAAGATTAAAAGGAGAGTACAAATATTTTACCACCCCACTGTATCCACTTGTAATCCTATTGTGTTTAATTCAGCTAGGATTAAACTTAAGTGGTGGAAATGACTTACCAATTGTGATCATTCATACCCCAGTTTTATTTGCTACTAAGACATGTGCTACATTTATGTAGTATAATTACAATATTTATAGAAAACTCGGCTAACTTATATGCCAAGCTCAGTACTGCCTCTAATATTTATTAGTAACATTATTATATTTATGCTTACGTTTTTTATATTTTGTATGTGTATATATCATAATAACTAAATAGGAGTAGATTGTTTTCACTGTGTATTGACTCACATCAATCCATTTATGAACCAGACAATATCTGCTATCAGTGACACATTTTCTGAGTTCTCTTCAGGAATCTACTTGTCACCAGCTGAATACAGATGAATATAATAGAAATAACCATCAGAATGTGCTTAGTGTCAATTACTTCATATTAGCCTAGGGAACACAATGGTGGTTGACGTAGTGTAAATCACTTCATATTAGCCAACTCCAGGGAAATCCATGGTGGTTGACGTAGTGTAAATCACTTCATATTAGCCAACTCTAGTGAAATCCATAGTGGTTGACGTAGTGTAAATCACTTCATATTAGCCACACTAGGGAACACAATGGTGGTTGACGTAGTGTAAATCACTTCATATTAGCCAACTTTAAGGAAATCCATGATGGTTGACATAGTGTAAATCACTTCATATTAGCCAACTCTAAGGAAATCCATGGTGATTGACGCAGTGTAAATCACAGCATATTAGCCAACTCTAAGGAAATCCATGGTGTTTGACGTAGTGTAAATCACTTCATATTAGCCAACTCAAAGGGAATCCATAGTGGTTGACCTAGTGTAAATCACTTCATATTAGCCAACTCTAAGGAAATCCATGGTGATTGACGCAGTGTAAATCACAGCATATTAGCCAACTCTAAGGAAATCCATGGTGTTTGACGTAGTGTAAATCACTTCATATTAGCCAACTCTAAGGAAATCCATGATGGTTGACATAGTGTAAATCACTTCATATTAGCCAACTTTAAGGAAATCCATGATGGTTGACATAGTGTAAATCACTTCATATTAGCCAACTTTAAGGAAATCAATGGTGATTGACGTAGTGTAAATCACTTCATATTAGCCAACTTCAAGGAAATCCATGATGGTTGACGTAGTGTAAATCACTTCATATTAGCCAACTCTAAGGAAATCCATGGTGATTGACGCAGTGTAAATCACAGCATATTAGCCAACTCTAAGGAAATCCATGGTGTTTGACGTAGTGTAAATCACTTCATATTAGCCAACTCAAAGGGAATCCATGGTGGTTGACCTAGTGTAAATCACTTCATATTAGCCAACTCTAAGGAAATCCATGGTGATTGACGTAGTGTAAATCACTTCATATTAGCCAACTTCAAGGAAATCCATGATTGTTGACGTAGTGTAAATCACTTCATATTAGCCAACTCTAAGGAAATCCATGGTGTTTGACGTAGTGTAAATCACTTCATATTAGCCAACTCTAAGGAAATCCATGGTGGTTGACCTAGTGTAAATCACTTCATATTAGCCAACTCTAAGGAAATCCATGGTGATTGACGTAGTGTAAATCACTTCATATTAGCCAACTTCAAGGAAATCCATGATTGTTGACGTAGTGTAAATCACTTCATATTAGCCAACTCTAAGGAAATCCATGGTGATTGACATAGTGTAAATCACTTCATATTAGCCAACTTCAAGGAAATCCATGATGGTTGACGTAGTGTAAATCACTTCATATTAACCAACTTCAAGGAAATCCATGGTGGTTGACGTAGTGTAAATCACTTCATATTAGCCAACTCTAAGGAAATCCATGGTGATTGACGTAGTGTAAATCACTTCATATTAGCCAACTTCAAGGAAATCCATGATGGTTGACGTAGTGTAAATCACTTCATATTAGCCAACTCTAAGGAAATCCATGGTGATTGACGTAGTGTAAATCACTTCATATTAGCCAACTTCAAGGAAATCCATGATGGTTGACGTAGTGTAAATCACTTCATATTAGCCAACTCTAGGGAAATCCATGGTGGTTGACGTAGTGTAAATCACTTCATATTAGCCAACTCTAAGGAAATCCATGGTGATTGACGTAGTGTAAATCACTTCATATTAGCCAACTTCAAGGAAATCCATGATGGTTGACGTAGTGTAAATCACTTCATATTAGCCAACTCTAAGGAAATCCATGGTGATTGACGCAGTGTAAATCACAGCATATTAGCCAACTCTAAGGAAATCCATGGTGTTTGATGTAGTGTAAATCACTTCATATTAGCCAACTCAAAGGGAATCCATAGTGGTTGACCTAGTGTAAATCACTTCATATTAGCCAACTCTAAGGAAATCCATGGTGATTGACGCAGTGTAAATCACAGCATATTAGCCAACTCTAAGAAAATCCATGGTGTTTGACGTAGTGTAAATCACTTCATATTAGCCAACTCAAAGGGAATCCATAGTGGTTGACCTAGTGTAAATCACTTCATATTAGCCAACTCTAGTGAAATCCATGGTGATTGACGTAGTGTAAATCACTTCATATTAGCCAACTCTAAGGAAATCCATGGTGGTTGACGTAGTGTAAATCACTTCATATTAGCCAACTCTAGGGAAATCCATGGTGGTTGACGTAGTGTAAATCACTTCATATTAGCCAACTCTAAGGAAATCCATGATGGTTGACGTAGTGTAAATCACTTCATATTAGCCAACTCTAGGGAAATCCATGGTGGTTGACGTAGTGTAAATCACTTCATATTAGGCAACTCTAGGGAAATCCATGGTGGTTGACGTAGTGTAAATCACTTCATATTAGCCAACTTTAAGGAAATCCATGGTGGTTGACGTAGTGTAAATCACTTCATATTAGCCAACTCTAGGGAAATCCATGGTGGTTGACGTAGTGTAAATCACTTCATATTAGCCAACTCTAGGGAAATCCATGGTGGTTGACGTAGTGTAAATCACTTCATATTAGCCAACTCTAAGGAAATCCATGGTGATTGACGTAGTGTAAATCACTTCATATTAGCCCAGGGATTGCGTTAACCCCATATTTTGCTTCCCGGACTCCAATTATTGAAGAGGGACCCAGTTTTTCAGACAAGCTGGGGTCCAATCTCTAATAAAGTTATCAGGGGTCAAATTTCAATTTCTTAAAATTTTGTAAGTGGGACTCGTCTTGCCAAGACACTAGCGCAAACCCTGTTAGCCAACTCTAAGGGAATCCATAGTGGTTGACCTAGTGTAAATCACTTCATATTAGCCAACTCTAGGGAAATCCATGGTGGTTGATGTAGTGTAAATCACTTCATATTAGCCAACTTTAAGGAAATCCATAGTGGTTGACCTAGTGTAAATCACTTCATATTAGCCACACTAGGGAACACAATGGTGGTTGACGTAGTGTAAATCACTTCATATTAGGCAACTCTAGGGAAATCCATGGTGGTTGACGTAGTGTAAATCACTTCATATTAGCCAACTCTAAGGAAATCCATGGTGATTGACGTAGTGTAAATCACTTCATATTAGCCAACTCTAAGGGAATCCATTGTGGTTGACCTAGTGTAAATCACTTCATATTAGCCAACTTCAAGGAAATCCATGGTGGTTGACGTAGTGTAAATCACTTCATATTAGCCAACTCTAAGGGAATCCATGGTGATTGACGTAGTGTAAATCACTTCATATTAGCCAACTCTAAGGGAATCCATAGTGGTTGACCTAGTGTAAATCACTTCATATTAGCCAACTTCAAGGAAATCCATGATGGTTGACGTAGTGTAAATCACTTCATATTAGCCAACTCTAAGGAAATCCATGGTGATTGACGTAGTGTAAATCACTTCATATTAGCCAACTCCAGGGAAATCCATGGTGATTGACGTAGTGTAAATCACTTCATATTAGCCAACTCCAGGGAAATCCATGGTGATTGACATAGTGTAAATCACTTCATATTAGCCAACTCCAGGGAAATCCATGGTGATTGACGTAGCGTAAATCACTTCATATTAGCCAACTCCAGGGAAATCCATGGTGATTGACGTAGTGTAAATCACTTCATATTAGCCAACTCCAGGGAAATCCATGGTGGTTGACCTAGTGTAAATCACTTCATATTAGCCAACTCTAGGGAAATCCATGGTGGTTGATGTAGTGTAAATCACTTCATATTAGCCAACTCTAGGGAACACAATGGTGGTTGACGTAGTGTAAATCACTTCATATTAGCCAACTCTAGGGAAATCCATGATGGTTGACGTAGTGTAAATCACTTCATATTAGCCAACTCTAGGGAAATCCATGGTGATTGACGTAGTGTAAATCACTTCATATTAGCCAACTCTAGGGAAATCCATGATGGTTGACGTAGTGTAAATCACTTCATATTAGCCAACTCTAAGGAAATCCATGGTGGTTGACGTAGTGTAAATCACTTCATATTAGCCAACTCTAGGGAAATCCATGGTGATTGACGTAGTGTAAATCACTTCATATTAGCCAACTCTAGGGAAATCCATGATGGTTGACGTAGTGTAAATCACTTCATATTAGCCAACTCTAGGGAAATCCATGGTGATTGACGTAGTGTAAATCACTTCATATTAGCCAACTCTAGGGAAATCCATGATGGTTGACGTAGTGTAAATCACTTCATATTAGCCAACTCTAAGGAAATCCATGGTGGTTGACGTAGTGTAAATCACTTCATATTAGCCAACTCTAGGGAAATCCATGGTGATTGACGTAGTGTAAATCACTTCATATTAGCCAACTCCAGGGAAATCCATGGTGATTGACATAGTGTAAATCACTTCATATTAGCCAACTCCAGGGAAATCCATGGTGATTGACGTAGTGTAAATCACTTCATATTAGCCAACTCCAGGGAAATCCATGGTGATTGACATAGTGTAAATCACTTCATATTAGCCAACTCCAGGGAAATCCATAGTGGTTGACCTAGTGTAAATCACTTCATATTAGCCACACTAGGGAACACAATGGTGGTTGACGTAGTGGAAATCACTTCATATTAGCCAACTCCAGGGAACACAATGGTGGTTGACGTAGTGTAAATCACTTCATATTAGCCACACTAGGGAAATCCATAGTGGTTGACCTAGTGTAAATCACTTCATATTAGCCACACTAGGGAACACAATGGTGGTTGACCTAGTGTAAATCACTTCATATTAGCCAACTCCAGGGAAATCCATGGTGGTTGACATAGTGTAAATCACTTCATATTAGCCACACTAGGGAAATCCATGGTGATTGACGTAGTGTAAATCACTTCATATTAGCCAACTCTAGGGAAATCCATAGTGGTTCAAGTCAATACCAATTAAAACAATCTACACTTTGATGTTTTAAGCAGATTTTCTAGTGTTTTTAGATATTTATATTGCTGTTGTTAACTCACAGTGATCAATAAATGTAGCTATTTCTAGTACGCCTTTACAAAATGTTACTTTCACTGTATCCATTAAATTTAACATTCATCACCTCTGACCAAACAAAACAAATTTGCCCTTGGTATATTTTGGATCAAACTTTGAAAACTCCATTATTGCAAGCATCTGTTTTACATGGAATTATATTGATTATATGCGAGTGGCAAATGATGGTCATTGGGTTAATATTTTCTGAATGCCCTTTTCACGTATTGTTTTATTAGAACGGGTATAACTGTCATAGAGTAGAGCAACTCATCATCATGTTATATTCAGTGTGACGTATCACAAAGAAACAAGTGCTACCAGTCCATGTCAAGATGTATAGCATTTATACTAGCTTGTAATCACATGGTATCACTATGGCTGGCGCTGTGTTGCACCAAACAAAATAATTTTGTTTAGATTGAATAATTTGAAGGTCATCCTGCTGTTGATGGTGAGTTGGTGTATTCTTCTTTTGTGTTGTGTTATGCTCTATTATTGGTGGACTACGGATTCTTACCAATATAGATCCATATTTCATACAACTAAAACTAAATTAATTCAAAATTATAGACTGATGAATGACATTGGAAACAATTATTCAAGACCATCTGAACAAGTCAATTTTAGTCACTTTTAAGTTATGCAAACATAAGTTGAATATTATAAAGTCTTTATGTAATTTTGTGAAAAGATCAATGATTGTATGGACTTGAAACTTGGCTGAGAAGACTTATGTGATTCTATTTTTGTGGAATTGACAATAACATCGTAATTATGATTAAATATACATGTTACACTGAATGTATTTGGTTAACTGTGGGCACACTCACTTTCAAGTATAAATATTATATTTGATCTATTAAAAGTACATAATCAATTTATACTGGATCATAAAATATTACTATATTTTAACAATTAATGCACCTGTGTTATTATGTATAAGCACATACACTATTAGTAGAGCAAACACGGTACATGATTGATGTTCAGTTATTTTATATGAGAGTGAAAAATGGGCTTTAAGTTGTACCTTATTTTACATAGTCATCTGCATCAGTAACATATTTGCTGTGAATTATTGCATAGCTTTTAATGTTCTCTTGTATTGTAATCCTGTCAAATTATTGAATTTGACAGATATGTGTATACTGCATACTATGCAACCAATGAACAATGTACCGTAGCTATGTTAAACTTCAATCCTCTCAACAAACTGTCTTGAATAAAAAACAATATTTGTTTTTCAAATTACTGATCCTATCACAAAACCATGTTCTTTAGCACACATGTTATAAAACAAGGTACAAAGTAATAGTGTTCAGCAGTTTATGTTTCACAATGTTTCAAGTTTAATCATTGGATTATACTTGATACAGAGTACAATATACAAATTTGATTAAAATTTTATCCTAGTTTTGGCTTCTTTTAAATATGTATAAATTCTTTTTTTTTTCATATATTTTAATATCTTATATTTTAATTTGTTATTTATATGCTGTTAGTTTTTTAAAGTTTTGGTAATTGCAAAAATCCCAAAAATTTTAAAAAGCCAGCAGAAAAATAATAATAAAAAAAATATTAAATACATATTAAAAAGCCCGAACTAGAATCTGATTTTAATTAGATTGTTAATATACTTTATCAAAGCATTGGAATTCCTGTAAGTTATACTACAAATAATTGTCTTATATAAAGTTTAAAAAAACATGCAATAAAAAAATGCCCTCAAGTGGACTGACCCAACTTTAAAGGTTTTTTTAGAACAAATTGTACAGAATTAAATAAACATTAAAAATACTATATTTTAATATAAATTCTTATAATTTTTAATAGTATACTAAACTTTTGAGAGCATATGGTGATGTGGTGTACTTTGCAGTTTATATAGTAGCCTGGAGGTGATTGGTTTATAGCCTATGTGTAATGAGGCTAATCTTATACTATTACACTATTTTGCATATTATTTTAGTTTCCAACCTAAACACTAAAGAAATAACAGGTTTTCCTGTTCGCTTGAGTTACAAGGTCAACAAGAAGTCAGTATTATAGGAATGATGCAATGTTATGTGCCATGTATTGTTATAATGCAGTGCCATGTATTGTTATAATGCAGTGCCATGTATTGTTATAATGCAGTGCCATGTATTGTTATAATGCAGTGCCATGTATTGTTATAATGCAGTGCCATGTATTGTTATAATGCAGTGCCATGTATTGTTATAATGCAGTGCCATGTATTATAACGCAGTGCCATATATTATAACGCAGTGCCATGTATTGTTGTAATGAAGTGCCATGCATTGTTACAATGCAGTGCCATCTATTGTTACAATGCAGTGCCATCTATTATAATGCAGTGCCATCTAGTTATAATGCAGTGCCATCTAGTTATAATGCAGTGCCATCTAGTTATAATGCAGTGCCATCTATTATAATGCAGTGCCATGTATTGTTATAATGCAGTGCCATGTATTGTTAAAATGCAGTGCTATCTATTATAATTCAGTGCCATGTATTGTTACAATGCAGTGCCATCTATTGTTATAATGCAGTGTCATGTATTATAATGCAGTGCCATGTATTATAATGCAGTGCCATCTATTGTTATAATACAGTGCCATGTATTATAATGCAGTGCCATCTATTGTTATAATACAGTGCCATGTATTGTTACAATGCAGTGCCATATATTGTTATAATGCAGTGCCATGTATTGTTATAATGCAGTGCCATCTATTGTTATAATGCAGTGCCATGTATTATAATGCAGTGCCATGTATTGTTATAATGCAGTGCCATCTATTGTTATAATGCAGTGCCATGTATTGTTACAACGCAGTGCCATGTATTGTTATAACGCAGTGCCATGTATTATAATGGAGTGCCATGTATTATAATGCAGTGCCATGTGTTATAATGCAGTGCCATGTATTATAATGCAGTGCCATGTATTATAATGCAGTGCCATGTATTATAATGCAGTGCCATGTATTGTTATAATGCAGTGCCATGTATTATAATGCAGTGCCATCTATTGTTATAATGCAGTGCCATCTATTGTTATAATGCAGTGCCATCTATTGTTATAATGCAGTGCCATCTATTGTTACAATGCAGTGCCATCTATTGTTACAATGCAGTGCCATCTATTGTTATAACGCAGTGCCATCTATTGTTATAACGCAGTGCCATGTATTATAATACAGTGCCATATATTGTTATAACGCAGTGCCATATATTGTTATAACGCAGTGCCATATATTGTTATAATGCAGTGCCATGTATTGTTATAATGCAGTGCCATGTATTGTTATAATGCAGTGCCATGTATTGTTATAATGCAGTGCCATATATTGTTATAATGCAGTGCCATCTATTGTTATAATGCAGTGCCATCTATTGTTATAATGCAGTGCCATGTATTATAATGCAATGCCATGTATTATAATGCAGTGCCATGTATTATAATGCAGTGCCATGTATTATAATGCAGTTCCATATATTGTTATAATGCAGTGCCATATATTGTTATAATGCAGTGCCATATATTGTTATAACGCAGTGCCATCTATTGTTACAATGCAGTGCCATCTATTGTTATAATGCAGTGCCATCTATTGTTATAATGCAGTGCCATCTATTGTTATAACGCAGTGCCATCTATTGTTACAACTCAGTGCCATCTATTGTTACAATGCAGTGCCATCTATTGTTACAACGCAGTGCCATCTATTGTTATAACGCAGTGCCATGTATTGTTATAATACAGTGCCATGTATTGTTTTATTTCCATGTTATGCAATGCTGTGTATTGTTATATTGCATGTTGTTTGTAATGCAGTGCCTTGTAGTGCAATATTGTATTCATAGAGATATTCTTAGCGGAGCTAGGGTGTGGAATTTCTCAAAGGTTTTAATCACTGTATATGTGAAGCTATAATTTTATTTTTATGTATTACTACTCTCATTTAACAGCTTTATAGATGACATAACTAATCAGGGGACAACACACTTCCAAGAAAAGATAATATTTTTGAAATCCAATGTAACTGTAAATTCAATCCTCTCTTTATATATTATTTTATTGGGTATTCCTGTTTGTACAAGAGACTTGCAATAAAGTATTACATTTGCACACACACACAGTCCAGTTTGGTTGTTTCCTTCATCTTCAGTACGATTTGAAAGATGGAAAGAATAAATGTGTGATGCTGCCAGTCTTTACTGGTAGATGGTGTTTTTACATGCTAACCTGTTGCAGTCACAGTTATTACTGGCTACAGTAGTTTTGTTGCTCGCACTGCAAATATCAAATTACACCAATGTTAATAGAAACAGCCTTACTTACATTGTATATGCACAATCCATTTGATTTTCAGAAACAGAATTTCAAACAGAAATTGTGATGATCAACCTACTAAATTACACAATGCACTAAATTATTGACATACAAAACTGTTATTGCTTCAATAGTGTTACAACTACAAATTAATTTGATTTAAAAGTTCAGCAATGGTACTGTGACGGTCAGCTGAGTTAGACCAATATGGTGGTAGAACAGAGCACTGTGGCAGTACAGCCATACTGCTTAAAGACAACACTGCATACATTTTTCCCTTGCCCGTAGTGTAGTGTAAACGAAGGGTAAGGTATAGTAAGGGGAAGATTTTGGCATTGTTGGCGTAACTTGAGGGTGTGATAACTCAAGTAATTTTTACATGATTGGTTTCAAATTTATATATGATATAAACAAACATGCAACGATGGCAAGTTCGATGCATTGGTGCATTTTGCATAATTAATGAGAGACAGCTACTGATTGGTTTTCTCTCCTGGGCAGAATAACAAGTAATTTTTACACAATCAGTTTTAAATATTATTTGACACAAAACTTTGTATCTACAATACATTGTCCATGGCCAAGAAACTAATCTATTAATAACACAATGAAAACACACAACAAGAAAAAAGTTTTTAGAAATAATTTAAAATGCAATGAATAAACTTGGCAAGGCTATTGGCAATGAAGCTATATTTTGTTCCAAGCAATTGCTCAATACCTTGGCTTGAGAGCTCGCTATTAGTGGAGTCATAACAGAGAATTTCTTTATTAAAAACATTGTGAGCTTTTGAAATTTCACTGTTGTGAAAATAACATGAACTTCATCACCAATAGCCTGCTTGTCACAAAGTGTACAAAGTCTTTCTTCTGGAGGTATTCCTTTATAACGCAGCCTTTCAATTGGTAATGAATGGGCAGAAATTCTAAACTTAGTAAAGCTGACTCTGTGTTGTAAATTTTTTACCTGCTCCAAGAATGGTTCAAATTCATACGTATGTTTAAATTTATTGTAGGTCCGTAATTTATTATTTTCACGTTTATTAATAGTTGGCAACCAGACTTTGTTTTGGTAAATCTGTGTTATAATAGTTTTGAATTCCTTTGAGTCAGTTGAATCATCACTAATTTTAGTTATATTTATTAATTTGGTAATAAATGGCAACCATGTATTACCTCTCATATTGTTGTCTACAGTGAATGCACAGTGCAGTAGGTGATTTTTAGCCCCCGCCCGGAATTAATTTGGGTCGTGTCTGTGCATCTGTGTGTGCACATTTTCACGTTACCAGCTTTTTCTCACACATGTGTGATCGATCCAATTCAGTTCAGAGTTGGTACAGAGACAGGAATTGATGGTGATATTATGCAAATCAAGTTATGTTTTCGATTCTTCAAAGTTTCACTGTGTTTTTCTTTGATTTTTAACATTTTTCCTTCAAAACTGCTGGAAAATCAGACTTTTCCCGAAATTACCCGAGTTTAATCAGAGTTTTGATGACGCATATGCAGTTCTCGTCTCATTGGAAATCAGTCATTTGTGTGAGGATATTGTATCCCGGAATTGTATCTTTATTTAATAATCTAATGTCTTGTTTATACAACAAATGGGATTGTTAGTTTATATGCACTTCTGATAGAGCAAATACCATATATTGATGAGGTAATGACATCGATGGAGAGTGGCGACTGGTGATTTGATGTAAATATTTTTAATGCAAATGATTTATGGATATTAAACATAAATTACTCATAAACTACTAAATTATAGACAGAATGGTGCAATCAGGTCATTGTTAACAATCCAGTGGTATCAGAGGTGGAACAGTGTTGGCTAGTCTATTAATTTTATAAGAGCTTGTAACGACATATACAATGTATTGCACATTGTAGTTAATACCTGATAAATTAAATAAATCAACATGTAATTAAATTTAAAAATACATACAAGTAGATGTGTTTGTTTACAACACCAAAGAAATACATTGCCTTAAACCTATGTGTGTTTTAACATTCACAATCATAATGTATTTACTGCGCACATGTTAAAATTTTGTTTTCACTTTTTGTCAATTTTCACTAGTTCCAGAATTGTTGAGATTTAAAAAATAAGTTAAGATTAACAAGTCATTGAAAATGACACAGTCCCCGTTTAATTTTTGAAAGTTCACTTTGTGCTTGTCATATTAAAGCGGAGGGGTTGTCGCGAGCGTGTCCTTGAAACTTGAGTTCCAAGTGGCGTATACAACAGATTGTTTATTTACATCAAAACACGTGTTCCGTGTAGTAGTAATATGGCCAAAAATAAAAACAGCCGTTATTCGGCCATCTTTGATCTGATTATGAAACACACTGATATGCATGATGTATGTGCCAAATACGAATGAAAATGGCACATAAATTGTGGAAATATAGTAGTAAGGCCAAAAAGTCAGATGGCTGTCAATCGGCCATCCTTGACCAGATTTTGAAACAAATTGTCATGGACATGCATCCTAACATGTATAAAGTACATGTATGTGCCAAATTTGAATGAAAACTGACAAAGCACGTCCAAGATACCGCACATAAAAAAACAAGATGCCTGCCAATCGACCTTCTTTGATCCAATTGCAAAATAAATCGTCATGGACATGTATCCTAACATTTTCAAAAAACAAGATGGCTGCCAGTCAGTCATTTTCAATCGAATCGCTAAACCACTGCATGTGCATATGTCCCACATAAGGTACTGGGCACATGCGAACAATGAACGGAGTCGGTCCACAGGATTCTAAAATATGACTCTGGACAGACTGACACATGGACGGACGGACACACGGACGGACGGATGGACAGACTCAGGAACTCACGGACAGTCGGGGACATGTATACTAACATGTATGATCTATGTACTAAATTTGAATGAAAACTAACAAAGCTTGTCCAAAATACGACATTTAAAAAAACAAGATGGCTGCCAGTCGGCCATCTTTGATCCAATTGTGAAATAAATCGTCATGGACATGTATCCTAACATGTATAATCTATGTACCAAGTTTAAATGAAAACTGACAAAGCATGTCCAAAAAACAAGATGGCTGCCAGTTGGCCATTTTGAATCGAATCGCTAAACCACTGCCTGTACATATGTCCCACATAAGGTACTAGGCATATGCAAAGAATAAACGGAATCAGTCCAAGGGATTCTGAGATATGACTCCGGACAGACTGACGCACGGACGGACGGACACATGGTCGGACGGACGGACGGACAGACTCAGGAACTCACGGACGGTCAGGGACATGTATCCTAACATGTATGATCTATGTACTAAATTTGAATCTAAACTAACAAAGCATGTTCAAAATACAACATTTAAAAAACAAGATGGCTGCCAGTCGGCCATCTTTGAAATAATTGTGAAATAAATCGTCATGGACATGTATCCTAACATGTATAATCTATGTACCAAGTTTGAATGAAAACTGACAAAGCATGTCCAAAATACAACATTTTCAAAAAACAAGATGGCTGCCAGTCGGCCATTTTGAATCGAATCACTAAACCACTGCATGTGCATATGTCCCATTCCAAGGGATTCTGAGATATGACTCCGGACGGAACCACAGACGCATGGAGTCCTCGTTTTCGGACTTCGTCATAAACAGTACTTATATTTTTTACCAATGCTAAAAGTAACATTTAAAGGGCGGTAGTTGTCGCGCCAGCATGCATGAGATATATGGGTCTCATATAAACAAAGACAGCGACTTTGACAGCATCGCAGATCAACAAGTACAACTGAGACATTACCAAGCTTTGATTAGGTATTTTTGTAGGTGATTGGAAGGTATTGAAGAAGTTACCAGTGGTAATTAGTGCAGGTTGTGCCCAGCTCAAACCTCCTACTTGTGATTTCCACTAGAAGAGTGCATTGGATTGTGGGAAAATCTATGTTTATCAACACAAATGTAGCACAAGTGCAGTGTGACCACGACTGTCCTTTAAGTTCCCTCAATATTGGCAAGTTAAAAACACGTTTCAGCCAATCGCTATTGTCTGTAAGCATGCACGTGGAAGTAAAAAAAGTAACTTTTCAGAAAAATTGCAATTAATGATGCCAATTAAGCATGATTGTAAGCATGTAATTAGAAGAAATAGAAACTTAAAGTTTTGAAAATACAATTAATGAAATGAACAAGATATGCAAATACATTCGTGTTTATGAATTTGAACTTGGATATAACCTGCAGTAAGTTCAAACCATAGATTTCTAGCAGAATTCTCTATACATAAAAGCTACACTCTCCAATACGTAACAATCCTCATAAACTCATTTAAATAATTGCACTGATAAATATAACACAAGTAAAATTAATTGTTGTTGTACATAAACATTAAAGCTAGCACCAGACATTATAAATATATACACCTCTATTGTAGACATAGAGCAATAAATGTACCTACAAACTTATACACAGAACATAATTGATTCATTCAGGTGACACTGTACTGACTTGCATTTTAGGGGAAAATAGGGGTGCTAACTTATCATTGACACGACAGATACGTAAACATTTCAGAGGAAGCTAGGGATGCTCTCTTACTGCAATAAAACTTTGGATACCTGACATTTCTTAGAAAGCTAGAGAAGCTCACGAATCGCAAAAAAAACTGGGAATGCCTGAAATAATCAGCAATTTAAAACTGAGCAAAACGAAACACACTCTAAATTGTAACATAGCGAGTACCTACAACTTTTTATATCACTATTCTAAGACAGTACAGTACCACAAGGTTACATAGATGTTTTTAAAATTGCTTTATCTTGCATTCAACAAGCTCAGCCACAGTTCCTTTGGATAAAAACAAAGTTAAAATTTGAACACAAAGTTAGCATTAAACATGAGAAATGTTCTAAAACAGCGTTGTTAGGGGCAATACACTTGTCATTTACAATTCAATTTATACTCTATATACATTGAATAAACCATTATACTCATTCAATAAAAAAACACTTCATCAACAAATTAACATCTACATCCTAACTCTTGCCAATTTTGATTTTCAGAGACACACAAGAAAAAAGCAATATACTGAGTTACACAACAATCAACACATTGGATTACAACAAATATAAACATTTTGAGTTAACATATATCAACTAACAAATAACAAAGATGCTGATAATTACCTATAGTCAAATTGTTGACAACCAATGTTGACATTTACCAACAATGTTGACAGTTACCAGCAATGTTGACAGTTACCAGCAATGTTGACATTTACCAACAATGTTGACAGTTACCAGCAATGTTGACAGTTACCAGCAATGTTGACAGTTACCAACAATGTTGACAGCTAACAGGAATGTTGAGAGTTACCAACAATGTTGACAGTTACCAATAATGTTGACAGTTACCAACAATGTTGACAGTTACCAGCAATGTTGACAGTTACAAACTATGTTGACAATTACAAACTATATTGACAGTTACCAGCAATGCTGACAGTTACAAACTATGTTGACAGTTACCAGCAATGTTAACAGTTACCAACAATGTTGACAGTTACCAACAATGTTGACAGTTACCACCAATGTTGACAGTTACTATGTTGACAGTTACAAACTATGTTGACAGTTACAAACTATGTTGACAGTTACCAGCAATGTTGACAGTTACCAGCAATGTTGACAGTTACCAACAATGTTGACAGTTACCAACAATGTTGACAGTTACCAACAATGTTGACATTTACCAACAATGTTGACAGTTACCAGCAATGTTAACAGTAGTTACCAACAATGTTGACAGTTACCAGCAATGTTGATAGTTACCAGCAATGTTGACAGTTACCAACAATGTTGACAGTTACCAACAATGTTGACAATTACTAACAATGTTGACAGTTACAAACTATGTTGACAATTACAAACTATGTTGACAGTTACCAGCAATGTTGACAGTTACCAGCAATGTTGACAGTTACCAACAATGTTGACAGTTACCAGCAATGTTGACAGTTACCAACAATGTTGACATTTACCAACAATGTTGACAGTTACCAGCAATGTTGACAGTTACCAGCAATGTTGACAGTTACCAACAATGTTGACATTTACCAACAATGTTCACAGTTACCAGCAATGTTGACAGTTACCAACAATGTTGACAGTTACCAACAATGTTGACAGTTACAAACTATGTTGACAATTACAAACTATGTTGACAGTTACCAACAATGTTGACAGTTACCAACAATGTTGACAGTTACCAGCAATGTTGACAGTTACCAACAATGTTGACAGTTACCAGGAATGTTGACAGCTACCAGGAATGTTGACAGTTACCAACAATGTTGACAGTTACAAACTATGTTGACAATTACAAACTATGTTGACAGTTACCAGCAATGTTGACAGTTACCAGCAATGTTGACAGTTGCCAGCAATGTTGACAGTTAACAACAATGTTGGCAGTTAACAACAATGTTGGCAGTTAACAACAATGTTGACATTTACCAGCAATGTTGACAGTTACCAACAATGTTGACAGTTACCAGCAATGTTGACAGTTACCAACAATGTTAACATTTACCAACAATGTTGACAGTTACCAGCAATGTTGACAGTTACCAACAACCAGTTACCTTTTATACATTAATTCTTCACAATCATTCTAGTTACAATTGTCATACTCAGTTATGGATTTTAAAACCAGAGCACAGAAAAAAAGAATCATCAAAACTGAACACTAACAAATAACAAAGATGCTGATAATTACCTATAGTCAAATTGTTGACAACCAATGTTGACATTTACCAACAATGTTGACAGCTACCAGGAATGTTGACAGTTACCAACAATGTTGACAGTTACCAACAACCAGTTACCTTTTATACATTAATTCTTCACAATCATTCTAGTTACAATTGTCATACTCAGTTATGGATTTTAAAACCAGAGCACAGAAAAAAAGAATCATCAAAACTGAACACCTCAAGAATGAGGGCATACTTCACCCAATCATATAACCACAGTGGGACATATTCAGCCCAGCAACATCGCGACTAAAATTCAGTTGTCTTCATTATATGTTGGGAAACTATTTAACAGATGTGAGTTTAAGGTAGCGAGATTATTATTTGTGCTGAAAATTAGGATTTTCACATTTATTTATTAATTGATGAAATGCACTATAAACTTTTATTTGATAAAGTCAACGTAACCTAGAATGTCATGCAAGTTGGTTAAAATGTAGATTTTCTGAAGGGAAGCAAGGCAGCTTCAGTAGTGTTTTCCAAAATCAACAACACAGGTTTAATCTCTGTGTCTATAAGTTTCAAAGATTAACTCAAGACAAAGCAATGTTAGGATGTGATTGAAAATCTTTGCTGTGACTTCATGGATGTTTTCTAGGAGTTTATGTTTTTCAAAATACAAGGTCTTTAACAGAAAATAACGTATACTTATTGTCGTCGGATTAACACCAAATTTTCACAGCTTTAAGGTGACAATGAGAGGAACTTGAATGTGTCCAGACAAACTATTTCATGGATTATTTACCAATATGTTGTGGTTTGAGTTGGGGGCAATGTGACTAAAACAGAAATTAAAATTCAGAACACTACTTTTCAAAACGCGTTGCTTGAATAAAACTGATCAGACACCTTCAATTTACCAGACTATTGAACAACTAGGAAAAGTGAAAAAAAAAACTTCTTATCACCAGCATAAATGCGTAATTATTTTTTTTACAAAAAAAGTAATTTTTCACTTTTGATTAAGTAACGCGCCGTAGAATGCAGATACGGGCATGGCAAACACCTTTGAAAAGCTTGAAGTCTCGCGATTCCAAAAATATATACTTTCCTGGGTCTATTTGTAGTCATTTGGTCACAATTAAAAGATGAAAACAAGTATGCAAATAATAGTCCCGCTACCTTAAGCTTGAAATTATTCATCCCGGGAGTGGGGTGGGGTATAAGGTGAAAATTTAAATTTATCCAACACCAAGAATTTATCACACTCTTATAACTCGGCTTAGTTTCTATATCCAGAATAATGTACTAATTAACTAATGAACAATGAAGACAACAACAACAATCATGTTGCACATACAATAGAAAGCAGACGATTATTTTAAAGCCGGTAATTATTATGTTCAAAGAACGCTTTATTTAACGCTCTTTAAATCAAAACGTCAATAAAATAAGAAACACTGCTAGAATAGTAATGTGTTGCAAGAAACTTCGCATAAAAACATTGAACTTCAACAACCTGACATGACAGACCATGCCGCGAGCCATATGCCACCATAACGCAGAGCTGTTTATATCCGGAATGTAAGTGATTAAACGTCACAGACAAGTGACAGGGGAATAGCAACATATATAGCGATTCAACTGAAATTGGTGAGATTGTACTTACTTCAAAAAGTTCAAGAACGCTTCTTGATATCATTCTGCCATGATGCGATGATGCTCACGCAAAACTCCCCCCAAAAAAACTGGTCGTTTAATACAGTACATGTATATTATGATTCTAATCGACGTAATAATCCCGTGGTTATCAAGCTTTTTATTCATTTGAAGAACAGATCGTCAGTTTATATGTATTACATGTATTTATAACGACAATTATATGTGATGAAAATTGTATGGTTAATAATAAAATTACAACATTTTTTTCATAGAAATTGAAATTGATTGAAAACCAGCCATTGTCATTGCATGCATTGCGAGCTGCCATGCTTTAATAATGCCACATGTACAGACACTATGATGGAAGGCCAATTGTCATTGGTCTGATTGAAACCCGGTTTAGGCTATCAGCCAATCAGAGTCTATGTAACATATAGGCTGAACCACGACCCCTGCAACCTCAAAAGTAGGGAAGTCCCGTTCTTGTGCAAGGAGTTGTCAATTTCGGCGTACATATGCATGCTAGGTCTTGTCTATTTCTATTACAGGTTTGGTGAAGTGTTTACTGACAGTTACTGACATGCCTGCTATATGCCACAAAAATTCCCAGGACCAACATACCTACTTGTATACTGTAATAAAAGAGGATGGAGGAAACATTGTTTGTTAATGGGTACTAGGTATTCTAGGTGTGGATGCTAATAAGACAATGTGTGCTGTCAAAACATTGCCCAGCATCTTGAGTTGAGCATACCCAAACTTTTTTATGTTTATCGTAATTGTAAATACTTACATGTACTATCTCTATACTATTGTGGCCATGATTCGATATAGTTTGGTGTTTGCACAAGTTAACCTATTCGAATAAGTCAATGAATTTACTGTGGAATGAATCAACCTTCCACCCTCTGCTAATATTATTTTATACATGTAGTTGATAATAAAGTAATTATACAAATTCAAAACTTGCAAGTACCAGTAAGTGTGTAAAGAATGTTTTGTAAAAAATTTATTTATACCAATTGTGATATTTACAAGTTCTTTTGTAAAAAATTATACTAATAAAGGTTTACAAAAAATGGCATAAAACTGGATTACATAAAAAAAATCTGCAAAACAATCAATTACAAACTTTAGTAAACTGTCTAGCAATGGTTTGTTTCTATATGCTAATACATTTTGAAAAATAATATGTACAAGAAAATAACATTTGATTTTTTAAATATCCACAAAAATCAATTCAATTGTATTACAATTTGAGAATATATTACAAATACTACATGGATTTACAAAGATTTTAATGCATTACACATACGCACAATCCTAGTAATCACAGACCTAAAATAAACCGTAATATCCTTACAAAAATACTTATTTCATACTTATAATATACATTTACTTCTTGAAGGACAAATACCTTGTTGAAAATTGAGTTGACTGAAATGCAGAATCTTCCCAGTTAATTGCAAAACAAGTATTTCTTAGGTGTTCTCTGATTAGTATTTCAAGGACACACAGACGTATCTGAATTATTACTATATACAATATGCCAATTCAATGCCAAATCATTAAAAATCAAGAGGTTCCGCAGAGTCTAATTCTGGTATTTGACTGGCTCGGATGGTAAATTCTTTACGACTTGATTCAAGTGTTACTCTTTCACAGACTTCGGCCTTGATTTCTTTGACCATATTCTGAATATCCGGACAGGCCAAGAACATATCATACGCTGTGGAGTGTAATAATGGTTCCAACATCTCGTTGATTTCTTGTAACACAGGTACACTCTGTTATTAATAAACACATGGTGTAAATTATGTAATACAGTATTCATAGTACACTGAATAATATTGATATTGACTGGAAAACTTGAATTACGGTGCATATATCACCCCCTTTATATTGTTTAATGTATACCCAGGCACAATAGGCTTAATTTCAATGATAAGGTGGTAATAGAAGGTTTGTTCATATCATTTGTAATTTGAAGTAGTTTGACAACTTATCTACTTCATACTGGTTATTTCACATTACTTACTCCATAGTCTACAACAAGGAAAATTTCATTTGTTTCTTGATCTTTTTCACTGAGTTGTTTGAGTTTATTCTGTATCAATGATGGTAGACATCTTGGTGCATAAGTACAACCCATTCGCAATATTTGATCCATCTTTTGTCTGTAAGAATTCATCATTCTACCCAGAATGCTTAGCTTCAAAGGCCCCTAGAATACATTACAAGAATGAGAGGGCATTGCATGCAGTTATTGTAATTTAGTGAAAGACTTCTTTAAGGAGGTTATTTTGTGTCATATTCATTATATTGTCATCATTATGGGTTCATACAATTGAGTCAGCAGATGATGTCATATCGGTAGTCATTTTTACATTCTAATTCATTTTTAATTTCTATGGTGCAATTATTTCTTCATATCTCAAATTTTTGCTTGGGTTGAAAGAGTTATTATTGGTGGAAATCTTAATATTGTGAAAACAACATTTCCAAAATTGACATATAATTCAGTCAGTTTCCATGACGATGAGAGCTTTCTATTATCCAAAATTGGAAGTTCTCACATAATTCAGTAGTATGTGCTTTTAAGCTTTCGAATGCCTTGATTCAGTCTCTTCCATAACACCCATATCACATTCTGTACATATGTAAACATGATACTACTGGTAGTACTAATAAAGTAACTGACTCGTTCTTCTGGTGGAGGAGGTGGAGGTGGCTCTTCCTGGTTTGCTTTTTTGGGTTTATTAGGATCTGGTGGTGGAGGGTGTCTTTTACGTTCTTGGGCAGCTGCCAGAGTTCCCGTTGTTTCTAAATCAGAGATAATCAAGTCCTGCATAGATTTATTGAGTTCCATTATATATTCAATCTGGTATGCAGTGCTGTGTAACAACCTCCAGCAGTCTGCTAACAAGTTATATTGCTATGAGAAAAAATACAATTATCAAAAATCAGAAACTTCAATGTCTATGGCTGTGCATAGTATATACTCCAAACTTGTATCATATTATAGCATTATTAATACCAGTGGATTTTATGACGTCATTGTAGCAGATTATTCGCGATAATGCATCCCATTATTGTGCATCAAGGCCCCATACAATAGATATATATATATAATGTTGTTTTCGAAAACAAATAGAGCAGAAACTATTTAAAAAGAGGAGAAATTGTAAGATTTAATATTAAAATCGACATCAAGTAAAAATGGTCTATTGCCAGAACAATGGATTTCAATATCGAATTGCAACAATTTTGTTGAGTACGCACCCCTATGACCAGTTTATCCACAACAGTGACCTAGTAGTGAAAGACCGTGGCTGACACCAAAATGGCGTACCAGTCTCGGTGTGCCGTTCACACAGGCGATCACTAACATTACACAACACGTCAGTCACTAGTCCACTAGCAATGTAAATGATTTAAAATAGTTTGTTAAATGAGACTGTAAAAAAGAATTTCCTAAAAGGCATTTTAAATTATCCAGATTCACAGGTGGCTGTGAAACTGTTCTGTTCACTGCGGCAGCAAATCCACTGGTATTGACAATAATAACAATAATGAACTCCCCACCAATCCATAATGGAATCAAGCTCACTTCATGCTCCATATATGTACTTGGCTCACACCTCACACATAAATGTCACACAAAGTGACCTTTCACCCATTATGGGTTGACAGCTCATTGATTGTTTTTAACTATAGTACTGAGAAATGTTGAAATATTAAATATACATGTATGCAGCAATTCTAGGATGTTTCACTGTCCATATGCAAACAGTATCATTCATACATTTGTATAAATATAGCAGTTTTCGATCCAAGGCACTGACAGGTTATCGTCAGATAGACAAGCAGAATGTGGTACTGATAAAACCAAAGAGAATGGACTATTTTATTATTCAGCAGCACAAAGTATTATTATATCTGTTGACATTTCTATTTACCTTATTAACTAATGACCTTATTAAGATCCATCTGAACACACTAACATAGTCCTGCTGACTGATAGCAAATTCCATCTGCTGTTTGATATGTACATTTGTTGATTTCACATTAGAACTGCTGTATGGATCGTGTCTATCTTCTGGTCCACCTTGTTGGAAGTGAAACGCAGCCTACAAACAAGACAGACAAGTATATTATTGCATACATTCAACTGTATCTAACAATGTCTAGTTGATGGCTATTGCGTGTGAGTTAGTGGTTATTGTGTGTGAGGTATCAACATTGTTCAGTTAGTGGCTATTGTGCATGGTATCCACATTGTCTAGTTAGTGGCTATTGTGTGAGGTATCCACATTGTCTAGTTAGTGGCTATTGTGTGTGGTATCCACATTGTCTAGTTAGTGGCTATTGTGTGTGAGGTACCCACATTGTTTAGTTAGTGGCTATTGTGTGTGATGTACCCACATTGTCTAGTTAGTGGCTATTGTGTGAGGTATCCACATTGTCTAGTTAGTGGCTATTGTGTGTGGTATCCACATTGTCTAGTTCGTGGCTATTGTGTGTGAGGTACCCACATTGTTTAGTTAGTGGCTATTGTGTGTGAGGTACCCACATTGTCTAGTTAGTGGCTATTGTGTGAGGTATCCACATTGTCTAGTTAGTGGCTATTGTGTGCGGTATCCACATTGTCTAGTTAGTGGCTATTGTGTGTGAGGTACCCACATTGTTTAGTTAGTGGCTATTGTGTGTGGTATCCACATTGTCTAGTTAGTGGCTATTGTGTGTGAGGTATCCACATTGTCTGGTTAGTGGCTATTGTGTGTGAGGTATCCACATTGTCTAGTTAGCGGCTATTGTGTGTGAGGTATCCACATTGTCTAGTTAGTGGCTATTGTGTGTGAGGTATCCACATTGTCTAGTTAGTGGCTATTGTGTGTGAGGTATCCACATTGTCTAGTTAGTGGCTATTGTGTGAGGTATCCAAATTGTCTAGTTAGTGGCTATTGTGTGTGAGGTATCCACATTGTCTAGTTAGTGGCTATTGTGTGAGGTATCCAAATTGTCTAGTTAGTGGTTATTATGTGTGAGGTATCCACATTGTCTAGTTAGTGGCTCATTGTGTGTGAGGTACCCACATTGTCTAGTTAGTGGTTATTATGTGTGAAGTACCCACATTGTCTGGTTAGTGGCTATTGTGTGTGAGGTATCCACATTGTCTAGTTAGTGGCTCATTGTGTGTGAGGTACCCACATTGTCTAGTTAGTGGTTATTATGTGTGATGTACCCACATTTTCTAGTTAGTGGCTATTGTGTATGAGGTATCCACATTGTCTAGTTAGTGACTATTGTATGTAAGGTACACACATTGTCTAGTTAGTGGCTATTGTGTGTGAGGGATCCACATTGTCTAGTTAGTGGCTATTGTGTGAGGTGTCCAAATTGTCTAGTTAGTGGCTATTGTGTGTGAGGTATCCACATTGTCTAGTCAGTGGCTATTGTGTGAGGTATCCAAATTGTCTAGTTAGTGGTTATTATGTGTGAGGTATCCACATTGTCTAGTTAGTGGCTCATTGTGTGTGAGGTACCCACATTGTCTAGTTAGTGGTTATTATGTGTGAGGTACCCACATTGTCTGGTTAGTGGCTATTGTGAGTGAGGTACCCACATTGTCTAGTTAGTGGATATTGTGTGTGAGGTACCCACATTGTCTAGTTTGTGGCTATTATGTGTGAGGTACGTACATTGTCTAGTTAGTGGCTCATTGTGTGTGAGGTACACACATTGTCTAGTTAGTGGCTATTGTGTGTGAGATATCCACATTGTCTAGTTAGTGGCTATTGCGTGTGATGTACCCACATTTTCTAGTTAGTGGCTATTGTGTATGAGGTATCCACATTGTCTAGTTAGTGGCTATTGTATGTAAGGTACACACATTGTCTAGTTAGTGGCTATTGTGTGAGAGGTACACACATTGTCTAGTTAGTGGCTATTGTGTGTGTGGTATCCACATTGTCCAGTTAGTGGCTATTGTGTGTGTGGTATCCACATTGTCTAGGTAGTGGTTATTGTGTGTGAGGTATCCACATTGTCTAGTTAGTGGCTAATTGTGTCTGAGGTATCCACATTGTCTAATTAGTGGTTATTATGTGTGAGGTACACACATTGTCTCGTTAGTGGCTATTGCGTGTGATGTACCCACATTATCTAGTTAGTGGCTATTGTGTGTAAGGTACCACATTGTCCAGTTAGTGGCTCATTGTGTGTGGTATCCACATTGTCTAGTTAGTGGCTAATTGTGTCTGAGGTATCCACATTGTCTAGTGGTTATTATGTGTGAGGTACACACATTGTCTAGTTAGTGGCTATTGCGTGTGATGTACCCACATTATCTAGTTAGTGACTATTGTGTGTGAGGTACCCACATTGTCCAGTTAGTGGCTCATTGTGTGTGATGTACCCACATTTTCTAGTTAGTGGCTATTGTGTATGAGGTATCCACATTGTCTAGTTAGTGGCTATTGTATGTAAGGCACACACATTGTCTAGTTAGTGGCTATTGTGTGAGAGGTACACACATTGTCTAGTTAGTGGCTATTGTGTGTGAGGTATCCACATTGTCTAGTTAGTGGCTATTGTGTGTGAGGTACACACATTGTCTAGTCAGTGGCTATTGTGTGTGAGGTACCCACATTGTCTAGTTAGTGGCTATTATGTGTGTGGTATCCACATTGTCTAGTTAGTGGCTATTGTGTGTAAGGTACACACATTGTTTAGTTAGATGCTATTGCGTGTGATGTACCCACATTGTCTAGTTAGTGGCTATTGTGTGTAAGATCCACACATTGGCTAGTTAGTGGCTATTGTGTGTGTGGTATCCACATTGTCTAGGTAGTGGTTATTGTGTGTCAGGTATCCACATTGTCTAGTTAGTGGCTATTGTGTGTAAGGTACACACATTGTCTAGTTAGTCGCTATTGTGTGTGTGGTACCCACATTGACTAGTTAGTGGCTATTGTGTGTGAGGTACCCACATTGTCTAGTCAGTGGCTATTGTGTGTGTGGTACCCACATTGTCTAGTTAGTGGCTATTCTGTGTGTGGTATCCACATTGTCTATCTAGTGGCTATTGTGTGCGAGGTATTCACATTGTCTAGTTAGTGGCTATTGTGAGTGAGGTATCCACATTGTCTAGTGAGTGGCTATTGTGTGTGTGGTATCCACATTATCTAGTTAGTGGCTATTGTGTGTGTGGTATCCACATTGTCTAGTTAGTGGCTATTGTGTGTGTGGTATCCACATTGTCTACTTAGTGGCTATTGTGTGTGGTATCCACATTGTCTAGTTAGTGGCTATTGTGTGTGAGGTACCCACATTGTCTTGTTAGTGGCTCATTGTGTGTGTGGTATCCACATTGTCTAGTTAGTGGCTACTGTGTGTGAAGTACCCACATTGTCTAGTTAGTGGCTCATTGTGTGTGAGGTACCCACATTGTCTAGTTAGTGGTTATTATGTGTGAGGTACCCACATTGTCTGGTTAGTGGCTATTGTGAGTGAGGTACCCACATTGTCTAGTTAGTGGATATTGTGTGTGAGGTACCCACATTGTCTAGTTTGTGGCTATTATGTGTGAGGTACGTACATTGTCTAGTTAGTGGCTCATTGTGTGTGAGGTACACACATTGTCTAGTTAGTGGCTATTGTGTGTGAGATATCCACATTGTCTAGTTAGTGGCTATTGCGTGTGATGTACCCACATTTTCTAGTTAGTGGCTATTGTGTATGAGGTATCCACATTGTCTAGTTAGTGGCTATTGTATGTAAGGTACACACATTGTCTAGTTAGTGGCTATTGTGTGAGAGGTACACACATTGTCTAGTTAGTGGCTATTGTGTGTGTGGTATCCACATTGTCCAGTTAGTGGCTATTGTGTGTGTGGTATCCACATTGTCTAGGTAGTGGTTATTGTGTGTGAGGTATCCACATTGTCTAGTTAGTGGCTAATTGTGTCTGAGGTATCCACATTGTCTAATTAGTGGTTATTATGTGTGAGGTACACACATTGTCTCGTTAGTGGCTATTGCGTGTGATGTACCCACATTATCTAGTTAGTGGCTATTGTGTGTAAGGTACCACATTGTCCAGTTAGTGGCTCATTGTGTGTGGTATCCACATTGTCTAGTTAGTGGCTAATTGTGTCTGAGGTATCCACATTGTCTAGTGGTTATTATGTGTGAGGTACACACATTGTCTAGTTAGTGGCTATTGCGTGTGATGTACCCACATTATCTAGTTAGTGACTATTGTGTGTGAGGTACCCACATTGTCCAGTTAGTGGCTCATTGTGTGTGATGTACCCACATTTTCTAGTTAGTGGCTATTGTGTATGAGGTATCCACATTGTCTAGTTAGTGGCTATTGTATGTAAGGCACACACATTGTCTAGTTAGTGGCTATTGTGTGAGAGGTACACACATTGTCTAGTTAGTGGCTATTGTGTGTGAGGTATCCACATTGTCTAGTTAGTGGCTATTGTGTGTGAGGTACACACATTGTCTAGTCAGTGGCTATTGTGTGTGAGGTACCCACATTGTCTAGTTAGTGGCTATTATGTGTGTGGTATCCACATTGTCTAGTTAGTGGCTATTGTGTGTAAGGTACACACATTGTTTAGTTAGATGCTATTGCGTGTGATGTACCCACATTGTCTAGTTAGTGGCTATTGTGTGTAAGATCCACACATTGGCTAGTTAGTGGCTATTGTGTGTGTGGTATCCACATTGTCTAGGTAGTGGTTATTGTGTGTCAGGTATCCACATTGTCTAGTTAGTGGCTATTGTGTGTAAGGTACACACATTGTCTAGTTAGTCGCTATTGTGTGTGTGGTACCCACATTGACTAGTTAGTGGCTATTGTGTGTGAGGTACCCACATTGTCTAGTCAGTGGCTATTGTGTGTGTGGTACCCACATTGTCTAGTTAGTGGCTATTCTGTGTGTGGTATCCACATTGTCTATCTAGTGGCTATTGTGTGCGAGGTATTCACATTGTCTAGTTAGTGGCTATTGTGAGTGAGGTATCCACATTGTCTAGTGAGTGGCTATTGTGTGTGTGGTATCCACATTATCTAGTTAGTGGCTATTGTGTGTGTGGTATCCACATTGTCTAGTTAGTGGCTATTGTGTGTGTGGTATCCACATTGTCTACTTAGTGGCTATTGTGTGTGGTATCCACATTGTCTAGTTAGTGGCTATTGTGTGTGAGGTACCCACATTGTCTTGTTAGTGGCTCATTGTGTGTGTGGTATCCACATTGTCTAGTTAGTGGCTACTGTGTGTGAAGTACCCACATTGTCTAGTTAGTGGCTACTGTGTGTGTGGTATCCACATTGTCTAGTTAGTGGCTATTGTGTGCGAGGTATCCACATTGTCTACTTAGTGGCAATTGTGTGTGGTATCCACATTGTCTAGTTAGTGGCTATTGTGTGTGAGTTACCCACATTGTCTCGTTAGTGGCTCATTGTGTGTGTGGTATCCACATTGTCTAGTTAGTGGCTACTGTGTGTGTGGTATCCACATTGTCTAGTTAGTGGCTATTGTGTGTGAGGTATCCACATTGTCTAGTTAGTGGCTATTGTGTGTGAAGTACCCACATTGTCTACTTAGTGGCTATTGTGTGTGTGGTATCCACATTGTCTAGTTAGTGGCTATTGTGTGTGGGGTTTCCACATTGTCTAGTTAGTGGCTATTGTGTGTGGTACCCACATTGTCTACTTAGTGGCTATTGTGTGTGAGGTATCCACATTGTCTAGTTAGTGGCTACTGTGTGTGAAGTACCCACATTGTCTAGTTAGTGGCTACTGTGTGTGTGGTATCCACATTGTCTAGTTAGTGGCTATTGTGTGTGAGGTATCCACATTGTCTAGTTAGTGGCTATTGTGTGTGAAGTACCCACATTGTCTACTTAGTGGCTATTGTGTGTGGGGTTTCCACATTGTCTAGTTAGTGGCTATTGTGTGTGGTATCCACATTGTCTAGTTAGTGGCTATTGTGTGTGGTACCCACATTGTCTAGTTAGTGGCTACTGTGTGTGTGGTATCCACATTGTCTAGTTAGTGGCTATTGTGTGCGAGGTATCCACATTGTCTACTTAGTGGCAATTGTGTGTGGTATCCACATTGTCTAGTTAGTGGCTATTGTGTGTGAGGTACCCACATTGTCTCGTTAGTGGCTCATTGTGTGTGTGGTATCCACATTGTCTAGTTAGTGGCTACTGTGTGTGTGGTATCCACATTGTCTAGTTAGTGGCTATTGTGTGTGAGGTATCCACATTGTCTAGTTAGTGGCTATTGTGTGTGAAGTACCCACATTGTCTACTTAGTGGCTATTGTGTGTGTAGTATCCACATTGTCTAGTTAGTGGCTATTGTGTGTGGGGTTTCCACATTGTCTAGTTAGTGGCTATTGTGTGTGGTACCCACATTGTCTAGTTAGTGGCTAATGTGTGTGAGGTATCCACATTGTCTAGTTAGTGGCTACTGTGTGTGAAGTACCCACATTGTCTAGTTAGTGGCTACTGTGTGTGTGGTATCCACATTGTCTAGTTAGTGGCTATTGTGTGTGAGGTATCCACATTGTCTAGTTAGTGGCTATTGTGTGTGAAGTACCCATATTGTCTACTTAGTGGCTATTGTGTGTGGGGTTTCCACATTGTCTAGTTAGTGGCTATTGTGTGTGGTACCCACATTGTCTAGTTAGTGGCTATTGTGTGTGGTACCCACATTGTCTAGTTAGTGGCTATTGTGTGTGTGGTATCCACATTGTCTACCTAGTGGCTATTGTGTGCGAGGTATCCACATTGTCTAGTTAGTGGCTATTGTGTGTGAGGTATCCACATTGTCTAGTGAGTGGCTATTGTGGGTGTGGTATTCACATTGTCTAGTTAGTGGCTATTGTGTGTGTGGTATTCACATTGTCTAGTTAGTGGCTATTGTGTGTGAGGTATCCACATTGTCTAGTTAGTGGCTATTGTGTGTGATGTACCCACATTATCTAGTTAGTGACTATTGTGTGTAAGGAACCCACATTGTCCAGTTAGTGGCTCATTGTGTGTGTGGTATCCACATTGTCTATTTAGTGGCTATTGTGTGTGAGGTACCCACATTGTCTAGTTAGTGGCTCATTGTGTGTGTGGTACACACATTGTCTAGTTAGTGGCTATTGTGTGTAAGGTACACACACTGTCTAGTTAGTGGCTATTGTGTTTGTGGTACCAACATTGTATAGTTAGTGGCTATTGTGTGTGTGGTACCCACATTGTCTAGTTAGTGGCTATTGTGTGTGTGGTGCCCACATTGTCTAGTTAGTGGCTATTGTGTGTGTGGTGCCCACATTGTCTAGTTAGTTGCTATTGTGTGTGTGGTACCCACATTGACTAGTTAGTGGCTATTGTGTGTGAGGTTCCCACATTGTCTAGTCAGCGGCTATTGTGTGTGTGGTACCCACATTGTCTAGTTAGTGGCTATTGTGTGTGAGGTACCCACATTGTCTAGTTAGTGGCTATTGTGTGTGTGGTATCCACATTGTCTAGTTAGTGGCTATTGTTTGTGTGGTACCCACATTGTCTAGTTAGTGGCTATTGTGTGTGTGGTACCCACATTGTCTAGTTAGTAGC
This sequence comes from Saccoglossus kowalevskii, assembly GCF_978046115.1. Lineage (NCBI taxonomy): Eukaryota > Metazoa > Hemichordata > Enteropneusta > Harrimaniidae > Saccoglossus > Saccoglossus kowalevskii. The sequence goes on along the minus strand of NC_140643.1, from coordinate 4,275,221 downwards.
TATTGTGTGTGTGGTACTCGCATTGACTAGTTTGTGGATATTGTGTGTGAGGTACCCACATTGTCTAGTTAGTGGCTATTGTGTGTGAGGTATCCACATTGTCTAGTTAGTGGCTATTGTGTGTGAGGTACACACATTGTCTAGTTAGTGGCTATTGCATGTGATGTACCCACATTATCTAGTTACTGGCTATTGTGTGTAAGGTACCCACATTATCTAGTTACTGGCTATTGTGTGTAAGGTACCCACATTGTCCAGTTAGTGGCTCATTGTGTGTGGTATCCACATTGTCTAGTTAGTGGCTAATTGTGTCTGAGGTATCCACATTGTCTAATTAGTGGTTATTATGTGTGAGGTACACACATTGTCTAGTTAGTGGCTATTGCGTGTGATGTACCCACATTATCTAGTTAGTGACTATTGTGTGTAAGGTACCCACATTGTCCAGTTAGTGGCTCATTGTGTGTGTGGTATCCACATTGTCTAGTTAGTGGCTATTGTGTGTGAGGTACCCAGATTGTCTAGTTAGTGGCTATTGTGTGTGAGGTACCCACATTGTCTAGTTAGTGGCTCATTGTGTGTGTGGTACACACATTGTCTAGTTAGTGGCTATTGTGTGTAAGGTACACACATTGTCTAGTTAGTGGCTATTGCGTGTGAGGTACACACACTGTCTAGTTAGTGGCTATTGTGTTTGTGGTACCCACATTCTCTACTTAGTGGTTATTGTGTGTGAGGTACCCACATTGTCTAGTTAGTGGCTATTGTGCGTGTGGTACCAACATTGTATAGTTAGTGGCTATTGTGTGTGTGGTACCCACATTGTCTAGTTAGTGGCTATTGTGTGTGCGGTGCCCACATTGTCTAGTTTGTGGCTATTGTGTGTGTGGTGCCCACATTGTCTAGTTAGTTGCTATTGTGTGTGTGGTACCCACATTGACTAGTTAGTGGCTATTGTGTGTGAGGTTCCCACATTGTCTAGTTAGTGGCTATTGTGTGAGGTATCCACATTGTCTAGTTAGTAGCTATTGTGTGTGTGGTACTCACATTGACTAGTTTGTGGATATTGTGTGTGAGGTACCCACATTGTCTAGTTAGTGGCTATTGTGTGTGAGGTATCCACATTGTCTAGTTAGTGGCTCATTGTGTGTGAGGTATCCACATTGTCTAGTTAGTGGCTATTGTGTGTGAGGTATCCACATTGTCTAGTTATTGGCTCATGGTGTGTGTGGTATCCACATTGTCTAGATAGTGGCTATTGTGTGTGATGTACCCACATTGTCTAGTTAGTGGCTATTGTGTGTGTGGTACCCACATTGACTAGTTAGTGGTTATTATGTGTGAGGTACACACATTGTCTAGTTAGTGGCTATTGCATGTGATGTACCCACATTATCTAGTTACTGGCTATTGTGTGTAAGGTACCCACATTATCTAGTTACTGGCTATTGTGTGTAAGGTACCCACATTGTCCAGTTAGTGGCTCATTGTGTGTGGTATCCACATTGTCTACTTAGTGGCTAATTGTGTCTGAGGTATCCACATTGTCTAATTGGTGGTTATTATGTGTGAGGTACACACATTGTCTAGTTAGTGGCTATTGCGTGTGATGTACCCACATTATCTAGTTAGTGACTATTGTGTGTAAGGTACCCACATTGTTCAGTTAGTGGCTCATTGTGTGTGTGGTATCCACATTGTCTAGTTAGTGGCTATTGTGTATAAGGTACACACATTGTCTAGTTAGTGGCTATTGCGTGTGAGGTACACACACTGTCTAGTTAGTGGCTATTGTGTTTGTGGTACCCACATTGTCTAGTTAGTGGTTATTGTGTGTGAGGTACCCACATTGTCTAGTTAGTGGCTATTGTGCGTGTGGTACCAACATTGTATAGTTAGTGGCTATTGTGTGTGTGGTACCCACATTGTCTAGTTAGTGGCTATTGTGTGTGTGGTGCCCACATTGTCTAGTTAGTGGCTATTGTGTGTGTGGTGCCCACATTGTCTAGTTAGTTGCTATTGTGTGTGTGGTACCCACATTGACTAGTTAGTGGCTATTGTGTGTGAGGTTCCCACATTGTCTAGTCAGCGGCTATTGTGTGTGTGGTACCCACATTGTCTAGTTAGTGGCTATTGTGTGTGAGGTACCCACATTGTCTAGTTAGTGGCTATTGTGTGTGTGGTATCCACATTGTCTAGTTAGTGGCTATTGTGTGTGTGGTACACACACTGTCTAGTTAGTGGCTATTGTGTGTGTGGTATCCACATTGTCTAGTTAGTGGCTATTGTGTGTGTGGTTACCAACAATGTTGACAGTTACCAATAATGTTGACAGTTACCAGCAATGTTGACAGTTACAAACTATGTTGACAATTACAAACTATATTGACAGTTACCAGCAATGCTGACAGTTACAAACTATGTTGACAGTTACCAGCAATGTTAACAGTTACCAACAATGTTGACAGTTACCAACAATGTTGACAGTTACCAACAATGTTGACAGTTACTATGTTGACAGTTACAAACTATGTTGACAGTTACAAACTATGTTGACAGTTACCAGCAATGTTGACAGTTACCAGCAATGTTGACAGTTACCAACAATGTTGACAGTTACCAACAATGTTGACAGTTACCAACAATGTTGACAGTTACCAGCAATGTTAACAGTAGTTACCAACAATGTTGACAGTTACCAGCAATGTTGATAGTTACCAGCAATGTTGACAGTTACCAACAATGTTGACAGTTACCAACAATGTTGACAATTACTAACAATGTTGACAGTTACAAACTATGTTGACAATTACAAACTATGTTGACAGTTACCAGCAATGTTGACAATTACCAGCAATGTTGACAGTTACCAACAATGTTGACAGTTACCAGCAATGTTGACAGTTACCAACAATGTTGACATTTACCAACAATGTTGACAGTTACCAGCAATGTTGACAGTTACCAGCAATGTTGACAGTTACCAACAATGTTGACATTTACCAACAATGTTCACAGTTACCAGCAATGTTGACAGTTACCAACAATGTTGACAGTTACCAACAATGTTGACAGTTACAAACTATGTTGACAATTACAAACTATGTTGACAGTTACCAACAATGTTGACAGTTACCAACAATGTTGACAGTTACCAACAATGTTGACAGTTACAAACTATGTTGACAATTACAAACTATGTTGACAGTTACCAGCAATGTTGACAGTTACCAACAATGTTGACAGTTACCAGGAATGTTGACAGCTACCAGGAATGTTGACAGTTACCAACAATGTTGACAGTTACAAACTATGTTGACAATTACAAACTATGTTGACAGTTACCAGCAATGTTGACAGTTACCAGCAATGTTGACAGTTAACAACAATGTTGGCAGTTAACAACAATGTTGGCAGTTAACAACAATGTTGACATTTACCAGCAATGTTGACAGTTACCAACAATGTTGACAGTTACCAGCAATGTTGACAGTTACCAACAATGTTAACATTTACCAACAATGTTGACAGTTACCAGCAATGTTGACAGTTACCAACAACCAGTTACCTTTTATACATTAATTCTTCACAATCATTCTAGTTACAATTGTCATACTCAGTTATGGATTTTAAAACCAGAGCACAGAAAAAAAGAATCATCAAAACTGAACACTAACAAATAACAAAGATGCTGATAATTACCTATAGTCAAATTGTTGACAACCAATGTTGACATTTACCAACAATGTTGACAGCTACCAGGAATGTTGACAGTTACCAACAATGTTGACAGTTACCAACAACCAGTTACCTTTTATACATTAATTCTTCACAATCATTCTAGTTACAATTGTCATACTCAGTTATGGATTTTAAAACCAGAGCACAGAAAAAAAGAATCATCAAAACTGAACACCTCAAGAATGAGGGCATACTTCACCCAATCATATAACCACAGTGGGACATATTCAGCCCAGCAACATCGCGACTAAAATTCAGTTGTCTTCATTATATGTTGGGAAACTATTTAACAGATGTGAGTTTAAGGTAGCGAGATTATTATTTGTGCTGAAAATTAGGATTTTCACATTTATTTATTAATTGATGAAATGCACTATAAACTTTTATTTGATAAAGTCAACGTAACCTAGAATGTCATGCAAGTTGGTTAAAATGTAGATTTTCTGAAGGGAAGCAAGGCAGCTTCAGTAGTGTTTTCCAAAATCAACAACACAGGTTTAATCTCTGTGTCTATAAGTTTCAAAGATTAACTCAAGACAAAGCAATGTTAGGATGTGATTGAAAATCTTTGCTGTGACTTCATGGATGTTTTCTAGGAGTTTATGTTTTTCAAAATACAAGGTCTTTAACAGAAAATAACGTATACTTATTGTCGTCGGATTAACACCAAATTTTCACAGCTTTAAGGTGACAATGAGAGGAACTTGAATGTGTCCAGACAAACTATTTCATGGATTATTTACCAATATGTTGTGGTTTGAGTTGGGGGCAATGTGACTAAAACAGAAATTAAAATTCAGAACACTACTTTTCAAAACGCGTTGCTTGAATAAAACTGATCAGACACCTTCAATTTACCAGACTATTGAACAACTAGGAAAAGTGAAAAAAAAAACTTCTTATCACCAGCATAAATGCGTAATTATTTTTTTTACAAAAAAAGTAATTTTTCACTTTTGATTAAGTAACGCGCCGTAGAATGCAGATACGGGCATGGCAAACACCTTTGAAAAGCTTGAAGTCTCGCGATTCCAAAAATATATACTTTCCTGGGTCTATTTGTAGTCATTTGGTCACAATTAAAAGATGAAAACAAGTATGCAATAATAGTCCCGCTACCTTAAGCTTGAAATTATTCATCCCGGGAGTGGGGTGGGGTATAAGGTGAAAATTTAAATTTATCCAACACCAAGAATTTATCACACTCTTATAACTCGGCTTAGTTTCTATATCCAGAATAATGTACTAATTAACTAATGAACAATGAAGACAACAACAACAATCATGTTGCACATACAATAGAAAGCAGACGATTATTTTAAAGCCGGTAATTATTATGTTCAAAGAACGCTTTATTTAACGCTCTTTAAATCAAAACGTCAATAAAATAAGAAACACTGCTAGAATAGTAATGTGTTGCAAGAAACTTCGCATAAAAACATTGAACTTCAACAACCTGACATGACAGACCATGCCGCGAGCCATATGCCACCATAACGCAGAGCTGTTTATATCCGGAATGTAAGTGATTAAACGTCACAGACAAGTGACAGGGGAATAGCAACATATATAGCGATTCAACTGAAATTGGTGAGATTGTACTTACTTCAAAAAGTTCAAGAACGCTTCTTGATATCATTCTGCCATGATGCGATGATGCTCACGCAAAACTCCCCCCAAAAAAACTGGTCGTTTAATACAGTACATGTATATTATGATTCTAATCGATGTAATAATCCCGTGGTTATCAAGCTTTTTATTCATTTGAAGAACAGATCGTCAGTTTATATGTATTACATGTATTTATAACGACAATTATATGTGATGAAAATTGTATGGTTAATAATAAAATTACAACATTTTTTTTCATAGAAATTGAAATTGATTGAAAACCAGCCATTGTCATTGCATGCATTGCGAGCTGCCATGCTTTAATAATGCCACATGTACAGACACTATGATGGAAGGCCAATTGTCATTGGTCTGATTGAAACCCGGTTTAGGCTATCAGCCAATCAGAGTCTATGTAACATATAGGCTGAACCACGACCCCTGCAACCTCAAAAGTAGGGAAGTCCCGTTCTTGTGCAAGGAGTTGTCAATTTCGGCGTACATATGCATGCTAGGTCTTGTCTATTTCTATTACAGGTTTGGTGAAGTGTTTACTGACAGTTACTGACATGCCTGCTATATGCCACAAAAATTCCCAGGACCAACATACCTACTTGTATACTGTAATAAAAGAGGATGGAGGAAACATTGTTTGTTAATGGGTACTAGGTATTCTAGGTGTGGATGCTAATAAGACAATGTGTGCTGTCAAAACATTGCCCAGCATCTTGAGTTGAGCATACCCAAACTTTTTTATGTTTATCGTAATTGTAAATACTTACATGTACTATCTCTATACTATTGTGGCCATGATTCGATATAGTTTGGTGTTTGCACAAGTTAACCTATTCGAATAAGTCAATGAATTTACTGTGGAATGAATCAACCTTCCACCCTCTGCTAATATTATTTTATACATGTAGTTGATAATAAAGTAATTATACAAATTCAAAACTTGCAAGTACCAGTAAGTGTGTAAAGAATGTTTTGTAAAAAATTTATTTATACCAATTGTGATATTTACAAGTTCTTTTGTAAAAAATTATACTAATAAAGGTTTACAAAAAATGGCATAAAACTGGATTACATAAAAAAAATCTGCAAAACAATCAATTACAAACTTTAGTAAACTGTCTAGCAATGGTTTGTTTCTATATGCTAATACATTTTGAAAAATAATATGTACAAGAAAATAACATTTGATTTTTTAAATATCCACAAAAATCAATTCAATTGTATTACAATTTGAGAATATATTACAAATACTACATGGATTTACAAAGATTTTAATGCATTACACATACGCACAATCCTAGTAATCACAGACCTAAAATAAACCGTAATATCCTTACAAAAATACTTATTTCATACTTATAATATACATTTACTTCTTGAAGGACAAATACCTTGTTGAAAATTGAGTTGACTGAAATGCAGAATCTTCCCAGTTAATTGCAAAACAAGTATTTCTTAGGTGTTCTCTGATTAGTATTTCAAGGACACACAGACGTATCTGAATTATTACTATATACAATATGCCAATTCAATGCCAAATCATTAAAAATCAAGAGGTTCCGCAGAGTCTAATTCTGGTATTTGACTGGCTCGGATGGTAAATTCTTTACGACTTGATTCAAGTGTTACTCTTTCACAGACTTCGGCCTTGATTTCTTTGACCATATTCTGAATATCCGGACAGGCCAAGAACATATCATACGCTGTAGAGTGTAATAATGGTTCCAACATCTCGTTGATTTCTTGTAACACAGGTACACTCTGTTATTAATAAACACATGGTGTAAATTATGTAATACAGTATTCATAGTACACTGAATAATATTGATATTGACTGGAAAACTTGAATTACGGTGCATATATCACCCCCTTTATATTGTTTAATGTATACCCAGGCACAATAGGCTTAATTTCAATGATAAGGTGGTAATAGAAGGTTTGTTCATATCATTTGTAATTTGAAGTAGTTTGACAACTTATCTACTTCATACTGGTTATTTCACATTACTTACTCCATAGTCTACAACAAGGAAAATTTCATTTGTTTCTTGATCTTTTTCACTGAGTTGTTTGAGTTTATTCTGTATCAATGATGGTAGACATCTTGGTGCATAAGTACAACCCATTCGCAATATTTGATCCATCTTTTGTCTGTAAGAATTCATCATTCTACCCAGAATGCTTAGCTTCAAAGGCCCCTAGAATACATTACAAGAATGAGAGGGCATTGCATGCAGTTATTGTAATTTAGTGAAAGACTTCTTTAAGGAGGTTATTTTGTGTCATATTCATTATATTGTCATCATTATGGGTTCATACAATTGAGTCAGCAGATGATGTCATATCGGTAGTCATTTTTACATTCTAATTCATTTTTAATTTCTATGGTGCAATTATTTCTTCATATCTCAAATTTTTGCTTGGGTTGAAAGAGTTATTATTGGTGGAAATCTTAATATTGTGAAAACAACATTTCCAAAATTGACATATAATTCAGTCAGTTTCCATGACGATGAGAGCTTTCTATTATCCAAAATTGGAAGTTCTCACATAATTCAGTAGTATGTGCTTTTAAGCTTTCGAATGCCTTGATTCAGTCTCTTCCATAACACCCATATCACATTCTGTACATATGTAAACATGATACTACTGGTAGTACTAATAAAGTAACTGACTTGTTCTTCTGGTGGAGGAGGTGGAGGTGGCTCTTCCTGGTTTGCTTTTTTGGGTTTATTAGGATCTGGTGGTGGAGGGTGTCTTTTACGTTCTTGGGCAGCTGCCAGAGTTCCCGTTGTTTCTAAATCAGAGATAATCAAGTCCTGCATAGATTTATTGAGTTCCATTATATATTCAATCTGGTATGCAGTGCTGTGTAACAACCTCCAGCAGTCTGCTAACAAGTTATATTGCTATGAGAAAAAATACAATTATCAAAAATCAGAAACTTCAATGTCTATGGCTGTGCATAGTATATACTCCAAACTTGTATCATATTATAGCATTATTAATACCAGTGGATTTTATGACGTCATTGTAGCAGATTATTCGCGATAATGCATCCCATTATTGTGCATCAAGGCCCCATACAATAGATATATATATATAATGTTGTTTTCGAAAACAAATAGAGCAGAAACTATTTAAAAAGAGGAGAAATTGTAAGATTTAATATTAAAATCGACATCAAGTAAAAATGGTCTATTGCCAGAACAATGGATTTCAATATCGAATTGCAACAATTTTGTTGAGTACGCACCCCTATGACCAGTTTATCCACAACAGTGACCTAGTAGTGAAAGACCGTGGCTGACACCAAAATGGCGTACCAGTCTCGGTGTGCCGTTCACACAGGCGATCACTAACATTACACAACACGTCAGTCACTAGTCCACTAGCAATGTAAATGATTTAAAAAAGTTTGTTAAATGAGACTGTAAAAAAGAATTTCCTAAAAGGCATTTTAAATTATCCAGATTCACAGGTGGCTGTGAAACTGTTCTGTTCACTGCGGCAGCAAATCCACTGGTATTGACAATAATAACAATAATGAACTCCCCACCAATCCATAATGGAATCAAGCTCACTTCATGCTCCATATATGTACTTGGCTCACACCTCACACATAAATGTCACACAAAGTGACCTTTCACCCATTATGGGTTGACAGCTCATTGATTGTTTTTAACTATAGTACTGAGAAATGTTGAAATATTAAATATACATGTATGCAGCAATTCTAGGATGTTTCACTGTCCATATGCAAACAGTATCATTCATACATTTGTATAAATATAGCAGTTTTCGATCCAAGGCACTGACAGGTTATCGTCAGATAGACAAGCAGAATGTGGTACTGATAAAACCAAAGAGAATGGACTATTTTATTATTCAGCAGCACAAAGTATTATTATATCTGTTGACATTTCTATTTACCTTATTAACTAATGACCTTATTAAGATCCATCTGAACACACTAACATAGTCCTGCTGACTGATAGCAAATTCCATCTGCTGTTTGATATGTACATTTGTTGATTTCACATTAGAACTGCTGTATGGATCGTGTCTATCTTCTGGTCCACCTTGTTGGAAGTGAAACGCAGCCTACAAACAAGACAGACAAGTATATTATTGCATACATTCAACTGTATCTAACAATGTCTAGTTGATGGCTATTGCGTGTGAGTTAGTGGTTATTGTGTGTGAGGTATCAACATTGTTCAGTTAGTGGCTATTGTGCATGGTATCCACATTGTCTAGTTAGTGGCTATTGTGTGAGGTATCCACATTGTCTAGTTAGTGGCTATTGTGTGTGGTATCCACATTGTCTAGTTAGTGGCTATTGTGTGTGAGGTACCCACATTGTTTAGTTAGTGGCTATTGTGTGTGATGTACCCACATTGTCTAGTTAGTGGCTATTGTGTGAGGTATCCACATTGTCTAGTTAGTGGCTATTGTGTGTGGTATCCACATTGTCTAGTTCGTGGCTATTGTGTGTGAGGTACCCACATTGTTTAGTTAGTGGCTATTGTGTGTGAGGTACCCACATTGTCTAGTTAGTGGCTATTGTGTGAGGTATCCACATTGTCTAGTTAGTGGCTATTGTGTGCGGTATCCACATTGTCTAGTTAGTGGCTATTGTGTGTGAGGTACCCACATTGTTTAGTTAGTGGCTATTGTGTGTGGTATCCACATTGTCTAGTTAGTGGCTATTGTGTGTGAGGTATCCACATTGTCTGGTTAGTGGCTATTGTGTGTGAGGTATCCACATTGTCTAGTTAGCGGCTATTGTGTGTGAGGTATCCACATTGTTTAGTTAGTGGCTATTGTGTGTGATGTACCCACATTGTCTAGTTAGTGGCTATTGTGTGTGATGTACCCACATTGTCTAGTTAGTGGCTATTGTGTGAGGTATCCACATTGTCTAGTTAGTGGCTATTGTGTGTGGTATCCACATTGTCTAGTTCGTGGCTATTGTGTGTGAGGTACCCACATTGTTTAGTTAGTGGCTATTGTGTGTGGTATCCACATTGTCTAGTTAGTGGCTATTGCGTGTGATGTACCCACATTATCTAGTTAGTGACTATTGCGTGTGATGTACCCACATTATCTAGTTAGTGACTATTGTGTGTGAGGTACCCACATTGTCCAGTTAGTGGCTCATTGTGTGTGTGGTATCCACATTGTCTAGTTAGTGGCTATTGTGTGTGAGGTACCCACATTGTCTAGTTAGTGGCTATTGTGTGTGAGGTATCCACATTGTCTAGTTAGTGGCTATTGTGTGTGAGGTATCCACATTGTCTAGTTAGTGGCTATTGTGTGAGGTGTCCCAATTGTCTAGTTAGTGGCTATTGTGTGTGAGGTATCCACATTGTCTAGTCAGTGGCTATTGTGTGAGGTATCCAAATTGTCTAGTTAGTGGTTATTATGTGTGAGGTATCCACATTGTCTAGTTAGTGGCTCATTGTGTGTGAGGTACCCACATTGTCTAGTTAGTGGTTATTATGTGTGAGGTACCCACATTGTCTGGTTAGTGGCTATTGTGTGTGAGGTATCCACATTGTCTAGTTAGTGGCTCATTGTGTGTGAGGTACCCACATTGTCTAGTTAGTGGTTATTATGTGTGAGGTACCCACATTGTCTGGTTAGTGGCTATTGTGTGTGAGGTACCCACATTGTCTAGTTAGTGTATATTGTGTGTGAGGTACCCACATTGTCTAGTTTGTGGCTATTATGTGTGAGGTACCTACATTGTCTAGTTAGTGGCTCATTGTGTGTGAGGTACACACATTGTCTAGTTAGTGGCTATTGTGTGTAAGGTACACACATTGTCTAGTTAGTGGCTATTGTGTGTGAGGTATCCACATTGTCTAGTTAGTGGCTATTGCGTGTGATGTACCCACATTTTCTAGTTAGTGGCTATTGTGTATGAGGTATCCACATTGTCTAGTTAGTGGCTATTGTATGTAAGGTACACACATTGTCTAGTTAGTGGCTATTGTGTGAGAGGTACACACATTGTCTAGTTAGTGGCTATTGTGTGTGTGGTATCCACATTGTCCAGTTAGTGGCTATTGTGTGTGTGGTATCCACATTGTCTAGGTAGTGGTTATTGTGTGTGAGGTATCCACATTGTCTAGTTAGTGGCTAATTGTGTCTGAGGTATCCACATTGTCTAATTAGTGGTTATTATGTGTGAGGTACACACATTGTCTCGTTAGTGGCTATTGCGTGTGATGTACCCACATTATCTAGTTAGTGGCTATTGTGTGTAAGGTACCACATTGTCCAGTTAGTGGCTCATTGTGTGTGGTATCCACATTGTCTAGTTAGTGGCTAATTGTGTCTGAGGTATCCACATTGTCTAGTGGTTATTATGTGTGAGGTACACACATTGTCTAGTTAGTGGCTATTGCGTGTGATGTACCCACATTATCTAGTTAGTGACTATTGTGTGTGAGGTACCCACATTGTCCAGTTAGTGGCTCATTGTGTGTGATGTACCCACATTTTCTAGTTAGTGGCTATTGTGTATGAGGTATCCACATTGTCTAGTTAGTGGCTCATTGTGTGTGTGGTACACACATTGTCTAGTTAGTGGCTATTGTGTGAGGTATCCAAATTGTCTAGTTAGTGGTTATTATGTGTGAGGTATCCACATTGTCTAGTTAGTGGCTCATTGTGTGTGAGGTACACACATTGTCTAGTTAGTGGCTATTGTGTGAGGTATCCAATTTGTCTAGTTAGTGGTTATTATGTGTGTGGTATCCACATTGTCTAGTTAGTGGCTATTGTGTGTGAGGTATCCACATTGTCTAGTTAGTGGCTCATTGTGTGTGAGGTACACACATTGTCTAGTTAGTGGCTATTGTGTGAGGTATCCAATTTGTCTAGTTAGTGGTTATTATGTGTGTGGTATCCACATTGTCTAGTTAGTGGCTATTGTGTGTGAGGTATCCACATTGTCTAGTTAGTGGCTATTGTGTGAGGTATCCAAATTGTCTAGTTAGTGGCTATTGTGTGTGAGGTATCCACATTGTCTGGTTAGTGGCTATTGTGTGAGGTATCCAAATTGTCTAGTTAGTGGTTATTATGTGTGAGGTATCCACATTGTCTAGTTAGTGGCTCATTGTGTGTGAGGTACCCACATTGTCTAGTTAGTGGTTATTATGTGTGAGGTACCCACATTGTCTGGTTAGTGGCTATTGTGTGTGAGGTATCCACATTGTCTAGTTAGTGGCTCATTGTGTGTGAGGTACCCACATTGTCTAGTTAGTGGTTATTATGTGTGAGGTACCCACATTGCCTGGTTAGTGGCTATTGTGTGTGAGGTACCCACATTGTCTAGTTAGTGGCTATTGTGTGTAAGGTACCCACATTGTCTAGTTAGTGGCTATTGTGTGTGTGGTATCCACATTGACTAGTTAGTGGCTATTGTGTGTGAGGTACCCACATTGTCTAGTTAGTGGCTATGTGTGAGGTACCCACATTGCCTAGTTAGTGGCTATTGTGTGTGAGGTACACACATTGTCTAGTTAGTGGCTATTGTGTGTAAGGTACCCACATTGTCTAGTTAGTGGCTATTGTGTGTGAGGTATCCACATTGTCTAGTTAGTGGCTATTGCGTGTGATGTACCCACATTTTCTAGTTAGTGCCTATTGTGTATGAGGTATCCACATTGTCTAGTTAGTGGCTATTGTATGTAAGGTACACACATTGTCTAGTTAGTGGCTATTGTGTGAGAGGTACACACATTGTCTAGTTAGTGGCTATTGTGTGTGAGGTATCCACATTGTCTAGTTAGTGGCTATTGTGTGTAAGATCCACACATTGGCTAGTTAGTGGCTATTGTGTGTGTGGTATCCACATTGTCTAGGTAGTGGTTATTGTGTGTGAGGTATCCACATTGTCTAGTTAGTGGCTAATTGTGTCTGAGGTATCCACATTGTCTAATTAGTGGTTATTATGTGTGAGGTACACACATTGTCTAGTTAGTGGCTATTGCGTGTGATGTACCCACATTATCTAGTTAGTGACTATTGTGTGTGAGGTACCCACATTGTCCAGTTAGTGGCTCATTGTGTGTGATGTACCCACATTTTCTAGTTAGTGGCTATTGTGTATGAGGTATCCACATTGTCTAGTTAGTGGCTATTGTATGTAAGGTACACACATTGTCTAGTTAGTGGCTATTGTGTGAGAGGTACACACATTGTCTAGTTAGTGGCTATTGTGTGCGAGGTATCCACATTGTCTAGTTAGTGGCTATTGTGTGTGAGGTACACACATTGTCTAGTCAGTGGCTATTGTGTGTGAGGTACCCACATTGTCTAGTTAGTGGCTATTGTGTGTAAGGTACACACTTTGTTTAGTTAGTGGCTATTGCGTGTGATGTACCCACATTGTCTAGTTAGTGGCTATTGTGTGTAAGATCCACACATTGGCTAGTTAGTGGCTATTGTGTGTGAGGTATCCACATTGTCTAGGTAGTGGTTATTGTGTGTGAGGTATCCACATTGTCTAGTTAGTGGCTATTATGTGTGTGGTATCCACATTGTCTAGTTAGTGGCTATTGTGTGTAAGGTACACACATTGTTTAGTTAGTGGCTATTGCGTGTGATGTACCCACATTGTCTAGTTAGTGGCTATTGTGTGTAAGATCCACACATTGGCTAGTTAGTGGCTATTGTGTGTGTGGTATCCACATTGTCTAGGTAGTGGTTATTGTGTGTGAGGTATCCACATTGTCTAGTTAGTGGCTAATTGTGTCTGAGGTATCCACATTGTCTAATTAGTGGTTATTATGTGTGAGGTACACACATTGTCTAGTTAGTGGCTATTGCGTGTGATGTACCCACATTATCTAGTTAGTGGCTATTGTGTGTAAGGTACCACATTGTCCAGTTAGTGGCTCATTGTGTGTGGTATCCACATTGTCTAGTTAGTGGCTAATTGTGTCTGAGGTATCCACATTGTCTAATTAGTGGTTATTATGTGTGAGGTACACACATTGTCTAGTTAGTGGCTATTGCGTGTGATGTACCCACATTATCTAGTTAGTGACTATTGTGTGTGAGGTACCCACATTGTCCAGTTAGTGGCTCATTGTGTGTGTGGTATCCACATTGTCTAGTTAGTGGCTATTGTGTGTGAGGTACCCACATTGTCTAGTTAGTGGCTATTGTGTGTGAGGTACCCACATTGCCTAGTTAGTGGCTCATTGTGTGTGTGGTACACACATTGTCTAGTGAGTGGCTATTGTGTGAGGTATCCAAATTGTCTAGTTAGTGGTTATTATGTGTGAGGTATCCACATTGTCTAGTTAGTGGCTCATTGTGTGTGAGGTACCCACATTGTCTAGTCAGTGGCTATTGTGTGTGGTATCCACATTGTCTAGTTAGTGGCTATTGTGTGTGAGGTATCCACATTGTCTAGTTAGTGGCTATTGTGCGAGGTATCCAAATTGTCTAGTTAGTGGCTATTGTGTGTGAGGTATCCACATTGTCTAGTTAGTGGCTATTGTGTGAGGTATCCAAATTGTCTAGTTAGTGGTTATTATGTGTGAGGTATCCACATTGTCTAGTTAGTGGTTATTATGTGTGAGGTACCCACATTGTCTAGTTAGTGGCTATTGTGTGAGAGGTACACACATTGTCTAGTTAGTGGCTATTGTGTGTGAGGTATCCACATTGTCTACTTAGTGGCTATTGTGTGTAAGGTACACACATTGTTTAGTTAGTGGCTATTGCGTGTGATGTACCCACATTGTCTAGTTAGTGGCTATTGTGTGTAAGATCCACACATTGGCTAGTTAGTGGCTATTGTGTGTGTGGTATCCACATTGTCTAGGTAGTGGTTATTGTGTGTGAGGTATCCACATTGTCTAGTTAGTGGCTATTATGTGTGTGGTATCCACATTGTCTAGTTAGTGTCTATTGTGTGTAAGGTACACACATTGTTTAGTTAGTGGCTATTGCGTGTGATGTACCCACATTGTCTAGTTAGTGGCTATTGTGTGTAAGATCCACACATTGGCTAGTTAGTGGCTATTGTGTGTGTGGTATCCACATTGTCTAGGTAGTGGTTATTGTGTGTGAGGTATCCACATTGTCTAGTTAGTGGCTATTATGTGTGTGGTATCCACATTGTCTAGTTAGTGGCTATTGTGTGTAAGGTACACACATTGTTTAGTTAGTGGCTATTGCGTGTGATGTACCCACATTGTCTAGTTAGTGGCTATTGTGTGTAAGGTACCCACATTGTCTAGTTAGTGGCTATTGTGTGTGAGGTATCCACATTGTCTAGTTAGTGGCTATTGCGTGTGATGTACCCACATTTTCTAGTTAGTGCCTATTGTGTATGAGGTATCCACATTGTCTAGTTAGTGGCTATTGTATGTAAGGTACACACATTGTCTAGTTAGTGGCTATTGTGTGAGAGGTACACACATTGTCTAGTTAGTGGCTATTGTGTGTGAGGTATCCACATTGTCTAGTTAGTGGCTATTGTGTGTAAGATCCACACATTGGCTAGTTAGTGGCTATTGTGTGTGTGGTATCCACATTGTCTAGGTAGTGGTTATTGTGTGTGAGGTATCCACATTGTCTAGTTAGTGGCTAATTGTGTCTGAGGTATCCACATTGTCTAATTAGTGGTTATTATGTGTGAGGTACACACATTGTCTAGTTAGTGGCTATTGCGTGTGATGTACCCACATTATCTAGTTAGTGACTATTGTGTGTGAGGTACCCACATTGTCCAGTTAGTGGCTCATTGTGTGTGATGTACCCACATTTTCTAGTTAGTGGCTATTGTGTATGAGGTATCCACATTGTCTAGTTAGTGGCTATTGTATGTAAGGTACACACATTGTCTAGTTAGTGGCTATTGTGTGAGAGGTACACACATTGTCTAGTTAGTGGCTATTGTGTGCGAGGTATCCACATTGTCTAGTTAGTGGCTATTGTGTGTGAGGTACACACATTGTCTAGTCAGTGGCTATTGTGTGTAAGGTACACACATTGTTTAGTTAGTGGCTATTGCGTGTGATGTACCCACATTGTCTAGTTAGTGGCTATTGTGTGTAAGATCCACACATTGGCTAGTTAGTGGCTATTGTGTGTGTGGTATCCACATTGTCTAGGTAGTGGTTATTGTGTGTGAGGTATCCACATTGTCTAGTTAGTGGCTATTATGTGTGTGGTATCCACATTGTCTAGTTAGTGGCTATTGTGTGTAAGGTACACACATTGTTTAGTTAGTGGCTATTGCGTGTGATGTACCCACATTGTCTAGTTAGTGGCTATTGTGTGTAAGATCCACACATTGGCTAGTTAGTGGCTATTGTGTGTGTGGTATCCACATTGTCTAGGTAGTGGTTATTGTGTGTGAGGTATCCACATTGTCTAGTTAGAGGCTAATTGTGTCTGAGGTATCCACATTGTCTAATTAGTGGTTATTATGTGTGAGGTACACACATTGTCTAGTTAGTGGCTATTGCGTGTGATGTACCCACATTATCTAGTTAGTGGCTATTGTGTGTAAGGTACCACATTGTCCAGTTAGTGGCTCATTGTGTGTGGTATCCACATTGTCTAGTTAGTGGCTAATTGTGTCTGAGGTATCCACATTGTCTAATTAGTGGTTATTATGTGTGAGGTACACACATTGTCTAGTTAGTGGCTATTGCGTGTGATGTACCCACATTATCTAGTTAGTGACTATTGTGTGTGAGGTACCCACATTGTCCAGTTAGTGGCTCATTGTGTGTGTGGTATCCACATTGTCTAGTTAGTGGCTATTGTGTGTGAGGTACCCACATTGTCTAGTTAGTGGCTATTGTGTGTGAGGTACCCACATTGCCTAGTTAGTGGCTCATTGTGTGTGTGGTACACACATTGTCTAGTGAGTGGCTATTGTGTGAGGTATCCAAATTGTCTAGTTAGTGGTTATTATGTGTGAGGTATCCACATTGTCTAGTTAGTGGCTCATTGTGTGTGAGGTACCCACATTGTCTAGTCAGTGGCTATTGTGTGTGGTATCCACATTGTCTAGTTAGTGGCTATTGTGTGTGAGGTATCCACATTGTCTAGTTAGTGGCTATTGTGCGAGGTATCCAAATTGTCTAGTTAGTGGCTATTGTGTGTGAGGTATCCACATTGTCTAGTTAGTGGCTATTGTGTGAGGTATCCAAATTGTCTAGTTAGTGGTTATTATGTGTGAGGTATCCACATTGTCTAGTTAGTGGTTATTATGTGTGAGGTACCCACATTGTCTAGTTAGTGGCTATTGTGTGAGAGGTACACACATTGTCTAGTTAGTGGCTATTGTGTGTGAGGTATCCACATTGTCTAGTTAGTGGCTATTGTGTGTGTGGTATCCACATTGTCTACTTAGTGGCTATTGTGTGTAAGGTACACACATTGTTTAGTTAGTGGCTATTGCGTGTGATGTACCCACATTGTCTAGTTAGTGGCTATTGTGTGTAAGATCCACACATTGGCTAGTTAGTGGCTATTGTGTGTGTGGTATCCACATTGTCTAGGTAGTGGTTATTGTGTGTGAGGTATCCACATTGTCTAGTTAGTGGCTATTATGTGTGTGGTATCCACATTGTCTAGTTAGTGTCTATTGTGTGTAAGGTACACACATTGTTTAGTTAGTGGCTATTGCGTGTGATGTACCCACATTGTCTAGTTAGTGGCTATTGTGTGTAAGATCCACACATTGGCTAGTTAGTGGCTATTGTGTGTGTGGTATCCACATTGTCTAGGTAGTGGTTATTGTGTGTGAGGTATCCACATTGTCTAGTTAGTGGCTATTATGTGTGTGGTATCCACATTGTCTAGTTAGTGGCTATTGTGTGTAAGGTACACACATTGTTTAGTTAGTGGCTATTGCGTGTGATGTACCCACATTGTCTAGTTAGTGGCTATTGTGTGTAAGATCCACACATTGGCTAGTTAGTGGCTATTGTGTGTGTGGTATCCACATTGTCTAGGTAGTG
Organism: Saccoglossus kowalevskii; assembly: GCF_978046115.1. Classification (NCBI taxonomy): domain Eukaryota; kingdom Metazoa; phylum Hemichordata; class Enteropneusta; family Harrimaniidae; genus Saccoglossus; species Saccoglossus kowalevskii. The sequence continues at coordinate 4,256,847 of NC_140643.1, read as the reverse complement.
GTTATTGTGTGTGAGGTATCCACATTGTCTAGTTAGTGGCTAATTGTGTCTGAGGTATCCACATTGTCTAATTAGTGGTTATTATGTGTGAGGTACACACATTGTCTAGTTAGTGGCTATTGCGTGTGATGTACCCACATTATCTAGTTAGTGGCTATTGTGTGTAAGGTACCACATTGTCCAGTTAGTGGCTCATTGTGTGTGGTATCCACATTGTCTAGTTAGTGGCTAATTGTGTCTGAGGTATCCACATTGTCTAATTAGTGGTTATTATGTGTGAGGTACACACATTGTCTAGTTAGTGGCTATTGCGTGTGATGTACCCACATTATCTAGTTAGTGACTATTGTGTGTGAGGTACCCACATTGTCCAGTTAGTGGCTCATTGTGTGTGTGGTATCCACATTGTCTAGTTAGTGGCTATTGTGTGTGAGGTACCCACATTGTCTAGTTAGTGGCTATTGTGTGTGAGGTACCCACATTGTCTAGTTAGTGGCTCATTGTGTGTGTGGTACACACATTGTCTAGTGAGTGGCTATTGTGTGAGGTATCCAAATTGTCTAGTTAGTGGTTATTATGTGTGAGGTATCCACATTGTCTAGTTAGTGGCTCATTGTGTGTGAGGTACCCACATTGTCTAGTCAGTGGCTATTGTGTGTGGTATCCACATTGTCTAGTTAATGGCTATTGTGTGTGAGGTATCCACATTGTCTAGTTAGTGGCTATTGTGCGAGGTATCCAAATTGTCTAGTTAGTGGCTATTGTGTGTGAGGTATCCACATTGTCTAGTTAGTGGCTATTGTGTGAGGTATCCAAATTGTCTAGTTAGTGGTTATTATGTGTGAGGTATCCACATTGTCTAGTTAGTGGTTATTATGTGTGAGGTACCCACATTGTCTAGTTAGTGGCTATTGTGTGAGAGGTACACACATTGTCTAGTTAGTGGCTATTGTGTGTGAGGTATCCACATTGTCTAGTTAGTGGCTATTGTGTGTGTGGTATCCACATTGTCTACTTAGTGGCTATTGTGTGTAAGGTACACACATTGTTTAGTTAGTGGCTATTGCGTGTGATGTACCCACATTGTCTAGTTAGTGGCTATTGTGTGTAAGATCCACACATTGGCTAGTTAGTGGCTATTGTGTGTGTGGTATCCACATTGTCTAGGTAGTGGTTATTGTGTGTGAGGTATCCACATTGTCTAGTTAGTGGCTATTATGTGTGTGGTATCCACATTGTCTAGTTAGTGTCTATTGTGTGTAAGGTACACACATTGTTTAGTTAGTGGCTATTGCGTGTGATGTACCCACATTGTCTAGTTAGTGGCTATTGTGTGTAAGATCCACACATTGGCTAGTTAGTGGCTATTGTGTGTGTGGTATCCACATTGTCTAGGTAGTGGTTATTGTGTGTGAGGTATCCACATTGTCTAGTTAGTGGCTATTATGTGTGTGGTATCCACATTGTCTAGTTAGTGGCTATTGTGTGTAAGGTACACACATTGTTTAGTTAGTGGCTATTGCGTGTGATGTACCCACATTGTCTAGTTAGTGGCTATTGTGTGTAAGATCCACACATTGGCTAGTTAGTGGCTATTGTGTGTGTGGTATCCACATTGTCTAGGTAGTGGTTATTGTGTGTGAGGTATCCACATTGTCTAGTTAGTGGCTAATTGTGTCTGAGGTATCCACATTGTCTAATTAGTGGTTATTATGTGTGAGGTACACACATTGTCTAGTTAGTGGCTATTGCGTGTGATGTACCCACATTGTCTAGTTAGTGGCTATTGTGTGTAAGATCCACACATTGGCTAGTTAGTGGCTATTGTGTGTGTGGTATCCACATTGTCTAGGTAGTGGTTATTGTGTGTGAGGTATCCACATTGTCTAGTTAGTGGCTAATTGTGTCTGAGGTATCCACATTGTCTAATTAGTGGTTATTATGTGTGAGGTACACACATTGTCTAGTTAGTGGCTATTGCGTGTGATGTACCCACATTATCTAGTTAGTGGCTATTGTGTGTAAGGTACCACATTGTCCAGTTAGTGGCTCATTGTGTGTGGTATCCACATTGTCTAGTTAGTGGCTAATTGTGTCTGAGGTATCCACATTGTCTAATTAGTGGTTATTATGTGTGAGGTACACACATTGTCTAGTTAGTGGCTATTGCGTGTGATGTACCCACATTATCTAGTTAGTGACTATTGTGTGTGAGGTACCCACATTGTCCAGTTAGTGGCTCATTGTGTGTGTGGTATCCACATTGTCTAGTTAGTGGCTATTGTGTGTGAGGTACCCACATTGTCTAGTTAGTGGCTATTGTGTGTGAGGTACCCACATTGTCTAGTTAGTGGCTCATTGTGTGTGTGGTACACACATTGTCTAGTGAGTGGCTATTGTGTGAGGTATCCAAATTGTCTAGTTAGTGGTTATTATGTGTGAGGTATCCACATTGTCTAGTTAGTGGCTCATTGTGTGTGAGGTACCCACATTGTCTAGTCAGTGGCTATTGTGTGTGGTATCCACATTGTCTAGTTAATGGCTATTGTGTGTGAGGTATCCACATTGTCTAGTTAGTGGCTATTGTGCGAGGTATCCAAATTGTCTAGTTAGTGGCTATTGTGTGTGAGGTATCCACATTGTCTAGTTAGTGGCTATTGTGTGAGGTATCCAAATTGTCTAGTTAGTGGTTATTATGTGTGAGGTATCCACATTGTCTAGTTAGTGGTTATTATGTGTGAGGTACCCACATTGTCTAGTTAGTGGCTATTGTGTGAGAGGTACACACATTGTCTAGTTAGTGGCTATTGTGTGTGAGGTATCCACATTGTCTAGTTAGTGGCTATTGTGTGTGTGGTATCCACATTGTCTACTTAGTGGCTATTGTGTGTAAGGTACACACATTGTTTAGTTAGTGGCTATTGCGTGTGATGTACCCACATTGTCTAGTTAGTGGCTATTGTGTGTAAGATCCACACATTGGCTAGTTAGTGGCTATTGTGTGTGTGGTATCCACATTGTCTAGGTAGTGGTTATTGTGTGTGAGGTATCCACATTGTCTAGTTAGTGGCTATTATGTGTGTGGTATCCACATTGTCTAGTTAGTGGCTATTGTGTGTAAGGTACACACATTGTTTAGTTAGTGGCTATTGCGTGTGATGTACCCACATTGTCTAGTTAGTGGCTATTGTGTGTAAGATCCACACATTGGCTAGTTAGTGGCTATTGTGTGTGTGGTATCCACATTGTCTAGGTAGTGGTTATTGTGTGTGAGGTATCCACATTGTCTAGTTAGTGGCTATTATGTGTGTGGTATCCACATTGTCTAGTTAGTGGCTATTGTGTGTAAGGTAAACACATTGTTTAGTTAGTGGCTATTGCGTGTGTGGTATCCACATTGTCTAGGTAGTGGTTATTGTGTGTGAGGTATCCACATTGTCTAGTTAGTGGCTAATTTTGTCTGAGGTATCCACATTGTCTAATTAGTGGTTATTATGTGTGAGGTACACACATTGTCTAGTTAGTGGCTATTGCGTGTGATGTACCCACATTATCTAGTTAGTGGCTATTGTGTGTAAGGTACCACATTGTCCAGTTAGTGGCTCATTGTGTGTGGTATCCACATTGTCTAGTTAGTGGCTAATTGTGTCTGAGGTATCCACATTGTCTAATTAGTGGTTATTATGTGTGAGGTACACACATTGTCTAGTTAGTGGCTATTGCGTGTGATGTACCCACATTATCTAGTTAGTGACTATTGTGTGTGAGGTACCCACATTGTCCAGTTAGTGGCTCATTGTGTGTGTGGTATCCACATTGTCTAGTTAGTGGCTATTGTGTGTGAGGTACCCACATTGTCTAGTTAGTGGCTATTGTGTGTGAGGTACCCACATTGTCTAGTTAGTGGCTCATTGTGTGTGTGGTACACACATTGTCTAGTTAGTGGCTATTGTGTGAGGTATCCAAATTGTCTAGTTAGTGGTTATTATGTGTGAGGTATCCACATTGTCTAGTTAGTGGCTCATTGTGTGTGAGGTACACACATTGTCTAGTTAGTGGCTATTGTGTGAGGTATCCAATTTGTCTAGTTAGTGGTTATTATGTTTGTGGTATCCACATTGTCTAGTTAGTGGCTATTGTGTGTGAGGTATCCACATTGTCTAGTTAGTGGCTATTGTGTGAGGTATCCAAATTGTCTAGTTAGTGGTTATTATGTGTGAGGTATCCACATTGTCTAGTTAGTGGCTCATTGTGTGTGAGGTACCCACATTGTCTAGTTAGTGGTTATTATGTGTGAGGTACCCACATTGTCTGGTTAGTGGCTATTGTGTGTGAGGTATCCACATTGTCTAGTTAGTGGCTCATTGTGTGTGAGGTACCCACATTGTCTAGTTAGTGGTTATTATGTGTGAGGTACCCACATTGCCTGGTTAGTGGCTATTGTGTGTGAGGTACCCACATTGTCTAGTTAGTGGCTATTGTGTGTAAGGTACCCACATTGTCTAGTTAGTGGCTATTGTGTGTAAGGTACACACGTTGTCTAGTTAGTGGCTATTGTGTGTGAGGTATCCACATTGTCTAGTTTGTGGCTATTATGTGTGAGGTACCTACATTGTCTAGTTAGTGGCTCATTGTGTGTATGGTACCCACATTGTCTATTTAGTGGCTATTGTGTGTGTGGTACCAACATTGTCTAGTTAGTGGCTATTGTGTGTGTGGTATCCACATTGACTAGTTAGTGGCTATTGTGTGTAAGGTACACACATTGTCTAGTTAGTGGCTATTGTGTGTGTGGTACCCACATTGTCTAGTTAGTGGCTATTGTGTGTGTGGTATCCACATTGACTAGTTAGTGGCTATTGTGTGTAAGGTACACACATTGTCTAGTTAGTGGCTATTGTGTGTGTGGTACCCACATTGTCTAGTTAGTGGCTATTGTGTGTGTGGTATCCACATTGACTAGTTAGTGGCTATTGTGTGTGAGGTACCCACATTGTCTAGTTAGTGGCTATGTGTGAGGTACCCACATTGCCTAGTTAGTGGCTATTGTGTGTGAGGTACACACATTGTCTAGTTAGTGGCTATTGTGTGTAAGGTACCCACATTGTCTAGTTAGTGGCTATTGTGTGTGAGGTATCCACATTGTCTAGTTAGTGGCTATTGCGTGTGATGTACCCACATTTTCTAGTTAGTGCCTATTGTGTATGAGGTATCCACATTGTCTAGTTAGTGGCTATTGTATGTAAGGTACACACATTGTCTAGTTATTGGCTATTGTGTGAGAGGTACACACATTGTCTAGTTAGTGGCTATTGTGTGTGAGGTATCCACATTGTCTAGTTAGTGGCTATTGTGTGTAAGATCCACACATTGGCTAGTTAGTGGCTATTGTGTGTGTGGTATCCACATTGTCTAGGTAGTGGTTATTGTGTGTGAGGTATCCACATTGTCTAGTTAGTGGCTAATTGTGTCTGAGGTATCCACATTGTCTAATTAGTGGTTATTATGTGTGAGGTACACACATTGTCTAGTTAGTGGCTATTGCGTGTGATGTACCCACATTATCTAGTTAGTGACTATTGTGTGTGAGGTACCCACATTGTCCAGTTAGTGGCTCATTGTGTGTGATGTACCCACATTTTCTAGTTAGTGGCTATTGTGTATGAGGTATCCACATTGTCTAGTTAGTGGCTAGTGTATGTAAGGTACACACATTGTCTAGTTAGTGGCTATTGTGTGAGAGGTACACACATTGTCTAGTTAGTGGCTATTGTGTGCGAGGTATCCACATTGTCTAGTTAGTGGCTATTGTGTGTGAGGTACACACATTGTCTAGTCAGTGGCTATTGTGTGTGAGGTACCCACATTGTCTAGTTAGTGGCTATTGTGTGTAAGGTACACACATTGTTTAGTTAGTGGCTATTGCGTGTGATGTACCCACATTGTCTAGTTAGTGGCTATTGTGTGTAAGATCCACACATTGGCTAGTTAGTGGCTATTGTGTGTGTGGTATCCACATTGTCTAGGTAGTGGTTATTGTGTGTGAGGTATCCACATTGTCTAGTTAGTGGCTATTATGTGTGTGGTATCCACACTGTCTAGTTAGTGGCTATTGTGTGTAAGGTACACACATTGTTTAGTTAGTGGCTATTGCGTGTGATGTACCCACATTGTCTAGTTAGTGGCTATTGTGTGTAAGATCCACACATTGGCTAGTTAGTGGCTATTGTGTGTGTGGTATCCACATTGTCTAGGTAGTGGTTATTGTGTGTGAGGTATCCACATTGTCTAGTTAGTGGCTAATTGTGTCTGAGGTATCCACATTGTCTAATTAGTGGTTATTATGTGTGAGGTACACACATTGTCTAGTTAGTGGCTATTGCGTGTGATGTACCCACATTATCTAGTTAGTGGCTATTGTGTGTAAGGTACCACATTGTCCAGTTAGTGGCTCATTGTGTGTGGTATCCACATTGTCTAGTTAGTGGCTAATTGTGTCTGAGGTATCCACATTGTCTAATTAGTGGTTATTATGTGTGAGGTACACACATTGTCTAGTTAGTGGCTATTGCGTGTGATGTACCCACATTATCTAGTTAGTGACTATTGTGTGTGAGGTACCCACATTGTCCAGTTAGTGGCTCATTGTGTATGTGGTATCCACATTGTCTAGTTAGTGGCTATTGTGTGTGAGGTACCCACATTGTCTAGTTAGTGGCTATTGTGTGTGAGGTACCCACATTGTCTAGTTAGTGGCTCATTGTGTGTGTGGTACACACATTGTCTAGTGAGTGGCTATTGTGTGAGGTATCCAAATTGTCTAGTTAGTGGTTATTATGTGTGAGGTATCCACATTGTCTAGTTAGTGGCTCATTGTGTGTGAGGTACCCACATTGTCTAGTCAGTGGCTATTGTGTGTGGTATCCACATTGTCTAGTTAGTGGCTATTGTGTGTGAGGTATCCACATTGTCTAGTTAGTGGCTATTGTGCGAGGTATCCACATTGTCTAGTTAGTGGCTATTGTGTGAGGTATCCACATTGTCTAGTTAGTGGCTATTGTGTGAGGTATCCAAATTGTCTAGTTAGTGGTTATTATGTGTGAGGTATCCACATTGTCTAGTTAGTGGTTATTATGTGTGAGGTACCCACATTGTCTAGTTAGTGGCTATTGTGTGAGAGGTACACACATTGTCTAGTTAGTGGCTATTGTGTGTGTGGTATCCACATTGTCTACTTAGTGGCTATTGTGTGTAAGGTACAGACATTGTTTAGTTAGTGGCTATTGCGTGTGATGTACCCACATTGTCTAGTTAGTGGCTATTGTGTGTAAGATCCACACATTGGCTAGTTAGTGGCTATTGTGTGTGTGGTATCCACATTGTCTAGGTAGTGGTTATTGTGTGTGAGGTATCCACATTGTCTAGTTAGTGGCTATTATGTGTGTGGTATCCACATTGTCTAGTTAGTGGCTATTATGTGTGTGGTATCCACATTGTCTAGTTAGTGACTATTGTGTGTAAGGTACACACATTGTTTAGTTAGTGGCTATTGCGTGTGATGTACCCACATTGTCTAGTTAGTGGCTATTGTGTGTAAGATCCACACATTGGCTAGTTAGTGGCTATTGTGTGTGTGGTATCCACATTGTCTAGGTAGTGGTTATTGTGTGTGAGGTATCCACATTGTCTAGTTAGTGGCTATTATGTGTGTGGTATCCACATTGTCTAGTTAGTGGCTATTGTGTGTAAGGTACACACATTGTTTAGTTAGTGGCTATTGCGTGTGATGTACCCACATTGTCTAGTTAGTGGCTATTGTGTGTAAGATCCACACATTGGCTAGTTAGTGGCTATTGTGTGTGTGGTATCCACATTGTCTAGGTAGTGGTTATTGTGTGTGTGGTATCCACATTGTCTAGGTAGTGGTTATTGTGTGTGAGGTATCCACATTGTCTAGTTAGTGGCTATTGTGTGAGGTATCCAAATTGTCTAGTTAGTGGTTATTATGTGTGAGGTATCCACATTGTCTAGTTAGTGGTTATTATGTGTGAGGTACCCACATTGTCTAGTTAGTGGCTATTGTGTGAGAGGTACACACATTGTCTAGTTAGTGGCTATTGTGTGTGAGGTATCCACATTGTCTAGTTAGTGGCTATTGTGTGTGTGGTATCCACATTGTCTACTTAGTGGCTATTGTGTGTAAGGTACACACATTGTTTAGTTAGTGGCTATTGCGTGTGATGTACCCACATTGTCTAGTTAGTGGCTATTGTGTGTGTGGTATCCACATTGTCTAGGTAGTGGTTATTGTGTGTGAGGTATCCACATTGTCTAGTTAGTGGCTATTATGTGTGTGGTATCCACATTGTCTAGTTAGTGGCTATTGTGTGTAAGGTACACACATTGTTTAGTTAGTGGCTATTGCGTGTGATGTACCCACATTGTCTAGTTAGTGGCTATTGTGTGTAAGATCCACACATTGGCTAGTTAGTGGCTATTGTGTGTGTGGTATCCACATTGTCTAGGTAGTGGTTATTGTGTGTGAGGTATCCACATTGTCTAGTTAGTGGCTATTGTGTGTAAGGTAAACACATTGTTTAGTTAGTGGCTATTGCGTGTGTGGTATCCACATTGTCTAGGTAGTGGTTATTGTGTGTGAGGTATCCACATTGTCTAGTTAGTGGCTAATTTTGTCTGAGGTATCCACATTGTCTAATTAGTGGTTATTATGTGTGAGGTACACACATTGTCTAGTTAGTGGCTATTGCGTGTGATGTACCCACATTATCTAGTTAGTGGCTATTGTGTGTAAGGTACCACATTGTCCAGTTAGTGGCTCATTGTGTGTGGTATCCACATTGTCTAGTTAGTGGCTAATTGTGTCTGAGGTATCCACATTGTCTAATTAGTGGTTATTATGTGTGAGGTACACACATTGTCTAGTTAGTGGCTATTGCGTGTGATGTACCCACATTATCTAGTTAGTGACTATTGTGTGTGAGGTACCCACATTGTCCAGTTAGTGGCTCATTGTGTGTGTGGTATCCACATTGTCTAGTTAGTGGCTATTGTGTGTGAGGTACCCACATTGTCTAGTTAGTGGCTATTGTGTGTGAGGTACCCACATTGTCTAGTTAGTGGCTCATTGTGTGTGTGGTACACACATTGTCTAGTTAGTGGCTATTGTGTGAGGTATCCAAATTGTCTAGTTAGTGGTTATTATGTGTGAGGTATCCACATTGTCTAGTTAGTGGCTCATTGTGTGTGAGGTACACACATTGTCTAGTTAGTGGCTATTGTGTGAGGTATCCAATTTGTCTAGTTAGTGGTTATTATGTGTGTGGTATCCACATTGTCTAGTTAGTGGCTATTGTGTGTGAGGTATCCACATTGTCTAGTTAGTGGCTATTGTGTGAGGTATCCAAATTGTCTAGTTAGTGGTTATTATGTGTGAGGTATCCACATTGTCTAGTTAGTGGCTCATTGTGTGTGAGGTACCCACATTGTCTAGTTAGTGGTTATTATGTGTGAGGTACCCACATTGTCTGGTTAGTGGCTATTGTGTGTGAGGTATCCACATTGTCTAGTTAGTGGCTCATTGTGTGTGAGGTACCCACATTGTCTAGTTAGTGGTTATTATGTGTGAGGTACCCACATTGCCTGGTTAGTGGCTATTGTGTGTGAGGTACCCACATTGTCTAGTTAGTGGCTATTGTGTGTAAGGTACCCACATTGTCTAGTTAGTGGCTATTGTGTGTAAGGTACACACGTTGTCTAGTTAGTGGCTATTGTGTGTGAGGTATCCACATTGTCTAGTTTGTGGCTATTATGTGTGAGGTACCTACATTGTCTAGTTAGTGGCTCATTGTGTGTATGGTACCCACATTGTCTATTTAGTGGCTATTGTGTGTGTGGTACCAACATTGTCTAGTTAGTGGCTATTGTGTGTGTGGTATCCACATTGACTAGTTAGTGGCTATTGTGTGTAAGGTACACACATTGTCTAGTTAGTGGCTATTGTGTGTGTGGTACCCACATTGTCTAGTTAGTGGCTATTGTGTGTGTGGTATCCACATTGACTAGTTAGTGGCTATTGTGTGTAAGGTACACACATTGTCTAGTTAGTGGCTATTGTGTGTGTGGTACCCACATTGTCTAGTTAGTGGCTATTGTGTGTGTGGTATCCACATTGACTAGTTAGTGGCTATTGTGTGTGAGGTACCCACATTGTCTAGTTAGTGGCTATGTGTGAGGTACCCACATTGCCTAGTTAGTGGCTATTGTGTGTGAGGTACACACATTGTCTAGTTAGTGGCTATTGTGTGTAAGGTACCCACATTGTCTAGTTAGTGGCTATTGTGTGTGAGGTATCCACATTGTCTAGTTAGTGGCTATTGCGTGTGATGTACCCACATTTTCTAGTTAGTGCCTATTGTGTATGAGGTATCCACATTGTCTAGTTAGTGGCTATTGTATGTAAGGTACACACATTGTCTAGTTATTGGCTATTGTGTGAGAGGTACACACATTGTCTAGTTAGTGGCTATTGTGTGTGAGGTATCCACATTGTCTAGTTAGTGGCTATTGTGTGTAAGATCCACACATTGGCTAGTTAGTGGCTATTGTGTGTGTGGTATCCACATTGTCTAGGTAGTGGTTATTGTGTGTGAGGTATCCACATTGTCTAGTTAGTGGCTAATTGTGTCTGAGGTATCCACATTGTCTAATTAGTGGTTATTATGTGTGAGGTACACACATTGTCTAGTTAGTGGCTATTGCGTGTGATGTACCCACATTATCTAGTTAGTGACTATTGTGTGTGAGGTACCCACATTGTCCAGTTAGTGGCTCATTGTGTGTGATGTACCCACATTTTCTAGTTAGTGGCTATTGTGTATGAGGTATCCACATTGTCTAGTTAGTGGCTAGTGTATGTAAGGTACACACATTGTCTAGTTAGTGGCTATTGTGTGAGAGGTACACACATTGTCTAGTTAGTGGCTATTGTGTGCGAGGTATCCACATTGTCTAGTTAGTGGCTATTGTGTGTGAGGTACACACATTGTCTAGTCAGTGGCTATTGTGTGTGAGGTACCCACATTGTCTAGTTAGTGGCTATTGTGTGTAAGGTACACACATTGTTTAGTTAGTGGCTATTGCGTGTGATGTACCCACATTGTCTAGGTAGTGGTTATTGTGTGTGAGGTATCCACATTGTCTAGTTAGTGGCTATTATGTGTGTGGTATCCACACTGTCTAGTTAGTGGCTATTGTGTGTAAGGTACACACATTGTTTAGTTAGTGGCTATTGCGTGTGATGTACCCACATTGTCTAGTTAGTGGCTATTGTGTGTAAGATCCACACATTGGCTAGTTAGTGGCTATTGTGTGTGTGGTATCCACATTGTCTAGGTAGTGGTTATTGTGTGTGAGGTATCCACATTGTCTAGTTAGTGGCTAATTGTGTCTGAGGTATCCACATTGTCTAATTAGTGGTTATTATGTGTGAGGTACACACATTGTCTAGTTAGTGGCTATTGCGTGTGATGTACCCACATTATCTAGTTAGTGGCTATTGTGTGTAAGGTACCACATTGTCCAGTTAGTGGCTCATTGTGTGTGGTATCCACATTGTCTAGTTAGTGGCTAATTGTGTCTGAGGTATCCACATTGTCTAATTAGTGGTTATTATGTGTGAGGTACACACATTGTCTAGTTAGTGGCTATTGTGTGTGAGGTACCCACATTGTCTAGTTAGTGGCTCATTGTGTGTGTGGTACACACATTGTCTAGTGAGTGGCTATTGTGTGAGGTATCCAAATTGTCTAGTTAGTGGTTATTATGTGTGAGGTATCCACATTGTCTAGTTAGTGGCTCATTGTGTGTGAGGTACCCACATTGTCTAGTCAGTGGCTATTGTGTGTGGTATCCACATTGTCTAGTTAGTGGCTATTGTGTGTGAGGTATCCACATTGTCTAGTTAGTGGCTATTGTGCGAGGTATCCAAATTGTCTAGTTAGTGGCTATTGTGTGTGAGGTATCCACATTGTCTAGTTAGTGGCTATTGTGTGAGGTATCCAAATTGTCTAGTTAGTGGTTATTATGTGTGAGGTATCCACATTGTCTAGTTAGTGGTTATTATGTGTGAGGTACCCACATTGTCTAGTTAGTGGCTATTGTGTGAGAGGTACACACATTGTCTAGTTAGTGGCTATTGTGTGTGTGGTATCCACATTGTCTACTTAGTGGCTATTGTGTGTAAGGTACAGACATTGTTTAGTTAGTGGCTATTGCGTGTGATGTACCCACATTGTCTAGTTAGTGGCTATTGTGTGTAAGATCCACACATTGGCTAGTTAGTGGCTATTGTGTGTGTGGTATCCACATTGTCTAGGTAGTGGTTATTGTGTGTGAGGTATCCACATTGTCTAGTTAGTGGCTATTATGTGTGTGGTATCCACATTGTCTAGTTAGTGACTATTGTGTGTAAGGTACACACATTGTTTAGTTAGTGGCTATTGCGTGTGATGTACCCACATTGTCTAGTTAGTGGCTATTGTGTGTAAGATCCACACATTGGCTAGTTAGTGGCTATTGTGTGTGTGGTATCCACATTGTCTAGGTAGTGGTTATTGTGTGTGAGGTATCCACATTGTCTAGTTAGTGGCTATTATGTGTGTGGTATCCACATTGTCTAGTTAGTGGCTATTGTGTGTAAGGTACACACATTGTTTAGTTAGTGGCTATTGCGTGTGATGTACCCACATTGTCTAGTTAGAGGCTATTGTGTGTAAGATCCACACATTGGCTAGTTAGTGGCTATTGTGTGTGTGGTATCCACATTGTCTAGGTAGTGGTTATTGTGTGTGAGGTATCCACATTGTCTAGTTAGTGGCTAATTGTGTCTGAGGTATCCACATTGTCTAATTAGTGGTTATTATGTGTGAGGTACACACATTGTCTAGTTAGTGGCTATTGCGTGTGATGTACCCACATTATCTAGTTAGTGGCTATTGTGTGTAAGGTACCACATTGTCCAGTTAGTGGCTCATTGTGTGTGGTATCCACATTGTCTAGTTAGTGGCTAATTGTGTCTGAGGTATCCACATTGTCTAATTAGTGGTTATTATGTGTGAGGTACACACATTGTCTAGTTAGTGGCTATTGCGTGTGATGTACCCACATTATCTAGTTAGTGACTATTGTGTGTGAGGTACCCACATTGTCCAGTTAGTGGCTCATTGTGTGTGTGGTATCCACATTGTCTAGTTAGTGGCTATTGTGTGTGAGGTACCCACATTGTCTAGTTAGTGGCTATTGTGTGTGAGGTACCCACATTGTCTAGTTAGTGGCTCATTGTGTGTGTGATACACACATTGTCTAGTGAGTGGCTATTGTGTGAGGTATCCAAATTGTCTAGTTAGTGGTTATTATGTGTGAGGTATCCACATTGTCTAGTTAGTGGCTCATTGTGTGTGAGGTACCCACATTGTCTAGTCAGTGGCTATTGTGTGTGGTATCCACATTGTCTAGTTAGTGGCTATTGTGTGTGAGGTATCCACATTGTCTAGTTAGTGGCTATTGTGTGAGGTATCCAAATTGTCTAGTTAGTGGCTAGTGTGTGTGAGGTATCCACATTGTCTAGTTAGTGGCTATTGTGTGAGGTATCCAAATTGTCTAGTTAGTGGTTATTATGTGTGAGGTATCCACATTGTCTAGTTAGTGGTTATTATGTGTGAGGTACCCACATTGTCTGGTTAGTGGCTATTGTGTGTGAGGTATCCACATTGTCTAGTTAGTGGCTCATTGTGTGTGAGGTACCCACATTGTCTAGTTAGTGGCTATTGTGTGTGGTATCCACATTGTCTAGTTAGTGGCTATTGTGTGTGAGGTATCCACATTGTCTAGTTAGTGACTATTGTGTGAGGTATCCACATTGTCTAGTTAGTGGCTATTGTGTGTGAGGTATCCACATTGTCTAGTTAGTGACTATTGTGTGAGGTATCCAAATTGTCTAGTTAGTGGTTATTATGTGTGAGGTATCCACAATGTCTAGTTAGTGGTTATTATGTGTGAGGTACCCACATTGTCTGGTTAGTGGCTATTGTGTGTGAGGTATCCACATTGTCTAGTTAGTGGCTCATTGTGTGTGAGGTACCCACATTGTCTAGTTAGTGGTTATTATGAGTGAGGTACCCACATTGTCTGGTTAGTGGCTATTGTGTGTTAGGTACCCACATTGTCTAGTTAGTGGCTATTGTGTGTAAGGTACCCACATTGTCTAGTTAGTGGCTATTGTGTGTAAGGTACACACACTGTCTAGTTAGTGGCTATTGTGTGTGAGGTATCCACATTGTCTAGTTAGTGGCTATTGCATGTGAGGTATCCACATTGTCTAGTTTGTGGCTATTATGTGTGAGGTACCTACATTGTCTAGTTAGTGGCTATTGTGTGTGTGGTACCAACATGGTCTAGTTAGTGGCTATTGTGTGTGTGGTATCCACATTGACTAGTTAGTGGCTGTTGTGTGTGAGATACCCACACTGTCTAGTTAGTGGCTATTGTGTGTGTGGTATCCACATTGACTAGTTAGTGGCTATTGTGTGTGAGGTACACACATTGTCTAGTTAGTGGCTATTGTGTGTAAGGTACCCACATTGTCTAGTTAGTGGCTATTGTGTGTGAGGTATCCACATTGTCTAGTTAGTGGCTATTGCGTGTGATGTACCCACATTTTCTAGTTAGTGGCTATTGTGTATGAGGTATCCACATTGTCTAGTTAGTGGCTATTGTATGTAAGGTACACACATTGTCTAGTTAGTGGCTATTGTGTGAGAGGTACACACATTGTCTAGTTAGTGGCTATTGTGTGTGAGGTATCCACATTGTCTAGTTAGTGGTTATTATGTGTGAGGTACCCACATTGTCTGGTTAGTGGCTATTGTGTGTGAGGTATCCACATTGTCTAGTTAGTGGCTCATTGTGTGTGAGGTATCCACATTGTCTAGTTAGTGGCTCATTGTGTGTGAGGTACCCACATTGTCTAGTTAGTGGTTATTATGAGTGAGGTACCCACATTGTCTGGTTAGTGGCTATTGTGTGTGAGGTACCCACATTGTCTAGTTAGTGGCTATTGTGTGTAAGGTACCCACATTGTCTAGTTAGTGGCTATTGTGTGTAAGGTACACACATTGTCTAGTTAGTGGCTATTGTGTGTGAGGTATCCACATTGTCTAGTTAGTGGCTATTGTGTGTGAGGTATCCACATTGTCTAGTTTGTGGCTATTATGTGTGAGGTACCTACATTGTCTAGTTAGTGGCTCATTGTGTGTATGGGTACCCACATTGTCTATTTAGTGGCTATTGTGTGTGAGGTACACACATTGTCTAGTTAGTGGCTATTGTGTGTAAGGTACCCACATTGTCTAGTTAGTGGCTATTGTGTGTGAGGTATCCACATTGTCTAGTTAGTGGCTATTGCGTGTGATGTACCCACATTTTCTAGTTAGTGGCTATTGTGTATGAGGTATCCACATTGTCTAGTTAGTGGCTATTGTATGTAAGGTACACACATTGTCTAGTTAGTGGCTATTGTGTGAGAGGTACACACATTGTCTAGTTAGTGGTTATTGTGTGTGAGGTATCCACATTGTCTAGTTAGTGGCTATTGTGTGTGAGGTACACACATTGTCTAGTTAGTGGCTATTATGTGTGTGGTATCCACATTGTCTAGTTAGTGGCTATTGTTGTTTAAGGTACACACATTGTTTAGTTAGTGGCTATTGCGTGTGATGTACCCACATTGTCTAGTTAGTGGCTATTGTGTGTAAGATCCACACATTGGCTAGTTAGCGGCTATTGTGTGTGTGGTATCCACATTGTCTAGGTAGTGGTTGATGTGTGTGAGGTATCCACATTGTCTAGTTAGTGGCTAATTGTGTCTGAGGTATCCACATTGTCTAATTAGTGGTTATTATGTGTGAGGTACACACATTGTCTAGTTAGTGGCTATTGCGTGTGATGTACCCACATTATCTAGTTAGTGGCTATTGTGTGTAAGGTACCCACATTGTCCAGTTAGTGGCTCATTGTTTGTGGTATCCACATTGTCTAGTTAGTGGCTAATTGTGTCTGAGGTATCCACATTGTCTAATTAGTGGTTATTATGTGTGAGGTACACACATTGTCTAGTTAGTGGCTATTGCGTGTGATGTACCCATATTATCTAGTTAGTGACTATTGTGTGTGAGGTACCTACATTGTCCAGTTAGTGGCTCATTGTGTGTGTGGTATCCACATTGTCTAGTTAGTGGCTATTGTGCGTGAGGTACCCACATTGTCTAGTTAGTGGCTATTGTGTGTGAGGTACCCACATTGTCTAGTTAGTGGCTCATTGTGTGTGTGGTACACACATTGTCTAGTTAGTGGCTATTGTGTGTAAGGTACACACATTGTCTAGTTAGTGGCTATTGCGTGTGAGGTACACACACTGTCTAGTTAGTGGCTATTGTGTTTGTGGTACCCACATTGTCTAGTTAGTAGCTATTGTGTTTGTGGTACCCACATTGTCTAGTTAGTGGCTATTGTGCGTGTGGTACCAACATTGTGTAGTTAGTGGCTATTGTGTGTGTGGTACCCACATTTTCTAGTTAGTGGCTATTGTGTGTGTGGTGCCCACATTGTCTAGTTAGACGCTATTGTGTGTGTGGTGCCCACATTGTCTAGTTAGTCGCTATTGTGTGTGTGGTACCCACATTGACTAGTTAGTGGCTATTGTGTGTGAGGTACCCACATTGTCTAGTCAGTGGCTATTGTGTGTGTGGTACCCACATTGTCTAGTTAGTGGCTATTGTGTGTGAGGTACCCATATTGTCCAGTTAGTGGATATTGTGTGTGAGGTACCCACATTGTCTAGTTAGTGGCTATTGTGTGTGACGTATCCACATTGTCTAGTTATTGGCTCATGGTGTGTGTGGTATCCACATTGTCTAGATAGTGGCTATTGTGTGTGATGTACCCACATTGTCTAGTTAGTGGCTATTGCGTGTGTGGTACCCACATTGACTAGTTAGTGGTTATTATGTGTGAGGTATCCACATTGTCTAGTTTGTGGCTATTATGTGTGAGGTACCTACATTGTCTAGTTAGTGGCTCATTGTGTGTATGGTACCCACATTGTCTATTTAGTGGCTATTGTGTGTGTGGTACCAACATTGTCTAGTTAGTGGCTATTGTGTGTGTGGTATCCACATTGACTAGTTAGTGGCTATTGTGTGTGAGATACCCACACTGTCTAGTTAGTGGCTATTGTGTGTGTGGTATCCACATTGACTAGTTAGTGGCTATTGTGTGTGAGGTACACACATTGTCTAGTTAGTGGCTATTGTGTGTAAGGTATACACATTGTCTAGTTAGTGGCTATTGTGTGTGAGGTATCCACATTGTCTAGTTAGTGGCTATTGCGTGTGATGTACCCACATTTTCTAGTTAGTGGCTATTGTGTATGAGGTATCCACATTGTCTAGTTAGTGGCTATTGTATGTAAGGTACACACATTGTCTAGTTAGTGGCTATTGTGTGAGAGGTACACACATTGTCTAGTTAGTGGCTATTGTGTGTGAGGTATCCACATTGTCTAGTTAGTGGCTATTGTGTGTGATGTACCCACATTGTCTAGTTAGTGGCTATTGTGTGTGTGGTACCCACATTGACTAGTTAGTGGTTATTATGTGTGAGGTATCCACATTGTCTAGTTTGTGGCTATTATGTGTGAGGTACCTACATTGTCTAGTTAGTGGCTCATTGTGTGTATGGTACCCACATTGTCTATTTAGTGGCTATTGTGTGTGTGGTACCAACATTGTCTAGTTAGTGGCTATTGTGTGTGTGGTATCCACATTGACTAGTTAGTGGCTATTGTGTGTGAGATACCCACACTGTCTAGTTAGTGGCTATTGTGTGTGTGGTATCCACATTGACTAGTTAGTGGCTATTGTGTGTGAGGTACACACATTGTCTAGTTAGTGGCTATTGTGTGTAAGGTACCCACATTGTCTAGTTAGTGGCTATTGTGTGTGAGGTATCCACATTGTCTAGTTAGTGGCTATTGCGTGTGATGTACCCACATTTTCTAGTTAGTGGCTATTGTGTATGAGGTATCCACATTGTCTAGTTAGTGGCTATTGTATGTAAGGTACACACATTGTCTAGTTAGTGGCTATTGTGTGAGAGGTACACACATTGTCTAGTTAGTGGCTATTGTGTGTGAGGTATCCACATTGTCTAGTTAGTGGCTATTGTGTGTGAGGTACACACATTGTCTAGTTAGTGGCTATTATGTGTGTGGTATCCACATTGTCTAGTTAGTGGCTATTGTTGTTTAAGGTACACACATTGTTTAGTTAGTGGCTATTGCGTGTGATGTACCCACATTGTCTAGTTAGTGGCTATTGTGTGTAAGATCCACACATTGGCTAGTTAGTGGCTATTGTGTGTGTGGTATCCACATTGTCTAGGTAGTGGTTGATGTGTATGAGGTATCCACATTGTCTAGTTAGTGGCTAATTGTGTCTGAGGTATCCACATTGTCTAATTAGTGGTTATTATGTGTGAGGTACACACATTGTCTAGTTAGTGGCTATTGCGTGTGATGTACCCACATTATCTAGTTAGTGGCTATTGTGTGTAAGGTACCCACATTGTCCAGTTAGTGGCTCATTGTTTGTGGTATCCACATTGTCTAGTTAGTGGCTAATTGTGTCTGAGGTATCCACATTGTCTTATTAGTGGATATTATGTGTGAGGTACACACATTGTCTAGTTAGTGGCTATTGCGTGTGATGTACCCATATTATCTAGTTAGTGACTATTGTGTGTGAGGTACCCACATTGTCCAGTTAGTGGCTCATTGTGTGTGTGGTATCCACATTGTCTAGTTAGTGGCTATTGTGCGTGAGGTACCCACATTGTCTAGTTAGTGGCTATTGTGTGTGAGGTACCCACATTGTCTAGTTAGTGGCTCATTGTGTGTGTGGTACACACATTGTCTAGTTAGTGGCTATTGTGTGTAAGGTACACACATTGTCTAGTTAGTGGCTATTGCGTGTGAGGTACACACACTGTCTAGTTAGTGGCTATTGTGTTTGTGGTACCCACATTGTCTAGTTAGTGGCTATTGTGTTTGTGGTACCCACATTGTCTAGTTAGTGGTTATTGTGTGTGAGGTACCCACATTGTCTAGTTAGTGGCTATTGTGCGTGTGGTACCAACATTGTGTAGTTAGTGGCTATTGTGTGTGTGGTACCCACATTTTCTAGTTAGTGGCTATTGTGTGTGTGGTGCCCACATTGTCTAGTTAGTCGCTATTGTGTGTGTGGTGCCCACATTGTCTAGTTAGACGCTATTGTGTGTGTGGTACCCACATTGACTAGTTGGTGGCTATTGTGTGTGAGGTACCCACATTGTCTAGTCAGTGGCTATTGTGTGTGTGGTACCCACATTGTCTAGTTAGTGGCTATTGTGTGTGAGGTACCCATATTGTCCAGTTAGTGGATATTGTGTGTGAGGTACCCACATTGTCTAGTTAGTGGCTATTGTGTGTGACGTATCCAC
The DNA here is from genome assembly GCF_978046115.1 of Saccoglossus kowalevskii. Classification (NCBI taxonomy): domain Eukaryota; kingdom Metazoa; phylum Hemichordata; class Enteropneusta; family Harrimaniidae; genus Saccoglossus; species Saccoglossus kowalevskii. The sequence continues at coordinate 4,237,236 of NC_140643.1, read as the reverse complement.
ATTGTCTAGTTATTGGCTCATGGTGTGTGTGGTATCCACATTGTCTAGATAGTGGCTATTGTGTGTGATGTACCCACATTGTCTAGTTAGTGGCTATTGTGTGTGTGGTACCCACATTAACTAGTTAGTGGTTATTATGTGTGAGGTACACACATTGTCTAGTTAGTGGCTATTGCATGTGATGTACCCACATTATCTAGTTACTGGCTATTGTGTGTAAGGTACCCACATTGTCCAGTTAGTGGCTCATTGTGTGTGGTATCCACATTGTCTAGTTAGTGGCTAATTGTGTCTGAGGTATCCACATTGTCTAATTAGTGGCTATTGTGTGTAAGGTACCCACATTGTCCAGTTAGTGGCTCATTGTGTGTGTGGTATCCACATTGTCTAGTTAGTGGCTATTGTGTGTGAGGTACCCACATTGTCTAGTTAGTGGCTATTGTGTGTGAGGTACCCACATTGTCTAGTTAGTGGCTCATTGTGTGTGTGGTACACACACTGTCTAGTTAGTGGCTATTGTGTTTGTGGTACCCACATTCTCTACTTAGTGGTTATTGTGTGTGAGGTACCCACATTGTCTAGTTAGTGGCTATTGTGCGTGTGGTACCAACATTATATAGTTAGTGGCTATTGTGTGTGTGGTACCCACATTGTCTAGTTAGTGGCTATTGTGTGTGTGGTGCCCACATTGTCTAGTTAGTGGCTATTTTGTGTGTGTGGTGCCCACATTGTCTAGTTAGTTGCTATTGTGTGTGTGGTACCCACATTGACTAGTTAGTGGCTATTGTGTGTGAGGTTCCCACATTGTCTAGTCAGCGGCTATTGTGTGTGTGGTACCCACATTGTCTCGTTAGTGGCTATTGTGTGTGAGGTACCCACATTGTCTAGTTAGTGGCTATTGTGTGTGTGGTATCCACATTGTCTAGTTAGTGGTTATTGTGTGTGTGGTACCCACTTTGTCTAGTTAGTAGCTATTGAGTGTGTGGTACTCACATTGACTAGTTTGTGGATATTGTGTGTGAGGTACCCACATTGTCTAGTTAGTGGCTATTATGTGTGAGGTACACACATTGTCTAGTTAGTGGCTATTGTGAGTGTGGTACCCACATTGTCTAGTTAGTGGCTATTCTGTGTGTGGTATCCACATTGTCTACCTAGTGGCTATTGTGTGCGAGGTATTCACATTGTCCAGTTAGTGGCTATTGTGAGTGAGGTATCCACATTGTCTAGTGAGTGGCTATTGTGTGTGTGGTATCCACATTGTCTAGTTAGTGGCTATTGTGTGTGTGGTATCCACATTGTCTACTTAGTGGCTATTGTGTGTGTGGTATCCACATTGTCTACTTAGTGGCTATTGTGTGTGGTATCCACATTGTCTAGTTAGTGGCTATTGTGTGTGAGGTACCCACATTGTCTTGTTAGTGGCTCATTGTGTGTGTGGTATCCACATTGTCTAGTTAGTGGCTACTGTGTGTGAAGTACCCACATTGTCTAGTTAGTGGCTACTGTGTGTGTGGTATCCACATTGTCTAGTTAGTGGCTATTGTGTGTGAGGTATCCACATTGTCTACTTAGTGGCTATTGTGTGTGGTATCCACATTGTCTAGTTAGTGGCTATTGTGTGTGAGGTACCCACATTGTCTCGTTAGTGGCTCATTGTGTGTGTGGTATCCACATTGTCTAGTTAGTGGCTACTGTGTGTGTGGTATCCACATTGTCTAGTTAGTGGCTATTGTGTGTGAGGTATCCACATTGTCTAGTTAGTGGCTATTGTGTGTGAAGTACCCACATTGTCTACTTAGTGGCTATTGTGTGTGTGGTATCCACATTGTCTAGTTAGTGGCTATTGTGTGTGGGGTTTCCACATTGTCTAGTTAGTGGCTATTGTGTGTGGTACCCACATTGTCTAGTTAGTGGGTATTGTGTGTGAGGTATCCACATTGTCTAGTTAGTGGCTACTGTGTGTGAAGTACCCACATTGTCTAGTTAGTGGCTACTGTGTGTGTGGTATCCACATTGTCTAGTTAGTGGCTATTGTGTGTGAGGTATCCACATTGTCTAGTTAGTGGCTATTGTGTGTGAAGTACCCACATTGTCTACTTAGTGGCTATTGTGTGTGTGGTATCCACATTGTCTAGTTAGTGGCTATTGTGTGTGGGGTTTCCACATTGTCTAGTTAGTGGCTATTGTGTGTGGTACCCACATTGTCTAGTTAGTGGTTATTGTGTGTGGTACCCACATTGTCTAGTTAGTGGCTATTGTGTGTGTGGTATCCACATTGTCTACCTAGTGGCTATTGTGTGCGAGGTATCCACATTGTCTAGTTAGTGGCTATTGTGTGTGAGGTATCCACATTGTCTAGTGAGTGGCTATTGTGGGTGTGGTATTCACATTGTCTAGTTAGTGGCTATTGTGTGTGTGGTATTCACATTGTCTAGTTAGTGGCTATTGTGTGTGAGGTATCCACATTGTCTAGTTAGTGGCTATTGTGTGTGATGTACCCACATTATCTAGTTAGTGACTATTGTGTGTAAGGTACCCACATTGTCCAGTTAGTGGCTCATTGTGTGTGTGGTATCCACATTGTCTAGTTAGTGGCTATTGTGTGTGAGGTACCCACATTGTCTAGTTAGTGGCTCATTGTGTGTGTGGTACACACATTGTCTAGTTAGTGGGTCATTGTGTGTGTGGTACACACATTGTCTAGTTAGTGGCTATTGTGTGTAAGGTACACACACTGTCTAGTTAGTGGTTATTGTGTTTGTGGTACCAACATTGTATAGTTAGTGGCTATTGTGTGTGTGGTACCCACATTGTCTAGTTAGTGGCTATTGTGTGTGTGGTGCCCACATTGTCTAGTTAGTGGCTATTGTGTGTGTGGTGCCCACATTGTCTAGTTAGTTGCTATTGTGTGTGTGGTACCCACATTGACTAGTTAGTGGCTATTGTGTGTGAGGTTCCCACATTGTCTAGTCAGCGGCTATTGTGTGTGTGGTACCCACATTGTCTAGTTAGTGGCTATTGTGTATGAGGCACCCACATTGTCTAGTTAGTGGCTATTGTGTGTGTGGTATCCACATTGTCTAGTTAGTGGCTATTGTGTGTGTGGTACCCACATTGTCTAGTTAGTAGCTATTGTGTGTGTGGTACTCGCATTGACTAGTTTGTGGATATTGTGTGTGAGGTACCCACATTGTCTAGTTAGTGGCTATTGTGTGTGAGGTATCCACATTTTCTAGTTAGTGGCTATTGTGTGTGAGGTACACACATTGTCTAGTTAGTGGTTATTATGTGTGAGGTACACACATTGTCTAGTTAGTGGCTATTGCATGTGATGTACCCACATTATCTAGTTACTGGCTATTGTGTGTAAGGTACCCACATTATCTAGTTACTGGCTATTGTGTGTAAGGTACCCACATTGTCCAGTTAGTGGCTCATTGTGTGTGGTATCCACATTGTCTAGTTAGTGGCTAATTGTGTCTGCGTATCCACATTGTCTAATTAGTGGTTATTATGTGTGAGGTACACACATTGTCTAGTTAGTGGCTATTGCGTGTGATGTACCCACATTATCTAGTTAGTGACTATTGTGTGTAAGGTACCCACATTGTCCAGTTAGTGGCTCATTGTGTGTGTGGTATCCACATTGTCTAGTTAGTGGCTATTGTGTGTGAGGTACCCAGATTGTCTAGTTAGTGGCTATTGTGTGTGAGGTACCCACATTGTCTAGTTAGTGGCTCATTGTGTGTGTGGTACACACATTGTCTAGTTAGTGGCTATTGTGTGTAAGGTACACACATTGTCTAGTTAGTGGCTATTGCGTGTGAGGTACACACACTGTCTAGTTAGTGGCTATTGTGTTTGTGGTACCCACATTCTCTACTTAGTGGTTATTGTGTGTGAGGTACCCACATTGTCTAGTTAGTGGCTATTGTGCGTGTGGTACCAACATTGTATAGTTAGTGGCTATTGTGTGTGTGGTACCCACATTGTCTAGTTAGTGGCTATTGTGTGTGCGGTGCCCACATTGTCTAGTTTGTGGCTATTGTGTGTGTGGTGCCCACATTGTCTAGTTAGTTGCTATTGTGTGTGTGGTACCCACATTGACTAGTTAGTGGCTATTGTGTGTGAGGTTCCCACATTGTCTAGTTAGTGGCTATTGTGTGAGGTATCCAAATTGTCTAGTTAGTGGTTATTATGTGTGAGGTATCCACATTGTCTAGTTAGTGGCTCATTGTGTGTGAGGTACCCACATTGTTTAGTTAGTGGCTATTGTGTGTGGTATCCACATTGTCTAGTTAGTAGCTATTGTGTGTGCGGTGCCCACATTGTCTAGTTTGTGGCTATTGTGTGTGTGGTGCCCACATTGTCTAGTTAGTTGCTATTGTGTGTGTGGTACCCACATTGACTAGTTAGTGGCTATTGTGTGTGAGGTTCCCACATTGTCTAGTTAGTGGCTATTGTGTGAGGTATCCAAATTGTCTAGTTAGTGGTTATTATGTGTGAGGTATCCACATTGTCTAGTTAGTGGCTCATTGTGTGTGAGGTATCCACATTGTCTAGTTAGTGGCTATTGTGTGTGAGGTATCCACATTGTCTAGTTATTGGCTCATGGTGTGTGTGGTATCCACATTGTCTAGATAGTGGCTATTGTGTGTGATGTACCCACATTGTCTAGTTAGTGGCTATTGTGTGTGTGGTACCCACATTGACTAGTTAGTGGTTATTATGTGTGAGGTACACACATTGTCTAGTTAGTGGCTATTGCATGTGATGTACCCACATTATCTAGTTACTGGCTATTGTGTGTAAGGTACCCACATTATCTAGTTACTGGCTATTGTGTGTAAGGTACCCACAATGTCCAGTTAGTGGCTCATTGTGTGTGGTATCCACATTGTCTAGTTAGTGGCTCATTGTGTGTGTGGTATCCACATTGTCTAGTTAGTGGCTATTGTGTGTGAGGTACCCACATTGTCTAGTTAGTGGCTATTGTGTGTGAGGTACCCACATTGTCTAGTTAGTGGCTATTGTGTATAAGGTACACACATTGTCTAGTTAGTGGCTATTGCGTGTGAGGTACACACACTGTCTAGTTAGTGGCTATTGTGTTTGTGGTACCCACATTGTCTAGTTAGTGGTTATTGTGTGTGAGGTACCCACATTGTCTAGTTAGTGGCTATTGTGCGTGTGGTACCAACATTGTATAGTTAGTGGCTATTGTGTGTGTGGTACCCACATTGTCTAGTTAGTGGCTATTGTGTGTGTGGTATCCACATTGTCTACTTAGTGGCTATTGTGTGTGGTATCCACATTGTCTACTTAGTGGCTATTGTGTGTGAGGTACCCACATTGTCTCGTTAGTGGCTCATTGTGTGTGTGGTATCCACATTGTCTAGTCAGCGGCGATTGTGTGTGTGTGGTACCCACATTGTCTAGTTAGTGGCTATTGTGTGTGAGGTACCCACATTGTCTAGTTAGTGGCTATTGTGTGTGTGGTATCCACATTGTCTAGTTAGTGGCTATTGTGTGTGTGGTACCCACATTGTCTAGTTAGTGGCTATTGCATGTGATGTACCCACATTATCTAGTTACTGGCTATTGTGTGTAAGGTACCCACATTATCTAGTTACTGGCTATTGTGTGTAAGGTACCCACATTGTCCAGTTAGTGGCTCATTGTGTGTGGTATCCACATTGTCTAGTTGGTGGCTCATTGTGTGTGAGGTATCCACATTGTCTAGTTAGTGGCTATAGTGTGTGATGTACCCACATTGTCCAGTTAGTGGCTATTGTGTGTGTGGTACCCACATTGACTAGTTAGTGGTTATTATGTGTGAGGTACACACATTGTCTAGTTAGTGGCTATTGCATGTGATGTACCCACATTATCTAGTTACTGGCTATTGTGTGTAAGGTACCCACATTATCTAGTTACTGGCTATTGTGTGTAAGGTACCTACATTGTCCAGTTAGTGGCTCATTGTGTGTGGTATCCACATTGTCTAGTTAGTGGCTAATTGTGTCTGAGGTATCCACATTGTCTAGTTAGTGGCTATTGCGTGTGATGTACCCACATTATCTAGTTAGTGACTATTGTGTGTAAGGTACCCACATTGTCCAGTTAGTGGCTCATTGTGTGTGTGGTATCCACATTGTCTAGTTAGTGGCTATTATGTGTGAGGTACGCACATTGTCTAGTTAGTGGCTATTGTGTGTGAGGTACCCACATTGTCTAGTTAGTGGCTCATTGTGTGTGTGGTACACACATTGTCTAGTTAGTGGCTATTGTGTGTAAGGTACACACATTGTCTAGTTAGTGGCTATTGCGTGCGAGGTACACACACTGTCTAGTTAGTGGCTATTGTGTTTGTGGTACCCACATTGTCTAGTTAGTGGTTATTGTGTGTGAGGTACCCACATTGTCTAGTTAGTGGCTATTGTGCGTGTGGTACCAACATTGTCTAGTTAGTGGCTATTGTGTGTGTGGTGCCCACATTGTCTAGTTAGTGGCTATTGTGTGTGTGGTGCCCACATTGTCTAGTTAGTGGCTATTGTGTGTGTGGTGCCCACATTGTCTAGTTAGTCGCTATTGTGTGTGTGGTACCCACATTGACTAGTTAGTGGCTATTGTGTGTGTGGTACCCACATTGTCTAGTTAGTGGATATTGTGTGTGTGGTATCCACATTGTCTACCTAGTGGCTATTGTGTGCGAGGTATTCACATTGTCTAGTTAGTGGCTATTGTGTGTGAGGTATCCACATTGTCTAGTGAGTGGCTATTGTGTGTGTGGTATCCACATTGTCTACTTAGTGGCTATTGTGTGTGGTATCCACATTGTCTAGTTAGTGGCTATTGTGAGTGAGGTACCCACATTGTCTTGTTAGTGGCTCATTGTGTGTGTGGTATCCACATTGTCTAGTTAGTGGCTACTGTGTGGAAGTACCCACATTGTCTAGTTAGTGGCTACTGTGTGTGTGGTATCCACATTGCCTAGTTATTGGCTATTGTGTGTGAAGTACCCACATTGTCTACTTAGTGGCTATTGTGTGTGTGGTATCCACATTGTCTAGTTAGTGGCTATTGTGTGTGGGGTTTCCACATTGTCTAGTTAGTGGCTATTGTGTGTGGTACCCACATTGTCTAGTTAGGGGCTATTGTGTGTGTGGTATCCACATTGTCTACCTAGTGGCTATTGTGTGCGAGGTATTCACATTGTCTAGTTAGTTGCTATTGTGTGTGAGGTATCCACATTGTCTAGTTAGTGGCTATTGTGTGTGGTATCCACATTGTCTACTTAGTGGCTATTGTGTGTGTGGTATCCACATTGTCTAGTTAGTGGCTATTGTGTGTGGGGTTTCCACATTGTCTAGTTAGTGGCTATTGTGTGTGAGGTATCCACATTGTCTAGTGAGTGGCTATTGTGTGTGTGGTATCCACATTGTCTACTTAGTGGCTATTGTGTGTGTGGTATCCACATTGTCTACTTAGTGGCTATTGTGTGTGGTATCCACATTGTCTACTTAGTGGCTATTGTGTGTGAGGTACCCACATTGTCTCGTTAGTGGCTCATTGTGTGTGTGGTATCCACATTGTCTAGTTAGTGGCTACTGTGTGTGAAGTACCCACATTGTCTAGTTAGTGGCTACTGTGTGTGTGGTATCCACATTGTCTAGTTAGTGGCTATTGTGTGTGAGGTATCCACATTGTCTAGTTAGTGGCTATTGTGTGTGAAGTACCCACATTGTCTACTTAGTGGCTATTGTGTGTGTGGTATCCACATTGTCTTGTTAGTGGCTATTGTGTGTGGGGTTTCCACATTGTCTAGTTAGTGGCTATTGTGTGTGGTACCCACATTGTCTAGTTAGTGGCTATTGTGTGTGGTACCCACATTGTCTAGTTGGTGGCTATTGTGTGTGTGGTATCCACATTGTCTATCTAGTGGCTATTGTGTGCGAGGTATCCACATTGTCTAGTTAGTGGCTATTGTGTGTGAGGTATCCACATTGTCTAGTGAGTGGCTATTGTGTGTGTGGTATTCACATTGTCTAGTTAGTGGCTATTGTGTGTGTGGTATTCACATTGTCTAGTTAGTGGCTATTGTGTGTGAGGTATCCACATTGTCTAGTTAGTGGCTATTGTGTGTGAAGTACCCACATTGTCTACTTAGTGGCTATTGTGTGTGTGGTATCCACATTGTCTAGTTAGTGGCTATTGTGTGTGGGGTTTCCACATTGTCTAGTTAGTGGCTATTGTGTGTGAGGTATCCACATTGTCTAGTGAGTGGCTATTGTGTGTGTGGTATCCACATTGTCTAGTTAGTGGCTATTGTGTGTGTGGTATCCACATTGTCTACTTAGTGGCTATTGTGTGTGGTATCCACATTGTCTACGTAGTGGCTATTGTGTGTGAGGTACCCACATTGTCTCGTTAGTGGCTCATTGTGTGTGTGGTATCCACATTGTCTAGTTAGTGGCTACTGTGTGTGAAGTGCCCACATTGTCTAGTTAGTGGCTACTGTGTGTGTGGTATCCACATTGTCTAGTTAGTGGCTATTGTGTGTGGTACCCACATTGTCTAGTTAGTGGCTATTATGTGTGTGGTATCCACATTGTCTACCTAGTGGCTATTGTGTGCGAGGTATCCACATTGTCTAGTTAGTGGCTATTGTGTGTGAGGTATCCACATTGTCTAGTGAGTGGCTATTGTGTGTGGTATTCAAATTGTCTAGTTAGTGGCTATTGTGTGCGAGGTATCCACATTGTCTAGTTAGTGGCTATTGTGTGTGAGGTATCCACATTGTCTAGTGAGTGGCTATTGTGTGTGTGGTATTCACATTGTCTAGTTAGTGGCTATTGTGTGTGTGTTATTCACATTGTCTAGTTAGTGGCTATTGTGTGTGTGGTATTCACATTGTCTAGTTAGTGGCTATTGTGTGTGTGGTATTCACATTGTCTAGTTAGTGGCTATTGTGTGTGTGGTATTCACATTGTCTAGTTAGTGGCTATTGTGTGTGTGGTATTCACATTGTCTAGTTAGTGGCTATTGTGTGTGTGGTATTCACATTGTCTAGTTAGTGGCTATTGTGTGTGAGGTACCCACATTGACAGAAGAGCTAATAACTTTAATTTGTAATTTCCTATAAACTCGTAGTAAGATCAATATTATAATAATATAATCACATCACAACAATCATTATAATACAAAATTAAACAAATACATCACTATAAGTTCAAAATTGAGAGAAAGTTGTCACGGATTTTGAAAGAGTTATGTACATACACTGAAAGTTTATATTGCGTTTCTGGGTTTAGTGATTTTAATAGAGCAACACATTTTTCGTTAGATGGATAGAATCTGAAATGGTGAGGAATCCAGTCAGCTCTACAATGCTCATACAATGGACAAAATAGCATATCAAGGAAAGCTTAGAAAGAACTCCCGTGTGCTGAGAGTATTGAAGACATTAATTAAAAATTAATTAAAAATTACTTATATTTGCGATATTGATGGAAAAGCTGAAAACTAATTATGTAAATCAGGTAACTAATATGAACAGATTTGAGTGTAAAACTAATAAGGCCTGCGTAATGAATATCTATGTTATTATTAGAGAATTAATATGAACAAATTTCAACCAAAAATTAATCAGGCCTGTCTATTATCCTAGAGATTTATGTACCAAATTTTATTCAAATGTGATGATCAGTAATTGAAATATCAGTGTTAATTAATATGTTAATTAGGTGATTAATAAGCATAAATTAATAAGCATAAATTAATAAGCATAAATATTTACTAAAAACTAATTGGGTCTCTGCATAGTCCTAGGTTCATTCAAATGTGAAAAAAAGTTTCATTAAAGTCCAATTGGTGGTTCTTTATATATATGTGGAACATTCATGAACAAATTTAACTAATTATGCAAATTAGGTAATTAATATCCACAATTATTTACCGTAAAACTAATCAGGTCTCTGCACAGTCCTTAAGTAACTATGTACCAAGTTTCATTGAAATGTGATGATTACTACTTGAAATATCAAAAGCTGAAAATTAATTAATTATGCAAATTAGGTAATTAATATGTACTGATATTACCCTAAAAACTATCAGGTCTTTGCAGTGCCCTGTGACATCTATGTACCAAGTTTCATTGAAATATGATGATTACTACTTGAAATATCAAAAGCTGAAAATTAATTAATTATGCAAATTAGGTAATTAATATGTACTGATATTACCCTAAAAACTATCAGGTCTTTGCAGTGTCCTATGACATCTATGTACCAAGTTTTATTAAAATGTGATGATTACTACTTGAAATATCAAAAGCTGAAAATTAATTAATTATGCAAATTAGTAATTAATATGTACTGATATTACCCTAAAAACTATCAGGTCTGTGCAGTGTCCTATGACATCTATGTACCAAGTTTTATTAAAATGTGATGATTACTACTTGAAATATCAAAAGCTGAAAATTAATTAATTATGCAAATTAGTAATTAATATGTACTGATATTACCCTAAAAACTATCAGGTCTGTGCAGTGTCCTATGACATCTATGTACCAAGTTTTATTAAAATGTGATGATTACTACCTGAAATATCGAAAGCTGAAAATTAATTAATTATGCAAATTAGGTAATTAATATGTACTGATATTACCCTAAAAACTATCAGGTCTGTGCAGTGTCCTATGACATCTATGTACCAAGTTTTATTAAAATGTGATGATTACTACTTGAAATATCAAAAGCTGAAAATTAATTAATTATGCAAATTAGTAATTAATATGTACTGATATTACCCTAAAAACTATCAGGTCTGTGCAGTGTCCTATGACATCTATGTACCAAGTTTTATTGAAATGTGATGATTACTACCTGAAATATTGAAAGCTGAAAATTGATTAATTATGCAAAATAGGTAATTAATATGTACTCATATTACCCTAAAAACTATCAGGTCTGTACAGTACCCTATGACATCTATGTACCAAGTTTTATTAAAATGTGATGATTACTACTTGAAATATCAAAAGCTGAAAATTAATTAATTATGCAAATTAGTAATTAATATGTACTGATATTACCCTAAAAACTATCAGGTCTTTGCAGTGTCCTATGACATCTATGTACCAAGTTTTATTGAAATGTGATGATTACTACCTGAAATATTGAAAGCTGAAAATTAATTAATTATGCAAAATAGGTAATTAATATGTACTCATATTACCATAAAAACTATCAGGTCTGTGCAGTGTCCTATGACATCTATGTACCAAGTTTTATTAAAATGTGATGATTACTACCTGAAATATCGAAAGCTGAAAATTAATTAATTATGCAAATTAGTAATTAATATGTACTGATATTACCCTAAAAACTATCAGGTCTGTGCAGTGTCCTATGACATCTATGTACCAAGTTTTATTGAAATGTGATGATTACTACCTGAAATATTGAAAGCTGAAAATTGATTAATTATGCAAAATAGGTAATTAATATGTACTCATATTACCCTAAAAACTATCAGGTCTGTACAGTACCCTATGACATCTATGTACCAAGTTTTATTAAAATGTGATGATTACTACTTGAAATATCAAAAGCTGAAAATTAATTAATTATGCAAATTAGTAATTAATATGTACTGATATTACCCTAAAAACTATCAGGTCTGTGCAGTGTCCTATGACATCTATGTACCAAGTTTTATTGAAATGTGATGATTACTACCTGAAATATTGAAAGCTGAAAATTGATTAATTATGCAAAATAGGTAATTAATATGTACTCATATTACCCTAAAAACTATCAGGTCTGTACAGTACCCTATGACATCTATGTACCAAGTTTTATTAAAATGTGATGATTACTACTTGAAATATCAAAAGCTGAAAATTAATTAATTATGCAAATTAGTAATTAATATGTACTGATATTACCCTAAAAACTATCAGGTCTTTGCAGTGTCCTATGACATCTATGTACCAAGTTTTATTGAAATGTGATGATTACTACCTGAAATATTGAAAGCTGAAAATTAATTAATTATGCAAAATAGGTAATTAATATGTACTGATATTACCCTAAAAACTATCAGGTCTGTGCAGTGTCCTATGACATCTATGTACCAAGTTTTATTGAAATGTGATGATTACTACATGAAATATCAAAAGCTGAAAATTAATTAATTATGCAAATTATGTAATTAATATGTACTGATATTACCCTAAAAACCATTAGGTCTGTGCAGTGACCTATGACATCTATGTATCAAGTGTTATTGAAATGTGATGATTAGTACTTGAGATATCAGTAGAAAAGCCAAAAATTGATTAATCATTATGCAAATTAGGTAATTAATATTGCACAGATTTTTACCCAAAACTAATCAAATCTGCGCATTAGGTCAGAGCATCTATGCACCAAGTTTCATCAAAAATCAATGTATGGTTCTTGAGATATCAGTGGAACAGATGGACACACATACACACACACACACACACACACACACACACACACACATACAGACACACTAACTGCAAAGACTCCCATTGTGTGCTTCGCACACGAGAGTCAAAAATAGAATTTATCCTCAATCACCGATATCCTATCCTTTGACAATAAAGACAAATTCTCAGCCGGAGAAGAATTATTGGACTACTATGCCGTCCTGTCTTGCCAGAGCAAATTTATAATTCAAGGTCATAATACATGATAAATACAATTCTGGCTCTAACAAAGATTTGAAGTTAACACGAGTACTTGAGATATTGCTCTGAAACAGCATTAATTAAAACAAGTACTTGTATATATATATAACATGATGTATAACGAATATATAAAATTTGAATAAAATCAGTCAAAGAATTTAAGAGATATGGCTCTAGAAGCCCAATCATTAAAACAAAATGGCCGCCAGTCAGCCATTTTGAATCCAATCTGAAAAATAAAATGACGTGCATTAGGAACCTGTAATGTCTAATGTATGTTATAAGTTTGAACAAAATCCATTCATAAATGCAAGAAATGCTCAATATTTGACAATTTTTTTAGCATAAAAATAGCATTTGGCCACTTAGAAAAGGATCGTCAAACCAATATATCCGTATATCTGTGACATGATGTATAATGAATATTAACAAGCAGCCTATCGGCTGAGATAGCTCCGCTGTTAGCAATGCACATTTCAATTAAAGAACAGAAGATATCATTAGAACATAGTTGAACTCTGGTGACCTTGCCCTTTGTTATATAATATAATTCCCTTTATCATAGTTTGTTTCAATATAAATATGCATTTTCATAATTAATTTTGAATACAAACAAGTTTTGGGGTTGAACCAACAGTGGGGAATCAGTCTACCGAATGTCCTTAAAAGATGTAAATATCTTACAAAAACATTGGTGCCTTATTTGTTTAATTATTTTAAGGAACATAATTTCCAGCTTTATTGAAAGTAATTGAGATATTTTAGAATAAAAACAAATGTCTCAATGCAAAAAAAAAAGTGCTGCATTTAGATGTGAATAGATTCATAAAACATGCAAGATAACAGAAAAATTTAGCTGGCTTTAGTCCAAGTATTTTGTAAAGATTCACTGAGACAAATATGAACTGCCTCATTGTGTGACTACTGTATTATATGAAAAGTAAAAAAAAAAAAAACCCTTTATGAATAGCTATCATGTTGCAAGCTCTGCTTTGTATGCAAATCAACTTAAATAGTTAGTTGGTGTCCAGTGGAGGGAGAAGTCAACAGCACTGTTGCCTCCTGAGAAACTACATCTTCAAACACCGCAATCTCTGAAGTGCGTTTTTAAACTAGTATTATAATCAAAGAAAGCTTAGAAAGAACTCCCATGTGCTGAGAGTATTGGAGACACATTAAATATAATTCGAAATTACTTAGCTGAAAACTAATTATGCAAATCAGAAAATTAATATGACCAGATTTGAGTGTAAAACTAATGAGGTCTGCGCAATGTAACAGAAAATCTATGTCTCCAAGTTTAATTGAAATGTGATTAGAACCAAAAAATTATGAATTATTATGCTTATTAGGGAATTAATATGAACAGATTTTTACCCCAAACTAATTAGGTTTGTACATTGTCCTAGAGCATCTTTATACTAAGTTTCATTGAAATGGAATAATTAGTACCGTGAAAACTCCAAAATTTCGACCCCTCTAAAAATTTGATCGCCTATTTATTTGCCGGGTTTCGGTGTTTTATTTACCTCCAAATTTTCGATTCCACTAAAAATTGCCGACTCATTCTTATTCGAAAATTGCGACCAGTTTTAGTTTTCCCACAAACGAAAAAAAAAACGATGTGAGCGTTCAAACGGGACCTTCCTCGAAGGCATGAATCCGGGTTTCTGATTGACTGAGAGATTTTTATTTTATTGGTAACGAAAATATATTCTAAATAAACGAAGTTTGAAATAAAAACGAACACAAAAATCTCGGCATGCTGCGTTTCTGAATTGTTGATTATTACTGTACTCAGTAGTGATTATAATAATGTACACAAAATAAATTTGTTGAATGGTTATGAAATACAAATAAAAGTCAACTTAGTTTCATCGTAAGCGAATGATTCCGGTCTCGTATAAACGTTTGATGCTGTAGGATATCCGCCATGTTCTCTTAGGTCAAATAGATCAAATCGCTAATTAACCAATCAAAAAGCTGGATGATGCCAACGTGTTCAAATTACCATAGCTTATTTAAATATGTTAATGTTATTGAACGCAATGCGGAAGAGATTGGTGTTGTAGTACGAAGTTTTGGCTTGGATTTTGATGCGAAAACGGCATGATTTTTTTTAAATAAAAAAATTAGTTGTTTTTAAAAAATAAACTGGTCATCTGAAGAATAATTTAACATTGTTCACAGTGATAACAGCTCATTCTCGAAAGGAAGCTTACCCGCTCACGCTAGTCACGATAAAAATCATACACGTGTACTCTTGAATAGACAAACGTCAATGACTACGGTAAAACTTAGACTCTATTTTAGCCGGCAGGATTGATTGAAATGTTCGAAAAATGACGCCAAAATACACCTTAAAAGTCTCATTTTATTTTCTTAAATCACATTTTATTTTTTAATCCAAGGGCGAATTTACGGCAGAATTTGGTCCCTCAAATAAGGGACACGTGAGCTTTGATTCTAACCGGATACATTGCACTGGGTCGGGGAGATAGTTTGCTAAACTTCCATGCATCTTTTGTCCAATGGGTACCTGTACTTCGAACATTCGCAAGTTTTTCTAGGTAGTGCGAGACAGCTTTGTCTTTTGACCTATTAGTTTTGTGCTGACCTCTTCTCCGCGTCTTGATGTTTTGTTTTGCTTGTCATAATACTCACTGATTGATGACTTTGTTTAGATTTTGAGTTACAACTCGGCCACGACCTTTGCTTTTACCGTGAAACATGAGGAAGTTTACGTCAATTGACGGACATTGCATTTTTTAAAAACTAATGAAGCACACTGTCTATCATCCCCATTTTTTCATTTGCTGATTTCTATTCTGAAAAATTCGACCGTCCGAAAATGCACCTTAATTTTGACTCTAAAAACACGTCACATATCTAACACCAATTATTTAAAACCGGTCGAAATTTTGGAGTTTTTACGGTACTTTAGATATCAGTGTGAAAGCTTAAAATTGGTTAATTATGCAAATTAGGTAATTAATATGTACAGATTTTAACCCGCAATTATTCAGGTCTGTCTATTGTTCTACAGCATCCATGTACATTCATTGATATGTGATGTATAGTACCTGAGATATCAGTGTGAAAGTTGGTTAATTATGCAAATTAGGTGATTAATATGCACAAATATTTACCGGAAACTAATTGGGTCTGCATAATTCTAGATTCATTGAAATGTGATGATTAGTACTTTAGATATCAGTAGAAAAGCTGAAAATTAATTATGCAAATTAGGTAATTAATATGCACAATTATTTACCCTAAAACTAATCAGGTCTCTGCATAGTTCTAAAGGATCTATGTACCAAGTTTCATTGAAATGCGATGATTAGTACTTGAGATACCCGTGGAAAAGCTGAAAATTAACTAATTATGCAAATTAGATGATTAATATGCACAAATATTTATCGAAAACAATCAATCTCTGAATAGTCCTTGAGTATGTAAGTACCAAGTTTCATTGAAATGTAATGCTAACTACTTATATCAAATGCTGAAAATTAATTAATTATGCAAATTAGGTAATTAATATGTACTGATATTACCATAAAAACTATCAGGTCTGTGCAGTGTCGTATGACATCTATGTACCAAGTTTCATTGAAATGTGATGATTAGTACTTGAGATATCAGTGGAAAAACCGAAAATTGACTAATCATTATGCAAATTAGGTAATTAGTGTCCACGGATTATTACCAAAAACTAATCAAAACCTAGCATTAGTTCAGAGCATCTATGTACCAAGTTTCATCAAAATCCAATGAGTGGTTGTTTAGATATCAGTGGAACAGTCATGGAACCACTAAAAAATAGCTAATTATCATGCAAATTAGGTAATTAATATGCACGGATTTTTACCAAAAATTAATCAAATCTGCGCACATGTTCAGAGCATCTATGTACCAAGTTTCATCAAAATCCAATGAGTGGTTCTTTAGATATCAGTGGAACAGTCATAGAACAGCTAAAAATTAGCTAATTATCATGCAAATTAGGTAATTAACGAGCATGGATTTTTACCAAAACCTAATCAAATCTGCGCATTGACCCAGAGCATCTATGCACCAAGTTTCATCAAAAACCGATGTATGGTTCTTGAGATAGCAGTGGAACAGTCGGACACACATACACACACACACACATACACACATACACACATACACACATACACACACACATACAGACACACTAACTGCAAAGATTCCCATTTTGTGCTTCGCACATGGGAGTCAAAAACTCTATCATTCTGTTCTAATAGCTGAAACATATTCTTGTGAGTTTTCATTTGTCGAATGAACTGTTTGTCAAATACAGAATACATATATTTTAGAATAATTTTCTTTTTAAAATGTGGATGAAATGTTTTGCTTTTAATGTATTTTTTATGTATTGTTTTTGATTTGATAACTTTTGATTAAACAGATTTTCTATTAGCTTCAGATCTTGATCAAAGTTTGGCACCCAGTTCATAGCAGTGCTTATATTGATTTTCTGACATCTTGTTTTCTGTAAAGATTTTATTGGTAGGTTTGCAAATGTGTATCAGACTGTGCAATCTCTCCATGAGTTGGTTTTGAAACCCAGTATGGGATACTGAGATACATTACCAAGGATATTATCACAAGATAAATCATTTGCTTCATTGAACACATACAACAATGCATATTTCCACTGAGATCAGTGACCTTTGATGTGTATCACCAGTGATCAGTCAAGTAGAAACAGTCAAAATATTTTATCAGATTTTCTCAATTTTTGCATGATATTTTCATACAGGACATCTGTTGTTCAAACTCAGGGAAGACTTATACTGATGAATAAGGTGACCAAGTTTGATAAAGTTTGGAATAGAATTAGTAAAGTTATTATGCACACAATAACAATTATTAACGACGACGACGACAACAACAACGACGACGACGACAGCGCCGGACAAAATTTTTCCCTTAATATACCTTTCCCTTCCATCTTTGATGGTACGGGCAAGGTAAAAATGAACAATATGTATAGTATCAAAGCAATCGGATTTACAGTTTTTAACAAGAAGTCGAAAATATCACTTTCTACCAAAAATGACAAAAATATTCACCAAAATTAGAGAATTAAAGATATCATCACGAAATGAACAAACCTGAGAGAGGTCCACATGTAGTCCCAATATATATAATATCAAAGCAATTGGACTTGCGGTTTTTAACAAGAAGTCGAAAATATCACTTTCTACCAAATATGACAAAAATATTCACCAAAATTAGAGAATTGAAGATATCATCATGAAATGAACAAATCTGAGAGAGGTCTACCCAAGATACATATACACGAAGTATCAAAGCATTCAGGCTTGTAGTTTTCAAGAAGAAGTCGAAAAAGTAAAACATTGACACGGACGACGATGGACGACACCGGACAATCACTCATATCTGACGAAGTCGACAGCGGAGCTAAAAATATGAACATAATCAGTCAAAACAAGTCAGACATATGGGTCTGGAAACCCATTCATTAAAACAAAATGGCCGTCAGACAGCCATTTTGAATCTGACCTGAAAAATAAAATGATGTGCATGAGGAACCCATAATGTCTAATATATGTACCAAGTTTGAACAAAAACCATCCGTAAACAGCTGGGAAATGCTTGATTTTGATGATTTTTTAGCACAATAATGGCCACCATTCGGCCATTTTTAATAGAATCGTCAAACCACTATATCTGTATATCTATGACATGATCTATAACGAATATTTAAAATTTGAACATAATCAGTCAAAGCAAGTCAGAGATATGGAACTAGAACCACATTCATTAAAACAAAATGGCCGCCAGTCGGCCATTTTGAATCTTATCTGAAAAACAAAATGATGTGCATCAAGGTCCTATAATGTCTAACGTATATTCCAATTTTGAACAAAATCCATCTGTAAACATTTTAAGCACAAAAATGGACGCCATTCGGCCATCTTGAATCAGATTGTGAAACAAATTGATGTGCATATGTATAATATCATGTATAATGTATGTGTGAAGTTTGATTGTGATTGATCCAGGCACTTCTAAGATACAGATTCGGACGCACGCACAGACGCACGCACGGACACACAGAGGTCAAAACATAAGTCCCCGTTTTCGGACTGCGTTCAAACGGGGACTAATAACAACGCAATCTACCTGATTTGTGAAATAAACCCAAGAAAATGTTGCTGTCTCTAACTATTAGGGTTATTACAATTCCAAAACCATATCGATACAGTAACTCTCTGATCTTTGTTTTATAATAGGCCCTAGGATACCGGTGCATATCCATTTTTAAAAGTTTCAACCAGTATGAAATGCAACGTTTCATGTAAGTACAGAACGTAGTTTAACTCTGGTGACCATGCCCTTTGATATATAATATTATTCCCTTTATCATAGTTTGTTTCAATATGAATATGCATTGTCATAATTAATTTCGAATACAAACAAGTTTTGGGGTTGAAACAACAGTGGAGAATCAGTCTACCAAATGTCCTTGATAGATGTAAATATCTTACAAAAACATTGGTGCTTAATTTGTTTAAATTATTTTAAGAGACATAATTTCCAGCTTTATTCAAAGTAATTCAGATATTTTAGTATGAAAACAAATGCCTCATCTCAGAAAAAAAGTACTGCATTTAGATGTGAATAGATTCATAAAACATGCAAGATAACAGAAAATCTTAGCTGGCTTTTGTCCAAGTATTTTGTACAGGTGTATGTCAAAAATTAATGATTCACTGAGACAAATATGAACTACCTTATTATATTCATTGTGTTACTACTGATTCATTAAATGAAGAGTCAAAAAAAAACACCCTCTATGAATAGCTATCATGTTGCAAGCTCTGCTTTGTATGCAAATCAACTTAAATAGTTAGTTGGTGTCCAGTGGAGAGAGAAGTCAACAGTACTGTTGCCTCCTGCGAATCTACATCTTCAAACACTGCAATCTTTGTTTTTGAAGTGCGTTTTTAAATTAGTACAGAACATTTTCTCCTTAATATACCTTTCCCTTCCATCTTTGATGGTACGGGCAAGGTAAAAATGGGTAATCTCCCGCATTTGCCTAAAAGTACTTCAGTATTTACATTAGAGTTAACTTCTAATAAAAATCTACAAAAAATAAATTGCACCCTCTCCACAATTACGTAGTACTCATAACCCCATATTTCGGCCCAATAACAAATTAACAAATTAACAAATTTTATGTTAGGATATCGATTACCTTTTCATGTAAGAAAAACGTGTTTTGATATAAGCTAACTGGGTTGTTTGGAAAGAACGTCTCATAACTGAAAAATAAACAAGAAAATTAGAACCAATTTACCAACAGAATATGTGTGTGTTAAAGTGTCTGTGAAATGCTACTAACACGTTAATGTTTAAGTGATATTTGTGAAAAAAAAATTATAATAAATTGTATAGAAGTAAAATTAATAAGATCCACTGTACAATCAGAAGGTGGGATATGCTCATAAAAAATATTTCATGAAACTATGGAAACCAAGCAAGCTGCTATCAAGTATTAACCTGAATCGCGCAATCTCCCTCCCCCTTTTTGCCGAAAAAGAGAACTCAATTTAGTGTTTTATTTTGTAAAGTTTACGTTCATGTTTAAAGTTCTAATGTTATGACTGTAAGTTTAACAAATTTAGACTGACTTACTCATCTTCTGTATTATCAACATAGTGAAATAATAGATGCTTTTGTATGCATAAATATCTCCAACCAATTGCTTTGTACATCTGAAAAATTAAATCAGAGAAAAGTATGTCATCAAGGGGTAATGTTGACTCCTGTCCAGTTTGAATTCTCATGAATGTAAACAATGCACTAAGCAGATGAAGTGTTAATTGAAAGAAACTCAATATTTATATAGTTTAATGTGCATGTATGCAAGCAGTGAAAATAAATTGGCATAATAGTAATTCAATTTGAATATGGTTCCCAAAATAACCATGTTGTCTCAACACTCACTTTGATATAAACTGCTTGCTTTGCCTCAATAGCTTTGGACAGTTCTAATTCAAAACCACTGCTTTTCTTTTTGATGTCCTCAATACTCCATCTAGAATGTTCACCAATGTACAATCCCATAACAACCACTGAACCATTATCATTTTCACGAAACAAATACTCTCGAACTATAGGATAAACAAGTAATCACATTACATACTTGTAGTCAAGTGAGTTCTCAGCAATATATAAAGTTTGAACATGAATGGTCAGAATGTCAGAGAGAGATAGATTCACTAAAACAAATTGTATGATATATTTTCAGTGTGATTTAGTTGTTTATTTGGAATCTATTATGTATGTGTAGTTTAATTGTAGTTTATTTTAAAAAGCTTTAATACAGCAATTACCAAATTTCATTAAAGGATTATTCTATTCTATTCTATATATACCTGAAGTTTGAACATGATAACTCAGGACATGTCAAAGATAATAGCTCTAGAATAAAATAGCTGCCAGTCCATCAGGTTCCTAATTTGTACAATGTTGTACCAAGAGCGAAACATAAATCACCAAAATCTGGTTCCGGAATGGCAGAAATGCTCAATTTCGATGAATTTTAAATATTAAAATGTGCAACATGATGTATTATAAATATGTAAAGTTTGAAAATGTCTGAGGATGTCTCAGATATACATGTAGCTCTTTTGTTAAACCAAAATGGGAACCAGGCAGCCATTTTTAATTTTATCAGAAAAACAAAATGACATGCATCTAGGCCGCATAATATACCAAGTTTGAATAAAATCTGTCCATACATGACCAAGATACGGTTTTGGAATTATAGCAGAAATTCTTGATTTCGATCATTTTTTAACACAAAAATAGTTGACATTTAGCCATCTTGAATTGGATCATGAAACAAAAAGACAAGCATGTCGCATGAACGAGCCAGGCATGTCGCATGAACGAGCCAGGCATGTCGCATGAACGAGCCAGGCATGTCGCATGAACGAGCCAGGCATGTCGCATGAACGAGCCAGGCATGTCGCATGAACGAGCCAGGCATGTCGCATGAACGAGCCAGGCATGTCGCATGAACGAGCCAGGCATGTCGCATGAACGAGCCAGGCATGTCGCATGAACGAGCCAGGCATGTCGCATGAACGAGCCAGGCATGTCGCATGAACGAGCCAGGCATGTCGCATGAACGAGCCAGGCATGTCGCATGAACGAGCCAGGCATGTCGCATGAACGAGCCAGGCATGTCGCATGAACGAGCCAGGCATGTCGCATGAACGAGCCAGGCATGTCGCATGAACGAGCCAGGCATGTCGCATGAACGAGCCAGGCATGTCGCATGAACGAGCCAGGCATGTCGCATGAACGAGCCAGGCATGTCGCATGAACGAGCCAGGCATGTCGCATGAACGAGCCAGGCATGTCGCATGAACGAGCCAGGCATGTCGCATGAACGAGCCAGGCATGTCGCATGAACGAGCCAGGCATGTCGCATGAACGAGCCAGGCATGTCGCATGAACGAGCCAGGCATGTCGCATGAACGAGCCAGGCATGTCGCATGAACGAGCCAGGCATGTCGCATGAACGAGCCAGGCATGTCGCATGAACGAGCCAGGCATGTCGCATGAACGAGCCAGGCATGTCGCATGAACGAGCCAGGCATGTCGCATGAACGAGCCAGGCATGTCCCAGATACAGGTGGATGCACAGACACACTCATAGCAGTCAAAACATAAATTCCTGTTTTCGGACTGCATCTAATACAAGCAGCCTGTTGGCTGAAATAGCTCTGCTGTTAGCAATGCACATTACAATTAAAGAACTGAAGATATCATTAGAAAATAAACAATATGTATAGTATCAAAGCAATCGAACTTGCTGTTTTCAGCAAGAATTCTAAAATATCACTTTTCACTAAAAATGACAAACATGTTAATCAAAATTAGAGAATTGAATATATCATTACGAAATGAACAAATCTGAGTGAGGTCGACTCAGGGTGGGAGGAGTGGTGTTTGCGTTCAGCTGATAGCCCTTGTGGAGAGGGGTGTCTAGATCTGCACTGAGCTCATAGCATCTATCTTGGGAGAGGGGTGTCTAGATCTGCACTGAGCTCATAGCATCTATCTTGGGAGAGGGGTGTCTATCAATACTTACCAATATCAATGTAAATAAGAATAGCTTCACCATGGCAACCTATTGGTCCTTTAAAATAACAGTGTTCATGTAGATCTAGTTTGATTATATATGGCATTAACTGTCCATACCAAGGTGACCATCCACTGACAGCAAACACCATTGCAATCTACAATATATTAAGCCATTAACAAAAATGGGTAAATCTAGAATTGAAAAAAAAAACACTAAACTAATGTACCACAACAAATCCCTAAAGTCATTGTGGTACAAAGGCAATGACTTTAGAATCACAATCAGAGGCTTAAATCTTGTTGGTTAATGATTTTCTTGGGCAAAGCACTTTTCAGCTTCTTTCCATCTAGGAGTAAATGGGAATCTGGTAGGGTAGGGATCGTTGTGCATGAGCACAGGTTGTCTGCTCTCCAGGGAGTGAAAGAAGGTTTGAGGATTGAGGTAATAATATAATATCTGAATATATGGCTGTATATCAATATCTACACATTATTATTATTTATGATATTAAACTCACCTTGAACTGACCTTTTCTTTGTGGGAACTCAGTATTCACAAATTGCTTTGCAATGATTACCACCTTTTGAAAGTTTGGCACATCAATACATGTGAGAGCTGTTTGAAGACCATACACATCACAGCCAGCTAAGTGATATACATAGTTCTCAGCATCTACCAATTTACCCCCCGAATGTAGTATTTTAGATTTAATTTGATCATTACTTTCACCCCATAGAGTCATCCTGTAAGGAACAAACTAATTAAGAATGAGGTGTACTTTCTTAATCACATTTATATAATTAGCTATTATTTATAATTAAGATGACATTTAACCTTTTCACCACCAGAATTTCAAGCCCAATTTTTCTACACTTTTTTATCACATTCTTCAATATTTCTGGAAATGAACTCTACTTCTGGAAATGAACCCTAATTCTTGAGCCAAATCTGGTTAACTTTTTTGATTCATTCATGAAAAGATTTTTGCCTAAAAACAGAATTTTTGGTCAAAATATTATGACAAACTGTGCCTCAAAGATGCATCTCATTAAACAGAATATGTTACATAAACAACACTTGCATTATAGAATAGTAATTTGTATTTACTTACTTCATACCAGCTTGTCTAAACAATGATAACAATCTGGGATATGGATTAGGAGGTAAATGCTGCTCAGACAACAACTCGGATAAAAAGCTCTCGTACATCAAGTCAACTTTAGTGTCCATTAAATACTGTGAAAAAATAATTATAAAAATTGTGTGTAGAGAATAAAAAATGGCTGTCCACACACACTGCAGTACATGCACTGAACAATTACCATATCTTAAAGATCATTACTACCTATAAACACTAATGGAGTTACTGTTAGTAATCACAAGAGCCTAATACAATTATAATCGAATAAACCACAAGACACTAAATTTAATAATCTATCAACTATACATGTAGTAAGCCACAAGAACCCAGGCACAAGATTTAATAAATGATCAACTGTAGTAAGCCACAAGAACCAAGGTACTAGATTTAATAAATGATCAACTGTAGTAAGCCACAAGAATTCAGGCACTAAATGTAATAGTCAACTTAACTATAGTAAGCCACAAGAATTCAGGCACTAAATGTAATGGTCAACTTAACTATAGTAAGCCACACGAACCCAGGCACTAAATGTAAAAGTCAACTTAACTATAGTAAGCCACACGAACCCAGGCACTAAATGTAATGGTCAACTTAACTATAGTAAGCCACAAGAACCCAGGCACTAAATGTAAAAGTCAACTTAACTATAGTAAGCCACAAGAACCCAGGCACTAAATGTAATAGTCAACTTAACTATAGTAAGCCACAAGAACCCAGGCACTAAATGTAAAAGTCAACTTAACTATAGTAAGCCACAAGAACCCAGGCACTAAATGTAATAGTCAACTTAACTATAGTAAGCCACAAGAACCCAGGCACTAAATGTAATAGTCAACTTAACTATAGTAAGCCACACGAACCCAGGCACTAAATGTAATAGTCAACTTAACTATAGTTAGCCACAAGAACCCAGGCACTAAATGTAATATAGTCAACTTAACTATAGTAAGCCACACGAACCCAGGCACTAAATGTAATAGTCAACTTAACAATAGTAAGCCACAAGAATCCAGGCACTAAATGTAATGGTCAACTTAACTATAGTAAGCCACAAGAACCCAGGCACTAAATGTAAAAGTCAACTTAACTATAGTAAGCCACAAAAACCCAGGCACTAAATGTAATAGTCAACTTAACTATAGTAAGCCACAAGAACCCAGGCACTAAATGTAATAGTCAACTTAACAATAGTAAGCCACAAAAACCCAGGCACTAAATTAATAGTCAACTTAACTATAGTAAGCCACACGAACCCAGGCACTAAATGTAATAGTCAACTTAACTATAGTAAGCCACAAGAACCCAGGCACTAAATGTAATAGTCAACTTAACTATAGTAAGCCACACGAACCCAGGCACTAAATGTAATAGTCAACTTAACTATAGTAAGCCACACGAACCCAGGCACTAAATGTGATAGTCAACTTAAAGGGGAACCGCTCAATCCCATGGATTGCACCAAAGAATCATGGGACACTATTGTTTATGTTGTTTACAATGTTAATCTATCTTTTGTTATCCATTGTTATTTTAATCCAGAAAGTAAATTTGTTGTGAAATTAATCTTAACTGGAAGGTGCCCCTTTAACAATAGTAAGCCACACGAACCCAGGCACTAAATGTAATAGTCAACTTAACTATAGTAAGCCACACGAACCCAGGCACTAAATGTAATAGTCAACTTAACTATAGTAAGCCACAAGAACCCAGGCACTAAATGTAATAGTCAACTTAACTATAGTAAGCCACAAGAACCCAGGCACGAAATGTAATGGTCAACTTAACTATAGTAAGCCACACGAACCCAGGCACTAAATGTAAAAGTCAACTTAACTATAGTAAGCCACAAGAACCCAGGCACTAAATGTAATAGTCAACTTAACAATAGTAAGCCACAAGAATCCAGGCACTAAATGTAATGGTCAACTTAACTATAGTAAGCCACAAGAACCCAGGCACTAAATGTAAAAGTCAACTTAACTATAGTAAGCCACAAAAACCCAGGCACTAAATGTAATAGTCAACTTAACTATATATAGTAAGCCACACGAACCCAGGCACTAAATGTAATAGTCAACTTAACTATAGTAAGCCACAAGAACCCAGGCACTAAATGTAATAGTCAACTTAACTATAGTAAGCCACAAGAACCCAGGCACGAAATGTAATGGTCAACTTAACTATAGTAAGCCACACGAACCCAGGCACTAAATGTAAAAGTCAACTTAACTATAGTAAGCCACAAGAACCCAGGCACTAAATGTAATAGTCAACTTAACAATAGTAAGCCACAAGAATCCAGGCACTAAATGTAATGGTCAACTTAACTATAGTAAGCCACAAGAACCCAGGCACTAAATGTAAAAGTCAACTTAACTATAGTAAGCCACAAAAACCCAGGCACTAAATGTAATAGTCAACTTAACTATAGTAAGCCACACGAACCCAGGCACTAAATGTAATAGTCAACTTAACAATAGTAAGCCACAAAAACCCAGGCACTAAATTAATAGTCAACTTAACTATAGTAAGCCACACGAACCCAGGCACTAAATGTAATAGTCAACTTAACTATAGTAAGCCACACAAACCCAGGCACGAAATGTAATAGTCAACTTAAAGGGGAACCGCTCAATCCCATGGATTGCACCAAAGAATCATGGGACACTATTGTTTATGTTGTTTACAATGTTAATCTATCTTTTGTTATCCATTGTTATTTTAATCCAGAAAGTAAATTTGTTGTTAAATTAATCTTAACTGGAAGGTGCCCCTTTAACAATAGTAAGCCACACGAACCCAGGCACTAAATGTAATACTGTAGAATACTTTATTTTCGCTTGGAATTTATTTTCGCTATTTTCGCTGAAGGGGTGATTCTGTGAAAATAAAATCCAGCGAATATACTTTTTTCCTATATTTCACATTAAACTCATCAAAAATCAGTGAAAATAAATTCCATATAAAACGCCCAAAAAGCCTTTTCAGCAAAAATTAATTCCAGCGAAAATAATGTATTTTACAGTAGTCAACTTAACTATAGTAAGCCACAAGAACCCAGGCACTAAATGTAATAGTCAACTTAACTATAGTAAGCCACAAGAACCCAGGCACTAAATGTAATAGTCAACTTAACTATAGTAAGCCACAAAAACCCAGGCACTAAATGTAATGGTCAACTTAACTATAGTAAGCCACAAGAACCCAGGCACTAAATGTAATGGTCAACTTAACAATAGTAAGCCACAAGAACCCAGGCACTAAATGTAAAAGTCAACTTAACTATAGTAAGCCACAAGAACCCAGGCACTAAATGTAATGGTCAACTTAACTATAGTAAGCCACAAGAACCCAGGCACTAAATGCAAAAGTCAACTTAACTATAGTAAGCCACAAAAACCCAGGCACTAAATGTAAAAGTCAACTTAACTATAGTAAGCCACAAGAACCCAGGCACTAAATGTAATAGTCAACTTAACTATAGTAAGCCACAAGAACCCAGGCACTAAATGTAATAGTCAACTTAACTATAGTAAGCCACAAGAACCCAGGCACTAAATGTAAAAGTCAACTTAACTATAGTAAGCCACAAGAACCCAGGCACTAAATGTAATAGTCAACTTAACTATAGTAAGCCACAAGAACCCAGGCACTAAATGTAAAAGTCAACTTAACTATAGTAAGCCACACGAACCCAGGCACTAAATGTAATAGTCAACTTAACAATAGTGAGCCACAAGAACCCAGGCACTAAATGTAAAAGTCAACTTAACTATAGTAAGCCACAAAAACCCAGGCACTAAATGTAATATTCAACTTAACTATAGTAAGCCACAAAAACCCAGGCACTAAATGTAATATTCAACTTAACTATAGTAAGCCACAAAAACCCAGGCACTAAATGTAATAGTCAACTTAACTATAGTAAGCCATACGAACCCAGGCACTAAATGTAATAGTCAACTTAACAATAGTAAGCCACAAAAACCCAGGCACTAAATTAATAGTCAACTTAACTATAGTAAGCCACACAAACCCAGGCACTAAATGTAAAAGTCAACTTAACTATAGTAAGCCACAAAAACCCAGGCACTAAATGTAATAGTCAACTTAACTATAGTAAGCCACACGAACCCAGGCACTAAATGTAATAGTCAACTTAACAATAGTAAGCCACAAAAACCCAGGCACTAAATTAATAGTCAACTTAACTATAGTAAGCCACACGAACCCAGGCACTAAATGTAATACTGTGGAATACTTTATTTTCGCTGGAATTAATTTTCGCTGAAAAGGCATTTTGGGCGTTTTGCTTGGAATTTATTTTCACTGATTTTTCATGAGTTTAATGTGAAATATAGGAAAAAAAGTATATTCGCTGGATTTTATTTTCACGGAATCATCCCTTCAGCGAAAATAGCGAAAATAAATTCCAACCGAAAATAAAGTATTCTACAGTAGTCAACTTAACTATAGTAAGCCACACAAACCCAGGCACTAAATGTAATAGTCAACTTAACTATAGTAAGCCACAAGAACCCAGGCACGAAATGTAATGGTCAACTTAACTATAGTAAGCCACACGAACCCAGGCACTAAATGTAAAAGTCAACTTAACTATAGTAAGCCACAAGAACCCAGGCACTAAATGTAATAGTCAACTTAACAATAGTAAGCCACAAGAATCCAGGCACTAAATGTAATGGTCAACTTAACTATAGTAAGCCACAAGAACCCAGGCACTAAATGTAAAAGTCAACTTAACTATAGTAAGCCACAAAAACCCAGGCACTAAATGTAATAGTCAACTTAACTATATATAGTAAGCCACACGAACCCAGGCACTAAATGTAATAGTCAACTTAACTATAGTAAGCCACAAGAACCCAGGCACTAAATGTAATAGTCAACTTAACTATAGTAAGCCACAAGAACCCAGGCACGAAATGTAATGGTCAACTTAACTATAGTAAGCCACACGAACCCAGGCACTAAATGTAAAAGTCAACTTAACTATAGTAAGCCACAAGAACCCAGGCACTAAATGTAATAGTCAACTTAACAATAGTAAGCCACAAGAATCCAGGCACTAAATGTAATGGTCAACTTAACTATAGTAAGCCACAAGAACCCAGGCACTAAATGTAAAAGTCAACTTAACTATAGTAAGCCACAAAAACCCAGGCACTAAATGTAATAGTCAACTTAACTATAGTAAGCCACACGAACCCAGGCACTAAATGTAATAGTCAACTTAACAATAGTAAGCCACAAAAACCCAGGCACTAAATTAATAGTCAACTTAACTATAGTAAGCCACACGAACCCAGGCACTAAATGTAATAGTCAACTTAACTATAGTAAGCCACACAAACCCAGGCACTAAATGTAATAGTCAACTTAACAATAGTAAGCCACAAAAACCCAGGCACTAAATGTAATAGTCAACTTAACAATAGTAAGCCACAAAAACCCAGGCACTAAATTAATAGTCAACTTAACTATAGTAAGCCACACGAACCCAGGCACTAAATGTAATAGTCAACTTAACTATAGTAAGCCACACAAACCCAGGCACTAAATGTAATAGTCAACTTAACTATAGTAAGCCACACAAACCCAGGCACTAAATGTAATAGTCAACTTAAAGGGGAACCGCTCAATCCCATGGATTGCACCAAAGAATCATGGAACACTATTGTTTATGTTGTTTACAATGTTAATCTATCTTTTGTTATCCATTGTTATTTTAATCCAGAAAGTAAATTTGTTGTTAAATTAATCTTAACTGGAAGGTGCCCCTTTAACAATAGTAAGCCACACGAACCCAGGCACTAAATGTAATACTGTAGAATACTTTATTTTCGCTTGGAATTTATTTTCGCTATTTTCGCTGAAGGGGTGATTCTGTGAAAATAAAATCCAGCGAATATACTTTTTTCCTATATTTCACATTAAACTCATCAAAAATCAGTGAAAATAAATTCCATATAAAACGCCCAAAAAGCCTTTTCAGCAAAAATTAATTCCAGCGAAAATAATGTATTTTACAGTAGTCAACTTAACTATAGTAAGCCACAAGAACCCAGGCACTAAATGTAATAGTCAACTTAACTATAGTAAGCCACAAGAACCCAGGCACTAAATGTAATAGTCAACTTAACTATAGTAAGCCACAAAAACCCAGGCACTAAATGTAATGGTCAACTTAACTATAGTAAGCCACAAGAACCCAGGCACTAAATGTAATGGTCAACTTAACAATAGTAAGCCACAAGAACCCAGGCACTAAATGTAAAAGTCAACTTAACTATAGTAAGCCACAAGAACCCAGGCACTAAATGTAATGGTCAACTTAACTATAGTAAGCCACAAGAACCCAGGCACTAAATGCAAAAGTCAACTTAACTATAGTAAGCCACAAAAACCCAGGCACTAAATGTAAAAGTCAACTTAACTATAGTAAGCCACAAGAACCCAGGCACTAAATGTAATAGTCAACTTAACTATAGTAAGCCACAAGAACCCAGGCACTAAATGTAATAGTCAACTTAACTATAGTAAGCCACAAGAACCCAGGCACTAAATGTAAAAGTCAACTTAACTATAGTAAGCCACAAGAACCCAGGCACTAAATGTAAAAGTCAACTTAACTATAGTAAGCCACACGAACCCAGGCACTAAATGTAATAGTCAACTTAACAATAGTGAGCCACAAGAACCCAGGCACTAAATGTAAAAGTCAACTTAACTATAGTAAGCCACAAGAACCCAGGCACTAAATGTAATGGTCAACTTAACTATAGTAAGCCACAAGAACCCAGGCACTAAATGTAATGGTCAACTTAACTATAGTAAGCCACACGAACCCAGGCACTAAATGTAATAGTCAACTTAACAATAGTAAGCCACAAAAACCCAGGCACTAAATGTAAAAGTCAACTTAACTATAGTAAGCCACAAGAACCCAGGCACTAAATGTAATGGTCAACTTAACTATAG
Source organism: Saccoglossus kowalevskii (assembly GCF_978046115.1). Classification (NCBI taxonomy): domain Eukaryota; kingdom Metazoa; phylum Hemichordata; class Enteropneusta; family Harrimaniidae; genus Saccoglossus; species Saccoglossus kowalevskii. Next base: position 4,206,198 of record NC_140643.1, on the reverse strand, counting down.
TAAGCCACAAGAACCCAGGCACTAAATGTAAAAGTCAACTTAACTATAGTAAGCCACAAGAACCCAGGCACTAAATGTAAAAGTGAACTTAACTATAGTAAGCCACAAGAACCCAGGCACTAAATGTAAAAGTCAACTTAACTATAGTAAGCCACAAGAACCCAGGCACTAAATGTAAAAGTCAACTTAACTATAGTAAGCCACAAGAACCCAGGCACTAAATGTAATGGTCAACTTAACTATAGTAAGCCACAAGAACCCAGGCACTAAATGTAAAAGTCAACTTAACTATAGTAAGCCACAAAAAACCCAGGCACTAAATGTAAAAGTCAACTTAACTATAGTAAGCCACAAGAACCCAGGCACTAAATGTAATAGTCAACTTAACTATAGTAAGCCACAAGAACCCAGGCACTAAATGTAATAGTCAACTTAACTATAGTAAGCCACAAGAACCCAGGCACTAAATGTAAAAGTCAACTTAACTATAGTAAGCCACAAGAACCCAGGCACTAAACGTAAAAGTCAACTTAACTATAGTAAGCCACACGAACCCAGGCACTAAATGTAATAGTCAACTTAACTATAGTAAGCCACACGAACCCAGGCACTAAATGTAATGGTCAACTTAACTATAGTAAGCCACAAGAACCCAGGCACTAAATGTAAAAGTCAACTTAACTATAGTAAGCCACAAAAACCCAGGCACTAAATGTAATAGTCAACTTAACTATAGTAAGCCACAAAAACCCAGGCACTAAATGTAATAGTCAACTTAACTATAGTAAGCCATACGAACCCAGGCACTAAATGTAATAGTCAACTTAACAATAGTAAGCCACAAAAACCCAGGCACTAAATTAATAGTCAACTTAACTATAGTAAGCCACACGAACCCAGGCACTAAATGTAAAAGTCAACTTAACTATAGTAAGCCACAAAAACCCAGGCACTAAATGTAATAGTCAACTTAACTATAGTAAGCCACACGAACCCAGGCACTAAATGTAATAGTCAACTTAACAATAGTAAGCCACAAAAACCCAGGCACTAAATTAATAGTCAACTTAACTATAGTAAGCCACACGAACCCAGGCACTAAATGTAATACTGTGGAATACTTTATTTTCGCTGGAATTAATTTTCGCTGAAAAGGCATTTTGGGCGTTTTGCTTGGAATTTATTTTCACTGATTTTTCATGAGTTTAATGTGAAATATAGGAAAAAAAGTATATTCGCTGGATTTTATTTTCACGGAATCATCCCTTCAGCGAAAATAGCGAAAATAAATTCCAAGCGAAAATAAAGTATTCTACAGTAGTCAACTTAACTATAGTAAGCCACACAAACCCAGGCACTAAATGTAATAGTCAACTTAACTATAGTAAGCCACACGAACCCAGGCACTAAATGTAATAGTCAACTTAACTATAGTAAGCCACACGAACCCAGGCACTAAATGTAATAGTCAACTTAACTATAGTAAGCCACAAGAACCCAGGCACTAAATGTAATAGTCAACTTAAGTATAGTAAGCCACAAGAACCCAGGCACTAAATGTAATAGTCAACTTAACTATAGTAAGCCACAAGAACCCAGGCACTAAATGTAATAGTCAACTTAACTATAGTAAGCCACACGAACCCAGGCACTAAATGTAAAAAGTCAACTTAACTATAGTAAGCCACAAGAACCCAGGCACTAAATGTAATGGTCAACTTAACTATAGTAAGCCACAAGAACCCAGGCACTAAATGTAATGGTCAACTTAACAATAGTAAGCCACAAGAACCCAGGCACTAAATGTAAAAGTCAACTTAACTATAGTAAGCCACAAGAACCCAGGCACTAAATGTAATGGTCAACTTAACTATAGTAAGCCACAAGAACCCAGGCACTAAATGCAAAAGTCAACTTAACTATAGTAAGCCACAAAAACCCAGGCACTAAATGTAAAAGTCAACTTAACTATAGTAAGCCACAAGAACCCAGGCACTAAATGTAATAGTCAACTTAACTATAGTAAGCCACAAGAACCCAGGCACTAAATGTAATAGTCAACTTAACTATAGTAAGCCACAAGAACCCAGGCACTAAATGTAAAAGTCAACTCAACTATAGTAAGCCACAAGAACCCAGGCACTAAATGTAATAGTCAACTTAACTATAGTAAGCCACAAGAACCCAGGCACTAAATGTAAAAGTCAACTTAACTATAGTAAGCCACACGAACCCAGGCACTAAATGTAATAGTCAACTTAACAATAGTAAGCCACAAAAACCCAGGCACTAAATTAATAGTCAACTTAACTATAGTAAGCCACACGAACCCAGGCACTAAATGTAATAGTCAACTTAACTATAGTAAGCCACACAAACCCAGGCACTAAATGTAATAGTCAACTTAAAGGGGAACTGCTCAATCCCATGGATTGCACCAAAGAATCATGGGACACTATTGTTTATGTTGTTTACAATGTTAATCTATCTTTTGTTATCCATTGTTATTTTAATCCAGAAAGTAAATTTGTTGTGAAATTAATCTTAACTGGAAGGTGCCCCTTTAACAATAGTAAGCCACACGAACCCAGGCACTAAATGTAATAGTCAACTTAACTATAGTAAGCCACACGAACCCAGGCACTAAATGTAATAGTCAACTTAACTATAGTAAGCCACAAGAACCCAGGCACTAAATGTAATAGTCAACTTAACTATAGTAAGCCACAAGAACCCAGGCACTAAATGTAATAGTCAACTTCACTATAGTAAGCCACACGAACCCAGGCACTAAATGTAATAGTCAACTTAACTATAGTAAGCCACAAGAACCCAGGCACTAAATGTAATAGTCAACTTAACAATAGTAAGCCACAAGAACCCAGGCACTAAATGTAAAAGTCAACTTAACTATAATAAGCCACAAGAACCCAGGCACTAAATGTAATAGTCAACTTAACTATAGTAAGCCACACGAACCCAGGCACTAAATGTAATAGTCAACTTAACTATAGTAAGCCACACGAACCCAGGCACTAAATGTAATAGTCAACTTAACAATAGTAAGCCACAAGAACCCAGGCACTAAATGTAAAAGTCAACTTAACTATAGTAAGCCACAAGAACCCAGGCACGAAATGTAATGGTCAACTTAACTATAGTAAGCCACACGAACCCAGGCACTAAATGTAAAAGTCAACTTAACTATAGTAAGCCACAAGAATTCAGACACTAAATGTAATAGTCAACTTAACAATAGTAAGCCACAAGAATCCAGGCACTAAATGTAATGGTCAACTTAACTATAGTAAGCCACAAGAACCCAGGCACTAAATGTAAAAGTCAACTTAACTATAGTAAGCCACAAAAACCCAGGCACTAAATGTAATAGTCAACTTAACTATAGTAAGCCACACGAACCCAGGCACTAAATGTAATAGTCAACTTAACAATAGTAAGCCACAAAAACCCAGGCACTAAATTAATAGTCAACTTAACTATAGTAAGCCACACGAACCCAGGCACTAAATGTAATAGTCAACTTAACTATAGTAAGCCACACAAACCCAGGCACTAAATGTAATAGTCAACTTAAAGGGGAACTGCTCAATCCCATGGATTGCACCAAAGAATCATGGGACACTATTGTTTATGTTGTTTACAATGTTAATCTATCTTTTGTTATCCATTGTTATTTTAATCCAGAAAGTAAATTTGTTGTTAAATTAATCTTAACTGGAAGGTGCCCCTTTAACAATAGTAAGCCACAAGAACCCAGGCACTAAATGTAAAAGTCAACTTAACTATAGTAAGCCACAAAAAACCCAGGCACTAAATGTAAAAGTCAACTTAACTATAGTAAGCCACAAGAACCCAGGCACTAAATGTAATAGTCAACTTAACTATAGTAAGCCACAAGAACCCAGGCACTAAATGTAATAGTCAACTTAACTATAGTAAGCCACAAAAACCCAGGCACTAAATGTAATAGTCAACTTAACTATAGTAAGCCATACGAACCCAGGCACTAAATGTAATAGTCAACTTAACAATAGTAAGCCACAAAAACCCAGGCACTAAATTAATAGTCAACTTAACTATAGTAAGCCACACGAACCCAGGCACTAAATGTAAAAGTCAACTTAACTATAGTAAGCCACAAAAACCCAGGCACTAAATGTAATAGTCAACTTAACTATAGTAAGCCACACGAACCCAGGCACTAAATGTAATAGTCAACTTAACAATAGTAAGCCACAAAAACCCAGGCACTAAATTAATAGTCAACTTAACTATAGTAAGCCACACGAACCCAGGCACTAAATGTAATAGTCAACTTAACTATAGTAAGCCACACAAACCCAGGCACTAAATGTAATAGTCAACTTAAAGGGGAACTGCTCAATCCCATGGATTGCACCAAAGAATCATGGGACACTATTGTTTATGTTGTTTACAATGTTAATCTATCTTTTGTTATCCATTGTTATTTTAATCCAGAAAGTAAATTTGTTGTGAAATTAATCTTAACTGGAAGGTGCCCCTTTAACAATAGTAAGCCACACGAACCCAGGCACTAAATGTAATAGTCAACTTAACTATAGTAAGCCACACGAACCCAGGCACTAAATGTAATAGTCAACTTAACTATAGTAAGCCACAAGAACCCAGGCACTAAATGTAATAGTCAACTTAAGTATAGTAAGCCACAAGAACCCAGGCACTAAATGTAATAGTCAACTTAACTATAGTAAGCCACACGAACCCAGGCACTAAATGTAATAGTCAACTTAACTATAGTAAGCCACAAGAACCCAGGCACTAAATGTAATAGTCAATTTAACTATAGTAAGCCACACGAACCCAGGCACTAAATGTAAAAGTCAACTTAACTATAGTAAGCCACAAGAACCCAGGCACTAAATGTAATGGTCAACTTAACTATAGTAAGCCACAAGAACCCAGGCACTAAATGTAATAGTCAACTTAACTATAGTAAGCCACAAGAACCCAGGCACTAAATGTAAAAGTCAACTTAACTATAGTAAGCCACAAGAACCCAGGCACTAAATGTAATAGTCAACTTAACAATAGTAAGCCACAAGAACCCAGGCACTAAATGTAAAAGTCAACTTAACAATAGTAAGCCACACGAACCCAGGCACTAAATGTAATAGTCAACTTAACTATAGTAAGCCACAAGAACCCAGGCACTAAATGTAATAGTCAACTTAACTATAGTAAGCCACAAGAACCCAGGCACTAAATGTAAAAGTCAACTTAACTATAGTAAGCCACAAGAACCCAGGCACTAAATGTAATAGTCAACTTAACTATAGTAAGCCACAAGAACCCAGGCACTAAATGTAATAGTCAACTTAACAATAGTAAGCCACAAGAACCCAGGCACTAAATGTAATACTGTAGAATACTTTATTTTCCCTTGGAATTTATTTTCGCTATTTTCGCTGAAGGGGTGATTCTGTGAAAATAAAATCCAGCGAATATACTTTTTTTCCTATATTTCACATTAAACTCATCAAAAATCAGTGAAAATAAATTCCATATAAAACGCCCAAAAAGCCTTTTCAGCAAAAATTAATTCCAGCGAAAATAATGTATTTTACAGTAGTCAACTTAACAATAGTAAGTCACAAGAACCCAGGCACTAAATGTAATGGTCAACTTAACTATAGTAAGCCACAAGAACCCAGGCACTAAATGTAATGGTCAACTTAACTATAGTAAGCCACAAGAACCCAGGCACTAAATGTAATAGTCAACTTAACTATAGTAAGCCACAAGAACCCAGGCACTAAATGTAATAGTCAACTTAACTATAGTAAGCCACACGAACCCAGGCACTAAATGTAATAGTCAACTTAACTATAGTAAGCCACACGAACCCAGGCACTAAATGTAATAGTCAACTTAACAATAGTAAGCCACAAGAACCCAGGCACTAAATGTAAAAGTCAACTTAACTATAGTAAGCCACAAGAACCCAGGCACTAAATGTAATAGTCAACTTAACTATAGTAAGCCACAAGAACCCAGGATAAGTGACCATCGCTTACAGATTGAAATGGGAAGGTACAATTATGTACCAATTTCTGATAGAAAATGTTCAGTTTGTGAAATTAAAAATTAGCAACACTTCATTATTCATGACAACAAAAACAATGAACAGTTATTAATTAATATTTTAAATAATAAAGATGAAAACATAAATGATTTGGTGAAACGCATCTATAACTGTTTTAATATATGAGGCAAATCAATTAAAACAAAAAATAGTTAAACCAGCTGCTTTAGAAAATACAAATTAACCAGTTTTTCTATTTCTAGAAATTTGTTACAATGAGTGTCTTGTTTGATATTTTCCTGTATTGTTATTGTCAGTTATTTTTTTTGTTTTATTTTTTATTGTTTTATTGTACTTTTCATCAAAACCTCAAATATGGGGTATGATAGCAATAAAGATTCTATTCATATTAATAAATTTAACAATAATGGAGTTAGTATTCCCAAGAGCCAAATACAATTATAATCAAAATCAAACAAGACATGAATGTTACAGTCCCCTTTATTTGATTATAAAGTAGTACAAGGAACATCTGCAAAAAGGAGAATGAAAATGTACTCTATGTAGTTACAACTCATCATGAAGTGATTTCCCATAATCTAGTTTTGTACTGACAACTAAAACTTCCACTGACCCATGTTCAGAAGTGCAACAAAACTATTTGTCATACATGTATACTCTCTCAAGAAATCAAATCAAAGTTCAAACAGTCCCCGATGAATTTTTGAAAATTCTCTTTGTGCTCATCATATTAAAGTGGAGGAGTTGTCCCGAGCATGTCCTTGAAACTTGAGTCCCAAGTGGTGTATACAAAAGATTGTTTATTTACATAAAATTCGAACATGTGTTGCGTGACGACCCCTCCAGTTTAAGACATGGCAAAGAAAAACATAGATCACAAGTGAAAGCTTGTCTAAGTTATCACATTTTAAACAAACAAGATGGCCACCAGTCGGCCAAATTTGATCAAATTGCAAATTGAATTGACATGTACATGTATCCATTTATGACATGCTAAATATCAATGAAAATGATACATGGGTGACAGAGATATAGTAATATGGCCACAAAAAAAACAGCTGTTATTCAGGCATCTTTGATCTGATAATGAAACAAAGTGACATGTATGATGTATGTGCCAAATACGAATGAAAATGGTACATAAATCTTGGAAATATAGTAGTAAGGCCAAAAATTCAGATGGCTGTCAATCGGCCATCCTTGAAACAAATTGTCATGGACATGTATCCTAACATGTATAAAGCATGTCCAAGATACCACATTAAAAAACAAGCAGCCTATCGGCTGAGATAGCTCCGCTGTTAGCAATGCACATTTCAATTAAAGAACTGAAGACATCATTAGAAAATGAACAATATGAATAGTATCAAAGCAATCGGACTTACAGTTTTTAACAAGAAGTCGAAAATATCACTTTTTACCAAAAATTACAAAAATATTCACCAAAATAAATTAATTAGAGAATTGAAGATATCATCACAAAACGAACAAATCTGAGAGAGGTCCACATGTAGTACCTATATATGTAATATCAAAGCAATGGGACTTGCAGTTTTTAACAAAAAGTCAAAAATATCACTTTTTACCAAAAATGACAAAAATATTCACCAAAATTAGAGAATTAAAGATATCATCACGAAATAAACAAATCTGAGAGAGATCCACATGTAGTACCTATATATGTAGTATCAAAGCAATTGGACTTGCGGTTTTTAACAAGAAGTCGAAAATATCACTTTTCACCAAAAAATGACAAAAATATTCACCAAAATTAGAGAATTAAAGATATCATTACAAAATGAACAAATCTGAGAGAGGTCCACATGTAGTACCTATATATGTAATATCAAAGCATTTGCACTTGCGGTTTTTAACAAGAAGTCGAAAATATCAGTTTTTACCAAAAATGACAAAAATATTCACCAAAATTAGAGAATTGAAGATATCATTACAAAATTAACAAATCTGAGAGAGGTCCACATGTAGTACCTATAGATGTAATATCAAAGCAATTGCACTTGCGGTTTTTAACAAGAAGTCGAAAATATCAGTTTTTACCAAAAATGACAAAAATATTCACCAAAATTAGAGAATTAAAGATATCAACATGAAATGAACAAACCTAAGAGAGGTCTACCCAAGGTACATATACACCAAGTATCAAAGCATTTAGGCTTGTAGTTTTCAAGAAGAAGTCGAAAAAGTAAAACATTGACACGGACGACGACGGACAATCACTCATATGATAAGCTCCGCTCGACAAAGTCGACAGCGGAGCTAAAAAACAAGATGCCTGCCAGTCGGCCATCTTTTATCCAATTGCGAAAGAAATTGTCATGGACATGTATCCTAACATGTATAATCTATGATACCAAGTTTGAATGAAAACTGACAAAGCATGTACAAAATACAGCATTTTCAAAAAACAAGATGGTTGCCAGTCGACCATTTTGAATCAAATCGCTAAACCATTGCATGTGCATTTGTCCCACATAAATTACTAGGCACATGCAAAGAATGAACAGAATCAGTCCAAAGGATTCTGAAATATGACCCCCGACGAACGCACGCACAGATGGACGGACGCACGGATGCACGGACGGTCAGAGAACATGTATTCTAACATGTATAATCTATGTACCAAGTTTGAATGAAAACTGACAAAGCATGTCCAAAATACAACATTTTCAAAAAACAAGATGGCTGCCAGTCGGCCATCTTTTATCCAACTGCAAAAGAAATTGTTATGGACATGTATCCCAACATGTATAATCTATGATACCAAGTTTGAATGAAAATTGACAAAGCATGTCCGAAATACAACATTTTCAAAAAACAAGATGGTTGCCAGTCGGCCATTTTGAATAAAATCGCTAAAGCATTGCATGTGCATATGTCCCACATAAATTACTAGGCACATGCAAAGAATGAACAGAATCAGTCCAAAGGATTCTGAAATATGACCTCGGACGAACGCATACACAGACGGACGGACGCACGGGCGGTCAGAGAACATGTATTCTAACATGTATAATCTATGTACCAAGTTTGAATGAAAACTGACAAAGCATGTCCAAAATACAACATTTTCAAAAAACAAGATGGCTGCCAGTCGGCCATTTTGAATCGAATCGCTAAACCACTGCATGTGCATATGTCCCACATAAAGTACTAACACACATGCAAAGAATGAATGGAATCGATCCAAAGGATTCTGAAATATGACACCGGACGGACAGACGGACACACGGACAGAGACCGAATTATAAGTCCCTGTTTTCTGACTTTGTTCGAACGGGGACTAATAACTGCATTGTTTTAATTTGCATATTTTTGGGAGGGTGTGGTCATTATTGCCAAACGCACATCTACTCATGCCAAGGTGTAATCATACCAAATATGAAATATATCTGCATAGCAGCGATGACGGGTTTCGAGCCTGCATGGCTCATGGCAAATTGCTTGATGTGATTATTTGATGAAAGTCTCATGTCTAGAATGCAATGTTCTCAACAAGTCTTCTGGTGTTTTGCTATTATGAACCACACTGGAATCAGCAGACATAACCATTTATAGTCATCTGTTCAATGTCATTCATAATTAAGATGAATTTTTTGAGGAATTTTGCATTTTTGTGATAAATTCAAGATGGCTGCCAAAACTACTTGAATCATGGGAAATATTTTCATGAACACATAACCATCGTCTTGAACGGATGATGTATGCCAAGTTTGGTTTGAATCTGGCAAATTGTTCATGAGTTATAGCGTAATTTCACTTTTGACTAAATCCAAGATGTCTGCCAAAGGAAGCCATTTTAAAAAAAAATCTGCTTCAGTAAATTGTAGAGCTATCAACAGAGATACTATATGCTAAATTGCATGTCAAACAAGCGGGTAGTTTTTAACAAAATGATTTTTTGAGTTTTTTAACATTTTTTAAATAATTTCAAGATGGCCGCCAAAACCACCTGAATCACGGGAAATATTTTCATGAACACATAATCACCTTAGTCAGTGTTCTCCCCAGGAATTTAAACCACTGTGGCGGCCTAATTTGCATATAATTTGCATATCATTTATATAATAATAGAAATTGACCAAAGCACATTTACACCCACACAATAAACAACATATATTTTCAAAAACAAAGTGGCAGATATTTATTTGCTTTACACAGTGTTATAAACACTTTTATTTTGGGCACTTTTGTAATATTAATGAGCTCCGTCACAGTGCAAATATCTTTTTTTGGAGTCAAAAAATTACGTTTTACAACATAGAAGAGTTTGAATTTAAAAATGAAACATTCTGAAAATGCAAATGCTGCAGACTAAAAAGAAACAAATAAAATGTAAAAGGTTAAATGAAACTCATCTGAAACGTTCCAGCCACGATTATGTTCAAGACTTTCATGATCTTATTTACTACAAAATTCTCCTTCAAAAAATCGACCACGTAATTATTTGGCGGATTGCTGGTTATTATTCCGACCATCAGCTTCTACAACGTTTACATTTACAGTAAATGAACGAACAAATAACACTTCCAAACAATCATCAAAGTTACGACGTGACATAACTTACTTCGCGATGTTATACACCGGTTATACCAATAATTTCACTTACTCAGTCATGATGCCATGCAAAAATTAAATACTTCTTTTTTTATATGAAAAAAACGTAAAATTTGAACTAGTTTTATCGGGAGAAATTAGTTTTGATCACTCGATCACTTCGTGAAAAACACAGACCCGCCATGATAGCTGTGACGCGTTAGTTGACCGCATTGTGTCCTTTGACCCGGTGGGTCAAAAACGCCATTAACCAATCAGAATGCCGCATGGTAATGCCAGTAGAACCCGAAGTTTTCCGAATGATCGTGATCATAAAAATTACATTGCGGAAGTAAAGCGATGTCGTAGCATGATGTGTTGGTATGGATTTCAGATGAAAACTGCATGATGGTTTTCGAAAGAGGTGATTAGCAATTTTTGAAAGGTAAAAGAAGTCTTGAAAGAAGAATTTTTACATGATTCACAATGATAACAGTTCAAATGTATTTTACCCAATCACACAATAAACACGTTGTTTTTTCTTGAGTAGCGCAAAGACACCAGTGTCTTTGAGTAGCGTAAACTGATCGTGAACTCCGCTTTGCCCATGTTACATCGGGGTGGAATTGATTTTGAATGAATTTTAGCTTTCAATCTAAAGACTGCGTCTATCGTCAGAAAATATTTACTTACAAACAAAGAGGTGCTAATTTTACAAAATTTACTTGTATTGTTTAAAGCCGCTACCACATCGCATGACTATGCCTATTGTTTACAAATTATTATCCACGACTGGCAGCATGCTTGTCGGTCGGTACGTAAGTATAATAACAATATGACAATAGTCGGACGCGTTTCCGTGGTGGTCGCTAATTTTGAGTGCCGGTCGGGCCGACCAGCGTGACGAGATCCCCAATGAAATCTTGCTAATCACCGTGGCGGTGTCAGACCGGTGTGGCGGCAAATCGAAGCACTGTGGTGGGACCGCCACGCTGTTTACATCCTGGGGAGAACACTGTTAGTGAAGGGATGTTGTATGCCAACTTTGGTTTAAATCTGGCGAATTGTCCATGAATTATTGTGTAATTTCACTTTTTACTAAATCCAAGATGGCTGCCAAAGGAAGCCATTTTTTGAAAATCTGCTTCAGTAACTCTGTAGAGCTATCAACAGAGATACTATATGTTAAATTGTTTGTCAAACAAGCAAGCAGTTTTTAAGAAGATAATTTTTTGATGTTTTTTGAATTTTTTTGATAAATTCAAGATGGCCACCAAAACCACTTGAATCATGGGAAATATTTTTATGAACACATAATCATCTTATTGAAGGGATGTTGTATGCCAACTTTGGTTTAAATCTGGCAAATTGTTCATGAGTTATAGCGTAATTTCATTTTTTACTAAATCCAAGATGTCTGCCAAAGGAAGCCATTTTAAAAAAAAATCTGGTCACATGACCGCTAAAGATTTTATTGCTGATATTTGCTAGACATGAGCCAATGATGCTACACAAAAAAACCCGAAGTTCCTAGACCCTCAGAAAGTGGTGGAATTGAGCACTTCCGGTTTGTGTTCTACCTAAGATAGCGGCCAGGTCATGTGACCTACATAGCTGGTTTTGGGGTATGCACCACAACTCATGGCCCTTCATCAGCATGCAAAATGGCAAATCAATCGCAGCATTATTTTTCAAGTTACAGTGCTTACAAAAACGGCGGAATAATAATAATAAGAATAAGAATAAACATAGCAATTACAAAAGGGTTTCGCCCTTTAGGACATGAAACCCTAATAAAATCAACACCATGGTGGTAGAGATAGCAGCAAATAACTGCATTGATCTAATTTGCATATTTTTGGGAGGGTGTGGTCATTACTGTCAGAAGCACATCTACTCATTTCAAGGTGTTATCCTACAACATATGAACTAAATTGGCCCAATGGTTTGCTGGGATAAGAGCAAATAACTGCATTGATCTAATTTGCATATTTTTGGGAGGGTGTGGTCATTATTGCCAAAAGCACATCTACTCATGTCAAGGTGTAATCATACTAAATATGAATAAAATCAACACAGTGGTGGTAGAGATAGCAGCAAATAACTGCATTGATCTAATTTGCATATTTTGGGAGGGTGTGGTCATTACTGTCAGAAGCACATCTACTCGTGCCAAGGTGTAATCATACCAAATATGAATGTAATCGACTCAATGGTTGCTGAGATCAAAGGAAATAACTGGATTTAGCTAATTTGCATACGTTTTGGGTAGGGTGTGGTCATATTAATAATAACCTAAAAGATGACTTCCGATGATAAGGGAGCTATTTTGAAATTGGGTTCTGAAGTTCTGCAAAGTTGGTTCTGAGTTCTGAAAAGTATACACTACCGATCGAATACATTTAGTAAAACTTGTGAGTCAGATATCAGGAATTCATGAATCTGAATCTGAATTTAACAGAATCAATTATTCTGAGCATGCTCAGTTGCTCTGTCAGTGTAGTTGAGAGAGGTAATTTTAGATGAAAATCATGAAAAAGACCCACTTAGGATTTTCATATCTGGAAAAAAAAATTACGTGCATATGTAACACAAACTTGTTCATCAACCTGCCAAGTTTTTTATTGACATCTGCTGCAGAGTCTCTGAGAAAATGTGAGAGATAACTTGAAAATGAACGGGGACTAATAAACCACAAAACACTAAATTTAATAATTGATCAACTATAGTACCCCCAAGAACCCAGGAAATGTATTCAACACTAACTGCTTACCTGTATGAGCACAGCTTCTGTCGCCATTATTGTGGGTTTATTACAAGCATCTATGGCATTTTTCACATTGATAACTAGAGATAGAGCAGAACAAACAAACACTGTAACTAGTTCAAGAGAACATTGCAAACATGACAAACATATAAGCAGCCTATCGGCTGAGATAGCTCCGCTGTTAGCAATGCACATTTCAATTAAAGAACTGAAGACATCATTAGAAAATGAACAATATGTATAGTATCAAAGCAATCGGACTTACAGTTTTTAACAAGAAGTCGAAAATATCACTTTCTACCAAAAATGACAAAAATATTCACCAAAATTAGAGAATTAAAGATATCATCACGAAATGAACAAATCTGAGAAAGGTCTACATGTAGTATCTATATATGTAATATCAAAGCAATTGAACTTTTGGTTTTTAACAAGAAGATGAAAATATCACTTTTAACTAAAGATTACAAAAATATTCACCAAAATTAGAGAATTGAAGATATCATCACAAAATGAACAAATCTGAGAGAGGTCCACATGTAGTACCTATATATGTAATATCAAAGCAATCGGACTTACAGTTTTAACAAGAAGTCGAAAATATCACTTTTTACCAAAAATTACAAAAATATTCACCAAAATTAGAGAATTGAAGATATCATCACAAAATGAACAAATCTGAGAGAGGTCCACATGTAGTACCTATATATGTAATATCAAAGCAATCGGACATACAGTTTTAACAAGAAGTCGAAATATGTTATCATAGATACTTACATTGTTTGTCATGTTTAATAATATCATAATCTTCCACACCATGCAAAAAATCTTCAGGTGGTATTGGTTGCCGTGGTGTTGCACCCTCCTAAAACGAACATTCAGATGAGTAAACATGAAAACATTTTTAAATTTTAGTGTGTAGTGTTTCTAGTGAATACACCACTGTCAAGTGTATCTACTGAATACATCACTGTCAAGTGTATCTAGTGAATACATCACTGTCAAGTGTATCTAGTGAATACACCACTGTCAAGTGTATCTAGTGAATATATCACTGTCAAGTGTATCTACTGAATACATCACTGTCAAGTGTATCTAGTGAATACATCACTGTCAAGTGATCTACTGAATACATCACTGTCAAGTATATCTAGTGAATACATCACTGTCAAGTGTATCTAGTGAATACATCACTGTCAAGTGTATCTAGTGAATACATCACTGTCAAGTGTATCTAGTGAATACATCACTGTCAAGTGTATCTAGTGAATACACCACTGTCAAGTGTATCTAGTGAATACACCACTGTCAAGTGTATCTAGTGAATACATCACTGTCAAGTGTATCTAGTGAATACATCACTGTCAAGTGTATCTAGTGAATACATCACTGTCAAGTGTATCTACTGAATACACCACTGTATCTAGTGAATACATCACTGTCAAGTGTGTTTAGTGAATACATCACTGTCAAGTGTATCTAATGAATACACCACTGTCAAGTGTATCTACTGAATACATCACTGTCAAGTGTATCTACTGAATACATCACTGTCAAGTGTATCTACTGAATACATCACTGTCAAGTGTATCTACTGAATACATCACTGTCAAGTGTATCTAGTGAATACATCACTGTCAAGTGTATCTAGTGAATACATCACTGTCAAGTGTATCTAGTGAATACATCACTGTATCTAGTGAATACATCACTGTATCTAGTGAATACATCACTGTCAAGTGTATCTAGTGAATACATCACTGTCAAGTGTATCTAGTGAATACACCACTGTCAAGTGTATCTAGTGAATACACCACTGTCAAGTGTATCTAGTGAATACATCACTGTCAAGTGTATCTAGTGAATACATCACTGTCAAGTGTATCTAGTGAATACATCACTGTCAAGTGTATCTACTGAATACACCACTGTATCTAGTGAATACATCACTGTCAAGTGTGTTTAGTGAATACATCACTATCAAGTGTATCTAATGAATACACCACTGTCAAGTGTATCTACTGAATACATCACTGTCAAGTGTATCTAGTGAATACATCACTGTCAAGTGTATCTAGTGAATACATCACTGTATCTAGTGAATACATCACTGTATCTAGTGAATATATCACTGTATCTAGTGAATAAGAGTTAAGAGTGTTGAGTTGGCAATACAATACTTCTGTTACATAGTTGTATAGTATCTAGATTATTTGATAATACATACCTGGCGCGATGGAACTGGAAGTAGGGCAGTTACTGGTCGTAAAACTTCATCAGGAAATGTCTGAATGTACGCGTCTATTACACCCTAAATATACACAAAATATAATTTAATATGGGAATAATTATTATAAGTGCAATCATCATTGCCAAAGTCCATGGCAGCAATGAATTCACAGGTGAGAAACAGTTGTTATGTTTGACTTTGAGGACGAATAACAACTATATTTTTTAATTTATTCCATTTTAGAACTGATCATAGATGCTATAAGCCAAATTTCATGTTAATTGAATTAACCAATTCTTTGAACTGCAACTTTATGTTAAATACAATTATCAAACAAAAAAACAAAAAACAATGTCTAATAGTTCATTTGGTTGAAAGTCTTGGATGCATCAAACAATGTCTAATAGTTCATTTGGTTGAAAGTCTTGGATGCATCAAACAATGTCTAATAGTTCATTTGGTTGAAAGTCTTGGATGCATCAAACAATGTCTAATAGTTCATTTGGTTGAAAGTCTTGGATGCATCAAACAATGTCTAATAGTTCATTTGGTTGAAAGTCTTGGATGCATCAAACAATGTCTAATAGTTCATTTGGTTGAAAGTCTTGGATGCATCAAACAATGTCTAATAGTTCATTTGGTTGAAAGTCTTGGATGCATCAAACAATGTCTAATAGTTCATTTGGTTGAAAGTCTTGGATGCATCAAACAATGTCTAATAGTTCATTTGGTTGAAAGTCTTGGATGCATCAAACAATGTCTAATAGTTCATTTGGTTGAAAGTCTTGGATGCATCAAACAATGTCTAATAGTTCATTTGGTTGAAAGTCTTGGATGCATCAAACAATGTCTAATAGTTCATTTGGTTGAAAGTCTTGGATGCATTAAACAATGTCTAATAGTTCATTTGGTTGAAAGTCTTGGATGCATCAAGAAAGCACATAAATACACTGCTGACTTTATAATGACAAATAATTTCGTTCAAAAATAGAATGAGATTGATACAATGTTTTTTTTTAAATCAAATCATTATTCTTCAAAACATTTTAGTGATAATACATGTATAAATAGCTATATTGTATGTTGTTCTATATCCTGGTGCAGACAACTTTAATTCCAAATGATAAGATAGTTACCATAACTCACATCTATATTAGGACAGACTGCTAAAGCATCTTCCACCAATTCTAACAACACACTCGTACAGTAGAAGTTCAAGGATCTTAATTGGATGTTTGTCTGTTAAAAAAGTCACTTTAATATTAGTGCAATTTAGAATATAGTACAAATACAAAATAAGAATGAGATCTAATTCCAAGATCAATGGTTCCATACACATACTTCTAAGAAGAATTTTCAATTTTAGCATTGACATCTCCGTAAAAAGAACATAACATAATATTAACTGAAATGAGTCAGCCATTTTGAATCATTTTTTGAAAGAAATGCCTGTCAATATGTGTGAAATGACGGTTTAAATCTACGTGTTTAGTATGAATGAAATCTATCTATGCTCGACCCATGCATCAAACAATGTCTAAGAGAAAAGATTGCAATTTAACCCTCGGTAACTGACCTGAATACTAACTGGTATGATCTAAATTTAATCCTGGGTAACTGACCTCAATATAACTGGTAAGATCTCAATTTAATCCTGGGTAACTGACCTGAATACTAACTGGTATGATCTAAATTTAATCCTGGGTAACTGACCTCAATACTAACTGGTATGATCTTAATTTAATCCTGGGTAACTGACCTCAATACTAACTGGTATGATCTAAATTTAATCCTGGGTAACTGACCTCAATACTAACTGGTATGATCTTAATTTAATCCTGGGTTACTGACCTCAATACTAACTGGTAAGATCTAAATTTAATCCAGGGTAACTGACCTCAATACTAACTGGTATGATCTAAATTTAATCCTTGGTAACTGACCTCAATACTAACTGGTATGATCTCAATTTAATCCGGGGTAACTGACCTCAATACTAACTGGTAAGATCTCAATTTAATCCTGGGTAACTGACCTCAATACTAACTGGCAAGATCTCAATTTAATCCGGGGTAACTGACCGCAATACTAACTGGTATGATCTCAATTTAATCCTGAGTAACTGACCTCAATACTAACTGGTATGATCTCAATTTAATCCTGGGTAACTGACCTCAATACTAACTGGTAAGATCTTAATTTAATCCTCGATAACTGACCTCAATACTAACTGGTAAGATCTCAATTTAATCCGGGGTAACTGACCTCAATACTAACTGGTAAGATCTCAATTTAATCCTGGGTAACTGACCTTAATACTAACTGGTATGATCTCAATTTAATCCTTGATAACTGACCTCAATACTAACTGGTAAGATCTCAATTTAATCCTGGGTAACTGACCTCAATACTAACTGGTATGATCTAAATTTAATCCTTGGTAACTGACCTCAATACTAACTGGTATGATCTCAATTTAATCCTGCGTAACTGACCTGAATACTAACTGGTATGATCTAAATTTAATCCCGGGTAACTGACCTCAATACTAACTGGTATGATCTTAATTTAATCCTGGGTAACTGACCTCAATACTAACTGGTATGATCTTAATTTAATCCTGGGTAACTGACCTCAATACTAACTGGTAAGATCTCAATTTAATCCTGGGTAACTGACCTCAATACTAACTGGTAAGATCTCAATTTAATCCTCGATAACTGACCTCAATACTAACTGGTAAGATCTCAATTTAATCCGGGGTAACTGACCTCAATACTAACTGGTAAGATCTCAATTTAATCCTGGGTAACTGACCTTAATACTAACTGGTATGATCTCAATTTAATCCTTGATAACTGACCTCAATACTAACTGGTAAGATCTCAATTTAATCCTGGGTAACTGACCTCAATACTAACTGGTATGATCTAAATTTAATCCTTGGTAACTGACCTCAATACTAACTGGTATGATCTCAATTTAATCCTGGGTAACTGACCTGAATACTAACTGGTATGATCTAAATTTAATCCCGGGTAACTGACCTCAATACTAACTGGTATGATCTTAATTTAATCCTGGGTAACTGACCTCAATACTAACTGGTATGATTTTAATTTAATCCTGGGTAACTGACCTCAATACTAACTGGTAAGATCTCAATTTAATCCTGGGTAACTGACCTGAATACTAACTGGTAAGATCTCAATTTAATCCTGGGTAACTGACCTCAATACTAACTGGTATGATCTCAATTTAATCCTGGGTAACTGACCTCAATACTAACTGGTATGATCTCATTTTAATTCTTGATAACTGACCTCAATACTAACTGGTAAGATCTCAATTTAATCCTGGGTAACTGACCTCAATACTAACAGGTAAGATCTCAATTTAATCCTGGGTAACTGACCTCAATACTAACTGGTAAGATCTCAATTTAATCCTGGGTAACTGACCTCAATACTAACTGGTATGATCTCAATTTAATTCTGGGTAACTGACCTCAATACTAACTGGTATGATCTCAATTTAATCCTGGGTAACTGACCTCAATACTAACTGGTAAGATCTCAATTTAATCCGGGGTAACTGACCTCAATACTAACTGGTAAGATCTCAATTTAATCCTGGGTAACTGACCTTAATACTAACTGGTATGATCTCAATTTAATCCTTGATAACTGACCTCAATACTAACTGGTAAGATCTCAATTTAATCCTGGGTAACTGACCTCAATACTAACTGGTATGATCTAAATTTAATCCTTGGTAACTGACCTCAATACTAACTGGTATGATCTCAATTTAATCCTGCGTAACTGACCTGAATACTAACTGGTATGATCTAAATTTAATCCCGGGTAACTGACCTCAATACTAACTGGTATGATCTTAATTTAATCCTGGGTAACTGACCTCAATACTAACTGGTATGATCTTAATTTAATCCTGGGTAACTGACCTCAATACTAACTGGTAAGATCTCAATTTAATCCTGGGTAACTGACCTCAATACTAACTGGTAAGATCTCAATTTAATCCTCGATAACTGACCTCAATACTAACTGGTAAGATCTCAATTTAATCCGGGGTAACTGACCTCAATACTAACTGGTAAGATCTCAATTTAATCCTGGGTAACTGACCTTAATACTAACTGGTATGATCTCAATTTAATCCTTGATAACTGACCTCAATACTAACTGGTAAGATCTCAATTTAATCCTGGGTAACTGACCTCAATACTAACTGGTATGATCTAAATTTAATCCTTGGTAACTGACCTCAATACTAACTGGTATGATCTCAATTTAATCCTGGGTAACTGACCTGAATACTAACTGGTATGATCTAAATTTAATCCCGGGTAACTGACCTCAATACTAACTGGTATGATCTTAATTTAATCCTGGGTAACTGACCTCAATACTAACTGGTATGATCTTAATTTAATCCTGGGTAACTGACCTCAATACTAACTGGTAAGATCTCAATTTAATCCTGGGTAACTGACCTGAATACTAACTGGTAAGATCTCAATTTAATCCTGGGTAACTGACCTCAATACTAACTGGTATGATCTCAATTTAATCCTGGGTAACTGACCTCAATACTAACTGGTATGATCTCATTTTAATTCTTGATAACTGACCTCAATACTAACTGGTAAGATCTCAATTTAATCCTGGGTAACTGACCTCAATACTAACAGGTAAGATCTCAATTTAATCCTGGGTAACTGACCTCAATACTAACTGGTAAGATCTCAATTTAATCCCGGGTAACTGACCTCAATACTAACTGGTATGATCTTAATTTAATCCTTGATAACTGACCTCAATACTAACTGGTATGATCTCAATTTAATCCTTGATAACTGACCTCAATACTAACTGGTATGATCTCAATTTAATCCTTGATAACTGACCACAATACTAAGTGGTAAGATCTCAATTTAATCCCAGGTAACTGACCTCAATACTAACTGGTATGATCTCAATTTAATTTTGGGTAACTGACCTCAATACTAACTGGTAAGATCTCAATTTAATCCTGGGTAACTGACCTCAATACTAACTGGTAAGATCTCAATTTAATCCTGTGTTACTGACCTCAATACTAACTGGTAAGATCTCAATTTAATCCGTGGTAACTGACCTCAATACTAACTGGTATGATCTCAATTTAATCCTTGATAACTGACCTCAATACTAACTGGTATGATCTCAATTTAATCCTGGGTAACTGACCTCAATACTAACTGGTAAGATCTCAATTTAATCCTGGGTAACTGACCTCAATACTAACTGGTATGATCTCAATTTAATCCTGGGTAACTGACCTCAATACTAACTGGTATGATCTTAATTTAATCCTGGGTAACTGACCTCAATACTAACTGGTAAGATCTCAATTTAATCCTGGGTAACTGACCTCAATACTAACTGGTAAGATCTCAATTTAATCCAGGGTAACTGACCTCAATACTAACTGGTATGATCTCAATTTAATCCTGGGTAACTGACCTCAATACTAACTGGTATGATCTCAATTTAATCCTTGATAACTGACCTCAATACTAACTGGTAAGATCTCAATTTAATCCTGGGTAACTGACCTCAATACTAACTGGTATGATCTCAATTTAATTCTTGATAACTGACCTCAATACTAACTGGTAAGATCTCAATTTAATCCTGGGTAACTGACCTCAATACTAACAGGTAAGATCTCAATTTAATCCTGGGTAACTGACCTCAATACTAACTGGTAAGATCTCAATTTAATCCCGGGTAACTGACCTCAATACTAACTGGTATGATCTTAATTTAATCCTTGATAACTGACCTCAATACTAACTGGTATGATCTCAATTTAATCCTTGATAACTGACCTCAATACTAACTGGTATGATCTCAATTTAATCCTTGATAACTGACCTCAATACTAAGTGATAAGATCTCAATTTAATCCCGGGTAACTGACCTCAATACTAACTGGTATGATCTCAATTTAATTTTGGGTAACTGACCTCAATACTAACTGGTAAGATCTCAATTTAATCCTGGGTTACTGACCTCAATACTAACTGGTAAGATCTCAATTTAATCCGTGGTAACTGACCTCAATACTAACTGGTATGATCTCAATTTAATCCTTGATAACTGACCTCAATACTAACTGGTAAGATCTCAATTTAATCCTGGGTAACTGACCTCAATACTAACTGGTAAGATCTCAATTTAATCCTGGGTAACTGACCTCAATACTAACTGGTAAGATCTCAATTTAATCCTGGGTAACTGACCTCAATACTAACTGGTATGATCTCAATTTAATCCTGGGTAACTGACCTCAATACTAACTGGTAAGATCTCAATTTAATCCTGGGTAACTGACCTTAATACTAACTGGTATGATCTCAATTTAATCCTTGATAACTGACCTCAATACTAACTGGTAAGATCTCAATTTAATCCTGGGTAACTGACCTCAATACTAACTGGTATGATCTAAATTTAATCCTTGGTAACTGACCTCAATACTAACTGGTATGATCTCAATTTAATCCTGGGTAACTGACCTGAATACTAACTGGTATGATCTAAATTTAATCCCGGGTAACTGACCTCAATACTAACTGGTATGATCTTAATTTAATCCTGGGTAACTGACCTCAATACTAACTGGTATGATCTTAATTTAATCCTTGATAACTGACCTCAATACTAACTGGTAAGATCTCAATTTAATCCTGGGTAACTGACCTCAATACTAACTCGTAAGATCTCAATTTAATCCTGGGTAACTGACCTCAATACTAACTGGTAAGATCTCAATTTAATCCTGGGTAACTGACCTCAATACTAACTGGTAAGATCTCAATTTAATCCTGGGTAACTGACCTCAATACTAACTGGTATGATCTAAATTTAATCCTTGGTAACTGACCTCAATACTAACTGGTATGATCTCAATTTAATCCTGGGTAACTGACCTGAATACTAACTGGTATGATCTAAATTTAATCCCGGGTAACTGACCTCAATACTAACTGGTATGATCTTAATTTAATCCTGGGTAACTGACCTCAATACTAACTGGTATGATCTTAATTTAATCCTGGGTAACTGACCTCAATACTAACTGGTAAGATCTCAATTTAATCCTGGGTAACTGACCTGAATACTAACTGGTAAGATCTCAATTTAATCCTGGGTAACTGACCTCAATACTAACTGGTATGATCTCAATTTAATCCTGGGTAACTGACCTCAATACTAACTGGTATGATCTCAATTTAATCCTTGATAACTGACCTCAATACTAACTGGTAAGATCTCAATTTAATCCGGGGTAACTGACCTCAATACTAACTGGTAAGATCTCAATTTAATCCGGGGTAACTGACCTCAATACTAACTGGTAAGATCTCAATTTAATCCCGGGTAACTGACCTCAATACTAACTGGTATGATCTCAATTTAATTTTGGGTAACTGACCTCAATACTAACTGGTAAGATCTCAATTTAATCCTGGGTTACTGACCTCAATACTAACTGGTAAGATCTCAATTTAATCCGTGGTAACTGACCTCAATACTAACTGGTATGATCTCAATTTAATCCTTGATAACTGACCTCAATACTAACTGGTAAGATCTCAATTTAATCCTGGGTAACTGACCTCAATACTAACTGGTAAGATCTCAATTTAATCCTGGGTAACTGACCTCAATACTAACTGGTAAGATCTCAATTTAATCCTGGGTAACTGACCTCAATACTAACTGGTATGATCTCAATTTAATCCTGGGTAACTGACCTCAATACTAACTGGTATGATCTCAATTTAATCCTTGATAACTGACCTCAATACTAACTGGTAAGATCTCAATTTAATCCTGGGTAACTGACCTCAATACTAACTCGTAAGATCTCAATTTAATCCTGGGTAACTGACCTCAATACTAACTGGTAAGATCTCAATTTAATCCTGGGTAACTGACCTCAATACTAACTGGTAAGATCTCAATTTAATCCTGGGTAACTGACCTCAATACTAACTGGTATGATCTAAATTTAATCCTTGGTAACTGACCTCAATACTAACTGGTATGATCTCAATTTAATCCTGGGTAACTGACCTGAATACTAACTGGTATGATCTAAATTTAATCCCGGGTAACTGACCTCAATACTAACTGGTATGATCTTAATTTAATCCTGGGTAACTGACCTCAATACTAACTGGTATGATCTTAATTTAATCCTGGGTAACTGACCTCAATACTAACTGGTAAGATCTCAATTTAATCCTGGGTAACTGACCTGAATACTAACTGGTAAGATCTCAATTTAATCCTGGGTAACTGACCTCAATACTAACTGGTATGATCTCAATTTAATCCTGGGTAACTGACCTCAATACTAACTGGTATGATCTCAATTTAATCCTTGATAACTGACCTCAATACTAACTGGTAAGATCTCAATTTAATCCGGGGTAACTGACCTCAATACTAACAGGTAAGATCTCAATTTAATCCGGGGTAACTGACCTCAATACTAACTGGTAAGATCTCAATTTAATCCCGGGTAACTGACCTCAATACTAACTGGTAAGATCTCAATTTAATCCTGGGTTACTGACCTCAATACTAACTGGTAAGATCTCAATTTAATCCGTGGTAACTGACCTCAATACTAACTGGTATGATCTCAATTTAATCCTTGATAACTGACCTCAATACTAACTGGTAAGATCTCAATTTAATCCTGGGTAACTGACCTCAATACTAACTGGTATGATCTTAATTTAATCCTGGGTAACTGACCTCAATACTAACTGGTAAGATCTCAATTTAATCCTGGGTAACTGACCTCAATACTAACTGGTAAGATCTCAATTTAATCCTGGGTAACTGACCTCAATACTAACTGGTATGATCTCAATTTAATTCTGGGTAACTGACCTCAATACTAACTGGTATGATCTCAATTTAATCCTTGATAACTGACCTCAATACTAACTGGTAAGATCTCAATTTAATCCTGGGTAACTGACCTCAATACTAACAGGTAAGATCTCAATTTAATCCTGGGTAACTGACCTCAATACTAACTGGTAAGATCTCAATTTAATCCCGGGTAACTGACCTCAATACTAACTGGTATGATCTTAATTTAATCTTTGATAACTAACCTCAATACTAACTGGTATGATCTCAATTTAATCCTTGATAACTGACCTCAATACTAACTGGTATGATCTCAATTTAATCCTTGATAACTGACCTCAATACTAACTGGTAAGATCTCAATTTAATCCCGGGTAACTGACCTCAATACTAACTGGTATGATCTCAATTTAATCCTTGATAACTGACCTCAATACTAACTGGTAAGATCTCAATTTAATCCTTGATAACTGACCTCAATACTAACTGGTAAGATCTCAATTTAATCCTGGGTAGCTGACCTCAATACTAACTGGTATGATCTCAATTTAATCCTGGGTAACTGACCTCAATACTAACTGGTAAGATCTCAATTTAATCCTGGGTAACTGACCTCAATACTAACTGGTATGATCTCAATTTAATCCTTGGTAACTGACCTCAATACTAACTGGTATGATCTCAATTTAATCCTTGGTAACTGACCTCAATACTAACTGGTAAGATCTCAATTTAATCCCGGGTAACTGACCTCAATACTAACTGGTATGATCTCAATTTAATTTTGGGTAACTGACCTCAATACTAACTGGTAAGATCTCAATTTAATCCTGGGTAACTGACCTCAATACTAACTGGTAAGATCTCAATTTAATCCTGGGTTACTGACCTCAATATTAACTGGTAAGATCTCAATTTAATCCGTGGTAACTGACCTCAATACTAACTGGTATGATCTCAATTTAATCTTTGATGACTGACCTCAATACTAACTGGTAAGATCTCAATTTAATCCTGGGTAACTGACCTCAATACTAACTGGTATGATCTCAATTTAATCCTCGGTAACTGACCTCAATACTAACTGGTATGATCTCAATTTAATCCTGGGTAACTGACCTCAATACTAACTGGTATGATCTCAATTTAATCCTGGGTAACTGACCTCAATACTAACTGGTATGATCTCAATTTAATCCTTGGTAACTGACCTCAATACTAACTGGTATGATCTCAATTTAATCCTGGGTAACTGACCTCAATACTAACTGGTAAGATCTCAATGCCATTGTCTGTTCTTTCCATCATATCATTTAATTTTCTTTTTAATGCATCATGTATAATCTGCAGATCTGAAGAGCATTCCTGACTGCAATAAAACAATATGTTATAATGTGGAAATTACATATAATGATAGTTTTGAATCAAGAATTATGTGACTGTCTGTTTTATGTTCAAAACATGTATTCTGTGTATATTTTTCAAAAGCTTGTACATCAAGAAACATGTTGTTTATGGACAGTGTTATGTGAAAAGCAAATTGTTGAACCGTGTCTAGAACTGTTTGTGTGTCATGATTTCTAAAGCTGTGATTGTGTCCTAAAATTCAAGTTAAAAGTGTCTCCTCTGATGGTCCATTAAAGATTTATGAAATGTCACTAGTGAGTGAGTAACAAATCATTCAATACCAGACACAATTCTGTCATTTCATCAAATGCACATAACCAATGTTTGAGAAGTTGGAAAAACATAATTATTATTATAAATGTAATCTGTTTTCAATGCATTCCAAGTTATAAAACAATTTTATCTAGATGATTTAAATTTGGATAATGCACGCTTTCTGAAGAAATTCACATTTTTTCACAATCTGGTCCTGAAAATTGTGATAAAATTGACCAGGTTATACTTATGCTAACATATCATCTATGTAATATTAGAATTAAGGATTTCAGTTAAAAACAACATCTTACAGGAAAATGGATTCATAAACCAAAACTACAGAACATGGGTGGCTATTTGATTCACAAACCCAAACTATAGAACATGGGTGGCTATTTGATTCACAAACCCAAACTACAGAACATGGGTATCTATATGATTCATAAACCCAATCTACAGAACATGGGTATCTATTTGATTCATAAACCCAATCTACAGAACATGGGTATCTATTTGATTCATAAACCCAATCTACAGAACATGGGTATCTATTTGATTCATAAACCCAATCTATAGAACATGGGTGGCTATTTGATTCATAAACCCAATCTACAGAACATGGGTGGCTATTTGATTCACAAACCCAAACTACAGAACATGGGTGGCTATTTAAGTCATAAACCCAAACTACAGAACATGGGTGGTTATTTGAATCACAAACCCAATCTACAGAACATGGGTAGTTATTTGATTCATAAACCCAATCTACAGAACATGGGTGGTTATTTGAATCACAAACCCAATCTACAGAACATGGGTAGTTATTTGATTCATAAACCCAATCTACAGAACATGGGTGGTTATTTGAATCACAAACCCAATCTACAGAACATGGGTGGCTATTTGATTCACAAACCCAAACTACAGAACATGGGTATCTATTTGATTCATAAACCCAATCTACAGAACATGGGTATCTATTTGATTCATAAACCCAATCTATAGAACATGGGTGGCTATTTGATTCATAAACCCAATCTACAGAACATGGGTGGCTATTTGATTCACAAACCCAAACTACAGAACATGGGTGGCTATTTAAGTCATAAACCCAAACTACAGAACATGGGTGGTTATTTGAATCACAAACCCAATCTACAGAACATGGGTGGTTATTTGAATCACAAACCCAATCTACAGAACATGGGTGGCTGGCTATTTGATTCATTAACCCAAACTACAGAACATGGGTAGTTATTTGATTCACAAACCCAATCTACAGAACATGGGTGGCTATTTGATTCATAAACCCAAACTATAGAACATGGGTGGCTATCTGATTCATAAACCCAAACTACAGAACATGGGTGGCTATTTGATTCATAAACCCAAACTACAGAACATGGGTGTCTATTTGATTCATAAACCCAATCTACAGAACATGGGTGGCTATCTGATTCACAAACCCAAACTATAGAACATGGGTGGCTATTTGATTCATAAACCTAAACCACAGAACATGGGTAGTTATTTGATTCACAAACCCAATCTATAGAACATGGGTGGCTATCTGATTCACAAACCCAAACTACAGAACATGGGTGGCTATTTAAGTCATAAACCCAATCTATAGAACATGGGTGGTTATTTGAATCACAAACCCAAACTATAGAACATGGGTGGTTATTTGATTCACAAACCCAATCTACAGAACATGGGTGGCTATTTGATTCATAAACCCAATCTACAGAACATGGGTGGTTATTTGATTCACAAACCCAATCTACAGAACATGGGTGGCTATTTGATTCATAAACCTAAACTACAGAACATGGGTAGTTATTTGATTCACAAACCCAATCTACAGAACATGGGTGGCTATTTGATTCATAAACCCAATCTACAGAACATGGGTGGTTATTTGAATCACAAACCCAAACTATAGAACATGGGTGGCTATTTGATTCATAAACCCAATCTATAGAATATGGGTGGTTATTTGATTCACAAACCCAATCTACAGAACATGAATGGCTATTTGATTCATCAACCCAATCTACAGAACATGGGTGGCTATTTGATTCACAAACCCAATCTATAGAACATGTGTGGTTATTTGAATCACAAACCCAAACTATAGAACATGGGTAGTTATTTGATTCACAAACCCAATCTACAGAACATGAATGGCTATTTGATTCATCAACCCAATCTACAGAACATGGGTGGCTATTTGATTCACAAACCCAATCTATAGAACATGGGTGGTTATTTGAATCACAAACCCAAAATATAGAACACGGGTAGTTATTTGATTCACAAACCCAATCTACATAAATAGGGTGGCTATTTATTTCATAAACCCAATCTACAGAACATGGGTGGCTATTTGATTCACAAACTCAAACTATAGAACATGGATGGTTAGTTGAATCAAACCCAATCTACAGAACACGGGTGGTTATTTGATTCATAAACCCAATCTACAGAACATGGGTGGTTATTTGATTCATAAATCCAATCTACAGAACATGGGTGGCTATCTGATTCACAACCTCAAACTATAGAACATGGGTGGCAATTTGATTCACAAACCCAAACTACTGAACATGGGTGGCTATCTGATTCACAACCCCAAACTATAGAACATGGGTGGCTATTTGATTACAATTTACTTACGATTCATTGTTAAATATTTCCAACAGTTTCTTCTTATAGGCCAGAAACTGATTTTGTACAAACAAGGAATCCACACTGTCCTGCAAACAAAAGGGTGCAAACACTGGTCTATGATATCCTGCTAAATATTACAAAAATTTCAGAAATCACTCCAAGAGAAAGGTTAAAACACTATTTCTTTTTGTATCAACAGAACAGTGTCCTTTTGCTTTGTAAAACAAAAAGATGTCAATCAAGGTTATAAATGCATGTTCCAATTAACTTTCAATGAAATTCATCAACACAAGCAAGATCCATAGGAATAGGAACACGTGTATATTGCTGGCATTAAAAATTAAGAGACTAACTTGCTACCCCAATATTTCTGAGACTGGATTTCAGGGATGAAGAAATACAAGAAAGAAGAAACTTGAAGAGGAAAATAGTATAGTTAGTATTATAATCTTACCCCTTCATATTTTCTAATGAGTTCTTGTACAACTGTATTGAGTTGAATACAGTGGTTGAGTCTTGCTGCAGTACTGTGTAATAACCTGTATAATTCCAATGAGAATTCTACACCATACGACTCTCTAAATTCAATAAATACATGCACTATGTCATCAATAAACAAGCCATGCATGGCACAGTCCCCGTTAGTTATCAAATTTAAGATATATAGTTTTGTTTATAGTAATATAGCTGGAATATAACCATGTCAGGAATATGATTTTTAACATTAAAATGATTGACATTTGTATCTGATCGTCAAACAAGTACTTGTCCATATTGAGAGATATTGCTCTGGAACAGCATTCAAAATCAGCCATTTTGAATACATATATATATATGACATGATGTTTAACAAATATATAAAATTTGAATATAATCATTCAAAGCATTTAAGAGATATGGCTTGAGAAGCCCAATCATTAAAACAAAATGGCCACCAGTCAGCCATTTTGAATCCAATCTGAAAAATAAAATGACGTGCATCAGGAACCCGTAATGTCTAATGTATGTACCAAGTTTGAACGAAATCCATCCATAAATGCCAGAAATGTGCTTGATATTTGATGATTTTTTAGCACAAAAATGACCCCATTCAGCCATTCTTAATAGGATCGTCAAACCAATATATCTGTTTATTTATGACATGATGTATAATGAATATTTAAAATTTGAATATAATCAGTCAAAACAAGTCGGAGATATGGGTCTAGAAGCCCATTCATTAAAACAAAATGGCCGCCAGACAGCCATTTTGAATCCGATCTGAAAAATAAATGATGTGCATCATGTCTAATATATGTACCAATTTTGAACGAAATCCATCCATAAATGCCAGAAATGCTTGATATTTGATGATTTTTTAGCACAAAAATAGCCACCATTTGGCCATATATGATATGATGTATAATGAATATTTAAAATTTGAACATAATCAGTGAAAGCAAGTCAGAGATATGGGACGAGAACCACATTCATTAAAACTAAATGGCCGCCAGTCGGACATTTTGAATCTTATCTGAAAAACAAAATTATTTGCATCAAGGTCCCATAATGTCTAATGTATATACCAAGTTTGAACAAAATCCATCTGTAAACAGCCAAGAAATGCTTGATTTTTAGGATTTTTTAGCACAAAAATGGCCGCCATTCGGCCATCTTGAATCAGATTGTGAAAAAAATTGATGTGCATATGTATAATATCATGTATGATGTATGTGTGAAGTTTGATTGTGATTGGTCCAGGCATTTCTAAGATACAGGTCCGGACGCACGCACAGACGCACACACGCACGCACACACGGAGGTCAAAACATAAGTCCCTGTTTTCGGACTGCGTCCGAACAGGGACTAACAAGTACAGAAGGGTAACTTGGCAGGACTCATAGAGACTGCAGAAGGGATTGCCTAGATATCCCACTTGAATGTCTAGATGTCCCACTTGAATGTCTAGATGTCCCACTTGAATGTCTAGATGTCCCACTTGAATGTCTAGATGTCCCACTTGAATGTCTAGATGTCCCACTTGAATGTCTAGATGTCCCACTTGAATGTCTAGATGTCCCACTTGAATGTCTAGATATCCCACTTGGAAGTCTAGATGCCCCACCTGAATGTCTAGATGCCCCACCTGAATGTCTAGATGTCCCACTTGGAAGTCTAGATGCCCAACCTGAATGTCCCACTTGAAAGTCTAGATGTCCCACCTGAATGTCTAGATGTCCCACCTGAATGTCTAGATGTCCCACCTGAATGTCTAGATGTCCCACCTGAATGTCTAGATGTCCCACCTGAATGTCTAGATGTCCCACTTGAATGTCTAAATGCCCCACCTGAATGTCTAGATGCCCCACTTGAATGTCTAGATGCCCCACTTGAATGTCTAGATGCCCCACTTGAATGTCTAGATGTCCCACTTGAATGTCTAGATGTCCCACTTGAATGTCTAGATGTCCCACTTGAATGTCTAGATGTCCCACTTGAATGTCTAGATGTCCCACTTGAATGCCTAGATGTCCCACTTGAATGTCGAGATGTCCCACTTGAATGTCTAGATGTCCCACTTGAATGTCTAGATGTCCCACTTGAAAGTCTAGATGTCCCACCTGAATGTCTAGATGTCCCACCTGAATGTCTAGATGTCCCACCTGAATGTCTAGATGTCCCACCTGAATGTCTAGATGTCCCACCTGAATGTCTAGATGTCCCACCTGCATGTCTAGATGTCCCACTTGAAAGTCTAGAAGCCCCACCTGAATGTCTAGATGTCCCACCTGAATGTCTAGATGTCCCACCTGAATGTCTAGATGTCCCACTTGAATGTCTAGATGTCCCACTTGAATGTCTAGATGTCCCACTTGAATGTCTAGATGTCCCACTTGAATGTCTAGATGTCCCACTTGAATGTCTAGATATCCCACTTGAATGTCTAAATGCCCCACCTGAATGTCTAGATGTCCCACTTGAATGTCTAGATGCCCCACTTGAATGTCTAGATGCCCCACTTGAATGTCTAGATGTCCCACTTGAATGTCTAGATGTCCCACTTGAATGTCTAGATGTCCCACTTGAATGTCTAGATGTCCCACTTGAATGTCTAGATGTCCCACTTGAATGTCTAGATGTCCCACTTGAATGCCTAGATGTCCCACTTGAATGCCTAAATGTCCCACTTGAATGCCTAGATATCCCACTTGAATGTCTAGATATCCCATTTGAATGTCGAGATGTCCCACTTGAATGTCTAGATGTCCCACTTGAATGTCTAGATGTCCCACTTGAAAGTCTAGATGCCCCACCTGAATGTCTAGATGTCCCACTTGAATGTCTAGATGCCCCACTTGAATGTCTAGATGTCCCACTTGAGTGTCTAGATGTCCCACTTGAATGTCTAGATGTCCCACTTGAATGTCTAGATATCCCACTTGAATGTCTAGATATCCCACTTGAATGTCTAAATGCCCCACCTGAATGTCTAGATGTCCCACTTGAATGTCTAGATGCCCCACTTGAATGTCTAGATGCCCCACTTGAATGTCTAGATGCCCCACTTGAATGTCTAGATGCCCCACTTGAATGTCTAGATGCCCCACTTGAATGTCTAGATGCCCCACTTAAATGTCTAGATATCCCACTTGAATGTCTAGATGTCCCACTTGAATGTCTAGATGTCCCACTTGAATGTCTAGATGTCCCACTTGAATGTCTAGATGTCCCACTTGAATGTCTAGATGTCCCACTTGAATGTCTAGATATCCCACCTGAATGTCTAGATGTCCCAACTTGAATGTCTAGATATCCCACCTGAATGGCTAGATGTTCCACCTGAATAACTAGATGTTCCACCTGAATAACTAGATGTCCCATCTGTATACCTAGATGTCTCACCTGTATACCTAGATGTCCCACCTGAATAACTTGATGTCTCACCTGAAAGGCTAGATGTCCCATCTGAATGGCTAGATGTCCCATCTGAATCGCTAGATGTCCCATCAGAATGTCTAGATGTCCCACCTGAATACCTAGATGTTCCACCTGAATGGCTAGATGTTCCACCTGAATGGCTAGATGTTCCACCTGAATAACTAGATGTTCCACCTGAATAACTAGATGTTCCACCTGAATAACTAGATGTCCCACCTGAATGGCTAGATGTTCCACCTGAATAACTAGATGTTCCACCTGAATAGCTAGATGTTCCACCTGAATAACTAGATGTTCCACCTGAATGGCTAGATGTTCCACCTGAATAACTAGATGTTCCACCTGAATGGCTAGATGTTCCACCTGAATAACTAGATGTTCCACCTGAATAACTAGATGTTCCACCTGAATAACTAGATGTCCCACCTGAATGGCTAGATGTTCCACCTGAATAACTAGATGTTCCACCTGAATAACTAGATGTTCCACCTGAATAACTAGATGTCCCACCTGAATGGCTAGATGTTCCACCTGAATGGCTAGATGTTCCACCTGAATAGCTAGATGTTCCACTTTAATGGCTAGATGTTCCACCTGAATGGCTAGATGTTCCACCTGAATGGCTAGATGTTCCACCTGAATAACTAGATGTTCCACCTGAATAACTAGATGTCCCACCTGAATGACTTGGCTCCCTCCCTGAATGCCCAGACTAACAAGAATAGTGATTAGAAACAAATATTTCCTTGTAGCATCGAGTAAATAATGATTTCACAAATATGTTTATAAGTGGTCACTTACTTGTCCATTAGAACTAGCAATACCATCAACTCAGCTATTTTGAACAGATCAGCTTCAGGATGCATTTTAGAAACTCGTCTTTGGAATGACTCTCTGAAAACATTGAAAATAACGAAAGGTCAAAGAAAGCTTAGGAAGAACTTCATTGTGCTGAGTGAATTGGAGGTATATTGCTGTTTAACTATTGCCTAAGTGAGAAGATTGTGCTGCAACCAGAGGAGTTAAACTAAAACTAGGTGACTTGCTTTTAAGTAACAAGTGTGAGTTGATCAGATACCCTCAACAAAACCTCAATATGGATTCAATCATGGAAAAGCTAAACAAGATCAGCACTGATACTACTGAACTCAAAGCATCACAAGCTGAGGTAACAAAATTGATACAATTTGAAGACATGAAAACCAAGCTAAAATTTGTACAAGATTCAAATACCAGTCTTAGGAAAGAGAGTGATGAGCTAAAGGAAAGGGTTGGTGGTCTGGAGCAAGAGGTAACTGACTGAAATCAATACCACCGCAGAGTTAATCTTGAAGTAAGTGGTATTCCGGAAACGCCCAATGGAGAAAAAAATACAGAAAATTGATCCAGAAATAACAGCAAATGAAATTGATATAACTCATCGCATAGGTACAAGAAAGGCAGGAGCCATGGCGACCCGAAGTGAGGAGAGACCACGACCGTAAGATTTACCACCAAAGACGTAACAGTATATATGACAAAAAACGCAAACTTAAAGCAATCTCCACCAGAGATTTGGGATATGAACAAAATAACAATATATAATAATAATAATTAACTTTATTGATATTTTATCCTTTATAGGATCTTGAGTTAAATTACAATAAAGTGTGGATGAAAGAAAAAACAAAAAAGACAATAAGATAAAATATCATAAAAATGAAGATAACAGAAAAAACAAACAAAAAAACTTGAAGATATGCCATGATATTAATATTGGTGGATGAAAATGAAAGCTTTTTCATGTTATTTTCTCTAATTTTGAAACATTCGTATATGTATTTAGCTAGTTTTATAATTGTTTTATTTTCATTGTTGTTCATCATGTCTAGAATGTTTTTTTTGATTTTTTCCTTTGTTGTCATCCTGCATTTTTTCTTGACTGTTAATTTTGAATATTTTTTGGAGATTGTCCATAATCTTTTTTGTTATAGAGGCAGCATTATGCAGATGTTGGTTCTCCCACACATTGTTTTCATTTACATATTTTAGTAAGCTTTTCACACCAGTTACCCAGTTAGGTGTATTGTTTTTGTCAAGCTCCATTCCAAGTTGATTTGCTTCTTGAACTAGAGTATTTTCATTTTTATTTTTTTGCCAATAATTTATTAAGTGCTTTATGCTCGTTAGAAGTAGGAGAAAATTACCAAGTTCTAATAGACATGCTAAATTACAAGCTTTACAGTTAACTTGTAACACATATTTACAGAATTTGGTGTGTAGCTTCTCCATAGAAAGCATATTATTATGAAGATCTTTGGATTGTAGTATGCAATCACTAGCCCATACTTCACTGCAATAGAGTAGGACTGGTTTGATTATGCTGTCAAATAGTTTCAGGTGTATTTTTATTGGGATGTTATTTTCTGAGTATAATAGTTGTTTCATTTTGACTATTGCTTTTGTTACTCTGTGTCCAAGATCTTCCTGTGCTTTGAAGAGTTTACCTGAAGAATTTATTTTTAGTCCTAAATAGGTATATGATGTTACGTTTTCTAATTCTTGTCCATTTATTTTAAATTTGTTTTTTGATAGCATTTCCCCAGATTTGTTGAAAATTATTATTTTTGATTTTGATGCATTGACATCCAGCTTCCACTATTATTTTGTGAGGATTCAATGTGGTATTTGATGTCATTAACATATAGATTGAATAAAAGTGGGCTCAGGTTATCTCCCTGTCTAATCCCTCTGTTTACTGAGAAAGAGGGTGTAAGCCCTGTTTTTGTTTTGACACAACCAAGAGAGTTTTGATAGATTGATTCTATGATATTGTAGAATTTACCAGAGATGTTGTTTTTACAGAGTTTGTAAAGTAAGCCTTGGTGCCAGATTGAATCAAAAGCCGTTTTAAAGTCAATGAAACATGCAAAGATTCGATTTTTACTCTTAAATATTTACTCAGTAACTGTTTAAAGTACAAAGATATGATCAGCTGTTCAGCAGTTCTGAATTTTGGCAAGAAGCCAATCTGTTCTTTCATTATAATGTTATTTTCATTGAGCAAATAACACCGAATAAACGGCAAGGTAAAGACTATGTCTAATTATAGTAAATACGTACTGCGTGCGTGACTCGAACCGGCGCTCGCGTACGGCACCTAATCGCCTAGCTTAACGCCACTACACGTCTTCCCCTCAGCCACCGGGCATCCCCAAAAAAGGATGCTTAATAACCGAGCTTATTACGTGCAGAGAACGTGAAACCCGTCCACGCGATACGCGCCACACAGCATGGCCAGAATGCGGCAAAGGCCTTCAGATCTGGCTGTAGTAGGATGGTGAAAGTAATGGTACAGCATTTTAACAGTGAATAAGTACTGAGAAATAATTTTTAAACTCATAGTTGCTGTCGACATAGGAAGTAAAGTAAGCAAATAACGCCGAATAAACGGCAAGGTAAAGACTATGTCTAATTATAGTAAATACGTACTGCGTGCGTGACTCGAACCGGCGCTCGCGTACGGCACCTAATCGCCTAGCTTAACGCTACTACACGTCTTCCCCTCGGCCACCGGGCATCCCCAAAAAAGGATGCTTAATAACCGAGCTTATTACGTGCAGAGAACGTGAAACCCGTCCACGCGATAAGCGCCACACAGCATGGCCAGAATGCGGCAAAGGCCTTCAGATCTGGCTGTAGTAGGATGGTGAAAGTAATGGTACAGCATTTTAACAGTGAATAAGTACTGAGAAATAATTTTTAAACTCATAGTTGCTGTCGACATAGGAAGTAAAGTAAGCAAATAACACCGAATAAACGGCAAGGTAAAGACTATGTCTAATTATAGTAAATACGTACTGCGTGCGTGACTCGAACCGGCGCTCGCGTACGGCACCTAATCGCCTAGCTTAACGCCACTACACGTCTTCCCCTCGGCCACCGGGCATCCCCAAAAAAGGATGCTTAATAACCGAGCTTATTACGTGCAGAGAACGTGAAACCCGTCCACGTGATACGCGCCACATAGCATGGCCAGAATGCGGCAAAGGCCTTCAGATCTGGCTGTAGTAGGATGGTGAAAGTAATGGTTCAGCATTTTAACAGTGAATTAGTACTGAGAATTAATTTTTAAACTCATAGTTGCTGTCGACATAGGAAGTAAAGTAAGCAAATATCACCGAATAAACGGCAAGGTACATGTAAAGACTATGTCTAATTATAGTAAATACGTACTGCGTGCGTGACTCGAACCGGCGCTCGCGTACGGCACCTAATCGCCTAGCTTAACGCCACTACATTTATGGTCTAAGCTAGGCGATTAGGTGCCGTACGCGAGCGCCGGTTCGAGTCACGCACGCAGTACGTATTTACTATAATTAGACATAGTCTTTACCTTGCCGTTTATTCGGTGTTATTTGCTTACTTTACTTCCTATGTCGACAGCAACTATGAGTTTAAAAATTATTTCTCAGTACTTATTCACTGTTAAAATGCTGTACCATTACTTTCACCATCCTACTACAGCCAGATCTGAAGGCCTTTGCCGCATTCTGGCCATGCTGTGTGGCGCGTATCGCGTGGACGGGTTTCACGTTCTCTGCACGTAATAAGCTCGGTTATTAAGCATCCTTTTTTGGGGATGCCCGGTGGCCGAGGGGAAGACGTGTAGTGGCGTTAAGCTAGGCGATTAGGTGCCGTACGCGAGCGCCGGTTCGAGTCACGCACGCAGTACGTATTTACTATAATTAGACATAGTCTTTACCTTGCCGTTTATTCGGTGTTATTTGCTTACTTTACTTCCTATGTCGACAGCAACTATGAGTTTAAAAATTATTTTCATTGATATGTTTAGTAAGTCTCCCTTTTAGAGGTGAAGTGTTTACTCAGACTATTTAGAAGAGTAATTCCTCGATAATTTCCTGGGTCAGCTTCCTCCCCCCTTTTTAAAGTTTGGCGTGATAATACCCATATTCCAGGCACTAGGAGAGTGACCACTGTTGAGGATATGGTTAAACAGTTTTTTGTAGAGGCTTTATCAGGACATTTAATTCTACCAGTTTTAATCATTTCATTAGTTATGCTATCTTCACCGGGGAGATTTTCTATTCTTTAAAGCATTGATTGCAGTTCGAATTTCTAATTGAGAGATATTTTGGTCCAGAAAGGTAATAGGTGTAATTTTTAGGCTGTCAGTTTCTATTTTTAGGTTGTCGTCAAATGGGATTTCATCTGTATTGAGTATCTTGAAATGTTCATACCACTTTTCAGCATTAATGTTATCACATAACTTATTTTCTTGTCTTCTCTTTAGTTCATTTATTAAATTCCAATATTCTACAGGACGCGAGTTACTCATTGTGTCTAGTTTAGTTAGTATATTATTCTTGTATTCTCACCTCTTCTTTTTTACAAGCTGTTTATATTTTCTCTTCATATTAGTTGAGTTCACGCACAGCTTCTTAGCACGGGCTAAGAGGTCAAATTCCTTAGCTCGTGCTAAGCAAACGTGCGTGAACGCTTAGCACGGGCTAAGGAATGCTAAGTACGGGTTAAATCTGAACCGAATTTAAGACGCGGTCAAGACCCTTAGCACGGGCTAACGAAGTGTGCGCGAACGCTTAGCCCAGGGCTAAGCGCCCTCTGCAGCAACCTTTGAGTGTGAACATTATGCACGTGATCAAATATATTCAACTTTCTCATTCCCAAAATGGCAACCGAACTCAGTGTACACGCTTCCACACTGATCGGGTCGCTGTAGTAGAGCGTACAACAGCTCCAATCGTGGACAAAATAAATTTGGTTCGCTGTCTACGACATGCATTAATAAAACTCTGTATTCTGTTAGGGTGTTGTATACTGTTTCTGTGCATCCAAATATGTTGAGTCCGTCTTCGCGTTCCTGTGCTCGTCGCTTCAAAATTAGAACGAAACATGTCAGTAGCAGAAATAGAACCTCGCGCATGTCATCCATTTTTCGTTCGTAAATAGCGGCTTGCCAAAGGTCACCGACTGATGGCGCCTCTTAGCCCGTGCTAACGACTGGCCCTCCCTGTGCGTGGACACAATTGGGTCTAGCCAAAATGCAAATATGCTAGATAAGCCTAAATCAGCTTAAATCTTAGCCCGTACTTCCTGTAACGTGAACACTATTATAGCATTCAGTTCTGAGCTGTTTGTTGTACGGATTAGATGATAATTTAATTGACATTTTATGAACTTCTTTCTTGAGTTTAGTCAATTCACAAGTGTACCACTTAGAGTTATTTTTCTTATTTTTATGTTTTGAGTTTTTTGTTTTTACCTTACGTTTTGGTAAACTTTTATGGGCTGCAGCATGGTAAATATTCAAGAGAAGATCTGTGGCTTTATCGACTGCCTGTTGAGAGTTATCAAAATCAGTTAAATTAAAGTTATTGATTAAGTTACACATATCTTTGCAATGTAGTGCTTCATTAAAAAGAAATTTGGATTTCTCGTTCCAAATATATGTGCATGTTTGCTGTTTTAAAGTTTTTGGGGCACCTGTGTGCAACATATCAGTGGTAGAGATTTTTAGCAAGGCATTTGTTTGAATGTGCTAAGATATCTGGCAGTGATCTGACAAGGTTAAATTCAAAGGATGTACATAGAATAAAGAAATATTTTTAAATAAATTTCTACTAACTATTGTATAATCTACAATGCTACTACCCTGACTCTGGTAACATGTATATTTACCAGTAAGATCCCCTATGCATCTTCAATTAAGTATGACAGTGTCTGTGGCAATACATAGATCTAAAAGTTTATTGCCATATTGGTTCTTAATGTGGATGTCTTGAGAGGCTCGTTGTTTGAAGGAATTGTCTGTATTTGTAGAGACGATTATTGAATTGTCAAAAATTGCCACATCTTTTTCACTTTTGGTACGTGCATTGAAGTCCCCCGATAGAACTACTGAGCCAAATTTTGAATATTTACTAATATCTTTTTCCAACAGTTGAAAAAGGTCTGAATCTTTCCAATCAAAGATGCTGGAGTGTTGTGGACTTAAGTAAAGTGAGCAAAGGAAAATGTTTTCGTCAAGGTTGAAGAAATCTTTGTTTAAACGAACCCAGATAAAAGCTTCACTACTACTTGGTAATTGTTTTATGCCATTTGAATAGATTTTTTATAATAAAAGACAATTCCTCTAAAATTGGAGCGGGCCTTTTTATGTTTTTTACTCCTGAAAGAGTGGAAATATGAGTATTTGGGGATTGTTAAATTTGAGTCTCTATCTGTTTTAGTTTCTACTAGGCTGAACAAATCTGAAGTACTAATTCTAGCTATAAAACATGGGTCATTATTTGTTTTAACTAAACTACCATAAATATATAGTTGAAAATGTAAGACAAGTTTTTTTTGCCGGAGAAAAAGTCATGTTAAATAGCTAGATAGGGGAAGGGGGGAAAAAAGAAAAAAATTTGATATAAGTAATAAAGGAATAAAATTCAGTGCGTACTAATATACCTGGTTCTAGGTCAATGCATTAGTTGATTGCTATGTTCATTGCTATTAATTGTCAATAATGTTCATGATGCAGGTAAGCAGGGTCTCAATGTGTTTGTTCTTTGAGGTATTTCGTCTACTGTATTTGGGTGCACGTGGTCCGTCTTGTAGCTTGTTGTGGTGTTGAGTTTTTGGTGTTTTCATTTGATTCTCTGAAGTGGTGATGGTGTGATTTCTTTGATTTTGTACAACTGCTCTATATATATAGCGCTTCATGTTGCTAACAATAAAGCGAATGCCAGTGGTCACGACTCGGTTAGCCTTGCTCAACTGGTTCGTAACCCGTCTTGTGATTGGTTGTTGACAAATGCTGAACAGGCCACGCCTCCAACTGTGTCGTGCGTTCGGACTAACCGTTAGGAATTCCTAGATGGAGTAAATTTGTGTAGTTTTCTTGATTTATTCTGCAGATATGGGTAAAATGTAGGTAAGGCTTT
Organism: Saccoglossus kowalevskii; assembly: GCF_978046115.1. Taxonomy (NCBI): domain Eukaryota; kingdom Metazoa; phylum Hemichordata; class Enteropneusta; family Harrimaniidae; genus Saccoglossus; species Saccoglossus kowalevskii. The sequence goes on along the minus strand of NC_140643.1, from coordinate 4,165,373 downwards.
GGCGAAATTCGAAGGAGCAACTAATATTCTTCAACCTGGTATTTTTTTTAGATTTTATTTTTCATTCTTTTCGTCTATTTTTTCGAGTTTAAAATAACCCCCCCCCCCCCCCACTCATAGGGAGTGCCTACAGTTGATCATAGTTCCTGGCCTCCCTGTGGTTTAACACGGGTCAAGTTGTAGTTATGTTAAAATCCGTGGCACCTATAACAATTGAAGAATATCTGCAGGAATAGTAAGACTGTGAAAAAAACGACTGATTGATTGTTATAGAATGACTGTAGTGTACAATTTGTCAAACAAATACAATACTTGCAAATGTAATGTCGGCCAGCGCCCATCTTACTTGTTCGAAGTTGTCAAAGCCGACATCAATGGAGATCGCGTTTTTTAACTAGGCGGCTGGCAAGCGGACTAACACGTTACATAAACTTGTTGAATTACAATTATGGTTTTTATTTTGGCGCCCAATGTCTCGTTATAAAATAAAGGATTCAAATTTTGCAGGGTATTCCGTTTTTTGCGAACTCTGGGTGAAATACTTTCATGAGCTGTACGTAGTTCACTTACAGCCAAAACAAAGTCAGCTTGGACATTAAGTTGTGAGACGCGACAAAACAAACGCTGCCAGTGATAGATTACGTGAATAAAAGAACAAAATAAATCAATCAAAGGCGTCGGCCACACGCTTTGGAAATAAATAGAACGCGTTGCTAAGAGGAATCGCACCTGCATCTCGACGACGTCTCCGGTCATGAGCAAGGTTTGCCGCGTCTTAGAAAAATTGAAAGTTAAAAAGGAATCAGTGTCGGGGAACCATTCACAATGTTTGCATGAAAAACCCCACGCGAAAGCGTTTTTTTTTCCTGTTACAAACACTATGGTACCTGAATCCCGATTAATTCATAAATATGAATCGGTAAGGGTCAATTTCCTGGAATCCTTCAAGATTAAATTTGCCTCCGAAAATCTTTCTAACGATGACCTAGAAGATTGCCATGATTGAGTGTCACCATTTCTGTTCTAAGATTTATTCAGTATAATAATACAAATGTTCACCCCAACAAAGGTGGACATACAGTTTTAGCGACCCGAAGAGCTCATTGTCAACCGAGGTGAAGCACTACGATAAAGACTTTCTGTTCCCAATAAATAATAATAAAAAAAAAAACTTCTCGTTCCCGACATTATGAAATTCTTTCGTTTTGGGGGGAAAAAACCTGGAAAAAAAACTGATTTTGACAATATAATTTAGAAATTGATATTAAGAATAATTCATAACGAAATCTATTCCATATGTACCCATAATTTTTTTTCATAATTACTGATTACACACGAAAATTACAGAAAAAATAATTTGCTATATTATCTATAGATTTGTGCCTTTTATTTGTCTTGAATCGTGACTGAAAGGAGCTGGATGAAATTACAAACTATGTAGTGTGTTCGACAACTCATGTATGAACAACAATTTTAATAAATATCATTTTACTTGGTAAAATTACTGTATTTTTCTACATAAAAACAAAAGAATTTCATAATGTTATCATGTTCTTTGTTATCATAGCGTTGTTGGTAATAGTTGAAAATGAACACCTGAACCTGCTTATATGAGATCGAAGGAGTCTCTGTTTTCAACAGCCGTATACATCTAACTGCGTCATCACTAAGTTTCCTTGTGGACCACGAGCTCTGTTCCTTGTTTGCACGTTATCATGTTCACACAATCGCAGAAATTATTTGTAAGGGTGCCCTTTGAAATGGCACATTTTCTTGATGTTTTAGCAAGTACTCCGCGGGTATATGGCTTGTTCTCACATCAGCATAATTTTCCTCGAGTTCACTCATCGCTTTCCCACATGCACTTCTCGTTCTTTGCTGCTAACTTTTTTGCACTCTAATATGGTGTTGTTTTTGTCTTTCTAAACATCGAGTTTATTTTTGACATTCAACGAGATCGCTTGAATTTTTAATTTGATGACGGTTCGAATTTATCCACTTTTACAGTGATCAACATTGCGTTCGAGTAGAGTTACTAGTAATTACAAGCCTGATTTACATTTTTCTTGCGGTGTTTTTCGTCAATGTATTAAATATAAGTGCTTTGGGAAATAACATAATTATATTGGGCGAGTGAAAGAGTTTGGTGAGACTCTCACAACATGTTTTATTTATTTCCAACGCGCGTGGTCGGCGCCTCTGATTGCGTTTATTTTGTATTTTTGTTTTCAAAATGTATCACTGGCTGCGTTTGTTTTGTTTTCCTCAACAAATTATCTGTTCCGAAATCTCTTTCATTTTTCGTCCGGCTGCTGCCAATCCAATAATTCGTTGCCGCATGTACTCAGACAAGCGATTAATCGTCACAGTCATTATACTAGTAGTTTAAGTCCAATTGATTTGTAGAAATTCAGCTATGCGATAATTATATGTGCAGTTTTGTTTTGCGCACCCAGACACGAGCAAAAGTTAACCAATAGATTTTCTGAACTACAGCATTCCTATTACTTATGCAAATTGAGTAAGGGTCATAGTGTGAGTTGCGTTCACAAATAACAAAGTGTCAAATTATTTTAAGCGGAATAAATTTAGTCAAAATCACACACAGAAACACACACACAACACACAAATACTAGTACTCAATACATATCGTGATTGACCAGTTATATAGCTGCTTGAACTACACACACAAGGACGTAAATGTGTAAATACAGGTCACAGTTCGACTTGCGTAGCAAACGTTACAATGTGTCAAGTGATTTGAAGGCGTCTTTGTTCCAAAACAGAGAAGCAATAGGCGTTGTGTTATGAATCGTCATTAAAACCTAAATTTATTACGAATAAAAACTTAAGTTTATACATACAATGTACGATCATTGTTACTCCAGCGGTCGGTTGGCAAGCGGACGATGCTTCTGAAGCCAGCCATAGCAGGAGCGGTCGAGCGAGCAAACAAAAGCTAACGAGAGCGAGCGAACAAAAGCGAACGCGAGCGAGCGGAAAAAAAGCAGTCAGTTTCCGTTCGGAAAGCAGCGCGCGGTCGGAAATTAAGCGATAAGCGGTCGGAAAAAAAGCGATAAAAGCGGGAGGTTGGGCGGAATGAGTACTGTATAATATGATATGGAAATAGGAATGAATGATTTAAGGAATCAAACGACTAGATATAATATGATATGGAAATAGGAATGAATGATTTAAAGAATCAAACGACTAGATATGATATGATATGGAAATAGGAATGAATGATTTAAGGAATCAAACAACTAGATATGATATGATATGATATGGAAATAGGAATGAATGATTTAAGGAATCAAATACCTAGATATAATATAATATGGAAATAGGAATGAATGATTTAAGGAATCAAATGACTACATATGATATGATATGGAAATATGAATGAATGATTTAAGGAATCAAACGACTAGATATAATATGATATGGAAATAGGAATGAATGATGTAAAGAATCAAATGACTAGATATGATATGATATGACATGATATGGAAATAGGAATGAACGATTTAAGGAATCAAACGACTAGATATAATATGATATGGAAATAGGAATGAATGATTTAAAGAATCAAATGACTAGATATGATATGATATGATATGATATGATATGTAAATAGGAATTAATGATTTAAAGAATCAAATGACTAGATATGATATGATATGATATGATATGATATGATATGATATGATATGATATTATATGATATGTAAATAGGAATGAATGATTTAAAGAATCAAATGACTAGATATGATATGATATGATATGGAAATAGGAATGAACGATTTAAGGAATCAAATGACTAGATATAATATGATATGGAAATAGGAATGAATGATTTAAAGAATCAAATGACTAGATATGATATGATATATGATATATGATATGATATGATATGATATATGATATGATATGATATGATATGATATGATATGATATGGAAATAGGAATTAATGATTTAAAGAATCAAATGACTAGATATGATATGATATGGAAATAGGAATTAACGATTTAAAGAATCAAATGACTAGATATGATATGATATGGAAATAGGAATGAACGATTTAAGGAATCAAACGACTAGATATAATATATGGAAATAGGAATGAATGATTTAAGGAATCAAATGACTAGATATGATATGATATGATATGGAAATAGGAATGAATGATTTAAGGAATCAATCAACTAGATATAATATGATATGGAAATAGGAATGAATGATTTAAAGAATCAAATGATTAGATATGATATGATATGATATGATATGGAAATAGGAATTAATGATTTAAAGAATCAAATGACTAGATATAATATGATATGGAAATAGGAATGAACAATTTAAGGAATCAAACGACTAGATATAATATATGGAAATAGGAATGAATGATTTAAGGAATCAAACGACTAGATATAATATGATATGGAAATAGGAATGAATGATTTAAAGAATCAAATGACTAGATATGATATGATATGATATGGAAATAGGAATTAATGATTTAAAGAATCAAATGACTAGATATGATATGATATGGAAATAGGAATTAATGATTTAAGCAATCAAACGACTTGATATATGATATAGAAATAGAAATGAATTAACTCAGTTTTGAAATAAGAATAAATATTTATCAATGATAAAATCATTACATATAAGTAAAGAACAGATACCTGATAGGAGATGTGGCTTTCCAACCCTCAGGAACGTACAAATTCTCCCTAATTTTAAAACCATCTGTCAAGACTTTCTTCTTTTGTAGTTTTTGAGGCTTTCCTGTATGAGATTTATGATCTTGACTTATTCTGCCATCAATAGCAGCTGATGCTTGTCTTCTTCCAGCAGTCACTATGGAAACATAATTATAAGATTACATTATTGACATCATTCTTTTTGAAAAAACATAGTCAAATGCTAAACTGTAATAATAATTATGTATTGAAAAAAAATCAATAAAACAAAAAAACCTTAGAAACAATTCCCATAGTATTTAACACATGAAGTACAAATAAGGAATACCATATTTATTATATTAGAATGACATCACCAATCATTGAAATATGTCTTATTTTGACTTGCCTCTGTCATTTACATTTAACAGTATTTAAAAATATAACTGCAAGCAGTGATCTGGTTCCTAATGGCTATGGTACTAATAAATATATGCAGAGTTGATATTTTGGTCATGTATCTTGTTCAACAACAAAAATATGCATTAATTATCTGCAACAGTATACATGTACAAGATATTACAGTTACACATGTCAATGAGGTCAAACCACCATATATAGCCATCTGATGTCAGACATCTTGTACAATATTGCACTGATTGCATTGCCCTATCCCCAACAATGCTTGTGATATTACAGGTATAATGTATGCATACTAATGTTCACATGACCATAAATGGATATGTGATAAGTTAGTCATTTCTCCAATGCCTTAATTACAGCATTGGTTGCATGTGCAAAAGTACTTTGAATATTAAATGTATGCATATTAATGAGATCTCATGACCAAATATGGTTAAATGATATGTTATAATCTCATCTCATATCCAATACCTTCATTATTGGACTGGCTGCATTTGTGGAGACTGTTAGTCTGACCTACATGTAATTAGACACCCACTGCTGTTGCCACACCCACATTTATTTCAACCTATCTATTAGTTACTATTAGTAGTTTGTTTGTTGTTTCATTGTAACTTGCATGTAATCGAGTGAAGCGAATAAATAGTTCAGTTATTGTTACCGCACGGTGAACTTGTCTTCTCGATCTCTCTATTCCGGGTTTCTACCCGCAACCGACTCACCCGCAACCGACTCAACTCGCGTGCCCATGCGCACAACATTGTTAAATCTGTAGCAGTGCTTGAGAGATATTACAGTTGTGCATCTTAATGTGGTAACATGACACAATTTATACAATGTAATTAATTCAGGTATGTGGATTATCTAAGAGCACCAATGTACTAAGTTCCATTTAAATTTGATAGTGGCACTAGAGATATCTGTTAAACACCACGCAAATTATTAAAAAAGTAATTAATATATGCACAGAATTCAACCCTATAGCACAGTCCCTCTATCACCGGTCACCGGTGATAGAGGGACTGTGCCTATAGTGAACACATGTGTGGAACATCCCAAAAGCCCTATGTACCAAGTTTCATTGAAATCTAAGGGGTGTTTGTTGAGTTATTATAGAAAAGTTGAAAATTGGCTAATTATGCAAATTTGACAATTATTATGCACAGGTTTTGACCCAAACCTAATGAGTACTGTCCCAAAGCATCTATTAAGTTCATTAAAATCTGTTGAGATATGCAATAGGAAAGCTAACAAGCAGCATGTTGGCTGAGATAGCTCCGCTGTTAGCAATACACATTTCAATTAAAGAACTGAAGATATCATTAGAAAATGAACAATATGTATAGTATCAAAGCAATCAGACTTTCTGTTTTCAACAAAAATTTAAAAGTATTACTTTTTACCAAAAATAACAAAAATATTCATCAAAATTAGATACTGTAAAATGATTAATTTTTACTGGGTTTAAATTTCGCTGATTTACCATTTCAGGCACATTCAGTGGGTTTTAAATTCACTGTTTCGTCATTTAGATAATGTGTTCTATGGTAAATTTTACATATTCACTGGGTTTTAATTTAGCGCATTTTGCAGTCAGCAAAATAAGCTAAATTAAAACCCAGTGAATAATTACCCCCTTTACAGTAATTGAAGAAATCATCACGAAATGAACAAATCTGAGAGAGGTTTACCTGAGGTACCTATATGTATAGTATCAAAGCAATCAGCCTTGCAGTTTTTAACAAGAAGTTGAAAATATCACTTTTTACAAAAAAAGACAAAAATAATCATTAAAATTAGAGAATTGAAAATAACATCATCAAACAAACAAATCTGAGAGAGATGTACCTGTGATACCTATATATACTAGTAGCCTCTCGGCTGATACAGCTCCGCTGTTTGTGATGCATGCTCTGAAAACAATGACTAAGAAGCAATTTAAACTTAATGCAAGCTGCTTTAATATCGTAAGACATCAATTTCTTGATTTTGTTGCAGAGAATAATTCACTAAAATTAGAGATTTGAAGATATAGTCATGAAATTACCAAATCTGACAGAGATTCACCCAAGGTACCTACAAATAAAGTTACAAAGCAATCAGATTAGCAGTTTTCAAGAAGAAGTTGAAAATAACGTTTTTGACCAAAAATTACAAAAACATCTATCAAAATTAGAGAATTGAAGATATTGTCACAAAATCAACAAATCTGACAGAGGTCCACCTGATATACCTACAAATACAATATCAAAGAAATTGGACAAGCAGTTTTCAGGAAAAGTCAAAAATGTATAATTTTTTACCAAAAATGACAAAAATATTCATGAAAATTAGAGAATAGAAGATATCATCACGAAATGAACAAATCTGAGAGACGTTCACATGTAGTACCTATATATGTCATATCAAAGCAATCAGACTTGTGGTTTAAAACAAGAAGTTGAAAATATTACTTTTTACCAAAAATGACAAAAATATTCACCAAAAACAGAGAATTCGAGATTTTGACATGAAATGAACAAATCTGAGAAAGAACCATTCAAGGTATTTGCATATCAAATTTGAAAACATTTTGACTTGCAGTTTTGAAGAAGAAGTTGAAATTGTAAAGTTGACGATGATGGATGATGGCGGACAATCAGTAATATGAACAGCTTCGCTGTGTTGACTTTGTCGACAGCGGAACTAAAAAGTTAACGCGGACGACGGACACCGAACGATGACGGACAATCACTCATATGATAAGCTCCGCCCGACAAAGTCAACAGTGGAGCTAAAAATTGGAAAACTATTATGCAAATTAGGTAATTATTATTCACAAACTTCAACCCAAACCTAATCAGACCTGTGCATTGTCCAAGGGCTTCCTCGTACTAAATTTCAAATGGTTCTTGAGATAATGATGGAATAGACAAGCATCACATACATATATACATACACACAGACAGGCAAATCCAGAAGTCTTTCGCATAGAAGTCATTAAATTTGTAATTTACAGCTATACAACAATGTAGTTCGCAAACTCTGATGACCACAAACATTAGCAATGTCCCATCACAATGTACATACCTGAGGATGAGGATGGCGCAACTGGTCTTGGTATTTCAGCCGGATTTTTGTAACTTTTTACATTATCAAAATCTACCCTTTCTTCTCGTATCATGTACATTGATAAATAAGCTTCTACATGAGCTTTTTTCCAAAATATGCCTTCCCTTGCAGTGATGTACGGAAATTCACTGAAACTAGCAACACTAAAAACAAAAATAAAATTGGAGGAATGTTTAATGCCTTATAAAGAACACAAGGTTACTAGGTCCATGAGACTTAGATCACAAACAAGCAGCCTATCGGCTGAGATAGCTCCGCTGTTAGCAATGCACATTTCAATTAAAGAACAGAAGATATCATTAGAAAATGAACAATATGCATAGTATCAATGCAACGGGACTTGCTGTTTTCAACAAGAATTCAAAAATATCATTTTTCACCATAAATGATTGTGGTTTTTAACAAGAAGTCGAAAATATCACTTTTTACCAAAAATGATAAAAATATTCATCAAAATTAGAGAATTGAAGATATCATCATGAAATGAACAAATCTGAGAGAGATCCACATGTAGTACCTATATATGTAATATCAAAGCAATCGGACTTGTGGTTTTTAACAAGAAGTCGAAAATATCACTTTCTATCAAAAATGACCAAAATATTCACCAAAATTAGAGAATTGAAGATATCATCACGAAATGAACAAATCTGAGAAAGGTCTACATGTAGTACCTATATATGTAATATCAAAGCAATCAGACTATTGGTTTTTTACAAGAAGTCGAAAATATCACTTTTTACCAAAAATTACAAAAATATTCACCAAAATTAGAGAATTGAAGATATCATCACGAAATGAACAAATCTGAGAAAGGTCTACATGTAGTATCTAAATATGTAATATCAAAGCAATTGAACTATTGGTTTTTAACAAGAAGTCGAAAATATCACTTTTTACCAAAAATTACAAAAATATTCACCAAAATTAGAGAATTAAAGATATCATCACGAAATGAACAAATCTGAGAGAGGTTCACATGTAGTACCTATATATGTAGTATCAAAGCAATTGGACTTGCGGTTTTTAACAAGAAGTCGAAAATATCACTTTTTACCAAAAATGATAAAAATATTCACCAAAATTAGAGAATTAAAGATATCATTACAAAATGAACAAATCTGAGAGAGGTCCACATGTAGTACCTATATATGTAATATCAAAGCAATTGCACTTGCGGTTTTTAACAAGAAGTCGAAAATATCACTTTTTACCAAAAATGACAAAAATATTCACCAAGATATCAACATGAAATGAACAAACCTAAGAGAGGTCTACCCAAGGTACATATACACCAAGTATCAAAGCATTCAGGCTTGTAGTTTTCAAGAAGAAGTCGAAAAAGTAAAACATTGACACGGACGACGACGACGACGACGGACAATCACTCATATGATAAGCTCCGCTCGACAAAGTCGACAGCGGAGCTAAAAAGAGAACTGACCATCATGAACCACTGATGTCTCAGACGTGGTATCAGGTGTTTAGAATGAGTTAGCATGCCTTGCTGACTAGACACACCCATCATGATTGGTCTCGTATTGATACAAGTATTGAAATCTAATCTTGCCAAGTAATAAGTTAACTATAGAGAGTCGTAATTAGGAATACTGTTTCACGTAATACACTAGACAGACAAGTCACATTTGGTAATTATCTGTTCATGTCTTCCAATAAACCTTTTAAAGGTCTTAACTAGTCTATTTCTCAGCAACCTTGCTCAACTAGGTTTCCAGCTAGTGAGCTATGTCTTACTCAAAAATCATCATACAACATACATGCTCTACAGTATCTACAAGTTAAGACATGTATACACAAGAAGCTGAAGGAATACCTAAAAGATACAGAAAATTGATAATTTCAAAATTGAAATCATCTTGACATCAATATATTTATATCTTGCATCCATGTTTTTGCTAAAATATCCATGTTATGCATTATGACAATGGATTTATACATTTGAGTACCATTTTTGTGAAAGAAGGCCTGCTTTACCAATGAAGCTAGTCCAGATTTAAGTTTATTGTATGGTATATTAGTGTATAATGTAGCAAAATAAAAATTACTAACATTGCATTTTGGGATACATATGTGTACTGAGAACACTTTCATGGGGTATTTGAAATTATCATTCAACTGTAAGACTGTCACTGATTCTACTCAAAGTGACAAAACAAAACAAAGTCCATGAATATGCAGATATGTGGAAAACTTATTTGCATTACAAAAGTGTATATTGATTTTGAAATCTTCATTGCAAACCCTATCTTCATAAGTCTTTGATGTTACTTACAGGTTTTCTTCAGCTTGCCCATCTTTTGTATCAACAAAGTGAAATAGATATTGTTTGTTTCCTCTTTTATACACACCATTGAGTTGGTCTATCAGGAATACACACTGCGATAAAACAATGTATTGACAATATTATACATTAAAGTGCCTGTGCAATGCCCACCCTCACGTTTCCTATTTTAGATCTGTGTCCCACTGAAATGGGCAGTTACTGATTTTTTTGCTGAAAATGATTACTCGTATCCAAGTAAATTTGGGATATTTCTCGTGTTGTAGCCACGCCCACCTATCCTGAAACGGTCAACTGTTTCCGGATTTCTGACTCTCACCGAAAGTGCGCCACCAAATGACAAAAATGTGAGAGGAAGTCATACCCCCGAGCCGTAAGAACACTGGTCATTCAGTATAGTTTTAAACAATATACATTTTTCGGTCGGCGTTTTTTCTTCTTTTTTTTGTGAGAGAGTTTTTAGTTGTTGTGTTGTGTTGTTGGCAGTTGCAGTGAAACGTATAGTCATAGTGTATGTATTCACACGTTTCTAATCGATTCGAAGGTGCGACATCAGTGGACGAAAGCCACTTAACGTAAACCTAGCGCAACACTTTTGAAAGAAAATAGATTCCGGACCAGCCCATGATCACCGAGGCGGATTTTAGAAGAGAGAAAGAGACGTCCGGCAAGTGTTTCAAATGAGTTGACTTTTTTTGCGATCGTGATTATCGTTTTATCGTTTAGTCCCTGTTAGGTAAAAGGTAGCAATAATTTTGACAGTGACACAAAAACGAAGCGTCGGACAAACAGGAAATTACACAGCCCTTACACATTTCTAATTGTTTTCATTTTCGAAGGCTAAAAGTTTCTGAATTGTTTGGTGATTGGTGTTGAATGTCGAATTCACACCTCTGTTCTTTTTTTACCTCCATGCTTGCAGCTTGATCTGCGTAATAATTTATGAAATAAGAATTATTATAATTATGACAATCACGCCATGGATCACGCTAACTCGAATACACTCTGAATTTATCTGTATGTGTGCCGATCTCGATTATTTAACGCCGCTTTTAACGCACTTGCCCTCGTCCTGACCCGGCGCGTTCACCTATTTCAACAAAAAGTCAATTTATTTCCACGCGGCTGTCATTTATTTAGTAACTGTGATTTGTCGTTTTTTTAATTATTTTATAGTGATCACTATAGTCTAATGTTTAGAATGTCAGAATATGTTCTCTTTTATTTTAATTTTGACAGTTTTACTCAGACGATCAATGAAATAAAACAGTGTAGTGACGTGCCTAGTAACTTGCTAAATAACGAGATAATTCCGACGTCAAATTCTATTTTGTTCAGCGACAGTGTACAAACGTGCGCCGGTGTCGGTCACGGTTACCAGCTACACCAGAACGGACATATTTCGCATCTAACTCAACCCCATGCAACAAAAATTGATACTATGTGTTCATTATGGTCCATTCTCCCTCGACGAACAAGTACATAAGTGACAATTTAGTCAAAGACGAGAAAACTGCACAAGAAATTTGCCTTATTTACACGTATTGGCAATGCAAGCTGCCATGCGACTTCCCCTTCTGACGTCACAAGGGAAATTTCTGTATGCAAATGAGAAGCTAATGAGGAGCCTCGTTTTAAAATACACAAAAATAAAGTTGCCGTAGAATGAGTTTAAAACACATTTTTTCACTTAAAAAAATAATTCATGCTTAGAAACTTAAAAATTATTAATATTTATGTATCAAATGATAATTTTAGGCGTGAAAATAGCAGCCATTTCACAGGCACTTAGTTTCATTCAATTTGGTCAAGGCAAAAATTCCAAATCTATCCTTGACATTCAGCTGGTCTTTCCACACTCAGTACACTCACAAACTCACTATTTTGTATTATAAAACTGTACAGTGTGTTATTGAAATGTCACAGTCTTAATTGTTTATTGGTACCATGTGCAGCCCTGTTATCAGGGAAGTACATGAGGTCAATACATGAACAGAAAAACATGATTGTGTATATGCTAATCGTCAACACTCAATGTTTCCCCCACATTTGTAGGGATAGTTTAAACACCTAACCCACCATTATTTACCATGTTCAGATGAAGTTTGTTTGTGAACTTCTATGCGAAGCTGAACTCCACAACGTGCTAACAACACTGTCTACCACTGCAAGTATATTCATAAATGCAGTATTGAAGGCTAGTGAGTGTAGATAGAAAGTAGTGAGTTTCTGAAAGTGCTGAGTGTAGATAGAAAGTAGTGAGTTTCTGAAAATACTGAGTGTAGATAGAAAGAAGTGAGTTTCTGAAAGTGCTGAGTGTAGATAGAAAGTAGTGAGTTTCTGAAAATACTGAGTGTAGATAGAAAGAAGTGAGTTTCTGAAAGTGCTGAGTGTAGATAGAAAGTAGTGAGTTTCTGAAAGTGCTGAGTGTAGATAAAAAGTAGTGAGTTTCTGAAAATACTGAGTGTAGATAGAAAGAAGTGAGTTTCTGAAAGTGCTGAGTGTAGATAGAAAGTAGTGAGTTTCTGAAAGTGCTGAGTGTAGATAGATAGAAAGTAGTGAGTTTCTGAAAGTGCTGAGTGTAGATAGAAAGTAGTGAGTTTCTGAAAGTGCTGAGTGTAGATAGAAAGTAGTGAGTTTCTGAAAATACTGAGTGTAGATAGAAAGAAGTGAGTTTCTGAAAGTGCTGAGTGTAGATAGAAAGTAGTGAGTTTCTGAAAATACTGAGTGTAGATAGAAAGAAGTGAGTTTCTGAAAGTGCTGAGTGTAGATAGAAAGTAGCGAGTTTCTGAAAGTGCTGAGTGTAGATAGAAAGTAGTGAGTTTCTGAAAGTACTGAGTGTAGATAGAAAGTAGTGAGTTTCTGAAAGTGCTGAGTGTAGATAAAAAGTAGTGAGTTTCTGAAAATACTGAGTGTAGATAGAAAGAAGTGAGTTTCTGAAAGTGCTGAGTGTAGATAGAAAGTAGTGAGTTTCTGAAAGTGCTGAGTGTAGATAGATAGAAAGTAGTGAGTTTCTGAAAGTGCTGAGTGTAGATAGAAAGTAGTGAGTTTCTGAAAGTGCTGAGTGTAGATAGAAAGTAGTGAGTTTCTGAAAATACTGAGTGTAGATAGAAAGAAGTGAGTTTCTGAAAGTGCTGAGTGTAGATAGAAAGTAGCGAGTTTCTGAAAGTGCTGAGTGTAGATAGAAAGTAGTGAGTTTCTGAAAGTACTGAGTGTAGATAGAAAGTAGTGAGTTTCTGAAAATACTGAGTGTAGATAGAAAGAAGTGAGTTTCTGAAAGTGCTGAGTGTAGATAGAAAGTAGTGAGTTTCTGAAAATACTGAGTGTAGATAGAAAGAAGTGAGTTTCTGAAAGTGCTGAGTGTAGATAGAAAGTAGTGAGTTTCTGAAAGTGCTGAGTGTAGATAGAAAGTAGCGAGTTTCTGAAAGTACTGAGTGTAGATAGAAAGTAGTGAGTTTCTGAAAGTGCTGAGTGTAGATAGAAAGAAGTGAGTTTCTGAAAGTGCTGAGTGTAGATAGAAAGTAGTGAGTTTCTGAAAGTGCTGAGTGTAGATAGAAAGTAGTGAGTTTCTGAAAGTGCTGAGTGTAGATAGAAAGTAGTGAGTTTCTGAAAATAATGAGTGTAGATAGAAAGAAGTGAGTTTCTGAAAGTGCTGAGTGTAGATAGAAAGTAGTGAGTTTCTGAAAGTGCTGAGTGTAGATAGAAAGTAGTGAGTTTCTGAAAGTGCTGAGTGTAGATAGAAAGTAGTGAGTTTCTGAAAGTGCTGAGTGTAGATAGAAAGTAGTGAGTTTCTGAAAGTGCTGAGTGTAGATAGAAAGTGGGTTTCTGAAAGTGCTGAGTGTAGATAGAAAGTAGGGAGTTTCTGAAAGTGCTGAGTGTAGATAGAAAGTAGTGAGTTTCTGAAAATACTGAGTGTAGATAGAAAGTAGTGAGTTTCTGAAAGTGCTGAGTGTAGATAGAAAGTAGTGAGTTTCTAAAAATACTGAGTGTAGATAGAAAGTAGTGAGTTTCTGAAAATACTGAGTGTAGATAGAAAGTAGTGAGTTTCTGAAAGTGCTGAGTGTAGATAGAAAGTAGTGAGTTTCTAAAAATACTGAGTGTAGATAGAAAGTAGTGAGTTTCTGAAAGTACTGAGTGTAGATAGAAAGTAGTGAGTTTCTGAAAGTACTGAGTGTAGATAGAAAGTAGTGAGTTTCTGAAAGTGCTGAGTGTAGATAGAAAGTAGTGAGTTTCTGAAAGTGCTGAGTATAGATAGAAAGTTGTGAGTTTCTGAAAGTGCTGAGTGTAGATAGAAAGTAGTGAGTTTCTGAAAGTGATGAGTGTAGATAGAAAGTAGTGAGTTTCTGAAAATACTGAGTGTAGATAGAAAGTAGTGAGTTTCTGAAAGTACTGAGTGTAGATAGAAAGTAGTGAGTTTCTGAAAGTGCTGAGTGTAGATAGAAAGTAGTGAGTTTCTGAAAGTGCTGAGTGTAGATAGAAAGTAGTGAGTTTCTGAAAATACGGAGTGTAGATAGAAAGTAGTGAGTTTCAGAAAGTGCTGAGTGTAGATAGAAAGTAGTGAGTTTCTGAAAGTGCTGAGTGTAGATAGAAAGTAGCGAGTTTCTGAAAATACTGAGTGTAGATAGAAAGTAGCGAGTTTCTGAAAATACTGAGTTGTGATATTGATGGGGATGTACATAACCATTTGCAATTACAAATATATCAAGATTGCTGATCATTTTCATAATTTAACTTTTGTTTTTCAAAATAGTTATTAGTGTGTGCATGTGGTGGTGATGGGGGGGGGGGTTATTTGCATATATAATTATGTAATAATAATAATAATAATCTTTATTGAAACTGTATCCCGGAGTGGGATCTTAGTTGAAAATACAATAAAGTAATACAAAAAGCAAAAAGATAGCAAACAAAAAAACAAAACACAAGACATTCATAGACAATTGAAAAAAAGAAAAAAAAAATTTAATTATTTGGTGGTTGGTTGATGCATCTGGCATTTTAAGATTTTTTCTTGTCATAATTTGAAACAAGTGTGGATGAATTTTCCTAGTTCAATGATTGTTTTGTCATTTTCACTTTTTAGTATATTTGTAAGCTTTTCATCATCCATCCCCAAGTTGCTTATATTGTATTTAATATTGTTGATCATGATTTCTCGTTCCTTCTTGTATAAATTACAATTGAGAAGAAAATGTTTTACGTTTTCAATTTCCTGTTTGCCACAAACTGGGCAAATTCGGTCCTCCGCTAAAATGTTATTATATCTGCCCCTTTCGATTTGAAGGGTATGAGCACTTATTCTGAGTTTTGTCATAGCTGCTCTATGATTTGGATTTTTGATTGTGGTGAGATATTTTTCATATGCAAATTCTGTTTTAATTTTCCTATAGGTTCGTAACTTGTTTTTGTGGTTTTTACCTTTATTGTCATCGTGTAATGTTTCTGTACTATGTATTTCAAAGGATTGTTCTAGTTTGCGCGTTACTGTTTCAGTGATTTGTTTGTCATCAAGAGATTTATGGTTTTCCCAAATATTTCCCATATTTAAATTTTCTAAAATTTGTTTTATGTCTGTTACCCAGTTGTCTTTTCCTTTTTTATCAAGACGTATTCCAAGATTGTAAGCTTCATGTACTAGCGAATTTGGGTTAGAATTATTTATTTTGATCCAATATTTGATCATATATTTTAAGCTCGTTGATAGGAGAGGATATCTTCCCAACTCTAGTAGGCTTGCCAAATTACTTGCTTTGCTATTTACTTTTAGAAGGTATTTGCAGAAATGTATTTGTACTTTTTCCATTGGTGTAGACAGATTTGCCATTAGATGCGATTTGTTGATGTTTTCACTCGTCTAAATTTCACTGCAGTAAAGCATAATTGGTTTTACTATTGCATCGAACATTTTTAAGTATGTTTTGATTGGAATTAGTTTTTCTGAGAATAACATTTGTTTCATTTTGAAACATGCCTTCATTGCTCTAGCTCTTCATTGCTCTGAGGTCTTCTTGTGCTCCGATGAATTTACCCGATTTGTGTAGTTTAATGCCGAGGTATGTGTAGGTTTTTGTATTTTCAAGTTCCTTTCCATCAACATAGAATTTTGATTTGTCCTGTGATTTTTTTGACCTACTAAACATGATGATTTTTGACTTAGAGATATTAATATTTAGTTTCCATTTCTGACAGTAAGTTTCAAGAGAATTTATGGCATTTTGTAAGCCAGTATGTGATTGGGATAATACTACAAGGTCATCTGCATATAGCAGACAAGGGAGACTGTGTTTAAGAGACTTGGTGGGTCATTAGGAGCCAAGTCTAATGATGTTTTAATGTCATTTACATAGATATTGAAAAGGAGAGGGCCGAGTCCATCCCCTAATTCCTCTATTAATTGCGAAGCAATCTGTTACACCCTGTTTAAGTTTAACACATCCTGTTGAGTTCAGATAAATGGATTTTATGATGTTGTAGAATTTACCTGTAATACCACTTTGGATAAGTTTCCAAAAGAGACCTAGATGCCAGATGGAATCAAAGGCTTTCTGGAAGTCAATGAAACAAGCAAACAAAGTCTTTTTGTTGCTTAGGTATTTTGTGGTTAGTTGTTTGAGGACAAATAGATGGTCTTTGGTGCTACAGTTTGGCATGAATCCTATTTGTTCTCTGATAATTGTGTTGTTTTCCTTTAGATGTTTCAAAAGCCGTTGCTTAAGAATGGAGGTGAACAGTTTACTGATACTATTAAGAAGTGTGATGTTTCTGTAATTGTTTGGATTTGTTTTGTCTCCTTTTTTTGAAAATAGGAGTGATCATACCTAAATTCCAGCAATTAGGGATGTATCCACTCTGCAGGATTAAATTGAATAGTTTTTGTAGTGGTTTTACTAGCGGGTTCCTGCTGGCCTTGATCATTTCATTGGTAATTTTATCTGCGCCTGGAGCTTTTTTATTTTTGAGTTTAGTTATAGCATTTTGGATTTCTAATTGTGAGATGTACTTGTCTAAGTTGGCTTTAGGTAGAGAGAGCGATTCATGATTTTTTAGTTGTAGCTGCAATGAGTTTTCGCTCATTGTATTACTTGTTTCTTTACTCAGGTTCCTAAAATGTTCAAATCAGGTTTGACTGTCAACATTATCAGAGTCATTGTTTATTTTGGTGTCTTTTAGCTCTCTTAATAAATTCCAGTACTCACTGGGGTTTGATGTGCTAAAACTTTCGAGCTTGTTCAATATATCATTTTTAAAATCTCTCTTTTTCTTTTTTATTAGCCGCTTGTATTCCCTCTTCAGACTGTATGATTTTTCTCTCAGTTTAATGTTGTATGGGTTTGCACTAAATTTACTGCAGATACCCAAAATTTCTTTCTTTAGATTATATAGGTTCTTGTTGAACCATTTTGGTTTACATTTAGTATTTTTTTGGTTTTCTCCTGATATGTTTTTTCAGACATCTGCCAGCTGCTTCAATGTAAATACTTGAGAGCATAGTATTTGCCTCATCAATTGATTGTTGTGTATTGTCAAAATGTTTAATGTTAAAGTTATTAATTAAATTTGTAATATCTCTGCTTTGTAGCGTTAGGTTGAATATCAAATTTGACTCGCTATTCCAAATGTAAGTGTCAGTTTCATGTACTAATTTATCACTGTGGGAGTGTGTTATTTTCAAAATATTATTTGTGTAAATTGCATTTATTTGAAGATGAAAAGTTATTTGGCAGTGATCTGAGAGTAATAAATTAAGAGGGTGAACATAGAATAGATTAATTTTGTTAAATAGATTATTGCTAACAATAGTGTAGTCAACTACACTGCTGCCTTTAGTTTGATGACAAGTGTACTTGCCAGTTTTATCTCCTATACATCTACCATTGAGGATGGTTAGTTCTGCGGATAAACATAGATCCAACAATGAGTCACCATAATGATTTTTTACTGCCAAGTCTTGAGATGCCCTTTTTCTAGTGTTAATATTTGGAGCGGATGACTGATAGTTAATTTTACTGAAAGAGGTCAATTCCATAATGTTTTTGGTTCTGGCATTGAAATCGCCTGATATAATAACTGAACCACGTTTTGAATATCTATTAATATTATCCTCCAAAACTTGAAATAAATTTGCGTCTTTCCATTTAAAAATACTTGAATACTCTGGGCTAAGATAAATGGTGCCGTAATAAATATCCTCTCAAGATTAAAAAATTCTTTGTCTAGGAGCAGCCAGAGAAAATCATCACTTCCACTCTTCACTTGTTTAATGCCCTTTTTTAAAGTGTTTCTGAAATAAACAGTGATTCCTCCAGAGTTCGAGCGGGCTTTTTTGTGTTTATCAGCTCGAAATGAATGAAAATGGCAGAAATTTGGCAATTGGATACAGGAATCTGCACCCGTTTTGGTTTCCACCAGACTAATAATATCAAAGTCACTAATAAGATCTAGAAAGTTATTATCTCTAATTTTGAGATCTAAGCTACCATGAGTGTTCCAGGAAGTACATTTAAGGGAGGGCTTATTAGCAACATTCATCATATAAAAAAAAAATACATTGAAAGCAAACAATACCTGAATTCTAGGTCAGAAAATATTTTCTAAAATGAGAATGTTTTGGAGTGAGTTCATTGAACCTATTGTTTTTTTTATATAGCTCGCCAGGCTGGTAAGTAGGTCATCAAGTAATGAATATTGTCTACTGTGTTTTCTTCTGTTGAGTGTTGCTTGCTCTTTGTTTCTGTGACCATTGTTTCGCTCCATTTTGTGTTTAGTGTTTTGCTGGCCCAAAGGGTTGGTGTTAAAATCGGAATCTTGTGATTTGTCTTGATCCATTTTTTGCTCTGTAGCATCTGTACGTTTTATGATGGTCTGATATATATTACGTTTGAAGTTGGTGACTAGGAATTTAGTTCCTCTGTCATTTAGGTGCACTTTATCTTCGTAGAAGTACGATTTAATATTGTTTGTTGCGTCAAGTAGATTGTTTTGTATAAAGTGCACATCCGCTGTGTCTTCACATAAGGACTGTAAGGACGAGTTGAAACTAGTTGCTGTTGTGTTAAACTGGGCTTTGTCAATTCTGGGTAGAATACTAGAGACGAATATTCTACTCTGTGGATATGTTTTACGGGCGACATCAATCAGGTTTACGAATTTCTGATGGTAGTTGTCGAGTAGTGCTTCTATCATTGACTCTATAGTTCTGTCCAGGTCATTAGATCCAACATGTATTACTATGTTATGTGGGTTCTTGAAACTTGAGTTTTCCAGATAAGTTGTCACCTCGCTAATACCTTTTCCATTTAACGCTTTGACATGGGTTTTCCTGACTGTTGAGAATTTACGTGGATCAATGTGCTTGATAATAGAGTCGCCAATAATAACAGTATTGTATGCACTTTTGTTTGATGGACTTTGGTTGGGGTTTTTTTCAGTCGTTGTTCCGTGGCAGTCCTTTTTTTGTGAGTTTGTAGTCTTGGAGGTATGGGTCATGGCATATTTGGAATCACCAGTAGAGTTATCACTGTCATCTGCTGAAGTAGATTGTAGTGGATCTTGATGGTCCTCTCTCAGAACGTCATAGGAGTTTTTCACCGGGATTTTGATGATAAATGGTGTAGCGTCAATATTTAGATTTAAGGTTTCTTCGACCGGAGGTGTTGTTTGGAGAGATGGATTTGTCTGTGTTGTGGCATTGGCAGTTGTTAGCGACTTTTCGGAATTGGTTGTATCAAATCTTGTCTGTGTTGCTTCGTTAACATAGGCAACACTCTTGTTTTCCGTAAGAGCATAATTGCGTTGTATGGTTTTCAACATGGTTAATTACTGTGATTGTGTGTCATGCATCCTATTGAAGCTTTTGTTCAGTTTAGTTATGTCGTTATTGTTCTTGAGTACATTGGCGTTGATGTTGTCTAGTGATGTTTGTAAATTCTTGATCTCACTCTGACAGCTTGCCGTTAATTTGTCATGTGAGGACAACTTTGCCTTGCTGTCCAGTCTTTCCTGTTGTAGATCATCAAGTTTATTGTTGATGTCTATATATATGTTTTCGATATTTTCTATAATTTCCAGGAAGTTGGATTCCTTGTTTAGAATAACATTTCTTGCTTTGTCTAGTAGATGTGATTTTGAGCAAATAGGTATCTGTTTTATTGTATTCTGAAGATCACTGGCTTGGTTGGCTGATTCTGATTCTGATATGGATTGGCTAGTGTTTTCTGATACTGGTATCTGTGATTCTGTATTGGTGATCACATCAGTTTGAGGTTGTGGAGAGCATATACATAGCATATCATCAGGAATAGTTGTTGCGTTGCAGTTATGAACGCCGTCGCCGCCATTTTGGCCGATAGGTTTGCTTGTTTATAATTTGGTTGTCTGTTGTTGCTTTCGCCCGCTTTCGTCACCGATTCAGAAAGAAATTCATGTACTTTCGCTTTAAGGGCAGGATATTCACGTTTAGACCACTGTAAGATACATTTACCTTGGATATAAATGACGCCAGATGAATAATAAACATAGTTGAACTCTGGTGACCTTGCCCTTTGTTATATAATATAATTCCCTTTATCATAGTTTGTTTCAATATAAATATGCATTGTCATAATTAATTTTGAATACAAACAAGTTTTGGGGTTGAACCAACAGTGGGGAATCAGTCTACCGAATGTCCTTAAAAGATGTAAATATCTTACAAAAACATTGGTGCCTTATTTGTTTAATTATTTTAAGGAACATAATTTCCAGCTTTCTTCAAAGTAATTCAGATATTTTAGTATAAAAACAAATGTCTCATTGAAAAAAAAGTGCTGCATTTAGATGTGAATAGATTCATAAAACATGCAAGATAACAGAAAATTTTAGCTGGCTTTAGTCCAAGTATTTTGTACAGGTGTATGTCAAAAATTAATGATTCACTGAGACAAATATGAACTGCCTCATTGTGTGACTACTGTATTATATGAAAAGTAAAAAAAAAACACCCTTTATGAATAGCTATCATGTTGCAATCTCTGCTTTGTATGCAAATCAACTTAAATAGTTGGTGTCCAGTGGAGGGAGAAGTCAACAGTACTGGTGCCTCCTGAGAATCTACATCTTCAAACACTGCAATCTTTGAAGTGCGTTTTTAAACTAGTATTATAAAAACTCTATCATTCTGTTCTAATAGCTGAAACATATTCCTGTGAGTTTTCATTTGTCGAATGAACTGTTTGTCAAATACAGAATACATATATTTTAGAATAATTTTCTTTTTAAAATGTGGATGAAATGTTTTGCTTTTAATGTATTTTTTATGTATTGTTTTTGATTTGATAACTTTGAACTAAACAGATTTTCTATTAGCTTCAGATCTTGATCAAAGTTAGGCACCCAGTTCATAGGAGTGCTTATATTGATTTTCTGACATCTTGTTTTCTGTAAAGATTTTATTGGTAGGTTTGCAAATGTGTATCAGACTGTGCAATCTCTCCATGAGTTGGTTTTGAAACCCAGTATGGGATTCTGAGATACATTACCAAGGATATTATTACAAGATAAATCATTTGCTTCATTGAACACATACAACAATGCATATTTCCACTGTGTATCACCAGTGATCAGTCAAGTAGAAACAGTCAAAATATTTTATCAGATTTTCTCAATTTTTGCATGATATTTTCATACAGGACATCTGTTGTTCAAACTCAGGGAAGACTTTATACTGATGAATAAGGTGACCAAGTTTGATAAAGTTTGGAATAGAATTAGTAAAGTCATTATGCACACAATATCAATTATTAACGACGACAACAACAACGACGACGACGACGACAACGCCGGACAAAATTTTTCCCTTAATATACCTTTCCCTTCCATCTTTGATGGTACGGGCAAAGTAAAAACTGACAGTGATGTAAATAGTCACCCAGTGCATGGCTTTTTCTGGGGGGAAATTCACTCATAACAGCAGTGAATTTCAACATTATATCGTAATATTTACCCTGTTGAACCAATTTTGATTTTTCTAACAACTTTTAATTTTGGGAAATTATAATTAAATGCTAATTTAATTCAAGTAAGTTTACATTTAGAAAGTAACACTTTTTTCATATTACTAGTAATTTTTTTTAATCAATTTGTGAAAGCCAAATTTAGAGGAATGCATTTAATAAAATCAATGAAATTCATGTAGTATTTAAAAACATTACACACATACAGTACAGTTCTCGCGGAAGCTTTGGCTTCACTTCAGCTTCACCTTCGCTTCAGCATCGCATCATTATGGCATTGTTATGGCTTCAGCATCGCTTCAATGTCGCGACATTAAAAAGTTAGGCGATTATCGCTTCGCTTCATTGTGGCCTCATTATGGCGACAATGTGGCATCAGCATCGCTTCATCAAACAAAGAAGTACATGTACTGTACTCATTTCCCCCAAACCTCTTGACCGCTTCCGCTTTTGATCGGTCAATTTCCGTTTTATTTTCGACCGTGCAACAATTCGGACTACTAAAAATTTTCTGGTTTTCATAGATCACGGTTACTAGTTTAGTAACCGTGCATAGATGTTGAACAACCGTCAAAAGTTCAAATAATTTTTGTTTTAACTATCTATAATTATATGCACGCAATCTGACCCTTTGACCTAGATTTGGCTGGGATTGAATATTTTATTTTAGACAATATTCCGACGTGACTCACTGCTACAAAATGTATTCAACAGAAGTACAACATGGTTGTCTGGGTTTCTTTTCCTGATTGTGTTGAGTTTACGATTTGTATAATTATTGTTGTTTCCCCCCAAGCAGAAGACAAGCCGAAGGACCATGAAGCTAAATAGAATTCCCACGCATGGACGTGGACTGAGTGAAAGAAAATATTTCTAAGGCTAAAATAAAAATCACCTACTATTACACATCTTTGTGTATTTGTCAATTTTGTATATATTTGGTATGACCGAATGATCGTAAATACCTAGAAAAATCTCGTCTTTCGTTAATAATTTCATTTGTTTGAAATGTCTACCGACCGTAATTTGTTTCCCCAAACGGTCCCGACGTTCGTCATTCAACACAATCAGCATTTATTTATCGCAATTCATGGGGATCATGTCCCGTAATTTGTCGCGGTTAAATAGTCGCCTTGAAATCGATGGAACTTCAACTACTAGTATCCATTTCTCACCTTGAAATAAAAAAATCGAAGAGCATCGGGGGATATATTATTAACCAGTCTTACGAATCGCTAGCTTTATTTTATTCGAATTTATACAATTCACGAGTTTTCGACATTTGTTGGCAACTTCCGCGCTAAAATGGTTGAAAATGTGGGTGTGGTTTTCTCGCAAAGTCCTGTTGATAATACGGACTAATATGGTTCTGTGACCCAGGTCATGCTCCGATCAGGTGACTCTCAGCCAATCAATGATGTTGTAACAAAACATATTTAACGCAAATTGAAGGGTCGTCGTACCATCCAATCTCCATCGTCGATTCACAAAGTTTTTTTGTGTGCTGTGACAGGCTTCGCAATTATTCACTGGAAAACATCGGTATATTTTGACAAACGGATGGGATTTTACCTCAGTTCAAAAAAAAGAAAAAACAAAACAAACAGGGCTGAGATACAAATCAGTTTTGCAAGTTGGGAAATAAGGTAAACCAGACTGGGGTCGATGATTTTCAGTATCGAAGGACTTCCGTGTGAATCATGATTTTCAAATTGTTCATCGGCTGGTGACCAAATATTTACGGCCACACTAAATGGACACGTTTTTTTTCTGAAGCCCAATAAATTATTCCTGCATGTCAAGCGCTATTCGATTTTTTACAGGGCATGGCTCGTTTTCATTCGAAAATATGTTTGTGAGAATACTTTTAAAGTACGTATAGATCGAGCTCAGATCACTGATCGTGACTTAATTTTGAGAATTGGTTGTCAAATTTTACCAGACCGACGCCACCACAACCATCCAATCATATGTTGGAAATGTACGCACTTGTTTTGGAACTTTGTATCAAGATGACTGGCGACTACGCCGACGCACTCGGCGGCGTACGTGTGTGTTGCATGTTTTAGTAGTGGGCATGGGGTCGGACTCGGCTAAAACTAAACGAAACACAGAAAAATACCACCGAAATGAGGAATCTGAATCTGCTCTTCTAGCAGCAAATAAAATGAGCGAAAAAAAGTAAATTTTATAACAAGAACAGTTTCACTTCGTATACAGCAAATTGTGTTGTATCAGAACGACGATTGCATCGTGTGATTTGAATTTATCACGATTTTCCTTCCAGTCAATATGAAACTCGTCACCTTGCCTATTGTAATGTACTTCGCAAAGTTTTTGGTGCCCAATACTCGCAACACTAAAATAATTAAACAAGATATCTTTTTAAAATGTCATTTTACTCTTGACCATATTATTTTATTCGCCTTGAATTTCAAATCGATTACATATCGAACTTCTGTACATGTTTTTGTATACTGCCCTTCTGCGTGCAAATAATGAGGTCATACTCATGTCACAATACTTTGAAGCTGATGCCATGTTGATGCCATGAGACTGCGAAGCTGAGGCCACGATGATGCCACAAAATAGCGAGGCGAACACAGCTTCAATTTTCAATGACGCGAAGCTGATGCCACAATGATGCGATGCTGAGGCGACAATGAAGCCATGCGTAGGCGACAATGATGCCACAAAAGCCAAAGCTTCCGCGAGAACTGTACTGTATGTACCTTCAAATTTTACTGTTTTAGCATATTTGCTCCATTAAGTAATGAATTTGCTCATAAAAAATACAGAATTTTTTTCTATTGCAAAAGAAAGTAAATTTTAATACACAGCCAATGCAATGTTGGGTTTATATGCACTTCTATTGGGAATAAGCATCTAATAGTGCATATACAGTAAATGGTAGTTTTTTTTTATATCTACTGTAAAATTCTTTATTTCAGCTGAAATTAATTTTCGCTGAAAGGGCTTTTTGGGTATTTTGTGAAGAAATTATTTTCACTGACTTTTGATGAGTGAGTTTGAAATATAGGAAAATAGTTATATTCGCTAGAATTTTTTTTCACTGAATTATCCCTTCAGCGAAAATAGCAAACATTAATTACAAGTGAAAATAAAGTATTTTACAGTATTTGGAATATTTTAATTAATATTTTAATGAAACATTTGAAACAAATTCTTTTTTGTATTACAGGTCCAATACTCAAATCCTATGAATATCACACAGAAGACTGCATTGACAATATTTTATTTTGTATTTCTTTATCACAAATTGAACCTTCTGACCCATGACGAAATGAAGAATCTCTCTCATATTAAAAATCAATGAAATTGAATTGAGGGTTCTGTGCTTATTTTTAGAAACACAATATGCATACCAGTATTTTTGTAATTGTACTTTTTATACATTTATTTTTTAAATTGTCTGGATACTGTGTATCACTCACTATGTACATCATTTTATTCCAAGGCAGTACACTTTTATTTTATTTCAGTGTACATTTCTTGATTGACTGAAAAGTTTGTAATTGCTGGTTGAGATTGTTAACTGTTTTGTTTTTTGGAATTACTCGGTAATATAAAATAATTTTTATGAAAAAAATCTAGTACTAGTACAGAGTGGAGGGAATTACATTTATTATACAAATTGTCATCAACTTTATATTTTCATTGCATTTCAAGAAATGTTGTGCAATATATTTATGGTAATAGTTTTATCTTTTTTTATATTCTTCTTACACTTGTATTAAATTTATGTCTGGTACATGTTGGGCAGTAAAATACTCTTGTTTAACTAATTTTAGTTTATAATGTTATTTATGTAAGTGATTGATGGGCTCTTCCCCCAAAAGAGCTGGGACCTCGAGGAAAAATATCCAGGATTCCTATAGGACAAATTCATGTAGGATTCCTATAATATTTTGACACAAAATCCTATAGGATTCCTATAGGACAAAATCTAATAGGATTCCTATAATATTTTGACACAAAATCCTATAGGATTCCTATAGGACAAAATCCTATAGGATTCCTATAGGACAAAATCCTATAGGATTCCTATAATATTTCGACACAAAATCCTATAGGATTCCTATGGGAAAACACGTGTCAAAATATTATAGGAATCCTACAAGACTTTGTTCCATAGGATTCTTATAGGAATCTGAGTGTAGATAGAAAGTAGCGAGTTTCTGAAAATACTGAGTGTAGATAGAAAGTAGTAAGTTTCTAAAAATACTGAGTGTAGATAGAAAGTAGTGAGTTTCTGAAAGTACTGAGTGTAGATAGAAAGTAGTGAGTTTCTGAAAATACAGAGTGTAGATAGAAAGTAGCGAGTTTCTGAAAATACTGAGTGTAGATAGAAAGTAGTGAGTTTCTGAAAATACTGAGTGTAGATAGAAAGTAGTGAGTTTCTGGAAATACTGAGTGTAGATAGAAAGTAGTGAGTTTCTGAAAATACTGAGTGTAGATAGAAAGTAGTGAGTTTCTGAAAATACTGAGTGTAGATAGAAAGTAGTGAGTTTCTGAAAATACTAAGTGTAGATAGAAAGTAGTGAGTTTCTGAAAATACTGAGTGTAGATAGAAAGTAGTGAGTTTCTGAAAATACTGAGTGTAGATAGAAAGTAGCGAGTTTCTGAAAATACTAAGTGTAGATAGAAAGTAGTGAGTTTCTAAAAATACCGAGTGTAGATAGAAAGTAGTGAGTTTCTAAAAATACTGAGTGTAGATTATCAGAACTACTTTCTTGGTAAGTTATACCTCCATAGTGATTGGTTTGGCTTTCTGTATTGAGAAGATTAAAGCTGCTTCAAAGTCTTCACGTCTGGAATCCATCATATCAGGTGTCCATAAATCGTTGATAGTGGAATCAGGAAATCTTTCATGTGTGCCAGGAATGTCCATGCCTACAAAAATGATGACAAACTTACTGAATCACACCCATCAAAGTGTACCCCCTAGACCAATGATGACAAACTTACTGAATCACACCCATCAAAGTGTATCCCCTAGACGAATGATGACAAACTTACTGAATCACACCCATCAAAGTGTACCCCCTAGACCAATGAAGACAAACTTACTGAATCACACCCATCAAAGTGTACCCCTAGACGAATGATGATAAACCTACTGAATCACACCCATCAAAGTGTACCCCCTAGACGAATGATGACAAACTTACTGAATCACACCCATCAAAGTGTACCCCTAGACGAATGATGACAAACTTGCTGAAACAAACCATCAAAGTGTACCCCCTAGACCAATGAAGACAAACCTACTGAATCACATCCATCAAAGTGTACCCACTAGAACAATGAAGACAAACTTGCTGAAACAAACCATCAAAGTGTACCCCCTAGACCAATGAAGACAAACTTACTGAAACAAACCATCAAGGTGTACCCCCTAGACGAATGAAGACAAACTTCCTGAATCACACCCATCAAAGTGTACCCCTAGACGAATGATGACAAACTTACTGAATCACACCTATCAAAGTGTACCCCCTAGACCAATGAAGACAAACCTACTGAATCACATCCATCAAAGTGTACCCACTAGAACAATGAAGACAAACTTACTGAATCACACCCATCAAAGTGTACCCCCTAGACGAATTATGTCAAACTTACTGAATCACACCCATTAAAGTGTACCCCCTAGACCAATGAAGACAAACTTACTGAAACAAACCATCAAGGTGTACCCTTTAGAGCAATGAAGACAAACTTACTGAAACAAACCATCAAAGTGTACCCCCTAGAGCAATGAAGACAAACTTACTGAATCACATCCATCAAAGTGTATCCCCTAGACCAATAGGACAAACTTACTGAAACAAATCATCAAAGTGTACCCCTAGACAAATGAAGACAAACTTACTGAATCACATCCATCAAAGTGTACCCCCTAGACCAATAAGACAAACTTACTGAAACAAACCATCAAAGTGTAACCCCTAGACCAATGAAGACAAACTTACTGAATAACATCCATCAAAGTGTACCCCTAGAACAATGAAGACAAACTTGCTGAAACAAACCATCAAAGTGTACCCCCTAGACCAATGAAGACAAACTTACTGAATCACACCCATTAAAGTATACCCCCTTGACCAAATGAAAACAAACTTCCTGAATCACACCAATCAAAGTGTACCCCTAAAACAAAAAAGACAAACTTGCTGAAACAAAGCATCAAAGTGTACTGCCCAGACCAATGAAGACAAACTTACTGAAACAAACCATCAAAGTGTACCCCCTAGAGCAATGAAGACAAACTTACTGAATCACATCCATCAAAGTGTACCCCCTAGACCAATGAAGACAAACCTACTGAATCACATCCATCAAAGTGTACCCACTAGAACAATGAAGACAAACTTGCTGAAACAAACCATCAAAGTGTACCCCCTAGACCAATGAAGACAAACTTACTGAATCACATCCATCAAAGTGTACCCCTAGAACAATGAAGACAAACTTGCTGAATCACACCCATCAAAGTGTACCCCCTAGAACAATGAAGACAAACTTACTGAATCACAACCATTAAAGTATACCCCCTAGACCAAATGATGACAAACGTACTGAATTACACCCATCAAAGTGTACCCCCTAGACCAATGAAGACAAACTTACTGAATCACACCCATCACCCATAACCAATGCAAATAGACCAAATCTTTCAGGTAGACATAACCCACCCCTCCACTTACACTTCATCATCACTGGAAAAACTAACAGAGGTAAGTGGAAATGGAACAGTAGAGTTAGAGTTACAAACAGAAGTTGGACTTCCTAAAGAATAACACATTTCTAATTTAGCATTTAAAAAATTAAAGATTAAATTCACTAAGTCAATAATTTGAATAAAAGTGCCATAGACAAAGTTGACCTAATTGTTCAATAACGCTTTTCTTGAATGGAAGATGGGATAACCATAGTGTATATTAAGTGTACTTACCTAGAAATACATGTGGTGTCTGTTTGAACATTGAGTTGTTCATGTCCTCTAAGAGTAGTTCAATAAAAAGCTGTGCACCCTGTAAACAATTGACAAACATGTCTTTCAGATGTACTTAAAAAATAAATATTTCTTATATTATGCATTCTCCTTTGCAGAGACTATGAGTCTTTTTCACTAAGCTAGGTGGTCACCAGGGAACGTCCCACAAGTCTCTGCCACAGACTAATTTAAATGTCGCCCCAGTTGTGACGTCATATAGCAGTCGAATGAATACAGGGCAGGTGCGAGATGCCCCGCGTCACCTCGAGTAGACGACATGAATGCACTCCATACAGGATCGACAATTCACAGCTACTTCTACCGCAGAATCTATATTTTTCAGTATTTTAAAATTTTGAAAAGATTTTAGCACTGAATGTACAAATATTTGATATATTTATTATGAATAACACACATTTTTTTCAACAGAAGCTTAGGATGTGGAATACCAACAATTTTGGTGTAAAATGTCTAGTTGCAGCTCTCTATGACTCCCTAGGTCAGGTCATAAGCTAGAAGATTCTGCAAGGGAGAGTGATACCAGTAATTATGCTGTGGTAAGAAAGTAAAATAAAGTGGTACTTACTCTGTTGAGATCAGGACCAAAAATAAGATACTCAACCCGAATATTGACAGTAATTGGGTCATCATAGTAAGTACCAGTGAATACAGCAGGTCCTACCAAGGATACCAGCACTTGAACCTACAAAATAAACATAATGTATTACTTCACACTCACCTCCCAGATGCAAACATGAGGTACATAATTTACCATCACCTCCCAGATGCAAACATGAGGTACATACTTTACACTCACCTCCCAGATGTAAACATAATGTACATACTTTACACTCACCTCCCAGATGTAAACATAATGTACATACTTTACACTTACCTCCCAGATGTAAACATGATGTACATACTTTACACTCACCTCCCAGATGTAAACATAATGTACATACTTTAC
Organism: Saccoglossus kowalevskii; assembly: GCF_978046115.1. Classification (NCBI taxonomy): domain Eukaryota; kingdom Metazoa; phylum Hemichordata; class Enteropneusta; family Harrimaniidae; genus Saccoglossus; species Saccoglossus kowalevskii. Next base: position 4,134,870 of record NC_140643.1, on the reverse strand, counting down.
ACTCACCTCCCAGATGTAAACATAATGTACATACTTTACACTCACCTCCCAGATGTAAACATGATGTACATAAATCACACTCACCTCCCAGATGTAAACATGATGTACATACTTTACACTCACCTCCCAGATGTAAACATGATGTACATACTTTACACTCACCTCCCAGATGTAAACATAATGTACATACTTTACACTCACCTCCCAGATGTAAACATGATGCACATACTTTACACTCACCTCCCAGATGTAAACATGATGTACATACTTTACACTCACCTACCAGATGTAAACATAATGTACATACTTCACACTCACCTCCCAGATGTAAACATGATGTACATACTTTACACTCACCTCCCAGATGTAAACATGATGTACATAAATCACACTCACCTCCCAGATGTAAACATGATGTACATACTTTACACTCACCTCCCAGATGTAAACATGATGTACATACTTTACACTCACCTACCAGATGTAAACATAATGTACATACTTCACACTCACCTCCCAGATGTAAACATGATGTACATACTTTACACTCACCTCCCAGATGTAAACATGATGTACATACTTTACACTCACCTCCCAGATGTAAACATGAAGTACATACTTTACACTCACCTCCCAGATGTAAACATAATGTACATACTTCACTCTCACCTCCCAGATGTAAACATGAAGTACATACTTTACACTCACCTCCCAGATGTAAACATAATGTACATACTTTACACTCACCTCCCAGATGTAAACATAATGTACATACTTTACACTCACCTCCCAGATGTAAACATGATGTACATACTTTACACTCACCTCCCAGATGTAAACATGATGTACATACTTTACACTCACCTCCCAGATGTAAACATGAAGTACATACTTTACACTCACCTCCCAGATGTAAACATGATGTACATACTTTACACTCGCCTCCCAGATGTAAACATCATGTACATACTTTACACTCACCTCCCAGATGTAAACATGATGTACATACTTTACACTCACCTCCCAGATGTAAACATAATGTACATACTTTACACTCGCCTCCCAGATGTAAACATAATGTACATACTTTACACTCACCTCCCAGATGTAAACATAATGTACATACTTTACACTCACCTCCCAGATGTAAACATGATGTACATACTTTACACTCACCTCCCAGATGTAAACATAATGTACATACTTCACACTCACCTCCCAGATGTAAACATAATGTACATACTTCACACTCACCTCCCAGATGTAAACATAATGTACATACTTCACTCTCACCTCCCAGATGTAAACATGATGTACATACTTTACACTCACCTCCCAGATGTAAACATGATGTACATACTTCACACTCACCTCCCAGATGTAAAAATGATGTACATACTTTACCCTCGCCACCCAGATGTAAACATGATGTACATAAATCACTTACAGAATAATCATCTTTATTGTAAATAGTACTAGTATCTGGTGTCAGATCATTGATTAACCATATGTATTTCTGTAATGATCTTGGATCTACAGCTTGTACCATATCATGTAAGCCAAATATCTGGGGTTTGGATTTACTGCTCCATACATGCCCGATACTAGTAGCATCAGCACCATTGTCTAATAAGGATATAATACTTTGGGAATCTCGCATGTGCATGTGAAATCTATAGAAACAAAAACAGGTTACTATGTTAACACAATACAACTCTTTGCTTCTCAGCCAAATTTGTTAATTTAAAACTCAGTGCTCAAATCACTAATATAATGAAATTAACTGCCAGTGAGAATAAAGGATTTTACAGTACATACCAAAACAATAATTAATATATACAGATAATAAAGTTACAAAAATCTGACAAGAGTACATGCTAATTACATCAAATCAATTTGAATCTAATCAGATACAAATATTCAAAAACAAATTTGATAATCATCATTTGAATTAAAGATATCAGATATTATTACATATGTACTGCAGTTTATTTTGATTCGTCCCTGAAATCAAAATCGGTATTTCCACAACCCATATGCAAATGAGGTTTGAGAGCAAACAAAGTAGTCCCTTCAGGAGTATCGTTTTTCGAAATAAACAACATTTAGAAGAATGATATTTTCCCCTTGGGGTACATGAATATACTTGCCGAGTGAAATGAAATTCGAACAACAGTAATGGTACTTTTAGGCAGTCACTTATTTTGAGTCAAACTAATTTGCATATCACCCATGCAATAATGTTTTCGGTATTTTCAGTCAATATGCAAATGAACGTGGTATTTCCATTGGCTACCGAACTATTTTTATTTTGTAAACACATTTTCGTCTGCTATTTTTATCCGGTTCAAATCGTTCAGCAACATTTTTGGCGTGTTAGGTGTACATCACATGGAATACTACGATTGGGAAAACTTAATGTATGTTGATCACCTGGAAATTGAGTTATATAAACTTTGAAGGGCTCTGGAAAGATCCACCCGCAGTAAAATCAGCGATTACTATAGAGCCGCAACCATCAGTATCGAGATACCAGGTTTCTGCTGGCGACGTTGCGGCATTACTGAGTTCCAAATAAAGATTTTTAACGCCAAATGAGCAACATTTTAACCGGTAACCAAGACTCATTCAATCCACGACCAGCAAAGCAATATCACAAAAGAAGTTGTAGCTTGCAGCTCAGCGATGACCGCTGTCGCCGAAAGTCATCCTGTCTGTGGAGTACCGCAGTTGCACGGCTTGTTTGCCAATGCACATTTCTGGGGAGGAACTTTTAACTTCAACATAAACTGTGTATCATAATCGTCCAGTTCAAGTTCTGGCTCTGTTGTGGGCCCGACTAAACATCCACGAGTAATTTATTCAGACAGTGATTTAGATTAGACATATGATTATTATTTCCACACAGACAGTGACACGCGTTCTACACTGGCACGCGTTGCTAGGGCGTAACACTATCTTGGAACATATTAATGGGCAATGGGGTTCCCCGATCTAAATTCCATCTGATTTGTTTGCACGTTCTTTCTTTAATATGAAATAATCAAATATGGAACATATGTAATAATAACAGAACCCCACACCCTCCGCGTGGCTTTCGTTGCGTATGGAAGTTATTTTCACTCGAGATGCGGTGTATTCGCTTCACTCGTGAAAGTACGGCCGCAGGATACACCGCATCACCGCATCATATAAACTTTATGTGCATATTAGTTATTCACATTTTACTGGGCCAAACATTGGTTACATAAAATTACATAATTTTTAAATATAGTTTCAAATGTTTGCAAAGATTTGTTCTATTTAAACAAGTCATGAATCTTAACTCTGTAATCACGTATATCTATATTTTTTCAATATGACCTTGAATAGCAATAAGCAATCTATTCTCAAATATACAAGACTTTCCTGAAACTGTATTGAACAGTCTATTGTTAGCATCTCGTACTATACTCACTTTTCAGAATGACGTCGTAGTCTTCTTACAAAACCTGGATATGGATTGTATGGTAATTCTGGTCTATTCAGCAATGACTGGCATAGCTGTGACATAACAATTTCTAATTCAGTATCTTGTATGTATTTAATCATCATAGCAATGTTAGCAGCTACCTGTGGATCATCTGGAGGGTCATAGTTATATCGTTGTCGACTATACAATTGTTTGTCTTCTGTATCTGAGTTCTAAGTAAAAAATATATGCATATGTGTGATTTATTTATTGTAAAAATTACAATATATCACATATTGTTTTGTTAGTGAGATTCCTGAATATACTCATGTACTATATGAATAGTGAACACAGAACCCAAAGAGTAGTAATACATGTCCAGTATGGTTATATATGTACAAGTAGATGACAATTGTTACAAACATTATATGCGTTTAAAAACAGTAGTAAAGAAAAAAAATTGTTTCTTATTGTCATTCCAAACATTATTTTGAAACATATGGCTAAGGAGTGAACCATTAGAAACACTGAGAGGGAAATTACAAAAAAACTGAACAAAATTTGTTTTTTTTTACTTAGTTATGTGATCTTTTTTTAAGCGTGCAGAATTTTGTTTTCTGTTATTGGTCCTGCAGGATTTATTTTAAATTTCTTTCTGTGCAAATTATTTTTAATCCTGCCATCCCCATCTACAAGAGTTTCTAATAATCAACTCCTACACATTTTTTTACATGTGAAATGTAACACATATGAAAGAATGTTTGCTGAAAGCAATTAATTATGCAAATTAGAATTGAGAGGTATAATAACATCCCCTCCCCAATCAAAAAATACCTCAGATTGGTCAGAGTCATCAGAATCCTTTTCTTTGATAGCTTGAAGTTTTCCCTTTTTCTTTTTCCGGAGATTCTTAATAAAATTGGCAGCCAATCCCATTGAGGCAACTGATGATCCACGCTGGCTCTGTGCAGTGCCACTTCGTGACTTTGCAGTAGACATGTTTTTTAATTAACTTGTGCACTCCTACAAAAAAAGCACAAAGAAAATGAAAACTGGTATTTTTGCTGACATGTTGACCTGTGATTCTGCTTCAAACTGAATAAACTAGTTTAAATATCTAACTGAATCAAGATTGACAACTTTGAACACTGTTCATAGTAATTGTATGCGAGGTAAGTGGATAGAAAACAAACACCTAGTATAAGTGATAATATAAATTGTTTTTACCAAAAATGTTAATAATACTATTGCAAGAAAACTCTTGCATTTTTGCAAAAACAAAAAACATTATTGATGTATCAGTCATTACCACACAATGGTAATCACGATTAAAAACAATATATTGTATGGAAAAAGTACATCAGTCAATTTAGTTGAAATATACTGGTATCATTGTCATTTTTGTCATGTGCCTCACCCATACACAGTTCTATATAAGTGTGTTTTCAGCAGAAAAATGTGGTAGGTATACAGTGGGTAAACTATGACCCCTAATAATTAGAATTCCAGTTTATACAAATACATTATATAATGCAATATATTGCAACTCAGGAAATATGTTTTTAGAATTATAACAATAATATGTGATTTTGAAAACCCAATGTAAGTTTTGAATAGAATGAGTAAGTGGATATTGTGGTATTGTAAAACTGGCTAATTTAGGCAATTCTTATGATGTACCGGAATATGGAGTATCTGATTCCCAGACAATTTTAACTTTTATGTACCAAGTTTCATTTCAGTCCTTGTCACATTTCATAGTTGTGTAATTGATGCAAATAATCACATTCAGGCTTATCCCAGAACACGCATCTTTGATGTGTAGATCTAGAAATAACTGAAAATTGCCTAATTTATGCAAGCTACATTTCAACCCTCACCAGCAAAGTGCATTATCTCAAAGCATCTGTGTACCAAGTTTTATTGGTACTGGAGTTACAAATGTGTGGCGCAATTAACATGGGGCCCATGGGCACCAAAGTTTTTCTTACAAAATGTACTGTTGTATCTGTACCATTGTTGTTTCTTTATTCTGTTTTTTCGTGCAGAGAATTATAGGCGACATGAACAAATATGGTAATACAATCCAGGTCATGGCCCAATAATCTGACTTTCAGCCAAATATTCATATATATACCGGTAAATGTACCAAAGTGAGCCAAGTACGGGTGAAAAGTATGGGACATACTTTTCAGAAAATAGCGAGTACGGGTGATATTTGTAGCGAGTATGGGCGATCTTTGTAGTGAGTACAGGTGATATTTGTAGCGAGTACAGGTGATATTTGCAGCGAGTACGGGTGATATTTATAGCGAGTATGGGTGCTATTTGTAGCGAGTATGGGTGATATTTATAGCGAGTACAGGTAATATTTGTAGCGAGTATCAGTGGTACGAATCTTACGAGAACTAAATGTGGATGTGAAGCAGCTATGTTTAATTAATCATATATTCACTCACTTTGACCCTTATGACCTAACAAAATGGACGCCTCGTAAACAAAGGTGCCCCGTAACTGACTACATACGTAGTTTTACCACAAGACAGATCAAACATCACCTTAATCAGGACAAACACACCAACATCAAGATTAAACATTGAATGTAAGTGAATACAATATTTGCATTACCAAAAAAACCTGCAGCAAATATTGCAAAATCACCAGTTGTGGACTTCAGAGGGCAGTGGTCACCACATATGCACAAGATATGGGTCTCATATGAGTAAAGCTGACAACTTGACTGCGCAGACAACAAGTACAAACTGAGATGTTACTGAGCTTTCGTGATTGGAAGTTATCAAAGGAGTCACCGTCAGTACTTAGTGCATGTCAGTACTTAGTGCATGTCAGTACTTAGTGCATGTCAGTACTTAGTGCATGTCAGTACTTAGTGCATGTCAGTACTTAGTGCATGGCGTGCCCAGATCAAAACTCATACCTATGATTTTCATTAGATGAGCACATTGGATTGTGGGAAAAATCAGTGTTTATCAACACAAACGTCGCACATGCATGGCGTGACGATCTAATTTCCAATGCAAACAAAATTATCTAGAGTGATTTTGGATTTGTTTTAAAAGCTGTTTCCAATAAAGTTACAGTTTATAAACATACAAGACATGACATGTCATGTCATAGCCCCCGTTCAGAAATAAATCTAAAAACTTATAATATTGAACTGGGTTTGTGTCAGTGAATTAATTCATCATGAGCTGTATTAAAATTCTGTTATTAATTGTTCAGAATTGATGTGTTACAATTATAGGGGGATGGGGTAAAAATTTGTTCATTTGACTTTTCTGAGACAATTTATAACTTGTTAAACATATAATGCAATGTGCACTTGTAAACTGGATGACACATATCTGAGAAAAAGCTGATAACAGCTAGAAAATGCTTGGTTTTTTTTAGATTTTGAGGAAAAAAATGGCCTCCAAGTCGTAAAAATTTATCCAATCAAACACTGCCTTCACTTGTTGTCATTGGAAAGTTGCAACATACAATTTGTTCAGTTTTTGGCATGGACATAAATTGGCAAACATGATTGATGTTACAATTTTAGGGGGTGGGGTAAAAATTTATTCATTTGGCTTTTCTGAGACAATTTATAACTTGTTAAACATATAATGCGATGTGCACTTGTAAACAATTATTACCTGTCCCTGTACCAACTTTGAACAAAACTGGATGACACATATCTGAGAAAAAGCTGTTAACAGCTAGAAAAAGCTTGTTTGTTTTTTTTAGATTTTTGAGGGGAAAAATGGCCTCCAAGTCGTAAAACTTTATCCAATCAAACAGGGCATGAATGACACTGAAAGTTGCAACATATAATTTGTCCAGTTTTTGGCATGGATGTAAATTGGCAAACATTGATTCTATAGCATTTTCAAGTTTATAGCACTCTCCATCCTGGTCTCAGCAAGAACACCAGACAGCAACAAACAAGTACAAGAGGTAAAATGACATGCAAGTATGCAAATCAGATCTGCAAATATGTTGAAGAGTCAGTGTTGTGTCTGTTTGGATAAACTTCCTTGTACAACTGTATTCCTAATACAAGAACACTGTCAATCACAGAACTATTCCAGCGAAAAACTTCTGATATTTTAGTCAGTAACAGGACAAAGATACCGTTTGTCATACAAGTACTAGCACCAGATGAGGAACTGAGAAACTGCAATGATCCTTGGTGTACATTACCTGTGTCAACAACTTTACTTTCCATGTACTTCATGTACAGATCTACATGTAGTTTGTGGCCCTAAATAAGGACAAGAGTACTTCTCATATGACAATGATACAAATAAAGTGCAAGAATCCAAAAAAATATTATCAAGTTTTTATTATCATACATTAATATTAACAAATCATGTGAAATTGAACTTTTATGTACAGAGAAACACATATTTATGCTTTGGTTGACAGCACTTCTCAAAGAAAAAAAAAGACGGCCTGCAAAACTTTATACAATTGTCAGACATGCAGCGAATAGTATGCTTTTGTAATATATGCAGTTTCAGTGGCTTTGCTTTCTGAGAAAAAAATTCTGGCTCTGCCCCTGAAAAAAAACAAAAAAACATTTAGTCAAAAGTAAGCAGAGGTTGTAGTATATATGCTCCCATTAGCTGTTAAATTTAATTAAAAAAGATATTTGTGTGCCATCTTTTCAGTGCGAAAAAATATTACTTAATATATTCATACCAGCTAGAAAGAAATTGCAGTTTACACTGAGCAATTAGGAATATACATGGACAACAATTGATGCATGTCTAGCAATATACTGTTTGAAAGGCTGCAAGATGTAATGAAATAGCAAACCAATCACTACTCGAGTCGGACTGGCTGGGAAACTGCACAATACATACAAAAATGTATGCAGATGATATATGAGCAGCTCCACCAAATATAAAAATATTCTTTCCATAGTTATGACTCTAATGTGAATGTGATTTTCCACTCCTTAGCAATAATAGGTAGAGTATTGTATTGTACTGTATCGTACAAGTTTATTGTGATTCTATATGTGTTTGTAATATTATTTAGTTGTATTAAGCATTCTGTTTCGTTGGTTAACTTTACTGTATCTTAATGTAGTTTATTTTATTTTTATACGACCATAGAACAACTCACTGTAGTTTGTTGAATAAAAATTAAAATCAGTCACTGTATAGTGGTGACGTATTGCGCGTAATTGTTGCAAGGACAATACTTTTCTCGATTTGCGTGCTGTCGTACATCGATAAAAAATGCATGGAATGGTCGGCAGTATCGATCAAGTTCGTCTAGTGCGACATTCGTGGCTGGCAAAAAGCAAGATGCCGTATAATCGTTTAAATAGGCGTCAAGGAGGAGTGAAAGGCCCTAATTTGGTTCTACAATAGGCATCATGAAAATTACAGTCAATCAAAAAAACCAATCACATGACAACAAATGATCACGGTACAGTAGCTTACTTGTTTTCGAGGTGTTATAATTGTTGATTAGTACTCAGTAGTGATTATATTAACGTACAAAAAATAAATTCGGTGAATTGTTATTAAATGCAAGTAAAATTCAACTTAGTTTTATCGTAAGCAAATGTTTTCGGTTACATGTTAACGCCCGAAGCGATGTGATATCCGCCATGTTATCTTTCGCACGAGGAGTGTTTATTGACTTGGAGTGTGTACGCGTCGCTCCCTCGGAGAGCCCCAAGTGACGTGGCAGTAGTGACCTGTGGCAATGAAAGCGTTCCCCGAAGAAGAAGTTTACTCGAACGTAATCCGAGGAAGTAGTATCACGTGATCGTATTGGTCTGTTGGTATGCGAGCGAAACTCATGTAAAATGTATAAAATTTATTTTAAAATCACGCCCAGTTGCATTTTATGTTTGAGAAAAACATCTTTTTACCTATCGATTTCGTTGTTTGCTATCTTTTTCACAAACTTCCCCGGCTCTGTAAGCAGGGGGCGGTAAAAACTGCCCGAGTCGCCCCAGTTGAGTGACCTCACTTAGCAGTCGAACGAAAACTGGGCAGACGCGAGGCACCCCGGGTCACCCCGAGGCGACGACGCGAACGCACTCCTGATAGGTCAAGTCGCTAATCAACAAATCAAAATGCTGGATGGTGCCCATGTGCTCAAATTACCATAAAACATTTAAATATGACAGTTCATGGCAAAAGCAACATGGAAGACCAGATTTACCGATGTTTCAGTGCGATCTTTTGGCTTCGTTTTTCATGGGGAAAAAGGCATGATTTTTTTTAATCGGGCCGATTTAGAAAAATAAATAAACGTACCGTCCCAAATAAGAATGTACCGGGTGGAATTTTTCAGGGAAAAAAATTAACGTACCGGTACGTTTATTTGGGACAAGTAGAGTTCTGGGCAAGCTCTCCGAGTAGCGACATATTTTTAACTTCGCCTATGGCATGATCAGTGGATTAAGGTAAATAAACCAACACTTTCAATGAGTACATGCCGACCCAACTAAACTTGTTTATGGCTGTTTATGAACAGCGAGAACGCATCTCATAGAACAATAGCTGTGGAAATCATAAACAAATGTAAATGTTGCGGAAATCAAGCATGGCGATAATGATTTTGAGCGAGGCAGAGTCTGGCAAGCGTCTCAGAGCAGCATTGCGCCGACACCACCACGACGTTTAAATCCCGGTGAGAGCACTGCAAACCTCTTAAATCATGATGTAAACTTTCCATTTACACAATACATAATCAGTTCCTACAACAATAATAGAAAGGCAGTTTTTCTGGCGAAGCTCTTGCCAGGTTAGCAAAAGTTTCTCACAATCACCAAACCCGAGACACAAACGATAATACAAAGTGTATAAATACCATAACAAGCACAGTTTCTTACCTTTGAAATTGACGAGGCACAATTTTGTCCATATAAGCGTTGCGCAAATGAAGGTACAATTCCGGGATACAATATCCTCACATAAAAACGACTGATTTCCATCGAGACTAGAACTGCGTTTGCGTCATCAAAACTCGGATTAAACTCGAAGGAAAAATGTTAAAAATCAAAGAAAAACACTAAAATAACTTGATGTGCATAATAGCACCATCAATTTCTGTCTCTGTACCAACTCTGAACTGAATTGGATAACACATTTTTGAGACAAAGCTGGTAACATGACAGACAGACAAGATACTGTAAAGTATTTTATTTCAACTTGAAATTTATTTTCGTTATTTTCCATTGAAAATATCTTTTTTTTCTATATTTTACGTAGGAGGGACTGTGGTAGAACTAACAAATCAGTGAAAATAAACTATACATACAAAACAGCCAAAATGAGTTTTCAGCAAAAACTAATTCCAACTGAAATAAAGTATCCACAGTGACCACTGTACCAGAAATTCATTATCATTACATCCGGGTATTATACACAAAGCAAACATCATTCATAGGCAAGGGGTATTTCTGTTTCTTGACGTATTATAATTTGTAGTTCTTTTTACGGTGCCTCGATAATTGAGTCATGACTTCGTTTCTCCAGACACAAACGAGTCATACATTGTAACTTACCTTATACAGGACCGAATATAGACAACGTTTAAATTACTTTCATGATACCACAGCAATCAGGACACGATAGTTCAAACTTCAATACCCATATACATACCCTTCAAGAACTATAGTAGGCGTCAACACGGTTACTTTTTTAGTAACCGTGGCGTCAAGAACAACAGTACACAGTTGTGGCGACCACCACTCAAATATTTGTAGAGGGCGCAATAATCATCGAATGATGACCTTTTAACCTTTTAATCCTATTCAAAGGGTCACATAAGTGAGCCTGGCCTCCGGTACGTAATTGGAGGCGATATGAATCTGCTTTGAACAAGTTTGAATTTACTTCTCAAAATTTTTAGACAATTTAATCGAGCAATGGCTGTTCTTCGATAAGTAAAGTAAAGTAGTTCTCACCTGATCGATGAGGGCGTTATTTTCAACAAAACATGGCTGCCAACGAGAAAGGAAAACGTGGAGATATGGAAGAAAACTGGGATGAAGAACTTAGGCCAAAACCAGCCAAGAAACTGAAAACATTACAAGGAAGGGATAGCCAAAAAAGACTCATTGTTGTTTTAGAAAGATGTTCATTAGAAACTGTTAAGGTTAGTGTATTCAACCACAATCAGACACAAATTGTGGTATCGGACCATGGCATGGATTGGCCCTGTGTACATGTCTGTTGTGGGTCATTCCAGTTTTTGAGGGGGTCATATTTCTACAAAAAGTATGCATGGTCCAATTCCGAGAGGTGTCATTTTTTGATTATTTTTTTTTCCATATCCACACCCCTACAGATGATTTAATTCCGAGGGGGGTCATATTTTTGATATTATTTTTTTCATATCATGCACACTCCCCATAGATGATGTAAATCCATGCGATCGTAATTTTTAAGCTTCCAAGGGGTAGGTTTGTAAAAAAAAAACTGTCGGCCAAGAGACCTGGGGGGAGGGTGTACGCCCTTTTAAAATGCATGCAGTCATACGTGGCTGTACCCCTGCTCGCAAACTGTTTTAATCCAAGAAAATCTATTATTCTACGACTGCCAATCAAGCCCACACAAACATATCAGTCGCAACTTAGAATAAAGAACAAACCAATGTGTTGGGGCAAATAATTCATGTGTATACTTGATACATTCATTTAAAAGAGTCTGACTTACTTGTACATTTCAGTTGTTCTCAAATTTCATTGGCATCCATGAACTGGAATAGTTCACATTATAAATTAAAATAAACTCAACTCGACATGTGGCTATTACATCGGACATTACAACACTTGTATACATTTTATTTATAATATTTGAAATCTCTGTATTTTACTGGCTGGCATAATTAGAAAGCTTCGCGTTCATTCCCTTTATTCTAACTCTAGGCTCGCACGGCAATTCACATTTATTGTCAAGACCATGAATGACTGGGAAATTACAAGAATCACAAAAATTTCCAATGGAAAATTAAATAAATTTGCCTTAGTCAAAAGCTTAGAAACTAGTCTATAATAGTTGGCAGAAGAACATTTGTTTTATTTGCCTGAGCCTTGGAATGAAAGACGTACATAATATAAAATATGATTTTGTGAATATACATCATGCATGGTCTCAGATAATGTTTAGAAAGTTTAATGTTCCGCGTAGACCAAATATAATCACGCAAAGTATAAATTCAAAGTGTTTTAATACATTGGTGAGAGGTCGCATGCACTTAGAAAAAAAAGCCGAGGTCAAAATTTGGTACAACATACGCCGCGACAACTGAGTGATCAGCGACATCATTTTGGGGTGCAATTGAATTCAAGTAGTTCTTTGCAAAACTTGCTGTGCTGCGATGCTGACATCAAGTGTATGTTGACCGAAGTTTGGCACGTTACCTTAGCAACCCTTTTTGTTCTTGCCTAGTGTATCATTCTAGTCAAATTGTTATGATATCCGTAACTCTGTACTGGCTTTTCTAATTAAGCAATTTTGTTTACAATATTGTACCGGCTCTGAATATTTCAACATTGTAATTGCTTTCATAATAATTACGCAAACTCAAGTTATTTTGGCACAGATCTAGAAGCAGTACCTACACACGAATTGGTGACGTCATAAAATACATGACCTTCAATCGGGGTCGTTTCCTCGGTATATACGAATTGGTATATACAAATTACAATAAAGATACTTAAGACATTACACATAAGGTAAAACAAATCACGTGACAATATAATGATAATAACGGTAATAAATCCTAGCTTAACAGTTGAAGAGAACGCTCATATAGTCAGTCGGGTGACGCCGAGGGTCACGAACTGTGTTGCAAAATGGCCGTGTGGTTGAAACTGGGTCATGGCGTGACGGGTGAGGAAGACATCATTAAACACTCAAAATCACAATAAAACGGGGAAGTGGTTGCATATTACGGCGTAGCTACCATGGGAAATAAAAAAACGCCCAATACAAACGACATGGGTTCGAATCACACTAGATACACACTCACCAGAACCGAAGCAATCAGAAACCAGCAATCGTTTTGGCTTTTCCGTTCAACTCATCGGAACACTAGAGTAGTTAGAAAAATGAACACCACTTAACGACCAACGTCGTGGCGTGGTACACAAGCGTGCCATCAAAATAAAACAAAATTAGCTTGAAAAGACAGTGGGTTCGAGTCCCGCTCAGAGCTACCGTAAAAACGTAAATCAAATAAACTGAAATCTCTCAAACCGTAAACAAGTAAACAAAGAACGTCGCAAAAAATAATAAACCTCACAAAACTGCACCATACAAAACTGAATGAATAAATAATAAAATAACTAACGTCTTAAACTGGACGACGCGCAATTTGTTCAACAGTTTCCAGATTGTGACAAGAGATAAACAAGACCCAAGTCAAGGTAAGTTTTGTTAAAGTGTCGATGGCGTTCCCTATATTACGAAAACAATTCAGGCAACAGACGAATATCTTCTGTGGTGTTGTTGAATTTATACCGTGTCTGCGGAATTGTTGATTGAGGGTTCGAAGCCAGCAGTTAACGTTTTGTTAGAAAGTTTCACAATTAAATCAAATATCCAATGATACCAGTATATTTATTTCATTATTTTAACAACTTGCAATGGTGGAAGTTGGTCAAACACGAGTTCTTACACCTAAATAAGTATCAAATATTTGTCGACACATTTATTCTCTCAACCTTGTAGAGGTGGAAATTAATTAAACAACAGGTATTTACTCACAAATATAATGGTCAATATTTGTCCATACATTCATTCTGTCAATTTAAGAACTTGTAATTGTTGGAATTAATCAAATGAGAGTTGTCTACACCAAAATAAGTTTCAAATACTTGTCCATACATTTATTCTCTCAATTTAACAACTTGTAATGGTGTAAAATAATTAAACGAGAGTTGTCTACACCAAAATAAGTCTAAAATATTTGTCCGCACATTTATTCTCTCAATTTAACAACTTGTAATGGTGTAAAATAATTAAACGAGAGCTGTCTACACCAAAATAAGTCTAAAATATTTGTCCGCACATTTATTCTCTCAATTTAACAACTTGTAATGGTGTAAAATAATTAAACGAGAGCTGTCTACACCAAAATAAGTCTAAAATATTTGTCCGCACACTTATTCTCTCAACCTTGTAGAGGTGGAAATTAATTAAACAACAGGTATTTACTCACAAATATAATGGTCAATATTTGTCCATACATTCATTCTGTCAATTTAAGAACTTGTAATTGTGGGAATTAATCAAACGAGAGCTGTCTACACCAAAATAAGTCTAAAATATTTGTCCGCACACTTATTCTCTCAACCTTGTAGAGGTGGAAATTAATTAAACAACAGGTATTTACTCACAAATATAATGGTCAATATTTGTCCATACATTCATTCTGTCAATTTAAGAACTTGTAATTGTTGGAATTAATCAAATGAGAGTTGTCTACACCAAAATAAGTTTCAAATACTTGTCCATACATTTATTCTCTCAATTTAACAACTTGTAATGGTGTAAAATAATTAAACGAGAGTTGTCTACACCAAAATAAGTCTAAAATATTTGTCCGCACATTTATTCTCTCAATTTAACAACTTGTAATGGTGTAAAATAATTAAACGAGAGCTGTCTACACCAAAATAAGTCTAAAATATTTGTCCGCACATTTATTCTCTCAATTTAACAACTTGTAATGGTGTAAAATAATTAAACGAGAGCTGTCTACACCAAAATAAGTCTAAAATATTTGTCCGCACATTTATTCTCTCAATTTAACAACTTGTAATTGTGGGAATTAATCAAACGAGAGCTGTCTACACCAAAATAAGTCTAAAATATTTGTCCGCACACTTATTCTCTCAACCTTGTAGAGGTGGAAATTAATTAAACAACAGGTATTTACTCACAAATATAATGGTCAATATTTGTCCATACATTCATTCTGTCAATTTAAGAACTTGTAATTGTTGGAATTAATCAAATGAGAGTTGTCTACACCAAAATAAGTTTCAAATACTTGTCCATACATTTATTCTCTCAATTTAACAACTTGTAATGGTGTAAAATTATTAAATGAGAGTTGTCTACACCAAAATCAGTCTAAAATATTTGTCCATACATTTATTCTCTCAATTTAACAACTTGTAATGGTGTAAAATAATTAAACGAGAGCTGTCTACACCAAAATAAGTCTAAAATATTTGTCCGCACATTTAGTCTCTCAATTTAACAACATGTAATTGTGGGAATTAATCAAACGAGAGATGTCTACACAAAAATAAGTCTAAAATATTTGTCCGCACATTTATTCTCTCAATTTAACAACTTTTAATTGTGGGAATTAATCAAACGAGAGCTGTCTACACCAAAATAAGTCTAAAATATTTGTCTGCACACTTATTCTCTCAATTTAACAACTTGTAATGGTGTAAAACAATTAAACGAGAGCTGTCTACACCAAAATAAGTCTAAAATATTTGTCCACACATTTATTCTCTCAATTTAACAACTTGTAATGGTGTAAAATAATTAAACGAGAGCTGTCTACACCAAAATAAGTCTAAAATATTTGTCCGCACATTTATTCTTTCAATTTAACAACCTGTAATTGTGGGAATTAATCAAACGTGAGTTGTTTACATCAAACTAAGTATTAAATATTTGTTGAGACATTTATTCTCTCAATTTAACAACTTGTAATGGTGTAAAATAATTAAACGAGAGTTGTCTACACCAAAATTAATCTCAAATATTTGTCCACACATTTATTGTCACAATTTAACCACTTGTTAATAGTGGAAATTACTTAAACGCGACTTGTTTAATCAGTTGACATCAATGCAACTTACCCGCAGACAGTGCACAACAGAGTATCATTGTTGAGCAATTATAAACAGGAACGTGTCTTGGCATTAGGGTAAGGGTCGGGTCAGGTATGGGCAACGGAATTATTAACAGGAACGTGTCTTGGCATTAGGGTTAGGGTCGGGTCAGGTATGGGCAACGCAAATGGCAAACACCCAATTGGCAAGATGTACACTAACGGGTTATGGCATGCATATAGTTTACACAAGTAAAAACACAAAATTGGCAATTTTTTGGACAATTGTAACTCAATAATAGAAATATGTTGTATTTCTATATATATACACACTATATAGTCTTATCAAATGCAAATACATCCAGTCAATCCATTGTGGTCTTGTGGGTCAGTTCTCTACATAGTGACCAGGAGGACCTGGGTTCAATTCCCTTGCCTGCCCATCTATCTTTTTTTTGCAAACACCATTTGGCAATAAAGCTAAATATGACAACAAATTATTTAATTTGCATGACTACCCACATAGCTCAGTTGATTTGTACTATGTCAGCAATGTGAGCGATCGCTGGTTCGAATCCAGTATGTTTAGTTAGATTTTTGAATGCTAGTGAAGACAGTGTCCTATGAATAGGACTTAAATCCTAACTCCTGTGTGAAGACACTCGTGGTACAGTGGACAAGACAGTGCGCTGGGAACTCAAAGATCGCAAGTTCGAATCACGGATTGGACACTCCTACAAAAGACATGAAAGACGTTAAAATCATAAACAGCGGATTCAAAAACTCAAGTCAGGAAAACAGAACACAAGAATACTACCCCACGTGGAAGCCAGTCGAAGAACGAACACAGTCGAAGAACGAACACAGTTGACAGCTGTAGGTCACGTGCAACAACAGACACGAGGAGCATGGCTGCTCTCCAAATGGGTCCCTTCTTTTGTATTGACCCCCTAAGGATTGCTAATCCCCCTTTCTAACTCTTCCCCCAAAAATAATATATCGCCCCTTTTAAAATGTAATGACCCACAAATTAATGAATATTCATGAGCACAGAAACTGCTACGTCATGAATAAATTAGCATAATTTTAAAAAAAATTTGCATAAAGTGTAGGTACTCCTTCTGGAGCTCTGCCGTTATTTTTACTATTGTTAGGGTACTGACCCGGGGTATTGGGTCTGTGAGTATCTCAATATTACCGACTCTATAATGTTGCATTCGTAATAATTACGCAAACTTACACATGTGCGCATTTAAATCATTGAAAAAGATAGTAGTCAGGTGTCTACCGAATGTTGGGAAAATATTTTAAATACTTCATCGATGTTCCTATTGTGAATTATTTTATTCAAAATGAAGTGAATATGCAATTTAAACCATACAATAACATACCATATCATGCACAATGTTTAAATTTTACTATAATATAATAAACTCTGGGCAGCGCACTTTGATTACATTATTCATGTACATTTCAACTGATAACCACATGTTTGAATTACATGCGACGATGGGCAATGACCTCCAGAGTTCATGCACTGACATTTAAAGCAAGAGAGTTGTCATCTACGCATGCGTCCATAGTGTGTCTACCCATGCCTACCCTTAGCTGAAGTTGACAATACATAAATACATACATTATGTATTATTTGGTTAACTTGTGTCTTTTGTCATACCAAAATGGTTCAATATTTCAGGGCAAAAGTATTGAGGACTGTTCACAATTATAATTATCAAACTTTTGACATATCATATGAACATTTAGGTTTTAAAGTTGTATTATGTTTTAATTTTTGTTGAAAATTGATCATTTCCTCTTTTCAGAAATATGTTATACTATACAGCATACATTATAAGGCCTGAAACCTGTTGGTTTGAGTTTTCAACAACTTAGGGAGTCTCAATTCAACATTGTAAATAAACTACTAGTATGAACTTTTGTACTGCTGGCAGGTTCTACTGTTATCATAATACTTTTTTGCTAAGTTTCACTGTGTTATAACATTTCTTTTCATTAGTTTACGCTTTTAATGTGCAGCCAGACTCTACAGGCCAATGTTGGTAAGTTACTCACTGTTGCATCATGGGATTTAAGTTGTTTTCCTAACTTAAATAACTTGGCCATTTTTCAGGCAAAACCCATAGACGATGTCTTGGATTTTGTTTTTGGATTTAGTTAAGGGGGTCAAATTAACATATTTACAAAGGGCTTTCAACTAAATATAAAACATAATATACTTATACAACTTTATATACAAAATAACTTGACTCCTTCCAACTGCACTGTTCTTCGCAACATACCATCCCAATTTACCAATTTCTTTTTTATAATTAGAAGACCCAAGTAGGCCACTTGCAAGTCACACTGCTTATTAGTCCCTGTTCAGGCGCAGCCTGAAAAGGGGACTTTATAATTCAGGTTATGTCCATTTTTCCGTCTCCAACATTTTCTCAGAAATTCTACAGCAGATATCAGTGAAACTTGGCAGGTTGATGAACAAGTCTCTGCTGAGTATGCACGTAATTTTTTTTCCAGATCTGAAAATCCTAAGTGGGTCTTTTTCACGATTTTCATCAAAAATTACCTCTCCCGGCAACATTGACAGAACGTCTGCGCATGCTCAGAATAAATTAATTACTGTAAAATACTTTATTTTTGCTTGCAACATTTTTTTGCTATTTTCGCTGAAGGAATGTTTCAGTTAAAATAAAATCCAGTGAATATACCCTTTTCTTATATTTTACAGTCAACTTGTCAAAAATCAATGAAAATAAATTCAATACAAAACACCCAGAAAAAGTCTTTTCAGCGAATGATAATCCAGCTGAAATAAAATATTTTACAGTAGATTAGATCTGTGAGTAACGCTGCTGTACGGCACGTGATTTCTCCATTGCGTGCAATTTATTATAGTACTGTTTATACATGTATTCTGTTCGGCTCAGTGGTCTCATTCACTAGTTACTAGAAGAACTAGTAACTTTATTTGATTTCAAGTACTTCAAGAAGGCGGCATAAGAGACGTGTTTCCAAAGTTAAGTTCTCCAATTTCAACAAAATTGAATGTATATTAGGGTACGATTGGTGTACATTCCGTGACGTACGGATGTGAATATTATGATGATTGCCAGCTTTATATTCTTGTGAAAAGCCAAAAAAGCAAACAATTGTCTCCAATCTACAAAACTAGTTTGTAAACTGTCAAATTATTGTACATGGGGACATAGTTTTCAACTAAATCGTTATCCGGTCTTTTGCTTGTGTCGCGATTTCCGAAATATCCACAACTCGAGGGGGGGGGAGAATGTCCCTGTGTCGATCAATTTATTCATTATATAATAGTAGGTTGCTTATGATTATATTCGTATTTTTATGTTGTGAGCATTAAACTGTTAGTTGTAATCACAGTCCCTCTGAGGGACTGTGTTGTAATGAAGATTTTGCCGATCTCCTGCGATTCAACATGGCGGATGTACAGTGACAACACGTGTATGGACGGTTGGTCGAGTAGTCTGCAACGAACCATGAAATCGCCCGGCGTTTTTTCGGCAGTTTTTTTTTTAATATTTTGGATATTTCATTCACTCCTGACGCCTAAAAGAGTCTAATTTATATTTTACCGTAGTCATTGACGCCTATTCAAGAGTATGATGTTTATTGTGAATAGCGTGAATGGGTAAGCTTCATTTCAACAATGAGCTGTTATTTCTGTGAACAATGTTAAATTATTCTTTGAATGCTCAGTTTATTTTTTGAAAACAACTAATTTTTGGATTAAAAAAAAATCATGCCGTTTTCCCCATCAAAATCAAAGCATAAAGATCTTGCTACAACATCGGTGAATCTCTACAGTACCGCGTTGCGTTCACCACAAGGTCACTGAACCGTCATTAATATATTTAAATGAGCCACGTGTAAATGAGAACATGGCGGATATTGTATGGTATCGAGCATTTACATTCGACCGAAATCATTCATTTACGATGAAATTAAGTTGAATATTACTTCCAATTCATAAAAATTCAACGAATTAATTTTTTGTGCGTTATTATAATCATTACTGAATAATAATCGACAATTGCAATACTTCGAAAACAAGTAAGTTATTCACTTGCGAAACACAGAATGACCAGATTATGCTACCGTGATCATTTGCTACCGGTACTAACCACTAAGCAATGTATTCGTGTTTGTATTTATTCGAAACTTCTTTTAGAACATACTTTACTTTTCGTTATCAACAAAATTATAAAAAAATAATGCATATTACATTATGTGATTTGGGGGGGGGGGGGATTCAATTCCAACATTTTGCGGTACCTATGAACCAAAGGCCTTGCACTCCTTTCTGAGTGTGACACCTAAACCAGAGGTTTTATGGTGTATAAACTGGCACTAAATGAAAAGGCTGTTGAACCTTATTCAAATTTATAAGTACATGTTATTATGTATTTCATTATGAAAACTGACTAAATTAAATGTGATCTTATTTTTAATTGTTTGAACAGAATGATTTATATCGGTAATGACGTTTTCATTCAATATTAATTGTGCAATTGTTAAAAAAAATGCCTACCTACACATTTATTGTTTTTGTTTCTGAAATAGACATTTGTAGAAAAAAAATATAAAAATCATGCTAAAAATCATGCTAAAAATCATCACTAAAAAAGATGTAGCCATGTAGCCCCTTTTCTGTTATGTTTCCAACTTCTTCCAAAGTAAAACTGGCAAAGGCATGTAATTGCCGTACAATCATCAATTGTGGGAAAACTTGGTATGTTATTGAAAATCTTTATTTTCTTGTCTGTGAATTAATATAATATTTGAAATGGCGTAATGGTGCAAAATATTCTCGAACAATCGGTCTTCTGGTGGCACTACACTGCGCAATTATGCACAGTCAGTATCCCAATGCGCGATCTCAGCTTACTAAGTGATGATGGTGGTTGAAATGGAAAACTGAATACAAAAATCTAGTAACATCTCAAACGAATTTCCGTCTGCTGTGAATGCATGTTTTGTTGCATCAAATAAATAACCCAATTCTATGATAGAAGCTTGCGATCTTGTGCCATACAGGGTCAAGTGATTGAGCAATAAAAAACATGGTACCAATGACTTGAAATTTCAGGAGTGCTCGCTGAAGGTTTATCAATCTTGCGTATTGTCTTGTTCTTTTTCAATCCTGCATTTCAGTTACTAGAATTTACACTAAAAAAAATAGTTTCTGTTTTTCTTCTAATTATTCGGCCACTTCTCAAAAACAAATATTTTTCCAGGGTCAAAATGCAAGAAGAATACAAAACTACTGTGATTGCATAGCGATACCTGTAGGGCCATTGTCAATTAGTTCGCCTGATCAACACAGCGTTTAACATAGGGCTGATATTGAATCACAGAGAGTAAAATCTTGTGATACTAATCTCTAGAACCACTCAGATTGGTACATATGTCTTATGAACCCACATGTGTATATCTTGGACAATACTCATTTTAAACTTTTTTTGACTCCCATGTGCGAAGCACAAAATGGGAGTCTTTGCAGTTAGTGTGTCTGTATGTGTGTGTGTATGTGTGTGTGTATGTGTGTCCGACTGTTCCACTGCTATCTCAAGAACCATACATCGGTTTTTGATGAAACTTGGTGCATAGATGCTCTGGGCCAATGCCCAGATTTGATTAGGTTTTGGTAAAAATCCATGCTCGTTAATTACCTAATTTGCATGATAATTAGCTAATTTTTAGCTGTTCTATGACTGTTCCACTGATATCTAAAGAACCACTCATTGGATTTTGATGAAACTTGATACATAGATGCTCTGAACATATGCGCAGATGTGATTAATTTTTGGTAAAAATCCGTGCATATTAATTACCTAATTTGCATGATAATTAGCTATTTTTTAGTGGTTCCATGACTGTTCCACTGATATCTAAACAACCACTCATTGGATTTTGATGAAACTTGGTACATAGATGCTCTGAACTAATGCTAGGTTTTGATTAGTTTTTGGTAATAATCCGTGGATACTAATTACCTAATTTGCATAATGATTAGTCAATTTTCGGTTTTTCCACTGATATCTCAAGTACTAATCATCACATTTCAATGAAACTTGGTACATAGATGTCATACGACACTGCACAGACCTGATAGTTTTTATGGTAATATCAGTACATATTAATTACCTAATTTGCATAATTAATTAATTTTCAGCATTTGATATAAGTAGTTAGCATTACATTTCAATGAAACTTGGTACTTACATACTCAAGGACTATGCAGAGATTGATTGTTTTCGATAAATATTTGTGCATATTAATCACCTAATTTGCATAATTAGTTAATTTTCAGCTTTTCCATGGGTATCTCAAGTACTAATCATCGCATTTCAATGAAACTTGGTACATAAATCCTTTAGGACTATGCAGAGACCTGATTAGTTTTAGGGTAAATAATTGTGCGTATTAATTACCTAATTTGCATAATTAATTTTCAGCTTTTCTACTGATATCTAAAGTACTAATCATCACATTTCAATGAATCTAGAATTATGCCGACCCAATTAGTTCCCGGTAAATATTTGTGCATATTAATCACCTAATTTGCATAATTAACCAACTTTCACACTGATATCTCAGGTACTATACATCACATATCAATGAATGTACCTGGATGCTGTAGGACAATAGACAGACCTGAATAATTGTGGGTTAAAATCTGTACATATTAATTACCTAATTTGCATAATTAACCAATTTTAAGCTTTCACACTGATATCTAAAGTACCGTAAAAACTCCAAAATTTCGACCGGTTTTAAATAATTGGTGTTAGAAATGTGACGTGTTTTTAGAGTCAAAATTAAGGTGCATTTTCGGACAGTCGAATTTTCCAGAATAGAAATCAGCAAAAAAAAATGGGGATGATAGACAGTGTGCTTCATTAGTTTTTAAAAAATGCAATGTCCGTCAATTGACGTAAACTTCCTCATGTTTCACGGTAAAAGCAAAGGTCGTGGCCGAGTTGTAACTCAAAATCTAAACAAAGTCATCAATCAGTGAGTATTATGACAAGCAAAACAAAACATCAAGACGCGGAGAAGAGGTCAGCACAAAACTAATAGGTCAAAAGACAAAGCTGTCTCGCACTACCTAGGAAAACTTGCGAATGTTCGAAGTACAGGTACCCATTGGACAAAAGATACATGGAAGTTTAGCAAACGATCTCCCCGACCCAGTGCAATGTATCCGGTTAGAATCAAAGCTCACGTGTCCCTTATTTGAGGGACCAAATTCTGCCGTAAATTCGCCCTTGGATTAAAAAATAAAATGGGATTTAAGAAAATAAAATGGGACTTTTAAGGTGTATTTTGGCGTCATTTTTCGGACATTTCAATCAATCCTGCCGGCTAAAATAGAGTCTAAGTTTTACCGTAGTCATTGACGTCTGTCTATTCAAGAGTACACGTGTAAGATTTTTATCGTGACTAGCGTGAGCGGGTAAGCTTCCTTTCGAGAATGAGCTGTTATCACTGTCAACAATGTTAAATTATTCTTCAGATGACCAGTTTATTTTTTAAAAACAACTAATTTTTTTATTTAAAAAAAATCATGCCGTTTTCGCATCAAAATCCAAGCCAAAATATCGTACTACAACATCAATCTCTTCCGCATTGCGTTCAATAACATTAACATATTTAAATAAGCTATGGTAATTTGAACACGTTGGCATCATCCAGCTTTTTGATTGGTTAATTAGCGATTTGACCTATTTGACCTAAGAGAACATGGCGGATATCCTACAGCATCAAACGTTTATACGAGACCGGAATCATTCGCTTACGATGAAACTAAGTTGACTTTTATTTGTATTTCATAACCATTCAACAAATTTATTTTGTGTACATTATTATAATCACTACTGAGTACAGTAATAATCAACAATTCAGAAACGCAGCATGCCGAGATTTTTGTGTTCGTTTTTATTTGAAACTTCATTTATTTAGAATATATTTTCGTTACCAATAAAATAAAAATCTCTCAGTCAATCAGAAACCCGGATTCATGCCTTCGAGGAAGGTCCCGTTTGAACGCTCACATTGTTTTTTTTTTCGTTTGGGGAAAAACTAAAACTGGTCGCAATTTTCGAATAAGAATGAGTCGTCAATTTTTAGTGGAGTCGAAAATTTGGAGGTAAATAAAACACCGAAACCCGGCAAACAAATAGGCGGACGAATTTTTAGAGGGGTCGAAATTTTGGAGTTTTCACGGTACTAATTATTCCATTTCAATGAAACTTACTACAAAGATGCTCTAGGACAATGTACAAACCTAATTAGTTTGGGGTAAAAATATGTTCATATTAATTCCCTAATAAGCATAATAATTCATAATTTTTTGGTTCTAATCACATTTCAATTAAACTTGGAGACATAGATTTTCTGTTACATTGCGCAGACCTCATTAGTTTTACACTCAAATCTGGTCATATTAATTTTCTGATTTGCATAATTAGTTTTCAGCTAAGTAATTTCGAATTATATTTAATGTGTCTCCAATACTCTCAGCACATGGGAGTTCTTTCTAAGCTTTCTTTGATTTTTTTTTTTTTATACAGTGGTGCTGTGAACTGCTTCAATTTCGCAAGGCAATATTTTCTGGGTTCCTACAACATGGAGTGTCAGGGACTTTATTGAAATGTTGTAAACAAATTTCATAAAATCCTGAATATATCTAGAAGTGAAAATTAAATGGTTTACAGTATTTTATACCCATTAATAATGATTGAAATGCAATAATATCACTGCACTAAAAAGACTTCGAGCAAGTATTGTTACTTCTCCATTGAAGGTTATGAGCAGACCAACCTTTATCACTACTGGCTTTCTTAATTATTACATGTACTTGCTCTGAAAACATAGCTTTTACAATTGTTTAAATTAACAGATGTTGTTCTATGTACAATGAATAAATTTTAAATAATAAACCTTACTGTGTTAATAACAAATTGTATTTGACAACATGAGAATGATTCTGATGCCCAGTGGTGATGTTGAAACAAACCCAGGTCCTGGTAATATACTAAGACTTGATTAACAAAGAAGTCATGTACATCAAGGTTCACTCAGATTTATGAATGCAGTTTCTTGAGCAAGTATACATGTATGACAAATAGTTTTGTTGCACTTGTGTACTCTGAGATTCTGAACATGGGTCAGTGGAAGTTTTTAGTTGTCAGTACAAAACTAGATTATGGGAAATCTCTTTATGAGTTGTACCCACAAAGAGTACATATTTATTCACCTGTTTGCAGATGTTCCTTGTACTACCTGTACTTTATAATCAAATAACGGGGACTGTGACATTTCATGTCTTGTTTTCCGAGGGGTTCTGTTTTTGTGTGTATTCGAGGGGTATACTTTTTTCATATACCCATCCATATACGTCAAATCAGTAGTTTCCAGGGGGTGTGTTAGTTAACAAAAATCCGACACCTGAATGGTGGATTTGAATCCATAGGGTGTCATAACCTTAATATCCATCCGTAGGGGGGGTGTGGATAAAAACTGGAATGACCCTGTCCCGAGCACTACTCTACCCTACACACAGTGAACAACTGAACTATACACGTAACTATAGTATATGGACTTTCTATGTTTATGAATTTTGATATGTAAAATTATAAATGTACACAAACATAAATTTACGAATACAACCGAACTCGGCCAGGGAAAAAATGCACAACTCGGCCAGTTGTGAATGTTGAGGTGTAAACTGGTCATTGGTCAACAATTGTCACCTTTATTCACGTCTGTTGCCGTGGCGGCATTTTATTTCCATATGTTATATGCTACACAACACACCCAGTGACGCATCCGTTTCACTGACTCTTTTTGACTAACTCCCGTCACTGTTTTGTTGTCGATTTCAACAACGCAAGTTTACATACACACACAAACGCTACTGGTTCTCCGGCATGTTCAAGTTGTTGATTTCAACATTGGCTGAACATTGTCGATTTCAGTGACACAGATTTTCTTTTCAAAGGAAAAACACAGACATTACATCGGAATCACAGACATCACATCGGCGAACGTCTGGCTATGCTGTGTAACAACACAACACACAAAAAAAGAAACGCTCCCGTTTCCCCAACTGTTGTCGATTACAGTGACGCAAGTTTTCAAAGAAAAAGCTCTGCTATGTAAAAACACTAAAACTAATGTTTCAATTTGTAGTAGTTTTGTATGGCGCAACATTTTTTATTGTGTGATCCTTAATGCATTTTATTTTTCAGATCCATTATAAAATACTGTGAAGATTTACGAGTTGCATTTAATAAATCACTTCTGTTATAGAAAAGCTCTATGTTACGGTAAAATAAACTACTAGTATATATAATAATGGACTATGCTTGAGTACAATTCACATGAGTATAGGAAAAAAACCCTTAGGGAAAAAAAAACCCTAGAAAAAAAAAAACCCTAGGAAAAAAACCCTAGGGAAAAAAAAACTTTTAGGAAATACTTTTGCAGAATACGGAAGACTTACTAACTTGTTTCTCATAACTATATTCACAGAATTGACATAAATGGTCACACATGTTACTGGTATATTATTGTCTCATTGTGTTATTCTTTGATCATAGTTGTGAACATCTAGTGTTAATTTGTGTCAATCACTTACGTTTATAGGCAACCTTTGATCTTGAATGCCTATTCATTGGTGTTTTGTTAAGTGTTTAATTCTATATTGTTGAGGGATGCCTTTGATCTTTACATAAGATAAGTCTTCATTTAGTTTTAAATCTTTGATATAGATTGGTGGATTGATGGACAGGAAAGGGCAAAAGTAAACATCAAGCATTATTACACAGTGTTTTTTTATTTTTCATTATTTATTAAATATTTACAAAATGTGAAACACATTACCATATCCCCCATGAGACCATTAACATACTCTAAAAATAATAGCAGAAAATATGTGTTGCCATTTATTTTACATGTAAATACTGACAATGTGCAAGCATTGGTGATAAAAAACAATTGTTTTTCACTATGGGGTTTTTTTCCTAGGGTTTTTTTTTTCTTATGGGGGTTTTTTCCTAAGGGGTTTTTTTCCGGACCCTGATTCACATGCGTCTTGACTCATGTCACCATGATAATAAACCATTTGACAAGGCTACAAGTGTGATTTACGATCGGCCCTAACCCATGGTGTGTTTAAATGAACTACCAATGCAGTAAGTGTTTTAGATCGATTCAAGGATGGCTTTGTAGTGGGTACCGTAAAAATCATATTTGAGGCCGCAGCTTTAATAGAAGCCCCTAACTTGAGACATTCTTTCATGTTGAAATTGACAAGTTTTGATCCCAGGAAAAAGTCTGCAATATAAGCTGCACCCCAAACTTTCACAAACCAAACAGCCACCACATATTTCAGAAAAAGATATAGCATTTAATTTTAAATTAAGGGATAATTTTTCGAACATTTCAATGATTCCTGGCGCTTAGATTAGAGTCTAATTTAGGTTTTCCGCAGTCATTGACGCTTATTCCACAGTACAGATTTATTGTGGGTCAATGCCTGACTGGGTAAACTGCGTTTCGACAATGAGCTGCTATTATCGTCAAAAGTGTTAAATTCTTCTTCAATGCTCAGCTTATCTTTCGAAAACAACTAATTTCTTGATTTAAAAAAGAAATCATGCCGTTTTCCCATCAAAATCAAAGCCAAACGATCGCACTACAACAACGGTAAATCTCTTTCGTGTTTCGTTTACCATGAGGTCGCCGAACTACATTAACATATTTAAATGAGCTATGATAATCACGTTGGCACCATCCAGCATTTCGATTGGTTAATTAGCGACTTGAGCAAAACAGTTTCAAGTCGCTCACTAAAGATGTTTGAACAAACATGGCGAATATCGTATTGGATTGAGCGTTTAACTAAGTTGAATTTTCACAACAATTCAAGAAATTTATTTTTTTGTAATCACTACTGAGTAATAATCAGCAATTGTAACACTTCGAAAACAAGTAAGTTATTCACTTGTGTGAAACGCAGCATGACCGTTACCGTTATCAAAAATAATAGGAAAATAAATATATATTACATTAAATAATATACTGAGTATTTTGTTGTTATCATGCGAACATTTTTTTTTATTGATTTTTTTTTTATTTTAATTTCCCCGATGTCTAAATTAAACATGGAATGTACAGTCACTCTGCAGGAAGTCGAACATGCCGCAATCGACTGTGTCAGACGGCTGTCTCTCAGTTGTGACCTATACCAGTGCTAACGAATTAGTCTATTCAAGAGATTGTAGTATACAGTACGGTAATCTGCAAATGCAAACAAATCTATTTGTAGATATTACTGTAAAATCTGTATTAGAAGCCGCGACTTCTATTAAAATGGTACAATGCAACAGAGGGGATGCGGCTTCTATTAGAGCATCTACACATATGAGAAATGATGAATTTTTGGTTCTCAATTGTACAAAAAGATTGGGTGCGACTTCTATTAGGGATGCGGCTTCTAATACAGATTTTACGGTATTTATTGTACAGTAAGTTATACAGTGTGAAATTTCGTTTGTGTACAAGTTTGTCTGTGTGTAAAAATCCGAAAGTGCCTTAGAATCGCAACAAAGTTGCAATCGAGTGTCGTGTATCTCATTAGCATATCATTATCCCTTCTGGCCTTTGTTTTTTGAAAAAAATTACCACTGTTACCAAAATGAATGCTCTAATTAAAGCCGCACCAAGACTTCACCCATCTGAATGAATTCATCCATTGAAAAAATGAATTTTAATTAAAGCTGCGGCCTCAATTAGGAATTTTACGGTAGTTGTTTATTAAACAAGATTTATGCAAGATTTACTCACCAAAAGTTCTTTATTTTTAACTTTTTACTGTGCTTGGCAAACAGGAAAATGCTTCATGCGCAGAACCAAGCTATGTATACATTGCATATATATTTAAAAACACAACGCGGTTACTACCAGATTATTACATCATCTATACCATTTTTCTCACCCAGTGAGATTACACTCACACATATATATTGTCTGTAGCTGGGGGGAGCAGTACATATGAACGAAAATAAAAATAATAAGAACATTATAACGGTTAATCGCTGGAAAAACCCATGGATGTAATAAGATACCTTCAAGGAATAACAAAAACATTTTGGCAAAGCGTTCCGGTTTTATTGGAACGTTCACAGCCATAGCTGCACCCTCTAGCGGCTGATAGCCATAAGCAGAATTCTTTGCCAAATTCTGCTCGGAATAAAAACACCTTTACACGACTTGTTACTTTATAAAAAAAAAACACATGTATTTACCGGTATTAGTCAGACGGTGGCTTGGCAATATGGGAGACAGCCTTAAGCAATCTAAAGGTATTAATCTCACCATTGCTGTACCGATCCCACAAGCAAAAGAGCTTGCCCTGCATGACCCTGGTCTGTTTTCTCTGGTAACGTTGGAGTTTGTCTTGTTGTATCAGTCGTTGTTGTAGTGGTATTAATCTGGCTTCGTTGTGTAGCAGTTTTACTAAAAGATAAAACTGGATGTTACCTCGCTTGGCTTTGCTGTTCAGTCTACTGTGCCACCCTTCTACGTTGTTGTTTGTCCTGGTCGGTGTCATGAAAACACACCACTGTTCTGGTGCCCAGTTACCTTCAATCCATGTTTGATTTACGTAGTCAACAAATGGTCGTAGTTGGTCATTGGATCTGGCTGCCATTTGCTCAAACGCCGTCTTTATGTGATCACTAGGAATGTAAGGAAAAGCAAAAAAAAGGCTTAAATAATCTTGAGGTGTGACAAGAGGCACGGTATAACGGTGATAACGATAATTCTTGAATTTTCCTGTAAAGAGCTTGTTTAAAATGAAAACAACATCCACATACCTGAACCCGGGGGATCTGCCGCCAACCGACAGGTCATTGTTTGCAATTTAGTGTATAAAGTACAAGAAGTCTGGCATTTAACTTGGCGACAGAGTGGGCCATCTTGCTACATTGTTACATTCCGACTTCAGTTATAATTTATCACACAATTCCCCATGAAAACACAAACCACAAAAATGCAGACCCTGAAATGTATTGCTCAACAAACAGAATCACAACATGCAAAGAAACAGTTTATTTGTTTATTTACTGATAGACCAATACAGACTATTTTGTCTGCCTACATAAACTGCAACATTCTTTTCCTCTTTCGTTCAACGTTCTCAATTCATCACGCGACAAACCACAAATGAGCATTCTAGCCCTGACTGAAACAGATTTGTATTAGATGTATTAGATGTGTATTCTAGTTGTCTGCCTGCGAGCCACACAGGTCCACTGCACAGTGTCAATCTCTCCGGACCATATGGTGTTTAGTACAAAGGCGGTGGAAAGTAAATAAAAAAAACATCTGCTGCATTGTGTAAAATAGGGTGTTAAATCGTGAAAATGCCGTGCAAAAGACGAAAAATAAGCTGTGAGTAAGATAGTCATACATTCATTGTGCATTTAATATATTAACATTAGATATGATCGCATATCGAATATAATTTATACCCAATCTGTTTTGGATCGTCCAAACCAGAGCCGAATCGTCATGGCAACATGTTACTTGTTTGAGTGCCTACCGGTTTGTGTATACAATAACATGGCATAGTTTCAAAACTCTTGTATTTCATTTCCACTGAAGATTACTACATGCCTCTCACCACTCTTGATTTAACCCTTGCCGTCCGTGCAGTATTTATTTTTTACATAAATAACACAGCGCTCGTTGCTGTCGCTTGTGACACAGAAACAATAACAAGCGTCTAACAAAAGAATCACACCTTGCACGATGTGTTAATTAACCATGTCTGAGGGTTACACCACGGTTACTAACCGTGGTTACACGAACTCCAACATTTTTGTAACCATAAAGCACTGCGTCACTGAAACCAATAACCCTTGTGGCCATATTTTATTTTTTAACAATCGACAACCCTTTTTTATTAACAAAGCGCGATAAGCATCACTGAAATCGACACCCTTTGACGCCCGTACATTTTTTTTAGTCCCCGTTCGAACGAAGTCCGAAAACAGGGACTTATGTTTTGACCTCCATGTGTTCGTGTGTGCGTGCGTCTGTGCGTGCGTCCGGACCTGTATCTTAGAAATGCCTGGACCAATCACAATCAAACTCACACATACATCATACATGATATCATACATATGCACGTCAATTTGTTTCACAATCTGATTCAAGATGTCCGAATGGCGGCCATTTTTGTACTAAAAATCATCAAAATCAAGCATTTCCCGGCTGTTTACAGATGGATTTTGTTCAAACCTTGTATATACGTTGGACATTATAGGACCTTGATAAACATCATTTTGTTTTACGATCTGATTCAAGATGGCCGAATGGCGGCCATTTTTGTGCTAAAAAATCCTAAAAATCAAGCATTTCTCGGCTGTTTACAGATGGATTTTGTTCAAACTTGATATATACATTAGACATTTTGCGACCTTGATGCAAATAATTTGTTTTTTCAGATAACATTCAAAATGGCCGACTGGCGGCCATTTTGTTTTAATGAATAGGCTTCTAGACCCATATTTCCAACTTGTTTTGACTGATTATGTTCAAATTTTAAATATTCATTATACATCATATCATAGATTTACAGATATATTGGTTTGACGATCCTATTCAAAATAGCCGAATGGTTGTCATTTTTGTGCTAAAAAATCATCAAATATCAAGCATTTTTGGCATTTCTGGATGGATTTCGTTCAAACTTGGTACATACATTAGACATTACAGGTTCCTGATGTACGTCATTTTATTTTTCAGATCAGACTCAAAATGGCTGTCCGGTGGCCATTTTATTTTAATGAATGGGTTTCCAGACCCATATGTCTGACTTGTTTTGACTGATTATGTTCAAATTTTTAATATTCATTATACATCATGTCACAGGTATATGGATATATTGGTTTGACGATCCTTTTCAAAGTGGCCTAATGGTGGCTATTTTTGTGCTAAAAAACTTGTTTTATTTTTTAGATCGGATTCTGAATGGCTGACTCGTGGCCATTTTGTTTTAATGAATGGGCTTTTAGAGCCATATCTCTGACATGCTTTGACTGACTATGTTCAAATTTCATATATTCATTATACATATATTCATAATGGCTGATTTTGTTTTAATTAATGCTGTTCCAGAGCAATATCTCTCAATACTTGTTTGACGATCAGATACAAATGTCAATCATTTAAATGTTAAACAATCATCATATTCCTGACATGTTTATATGCCAGCAATATTACTATAAACAAAACTATATATCTTAAATTTGATAACTAACATGGACTGTGCCATGCATGGCTTGTTTTTTATATTTTATTGTGATATGACTCTGGCAGTCTGTAATACAGCGCTCGTTGTTGCATCACTGAGATCGACAACCCTTGGCGCCCGTGTATTTTTTTTTTCACATTTTACTGTGATATGACAAAAGACACAGCGCTGGCTGATGCGTCACTGAAATCAACAACCCTTTTTTATTAACAAAACACGATATTGTGATATGACTCTGGCAGTCTGTAATACAGCGTTCACTGTTGCATCACTGAGATCGACACCCATTAACACATATGCTGGCCGAGTACGGTCACTGGCCGTGATCGATCACTGGCCGAGTAGAAATCTGGCCGAGTTCGGTGGTCACCAAATTTACCATCGAAACTGAGCAGAACCACCCGACAAATATTATATTCTTACCTGTATAATTTAAGTGGGAAACAAAAGACCCACAACGTTCCTAATTACGTGTGAATAACCGTGCATTGTCCATGTTAGTGATGATATTCTCACCGAAATCATGTTTGTTCCAGACCACAACACTCATAAACAATGTATACTAACTATCCGTGGCCTTGAATGTACAAGTTACTTGTACCTCATAGTGAAAGTAAATTGCATGTTTCACCTTCCTAATGTTTGAATTCCCCACAAACTTTCTTTGGAAGTTCAATAGTGTGATGTCAGTCTGCAGTCAAGAATATTACTGTGTAGTCCATGCTGAGCTGACATGTGGTCTAGCAGGCCTGGGTTCCATTCTGAAAAAAAAACATTGGGTGCATCCTGTCTGCACCTTGACCCTTATTTATCTTAACAATGATACCTGGTGTATCAATATTCAATATCAATATTCAAGATTCTCATTAGTAAACACTGAATAGTTCATGATATTAGCTATCATCATCTCATCATACTGAATTAATCCATACATTTCATATGAGATATCCTGTCTTCAGACTTTTGTATACAAATAACAAAAATGATATTATGTTTGTCTTAATTAATATTGTAATGAAGCTGTTTTTTTAAATACACACAGAATAATCCCACAGGTACACAGCCGCTAAGTAGTAAACAAAAAACCACATGTTGTTCTCACCTTTGACCCAGGTGATTACGCCATCAAACAGGAAGCACCTGAAAAAAAATATATTTAAAAAATGTCATTGGTTCTTACAAGGCATTTAAATTGGTTGATTAGTGGCATGAGACCTTGTACAGCCAGACCAGGTGACCTTTGACCCAATGTCTGCTAATGTCTGATGTGGACAAATTTCTTGGACTCAACATTTAAACTTGGTTATTAAAGCGTTTCTTCGGGGAGTTGAGAATACCCATTATGACATATAGATAACCAATTTGGAGCTGTAAATAATCATGTATGCCACATTTAATGAAAATTAACGTTTATGTTTTTACATTTATTCTTATACAATTGTAAATTATTTCATGTTATACAATTATTATATTTTAAGCTTCTTGTTTTTCTATCAATAGGTTGGAAAGAGTTTTGAGCTGCTGTCTTGTGACCGTCATAAAAGTTTCATGAGAAAATTCAAAAAAGATCCTGCAAAGTACAGACCAGATATAACACACCAGGTGGGTATTTTCCTAAAACGCTGCAGCTTGTTTTTGTTTAGCGTTGAAATCTATGCATATTAATTTCCTAATTTACTTCATCTAATTTGTCAGATTTTAATGAAACTTGGAATATAGATTCTCTGGGAGAATATGCAGACATAATTTGTGTATAGTGGAAATCCTAATAAACTAGAATTACATAAGAGCTTGATTGTCTCATTATTCCTTGTATCTATAACAACAGCTTTTGACCTATAGAGGGTTAACAGTGGTCTTGTATGAAGTATTAGAAGATATTGCTTTTTAATTGTCCATATGACAGGCTGGTTGTCAGCAAAAACTATGCCACAAAATATAACTTTATAGTGCTTATTTTCTTTATTTACTAAATTAAAATCCATATTTAAATTTAACAATATTTGGCAAATGTCACATTTGAAAATTGGCATTCATTCTGTTTAAGGTAGCGAGAAGGTTTTGTGACGTTTTTAAATAAAACATTCTCTGTCTGTTGTCTCGTTCAGAACAGTAATTTAGGTTATATATATCAAAAGACTAAGTATAGAGGTGCAAGTTCGCACAAACTGGACAGACATTGTTTACATAATTATCACGTGACATCAAAAATGGCGAACCTTGTAAAAATGACGAAGTACGCGATTGCGAGAGCACACTGCGGAATTTCCTGGTGAAATTTAAGTTATGCATTGTCCGTAATCAAGTCCATTGAAATGCGTCTCCGATAATCAAAAGACCTATTATTCCGATTTCTATGCAGGTTTGTTTTTTTGTCCCCAAATTATTTCATACTTGGCACCTTTAACAGACTATTATTCTGTGACAAAGCATTTTCTTTAAAAACCCAGACATATTTCGCACCATCATTATCTTTTGAACGATAACTGCGAGTTTGAATGTCCTAGTCCGAACGCACTTGATTTGGCGGCGGTCCCAATGAGTCGTTCTCGATCAAAACTTCAACTCGAGAAAAACGCGAAAAACAGTTTTGGTTAATAAAACACTGTAGATTTGCTGCATTATTATAAATATACACTAAAAATGGCCAAACATATTAACCACTGATATCATAGAACTCATAAAGAGTGTCAGATAATGAATAATTTCAAGCTTGAGCGCGAAAAATGAAGAAAACTGCTGGCATTTGAGTCCGTACTCCAGGAACGTTCGGGTTTTCCATTGTTATGCAAACGAACAACGAGGGATAATCCTCTGACAAACATTACTGTCCCACTGTACACGCTGACAGTTTACAAACAAGCTAATCCTTCAAGTGTCTCAGATAAGACATCTAATAAAACGGTTTTCATGGTGAAACAAAATGGCCGATGTTTGAAAAAAAATTGCTGTGTCAGAGTGCGACACTGAGTGGCAGATTTTTCTTTGCCTCGTCTGTCAACGCTTTCTTTCTTTTCTTCGCCATTGCATTAGAAAAAAAATGTATTAGTAAAATAGAATATTGACTTGGAAAATAAAACGATTTAAAAGAAAGTTGTGCAAAGTTACAGTACTCCTTTCGCACAACCTCCCGCCCGCTTCCGCTTTTCAATCACCTTTTTCTCTCGCTTTTGCGACCGCTTGTTGAATTCGACCGGACAATTTCCGCTTTATTTTCGACCGCGCAAACCCCGAAATATCACCGCCCACCTGCTCGCTCGCGCGCATTTAAAATTCGGACTAACAGAATAATTTCCGAGGTTCACATTGTCTTATAATTGTCTTTCTGGTTTTTATATATGTTGAACAGCTGACAAAAGTTCAAATACTTTTTGCTTTAACTATATATAATTATATGCACGCAACCTGACCCTTTGACCTCGATTTGGCTTGGACTGAATATTTTATTTTAAACAATATTCTGACGTGAAATACAAAATGTATTTCAACACAAGTACGACAGGGTTGTCTGGGGTTTTTTTCCTGATTGTTGAGTCTTCGCAATGCGTTTTGTATAATTATTGTTGTTTTCCCCGATGCTGAAGGACCGTAAACTAAATGGCAGTTACATGCATGGGCTGAGTGAAAGAAAATATTTCTAAGCCTAAAATAAAACCTAATATTACACCTCTTTGTGTATTTGTTAATTTTACATATGTTTGTCATGACAGTATGTTTGTAAATATCTAGAAAAATCTCGTCTTTCGTTGATAATTTCGATTGTTTGTTTGGAATGTCGATCCCCGTTGGTTTCTCCATACTGAGTTTAGGAAGGGCGTCGATCAACACCGTGACAATCAGCCGAGAGAAGACAAACATTGACCGTAATTCATGGAGATCATGTCCGTAATTTGTGGGCTGAAACCCCAAATAATTAATCAAGTATTATTATTTTAATATATATTTTATTTTACATCGCAAAACTAAACCATGCCCAAAACAGAGCTAGAGTTGTTCGCGGTGAAACAACCGCATTGAAGACGATGCAACTTCAGCTAGCCATTTCTTACCCTGAAATACAAAAACTAAAAATTCGAAGAGCATCGGAGAAAATATTAATAATCATCCTTATCAATCGCTTGCTTTATTTTATTCGAATCCATGAAATTCACGATTTTTTTTACATTTGTTGGCAACTTCCGCGCTAAAAAAGATTGAAAATGTGGGTGTGGTTATTTTGCAAAGTCCTGTTGATAATACGAACAAATATGGTTCTGTGACCCAGTTCGTGCTCCGATCAGGTGACTCTCAGCCAATCAATGATGTTGTAACAAAGCATATCTGACGCTAATTGAAGGGTCGTCGTACAATCCAATCACCGGCGTCGATTCACATAGTTGTTTGTGCTGTGACAGGCTTCAAAATTATTCGCTGAAAAACATATATTTTGACAAACTGATGGAATTTGACCTTAGTTCAAAAAGAAAATACTAGGCTAAGATACATTAGAGCTCACGCGAATCAGTTTTCTCTGCAAGTTGTGAAATAAAGTAAACCAGAGTAGCGTCGATGATTTTCAGCCCTGAAGGACTTTGAATTGTTCATCGACTGGCCACCAAATAGTTATGGCTATAACTAAATTTGACACGTTTTTCTTTTAAGCCCAATAAATTATTCATACATGTCAAGCTGTGTTCGATTTTTTCAGGGCATGTGGCCGTTTTTAGTCGAAAATATTTTTTGTGGGAACACTTTTGCGGTACGTATACGGTATAGACCGAGCTCATTCAATGATCGTGACTTAATTTTAAAAATTGAATGTCAAATTTTACCAGACGTGGACCGATGTGGATTCGATATCATTATTTTTGGAATTAATCACTAACATTTCCTCGTTTCTCTGCTCTGTCAAAAGGAGTTACCTAGGTTTTTTTCACGTAACTGTCTCATTAAAATAAAAATAAAAATATTACATCTAGAACAAGCACCCAAAACACGTAACAAGAGGTCCCAGTTCAGTTGCTTTCACGATACAAGTGTAATACAGCTATTAGATTTGAAGTGTCGTTCAGAATGTAATAATAGTTAATACTAGTTGTATGTTCACACTTTACTATCAAAACCACCATTTCGACCACCCATGTGCCAGTTTTCAGTGTTTGGGCGAGCGGTCAATGTTTTCAATGAGCGAGCGAGCGAAGAAAAAAACGCGATTAAAATGCGGTCGGACAAGACCGCGTGGTCGGAAATTAAGCGATAAGCGATCGATGTAAAAGCGGAAGGTTGGGCGAAATGAGTACTGTATGACCATGTTTCTCCGACGAAGTCTCGCCTGACAATAATGCTGACAATGGACGTTAGATAAACATTGTC
Organism: Saccoglossus kowalevskii; assembly: GCF_978046115.1. Lineage (NCBI taxonomy): Eukaryota > Metazoa > Hemichordata > Enteropneusta > Harrimaniidae > Saccoglossus > Saccoglossus kowalevskii. The sequence continues at coordinate 4,096,855 of NC_140643.1, read as the reverse complement.
TGCAACTGGAAGCTTATCACCCGTTATATCAGAATCGTCAACAACAGAGTATACAGATAAGATGTTATCATTTAATTCCTTCCAAAGATAAACACTATGCAAATATCCACGAAACGGCAGTTGTAGTCTTTTCTGCTAGTGTTTTAAAACACTAATTTGAGCAACGTTGTTTCGCAATTTCGATCTTTTGTAAACCTGGGGTGATGTATCAAGGTCTAAAGTAACTGTTTTATCAATTTTTGAAAAATCAAGAAAAAAGTGAAAATTTCCCTTCTCGCTACCTTAAATGCTGATAGTGTTTTTGCATCTGATATGTAAATAAAGAAAAAAAAAACAGCAATTATTTTAAACCTGTCAATGACGTAGTAATTAGAAGAAAATTCATATGTTCAATTAAGTGCAGATATGGCATCTTACAGAAAATTTTATTGTTTTTGGAGGTAGATGTATAATATAATTATTTGTTCATATATCTGGGTGAAGTGTCATGACTACAAGTAAGTAAATAAAATTTTTGTCTATACTTTTTATTTTCAGTGTTTACTCATGTTGTTTGATAGTCCACTGAATAGAGCCGGTTTACTCCAAGTTTATCTACACACAGAAAACAATGTTTTAATTCAAATCAGTCCGCAAACCAGGATACCAAGAACATTTGATCGGTTCTCAGGACTTATGGGTATGTATACAACTATCTGGTTTTGTAGACTAAGGGGTGATCTCATATTCAAACATGTGGGTCAAACCTACGAAAACCCAAACCGCCTTAAACTGCCCGAACAAAACCCAGTTTTGCGGTTTGGAAGTTTAAACAATAGACAGTGCGGCTCGACCGCACGAATTTGCATAAAAACTGCGGTTCGAACCGATCTCATTCACACCTCATTCAAGCTGTTTATTTTTAGGATTGACAGAGTTTACATTTCTTTTTGAAGACTAGATAGTTGTCTCTAAAATGTGTTGATTTATTGGTGTACAGTAGTCATTTTACCGTGTGTCTTGCCTAAAACAACACTCTTTCATATATCGGTGAACAGCGTGCTGAATAAATTGTTTTGTTTTGATAAACTGTTATGCTCGAGTCGCATATTGAGCAGAGGACGTGAATCAGACTTTTCATTGGGCTGGACAATTGATATGTGTCTCTGACAGCTAATAAGTATCAAAAGACGAACATTTGTTGATACAAAGTTGCACTTGAGACTTACGCTACTGTGTTCAAGCCTTTACTACTGTTGCGTTCAATTTTCAAACAGTTCTTTCAGGAGTGCGGCATCGCAAAATCCGGAAAACAAATGCAGCGTACGCCATGAAAATTTATTTCGATTTGCTGCAGTTTTTCTTATTCAATTGCCAGTGACACAAAGTATCAAAACAGAAAATTAAATTAAATGGACTCGCGCTGATTATTTAAGGCTATTCATCTGCAGACGAGACTGCTTATAAAAAACGAACCCTGACCTCTGAAAATACCTTATTCATAGAGTGCCTTGTACCCAAGACCGTCGCCCAAGGCGACACAATGCACGTTGCGATATCGCAATCGATGCATGCTGGGTGACAAAGAGAAATTCTGATTGAGGTAACCAAGATGGCTGCGTTGAGTGCTTGATTTTCTGCGGTGATCAAAAACAACACCTCGCTGCCTACATGTACTTCGCCCACAGTCCGTCAAGGCACTGTGCTTCGATGTACTTTCTAAAATAATCGTTTATTTTTAATTAACCAGGGGTTCGAAATGTGTGCATTTTATCACAGAAAAGTAAGATATCGGCAGCGGTAAATACCCGTAATTTCCCCGCAATGCCGTCAGCTGACAATGTTACGGTGGTCGTAGCACCGGAGTCGTAGCATTAGCCCCGACTTTAGTTTTGACACAGTGATAGAGGGACTGTGGTTTTCAGATGCCTTCATAGAAAACAATGTTGCCATTATCGATTTAATACTTTCATCATATTTTGATAACTCGCAGTCTCACAGACTTTACAAACTTAACCAAAAAATGTGTTATATGAACATGGGCACAAAACTGACTGTACTTGTTGCGAACAAAATGTACCAGTTCGCTCCATGGATAAACATATTTTACTGACTATGCCAAATATATATATATATAACGTAAGTAATTTATCCTAAAAAGCTGTTCATTAAAATTCTATTGCATTTTTTCCCTGTTCTGTTTACATCTGTAATTAATTCCAGATAAATTGAATAACCATTGTATTGACTTGTACCAAAATGTAAGTTGTGAGAAACTGATTATTATTACCAGTTACAGAAATAAATAAATATAATTTTCATCACACTTATAAATGACATGATGTTAAATGGGTTTGTGAAACAAATGCAAGTTTGTTTTTTTACTAGCATTTACATGTATAAGACCAATCTGATGTAGTGTATGGGCTTTAATTATTTTGGCTATAAACTTATTTTAATTTTATTTTTTCTTACTTTTGTTATTAATGCCTTTTTATTTTATTATTTTACTTTGATTTTCATTTTGTGATTTTTTTTGTAATTCCGCCCTACATACATCTGACCCGATGCCTATGTAACAAGATTTCAACAAGACCCACTGTCGACGATTTTAGTCAACGAATCACAGTCCTCCTTCTGTGATTCGTTGACTAAAATCGTCGACAGTGGGTCTCGTTGAAATCTTGTTACATAGGCATCGGGTCAGATGTATGTAGGGCGGAATTAAAAAAAAAATCATAAAATGAAAATCAAAGTAAAATAATAAAATAAAAAGGCATTAATAACAAAATTAAAATAAGTTTATAGCCAAAATAATTAAAGCCGTTACACAGATCTTAATCAGATTGGTATAAGACTAGCAAAAAAAAAATATCGCTGCTGTAATTCTTAACACTTCAAAATATAACACTCAGTATGAACATGGAGCTCCATAGTATACATCTTATTTTTTTCCTACTGAAACCAGGCTGAAACAGTATTGTAAGAAAAACCTAGGTTTCCCTAGGTCTGTCTTCTTTGTTCTCTGTTTGTTTTCAGTGGGGGTGTTAATGGGCAGTTAATCCGGAGGTTAGGTTCAAACCTACTACTAATTTGCATATTGTCGATCTAGTAGGTCTGAATAGGGTAGGAAAGGGCAGGTGTTTGAATATGAGATCACCCCTAAGTCATGAAGCTGTATTTACTTGATTTGTGGCAGGAAAGTACATTGATTATTGTACTAAGAGTGGTCACTGATATGTTGTATCACTATCTAGATAGTCAGACCTAGTTGAATCATGTTACTATATGTTGTCTTCACAGTTCAACTGCTACATAAACTGAGTATACATGCCGCTGATGGACCTCACAAATTGATGAAAGTAATCAAGAATCCTGTGACTGATCATTTACCCACTGGTTGTAAAAAACTCTGTATGTCATTCAGTGCTGATCAATGTGTGGCTCCTTCTAAGTTGGTGTTACAAGATAAACCAATAGTTGTGGTTATTGGTGCCATGGCACACGGCAAGGTAAGATCTCAACCAGTAGTTGTAGTGATGCCATGGTTCATGGCAAGGTAAAATCTCAACCAGTAGTTGTAGTGATGCCATGGTTCATGGCAAGGTAAAATCTCAACCAGTAGTTGTTGTGATGCCGTGGTTCATGGCAAGGTAAAATCACAACCAGTAGTTGTTGTGATGCCATGGTTCATGGCAAGTTAAAATCTCAACCAGTAGTTGTTGTGATGCCATGGTTCATGGCAAGGTAAAATCTCAACCAGTAGTTGTCGTGATGCCATGGTTCATGGCAAGGTAAGATCTAAACCAGTAGTTGTTGTGATGCCATGGCTCATGACAAGGTAAAATCTCAACCAGTAGTTGTTGTGATGCCATGGTTCATGGCAAGGTAAAATCTAAACCAGTAGTTGTTGTGATGCCATGGTTCATGGCAAGGTAAAATCTCAACCAGTAGTTGTTGTGATGCCATGGTTCATGGCAAGGTAAAATCTCAACCAGTAGTTGTAGTGATGCCATGGTTGATGGCAAGGTAAGATCTAAACCAGTAGTTGTAGTGATGCCATGGTTCATGGCAAGGTAAAATCTCAACCAGTAGTTGTAGTGATGCCATGGCTCATGGCAAGGTAAGATCTCAACCAGTAGACGTAGTGATGTCATGGCTCATGACAAGGTAAGATCTCAACCAGTAGTTGTGATGTCATGGTTCATGACAAGGTAAGATCTAAACCAGTAGACGTAGTGATGCCATGGTTCATGACAAAGTAAGATCTCAACCAGTAGATGTAGTAATGTCATGGTTCATGACAAGGTAAGATCTAAACCAGTAGTTGTTGTGATGCCATGGCTCATGGCAAGGTAAGATCTCAACCAGTAGACGTAGTAATGTCATGGTTCATGACAAGGTAAGATCTATTAAAACCAGTAGTTGTTGTGATGCCATGGCTCATGGCAAGGTAAGATCTCAACCAGTAGTTGTTGTGATGCCATGGTTCATGACAAGGTAAGATCTCAACCAGTAGACGTAGTGATGTCATGGTTCATGACAAGGTAAGATCTAAACCAGTAGTTGTTGTGATGCCATGGCTCATGGCAAGGTAAGATCTCAACCAGTAGACGTAGTGATGTCATGGTTCATGACAAGGTAAGATCTCAACCAGTAGATGTAGTAATGTCATGGCTCATGGCAAGGTAAGATCTCAACCAGTAGACGTAGTGATGTCATGGTTCATGGCAAGGTAAGATCTAAACCAGTAGACTTAGGTATGCCATGGTTCATGACAAGGTACGATCTAAACCAGTAGATGTAGTGATGCCATGGTTCATGACAAGGTAAGATCTAAACCAGTAGACGTAGTAGTGTCATGGTTCATGGCAAGGTAAGATCTAAACCAGTAGACTTAGGTATGCCATGGTTCATGACAAGGTACGATCTAAACCAGTAGACGTAGTGATGCCATTGTTCATGACAAGGTAAGATCTAAACCAGTAGACGTAGTAATGTCATGGTTCATGGCAAGGTAAGATCTAAACCAGTAGATGTAGTGATGCCATGGTTCATGACAAGGTAAGATCTCAACCAGTAGACGTAGTGATGTCATGGTTCATGGCAAGGTAAGATCTAAACCAGTAGACGTAGTGATGCCATGGTTCATGACAAGGTAAGATCTAAACCAGTAGACGTAGTGATGTCATGGTTCATGACAAGGTAAGATCTAAACCAGTAGACGTAGTGATGCCATGGTTCATGACAAGGTAAGATCTAAACCAGTAGACGTAGTAATGTCATGGTTCATGACTAGGTAAGATCTAAACCAGTAGACGTAGTGATGCCATGGTTCATGACAAGGTAAGATCTAAACCAGTAGATGTAGTGATGCCATGGTTCATGACAAGGTAAGATCTAAACCAGTAGACGTAGTGATGCCATGGTTCATGACTAGGTAAGATCTAGACCAGTAGACGTAGTAATGTCATGGTTCATGACAAGGTAAGATCTAAACCAGAAGTTGTAGTGATGCCATGGTTCATGACAAGGTAAGATCTCAACCAGTAGACGTAGTAATGTCATGGCTCATGGCAAGGTAAGATCTCAACCAGTAGACGTAGTGATGCCATGGTTCATGACTAGGTAAGATCTAAACCAGTAGACGTAGTGATGTCATGGTTCATGACAAGGTAAGATCTAAACCAGTAGACGTAGTGATGTCATGGTTCATGACAAGGTAAGATCTAAACCAGTAGTTGTTGTGATGCCATGGTTCATGACAAGGTAAGATCTAAACCAGAAGTTGTAGTGATGCCATGGTTTATGACAAGGTAAGATCTCAACCAGTAGACGTAGTAATGTCATGGCTCATGGCAAGGTAAGATCTCAACCAGTAGACGTAGTGATGCCATGGCTCATGACAAGGTAAGATCTAAACCAGTAGACGTAGTGATGCCATGGTTCATGACTAGGTAAGATCTAAACCAGAAGTTGTAGTGATGTCATGGTTCATGACAAGGTAAGATCTCAACCAGAAGTTGTAGTGATGCCATGGTTCATGACAAGGTAAGATCTCAACCAGTAGACGTAGTGATGCCATGGCTCATGACAAGGTAAGATCTCAACCAGTAGACGTAGTGATGCCATGGTTCATGACAAGGTAAGATCTAAACCAGTAGACGTAGTGATGTCATAGTTCATGACAAGGTAAGATCTAAACCAGTAGACGTAGTGATGTCATGGTTCATGACAAGGTAAGATCTAAACCAGTAGTTGTTGTGATGCCATGGCTCATGGCAAGGTAAGATCTCAACCAGTAGACGTAGTGATGTCATGGTTTATGACAAGGTAAGATCTAAACCAGTAGTTGTTGTGATGTCATGGTTTATGACAAGGTAAGATCTAAACCAGTAGTTGTTGTGATGCCATGGTTCATGGCAAGGTAAGATCTTAACCAGTAGTTGCTGTGATGCCATGGTTCATGACAAGGTAAGATCTCAACCAGTAGACGTAGTAATATCATTGTTCATGACAAGGAAAAATCTCAACCAGTAGACGTAGTGATGTCATGGTTTATGACAAGGTAAGATCTAAACCAGTAGTTGTTGTGATGTCATGGTTTATGACAAGGTAAGATCTCAACCAGTAGTTTCTGTGATGCCATGGCTCATGGCAAGGTAAGATCTCAACCAGTAGTTGTTGTGATGCCATGGTTCATGGCAAGGTAAGATCTCAACCAGTAGTTGCTGTGATGCCATGGCTCATGGCAAGGTAAGATCTCAACCAGTAGTTGTTGTGATGCCATGGTTCATGGCAAGGTAAGATCTCAACCAGTAGTTGCTGTGATGCCATGGTTCATGACAAGGTAAGATCTCAACCAGTAGACGTAGTAATGTCATGGTTCATGGCAAGGTAAGATCTAAACCAGTAGTTGTTGTGATGCCATGGTTCATGACAAGGTAAAATCTAAACCAGTAGACGTAGTAATGTCATGGTTCATGACAAGGTAAGATCTCAACCAGTAGTTGTTGTGATGCCATGGTTCATGGCAAGGTAAGATCTCAACCAGTAGACGTAGTAATATCATGGTTCATGACAAGGTAAGATCTAAACCAGTAGTTGTTGTGATGCCATGGCTCATGGCAAGGTAAGATCTCAACCAGTAGACATAGTGATGTCATGGTTTATGACAAGGTAAGATCTAAACCAGTAGTTGTTGTGATGTCATGGTTTATGACAAGGTAAGATCTAAACCAGTAGTTGTTGTGATGCCATTGTTCATGGCAAGGTAAGATCTCAACCAGTAGTTGTTGTGATGCCATGGTTCATGGCAAGGTAAGATCTCAACCAGTAGACGTAGTAATGTCATGGTTCATGACAAGGAAAGATCTCAACCAGTAGACGTAGTGATGCCATGGTTCATGACAAGGTAAGATCTAAACCATTAGACGTAGTAATGTCATGGTTCATGACAAGGTAAGATCTCAACCAGTAGACGTAGTAATGTCATGTTCATGACAAGGTAAGATCTAAACCAGTAGATGTAGTGATGTCATTTTGTATAATCTGTGTGTAATATAACAATTATATTTTATTCCTAGATTGATGTTGATTACACGGAAGAGGACATCTCGATCAGTAACTATCCATTATCAGCTGCTTTGACATGTACCAAAATCTGTACAGCCTTTGAAGAATCTTGGGGAATACTCTGACATGTATTTGTTACACATGGTTTTGAAAATAAACAATTATTTGTTATGCTAGTATCTGTTTTCATTGTTTGTGTTATACCAGTCAGTGAGTTGCATGACGCGATTGGCTGCTTTATGTTTATGTTCATTTAAATATATTAATAATTCATCACTACAAAAAGTTTGTTGATTTTACAGCAAATAAACAAAATAGTATACCCCGGTAGTTTAATTACTATATATATATAACTTGTGCATGGTTTCAAGTGTTTTAATAAAAAATGTTAAAAACGGTTGTAAATAGCACTTTTGAGCTACGGTTTTTGACTAGTATCTGTTTCCAGGCGTTCAAACTGTACTACCAGTAATTAGTATTCATATACCATGAATTTTCACAATTAGGTGACGAGTCAGGTCACTTTAAAGATGGCAATGTAAACACAGTTGTTGGAGACGCTTGTGATTTTTTCACACAGAAATCTAGTTTCTTTCTTAAATATTTGCTATATTATTTTTTTGTCAAGAATTTTGACATGTGAATATATTTATCAACTTAGTGGAGTTTAGCGTTGAGAAGTACGACGGGGATGGTAGATCTGTGGTTATGACAACGATGATTATAGGGTGATTCAAAATGGATACAATAGAAAAGTTTGCCATAGTCGGGAAAAACCCAAAACTAAGAGGAAAGTGCAGAAGGGTCCTCAATTTAAATAATACCTCTGTAGAATACACCAGTAAGGCTGCGCATACTGGATATGGGTCAGGTGTACGTGTTCAAGCAATTCACTAGCTGTGTTACTCCCAACATGATTCCTCTGTGTTATACTGGGAGTGGATGTTAAACTGAGTTACACACTCATATTACCTAATGATTTAGAGGGTTGCATAATTAGCTAGTGAGTTGGAGGCTCAAACAATTAGCACAATACCTAATGAGTTGGAGGGTCACTCAATTGGTATACTTAATGAGTTAGAGGGTCACACATATCGCTGTATTAGCAACCATAATTTGTAAAATAACAAACAATAAAAAAAGGCTATTGTAAGTAGATATTACAAATATTTTAGGTAAATATAAACATTATTGTAAAAGCATCAAACCAGAATAAAGGTCAATCATATTTGAAATTGACAACTTGAGGTAACCGAGGAAAAGATGATTAGGTTGCTTCAACACACGCATGAGTATATCTTTTATGCAATATGAGGTAATGTAACAAGTTCTGGGTTATTCTCAGATTTACAATGATATTGACTCATTTTATAATAAATTTTACTTCTGCTTAATACAAGGATTTAAACAGAGTTGAGGGTTTCTGGTCTAGAATTAATAAAATTATGGTTGTACTATCGCAGCAGATAATATTAGACAATTGGGTGCCATGATAATAATGCAACATTATCCTATATATTATTACCCTGAAGTATATTAGCCCTTTTAACTCTCCAGGGAGCATACAACCCTGACTCCCATATAAAGGCACACATGGGTGCCAATTATTCTATAGACGAATCCGAGAAGCAGATGAATTACCCCTTCGCCGTAGGCGGCGCGCTCACGGCCGCCATTACCGGGGGGCAGCGTGAATCGATAATCAAGGAAATTTTTCGTCAGTGTAATGTTGTTTTGATCAAAATTTTATACCATAATTTTAACTAGTGTTATAGTTTCAATGTTTTTATGATCATGGAAGGGTCAGAAAAAAACTAAGTTTCTAGGATGCACGAACAGCGATAAAAAACAAACTACGTGCCAAATCCATTCACCAAAGACACATGTTGAGTGCGAATGCAGGCAACCCCCGGGAGGGGGGTACTTGCAAAAATACTGACAGAGGTGTGTAGCTGGTTGTTTGAAACACCTACACATGTATCTCTTATCAGAAAGAAATAAACTCAAATTGCCTACCCCTTTTTAGACAAACTGTGGATATTTGACATCCCTTTCCAGATAGTACGCATAAATGGTAAATGGTAAATAGCGAATCAGAGGATTTATATCCGTTTCAGGTTTATTTATTCCGGGAAATGGGGGTGGGTGGTCAGCTATTTTTATTTACCTAGATGGACTCCCGGGGATATAAAAAAAGTTGACGACCGAAATGAAGTTACAGAAAGAAAAAATCAGCTTAATTTTCCTGATTTTTGGATCACTCAAGCTCTAGAGACAGTCTTTGGAAAATATGGTCCTTTTTTCAGACAGAAATAATGACAAAAAGATACACAGACAGGGTAAAATAACATACCCCTTTTCAGACAAAAGTGGTAAATTTGGGACCCCTTTTGGCGGCACATATACATATAGCACTTTAATGTGAGTAACCCCCCTCCCCGGGAGGCAACCTTACCAAATGCACCGGTCTCCAATCGAAAAAAACAACAGCAGAGTCTGCCAAGCTTCTGATGAAATGGAAGCAGATTATACAAAAGAAAGAACGATTTATAGCAGTAAAACGAATGTTTAGTAATGGAAACTTCGTCGCATCTAGTGATACAAATGAAAAGCTCCCGTTTCACAATACAATATGAAGAATGGAAAAAGGGAAAAATAAATTTGTAATTTTCCACGTTTTGAATTTATTTCAATAGTTCCCCAAAAGTGGATCACTTGCAATAATGCAACATTTAGATTTTGATTTCTCATTGTAATTTTGCAAGTCAACTGTTTGATAAAATGCACAGGCTCCTTTGTTTACATACATATCAAAGCTTGATATAAATAATATGAATGTGAACAAATGAGTCTGTGCATTTTCACAAACTGGTAGTTTACTTTGTACACGAAATTGGTAGACAGTATTAAATACACCAGTAAAATACATGTACAATGTAAAGCACCATGTTGAGTTCTCGTGCTTTCACCACGTTAAGATCATAAGTTAAGATCATAAATGTATTATTGTAAAGTTGAGTCTATAATTGTGAAATTGGACAAAATCAATGCATTGAAGTTTGTGCTAAATGTTGACTAGAACAGTCGTACTGGTACCTTCAGGGCTTGTTAACGAGATGCACAACAGCATCTCAGCGCACGTGCATTGATGTTGCCAAATTTTACCCTTCAATTTAAGTGACAGTGCTTTAACATGCCTTCCCTAATCAAAGCAGCCTTTGTGTTTACCAAATTAGTTAATTTGTTACTACAATAAACTTTGAATAGTTCTCGCAGTTTTTTATCATTTTTTTATTTATTTCTTATTAATGGAAATAATAACATGTTGAGTTGCATGCTGAGTCAGTGTTTATAATTACTGTACATGATGTCAATACCTTGCCTCTTAATGTATTTTTCAGGGCTCAGATTGAAACTTTTGTATAGCGGTTTTTAGCTAATTTAGCACAAGTTATCAACATGGTGTGCTTTTATATTTCAGCGCATGGTAAATCTAGTGAAACATCAGCAATCGCATAGTCATTAGGACCCCAAACAAGAAACTTGCACCTTGTTCTTCCTGAGCAAAACATTGCAATTTCCACCTGGGTATAGTAAATACTGGCTGCGGTTGTTGCTGCATTACCTGTGAAGCGTGGGTGAACATGGTTGCGAATCCATTTTGCGGGATCGGTGTTCAGTTTCTTTAGGACGCTTGCAGCTGCACTACTTGTGATACGTAGCTTTCTCTGAGATGTCCAAAGGGCAGAGTTTCAGTTTTCATTTATTTTTTCTACATCGGCATTCGTTATTAACATTCAAATGCCTAAATATTTTGAATAGTTATGAAATGGCTTGTGCTGCTATGTTATTTTACGAGTGTTCATCAGTGTAGTTACAATGATCTTCTTGGCGATCAATGCCCATCATTTTCTACAAAGAATGACTATCCACTAACCCTAGTAAGTCTCTACAACAAAAATTAAATCGTACCATATGAACAACCTACGATTCTGTACACCGACCGTGTTGGTAGGGGACTGCCCAGTTACTAACGAGAATAATTCTACGTCTGTTCTCCATTGATCGTTTTGGAAAACAGCTTAACTCTGTACGTGCAAAAAGCGATTTGGACACACACAAACGAAACAAAATCATGTTTTACAACAATTTCTACACAAAGTCTGAATTTCCAGCATTGGCCAGTCTCTAGTGCCGAGTACAGTCCTGTAGGTTGGCCTCCTTCCGTTGACCATTCGGCCCCACATGTTAGCCAGTCTCTAACATCTCTTTCCAAATATCCATGGAAATAATCGTTGGAAATACGTATTAAATATTTGTAGGTGAGCATGTAATTAATAAATATTATTATTTTTACGTAATTTGTTATGGGACGCCATGACTGTGAGTGGTATATGCCCCCCAGTAATGGCGACGGCGTATGAGGGCGCACTTTCGAGAAGCGCTCGTCGGATTACTCTATATCGGGTTCCCTGTGTAAAAAGGAAGTATGGTATAGGAATACAGCACCACATACATACATACAGGATGTGAACTCACAACGCTGTGATCAGTCTATAATGCATCCATAATCATAATGATATTATGTCATGGTTGTTAAAGCGTGGTAGTCGTCGCGCTGCGCATGTGCGAGATATATGGGTATCATCATGGATGTAGTACATCCATGGTATCATATAAACAAAGATGGCGACTTTGACTGTTGCACAGATCAACGAGTACGAACTGACACGTTTCCAAGCTTTAATTAGGTAATTTTCATGTGATTGGAAGGTATCGAAGCAGTCACCGGCGGTAATCAGTGCAAGTCGCGCCCAGGTCAAATCTCATACTTGTGATTTCCATTTGAAGAGAGCATTGGATTGTGGGAAAATCAATGTTTAACAACACAAATGTCGAACATGCGCAACGACTACCGCGCTTTAAACATGATGAAAAACAAGAAAAGCAGTACTGTTTGTTATGCCGAATTGTTTTTAAAATGACAAATGTTATTTTGTGTTAAAATTGTACTGCATGGAATTGTGTAGTCTCGCTTGCTGAGACGGGTTATGCACACGCCACATTGGGTCGCATCTGTGATATCTCAAATAAGACCTCACGAATACGACCTACTTTACATATTACCCATATTGCATTATACAAAATGACTGATAGGTTAGTTGTAGCTTGTGTTTGACTCCAGTGTGCAAAGCAGTTAGTGTGTCTGTATGTGTGTATGCCCGTCTGTTTCACTGATATCTCAAGAACCATGCAATAATTTTTGATAAATAAACTTTGTGCATAGATGCTCTGGGCCAATGCGCAGATTTGATTAGGTTTTGGTAAAAATCCATATATATATATATATATAATGATGGAAAATGAATATATAAAATTTGAACATAGTCAGTCAAAGCATGTCAGAGCTATGGCTCTAGAAGCCCATTCATTAAAACAAAATGGCCGCCAGTCATGCTTGATATTTGACGATTTTTTTAGCACAAAAATGGCCACCATTCGGCCACTTTGAATAGGATTGTCAAAGCAATATATCTGTACATCTATGACGTGATGTATAATGAATAATCAAAATTTGAACATAATCAGTCACAGCAAGTCAGAGATATGGCTCTAGAAGCCCATTCATTAAAACAAAATGGCCGCTGTGGTATTCTGGGAAGCAAAAGCACGCACATACACAGTACAATGACAAGACACAAACACGACCAATGTTTATAGAGTGCCGACAACAGTTTATTGAATTACATTTCTTTTATAACAGCGCATACCAGATGTACTGGCATAACCAGATGTACATTTAATTAGCATATCAATAGTGTGTACAAATCACTACACCTCTCTTCACCTTTAAATAGTAAGCTCTACAACACAGTATGATTAACCAGTATTCATTTTTTTATGCAATACATCAATAACTACTTTTACAAATTACAATTGTTAGTACATACAATACAATACTTATCTAAATATACATTTTTAACATTCTTTTTATTTACTTTTTGGATTAGAACTGTTTTTGTTTTATTCATTTAATCTATACATTTAATAAATAATCTAATAATATAAATATTCTGGTCTAGTATTTGGTTTCCTTATTCGTGTTGACCTTCTAAGTGGTAGTGTTTGCTGTACATTTTGTTGTGTAATCGTCTGGAAAACATAATTCATCCTTAATTTGTTTATATACATTCAGAGCATCTTTATTCACATTTTCATTGATGTTCTTGTGCCAAATATTAGATTTTAAACACTGCACAACAAACATTAATTTTGGGTTGCTAGCTGTATTTCCGCTAAACTAACGCCACGAGCTTTGGCATGTTGTTGCACGAAGGAAATATTTGCTTTAGTTACGTTATGTAGCTTAGAATGATTCTGATGCTGCGACATGTAATCACTTGGATTGTTGTCGCCCTGTATATATTGAACATTGAAACTAAATCTTCGAGATTTTATCACCCATCTTTCAATTCGTGCCGACATTTTATGCAATTGTTGATGTTTAAATTTTCTAATGCGTGGTTTATGGTCAGTTCTTATTCTAGCTGACTATAGCGAGTTTCAGTGTCAGTGCTCTACTGGTACAACTAATAAGGGTGTTACCTTGACGTAGAATAGCGCCAATACCAACAGGGCTTGCATCTACAGTAAAAGTAGTCTCCTTATTTATGTCAAAATATCCCAAAGAAATGTCAGAACAGAGAGTTTAATGGCAATAAACTAAGATTCTTGAATATCACCCAAAACGAATTGCACATCCGTCTTAGAAAGACGTCTAATTGGCTCAGATATAGTACTAAATTGGGGAACCATCATTGAAGGCAACCCCAACGTTCCCAAAAATAAACTTACTGTACCCAGGAGGCATTTTTCGGACGTTTCAACTCGAATAGTTTTGATTCGTTTTTCATCGCAACTCATCCAATTTTTATTAAATTTAAATCCAAAGAAAACTATTTCAGGAACCGAAAATTTGCATTTTGATAAACTAAGAGTCAAACCACAAGCCAATCAACAGGACAGTCAACTACGTTGCGCGTTATCGTGGAATATTTTGCAAGGCCAATGACATTTCATTCTGGCAAATTTTAGCTGCCGAATTAATACCAAAGGGAAGTAGTTTGTATCGTCTAAGCCCAACATGGGTGTCGTAATGTTACGCGATTCTTTATCAAGTTCAAATTGGAAATAATATTTATTCGCATCTAATTTACTAAAAACAGTGGAACCATGGAGTTTTGTACGCATTTCTTGTACAGTGGGAGTCACGTGACGTTCTCTCTGTATAGCCAAATTAGGACTTCTATAATCACCACAAATTCGTACACAATCAGTACCGGGTTTAGGAACAATGACAATCGGACTTGCCCAATGTGTTGGTCCTTCAACTGTTTCCAGTATGTCAGACTTTTCAAGCGATTTCAATTCTGTTTCTACTTTCTTGCGCAGATGGTATCGAACACACTTGTGACTTTGACAAATTGGTTTAACAGTAGGGTCAACATGAAGTTTAGATTCCCCATGTCAATCTTGGTGTTAACAGTACCCAATACATCAACTCTTTGACGTTTTCTATATGTAAATAAATGTTACTAGTTGGCTCAAGTACCACAGTATCGCTAATCAACTGATAATCACTAATATTAAGAACGTTACAAGTTGCCCCTGAATCTATCATTAAATCTAATGACACATGGTTGATACTTGATTTCGCAAACTGAGTTTTCCTGCCATATTTTTCATAAACATGAATATTAAAGCGCGGTGGTCGTCGCGCAGCGAGTGTTCGAATTTCGTGTAAATAAAAAATGCTTCTTTACACGCCTTGTATACGTCGCTACAAGTCCCATATCGAACAGGACGCGGCACGACGACTGTCTCCCTTTAAATAAGAAATAATCTTCATTGCTGCTACTATCTAGAAAATCATGATCATGTACACCGTTAATGTTGGAAACCTTAGGCTTGGATCTTGGTGCTTTGTTCTTTTTCAATTTACGACAACAAGAAATAAAATGTCCGACCTCGTGACAGTAATTACACTGCTTACCCTTTGCAGGACAGATATCTCGATGTGGATAATGTCCGTCACAATAGAAATAGCTCGATGATTGTTGTGATGAATCTTTGGTTTGCCGACTTCTTGTACTGCGTCTTGGTTTCGTAGGACGTTTCTGACTTGCTGCATATTGAAGTTTTGTTCACGGAGTCTGGTAATTGTGGATGTTCAATTCCATGCGCTTCGCGTTCTGATATCTCAAGTGATCTTGCTAGGGAAATAATTTTGTCAAGAGTTAGTTCATTACTGGAGAGCTTTTCTGCGAACCCTTTTATTTTTACCTCCTTGGACAACCTGATGTTTTATTTCTTCATCCCTTACTGCCTGTAAGAATAATCATCGAATGCTTTTATTATCTTTTTATAATTGTCATATTCAGGTGCAGTAGGATTAACAAGAGTTTAGGAAATGTCAAATAGGTCTTCATCACCTCTGTCCAACAGCATGGCCTTTTTCTGATCCGGGTCTGTAGTTTTCCAAGCAATGCAACTGTTTTCGAAACGAGACAACCAGCGCTTCCATCGTGCAACAATGTAGTAGAATCTGTATGCACATCTAAAGGAGAAATTTGTGAAAATATAAAACCAGCTTCAACTGCTATTCTGACGACTTCTAAATAGCTAGCACATGTAGACTGGGGTAATAGTACTCACTGTGTAACAGCCTGAAGAAAACATTTACTCTAAGTGCAGTGCCTTCTCTCCCTGTTCAGTGTTGTTCATCCTCGTCGACAATGTGGTATTCTGGGGTGGACCCGTAGCAGAAGCACACACATACACAGTACAATGACAAGACACAAACACGACCAAGGTTTATAGAATACTGACAATATTTTAGTGAATTACATTTCTTTTATAACAGCGCATACCAAATGTACTGGCATAACCAGGTGTACATTTAATTAGCATATCAATAGTGTGTACAGATCACTACAACCGCCAGTCGGCCATTTTGAATCCAATCTGAAAAACAAAATGATGTGCATCAAGGTCCTATAATGTCTAATGTATATACCAAGTGTGAACAAAATCCATCTGTAAACAGCTGAAAAATGCTTAAGTTTGATGATTTTTCAGTATAAAAATGGCTGCCATTCAGCCATCTTAAATCAGATCATTAAACAAATTGATGTGCATATGTATAATGTCATGTATGATGCATGTGTGAAATTTGATTTGATTGTGGAGATGTCGCTTGGAACCTACCCGATCTCCGGAAAGCCATACTCACCGAAATTAAGATAAGTCAGGTTGGTAACAATAACACTTTAGCAAATCAACCCACGATTACTGCTACCTTTCACACTACGACGCGAGGGCAGAAAACAGCTCGTCCGAAACGCCTTTGCGCCTACTGCAAAGGATCGCATTCGCCTTCCGAATGTACGGTTGTTACAGACGCGAAGCGCCGTTTGGAGATCGTACGCCGAGACAAACTGTGTTATAATTGTTTAGCTAAGCATCTCGTTGGAAACTGTGCATCGAAACACGCCTGCAGACACTGTCAACGTAAGCATCACTCATCGCTTCACATTCATGGATATAACGGCAGTAACCCAAGAAATAATAGCAGCGCCACAAATGGATCTAATCCCAGTGGGGATACTCGTCACAATTCTGGATTACCTGCAGATTCGGCCACTGGATATAATACACCGGTTTATACGGCCAATAATGGAAATCCTACTAGCATACCTACAAATGGATCTAATACAAATGGAAATAATACTCGTGTACATTTTACTTCAACCCTGAACTTTGCGCCAAAAGAGCCGGTCCTACTCAAAACTGCTAAAATACCCGTTTCTGTCAATAATGGAACTATTGTCTCCGCTACTGTACTATTTGACGAGGGAGCTAATCGCACATTTGTTACTGGAAGTTTCGCCGACAAAATACACGCTACGCGTTCCGAAAGCATTGATCTTGCTTCATTTGGAAACAAACATACACGCATACGCTCAATGAAAAAGGGGACATTCGATCTGCATACCATTTCCGGCAACAAAGCGGAAATTGACGCATTGCTCATACCAGAGATATCGACTTTGATGTCCAATCACGTCGATTACGAACTATTGACACTTCCATATCTGAAAGGGCTACGCCTAGCTCACCCGGTTTCTAATGACACTTGTTACAACATCGACATTTTAATCGGTGCCGACTACTACTGGAATTTCGTCGGAGACGAAGTTATACGTGGTAAAGGCCCTACAGCCGTGTCATCTTCTTTCGGTTACTTGTTATCTGGTCCTAAACATAATGGGAAATCTACCGCTGCTGCTAATGTGCTACACGTAATGACTGACACTTACAAAACTGACATTGCTATCACTTCATACTGGGACCTTGAGTCCATCGGCATCAAAGATGATATATGCTCCGATAACACGCCTACAAAGGAAACCGAATTTAAGTCGTATCGCGATACTCACCTGCGCCGAGAGGACAATCATTTTGTTGCTAAGTTACCATGGAAATCAGACCACGCTCCACTACCTACGAACTACAACGTTTCGAATTCGCGAACGCGATCCATGATTCGCCGTCCACCACCAAATGTTGTTGACATTTACGATAGAATAATTACCGATCAAGAAAAACAAGGCTTCATTGAGGTCGTTAAGAACGATAACAGTGCATGTGGTCATTACTTGCCACATCGATCCGTCAAAAAAGATTCCGAGACCACGCCAATTCGTATTGTATACGATTGTAGTTGTAAGAAGAACGCTGATTCCCCTAGCCTAAATGATTGCCTAATGACCGGGCCTCCATTACTCAACGACCTCACCTCGATAGTACTACGATTTCGCGCAAATTCTATCGCATTGACAAGTGACATTGAAAAATCTTTTCTCCAAATACGTCTTGAACCTAATGAACGAAAGTTTACAAAGTTCTTGTGGCGTTCTAATCCACGAGATATCGAGAGCGAATTCGTCACTTACCGATTCAAATCGGTTTTATTCGGCGCTGTGTGTTCGTCTTTCATTTTGAATGCCGTAGTCAAAACGCAGATGGAAGCAAATTCGGACATTCCAACCTATTCCGATTTGAAACAGAACATATATGTAGATGACGTCATAACCGGCAGTACGTCTGAATCCGACGCCATACAATACTACAAACAATCCAATCAACTAATGAGTTCTTGTGGTTTCAACCTTCTTTCGTGGTCTTCGAACAATAATGAGATTCGTAAACTTGCCGGAAATGACAACAAACTG
This sequence comes from Saccoglossus kowalevskii, assembly GCF_978046115.1. Classification (NCBI taxonomy): domain Eukaryota; kingdom Metazoa; phylum Hemichordata; class Enteropneusta; family Harrimaniidae; genus Saccoglossus; species Saccoglossus kowalevskii. The sequence goes on along the minus strand of NC_140643.1, from coordinate 4,078,007 downwards.
AAGACCGCGCCAGACGTCGGCTTTCTTGGTATACAGTGGAATACCGAGAAAGATACACTTACTTTATACAGAGATATTAACATTCAATCACCGGGACATTTAATTACGAAACGCGACGTTGTCAGTGTGACCCGCTTGGTGTATTATCACCAGTACACGTAAAGGCAAAGTTGTTCATTCAAGACATCTGGGAAAAGGGAATCCATTGGGATGAACCTTTAAATGAGACTATGTTTGGGAATCTATTGCTGGCGATCTAAATCAGATCACAAAAACTACAATGAATCGTCAATATTTCAGTGAAACCACAGATGACACAAACGATTGTGAACTGCACGTTTTCTCTGATGCTTCCATGAAAGCATATGGTGTTGTTGTTTACCTCAGGAAAAACAACAAAACTAATATTCTTATGGCGAAAACCTGAGTCGCGCCGATCAACTGCAAAACACTGACTTTACCTCGTCTAGAGTTGATGGCAGCCTTAGTTGCCACGCGATTGAGCAAGTTTGTCACTTTACAATGCGTTATCTCCGAAACTGAACATTACTGAACGCGTATTGTGGTGTGATAGTCAAATAACATTACATTGGATCCACAGTGATAAGAAATTGCCTTATTATTCATTGCTAACCACAGTCCCTCTATAGATAGAGAGACTGTGTGCTAACAGAGTGAAGTAAATTACTGGTTTCAAGCACGTGTATAAATATTGTCCAACAGGGTCACACATGAGGTCAACGAACTATGTACTGGGGATTCTCTTGATCTACGTTCTAACGTCAACGTCGACGAGTCCGCGAATGTCAACATCAATACTTCTGGGTTTCCTCGCGGCCCACAGATGCAGGTAAGCGTAAACAGAGACATATCCACCGCTTTTCACGTGACGGACATTCATCAATCTGAGATACAACCAACTCTGCCCGTTGCCATGAATACCGACGATGGACACTGCCATTTATTGGATAATTCTATACGTGACACTTCGTTTATAGATTCACCTTCAGAATCTGTAGCCTTTTCTGACATTTCTCTGGGAATGCAACGTATCATTGTTCTGACTAAATACGGCTCATTGAGTAAACTGTTGAGAATTACCGCTTATGTTCAACGATTCGTGTCTATACTGATACGCAATAATACTACACGCGGGCCATTGACAGCCAATGAACTTGAACGAGCCGAAACCGCGTGGATTAAATGTGTGCAGAAAGAGACATACAGTGACACTATGATGTCACTTCGGGGACATAATGCAAAGTACGGTCGTTTGGTGCGCCAACTGAAACTTTTTATCGATAATGATGGTATTCTGCGGTGTGGTGGAAGATTACATAACGCTCCTATTGACTTTGGTACGAAGTTTCCGATTCTTCTACCTAAGGGACATACGTTTACTACTCTGATCATTCGGCATGATCATATTCGTCTATTGCAAAGCGGTACGCAGGCTATTGTTACGTCGCCAAGACAACGATTCTGGATCCTACAAATTCGACGCGCAGTGAACTACGTCATTCATAAATGTGTAACTTGTCGAAAGGTGGACGGGAAACCATGTCAATCTCCGTTAACTGCGCCATTATTAGATTACCGTGTCAATATGACTCAGTAACCGGCGTGGATTTTACTGGTGCATTGCTTGTCAAATCCTCCGATAACAAAGAAAGCAAGGCATACGTTTGCTTGTTCACGTGTGCGGTCACGCGTGCAATACACCATGAACTGATACACGACTTGAGTACTCGAACTTTCATAATGGCTTTCCGTCGATTCGCTGCACGACGCTCCCTACCAAGTAAGATGTTATCCGATAACGCGACTACCTATTTATCCGCCGCTGACGAACGAAATTCACGCTTTGTTCGAGTCTACCGAAGTAAAGAATCTACTAGCCGAAAATCGCGTTTCCTGGACATTCATTCCTAAACGTGCACCCTGGTTCGGTGTGTTCTGGGAGCGATTAACAGGATTAACCAAAACAACGATAAAAAAGGTACTCGGTCGCGCTTTTGTTACTTTTGAAGAACTCCGAACTAATCTTACTGAAATCAAGTCAATTTTAACCGACCGACATATGTATCAACGACCGAAGATGACCCCGTCACATTAACGCCATCACACCTTCTTAACGGGCGACTTACGCTGTCTTACATTTCCACTGACATCGATGAACTATGGGAATCATAACGCTAATAACGAACGATATAAACATCTATCAACCCTACAAATGAGTTTCTGGAATCGGTGGTCAACCGAATACCTAACTGCGCTCCGAGAAAGGCATCAAACGACTATTTCCGGGGTAAGAGATAATATTATACAAGTTGGTGATGTCGTTCTCGTTCATAATGACATTGATAAACACGTACGATGGAAATTAGCGAATGTTATAAAGCTTGTGCATGGAAATGATGGCCTAGTGAGATCAGCAGAAATAAAAACCTCATCTTGGTATGACAAATCGTCCTATCCATAAACTGTATCCACTTGAGGTGAAGACACCCGCTGCTTCAGATGAAGAGAGTCCACCACGAGACACAGAACCTTGTTGTCACATGGAGATGAAAATAGAGATGACACAACGCAACAAAGTGATACTGATGCTAGACATTCTCGCCCAAAGCGACGGGCTGCCATTGCGGCTAGACATTTTATACAAAATCGTCTCAAGGACTTGTGATAATACCCTGAAATTGTTTATCGGATATTACCTGCCATTGTCTTGGATTACTTGCCGTTAATTGGTTGAACATTGTGAAATATATTGACTTTTTGTTCCCAGTTGTTTACCTATGCGAGTAATATTTGAACACATTACATCGTGACATTTTATTATCATGATGGAGATATTTTCTAACAACTTTAATGTTAACTTTGATTCAAAATGTTTGATTATGCGACTCTTATTACATGTTGTCTTCTATGATCATTGATTATTGCCTCGTATTTGTTAATATGACGTGCTAGTCGATATTTTTTTTTCGTGGCCGGGAGAATGTCGGAAATAGATATGGATATGCTTATTGTTTACTATTATTACTGATATTGTGTATCGTGTTATATTATTATACTGCTATATATATCGTTTATATCGCCTAAGCTTGAATGTAACAAAACGGGATACGACTTTGAACACTGTGCTATGAGCGAACGTGAGAGGCAACACCACAATATTTGTATTGACCAATCACAGTATTGTATATTTGTATCTAAGTTTCCCCGCTCGAATTCAGAATCCCCACGAGGGTATATAAGCATCCATTGTAATTGTTTCAGGGCTCTTCTATGTTATGTTCACGAATAAACAACTTGCGTTCTACTCTTGAAAGTATTTGTCTTGTCTGACTGCTGGACTGCTGGTATTATAAAGAATATTACGTCCAAAAATACGACTTCCCACAACATTGCCAGAGAAACCAAGTATGCCAGAACCACAAGATGATGGGTATTGACTATTGAAGAGATCAGGAAATATCCGAAAACTCAATGACCTCATTCTTGGAGGAGAAGAAGTTGACTACTACCCAAAAGTGTTTGATTCCGGTGCCACACAGTGGTATGCAAGTCGGCGTTGCCAATATTATCACCCATCAGTAGTATGTGTTAACTTACGGAGACCACATATTAATACATTAGGTGATCTGCATTTAGGGCAAGAAGTTATCCTTACAAAGGAATTGAATATTTCTTTGGGATGTGAAATTTAATTAAATACTTTATACCACTCATGGTCATGTGACCCATTGTTCTGGCCATGCATGTAAACCCACGCTAGTTATATTGTTCTCATGCACATTAGTAATCCACAACAGTTTTATTAGTCCCTTATAATAATTTACTTATAATTTCATATCTCAGAAACGGTTTGTTCATTCTTTGCATGTGCCTTGTACTTTATGTGATACATGTGCACGTACAATGGTTTAGCAATTCGGTCCAAGATGGCCGATTGACAGCCATGCCATTGTTTTTGTGTGGTATCTTGGACATGCTTTGTCAGTTTTCATTCAAATTTGATGCATACATTATACATGTTAGATACATGTTCATGACTATTTCTTTCACAATTGGATCAAAGATGGCTGACTGACAGCCATTTTGTTTCCGTGTAGTATCTTGAACATGCTTTGTTTTATTCAAGTTTGGTACATTATACATGTTAGGATACATGTTCATGACAATTTGTTTCACAATCAGATCAAAGATGGCCAACTAGGGGGGGGGAGTGCTTTTGGGGTCGTTTTTTAACTTGATTTGCTTCAAAGGTTGTAGCAGAACACAAACTTGATAATATACATGTCACATGAAGTGTTTTAGTGATTCCATATCTCTTGTCAACAGTGTTTTTTTTTGGACATACCTTGACAAATTTCACTCCAACTTTGTATGTTGATTGTACATGTTGGGTTACTGATGCATGTCATTTTGTTCATGATTTGATTTAAAATGGCTGACTGATGGCCATTTTATTTTTGTGCTTTTTGAGTTACTTTTTGGCATGATTTGGTTAATTGCATTCAAACTTGATATGTTGATAGTACTTGTCTATTTTCTGTTGCATGTCAGTTTTGTTGGTTTTTGATTCAAAATGAAGATGCGTCACTTGTAACATTTTGATTGATTGATTTAGTTCAGCGTTGTACAAAGTTTATTAAAGCTTGATGCAATGCAACGATGCTACATGTATGTCATGACTATTTATATAATAGCAAAAGCAAATCACGTTTTAAACAATTTAGCCAGTCCAATGACATAAACATGCGCATCAAGTTGTGTTATACTTTTATGCGTGATCTATATTTTTTGCCATGTCTCATTATGAACACAAAAAGACCTTGTTACACAAATTTAACGAGGACTGTGACATTTTCAATGACCACACTTTTATGAAAAGGATTCATTAGCATATGAGTGTTGCAGTTACTAATTAACATATGAATACAAGTGCTGTGGATTACTAATCTGCATGTGAATAACAGTCCACCTGGATTCCAATTATTCACACCCACAAAAGAATACCGAAATAATTGAGGCAAATCAATCTTTGTTTTTTGTTAAATTATCGTAATATAAATTGAAATACATCCATGGATAATGAAACGTTCCATGTACATTGTAAGATTGTGTACTCTTGGAAAACACAAAATATGTTATTTACCTTTTCGAAGTGCTCAGTCTTCGACACCACCAATCGTGCACAATTGTCAAAGTGTGTTAATTCCAATTTTTGTTCGCAAATCAAAGAAAGTATATTCCTTCATGTATGAGCAAAAACGATTTCCCAAGCAATCGCCACACACATCGTGAGCTGACGGATTAGTTAGGTTTTATTTTTGATGATTAAATTTTCCTCCTTTGGTATAGCATGGTCATGAAATATCCAATTTATGTCCTTGTTAGGTACAAATTTCTCTGTTAAAACGTGATGTGCTGTTACTACCAAATGGTCCACCCCTTGGTATGCTCATAGTAATCGTACACCCCATACTACTAAATGGTCCACCCTTTGGTATACTTACAGTAATTGTACACTCCCTATACTACCAAATGGTCCATCCCTTGGTATGCTCATAGTAATCGTACACCCCATACTACTAAATGGTCCACCCTTTGGTATGCTTACAGTAATTGTACACTCCCTATACTACCAAATGTTCCAACCTTTGGTATGCTCATAGTAATCGTACACCCCATACTACCAAATGGTCCAACGCTTGGCATGCTCACAGTAACCGTACACGGTTACAATAACAGTGGCGGATCCAGCAAAATGTATTGGGGGTTCCAAGCTTCGCTTAAGATATACGGAGCGTAAATCGCAGAGAAGCTATGCGTAATCCAGATCATACGAATCGTCATGCGTTTGGAAGCGCCACTGTACAATAAAACATGAGATTGTAGTTATATATGCTTTTTGGAGCAAAGTACTGTTTCAATAGTGAAACACAATAAAAGTGTTCTTGAAAATTCTAATGTAATTTTATCATCTACATTTTGTATACAGAGAGGTCAGAAACTACCAATAAATAATACAATACTGTTCATTAGCCCTGGACTTGTTTCCACTCATTAATTAATTCCTTATTCTTCAGCTCCTGAGAGAAAAGTTATTTGTAGTTATGTTGGCGATCGCCGCTATGTCTGCGGAAGTACTATGGGAGATTGCATGATGGGACTGAAAAGTAATCAGCAAAATAATTTCAGAAAAGTGAAAACTAGAGTGAAATAAAGGATGATTTTAAATACTAAATATCTCGGAATCTGGATGTAATAATGAATTGAAATTGAACTGGTATGGAAGGGCAATAAATGTAGCCAGTCAGAATCCGGGTCAAAATCCATCAAGGCGGTTGCAAAGTGTCAACAACTATGGATGCGGTGAAAGACTTGATTTGCGCATTGCACTTTTTAACGTTATCCGATTATCGTCTAAAAATGTCTAAGTTAGACAGGTCTGTCTGGGCAAATATTGGGATAGTTCGTTTTTCTCCGATATTATCGATAATATCGATAAAATCGTCCAATAATGTCTAAAAACGTCTAAGTTAGACAGGTCTGTCTGGACAACTATTGGGACAGTTCATTTTTTTCCGATATTATCGATAATATCGTCTAACAATTTCTAAAAATGTCTAAGTTAGACAGGTCTGTCTGGGCAACTATTGGGACAGTTCGTTTTTCTCCGATATTATCGATAATATCGATATAATCGTCTAATAATGTCTAAAAATGTCTCAGTTAGACAGGTCTGTCTGGGCGTCTAATAATGTCTAAGTTAGACATCTCTGCCAACATTTCATTAGATTTTATTAGACGATAATTATCCGATAATGATTTATATGACATTGTTGCGCCTTCGTGTGATTTGCAATTTGCATGTATGGCCGGGGAGAAAAAATCATGCAAAATTTGTGCTTTAGTAACAGTATTTGCTGCCTTTTTGTGCAATGAAAATTATTACAAGAAATGCTGCCAAAAGACATGTCCTTCTAGTAAACAAAACAACCTTGGGACGTTTATCTTGAGAAATTGAGAAGATGAAAATCCCTTGGAACAGTCGTTGTGAAGCAACATACATGCTACTCCAGTATATCAAGGGTATTTTGATTATTTGAAGATGGAAACTGCTTTATGGAAGAGCAATGTTCAATGTCATTAGCCACAGTAATGACGTTTTTTAGAGGGGTGACTCGCTAGAAGTATTCGCCGTGACTCCGGACTTTTCATTCGGGTTTATACAAGACTTACATGTTACTGTCAGGAAGGTTTAATGGCTTGTTTGTATTGCGATGTTAAATCTTGGTATCATTCCCAACTGTACGTTTTGACGACTCGTATGCAATTGTAAGATTATATTTCAGGTATACTGGAATTGAATATCAGCACTGTGCCTTTTATAAATGTCATGGTTTGTTATAAGCAAGTCTCAGAAGTATCGGGGCAGCCAATTTGCAAACTCGCTAGCGAATTGGCTAACTGTTGGGGTTTTGACTAAACAGTTGTTTTTCGAATCTCGGTGGCGCTGACTTGTGGTCGCGTCCACTTTGGGCGAGTCTATATTATTTTAGGTTACATAGAATGTTTTCACCTGGTGTCTGGATTCATCTGGATGATTTTCTTTGTTATTCAAGGCGTGATAATGTAAAAGTAGTACGAGTAATTTATAATTTATATGGGGGTAGCCATCTTGAACATGGCTTGAAACCAAATAAAGATACAAGTTGGGAAACAGTTTCCTACAAATCAGGGGGAAAATTAAATTTTAAAATCCAAACGTTCTTTTGGGGTAACATTGAGTCAAAACCCAAACATGGTTAGCCAATTCTCTAGCAAGTTTGCAAATTGCTGCCCCAATACTTCTAGGACTTGTAATAATTTTCTGGAAACTGTACAACAAATCACATGTTTTCATTATTAATTGTTCATAGTTTTATAATTTTCAGTTTTTATTGTTCATAATTATTTACAGTAATAACACATTTTTTCGTTCTGAAACCATTTCCAGTTATTGATGATTGTGTGCATGACATCTTTGCCTCACACAAAATAAGACGGATGATATGTACGGATATGTGTGAGTATGTTTCATGGATCAACAAAACCACCACCCCATACCACTCCTAGCCCTAACTCTAACTCTATCCCTATCCTCTAGCATTACCCAATTTAATTGCGTATGTCCCTCCTAAGGACACCTATAGTTATCTAGAGGGGTATAGGAAAGGGGCTTATTTGACAAATTAATTATTAATTCTAATCCTTGTTTGATGTAGTGATGTCTGGGGCATTAAAGCATATACCGGTACTGTCCCAATGTACTATGTTCAGTTAACATCTAGTACTACCGGTAGTATGTTAGCTTGTAGCATTTAACTAGTACAATTGTATACAACCATCCTCTCCAGGAATTTGACATGTTTCAATAAATGTAAGGTTACCCTGATATTACTTGTTCTAGGCCTGGGTGTTTTGGGGTATTTTTTTTCTAAGATTGGGAAACACAGCATTAAAGAACTGGGTAATATTCTTTCTACATTAGGCGTAAACAAATTTCACTGGCTAACTCAGGTGACAAGGTGACATTTAATTACTGATGATGAGTAATTGACTGTGTGTTATTTTTGGTTTTTAAAACAACACTTCATACCTCTGTAATTTTTTAACATTATCATCTTGGTATAATAGTGGTTTATATCCCGATATAAAGAGTGGTATAAATTTGATATCTTTGAACAGAGCATGTTTGGTCTTATATTGCTTCAGTGATCAAAACATTCAATCCCATTCACTCTAGCCATAATATTATTTCCCCTGCAAAATACACAGACAAGACCTATATTTCAAAACTGTGATTGGAATTATCATGTTTCATGATGTTGACTTTGTTTATCTGCATCTACTGTTGAATAGTCCCTTAAAATAAAAGAAAGACATATTGATTGGTGTGCTTACTACAAGCTAATTACTGCAATGTATTTTACCACAACTTTTTTTGGTAACCATTAATTTTTTTCTCAATGATGTTCAATGTATGTTTCTAATTTGTGTTTATTGAAAATCAAATTATTTTACTAATAGATGTCATCTCTATTTCTTATGATAAATAAAATGTGGCTAATAATGTACATAAATCGGATTTAATTATTACCAGTAGCTGATTTGGATGGCTGATAGACAGTATGTTTTTTAATTACACAGCGCCCTCTATGGGTTGCTTGGAGAAAGATGCAAAACTAATTTGAACTAATTAAAATTAAAGATTGCATAGAAATTGGTAGTTTTCTAAAAGTTCAAGAAAGATTAATGCCTGATAATTCTGATATAAATCCCATGTAGTTCCATCTTATCGTTAAAATTCCACCATTAAAATCATGAAGTGAAGAATATCATTTTTCAGGTATGCCTTAATATATATTGTGTGCACCACAGCTTTGGAATCAGCTGTCCTGAAAATTCATTTATTTAATATTTTAATCATTCATATTGTGAAAGGTGCAGCATTAGAATATTGTATTTAAAATAAATAAATACATTACTGTATCTTATTGTTCACATTTGTCCAGCCATCCCTTTGAACATTCATGTCAATCTAAATGACAAATTGTGTGCTAGGCAGCGTTATTCAATTTTTGAGACTAGTGGGATCCCACATCCCAAATGCCTGGGCTGAAATTTCTCATTCAAGGAATATTGTTTAGAAATAGAGAAGTGATTGTGTTAACGAATTATTAAACATACCATTGTAGCTACAGCTATATAAGGGGATTATTTGGTTTAGATCAATTGATATTTAAGAAAAAAAAAGTTTTATATATACCCGGTATATATATATTTTTTTGTATAGTAATGAACCATTCTATTTAGCCATTTCTGAATACGGTCTTGAAAATGTATTGGTCAGTCTTAATTTCTGTGAAAATGAATTTATTCACTGATTTTACCTCAAACTAAAATTGTTATCTAAGCTTGTACATACAACTTACATATGAACATCCATTTGTTTTACAGCCTTATTTAACATGGACAAACAGTGGCAATTTTAGTGCTAACAATCTTGGTAATGCATAGACTGATTACATTCAAACTTGGTACATTAAACACAAATAGGACATTGATGCACGTCTCTCTTTTTTAGAAGATATAATTAAAATGGCTTACTGGTGGCCATTTTGTTTTACCAAATACAGTTCCAAGTCTGTATCTTGGAAACACTGGAATGGTCAAGTATCATATAAATCAAAATCATATGAATTGGCCTTTCTGAACCAATATTGAACCTTGATGCATGTCCTTTCCTTTTGATTTAACAAATATAATTCTGGTTCTATATCCTGAAAGTACTTGGATAGTTAAGTTCAAACTTTAAACACACACACATCTCAGGACTCATATTTTTTATTCGTATATGTTTTATATTTTTAGAATAGTTTTTTTTTTTTTTTTTTTTTTTTTTAGATTATAGTTTTTAAATTTCTAAGGATTCTATGCGTCTAATGAATATTATTATCATCAATCTGATTAAAATCCGCTGTAGGTATGAGGCTCCTATTATTGTTTTGTGTTTATGACCCTTTATATAATATTTATTTGGATTTTAGTTTTAGTCTCGACTTTTTGTTTTTTCTTGCCGTTAATCAGTTCTTAGAAAATCGCATCCCAGTCAAATTAACATCATTATGTATTATGTATTATTATGTACCTTCATTTATTTACACTCTCATTCAAGATGACTGCCGAAGGCTCCTTCATGGATGGATTTTGATTTGTTTATGCAATGACTTAAACTTTATAACCAATGAGGACTGTATGACTTGTTAATAGTATTTTTGGGCAGGCAATACAGTAAAACTTGGGTTTTATCTATTTATAGCAGTTTAATTGTACTACAATAAGTCAAAGTTGACATTGTACACTCTTTGACCAAAACTATTTCTTTACTACCATGACCAGCTACAAGAAAAAAAAACATTTGACATGTAATGTTTGACTGATGTGCATGGTGATCTTGAACATTATTTTGTTTTGTTGATCTTAAACTATGAATCTAAAAAAACATGGCTAAGAAAACAGAAATTCTGTTAAACCACAAATAAATCACCTTTATAATAATAATAATAATAATAATAATAATAATAATAATAATAATAATAATAATAATAATAATAATAATAATAATAATAATAATATCTTTATTTCGTACTGTGGCCATTGGCCTTATGTACAGATACAAATAAATACATTAATAAATTATATTGGAATTATAACGCAGAAATAAGTAAAGAAAACAAATATAAAATCATAATATATAAAATTTGAATAATTAAGTGTCCTCTCCAAGCATAAGTTGTCGTAATTGAAAACTATAAAATATAAATTTACCAAGGTTTAATTGTATATATGGGGTTTAATTCTGAAATAATGAAATAAACTTTATCTCTGTAGGTGGGGAGTAGTAATACTGTGCAATAAACTTCAACCTTAGGGAGTTATATTTGGGACAAACTAATGTAAAATGGTATTCGTCCTCAATTACACTACAGCCAAAAGGACACACCCTCTGGTTACGTGGAGTACCACTGGCCCTACCCTTTTCAATTTGTAGTACATGGGACGAGATCCTTAATCTACATAAAGCATTTCTGTATATTGCAGAAGACTGACCAATACTTGTGAGATATTTCTCACATGTTAATTCATGTTTCACCTTACAATAAGTTACTAGTTCAGGACTTCTATTAATTTCAGAGCTCCAATCTTGTCTGGAAATATCAAAGCACCTCTATTTAAACAGTTCCAGGAATACAATAGAATTACTTACATATTGGTCAATCCAAATATGTCCAAAACCATATTTATAGAGAACTTAACTTAAGTGTCAAAGCCCAGCAGATAGTACCCACTCCTGCCATATTAAGTTGAAATTTATACGATTTTTTAAAAATATGTGGAGAAACATCACTTATTAATTTTAACCAAAACGAATAATTTCAACATTTACATACACTCTAAGATAATGCCGTTACAATACTTCCCTAACAGAGTAATTAGTGGCAACAAAACTAACACTTAGTAGATATTTAAAAAAAATTATTGTGTACTCTCTCCACATCAATAATATCAGAATGCGTGTCCCAAATACCGTAGAGAAGTCTAGTTTGTATGTTACATTAGTTTACGGTTTTGTCTTGTGTGCTTTGCTTATAAGCATAATTGGTCCTATGGTAGCTATAATGTGTATGTTTAATCAGTAAAGTGTGGAATGTTGACGGTATTCTTTATTAATTGTATTTTGGTGGACCTTTCAAAAGTTATCTTCCACAGGTACGATACTTACATAGGATATGATGGTTATCAGCATTTGTCCGTACAGAGTCCTGTCAGGAGCACGAGATAGTCACACAGTGTTATAATGAAGACATTGCACACTAGATCTGATTAACATATTTAACAAGTTTATAATTCCATAGTTTGTAATAAAATGTTGAGATGACGATACGATAAGTATCCACCACATTCCTGTATATTACTTACATGCACTGTAGGCAACTTTAATACAATTATGAGGATATTAGTGACAACTGATTTTCATAGATGTCACTTCAAATTTAAATAGCTAATTTTTGCTACTGCAGAACTGACACTTGCCATATTAGTCATCTAGAAGGCAGCACATTAACAGTTTTCAATTTTTGTGGAAAATTATCTTAAGATACTCAATGAAATTTATGGTGTAAATTGTCACTGGCTTCTTAAATTAGTTGCTTATAATCAGAAATCTGTAAATAATTCACACGACTGAAAGGTGAATATACTGGCCAAGTTTTGGGAATACTGTACGTGTAGGACACTTGTTTCGCTGATTATCTGTAATTAGCGAAACGAACCATTTACTAATTAAAATCCCGTTATTTTCGGCAAATATTGTGTAAATATTGTGCGTATAAACCCCATTTTCTCTGATTACAGTTTATTTTTTATTATGTTTGTCATTATTGATTCCAATAAGCCCTAAAGATGGAATACAGTTATTATTATCATGCGTCTTATATCTACTTCAAACAAAAGTAACCGTTATTCATGATGACAACTGGAAAACCAACTGTAACTCAGGTAGCTGGTAAACTGACCTAGCTGATGACACCCCACTATCAAAGAAACATTCGACCCCATGTGGACACATACGGCCGACATCTATATGAACTACTAGTATACTCTGTCTAGAAATGATCATTTGCCAACACGTTATTGGGCTTTCCCAATGACAACCAATAAATCATGTTAATGACATCTGATTTGATTACACCCAGCAGCACAAGCTCTAAATCAGGGTCATATTGCAGATTTGTATTTAAACAAATAATCGTGGGCATCCGGTCTTCTAAGCATTGTGCATATATACAACGTCCTCGCATTTTACACGTAATGCGCCATATAAGTGTATCGATGTCACCATGCCAACATTTCCTAGTTGGGATATTTAGCTGTAAATATCAGACCATTGGTCTAAGGTGCATTGCAGACTCGATTTGAAAGGCTACAGTTGAGGTTTCATGTCGATAGTCGCAGTTACTTGTCACACGACAAAAAATTATTATTTAAGACAATATTTTCTTAACATTTTATGGAAACAATTCGCAGTGTACATAAACTTTAACGACACATAATTGACAAAACAGTAAATTTTAATATTACTGTTTTCGCAGCACTGTGGACGAAAAGGAAAGATTACAACAATTAGCACATATAGCTGGAAGTTACACTTCTCCGTTGTGTAGACTGATTTCAACATTTCATCAGATAATACAATTTATATCCAATCATCTAGAACAAACATTTCTAGAGAAAACACACGCACGACCTGAGCTAAGATTTTGTGGTTAATCTTCAAGTCTGACATATTTTTGTAATTTCTTTTATGAATCTCCCCGGCGAACCTAGCAGCGAATCTCCGGTAAGGTATAATAATCGCGAAGAACAGTTAGGCGTGTTATTTAACTGCATAAATATGTAAGAATAATGCAATGTATAATGTCCTTCCTGAATACAGAACTTTGTTGATCTAATCGATGAGGCGTATTAATTTGTAATGAATAGTTCAGTCAAACACTGAATTATATCATGATGGTGGTATGAATTATATTTTTGTCCAAATCATATTTCTGGATTTCATAAAAGTATCTTTTCATTGTTTGGCCGGCTAATGTTGGATGGTATATGTGCAAACCTCAGTCGGGAACATGTATACTTGGTGTTTAGAATAAAGATGGGCAAAATGTTAACAGGACACTCGTTTTTATTTTATGCTTTTGATGTTTTTGTAAATTGAATAGTTTTTTTGGAAATGTTTGTACGTATTTAGAAACTTTTTTGAAAAGCCACGTAAATTGAAGAACCCTTGTATCATCAGAAGGACTGTGTATTATCACAAGAATATCGGATTTTGCACGGAATAATGTTTGCTTGCTCTTGACTGAACGTGTAGTTGTAGTCGGATGGTTGAGGTGATATACTAGTATCACATGGATATGTGTAGTTGTAGTCGGATGGTTGGGTGATATACTAGTATCACATGGATGTGTGTAGTTGTAGTCGGATGGTTGAGGTGATATACTAGTATCACATGGATATGTGTAGTTGTAGTCGGATGGTTGGGTGATATACTAGTATCACATGGATATGTGTAGTTGTAGTGGGATGGTTGGGTGATATACTAGTATCACATGGATATGTGTAGTTGTAGTCGGATGGTTGGGTGATATACTAGTATCACATGGATATGTGTAGTTGTAGTCGGATGGTTGAGGCGATATACTAGTATCACATGAATATGTGTAGTTGTAGTCGGATGGTTGAGGTGATATACTAGTATTACATGGATATGTGTAGTTGTAGTCGGATGGTTGAGATGATATACTAGTATCACATGGATATGTGTAGTTGTAGTCGGATGGTTGAGGTGATATACTAGTATCACATGGATATGTGTAGTTGTAGTCGGATGGTTGAGGTGATATACTAGTATCACATGGATATGTGTAGTTGTAGTCGGATGGTTGAGGTGACATACTAGTATCTGATGGATATGTGTAGTTGTAGTCGGATGGTTGAGGTGATATACTAGTATCACATGGATATGTGTAGTTGTAGTCGGATGGTTGAGGTGATATACTAGTATCACATGGATATGTGTAGTTGTAGTCGGATGGTTGAGGTGATATACTAGTATCTGATGGATATGTGTAGTTGTAGTCGGATGGTTGAGGCGATATACTAGTATCACACGGATATGTGTAGTTGTAGTCAGATGGTTGAGGTGATATACTAGTATCACACGGATATGTGTAGTTGTAGTCGGATGGTTGAGGTGATATACTAGTATCACATGGATATGTGTAGTTGTAGTCGGATGGTTGAGGCGATATACTAGTATCACATGGATATGTGTAGTTGTAGTCGGATGGTTGAGGTGATATACTAGTATCACATGGATATGTGTAGTTGTAGTCGGATGGTTGAGGTGATATACTAGTATCACATGGATATGTGTAGTTGTAGTCGGATGGTTGAGATGATATACTAGTATCACATGGATGTGTGTAGTTGTAGTCGGATGGTTGAGGTGATATACTAGTATCACATGGATATGTGTAGTTGTAGTCGGATGGTTGAGATGATATACTAGTATCACATGGATGTGTGTAGTTGTAGTCGGATGGTTGAGGTGACATACTAGTATCACATGGATATGTGTAGTCGTAGTCGGATAGTTGAGGTGATATACTAGTATCACATGGATATGTGTAGTTGTAGTCGGATGGTTGAGATGATATACTAGTATCACATGGATATGTGTAGTTGTAGTCGGATGGTTGAGGTGATATACTAGTATCACATGGATATGTGTAGTTATAGTCGGATGGTTGAGGTGATATACTAGTATCACATGGATATGTGTAGTTGTAGTCGGATGGTTGAGGCGATATACTAGTATCACACGGATATGTGTAGTTGTAGTCGGATGGTTGAGGTGATATACTAGTATCACATGGATATGTGTAGTTGTAGTCGGATGGTTGAGGTGATATACTAGTATCACATGGATATGTGTAGTTGTAGTCGGATGGTTGAGGTGATATACTAGTATCACATGGATATGTGTAGTTGTAGTCGGATGGTTGAGATGATATACTAGTATCACATGGATGTGTGTAGTTGTAGTCGGATGGTTGAGGTGATATACTAGTATCACATGGATATGTGTAGTTGTAGTCGGATGGTTGAGATGATATACTAGTATCACATGGATGTGTGTAGTTGTAGTCGGATGGTTGAGGTGATATACTAGTATCACATGGATATGTGTAGTTGTAGTCGGATGGTTGAGATGATATACTAGTATCACATGGATGTGTGTAGTTGTAATCGGATGGTTGAGGTGACATACTAGTATCACATGGATATGTGTAGTTGTAGTCGGATGGTTGAGGTGATATACTAGTATCACATGGATGTGTGTAGTTGTAGTCGGATGGTTGAGGTGACATACTAGTATCACATGGATATGTGTAGTTGTAGTCGGATGGTTGAGGTGATATACTAGTATCACATGGATATGTCGGATGGTTGAGATGATATACTAGTATCACATGGATATGTGTAGTTGTAGTCGGATGGTTGAGGTGATATACTAGTATCACATGGATGTGTGTAGTTGTAGTCGGGTGGTTGAGATGATATACTAGTATCACATGAATATGTGTAGTTGTAGTCGGATGGTTGAGATGATATACTAGTATCACATGGATATGTGTAGTTGTAGTCGGATGGTTGAGGTGATATACTAGTATCACATGGATATGTGTAGTTGTAGTCGGGTGGTTGAGGTGATATACTAGTATCACATGGATATGTGTAGTTGTAGTCGGATGGTTGAGGTGATATACTAGTATCACATGAATATGTGTAGTTGTAGTCGGATGGTTGAGGTGATATACTGGTATCACATGAATATGTGTAGTTGTAGTCGGGTGGTTGAGATGATATACTAGTATCACATGGATATGTGTATTTGTAGTCGGATGGTTGAGATGATATACTAGTATCACATGGATATGTGTAGTAATTGTAGTCGGATGGTTGAGGTGATATACTAGTATCACATGGATATGTGTAGTTGTAGTCGGGTGGTTGAGGTGATATACTAGTATCACATGGATATGTGTAGTTGTAGTCGGATGGTTGAGGTGATATACTAGTATCACATGGATATGTGTAGTTGTAGTCGGATGGTTGAGATGATATACTAGTATCACATGGATGTGTGTAGTTGTAGTCGGATGGTTGAGGTGACATACTAGTATCACATGGATATGTGTAGTTGTAGTCGGATAGTTGAGGTGATATACTAGTATCACATGGATATGTGTAGTTGTAGTCGGATGGTTGAGATGATATACTAGTATCACATGGATATGTGTAGTTGTAGTCGGATGGTTGAGGTGATATACTAGTATCACATGGATATGTGTAGTTGTAGTCGGATGGTTGAGGTGATATACTAGTATCACATGGATATGTGTAGTTGTAGTCGGATGGTTGAGGCGATATACTAGTATCACACGGATATGTGTAGTTGTAGTCGGATGGTTGAGGTGATATACTAGTATCACATGGATATGTGTAGTTGTAGTCGGATGGTTGAGGTGATATACTAGTATCACATGGATATGTGTAGTTGTAGTCGGATGGTTGAGGTGATATACTAGTATCACATGGATATGTGTAGTTGTAGTCGGATGGTTGAGATGATATACTAGTATCACATGGATGTGTGTAGTTGTAGTCGGATGGTTGAGGTGATATACTAGTATCACATGGATATGTGTAGTTGTAGTCGGATGGTTGAGATGATATACTAGTATCACATGGATGTGTGTAGTTGTAGTCGGATGGTTGAGGTGATATACTAGTATCACATGGATATGTGTAGTTGTAGTCGGATGGTTGAGATGATATACTAGTATCACATGGATGTGTGTAGTTGTAATCGGATGGTTGAGGTGACATACTAGTATCACATGGATATGTGTAGTTGTAGTCGGATGGTTGAGGTGATATACTAGTATCACATGGATGTGTGTAGTTGTAGTCGGATGGTTGAGGTGACATACTAGTATCACATGGATATGTGTAGTTGTAGTCGGATGGTTGAGGTGATATACTAGTATCACATGGATATGTCGGATGGTTGAGATGATATACTAGTATCACATGGATATGTGTAGTTGTAGTCGGATGGTTGAGGTGATATACTAGTATCACATGGATGTGTGTAGTTGTAGTCGGGTGGTTGAGATGATATACTAGTATCACATGAATATGTGTAGTTGTAGTCGGATGGTTGAGATGATATACTAGTATCACATGGATATGTGTAGTTGTAGTCGGATGGTTGAGGTGATATACTAGTATCACATGGATATGTGTAGTTGTAGTCGGGTGGTTGAGGTGATATACTAGTATCACATGGATATGTGTAGTTGTAGTCGGGTGGTTGAGGTGATATACTAGTATCACATGGATATGTGTAGTTGTAGTCGGATGGTTGAGGTGATATACTAGTATCACATGAATATGTGTAGTTGTAGTCGGATGGTTGAGGTGATATACTGGTATCACATGAATATGTGTAGTTGTAGTCGGGTGGTTGAGATGATATACTAGTATTACATGGATATGTGTAGTTGTAGTCGGATGGTTGAGATGATATACTAGTATCACATGGATATGTGTAGTAATTGTAGTCGGATGGTTGAGGTGATATACTAGTATCACATGGATATGTGTAGTTGTAGTCGGGTGGTTGAGGTGATATACTAGTATCACATGGATATGTGTAGTTGTAGTCGGATGGTTGAGGTGATATACTAGTATCACATGGATATGTGTAGTTGTAGTCGGATGGTTGAGGTGATATACTGGTATCACATGAATATGTGTAGTTGTAGTCGGGTGGTTGAGGTGATATACTAGTATCACATGGATATGTGTAGTTGTAGTCGGATGGTTGAGGTGATATACTAGTATCACATGGATATGTGTAGTTGTAGTCGGATGGTTGAGATGATATACTAGTATCACATGGATATGTGTAGTTGTAGTCGGATGGTTGAGGTGACATACTAGTATCACATGGATATGTGTAGTTGTAGTCGGATGGTTGAGGTGATATACTAGTATCACATGGATATGTGTAGTTGTAGTCGGATGGTTGAGATGATATACTAGTATCACATGGATATGTGTAGTTGTAGTCGGATGGTTGAGGTGATATACTAGTATCACATGGATGTGTGTAGTTGTAGTCGGGTGGTTGAGATGATATACTAGTATCACATGAATATGTGTAGTTGTAGTCGGATGGTTGAGATGATATACTAGTATCACATGGATATGTGTAGTTGTAGTCGGATGGTTGAGGTGATATACTAGTATCACATGGATATGTGTAGTTGTAGTCGGGTGGTTGAGGTGATATACTAGTATCACATGGATATGTGTAGTTGTAGTCGGATGGTTGAGGTGATATACTAGTATCACATGAATATGTGTAGTTGTAGTCGGATGGTTGAGGTGATATACTGGTATCACATGAATATGTGTAGTTGTAGTCGGGTGGTTGAGATGATATACTAGTATCACATGGATATGTGTAGTTGTAGTCGGATGGTTGAGATGATATACTAGTATCACATGGATATGTGTAGTAATTGTAGTCGGATGGTTGAGGTGATATACTAGTATCACATGGATATGTGTAGTTGTAGTCGGGTGGTTGAGGTGATATACTAGTATCACATGGATATGTGTAGTTGTAGTCGGATTGTTGAGGTGATATACTAGTATCACATGGATATGTGTAGTTGTAGTCGGATGGTTGAGGTGATATACTGGTATCACATGAATATGTGTAGTTGTAGTCGGATGGTTGAGGCGATATACTAGTATCACATGGATGTGTGTAGTTGTAGTCGGATGGTTGAGGTGATATACTAGTATCACATGGATATGTGTAGTTGTAGTCGGATGGTTGAGCCGATATACTAGTATCACATGGATATGTGTAGTTGTAGTCGGATGGTTGAGGTGATATACTGGTATCACATGAATATGTGTAGTTGTAGTCGGGTGGTTGAGGTGATATACTAGTATCACATGGATATGTGTAGTTGTAGTCGGATGGTTGAGGTGATATACTAGTATCACATGGATATGTGTAGTTGTAGTCGGATGGTTGAGGTGATATACTGGTATCACATGAATATGTGTAGTTGTAGTCGGATGGTTGAGGTGATATACTAGTATCACATGGATATGTGTAGTTGTAGTCGGGTGGTTGAGGTGATATACTAGTATCACATGGATATGTGTAGTTGTAGTCGGATGGTTGAGGTGATATACTAGTATCACATGGATATGTGTAGTTGTAGTCGGATGGTTGAGGTGATATACTGGTATCACATGAATATGTGTAGTTGTAGTCGGGTGGTTGAGGTGATATACTAGTATCACATGGATATGTGTAGTTGTAGTCGGATGGTTGAGGTGATATACTAGTATCACATGGATATGTGTAGTTGTAGTCGGATGGTTGAGATGATATACTAGTATCACATGGATATGTGTAGTTGTAGTCGGATGGTTGAGGTGACATACTAGTATCACATGGATATGTGTAGTTGTAGTCGGATGGTTGAGGTGATATACTAGTATCACATGGATATGTGTAGTTGTAGTCGGATGGTTGAGATGATATACTAGTATCACATGGATATGTGTAGTTGTAGTCGGATGGTTGAGGTGATATACTAGTATCACATGGATGTGTGTAGTTGTAGTCGGGTGGTTGAGATGATATACTAGTATCACATGAATATGTGTAGTTGTAGTCGGATGGTTGAGATGATATACTAGTATCACATGGAT
This sequence comes from Saccoglossus kowalevskii, assembly GCF_978046115.1. Taxonomy (NCBI): domain Eukaryota; kingdom Metazoa; phylum Hemichordata; class Enteropneusta; family Harrimaniidae; genus Saccoglossus; species Saccoglossus kowalevskii. The sequence goes on along the minus strand of NC_140643.1, from coordinate 4,057,016 downwards.
ATGTGTAGTTGTAGTCGGATGGTTGAGGTGATATACTAGTATCACATGGATATGTGTAGTTGTAGTCGGGTGGTTGAGGTGATATACTAGTATCACATGGATATGTGTAGTTGTAGTCGGATGGTTGAGGTGATATACTAGTATCACATGAATATGTGTAGTTGTAGTCGGATGGTTGAGGTGATATACTGGTATCACATGAATATGTGTAGCTGTAGTCGGGTGGTTGAGATGATATACTAGTATCACATGGATATGTGTAGTTGTAGTCGGATGGTTGAGATGATATACTAGTATCACATGGATATGTGTAGTAATTGTAGTCGGATGGTTGAGGTGATATACTAGTATCACATGGATATGTGTAGTTGTAGTCGGGTGGTTGAGGTGATATACTAGTATCACATGGATATGTGTAGTTGTAGTCGGATTGTTGAGGTGATATACTAGTATCACATGGATATGTGTAGTTGTAGTCGGATGGTTGAGGTGATATACTGGTATCACATGAATATGTGTAGTTGTAGTCGGATGGTTGAGGCGATATACTAGTATCACATGGATGTGTGTAGTTGTAGTCGGATGGTTGAGGTGATATACTAGTATCACATGGATATGTGTAGTTGTAGTCGGATGGTTGAGCCGATATACTAGTATCACATGGATATGTGTAGTTGTAGTCGGATGGTTGAGGTGATATACTAGTATCACATGGATGTGTGTAGTTGTAGTCGGATGGTTGAGGCGATATACTTGTATCACATGGATATGTGTAGTTGTAGCCGGATAGCTTGATGAGTCTGTCACAGGGTTCACAAACTTAAGGTTCACGTGGAACTGCCCCTTAACATAGAGGTTAGTATTAAAGCCAATCGGCGAATTTTGCAGGGGCTTTTGGCCAGCATTCCATATTCTCGAAACTGTGACGAAATGAAACATTAAGCTCAGTAGTTAGTTTACGCATCTTCTAACTGTGGATTCCAACACAGTTTTGATTCACATTCCATTCGGCAGTCAACTGCAAATCAGTGTTTTTGTTATGCAATTGTTGTTGTCTTTTCTGATTTAGTAGTGAGTGCACATGTATATTTCATTAAATGAGTAAAACAAAGATGTGGACTTCATCATCTCAACTAAGTATAATAATTTGTCAAAAATAGTAATATAAAATAATATTACTTTGACATTATCCAATTTCATTTAATATACTCAATAGACAACATAAAGACAGACAATATGCAGGGCTACATCCTTAAATAACGATTCACTGTGAATGAAAGGGGTTCACTATTAAGTTGAAGCTACTTGCGTTGGAGATTACATTCTGCGCTATGGAGTTCTCTTTTCGAACTATCTAAGCCCTCTTTTTAATGTAACGTAGAACTATGACTCATTATGACAACATATCTTCATTAAAATGTCGAAATTTTAATATCTATTTCAGTACAATTTACTCAAAATGGAGTTCTAAGACCTTTCCTAATTTTAAATAAGAAGTGGGGTTTGGAACAGCTATTAAAATACATATTTCACATTGATTTTGCAAATAAAACATTCGCTTGAATAGTATCATCACACTGCTGTCATTTGAAACAAAATTTGAACTCAGAGATCATTTATAAAGCGTTATTCGTGTGCTGGAAAATGCCATTCGCTGTAACAGTGGCGGATCCAGAGGGGGCAGGGGGCCATGGCCCCTCCCAAACGCATGACGATTCATATCATCTGGATTACGCACCGTATATCTTAAGCGAAGCTTGGACCCCCCCAATACATTTTGCTGGATCCGCCACAGCTCTGTAATAGCACGAACTGTGACAAAACATGAGTTCTTTATAAGTTTGTTGGACGTAAATAATTACATTTCAGCATTAAAACATGAAACTTACTGCAAATGGTCCATTCAAATAATTTTTAGTCTATGAAGACGAATCATGTATATTTTATGTAATATATTGTAGTATACTGTCACCCAGATTATTTGGAAATTATTTGGAAATTATTTGGGTACTTGTCTGTATCATCGAAATACACCAGTTAGATATTGGGTTAATACTGTGATTACCCTTAGAACCATCGCTATTACTTTCTGTGTACGGTGATAAAAATTGGGTACTCGTCTGTATCATCGAAATACACCTGTCATATATTGGGTTAATACTGAGATTACCCTTAAAACCATCGCTATTACTTTCTGTGTACGGTGATAAAAATTGGGTACTCGTCTGTATCATCGAAATACACCAGTTAGATTTTGGGTTAATACTGAGATTACCCTTAAAACCATCGCTATTACTTTCTGTGTACGGTGATAAAAATTGGGTACTCGTCTGTATCATCGAAATACACCAGTTAGATTTTGGGTTAATACTGAGATTACCCTTAAAACCATCGCTATTACTTTCTGTGTACGGTGATAAAAAATGGGTACTCGTCTGTATCATCGAAATACACCAGTTAGATATTGGGTTAATACTGAGATTACTCTTAGAACCATCGTCACTACGTTCTGTGTACGGAGATAAAAATAGTTTACTCCGTGTTTAAGATGACGGACAATAACACGTGTCAATTTACATGAAATCTATTATATTATATTGATGTGCAACACATAGTATATTGCAAGCCATTGTGGTAACACAGGCAATGTGACAGGGCATGTAAGGAAATCAAATAACAATGCTGTGCATGTTGTAAATCAGATTGGTATCTGACTAAAATAAGCTTACGAGATTAAGTGTTTCGCTTTGTTACACCAGAATGATATACACTTTTATTACACTATCATTGTCGAGAACGTGGCGTCATTGCCAGGGCAATTCATGGAACACATTTGAATTTATTTTCTACAACATCCGGTCTTGTTATACAACTAGTGTGCGTCATTTCATTGTAACAAAACAAATTGTTTTTTTACCCGGTAACAGTTGTAAATTACTGAGATACATCGATATCGTTTTTCCCATTTATTGTCAACACCATCATAATTATACCAATGTGAATAGACTGGCCCAATCATGTAGAAATGTCAAATAAACGTGTGACATATGCATAGCACATATGTATGCCTGATTTATTCAATTACGGCATTTCACCTGCTTCATTAGTCTCCTCGTTTTATACAACAAACATATTATTTTTCGTAAATGGATTTATAAGGTTATTATTGACCTTCCAATTTAAGTTACCATAACAACAGATACTCACCCAATCGCATGTGCTGCATCAACTGCAAGAGGGCGTGGTACTATGCAATAACCATGGTCAGAGAAGCCTTCGACCGTGTGTGCGATTTGGATTAGATGGTATCATATGTTCAAACCTAGTGGATAAGTTAAACAATTAGGTAGGGCACGACTGTCTGTATTAACGTATACCAATCAATTACCTCACGCCATCAACGACGACATGTTGTCATGGTGTAATGACAGGATGTACATAACGATCACTGGGGCAACTGTAGCGCTCTTCGCTGGCCTAGTAAATGTGGCATAACAACCAAAAATATGAGGCATATAAAGATGGAAGGATTCTCCTACTTGGCGTCCACATTCTCCGGCTTAACTGATCACGGCAAGAAACGACACAAGAGGGCAACAATTATGGAAACTGCTATATGGAAGATACATAACGAAGGTCTTAAGGTTTACGAAGAAAATGCGAGCGACATTGACACAACTAAAAAGTCTATACAATACATCACTCCTAAGTTGATAAGAGAACAGTGGACAGGTCTTATGGATCAGTTTACCACGTTTGAAGCATTGGCGATCGGACCAGGAAGAGGTAAACACTTTGGTTATTATGGTGTATTATTATAGACTGTGAACTAACGTCGTATTCACATGTACTATGTTTTATATATCTTTTGCCAAAGTTGTCAATGGGTAAATTGGGAAATAAGCATTCTAACAATTCGGATGACAATTATTGATAAAGTGTTGAACAGTAACATCTTAGAATTGAGGGTTTAAAATATAATTTAAATATAAACTACGAACCCAGTATGTGTTTTATAGATATGTTTTACAGTTTTCTTACTCGTAACAACATTGTCTTGTTACAAGAAAAACAAACAAATGTTAGTCAGCCACGACTTTAGTGAACGAGCGACTAATCCAAAGACGATGTCTCAATAATGTGTGTTCTATATTACAACATGTCCATAGTTAGATTACTTCCTACAAGTGACGGATGGCTCGGACAATCACCTCGGCATGGAGGCTTCGTCATTATGTTTCTATGTACTTGTATTTAGGATTAACGCAGAGTAGATATATAAACTGAAGTATCTGTAATAAATCAATATGATTGTCGGGGAATAATTCTTATGAATATAATTACGACAGTCCACCACTTCAACAATTATATAGCTAACATGTTGTATTTGCATAGTGATATTATGTGACATATACCTTTGAACAATTCTAGCCGCTGGCGTAATTTAGGTCAATTTTAGTTTTTTTTTTTTTTTTAGTTATTATGACCTTCGGCTGTATTTACACCAGTTATTAGGAAAAAGCAATATATGTTTGTTTTTTTTAAATTAAAAAATGTCCAACACATGTTAGCGGATTCTTGCATAATTTAAACCCCGCCATCCTCGTAATTCTTTACACATAGGGCGGTAATGAAAATAGCTTATAAGTGTATTGATTCCAGTGTGTTGCCTCTATAATTAATAACTGTTACGATACCGTGTCCCGGAATCCATGTGTAGATTTAAAGCACACGTACGCACAGAATCGATTGCCGTCAGTATAACCAATACTTATACAGTTTATATGCGATCAAAACATAATATATTGGATCGAAAATATCAGATGATTTCTGATTCCGTTACTACCTGGCCAACTCTCAGTAAAAGCGTTATCCATATATATTCGTGATCAGCGATAACTGCAAATCGGTAACATTGCAAACTTCACCAATCCCGGCCCGTGATAAATGATAGCGCCATCCTGGGCCATTCATGCCTATACACACATACGTACAACAAATTTTCAATCACATGATGAAAAAATACATATTCCTAATTATTATTCAAATATCAGGTGATAAAGATATTGAAATACTTCGTCATCTGACGTCACGTTTTAAGAAAGTAGTGTATCACGTCGTTGAGCCCGAAGGTCAAAGTTTGAGACAATTCCAAAGAAAGGTGGAAAAAGAATTCTCAGCGGAGAAAGTGACGTTTGAATGGCGCCAAGAAGTGGTAAGTTCAATGTGAAATATGGTAATGTAAAATAATTCACCATTATGTTTCATGTAGTACACTCTGTCATGGATACTTGATAGGTATATTTACTATTCAATCTCACCACTTGTGTTTCCCATTTTCACCGTGTGATGGCGTTAACAAAATGAATACTTACCGCTTCTAAAATGTTATGTGATTGAAATGATACTTGTTATTCGTGTAGGCATCCAGTGAATTGTCCATGGATAGAAGATACCACCTTATTACTTTATTTCACGTCATATCTTACATTAAGGACTCGGAAGATTTTTTACGACATTGCCATGACAACCTACATTCAAATGGAGTGATACTACTCCAAATTGATTCCGGTTAGTATACAAATTAGATGAGTGTGATATCCACCCGATAACGTCATCAAACTTTCAGTTTTGCCAAAATTCAACCAGTTAGTTTATCTTTTAGCTCAAACATATTGTACGGCGATAATTGGACCATAAACGTTGCAATGTTTGATTATTCATCGCCAATACCGGCAATTAACCATATATATATATATATACTATATATATACTATAACCATGTCATGTTGGGTGTTCGTCGGAATACCACTATTTACTTTCCGCGCAACAAAGGCATTTCCTTCATCTTTATAAATATTTATAAATTTCACAAGCCATCAAATGACACGGGAAGTTTCGATTGGCCGCTTGATTAACATTGGAACATTTTAAATTCACAACTCTTGCACGCTGATTGGCTGGTATATTCAACTGCCACAGAAATTTAAAACTATTTATAAAGATAAAAGAAAATGCCTTCATTGCACTGAAAGTATGACATTAATGACATATTTACATTACTCGTCTTCAGATATAAACAACGGTCTGGACTTTCTGGCGGAAACCAAAATAGTGGCTCCTCTCAAAAGAACGCAATTCTTCAGTGGTGCCTTCGGTCCGTTAGATGTAGAAAAAATCCTACTGTCATGCAAGCTACGATATGACAAGTACCACTACGAGGGGAGCCTAGACATCAGTGAATGCTTCGCAGTATCTTCACAACGTGGTCACCGATTTCTACAATACTTGCTACTACAGGAAAATATGGATTCCACAAACATAAGTGAAGAAGTGAAACAAATAATCTTAGATCATTTGAAGGAGAGTAACTACGTCGATAACAGTAATGGCAAATCTACTGTCAAGGACGAATTTGATTTGCTAGTTATATATAAACGTTAATTATTTATGCCTCAAATTTTATGTGTAAAGTATGACGTACATCAATGTATTCAGTGATGATTTGTAGTTAATATATTATAATTATAATTACAGTTGCGTCCCAGGACAAACTTCAAGTTGGTAATCTAGCCGAAAGATACAGCGCCCTCACCGGCGTACTTTACGAAAGATAACCATGAGCAAGGGCACAGGATAACCCATCCGCTTGGATTAGGACCCTACCACATGACTAATAAACTGTCAGTTTTACGGGGACAGCAATTAGAAAGTTTATTTCAATGTTAAGTAGTACAAATGAGAAGTGTGCGTATTTATGTAAATTAAACATGTTCGGCGTTGTGCGCTGGCAATCTTTCAATTTTAGCGTTTACTCTCACTCACTCACTCACTCACTCACTCGAAAATTTAGGCTATCGAGTGCTCGTGTGATTTACAGACTCTGAGCAAAATTGTCACGATGTATAACCCACACTTTCTCCTGGTGTTCCCATAAAAATGCCCATATAGGTAAATTATTGTTGTTACTCCTTTTGTAAATAGGGGCATAATTCCTATACTTTAATCACTAGGGTACACTGTATATAAAATAGTTTTTGGATTGGTTTTATGAGATTATTTCTACTCACTTCAACAACCTGTCATGTTATAACTCTAGGGAATTTTCCGTTTTTCAAACTATTATAATAAATTGATTTACGAAGTTGTTGTCTGTGTGATAGTTATTACCAAACGCTTCAGCGTGGTATTAAGAGTTTGTTTTCAGGGGTGGGTGATACCAAGGTGGGAAATGGATGCACATATGGGGTTAATTCCTTGAATTGCAATATAGAGGGTTCAGGCTGAAATACAATATATAGTGTTTTCATGTTTCGTCTGATATTTCTGTGGTATTCTGCTGATGTAAGTAATGCACGATTTGTTCCGAAATTCAGTATGTTGTGTGCATTCCAGGGTTATTCGTTTTTTGCTGAAAACACCCCTATTTTTTAGTGACAGAGTCGAATAGTTTCACTCCCACTGGGAAATCTGCATTGTTGCTTGAATGAGAGCTAATTAAACACATTTCCCAGACCGGTGAATGTCAACATGAAAAGAGGCTAGTCCATTTCACGCAGGAGTAATTGGGAGTAGAATATGTGAGGGATAGTATCAACAGAGATGTGTATAGTGAAAAGTAATATCTATCCTTCTGTTACATCTCTGAGCATTTCTGTTTTAGTATATTGGTTTGAATTTGCATGATTTCCAATGTTTTTTTTTTACTGAAACTCCCCTATTGATCGAATCCCGGGTTTGAACGAGAACGGCACACCACGTGATTCATTTGAATACAATGCTGATGGCAAACATGCCGTGCTACTGCGGTACTCCACTAACGGGATAACTTACTAGTACTGCATGCTGCAACTTCGCTTGTGATGTTGCTTGTTAGCCATGGATTAAATGAATCTTGATTACCAGTCAAATGTTGCTCAGCAGAAACTTCCTGGTACTTCGTACTATGATAAAAATCAGTCAACATACATAACATACATATATAACATCAGACAAAGCATATTATAACAATGGTGAACATAACAATGAGGCAGCACAAGATCAGGAAAAATTACAATCGTTCCTGAGTCAGTTCAACATTACTGAAGACAACAATATAAAGATCAAGTTTAATAAGTGCTCTGTTACATTTGAATCTAATAGCTTACTCAAAGATGTATGGATACAATGTTTACGGATTGCTTATCCAGAAGACAAGCACATGTATGAATACAAAAAACAAGAAAAATCTACTCAACTCCGGCTATACAGTAAACATGGTAACACGGTCACAATCAAAGTATATAATAACGGTACACTGTTAATTCAAGGTAACTCCTACCACTCATGGATACTGAATGAAGGTTCCCTATTCCTGATGCACATACAAGATAAACTACAACTGAACATCACAACCAGCAAACAATTAGAAAGAGAAAGTCAGAGAAGATATCCCCAACGGTCTACGCAGAAACCATTGAAATACAGAGACGAAAATGAAAACTCCAATACAGATACATTAGATCAAGAAAATATTGTTACAAGTACACTAACAACAGATCAAACTGATGACATAAGAAGTAATATCCAAAAGACTTGCAAAAGTAAATCGCCTTCAAAATCAAAGACGTCAAAAGAAACTAATGATGTAAGAACACCAAAATCTACAAAACGTAATCTCACTAAAATAACATGTGATAGTCCATCAAGAATTCCATGTCGAATATCAGGAACACCAACATTGAATAACAGAGGGTCACTAGACAATACCGAACTAGCAGCCACCTTAGCTCAAATGTTCAAGTCAATCCAGCAGATAGACAAAAACTATTGCAGTATTATACGAGCTGACCACACCACTCAGGAAATCTCAGATAAACTGAAAAATGTAGAAGACTGCATCACCCGCCAATCAAAAGAAATACAGAAAATCAACAAACTACTTGAAAACAAGATCAGAACAGATGGATCAAACAAGGCAACAGAACACTATATATCAACTGGAAAAACTGGTGACAAAACAGGCAACAAAGAAGATATGGTGAAACTAATGAGTAAAATAGAGAAAATTGAGAGTTGTGTTGCAGCAATAGAAAAAACAATATACATCAACAACAAAGCTCTAACCTCCATATCTACCTCACAAGAATTAACAAAATCAAGCATACAGAAACAAAAGGATGCTTTCTCCAAACTTCTGCTAGATAGTTAGTTTATCCAACAACAATTAGAAAAGAAAGAAGAGGAAATAGAGATATTAAGACTGGAAAATGGGAAATTTAAACAGAAAATTACAGATTTACAACCTAATTTGCAAGACTTCCAGTCTCCTAATCCTTTCCATGTCCTGTCAATGGAAAACACCAGTACAAACCAGGTAGCTTCAGAAGATAATAAAAGTAAAAGCTTTCAGTCAGTGAAATATAGAAAGAATTATGGAACAAGAACCATCCAAACATTAATAGTCGGCGATTCCATGTTGAAGAACATAGATCCCAGACGTATGTACAAACAAACTTTCATTAAAACTCTTCGTGGTCGTAAGATAGCAGATATTGATGCTTACATACAGAATTATGCAGTAGAAGACATCCAGAATATTGTTATCCATGCAGGCACTAACAATATCTCTGATGGCTGTACCAATGAATCATGTATAAAAGATTACACTACTATGGTTGACAACATCAAACAGAAATATCCATCAACAAAAATCTGCATTTCGTCAATCACACAGAGAAGTGATACTACCACCAACAAGACCATAGATATTCTCAACAATAAGTTGAAGAATATCAGCAGAGATAATATATCATACATTGATAATAGTAACATCAAACCTGATATTCACTTAATGGATTCAGTTCACCTGAATGATCAAGGTACTGCAGCAATAGTGAAGAACATGAAAGATGTTATTGGACCACTCATCGGAGTGAAAAGAATAGAAAGAAAAAACAACAAATATAGAAGTAACAATTATCAATCAAAGCAACAAACCAATAATGGATATATGTATCCACCATATGGAAACCTATTTCCATTTAATCTTATGTCATTTCATGGACAACACTTTCAGCCAAATTGGTCACAAATGTATGGTCAGAGACCACAACTCAAGAAATAATGTATTACCAAAAAAAGACAGTTAATACTTCAAAAAGAGCATTATCAATTTCCTATTGGAACATTCAATGTTTAGGAAGGAAATTAGAAGATGATGACTTTATAGCAAATATAAATTGCCATGATATCGTTGGTCTAGGAGAAACATGGTTGAGTTCAAAATCTAACACTATAGACATACCTGGATACTATTGTTACTCTATAACAAGGAACAAGCAACGAGGAGGAGGAATATCAATTGCCATAAAACAACATCTTAAAAAGGGCATCACAATTGAAGATACACCTTTTGAGGATATGCTATGGTGTAGAATGAAGAAGAACTTTTTTAACCTTACAAGAGACATTTACTTGTGCTTCACTTATCATCCACCTTCAAACTCAAGACACTGCAAATCAGACTTTTTTGACATTTTACAGAATAAAATATCCAAATTTTCAAAAAAAGGCAACATTATTCTACTCGGAGATCTTAACAGTAGAACAGGCACACTACCTGATTATGTTGATAATGATAATAATAGATTTACACCATTACCTAATTCTTACTTAGATGATGACATATCAGAACCAACAGTTCGTAATAACAGGGACACATCCATTAATGCACATGGCAAAGCATTATTAGAATTATGTAAAAATTGTAACATCAGAATTCTAAATGGAAGAATGCCCGGAGATTCCAGTGGCAATTTTACATGCTACCATTACAATGGAATAAGCACTGTTGATTATGCCATAACCTCACTAAACATATTTGACAGCATTGAATATTTTAAAGTTCATGATTTTACATGTACATCAGACCACTGCCAGATATCGTGCTTACTACGATTAGATCAGAATGCACTTGATATACCGATAAATAACACAGGTACTTTAAATAATTTACCAAAGAGTTGGGTTTGGGATAGATTGTCAGTCTTCGATTACCAGGATAATCTAGCATCTGAGAAGGTTCAAGCTATTGTAAAGTCATTTATTGATAAAATTTATAGCATAGATAAGAAAGGAATTAATACTGCTGTAGAAGATTTTAATTTAATTATTAATAATGCAGCCAGTCAGATTTTTAAACATAAACGAAAGAGTAATGGTGGAAATGTTAAACGTAAATCAAAGAAAAAATGGTTTGACAAAGAATGTAATATTCTTAAAACAGATCTGCGTAATACGCACGTATAATCAGCAAATATCCTTTTAATGCTAACTTACGAAATGTGTTCTTTGCCAAGAAAAAGAAATACAAAAAATTAATTAGATCAAAACAAAAAGAAGAACAAAATAAAATTGTTAATAAATTAACTGACATAAAAGAAAATAATCCCCAACAATATTGGAAAATAATCAATGAACTAAAAGGCTCAAGAAATGATCAATCTAATCCAATTTCACCAGGAAAATGGCAAGAATTCTATGAACAATTAAATAATAATGCTACTGATAATAATAATACTCTTTTTCAAAAACAGATCATCTCTAACATCTCAGCTATGGAAGTAAAAGAACATTTTTACAATTATAATTTAAATAATGTTATATCTGAAAAAGAAATTAGGCTAGCCATTAAAAAACTAAAGAGTAAAAAATCATCAGGATATGATGGTTATTGCCCAGAATTACTTAAATACAGTTCAGACTTCCTAATTCAGCCACTACGTAAATTATTTAATATAATCCTGGACTCAGGTATTTATCCAGATCTTTGGAACATTAGTATTATCTCTCATATCTTCAAAAAAGGAAACAAAACTGACCCAGAAAATTATAGAGGAATAGCTGTTTCTAGTTGTGTAGGTAAAACCTTTTGTAGTATAATTAACACTAGAATTAGTCAATATACCGAAGATAATAACATTATAAACAATAACCAGGCAGGATTCCGTAAGGGATATCGTACTACAGATCAGATATTTGTATTGAAAACTATTGTCAACAAATACTTGAAATCAAAGGGAAAATTGTACTCGTGTTTCATAGACTTTCGAAAAGCATTCGATAAAATCTGGAGACAAGGGCTTTTCTATAAATTACTTAATAATGGTATAAATGGTAATCTCTATAACATCATTAAAAATATGTATCTAAATACAAAATCATGCATTCGTTTCAAAAATAAAATTACACCCATATTTGAAACGACCAAGGGTGTTAGGCAGGGTTGTGTCATTAGCCCAATGCTTTTTAATTTGTTTATTAATGACTTAAATAAATCACTAGAAGATGAATCATTAGATCCGGTTACATTGAATAACTGTAAAATTAGTTCCCTACTCTATGCAGATGATCTAGTGTTAATATCTGAAACAAAAAACGGTCTACAAAATGCACTAAATAGTTTAGAAGTTTATTGTCATAAATGGAAACTTCAGGTAAATCTGACAAAAACAAAAGTTGTTATTTTCAGACGAGGAACACTGAAAAAGACAGAAAAATTCTATTATAATGAACAAAATATTACCTGTATAGATATGTACAACTACCTGGGTATAAATTTAAAGTCAAATGGCTGCTACACTGAAGCCAAACAAAATTTAGCAGATAAAGCAGCCAGAGCAATGTATGCATTGAAACAGTTCCTACCACCATAAACAAATTGTAGAACTTTCGTCCATCTTTTTAAAAGGTGTATTCAACCAATATTATTGTACGGGTCTGAAATCTGGGGCCATGAAATTCAAGATTACAACAAATGGGACAAAACAATAACAGAAAAAACACAATTGAATTTTTACAAACAACTACTAGGACTGAACAAATTTGTGGCAAACATTGCATGCAGAGCTGAAGTCGGAGAATTCCCAATCTTAGTAGATATTCAGATCAATTTAATAAAATACTGGACTCGTATCAGTAAATTACCAGACAATAATATCACAAAACAAGCATACCTTGAACAAAAGAAATCCAATTTACAATGGTACTCTTCAATACAAAAAATGATGAACAACATGAACTTTTCACGAGAACAACAGAATGATTGGTTAACAAAACATATACAGCAAATTGGCAAAGTTGTCAAACAAAAATACATAAATTTCTGGAGAAAAAATATAACTGAAAAAACAAAGCTGAGAACTTATGAAAAATTCAAAGACTCTTATAATTTTGAAAAATACTTAGATGTGCTAAATTTGAAACAAAGAATTTCAATGACAAAATTTCAAACTAGTAATCACATTTTAGCAATAGAAAAAGGGAGACATATGCAACCAAAATACCTACTGAAAATAGAATTTGCAAACAATGTTCACAGAATGAAATAGAAGACGAACTGCACTTTGTTATGAAATGTCCACAATATAAAGTAATACGCCAACAAATCATACAAGACATTATATTTCCACAAGAAACCCAGGATGATCTCCAGAAATTTAATTTCTTGATGACTTCAAAAGATGATGTAATAATAAAAAAGATTGGCAACTATATTCATAATGCATTTCAATCAAGAAATAAAAATGCCATTTGATATGTAACACTTGCTTTATCTTTTTTTTTTTTTAACAACTAACTTTCTTTTTGTAGTAGTAGTTATCACAACTAATCTTTTTTGCTATTAACTGATAGAAACATTGTATTTCTAAGGATGCAATAAAGTTATTATTATTATTATTATTACATCAAGTTCTCTCAATCGTAGTATTCTATGTGATATACACCTAATATGCCAAAAATGTTGCTGAACGATTTGAACTGGATTAAAATAGCAGACGAAAATTTGTTTACAAAATAAAAATACTTCGGTTGCCAATGAAAACAAGCCGGTAAAAACAAGCAATATGTTTTCGGTTGTTACCATGGTAGGACATGAACGTGAAGCTAACGTCGGTTTATAACTAAAACCGGGCACCTTATACGAGGTTCGCAAAATAACATTCAGTCTTTAGAAGTCACTTTATTTTATTGCTAGGACGTATTCAGCCGTTAAATGTATTATTTCCAACCGTTTTGCGATACTATTTTCTAGATTGGAGGCAGCATTTACATTTTATTCAAAGTTCAAAGCTGCGTTGGGATTACGTTGACAGTGGTAACAATGTCGGCGCCGGTGATCTCTTACCAGTGCGCAACGTAGCCAAAATAAAAGGCATGATCATTTGGGCACTGCTATTACAAGACTGGTAGGAGGTAATACATTTGGGGCGAAAGTATTCAAAAAACAGATTTTGGCTGTTGCCATGGTAGCGGTTGGTCAGGATTGTTTTTCCCATTAGTGATGGTACGACCTGCCTGTCAAGTATGAACAAAATCAGCCAAGCCAAAACTTATCACAGAAGAGTTAAAAAGCCATTCTTAGTGAACAGTTACTCTAACTTTGGGGTCAACTTTCTCATTAATGAAAAAAGATATCAAAAATTCAAATAGTAACTTTGTACCCACACTCAAGCCGAGTACAATGAGCTATGTCTGAGGTGTTGTATCACAGGGAGTTGGACAAACTTGTGTATTTTAATAAATTATTGAATAATAAAATGTTATATAACTTTTCTTTTATCCCCTCCCCTTCCTGGTATCTATTGAAAGTAATCACTATTTTTATTTTGTAAACACATTTCTTTCTGCTATTTTTATCAGGTTCAAATCGTTCACCAATCGTTCATTTTTGGCATGTTAGATGTACATCACATAGAATATTAGGATTGGGAGAACTTAATGTTTGTTGACCACCTGGAAACTGAGTTTTATAAATCTTGAAGGGCTCTCGGAAGATCCACCCGCAGCCTGGACCCCAATCAGATTGCCTGGACCCGCAATAAAATCAGCGATTACTATGGAGCCGCAACCATCAACATCGAGATACCAGGAGGTTTCTGCTGGCGACGTTGCGGCGTTACTCAGTTCCAAATAAAGATTACCAACGCCAAATGAGCAACATTTATCCGGTAACCAAGACTCAGTCTATCCACGACCGGCAAGCAACATCACAAACGAAGTTGTAGTGTGCGGCTCACGAGTCAGCGACGACCGATGTCATTCGAAAGTCATTCCGTCAGTGGAGTACCGCAGTTCCACGGCTTGTTTGTACAGATCTGTGGAGGAACTTTTAACTTCAACATAAACCGTGGTTCTGACGTGGTCCCAACTAAAGGGCGACAGTCGTCGTGCCGTGTCCTGTTCGATATGGGACTCATATTGACGTATGCAACGCGTGTAAAATACACTGTCTTGGAGCATATTAACGGGTAGTTGGGTTTTCCGACCTAAATTTCTATCCCGGTTTGTTGCACGTTCTTTCTTTAATAGGAAATAATCAAATATGGGACATATGTAATAATAACAGAACCCCACACCCTCCCCTTCGTTCGTGAAAGTACGGCAGCAGGCTACACCGCATCACTCGTGAAAATAACTTCCATACGCAATGAAAGCCACTGAAAACATTTTTCCCCTGAAATAAATTCCAGTGAAAATGACATTTACCTGATACTCTTTTGAGACACAGCACAGTGAAAATTGGATTCACGTGTAATGCTTGAAAACATGTCAGCAAAAATAAATTAAGGGAAATTCTACGTGACTTCATAAGAGTTGGAAATGAACAAATTACACCCGACCCTACCACTCCATACACAATGTAAACTACACCCCAAAACATTCTTTCACCCACCGTGGTTATACTACCGTGTTTCACCAGTGTATTCTATTTGACTTCAGGAGAAATTGAAATAAACAAATTAATTATAATTTAAGCCTCTAGTTGAGCACTGATTAAATAAACTTTATGTCTTTATGTCAACTTGAAGTTATTCATTGCCTACATCAGTGACTTCAAAATACATGTTTCAATCCCAGGAATTTCACTCGCCGCTAATTGCATGGGAGTGCCAGTCTTTCATGAATTTCTATTGTAATGTCAATTTCTTGCGATTACTGGGAACATGAAGCTGTAACCACAGACCGTCTTGGTGCTGTAACTAAATCCTGGTATAAGCACCGGTTAGACAGGCTTGAACTATGCATGTGAAGCCAGCTAAGAGGTATATTCAATCCTATAGATTTCTCATTGTTTTGTAACTATTTGCTGCAAATGCAACAAAAATCAATATAAAAATATTACCCACACAGCATTCTACAGGTTATTTGTTGGGATGAGATTTACTAAGAAGTGTATTCATGACACGAATTATCCCAATTTCCCAAATTCGCGTTAGGTTTGCGTTACTTCGTCGTAAACTTGAACGTAGTAATGGCCATGTTTATTTATATTAATTGTTTCGCCATCACCAGGGATAAATTTAGTCGCGAGATGTCCCTTTCTTTATCATTAGGATGACCTTTTTACGGAGAAAATGAATTTCAAAATGTAATGGTATAGGACACCCGAATGAAGTCATGTCTAAGTCTATTCCCTCTAGTTACCTGAGGTAGAAGTTTCCATGCGTCATGTGAGTTGTGCGGGCCTCCTCCTCAGGAGCAGCCATGAACACGTTTCTTTCCTTGTCACTACGATCCTGACATATGCATATATAACGAAAAAACGCGAGAACCAGATGTGTGTGATTTGTGCTTGTCAGTAGGTGAAGTAATAGATGACACAAGCTACGTAAAGTTAAAATAAATATATGATACCAGAGAAGAGGGATAGGCAACTACAGAATTTCTTTTGTACAGGGTTCTTTTTTGCATGAGAAGTTAAGTAAATAAACAACCACATATTTTAACACACTGTTTGTTCAGAATATCTGGATGGTCACAAAACCAGGTAATATTAACAAAACCAAAGACTGTTGTATGTAACAGATTTATGGATATTTATCTTGTGCAAACATTATAGGTCATTCCACCTTAATCTGAGCTACATGAGCTTCAAGGTGTCCACTTTTTTATATTTATGTTTAACCAACATTTTTATATTTTTAAAACTCTAAAAGTACTTTTGTGTGGGCGTATATTTTTCCATACAACATAAATGATGGTAAGTATAGTGTACTCGTCAGGTATCGCTTTACATTCGATTTATTACATTTATAAATTCGAAAAGTACTAGTAAGTAAAAAGACGGCAAACGGATTACGAAGACTGTTCATACTAAAATGGGATGTGTATGCAGAGTGTATAACAGTACAATTAAAGCTAGGAAGCAGTGAAGTTTTATCTTATAACTGGCCGTTTATGGAGGGGAGGGGGGTTGATACTAGTAATTGTGTAGACCTGTACTTAAACAGGTCGAAACACTGCAACGCCTTTACAAAATGATTACCATGTTTAAAATGAGGCTAGATCGTGAATAAAAAAAGAGGTACGAAATATACTACTAGTAATAGTGAGGCGCATAGAGAGATACGAATCTAAAGACTAAAGTAGAAAAATGTTTATCTCTGAAGGTTTTCTTACTCGTAACAACATTGTCTTGTTACAAGAAAAAAACAAATGTTAGGCAGCCACGACTTTAGTGAACGAGCGACTTAGGGAATCACCCGTTAATCTGGCCTGGGGGGCTGCCGGGCAATTCTGGGGGGGGGGGCTTTCCATTTTCTGTATATGAAAAAGGGGGGCTAACAATTTTTCCAAGAATGAAGGAGGGGGGTGTTATAATTTTCTGGGTTTATTCACATATATTGTATAGACGACGGCTGCTGTGATGAACATACTGCAATGAGAAAGAGTTATTGTTGTGCAATAAACCAAACAAACAATAACTTAATCAAATTAGTATAAAACATGAAATTTCATTTGTAAACAACAGTATAAATCTCTGTAAATAGCATAAAAAAACTTACTGCACTTTCCACTGTATGAAGAAAAACAAATCTTTTAAACAAGTTTGTGAAAAGCAAACACACTAATATAACACAAAATATAAAGATAAAATATATTTATATAGTGTAATATTTTGTATGTAAATAAATAAAATATATATAAAAAAGTTTTCATATTTTTTAATAAAACACAACTTTCTGAGGAACTGTAGATATTGAACCTAGGCATCTATTTTTGATCTTCTCCATTCCTATCAATCTCTATTCTCATCGCAAAGAATGTCAGTATCGGCACTATCACCAGGATCATTAGAACCACTTTCACCATCCTCATAACTCTCTCCACTGGAACTATCAGACAGGCACTCATATTTTAACTTCAATTCTTCATACAGCTTCATCATCTGCTGCTTAGCTGCTACACAGAAGACATTGCGATGAATGGGGTATTGAAAATATACTGCATCCATCTTTGACAACTTCAAATTGGCTTCAGTTTGATCTGAGATTTCAAAATCTACTGAACCATGTATACCATCAGGGAAACATCTTTGTACTACCTCAGTGGATTTTATCCTTTGTAACAAAGCTGTAACTCCTCTTGTAAAACGATCTCGTTTTCGCTTCTTCACTTTTCTCCTGTTTTCTTTTCTCTACTTATTCTTCTTTTACTTACATCTGACAGTCCATGAAATACATTTCTTAACCAAGTCAGTGTTTTATCAAGATCTGCCATGAACTCAGTAGATTGACTGCAGTTCACTCACCATGCTGTCATTGTAAGCCGTCTGTTCAGTAGCCCACTGTTTTAGGTGTCTTCCATAACTGGTAAATAAGTCAGAGTAACTTTCCCCCAACCAGTGACAAACAGTGAGAGGCCGTACCACTTCTTAAGCGTGCATGAGACCCCACGTGTGAATAGTAATAGTGAAAGAAGACAACCAGATGATTGGCAGCCGCGTTTCAACATCACGCAGAATTTCAAAAATGGGCTTTTATCTTTGGAGAATACTGAGAGCATCAAAGAATTTTCCTCTAAGTATGCAGTGGAAGAGCAATATGTCATAGACTATTTACAACACCTTACCACACTAAAGCAAATGAAAACCAGTAGGGAAAAAGGTAGAAAGAAACAACAAAAAAAGAAGCAGGAAAAATGTCATAGTGATTATGACTGGATTTCTTTGGTGTTGAATGGGACACTAAAAACATTGACAGCAGCTGAGTTGGATAAGTACCTGGACCATAATATGCTACCAAAAAAAGGGAACAAACAAGACAAAATGAAAGCAATTACCAGTGATGTAATCAGAAAATCATATAAAGATTAAGCAAAAACACATAAAATCACTGAACATTTACAAAATGTAAACACCAGAATGAACAACACTGACGAAACTGACTCAGAGGACTCTGATGGTGATGATCTCGTTGACAGTGCAGAGGAAATAGAGACTGATGACTTAATAGTTCCTTAAACTGTAGTGACGAGGTCAGGGAGAAGAGCTGGAACCTGGAAGCATGCAACGATTCATTAATGTAAATCTTTATTGTTTAAAAAAAAATCATGGGGGGGGGGGGCTATCATATTTTGTCTTTTTCTAAGGGGGGACAGCCCAATTTTTAATATACACCTGGGGGGGGGACTTGTGATTATTTAACAATAACATGTGAAATTCACCGGCACCCCCTCGGTCAACTTAACTGGTGATTCCCTTATCCAAAGACGATGTCTCAATAATGTGTGTTCTATATTACAACATGTCCATAGTTAGATTCCTCCCTACAAGTGACGGATGGCTCGGACAATCACCTCGGCATGGAGACTTCGTCATTATGTTTCTATGTACTAATTGTATTTAGGATTAACGCAGAGTAGATATATAAACTGAAGTATCTGTAATAAATCAATATGATTGTCGGGGAATAATTCTTATGAATATAATTACGACAGTCCACCACTTCAACAATTATATAGCTAACATGTTGTATTTGCATAGTGATATTATGTGACATATACCTTTGAACAATTCTAGCCGCTGGCGTAATTTAGGTCAATTTTAGTATTTTTTGTTATTATGACCTTCGGCTATATTTACACCAGTTATTAGGAAAATTCTATATCTGTTTTTAACTTGAATTTGAAAACAAACCCGATTCATGTTAGCAAGTTCTTGTATAATTTAAACCCCGCCATCTTAGTAATTTTGTACACATAGGGCGGTATTAAATATAAAAATATCTGATATGTGTATTGATTCTATAATTAATTACTGTTACGATACAGTGTCCCTGTATAGAAGTCGAAAGCCTTCAGAAACCCAATACTTAAAAGTTTATAACAGGGATTGGACACAAAGTACAGGGATTGTGATTAACCATGGCATTGCGAGCTCTGCCAACCCCGTGATCAGTGATGGCGCCATTCTGGATCATCTATGCCTATACACACATGCCCACAACACATTGGCAATTACATGATGAAAAAACATGTATTCATATTTGTTGTTCAAATATCAGGTGATAAAATACTGAAATACTTATCACGTAGTTAAGCTCGATGGTCAAAGTTTGATGACGTCATTGGTAGAAATCATACTAATCTAATTTGTATACTATCCGGTGTCAATTTGAAGTAGTGTCACTTCATTTGAATGTAGGTTGTCATGGCAACGTCGTAACAAACTTCCTATTTCTGAATGTGAGGGCGGTAATTCGCAAAATTTATATTTTGATAACGCCATCACATGATAGGATTTGGAAACACTAGTAGCGAGGTAGAATGTCGACAGTCGGTCGTACCTAATATTAATCTGTTATTATTAATAAATATTGTGTATAAACGTAAAAGGCGTGAATAAATTGCGAACGCCGGAACAGGAAGTATGGATTGCCGTTAGATTCTAGGCGATTTTGTATTTTGGTTAGAGTGACTGATTGATTCATTGTGTTCATAACGTGAGCAACCAACGCATTCAGGAGGTCAGCCCATTTAGAATAAATTTGCAACATTAATTTATTTCGTGACGTCAACATCAACTATGAATTATTCATATCAACTAGAAACCTGCAGACACGGTAGTCTCTCGGGACTAAAGTCCTTCACGCGAAATGTTCAGCATTTCCCATAATGTCTAGGATACACAATTACATTAGGCCCGAGGACTGTCGACTGTCTAGTAGTGAGGTTGAATACAAAATATACTTTTTAATCTCATACCACAATGACGTGACTGCACAATTTATCCTCTCACCAACAATTTTATTTTATTTCAAAGTTTTAGTTTTCGCAGACATTTCAAGCCGTCTTTTTATCGTAGCGATGAACAATTGATTATGTTTATGCAAAGGTGACGGCATAGACATAGAGACAACTGGCATGATGAAATAAACAATTGTAGTAAACTTGGTTATTACTTGGTGTAATCATTCAAACGCAATTTGTTCATAAACGCGCACTTTCCCTATTCGCACATCATCACATGAACGTGGTAGATAGGACGGTTTGTTTAGGGAATTAAAAATCTACAGATGTGACAATGTGTCTGTAGACAAACGTATTATTATGTCCTTTGTATAATGGAACTACCGAAAGTACATACAATTTGTACAAGTTCTCTGGCCAAAAATGAATTCGATCACATTCTTGTTTCTGGCTTTGAAGAAAAGAACATATGTAACTATGTACGTTTCATTACCACACTTATATTCAGTCACGTGATTGAAATGTAACTTATTAAATTCTGGCTAGCATCTTAGACAAGAAGAACACCATAACCATAGTGATAACAAAATAAACGAATGTTATTGTGCCATTTTCCATTACTGATATTACCAGGGAAGGCTGAAAAATAATAATACGGCGCTTTCATTTGTAGCAAAAATATTGGAGAACGTTGCAAACCCAACACGAAATCACATGATCACATGTCTGTACATGACACCAGAAATAAATGATATACTTCGTGTGTTAATTGTATCTCCTTGAACATCTAAATGTAATTCATTGATAAAAAGGGAAAAGAGTGTGTGCCAACATTAGACCAGCCAAATTAACGGGTTCAAAAATGTCATTAAACAGTATAATAAAAAAACTCATTAAATAATTTAAGATGTAATTTTAAAACCCTTGCTCAACCTGACTCAATGACATTACCAATTACTATAACTTTTGATTTTGTTCCACCACGTTTGAAATGTTCATTATAGTAGTTGCTGAGTCGTGGCAACCATACTGTAGCAGTATACGCTCTCCTTGGATCAAAATGATTGGTGGCGAAACATTGATTGGCTGCCATCAAAAGTTTGACTAAAGTGAAAACGTTCCTGTTAGGATATATTCATTAACAATTGCGTAGTATAATGTCCAGTATCGGTGTCAGAACGACAATCTTCTATTAACTATCACGCACCCCTACACAAATCTAAAAGTGTGACGTCACCACTCACGATGTAATCGTGATGAACATCCGTTCTACAACTGAAATATATCTAGCAGTGTACATCGTGAACTCATCTTCTGAAATATCCAGAACATTCTCATTAGAATATACAAAAAAACAAAACAATTAAGTGATGTGGGTTATTCATACAGACGTGGATGGGAATAATGCGTGTCTACCAATATTAATGAACTGATCTTTTCATAAAAAACAAACAAAAACATGTACAAACTCAAATTGACTGTGCGCATATCACGAGTAGTGCATCAAGGTTTAAATACCTTTAAGGTTTAAATACCTTGATGAAAGTGACATTGTCATAAAAACAATTATTATACACATGTCGCCGTAACGCCATACGTTACACCATGCCCTATTTTTGTGGTATTTTACGGGATATTTCCATCCTACCATACTAGTGAACGATTACGCGCGCAAGCGTCCTCTGATAATAAACACAAACATGGCAGCCCCAGGGTTTGGCCGGACCCCATACAAAGAAGTTCGCTCAATCTGTTCTAAACTTTTTTTATTTCGGCATTCCTATGATGTACTAATATCCTTGGGAGGAAAGGATGTATAATAATAAGGTTATTACGAGGATACCGAAAAGTATGCATTCGCGGTCGCATCGACTCCGCTGCGCGTCGGCCGATACTGTCGCTGTACTGTCTTCAAGTTCGTGCATACTTTGAGGTATCCTCGTATAACCTCATATTATTATTATGGCAAGTGACGGTATATCGACTCGGAAGATATTAAGCCAGTTCTTATGATGAGTCTCGTTTAAACCTCATTACATTTACACCCTTTCTTGTTAATGTACACACACTACGGAATTCTGCTCCGCAATATCCTGTGGTCGAAAGTTGTTGGTCTTTTGTGATACGTATGAACACTCTTTCTTTTGTTTTTTGCCACCGGCGACTGTGCGATAAAACCAAATAAATAAATAATAAACAGTGAAAGTAAATAATTGCATTAAAATGAAATGATACGAAACAATAAGTGCGCCAAAACTGTAAAATAATTATCGCTTGGATTTTATTTTTGCTGATAGGCTGATTCAGTGAAAATAAAATCCAGCCTGAGTGAATATACATATGTATATTTTTCCTATATTTAACATTCAAAAATTAGTGCGAATAAATTCCATACAAAGCATCCAAAAAAATCTTTTCAACGAAAATTATTCTAGCTAAAATAAAGTATTTTACAGTATTACGACGAATGATGGCATGTTAATTATAGCGCTATTTTTAGTGTTGATTTGTGTAACAGCTGTTTGAAAAACATGGCGTGTTGACGATTGTAATACGAAGCATTTTACGAAATGAGTGCCGTTTACGTGTAACGGAGGGCAAGATGGTGTCAACGAAACAGGAACCTGGTGGCGAAAGTAGGTCAACGTCTCCGAATGTCGGCTTTCAGTGCGAGTCAAACCATGACGACAACGGGAGCAGACGACAGATAAATTCTGAGGATAGCAACCGTAACGATGGAAGTACATCATCTGAAGAAGAACGAGGAGCGACTCCACTGCCAACGAAGAAAGTAAGTTGTCATTGTCAACTTGTCAACTCGGCGCCAATTAAGTTACATCCTTATTTAAGGTCCGAGCTCTCTTTTTAGGGATTCCTAAATCCAGTCTATCAAAAAGCACAGTGCACAACACTATAATTTGAAAAAAATTCAATGTTTTTCAATCGGCCAATAGTTTCAGTTTGAATTGTGAAATTTATATTTTTTTATGAAGACAAGACATTTCGCGATAATAACCAAAGTGGTGAGAGTCTAAATTTCAAAAACATATTTTATATATAGGGTATATAATAAAGAGAACTGGTTTGTTATGCATTGCTACAAAGATATTCCCTTCATTTTTGTAAATATTTATAAATATCAATGCACAGGGCTCAATGACATCATTTGAAAATGTTTCAGTGTTATTCTGTTGGCGTATAGAAATCTCTCAATTAAGTTTCAATTGTGAAATTCATTAATAATTTATGAGGGGAAGAGAATACATTTGTTGTGTTATGAAACACAATGTTAATACAGACCTGTTCTCTTTTTCATTTAAGTATTCATAATAGAACAAATAGGGTATTACTTGATCTGTAACTAGATTACTGTATTAACAATGCAGCATTACCAGTACTTTTCTTTGGTGATTGGAAGGTATCAAAGGAATCAATTGTGTACATTGCACCCAGGTCAAAACTCATACCTATGATTTTCATTAGATGTGGATTATGGGAAAAATCAGTGTTTATCAACAAAAATGTCGCACATGCGCAGTTTGATTAATGACCACCTTCATAATTATGATATTACCAGTAAAATTGGAGAATCCTTCAATACAGTAAATGGCAGAAACCTAGGGACCTTATAAAGGTTTTATAAATATAATTTTTATGAATGAAAATGGTTAAGATCCAGAAATGGTATTGTAACATCATGCAACTTAGATAGATAGAATGATAGATAGATACATGTAGATAGATGTTTATTCCATTAAAAAAGGTCTGTCTGAACAATACACAAAAAACAAAAGGAATAGGAGTCAAAAAATAGTTGTGGTTTACAAACTATTCGAGTCCGACCCCTGTGCAGTAAATCACAGATTGCAAGATATTAATTTGGCATTCTGTTTGGGGGATTTTGAGATCGTTTCTTTGATTTTGCCTGCTACTATGTGAATGAAAAATTGGGTATAGTAATCTTGCAATATGTGGCAACCTGTTATTAATAACATTTGGAACAAAAATGGCTAGTTGTAATTTGTGTTGTTTGAATATGTTCAAAACTGACTCCTAGTGGCTAGTTACCTGGTGAACCATCACAAAGGTTACATCAACCATCGCAAAGGTTACATCAACCATCGCAAAGTTATAAGTTCAAGTTCATTAGTTCAATATTATTCAATGTGTAAGTGCTTCATTTTGAATAAGTGTACAGTTGCAGCTGCTATGTCATGTGAAGGCATGTATTATGGGCATGGACAGTTGCAGCTGCTATATCATGTGAAGGCATGTATTATGGGCATGGACAGTTGCAGCTGCTATGTCATGTGAAGGCATGTATTGTGGGCATGGACAGTTGCAGCTGATATGTCATGTGAAGGCATGTGTTATGGGTGTGGACAGTTGCAGCTGCTATGTCATGTGACGGCATATATTATGGGCATGGACAGTTGCAGCTGCTATATCATGTGAAGGCATGTATTATGGGCATGGACAGTTGCAGCTGCTATGTCATGTGACGGCATGTATTATGGGCATGGACAGTTGCAGCTGCTATGTCATGTGAAGGCATGTGTTATGGGCATGGACAGTTGCAGCTGCTATGTCATGTGAAGGCATGCATTATGGGTGTGGACAGTTGCAGCTGCAATGTCATGTGAAGGCATGTATTATGGGCATGGACAGTTGCAGCTGCTATGTCATGTGAAGGCATGCATTATGGGTATGGACAGTTGCAGCTGCTATGTCATGTGAAGGCATGTGTTATGGGCATGGACAGTTGCAGCTGCTATGTCATGTGAAGGCATGCATTATGGGTGTGGACAGTTGCAGCTGCAATGTCATGTGATGGCATGCATTATGGGCATGGACAGTTGCAGCTGCTATGTCATGTGAAGGCATGTATTATGGACATGGACAGTTGCAGCTGCTATGTCATGTGAAGGCATGCATTATAGGTGTGGACAGTTGCAGCTGTTATGTCATGTGAAGGCATGTATTATGGGCATGGACAGTTGCAGCTGCTATGTCATGTGAAGGCATGCATTATGGATATGGACAGTTGCAGCTGCTATGTCATGTGAAGGCATGTGTTATGGGCATGGACAGTTGCAGCTGCTATGTCATGTGAAGGCATGCATTATGGGTGTGGACAGTTGCAGCTGCAATGTCATGTGATGGCATGCATTATGGGCATGGACAGTTGCAGCTGTTATGTCATGTGAAGGCATGTATTATGGGCATGGACAGTTGCAGCTGCTTTGTCATGTGAAGGCATGCATTATGGGCATGGACAGTTGCAGCTGTTATGTCATGTGAAGGCATGTATTATGGGCATGGACAGTTGCAGCTGCTATGTCATGTGAAGGCATGCATTATGGGTGTGGACAGTTGCAGCTGTTATGTCATGTGAAGCATGTATTATGGGTGTGGACAGTTGCAGCTGCTATGTCATGTGAAGGCATGAATTATGGGTGTGGACAGTTGCAGCTGCAATGTCATGTGACGGCATGCATTATGGGCATGGACAGTTGCAGCTGCTATGTCATGTGAAGGCATGCATTATGGGTGTGGACAGTTGCAGCTGTTATGTCATGTGAAGCATGTATTATGGGTGTGGACAGTGGCAGCTGCTATGTCATGTGAAGGCATGAATTATGGGTGTGGACAGTTGCAGCTGCAATGTCATGTGACAGCATGCATTATGGTCATGGACAGTTGCAGGTGATATGTCATGTGAAGGCATGAATTATGGGTGTGGACAGTTGCAGCTGCTATGTCATGTGACGGCATGTATTATGGGCATGGACAGTTGCAGCTGCTATGTCATGTGAAGGCATGCATTATGGGTGTGGACAGTTGCAGCTGTTATGTCATGTGAAGCATATATTATGGGTGTGGACAGTGGCAGCTGCTATGTCATGTGAAGGCATGAATTATGGGTGTGGACAGTTGCAGCTGCAATGTCATGTGACGGCATGCATTATGGTCATGGACAGTTGCAGGTGATATGTCATGTTAAGGCATGTATTATAGGCATGGACAGTTGCAGCTGATATGTCATGTGAAGGCATGAATTATGGGCATGGACAGTTGCAGCTGCTATGTCATGTGAAGGCATGAATTATGGGCATGGACAGTTGCAGCTGCTATGTCATGTGAAGGCATGAATTATGGGTGTGGACAGTTGCAGCTGCAATGTCATGTGACGGCATGCATTATGGGCATGGACAGTTGCAGCTGATATGTCATGTGAAGGCATGTATTATAGGCATGGACAGTTGCAGCTGATATGTCATGTGAAGGCATGAATTATGGGCATGGACAGTTGCAGCTGCTATGTCATGTGAAGGCATGAATTATGGGCATGGACAGTTGCAGCTGCTTTGTCATGTGAAGGCATGAATTATGGGTGTGGACATTTGCTGCTGCTGTCATGTGACGGCATGTATTATGGGCATGGACAGTTGCAGCTGCTATGTCATGTGACGGCATGTATTATGGGCATGGGCAGTTGCAACTGATATGTCATGTGAAGGCACGTATTATGGGCATGGACAGTTGCAGCTGCTATGTCATGTGAAGGCATGTATTATGGGCATGGACAGTTGCAGCTGCTTTGTCATGTGAAGGCAAGCATTATGGGCATGGACAGTTGCAGCTGTTATGTCATGTGACGGCATGTATTATGGGTATGGGCAGTTGCAGCTGCTTTGTCATGTGAAGGCATGCATTATGGGCTTGGACAGTTGCAGCTGATATGTCATGTGACGGCATGCATTATGGGCATGGACAGTTGCAGCTGATATGTCATGTGACGGCATGCATTATGGGTGTGGACAGTTGCAGCTGATATGTCATGTGACAGCATGCATTATGGGCATGGACAGTTGCAGCTGCAATGTCATGTGACGGCATGCATTATGGGCATGGACAGTTGCAGCTGATATGTCATGTGACGGCATGTATTATAGGCATGGACAGTTGCAGCTGTTATGTCATGTGAAGGCATGCATTAGGGGCATGGACAGTTGCAGCTGCTATGTCATGAGAAGGCATGAATTATGGGTGGGGACAGTTGCAGCTGCTATGTCATGTGAAGGCATGAATTATGGGTGGGGACAGTTGCAGCTGCTATGTCATGTGAAGGCATGAATTATGGGTGTGGACAGTTGCAGCTGCTATGTCATGTGAAGGCATGAAATATGGGTGTGGACAGTTGCAGCTGCTATGTCATGTGAAGGCATGAATTATGGGTGTGGACAGTTGCAGCTGCTTTGTCATGTGAAGGCATGCATTATGGGCATGGACAGTTGCAGCTGATATGTCATGTGACGGCATGCATTATGGGCATGGACAGTTGCAGCTGATATGTCATGTGACGGCATGCATTATGGGTGTGGACAGTTGCAGCTGATATGTCATGTGACTGCATGCATTATGGGCATGGACAGTTGCAGCTGCTATGTCATGTGACGGCATGTATTATAGGCATGGACAGTTGCAGCTGTAA
The DNA here is from genome assembly GCF_978046115.1 of Saccoglossus kowalevskii. Taxonomy (NCBI): domain Eukaryota; kingdom Metazoa; phylum Hemichordata; class Enteropneusta; family Harrimaniidae; genus Saccoglossus; species Saccoglossus kowalevskii. The sequence continues at coordinate 4,028,509 of NC_140643.1, read as the reverse complement.
TGTCATGTGAAGGCATGCATTAGGGGCATGGACAGTTGCAGCTGTTATGTCATGCGAAGGCATGAATTATGGGTGGGGACAGTTGCAGCTGATATGTCATGTGACGGCATGCATTATGGGCATGGACAGTTGCAGCTGCAATGTCATGTGACGGCATGCATTATGGGCATGGACAGTTGCAGCTGCTATGTCATGTGAAGGCATGTATTATGGGTGTGGACAGTTGCAGCTGCTATGTCATGTGAAGGCATGACTTATGGGTGGGGACAGTTGCAGCTGCTATGTCATGTGAAGGCATGAATTATGGGTGGGGACAGTTGCAGCTGCTATGTCATGTGAAGGCATGAATTATGGGTGGGGACAGTTGCAGCTGCTATGTCATGTGAAGGCATGAATTATGGGTGTGGACAGTTGCAGCTGCTATGTCATGTGAAGGCATGAATTATGGGTTTGGACAGTTGCAGCTGCTATGTCATGTGAAGGCATGAATTATGGGTGGGGACAGTTGCAGCTGCTATGTCATGTGAAGGCATATATTATGGGCATGGACAGTTGCAGCTGCTATGTCATGTGACGGCATGAATTATGGGTGTGGACAGTTGCAGCTGATATGTCATGTGAAGGCATGTATTATGGGCATGGACAGTTGCAGCTGCTATGTCATGTGATGGCATGAATTATGGGTGTGGACAGTTGCAGCTGCTATGTCATGTGAAGGAATGTGTTATGGGCATGGACAGTTGCAGCTGCTATGTCATGTGATGGCATGAATTATGGGTGTGGACAGTTGCAGCTGATATGTCATGTGACGGCATGTATTATGGGCATGGACAGTTGCAGCTGCTATGTCATGTGATGGCATGAATTATGGGTGTGGACAGTTGCAGCTGATATGTCATGTGACGGCATGTATTATGGGCATGGACTGTTGCAGCTGATATGTCATGTGACGGCATGTATTATGGGCATGGACTGTTGCAGCTGCTATGTCATGTGAAGGCATGAATTATGGGTGGGGACAGTTGCAGCTGCTATGTCATGTGAAGGCATGCATTATGGGCATGGACAGTTGCAGCTGATATGTCATGTGACGGCATGTATTATGGGCATGGACAGTTGCAGCTGCTATGTCATGTGAAGGCATGCATTATTGGCATGGACAGTTGCAGCTGCTTTGTCATGTGACGGCATGAATTATGGGTGTGGACAGTTGCAGCTGCTATGTCATGTGAAGGCATGCATTATGGGCATGGACAGTTGCAGCTGCTATGTCATGTGACGGCATGTATTATAGGCATGGACAGTTGCAGCTGTAATGTCATGTGAAGGCATGCATTAGGGGCATGGACAGTTGCAGCTGTTATGTCATGTGAAGGCATGAATTATGGGTGGGGACAGTTGCAGCTGATATGTCATGTGACGGCATGCATTATGGGCATGGACAGTTGCAGCTGTAATGTCATGTGACGGCATGCATTATGGGCATGGACAGTTGCAGCTGCTATGTCATGTGAAGGCATGTATTATGGGTGTGGACAGTTGCAGCTGCTATGTCATGTGAAGGCATGAATTATGGGTGGGGACAGTTGCAGCTGCTATGTCATGTGAAGGCATGAATTATGGGTGGGGACAGTTGCAGCTGCTATGTCATGTGAAGGCATGAATTATGGGTGTGGACAGTTGCAGCTGCTATGTCATGTGAAGGCATGAATTATGGGTTTGGACAGTTGCAGCTGCTATGTCATGTGAAGGCATGAATTATGGGTGGGGACAGTTGCAGCTGCTATGTCATGTGAAGGCATGTATTATGGGCATGGACAGTTGCAGCTGCTATGTCATGTGACGGCATGAATTATGGGTGTGGACAGTTGCAGCTGATATGTCATGTGAATGCATGTATTATGGGCATGGACAGTTGCAGCTGCTATGTCATGTGATGGCATGAATTATGGGTGTGGACAGTTGCAGCTGCTATGTCATGTGAAGGAATGTGTTATGGGCATGGACAGTTGCAGCTGCTATGTCATGTGACGGCATGAATTATGGGTGTGGACAGTTGCAGCTGCAATGTCATGTGACGGCATGCATTATGGTCATGGACAGTTGCAGGTGATATGTCATGTTAAGGCATGTATTATAGGCATGGACAGTTGCAGCTGATATGTCATGTGAAGGCATGAATTATGGGCATGGACAGTTGCAGCTGCTATGTCATGTGAAGGCATGAATTATGGGCATGGACAGTTGCAGCTGCTATGTCATGTGAAGGCATGAATTATGGGTGTGGACAGTTGCAGCTGCAATGTCATGTGACGGCATGCATTATGGGCATGGACAGTTGCAGCTGATATGTCATGTGAAGGCATGTATTATAGGCATGGACAGTTGCAGCTGATATGTCATGTGAAGGCATGAATTATGGGCATGGACAGTTGCAGCTGCTATGTCATGTGAAGGCATGAATTATGGGCATGGACAGTTGCAGCTGCTTTGTCATGTGAAGGCATGAATTATGGGTGTGGACATTTGCTGCTGCTGTCATGTGACGGCATGTATTATGGGCATGGACAGTTGCAGCTGCTATGTCATGTGACGGCATGTATTATGGGCATGGGCAGTTGCAACTGATATGTCATGTGAAGGCACGTATTATGGGCATGGACAGTTGCAGCTGCTATGTCATGTGAAGGCATGTATTATGGGCATGGACAGTTGCAGCTGCTTTGTCATGTGAAGGCAAGCATTATGGGCATGGACAGTTGCAGCTGTTATGTCATGTGACGGCATGTATTATGGGTATGGGCAGTTGCAGCTGCTTTGTCATGTGAAGGCATGCATTATGGGCTTGGACAGTTGCAGCTGATATGTCATGTGACGGCATGCATTATGGGCATGGACAGTTGCAGCTGATATGTCATGTGACGGCATGCATTATGGGTGTGGACAGTTGCAGCTGATATGTCATGTGACAGCATGCATTATGGGCATGGACAGTTGCAGCTGCAATGTCATGTGACGGCATGCATTATGGGCATGGACAGTTGCAGCTGATATGTCATGTGACGGCATGTATTATAGGCATGGACAGTTGCAGCTGTTATTTCATGTGAAGGCATGCATTAGGGGCATGGACAGTTGCAGCTGCTATGTCATGAGAAGGCATGAATTATGGGTGGGGACAGTTGCAGCTGCTATGTCATGTGAAGGCATGAATTATGGGTGGGGACAGTTGCAGCTGCTATGTCATGTGAAGGCATGAATTATGGGTGTGGACAGTTGCAGCTGCTATGTCATGTGAAGGCATGAAATATGGGTGTGGACAGTTGCAGCTGCTATGTCATGTGAAGGCATGAATTATGGGTGTGGACAGTTGCAGCTGCTTTGTCATGTGAAGGCATGCATTATGGGCATGGACAGTTGCAGCTGATATGTCATGTGACGGCATGCATTATGGGCATGGACAGTTGCAGCTGATATGTCATGTGACGGCATGCATTATGGGTGTGGACAGTTGCAGCTGATATGTCATGTGACTGCATGCATTATGGGCATGGACAGTTGCAGCTGCTATGTCATGTGACGGCATGTATTATAGGCATGGACAGTTGCAGCTGTAATGTCATGTGAAGGCATGCATTAGGGGCATGGACAGTTGCAGCTGTTATGTCATGCGAAGGCATGAATTATGGGTGGGGACAGTTGCAGCTGATATGTCATGTGACGGCATGCATTATGGGCATGGACAGTTGCAGCTGCAATGTCATGTGACGGCATGCATTATGGGCATGGACAGTTGCAGCTGCTATGTCATGTGAAGGCATGTATTATGGGTGTGGACAGTTGCAGCTGCTATGTCATGTGAAGGCATGACTTATGGGTGGGGACAGTTGCAGCTGCTATGTCATGTGAAGGCATGAATTATGGGTGGGGACAGTTGCAGCTGCTATGTCATGTGAAGGCATGAATTATGGGTGGGGACAGTTGCAGCTGCTATGTCATGTGAAGGCATGAATTATGGGTGTGGACAGTTGCAGCTGCTATGTCATGTGAAGGCATGAATTATGGGTTTGGACAGTTGCAGCTGCTATGTCATGTGAAGGCATGAATTATGGGTGGGGACAGTTGCAGCTGCTATGTCATGTGAAGGCATATATTATGGGCATGGACAGTTGCAGCTGCTATGTCATGTGACGGCATGAATTATGGGTGTGGACAGTTGCAGCTGATATGTCATGTGAAGGCATGTATTATGGGCATGGACAGTTGCAGCTGCTATGTCATGTGATGGCATGAATTATGGGTGTGGACAGTTGCAGCTGCTATGTCATGTGAAGGAATGTGTTATGGGCATGGACAGTTGCAGCTGCTATGTCATGTGATGGCATGAATTATGGGTGTGGACAGTTGCAGCTGATATGTCATGTGACGGCATGTATTATGGGCATGGACAGTTGCAGCTGCTATGTCATGTGATGGCATGAATTATGGGTGTGGACAGTTGCAGCTGATATGTCATGTGACGGCATGTATTATGGGCATGGACTGTTGCAGCTGATATGTCATGTGACGGCATGTATTATGGGCATGGACTGTTGCAGCTGCTATGTCATGTGAAGGCATGAATTATGGGTGGGGACAGTTGCAGCTGCTATGTCATGTGAAGGCATGCATTATGGGCATGGACAGTTGCAGCTGATATGTCATGTGACGGCATGTATTATGGGCATGGACAGTTGCAGCTGCTATGTCATGTGAAGGCATGCATTATTGGCATGGACAGTTGCAGCTGCTTTGTCATGTGACGGCATGAATTATGGGTGTGGACAGTTGCAGCTGCTATGTCATGTGAAGGCATGCATTATGGGCATGGACAGTTGCAGCTGCTATGTCATGTGACGGCATGTATTATAGGCATGGACAGTTGCAGCTGTAATGTCATGTGAAGGCATGCATTAGGGGCATGGACAGTTGCAGCTGTTATGTCATGTGAAGGCATGAATTATGGGTGGGGACAGTTGCAGCTGATATGTCATGTGACGGCATGCATTATGGGCATGGACAGTTGCAGCTGTAATGTCATGTGACGGCATGCATTATGGGCATGGACAGTTGCAGCTGCTATGTCATGTGAAGGCATGTATTATGGGTGTGGACAGTTGCAGCTGCTATGTCATGTGAAGGCATGAATTATGGGTGGGGACAGTTGCAGCTGCTATGTCATGTGAAGGCATGAATTATGGGTGGGGACAGTTGCAGCTGCTATGTCATGTGAAGGCATGAATTATGGGTGTGGACAGTTGCAGCTGCTATGTCATGTGAAGACATGAATTATGGGCATGGACAGTTGCAGCTGCTATGTCATGTGAAGGCATGAATTATGGGTGTGGACAGTTGCAGCTGCTATGTCATGTGAAGGCATGAATTATGGGTTTGGACAGTTGCAGCTGCTATGTCATGTGAAGGCATGAATTATGGGTGGGGACAGTTGCAGCTGCTATGTCATGTGAAGGCATGTATTATGGGCATGGACAGTTGCAGCTGCTATGTCATGTGACGGCATGAATTATGGGTGTGGACAGTTGCAGCTGATATGTCATGTGAATGCATGTATTATGGGCATGGACAGTTGCAGCTGCTATGTCATGTGATGGCATGAATTATGGGTGTGGACAGTTGCAGCTGCTATGTCATGTGAAGGAATGTGTTATGGGCATGGACAGTTGCAGCTGCTATGTCATGTGACGGCATGAATTATGGGTGTGGACAGTTGCAGCTGATATGTCATGTGAAGGAATGTGTTATGGGCATGGACAGTTGCAGCTGCTATGTCATGTGACGGCATGAATTATGGGTGTGGACAGTTGCAGCTGCTATGTCATGTGACGGCATGAATTATGGGTGTGGACAGTTGCAGCTGATATGTCATGTGACGGCATGTATTATGGGCATGGACTGTTGCAGCTGATATGTCATGTGACGGCATGTATTATGGGCATGGACTGTTGCAGCTGCTATGTCATGTGAAGGCATGAATTATGGGTGGGGACAGTTGCAGCTGCTATGTCATGTGAAGGCATGCATTATGGGCATGGACAGTTGCAGCTGATATGTCATGTGACGGCATGTATTATGGGCATGGACAGTTGCAGCTGCTATGTCATGTGAAGGCATGCATTATTGGCATGGACAGTTGCAGCTGCTATGTCATGTGACGGCATGAATTATGGGTGTGGACAGTTGCAGCTGATATGTAATGTGAAGGCATGAATTATGGGTGGGGACAGTTGCAGCTGCTATGTCATGTGAAGGCATGCATTATGGGCATGGACAGTTGCAGCTGATATGTCATGTGACGGCATGCATTATGGGCATGGACAGTTGCAGCTGCTATGTCATGTGACGGCATGTATTATGGGCATGGACAGTTGCAGCTGCTATGTCATGTGAATGCATGCATTATGGGCATTGACAGTTGGACAGTTGCAGTTTCATCAGTGTTACTGGGTGTGTAAAAGGATGCATAAAATTTGCGAGTGAAAAAATTTGAACTGGGGGCGTCAGACTCATTTAGACAAGTCGGTAGGCTGGTTGGCGATCCGCTCCGCTCAAAAACAAGCAACATGTTTTTTGGCTGTTTCCATGGTGACATAAACGTGAAGCTGACGTCGGTTTATAACTAATACGAAGTTCGCAAACACCATTCAGTCTTTAGAAGTCACTTAGTTTAGTACTAGGACCACAGTTACTCTCTCCTAGTAGAGTGACTGTGCTAGGACGTATTCTGCTGTTACATTTATTATTTCCAACCGTTTTGCGATAGCATTTTTTAGAATGAAGCGTTTCCCGGAAATGCTGGAAAGCGAAATAATGAAGTAACGAAATGGTAAATATTTACCTAAATTGCAGTGTGTTGACCTTCATAACAATATACTTCATAATGCAAAACACTAGTCACAGTGAGTAATTTAAATATACGACTCTTAATCGAAAAATATGGCCACAGTCTAGAATTTCAGACGGATATTAAGCAACCTAAGAGCATATCAGAAGCATTTACTCTAAAATAGAAAAAAAGAACTGCAGTCAAAAGTCAAGAATGCCAGCAAATAAAGGACTCTGTCCCACAATCCTTTGTGCGCGTTATTACGGACACGCGCAAAAAACTGTACCACGCTTGTCAAATCTGGGTCAAATATACAGTACGCTACTATCTTGCCACAGATTGTTTAGTAGTGGAGTGTTCGGTGACCATTGAATTAGCCCGTGATTCATATTTTATGTGTATTAATTTATTCATAAATTTTCGTGACTGACAGTACTGCCCAAATTTTAGTCAAAAGACGCAACTGGTGAAACAGAAGAGCATTGCCAGGCGATGGACGCAGGGCTCTTTGGCAACGACCGCATAGAGGTCAAAATACGCGTTCTATTTTTACGCGTTAAATTTGGCTCTTCCCTTTCGCCCCCTCCGGAATGTTCTACTTTTGCAGCCTAATAGCAGGTTTTTCGAAAAACGTCTAAAAAACACAAGAATTAGTAGAAATGTTCCTGTTTTGGGCGGATTATTGATAGAGAATAATGTCTTTATTACAAAAATGCTGAAAAACCGTGAGTTGTTGCTTTAGTTATTTTTTTATTGGCGAAAAACTGCGAACTCGGCAAATTTGGTTGCACAACTTCCCTTTATCATATACACCCAGCGACACCGATGCCAGCTGACTGTGTACAAAACTGGTAGGAGGTAATACATTTGGGGCGAAAGTATTCAAAAATCAGTTTTTGGATGTTGCAATGGCAGTGGTGGGCCAGGATTTTTTTCCAATTAGTGACGGCACGACCTACCTGTGAAGTATGAACAAAACCAGCCGGGCCGTTGCTGGTGAAAAGTTACCCCAACTTTGGGGTCAAATTTCTCGGTAATGAAAACAGATATCAAAAATTCAAATGATAACTTTGTGCCCACACTCAAGCTGAGTAGAATGAGCTATGTTTGAAGTATTTTATCCCAAATTTGTAGGAGGAGATACATTTGGCGCGAAGCTATCCAAAAATCAGTTTTTTGGCTGTTGCTATGGCAACGGTGGGCCAAAAAAATGTTCCCGATTTTTCCTTATAACTAGGGTTAAGGTGTGACCTACCTGCCAAGTTTGAACGAAATCGGCCAAGCCAAAAAAATCACAGAAGAAATAATACGTGAACACTGGAACACTGGAAATGTACACACACAGACACACACACACACACACACACAAAACGACAAAAGTGATTATAAGGGCAATCCTAGCGGAGCGGATCGCCAATATTTGTGATGGGCTCAAATGGCAAAACCTGTTTTCGTGCTGTTCAAGGCGTGACAGAGTCTCCCTTTTTTCCTGATAATCACGGGAAGGAGAAGTGATGTTTGTTGCATGTTCCATTTTATTGATATCATTTTCTAAAGCACGCTTATTCTTGTTAGTCCCCGTTCGGACGAAGTCCAAAAACGGGGACTTATAATTCGGTCTCCGTCCGTTCGTGCGTCTGTGTGTCCGTGCGCTCATGTGTCCGTCCGGAGTCATATCTCAGAATCCCTTGGATCGATTCCGTTCATTCTTTGCATGTGCCTAGTACTTTATGTGGGACATATGCACATGCAGTGGTTTAGCGATTCGATTCAAAATGGCAGACTGGCAGCCATCTTGTTTTTTGAAAATGTTGTGTTTTGGACATGCTTTGTCAGTTTTCATTCAAACTTGGTACATAGATTATACATGTTAGGATACATGTCCATGATGATTTATTTCACAATTGGATCAAAGATGGCCGACTGGCAGCCATCTTGTTTTTTGTAAATGTCGTATTTTGGACATGCTTTGTCAGTTTTCATTCAAATTTAGTACATAGATCATACATGTTAGGATACATGTCCCCGACCGTCCGTGAGTTCCTGAGTCTGTTCGTTCGACCGTCCGTGTGTCCGTCTGTCCATGCGTCAGTCTATCCAACGTCTATTTCATAATCCTGTGGACCGATTCCGTTCATTCTTTGCATGCGCCTAGTACCTTATGTGGGACATATGCACATGCAGTGGTTTAGCGATTCGATTCAAAATGGCCGACTGGCAGCCATCTTGTTTTTTGAAAATGTTGTATTTTGGACATGCTTTGTCAGTTGTCATTCAAACTTGGTACATAGATTATACATGTTAGGATACATGTCCATGACAATTTATTTCGCAATTGGATCAAAGATGGTCGACTGGCAGGCATCTTGTTTTTGTTTTTTTATGCGGTATCTTGGACGTGCTCTGTCAGTTTTCATTCAAATTTGGCAAATACATGTACTTTATACATATTAGGATGCATGTCCATGACAATTTGTTTCAAAATCTGGTCAAGGATGGCCGATTGACAGCCATCTGACTTTTTGGCCTTACTGCTATATTTCCACAATTTATGTACCATTTTCATTCGTATTTGGCACATACATCATACATATCAGTGTGTTTCATAATCAGATCGAAGATGGCTGAATAACGGCTGTTTTTATTTTGGCCATATTACTATGACACGAAACGCGTGTTTTGATGTAAATAAACAATCTATTGTATACGCCACTTGGAAATCAAGTTTCAAAGACACGCTCACGACAACCCCTCTGCTTTAATATGACGAGCACAACTTAACGGGGACTGTGTCATTTTCAATGACTTGTTTGAAATGACAGTAGTCTTGTGTCAACATTTTGATTTTGTGCTTCCCAATGTCCTACCATGTTTGCAAATTTGTGAAAGTGTTACATTGAGTTTGCCATTGGGCCCACAATTCTGTAATTAAATTTTACATATTTTGCGTCTTCAAGGACATCAAACACCAAACAACTGCGCATATGCTTGTAGATGTAAAATCTGTTAAGGCATACAAGATTGTTGTCACGCCCCCATTGGAAATTTGTGTTGTTGCCATGGTGAGGACGCCATGCATCGATTAACTCAAACTGATCAAGCACAGAGCGTAGTGCGTGCGAGATGCGCATGTCTGGCTGCCTACCACCATTACAGTCAATGCCAGGTGCAAGTGTGCAATTAAAATCACCCCAAACAATAACAGGATCATCATTCAATTTTTTGAGATGTTGCTTTAGTTGCTGAAAACATTTAACACGCTCATGTCCATCTATGGTAGCATAAACATTATAGAGATTAAATGGGTTACTATTCAGAAATGACCGACCCTTCATCACCAGAGTTATGATTTTCAGTTTCTTTGTGTATATCACTTGATACTGTGACTGAGAAAAACTATGACTTTCAACTGACAAACCTGAAAGCGAAACAGGTACACTTGATAATAGTGAAAAATCATTTATTTATTTATTTATTTATTTAACACTTTACTTAAAGAGGGTAGGCCAATATACAATAAAGTAATTTTCATTGGGCCCTCTGTAGGGACAAAAAACACAATATACAAAATTATAGGCTTGAGCCATTTACAACAAATTTTTCACTCAGATAAATTTTGTAGGTTTTCTTAAAAATGCCTAAAGAGGCTGAATTTCTGATATGGAATGGCAAGTTATTCCATAGGGTTACCCCTCTATACTGAAATGTCCTCTGACCCATGGATGTTTTCCATTTAGTAATGTGTACAGTATTTTTAGGAGAGGAACCGTGTACTATACTTGTGGGTTTGGGAGATAGGACTGAACATTTCACTTATATATAAAGGCGCCAAGCCATTGGTTGCCATATACATTACGATACCTAGAAAATATGAAATTCTGTAATCGATAGGCAAGATACTATGTTTTTTGAACAGTTCAAACGACGATTGGCTAAAGTTGTCAGAGGAAATCACACGAACTGCCCTTTTCTGAAGCTTATACACCCGACATAAATTTGATTGACTTGTATTTCCCCATACTATACAGCAATAGTCCAATAACGACTGAATAAATGAAAAATACAATGTTCTTCTGACGGAAATTGGTAAGAAGCTGCGAACTCTCATAAGAACACCAATTCTTTGGCTAAGCTTTTTACAAAGCATATCAACATGATAATCCCATGATAGAGTTTTATCTAAAACCACCCCGAGCGACTTTTCGAAACTGACTGTTTTAATTATTTCACCATTTGATTTAGATGTGTTGATTGACATGTAATTGCAATTAACCCAACGCAAAATTGGCCAAACATCATCATTAATCAGGTGACTTGGCAGTGAAATCTAAAGATGCCAGCGTTCCTCTGCAAGCAAGACTCCTGTATTTCTTCATTGTTGTGTTGCAGAAGCCATTGCCTGTCGTCCATTAATACATCCTGGAACTGTGAGTTATCACCAATGCACACTTCACTCAGCAATCCCCTATTTTAGTGACTTTATTCATTGTATTTTCTGTGCTTTATTTCTTGTAATTATTTTGAGAGGTACTAAAGCCAGGAGCTTTAACTTGATATTTACTAGCAGTGAAAGAACCCCCTGTCCAGTGTGAGTTCTGTGGGTGGCCCTCTCAATTGTGATAAGCAGGCCTTACACTGTGACATGCGCTGAGTCTGACGCCGTGGCTAAAGTTTGATTGACTGTAGATGTCCATGGTGGCGGATTGCAAAGTAGGATCTCCCCGGCGCTTCATCAGAGCTTTGGGTGGGTTGAGGTGAAGATGGAGGTGGGGGGTTTTCATCAGTTAAAGTATTCATGATTTCTATATTAGTATTACCTTCGATGTTAGCCTTTTCACTTCCAGTTTGATTTTTTTTCATTTCATTCAGTTTTTCCCGATTCACCAGTGATTTAAATCAGGCACGTTTTTTATTTGCATTTCCCAATTGTTCACTTTCCATCACGCTCATTTCCTCAAAAACATGTTCACCATTTTCCTCTCCGTTTTTTGTATTTTCAACCAACGTTTCAGTTTCCATCTCTTGAAAAATGTTTTCTACTGTTTCTATATGTTCTGTGTTTTCACCTATTTTTTTCAACGACATGCGTGACATTTTTGACTCCCATGTGCAAAGCACACAATGGGAGTCTTTGCAGTTAGTGTGTGTGTGTGTGTGTGTGTATGTGTGTATGTGTGTCCGACTGTTCCACTGCTATCTCAAGAACCATACATCGGTTTTTGATGAAACTTGGTGCATAGATGCTCTGGGCCAATGCGCAGATTTGATTAGGTTTTGGTAAAAATCCATGCTCGTTAATTACCTAATTTGCATGATAATTAGCTAATTTTTAGCTGTTCTATGACTGTTCCACTGATATCTAAAGAACCACTCATTGGATTTTGATGAAACTTGGTACATAGATGCTCTGAACATATGCGCAGATTTGATTAGTTTTTGGTAAAAATCCGTGCATATTAATAACCTAATTTGCATGATATTTAGCTGATTTTTAGCTGTTCCATGATTGTTCCACTGATATCTAAACAACCACTCATTGGATTTTGATGAAACTTGGTACATAGATGCTCTGAACATATGCGCAGATTTGATTAGTTTTTGGTAAAAATCCGTGCATATTAATTACCTAATTTGCATGGTAATTAGCTGATTTTTAGCTGTTCCATGATTGTTCCACTGATATCTAAACAACCACTCATTGGATTTTGATGAAACTTTGTACATACATGCTCTGAACTAATGCTAGGTTTTGATTAGTTTTTGGTAATAATCCGTGGATACTAATTACCTAATTTGCATAATGATTAGTCAATTTTCGTTTTTTCCACTGATATCTCAAGTACTAATCATCACATTTCAATGAAACTTGATACATAGATGTCATATGACACTGCACAGACCTGATAGTTTTTATGGTAATATCAGTTCATATTAATTACCTAATTTGCATAATTAATTAATTTTCAGCATTTGATATAAGTACTAATCATCACATTTCAATGAAACTTGGTACATAGATGTCATATGACACTGCACAGACCTGATAGTTTTTATGGTAATATCAGTACATATTAATTACCTAATTTGCATAATTAATTAATTTTCAGCATTTGATATAAGTAGTGAGCATTACATTTCAATGAAACTTGGTACTTACATACTCAAGGACTATGCAGAGATTGATTGTTTCCGATAAATATTTGTGCATATTAATCACCTAATTTGCATAATTAGTTAATTTTCAGCTTTTCCACGGGTATCTCAAGTAGTAATCATCGCATTTCAATGAAACTTGGTACATAGATCCTTTAGGACTATGCAGAGACCTGATTAGTTTTAGGGTAAATAATTGTGCATATTAATTACCTAATTTGCATAATTAATTTTCAGCTTTTCTACTGATATCTAAAGTACTAATCATCACATTTCAATGAATCTAGAATTATGCAGACCCAATTAGTTTCCGGTAAATATTGTGCATATTAATCACCTAATTTGCATAATTAACCAACTTTCACACTGATATCTTGGGTACTATACATCACATATCAATGAATGTACATGGATGCTGTAGGACAATAGATAGACCTGAATAATTGTAGGTTAAAATCTGTACATATTAATTACCTAATTTGCATAATTAACCAATTTTAAGCTTTCACACTGATACCTAAAGTACTAATTATTCCATTTCAATGAAACTTAGTACAAAGATGCTCTAGGACAATGTACAAACCTAATTAGTTTGGGGTAAAAATCTGTTCATACTAATTCCCTAATAAGCATAATAATTCATAATTTGTTGGTTCTAATCACATTTCAATTAAACTTGGAAACATAGATTTTCTGTTACATTGCGCAGACCTCATTGGTTTTACACTCAAATCTGGTCATATTAATTTTCTGATTTGCATAATTAGTTTTCAGCTAAGTAATTTCGAATTATATTTAATGTGTCTCCAATACTCTCAGCACATGGGAGTTCTTTCTAAGCTTTCTTTGATTACCCTTGTTTTTATCAGTATTATTTGTGTGATTTAATTGTTCACTGTTACTGCTTGGTACCGTGTTCACATTTATGACATGCTTATTGTTTTGTGTATCATTAGACTGTGGACAGTTTTTACGTGTGTGCCCCGGTTTTTTGCAAAGAAAGCAAAAAATTCATCAGTTGAGACATAAATATTGTACACATGACCATCATCCTGTATTGACAGCAAACCATTAATATTGACGTCTTTTAAAAACACATAAACCTGTCTACGGGAAGACTGAACATGTTTCAATGCTGGCCTTTACAACCAAGTGGAATTGTTCTGACACTGCTCATAACCAGACCGTATAGGTAAAGGGCACTAACAATGCAATCATTTGGCATGAATGGGAGAACATTTGATAATATCACCTTGGTTGATGGCCGTACCAACGGCTGTATAGCCACATGTTTATCAGCAATGTAGAACTAACAAATTCCACCCATGACACGTCAGCAAGAAAAATTACAACAGATCTGTTAATGCAGGAAGCTGCAGTAATTAAATTCCTGTTGATTATATTGGCAAGTGTCTCAACGAACACTTGAACAGAAACGCCTTCTATGTTCTCACAGCGAACGACGTGATTTCTTGTTAACTTAGGCTTGGGTGTGGTCAAGGTCTTTGTTGGAACAGATGCCATCTTGGTTGCCGTTCACCTTGCCACACCTTCCAAAACGATAAAGGAACACAAATAATAATAAAATAACTGTACAATATTTACAAAAATACCTGGCTTGAAAGCTGAGATCCTGTGACACCACAGAGCAAACCAAAACCACTAGCAACCTTTGATGGCACGGAGCGATGCGAAGTGTGTGAATTTGCCACGTCACTAGTATACTATAGTACTGGTATATTTTATTTGACACAAAATAATGCATGGAAAATACATCATCTATGGTCAATATACATTACTTTATAAACAAACAAACAAATAACAAATAAACAAACATTGTAAGAATATAAAATAAATGTTAAACAAATGTTAAATATTAAAAGTTTAATAATGAACTTTCCCAGGCTGCTGGTAATGAAACCATCATTTGAACTTAAGATTTGTTTGAACATGTTTTGTTCTGATAATGTTAGTAGACTATCATTTTACAATGACAAAGTATAAATAAATTGTGTATGACTAGTTATTAACCTTTGGTTCTTACAAACCAATAATGCATGTATTTCATGACCAATAGCCTTGTCTTCACACAAATTACAAATTCTTTCCTCTGGAGGCATACATGTACCTTTGTATCTTAACCTTTCGATAGGCAGTGTATGAGCAGAGATTCTAAATTTGGTTATACTTGTTCTATGACTAATATTTTTTACAAGTTCTAGATGTGGCTCAAATTCATATTTTGATTTAAATGTCTTGTTAACATTGCTGGGCTGTGGAGGATGAGGAGTGGTAAATAAAGTAATGACACAAGAGACTTGATTGCCGATGAAAGGAAGGGGGGTCTCACCCCGCACGTGCAGGTGTCATAGCGGCCCCTCCCCTGATGCACCTCGGTCGTTTGAGTTACATCATGACATGGACAACGTGGTACCTGAGTGTGAGTGGTCACTACGGCAACCCTGGCAGTGGGCGTCGTAAGTGCTGTTGCCAGGGTACCAGTCTCAACATCGACTAGCACTGTGGCAAGGACACCGTGGTACCCAAGCAAGGTTGTGCATGCTGCAATGACAGCCCCCAAATTACGAGTGGAAAAACGTTAGGCACAGTGTAATGGCAAATGAGTCATGCAAAATTCTTATTAATCTAATTGTCCTAAGTTAAATAGGTACAGATGAAATACCTGGCCTAACGCCTATTGGCAGCTAAATACTAAGTGATAATAATGAAAATAAAAGTACAAAGGCAAAACGATTGTCAAATGAGTGACGTGCTTCAGTCAGTACGAGGCAATGAATGAAATTAACAAATTCAAACTGGACTAATAATGCAACGAATGGTTACGGGTAGAAATACATGAATAGCGAATTACGATGTTATTGAATCAAGTGTTGTACATGATAGTTCAACGAGATATTTTCGTACAGGAGTTCATATGTGTTTCAACAATACTAGAGTCTGTATATAATATTGTCAACGGGAAGCCTGGATGCTACTTGCCGGAATGTTTTGCTATAGTCCGTGGTACTTTCTGTAGTGTTGCTATAGGAGTCTTGATGTAGACTTGATATGCATCACTTTGCCATCGTCCTAGGCATTTAATTAGCCAGTCTGGGATCCCTGCAGCAGCAGCGGTGGTAGCAGCCCCACTCCGAAAGCTGTGACTGGTGTATTGACTGGTATTGTAGAAACCTGCTCGTGCGAGGAGACGTTGCAGTTCAAGTGTAATCCTTTGTCTTGTTAAAAATGACCCATCCGTGAATTGAAAGGCTGGAGATTGTGCTGGGTGCAAAGCAACGGAGGTGTAACGTAATTAAATGCCTAGGACGATGGCAAAGTGATGCATATCAGGTCTACATCAAGACTCCTATAGCAACACTACAGAAAGTACCACGGACTATAGCAAAACATTCCGGCAAGTAGCATCCAGGCTTCCCGTTGACAATATTATACTTTTATTACAGACTCTAGTATTGTTGAAACACATATGAACTCCTGTACGAAAATATCTCGTTGAACTATCATGTACAACACTTGATTCAATAACATTGTAATTCGCTATTCATGTATTTCTACCCGTAACCATTCGTTGCATTATTAGTCCAGTTTGAATTTGTTAATTTCATTCATTGCCTCGTACTGACTGAAGCACGTCACTCATTTGACAATCGTTTTGCCTTTGTACTTTTATTTTCATTATTATCACTTAGTATTTAGCTGCCAATAGGCGTTAGGCCAGGTATTTCATCTGTACCTATTTAACTTAGGACAATTAGATTAATAAGAATTTTGCATGACTCATTTGCCATTACACTGTGCCTAACTTTTTTCCACTCGTAATTTGGGGGCTGTCACTGCAGCATGCACAACCTTGCTTGGGTACCACGGTGTCTTTGCCACAGTGCTAGTCGATGTTGAGACTGGTACCCTGGCAACAGCACTTACGACGCCCACTGCCAGGGTTGCCGTAGTGACCACTCACACTCAGGTACCACGTTGTCCATGTCATGATGTAACTCAAACGACCAAGGTGCATCAGGGGAGGGGCCGCTATGACACCTGCACGTGCGGGGTGAGACCCCCCTTCCTTTCATCGGCAATCAAGTCTCTTGTGTCATTACTTTATTTACCACTCCTCATCCTCCACAGCCCAGCAATGTTAATTGACTGATTACTGAGTAATCTGAGGTTAACAATGTGGGGATGACATTGGTTCCCAGGCACACAACTTATCAGTATCAAGGCATCATTACGTATTAATTAATCACATTCACTTAATCACACAAAGATTACAACTTCCCAACACATCTGGCAAATTTTCTCATCACCGTCATGAAATTAATCAATATTCATTAAACCCCACACACCTAACCACACAGATTACACTCCCTCACTGATCTGTCATGTTATCATTTCATTAACACCACACCTAACAGCTTAGGTCACTATTGTCACACCAGCTGACTTGTTATGCTTTAATTATAGTTATTTGTACATTTGTTTATGACCTAGCTGCTACTGGTTATCAATATAGGTTTTCTGTAATTTCATTTTTGTTTGTATACTATTGGACTCTGCATTATCATGTACATTTGATATTTCCTGTAATTTCAAAGTTGTTCACAAATGCTGTCCATGTGTTGCCATTTAGTTTGCTTTCTGACTTGAATGCACATTGAACCAAAGGGCTACATTCTGAATTTAATACTCTCCTTTGGTATTTTAGCATTTATGAGTATATATCAGTGATGATTGGGTAGCTTCCAAGCTCTGCTCTAGAAGCAATGTTACTGAACCTTTTATGTACACCGAATGTTTGCTTGCAAAATTTGATGTGCAGTTGTTCAAATTGTAATTTGTCATTGAATGAATGAATCATTTGCAATAATGTTACAATTTTTTGATTTAAATAATTTAAAGTTAAAAGCTGCCCATACTTCTGATCCATACAATATGATTGGTAGAACTGTACTTCTGAATAGTTGTATGGCATTCTTTGGTGAAATGATTTAATTGTGCAAGTTTAGTGTCTGTCTTAGTGCACCTAGGGCTCGCTGTGCTTTCATCACTAAGTTATCTATTGCTAGTTTAAAGTTTCCACTGCTATTAAAGATAATTCCTAGGTATGTATAAGTAAGTAAGTAATTTATTATAGTGACCTGCAGCTCAGAGAACTGCCCAGCCCAGTGAACTTATAAGTCACATTAAATAATAACGATTACATTTACAAATACAGGTTAATATGAAAGAGAGCTTGAAATAATATATCAACAATACAATCGTGTAGTTCATTAAATTCAGACGTACAACAAATTTCTTCTTTTGTAAAAAGCCTTTTCTATAAAAAAAGCAAGTTTTTTTATTGGCCCTGAAAATAAACGAACCAGTATTTGTTCCCGTGATATGCCAGATATTTCATTGAGAATAGAATCTAGATATTCGTGCCTCAATTCATTGTATTGCTGGCAGTCAAAAAAAAAATGCATTTCGTCCTCAACAACATTTGCATCACAAAATTACAGATTCGTTCACTTACAGGCTTGTGTCTAAATCGCCCAGTCTCAATGCGGAGAAACAAAATGCCCATGCGCAGTTGAGCTAATAGTGACCTTTGACCCCAATTTAAATTTATTAGCACATACTTTTCTGGTTTATATTCAAATATAAAAGTTGCATAGACACATAACTTTGGTTTGTGACTAACATCTTCTGACCAAGATGACTCTGACCTCCTCGCAATATTTTCTCTTAATGCATGTATATTTACGTCAATTAGGTGTTCATAATTTAAGTCGACGAGCTCCATAATTTGGTAAATCTCCAATGACCAATTATTATAATTTAGAAGTGATCCCACAGAAATACTTGTTTAACTAGTCTATTGTCATCAAGTTCACTAATACGCTTCCACAGTCTAACCATATGGGCCCATCGCCGATCTCTGCATGAGACCCACCCAGTGTCACCTTAAACAGCCGGAAGTGGGGAAAACCTATGGGTGCGAAGAAAAAATCTTAAAGCCCTATTTTGAATCATTTCGCACTTTTCAAATTTACTAAAACCCCAAACACCGGAACAATAATCAAATATAGGCGCGACACTGGCATCATATAACTTTGTAAATGTGGAAAACCCAAGATTCTTGTGAGTTTTAAATTTAACAAATAACGCTCCTAACGCTCTACTTGCCGAGTCTGCTGCGACACTAGCAGTTACAGGATAATCAACGAATTCATCCAAAACAATCTCCAAATATTTATACTTATTGGTATAATCTAACACATTATCGCCAATACAAAATTGGAATGTACTTCTAGCTTCACTGGCTTTTCTAAAATGTAACATTTTCCATTTTTCACACCACCTATTTATTATGACTTAACATCATTTGCATATAAAATTCATTATAGCAACACAATATCATCAGCGTATAACAAAATACTAACATTAACTTTATTATCAAGAGTTATTTCTTTTTGTTTCAGGTTAATTTCAACTGCCAAATCATTAATAAAGATGGAGAATAATGTAAGAGAAAGATTATCACCCTGACGTACGCCTTGCTCAGTGTTAAACCAGTTTACTTTAAAATCATTTAGTTTTACAGAAGAATTTGTGTCGCTATACATAGCTAGTATAGACTTGTACATTTCACCGTTAATTCCATTAATAAGTAATTTGTATAGCAATGCGTCTCTATCGACACTGTCAAACGCTTTTCGTAAATCAATGAAAGCGGCAAAGGTTGATAAATCATGGGATATTCTATTCCTGATAATAGATGTCAAAATATAAATATGATCTTTGCAATTTCTATCCTTTCTGAAACCATTTTGCTCATCTACTAAAATATTATTATTTTCTAAAAACCTTGTGATTCTGTTATTAAGCAATGCGCTGTACAGTTTTGATAAAGTGGACTGTATGCTTATGCCCCTATAATTCATTGGAACGCGAGGGTCACTCGACCTCTCCTTCAGAATTGGACAAATTAATGCTTTTTTCCAGATGCATGGAACTTTTGCACTGTCAAAGCAAAGTTGATAAAGATGAGTTAAAATGGCAACAGAACTGTCATTCTTAAGCACTTCATACAGGATTTTATCTAACTGCCTTCCCTGACTTTGCTTTTGTTACACTGCCTTAATTTCTACAGTAGAAAAATTCTTATTTAATTCCGAATTACTTTCATACAGTGGATCATCCAAATCATTTTCTATGATCAATTTATGATGTAAAATATGTTCATAGAAATTCGTGTCAAATCCATCTAGATCAGATTGATTGTAAAGGGATGAAAAATCATGTTTTCACTTTAATATTTAAAACAATGTTATGATTACTTGTAATATGACCCCCGTCATCGTAAACTTCCATTGGGATATCTTTACGTTTGACAGGTCCTAATTTATTAATATGCTCCCAAAATAGGTGTGGGTTTTCAGTACATACCTTTTCAATGCTAGAAACAAGATCATTTCTATAATTTCGTTCGCAGCACCGAAGTTTTTTGTCAAATGCCTGTCTCGCTGCTTTGAAATCATTACGTAATATCGTTCTAATATTCTTAGAGCCGCCAAATCGAGTGTAAGAGCGTTCTCGTTCTCTCATAACACGCCACATACTATATTGCTCGTCGCTCCAGTATGGCTTATGATGACGGAATCTTTTCCGTGCCCCACTGGAGCAGTTATAATTTGGAATAGTCGAATTCATTTCATTTAAAATACATTTGCATAGATCATCATAAATCTCATCAATTTCTTGTTGCGTTTCCCTACAAATTTCAATCTTAGAAATTATATGTAATAACGCTTCCCTAGCTACTTCTAATTCTAGGAAATTAATAGGAGTCTGGTTGAGACAATACTTTCTAACAGTCACACTGTGCCGGTTATTACCGATATTAATATTATTTGACAAACTTTGTTCCACTATTGATCCCAGTGGTCTATCCAGAAATTCAAAAATTAAAATTGAGTGGTCAGGGAGTTTACTTCTATCAGTGAGTGCATCAAATAAATTGTACTTCTCAACCAGAGACGACATAGTTATAGCATTAAAATTATTACAATAAATTAAATGGTCTCGGGGGGAATGCACACGTAATCAACTACTGAGCTCCCCCCTACTAGAAATAAAAGTAAAATCATTTTGGTATCTATCAAAACGACCATTCAAAATACATAGCTTAGATTCCTGCAAGAACTCGCAAAAACTGTGACATGTTGATTAATTTTAGTATCGATCACGTGTTTATTCCTAATGTTATCAACTACATCAATATTATCATTCAAATTTACCAAACGAGCATTGAGATCACCACATAATAATTGTATCAACATCATCTGTCATATAAAGCTGACTAAGTAGGTGACTAAAAAATGCATTTGCATCTCTTCCTCAAGGAGAATTTTCAGGTGGCAAATAACAGGAAAAAACTAGGAAATCACCCAGTTAATTTATTCTCAAACCGAACTTTGAGTATGTCTCTGTGTCCCTTGTCAATTATTGATATCAAATAATCATTATATAGTATACAAGTGGAAATTATCTGTATTTGCCTATTACCTAAATAAAACTTAAAATTATGACTCATGATTCTTCCCTTTTTATTAAATATTATGATTTTAGTTTTATTGATATTTACCTGTAATTTCCACTTTTCACAATAACTGTTTAATTTGTTAATACTATTTTGGAGTCTCTGAATCTGATAATATTACAATATTGGATTTGGATTTGAATATATATTATCAGATAAGTCATTTATAAATATGTTAAAGAGAAGTGGGCTTAAATTACACCCCACTAGTTGATACAAATGTTTTAGTGTAACCATTATTTAATATACATGATGTTATGAATGATACTATAATGTTCTAGGTTACATACACTTTCCTTTCTAAAGCATCACTACACATATATATTAGTGAATGTATACGCTACCAGATTTTTCATTTATTGGTTCAACTATTTATTCATATTACAGGGTTTGTTGGTTACAGGTTTATTAAGTTGTTTACAGGTTCACACATTCAGTAAGCTTTTTGCTGATTTGTTTTGACTTTTTCTCTGTGATTTCTTGCTAAAACTTCAGCATAAAATATAAAATCAGTTGCGACCATAATGTATGCATTACAATAGTATTTGAATACCGGTATTTTATGTGGGCGCCATGCATGGAACAGCAATGGGCACAATCCAAATTTTTCTCAGATATTTAGCTTCGCTCGCTGGCGACTTTGTCGAGCTGGGCTCATCATATGAGTGATTGTCCGTCGTTCATGTCAACTTTTTACTCCTTCAACTACTTCTAGAAAACGTGATACTTGGTGTATACAGTTGTATGTACCTTCAGCAGACCTCTCTTAGATTTGTTCTTTTCGTGATGATATCTTTAATTCTCTAATTTTGATATTTTTGTCATTTTTGGTAAAAAGTTATATTTTCGACTTCTTTTCGATTGCTTTGATATTATACATATAGGTACTACAGGTAGACCACTCTCAGATTTGTTCATTTTCTAATGATATCTTCCGTCCTTTAATTGAAATGTGCATTGCTAACAGCGGAGCTATCTCAGCCAAGAGGCTGCTTGTTTGATTACATAATTATAATTTTAATTCTGTGATGGATTTTTCATAATAAATATTAATTGAAAGCATTGAGACACACTGTATTATACTTTGCAACCACTGATGTGTTTTTGGGTAAAATAAAAGAAAATTGTATATCAAAAATGAAATCTTAAATATAATTTTGTCATTTTATTTTCCAACTAAATTATGTATATATGCTTGACTTGTTTTTAAAAATCACTCAAATTCATGGGTAAAATGAGCTGTGTAAATTAAATTAAAAAGCATTATGAGGGGACTATCACAGACATTATTATCTATAGTACAAATTAGTGATTATTTTTTTTTATAAAGGAAGGATTCAACCCATTTTGTATATTGAACCACTCATAATATATAATCTTTTCTTAACAAGAATTATTACATTAAAGTTGAATTCTGTGCTTAAAATTAATTATTGTTGTTGTTTAATCACTTTGATCATTTTTGACTCCCGTGTGCGAAGCACAAAAGGGAGTCTTTGCAGTTACCCTGTCTGTATGTCTGTATGTCTGTATGTATGGAGGTATGTAAATGTGTCGAAATGGACATAGTGCGAGTGGTTAGTGCGAGTAGCACTAATCCGAAAAATTACTAGATCTAGTGCTAAAATGGCACTAGATCTAGTGCTAAAGCGGCACTAGATCTAGTGCTAAAGCGGCACTAGATCTACTGCTAAAATGTACATAGTGCGAGTGGCATTGATATCGCGTTGTCAACGACGTCTAGACATCCCGTAATTGTCTGAAAATAAATTAATATTTACGTAAAATTATTGCATCTTTCATTCATGGAAATGTGCTACAGTGGGAAAATTGAGAACGTACATGAATGTCATTGACCACGTTTGTCGTAATAGACCTTTGAAACAACGCGATCGACCGGGAAACTAGCTCCATGGACAGTGAAACTGCAAGTCGAACTTCGTAATTTTTACAAATTGTGAATAGGATACACTCATGGACGTACCAGAGAACGTCCATGATACACTGTATGAAATGGTAATGTGTGGAAGTTTGTGTTTTCAACTTTGGCGTATGTAAAATTGTAACTTGTATGTAAATGGTGGAATTCAGCGTTTTTTTTTAAATCGCTGACGTGCCGTTTTATTTCTGGTCGGCGCCACACTTAATGAAAAATAGATCTTCAATGAAATTATGATGCCTTATATGAACTAAATAAAAAAATTGTATACTCCTAGTCTAAGTCTCGGGTCCCTGTAAAGCTCGGTGGATTTTGTGTGTACGGCGACCTGTGAAAGGGCATGTTGCTCAGTACCGCTGGGAACTTGACAGAAAATGAACCGTTGTCTGGTTGTCATGACATTGACCTTTGCAGACATACAGCCAAAACAAAATCAGCTTGGACATTCAGTTGTGAGAAATGACAATAAACGGTGCCAGCGATAGATTTCGAAAATGAAAGAACAAAATAAATGCAATCAAAGGCGCCGACCACGCGCGTTGGAAATAAATAGAACGCGTTGCGACGAGAAATCTCACCAGTATCTTTCACTCACGCAAACGCACACACACATGCTATTTCCGTATATTGAATACGTTGGCAACGGAAGGGACAAGTTTAAATCATCTTTGTATTAACACAACTTGAATATATGTTCATTGAATGTTTAGTTTGATAATTGATTAAGCGGACTGCGACGGTTAAAACGAAAAGACAAGGCTAAGACGAAAAACGTGACAGTACGATTATGATTATGCTCGTCTACTACACGCCCGGGGACTACACACGTTCAAGTATCCAACTTCCCAATACAAAAAAACAGGATTAGTATCAGCAATAATTTCTAGTACTGCCTGGATAATTGCGTATTATTAGTTGACATCAGACATATCCCTATACAGGATCTTTTGAACAATGTCTCAAATTCCCGAAAGGA
This sequence comes from Saccoglossus kowalevskii, assembly GCF_978046115.1. Classification (NCBI taxonomy): domain Eukaryota; kingdom Metazoa; phylum Hemichordata; class Enteropneusta; family Harrimaniidae; genus Saccoglossus; species Saccoglossus kowalevskii. The sequence continues at coordinate 4,003,953 of NC_140643.1, read as the reverse complement.
TATTCAAATATGTTGCGATGAATATGACTTGAATATCCATCTTTTGAAAAATCAGCTAAACAGTTCATCACCACGTTTATCGTGAATTGGCGAGTTATCTTGTGGTGTTTTTCGTCAATGTATTAAATATAAGTGCGTTGGGAAATAGCATAATTATATTGCGTGACATCTTGAATTTTCAAGGTGAATGTTCCGGCGAAGCACTCCACTATGTAGAGGGAGGAATGTCCGAACGGAACAACACCGTGCAGGCGGACGATGATTGCGTGATTGAAAGAGGCTGGTGAGACTGTGTCACAACGCGTTCTATTTATTTCCAACGCGCGTTGTCGGCGCCTCTGATTGCGTTTATTTTGTATTTTTATTTTCAAAATGTATCACTGGCTGTGTTTTTGTTTGTTTTTTTATGTCTCGCAACTGAAAATCCAAGCTGACCTTGTGTTGGCTGTAATCAACCAACGGTAAAAGTGGATTCACGCAATCCTGTTGTTACATTGTACCACGGAACAGGGAGCTGCTGTAATGTAATTACAGCTCCCTGCACGGAGGTACTAACGGAAGGGGCCCCGACGCTATTGTTTTAGCTTTACCATATGATCGTTTGTGAATGTTTGTTCACAAACATTGGTCTCGTTAGCTCTTAGCACCTTCTTACAATGGGTTATGCTCCCGGTTATGCTAATCTTGAGCATTCGGTAATATTCGGAGCATGGAGGTACTAACGGAAGGAGCCACAACGCCTCTCAAGTGGCCATTTGAGCCTCTTAAGTGGCTTATTTCCTTTTGTTTCAACCCAAGTTAATCCTGATAAAGACATTGTCTAGCTCATCTTTGATGTTGTTGATAGTTTGTGATTGCTTACACAAGTAACCAGTTAGCGGAATATGATATAACCTCGCCGATGTTTTAAAGTGACCATATAATATATGTCTAGACACTTTCTCTGCAATAATATTTGTTAGGAGTCCTTAGGATTTTTTGTTGTAGACTCTCGAAATCTTGTTCTTGTTACAGTTGCTAATAATTAAAACATGTGAAATCTGTGAAGTAACAAGTTCCTCTGTTGAATTTCCGGTTGTGAAATAGTATTTTAACCCTCCACAGCTAAACAAACCCAGTGCGCATGTGTGATGATCGTAGTTTCATAATGCGCATTTATTTTATTTTCGGCAGTTTTTAAAGTTATTTTTTTTAAATATGTTGGCGTAATTTTTCGGACATTTCAATCTTTCCTGAGGCCTAAAATAGTCTATTAAAGTTTTTATTCAAGAGCGTGTTTATTGTGACTAGCGTGAATGGGTAAGTTTTGTCTGGACAAAGAGCTGTAAACAATGTTAAATTATTCATCTAATGCTCAGTTCATCTTTTGAAAACAACTATTTTTTGATTTGAAAAAAAAAATCATGCCATTTTCCTATCAAAATCCAAGCCAAAAGACACAGGGGCTTGTCGACTGAGCGCGAAAGCCCCTTGGCGAGAACGAAGTTCGAGAAGGGAGGACACTCTACCACCAGAGTGACGTCATAGCTTTACAATTATTCGAATTTAAACAGTAATCAATCATTTACCTTAGAAAAAACAACACAAAAACTGAATACAGTTAAGTGCTAATCTATTCAAACCACCATCACAATCAAATTCGGCAAATTAGCGACAAAATACACGTTTTCCCGAGTCTGAATGACTACCGCTGTACGTCAGTCATTGTTGGGTTGTTTCTAATTGGTTAATAAAGTGGGTGTGTGAAAGACTCCTTAACTCACTGTTGATTTTAAACAACATGGCAACTGTAGAGGAAAACATTGTGACCGCAGTAAATGAGGGCCACAACCTTCTTATTTTAGGCCAAGCAGGCACGGGCAAAACTAAATTGATAACAAGAATAAAGGTGTCAATTCTACATAAAAATGTACCGTTTGCTCACCAAGAAACCAATGGAAACTTGCCAGAATTCACCGACTCCATAGTGCTGGCAGCCATAGTACACGGAATTTTGAAATAAGCGGTCTTAGACACGCCCACATTATTAGCCAATCAAGACCAAGCATGCATTTGAGATGGCTGCGGCCGGCAATTGACATACAGCGGTAGTCATTCAGACTCGGGAAAACGTGTATTTTGTCGCTAATTTGCCGAATTTGATCGTGATGGTGGTTTGAATAGATTAGCACTTAACTGTATTCAGTTTTTGTGTTGTTTTTTCTAAGGTAAATGATTGATTACTGTTTAAATTCGAATAATTGTAAAGCTATGACGTCACTCTGGTGGTAGAGTGTCCTCCCTTCTCGAACTTCGTTCTCGCCAAGGGGCTTTCGCGCTCAGTCGACAAGCCCCTGTGCCAAAAGATCGTACTACAACATCGACAAATCTCTTCCGCATTGCGTTCAATACATTAACATATTTAAATGAGCTATGGTGATTTGAACACATTGCCATCATCCAGCATTTTGATTGGTTAATGCGATTTGACCATGCAAGAAACATGGCGGATACCCTACCGCATCGAGCGTTTGTCTGCGATCGGAATCATTTGCTTACGATGAAACTAAGTTGCATTTTAATTTCATAACAATTCAACGAATTTATTTTTTGTGCGTTATTATAATCACTACTGAGTAATAATCAACAATTGTGAAACGCAGCAGGATTGCGCAACTGTGATCGTTTGCTACTAGCAATGCAGTTGTGTTCGTTTTTATTTGAAACTTCGTTTAAAATATACTTTCGTTACCAATAAATGAAAACAAATGTATTTGACACTGGTCGACAATGTAATGAAATTTCAGGCGGTCTACTTTTTAATTCAGCAAGAATTATTAATTATTAATTATTGTTAATTCTGCAATATCCCCGGCAGTTTGTTTCGTCTTGTGAAGCCCAAATAATAATTATTATTATGGACATCTCGCGCATATTGCCGATGTTTTATACTGTTTGTAGTTTGCATATGAAAGTGGTTGTTGATGTCCCTCCTATTATTCGACGTCGTTGACAATGCGATAACAATGCCACTCGCACTGTGCACATTTTAGCACTAGATCTAGTGCCATTTTAGCACTAGATCTAGTGCCGTTTTAGCACTAGATCTAGTGCCGTTTTAGCACTAGATCTAGTACTTTTTCGGATTAGTGCTACTAGCACTAACCACTCGCACTACGCCCATTTCGACACATTTACATACATGGAGGATGTATGTATGTATGTATGTATGTATGTATGTATGTATGTATGTATGTATGTATGTATGTATGTATGTATGTATGTCACTTTTTTTGTTCCACCGTTATCTCAAGAACCACTAATCAAATTTTGGTGAAACTTGGTACATAGATGCTCTGGGATAATGCGCAGAGTTGATTAGGTTTTGGTACAAATCTATGAATATTAATTACCTAATTTGCATGATAATTAGCTGATTTTTAGCTGTTCCATGACTGTTCCACTGATATATGAAGAACTACTCATTGGATTTTGATGAAACTTGGCACATGGATGCTCTGAACTAATGCGCAGATTTGATTTGTTTTGGGTAAAAATCTATGAATATTAAATACCTAATTTGCATGATAATTACCTGATTTTAAGCTGTTCCATGACTGTTCCACTGATATTTGAAGAACCACTCATTGGATTTTGATGAAACTAGGCACATGGATGCTCTGATCTAATGCACAGATTTCATTAGTTTTGGTTAAAAATCTGTTTATATTAATTACCTAATGTGCATAATGATTAATCAATTTTCGGCTTTTCCACTGATATCTCAAGTACTAATCATAACATTTCAATAAAACTTGGTACATAGATGACATATGAGACTGCACAGACTTGATAGTTTTTAGGGTAATATCAGTACATATTAATTACCTAATTTGCATAATTAATTAATTTTCAGCTATTGATATTTCAAGTAGTAATGAACAAATTTCAATGAAACTTGGTACATAGTTACTTAAGGACTGTGCAGAGACCTAATTAGTTTTTGGAGAAATATTTGTGCATATTAATCACCTTATTAGCATAATTAGTTAATTTTCAGCCCTTCACCTGATATCTCAAGTACTAATCATCACATTTCAATGAGACTTGCGACATAGATCTTCTAGGACTATGCAGAGACCTGATTAATTTTAGGATAAATTATTGTGCATATTAACTACGGTACTAATTTGCTTAATTAGTTAATTTGTCCTAAGAACCACTCATTGAATTTTAATGAAACTTTTAAAGAGTACTCGTCACATTTCAATGAACCTACATGTGTAGGACTGTACACCATATTAGTTTTGGTAAATATTTATGCTTCTTAATCACCTAATTAACATAATTAATTAATACTGATATCTCAAGTATTGATCATCACATTTGAATAAAACTTGGTACATAAATGCTATAGGACAATAGACAGCCTGATTAATTTTGGGTTAAAATCTGTTCATATTAATTCTCTTAATTAGCACAATAATTAATAATTTTTTGGTTCTAATCACATTTCAATGAAACTTGGTACATAGATATTACATTACGCAGATCTTATTACTTTTACATTGCGCAGACCTTATTAGTTTTACACTTAAATGTGTTCATATTAGTTACCTTATTTGCATAATTAGTTTTCTGCATTTCCATCAATATCTCAAGTTCAAGTAATTTTGAATTAATGTGTCTCCAATACTCTCAGCACACGGGAGTTCTTTCTAAGCTTTCTTTGATTACACTTTAAAGTTGATAATAAAAAAGTAGTTTTGTTACCCGGTAAGGTTTTCACACTAATATTTTAATCTGTAAATTAGAATGAGAAATTTCAAATCAAATACTATAAAATCATTAAAACAGTCAGGTATTTTTAGAGAAAAAAATTGAATAATTGAAAAGATGCAAACATTTGGTGTCATCCATGGTTGAGTTCCTGTTAACTGTTGAGAAGATTCTACAGTAAATTCACACTGTCAGAGAGTTTATTATATTTTTACTTATTATACCTGTAAAGTATAGCAGGTATATCATAGCTTGTCTCATCATAACCATTTCCTAAGAGAATATAGAGATTTCCATCAGTCTTAAAAACTTGACAAAAACTTGCTCCATGTGTTGATAACTCATCATAATTTTTAAATAATCTGCCACCTTTGAATTTATAAATGAGTGAGTTAATATCATAAGATGTGCCGTTATAATGATTAGCCACTACTACATGCTGTTCACCATTCACTTTATATGGACATGCCTGTTCTGCTCCTGTTGTCATCATATGTTTGTATGTATGAAACTGACCATCTTGCCATTTAAATACAGGTGATTTTTGAATGTATTCAATTCCTTTAAGATAATGATATCTCTGGTTCACCATAATTATTAGGTACATGTTACCATTATAGTTGAATGGCACAGTTGCTGATGACACATGAGGTCGGCGGATTGGTAGAGTCTGGTAGTACATAAAGCTTGGTGTTTTTGGGTGCAGCTTATAGATTGTAGTTGGGTTTGTCTTCATCATGTCTGATTTTGTCAGTGCAAGGTATAGTTCAGAATCAATGAAAAAACTAGTTGACTCAACTGTTGATGTCTCTCTGATTTTTTGAAGGGCTTCAAAATTGTCACCATTCCATTTATAGATGAGGTGGTAATTTGCTGGCCACATGGCCATTGATGCAAAAGTCAAGAAGCCTGTTTGTGAATAAGCTGAAAAGCAATGTAAATCAACAACAATGCCTGTAAGAATGGTTTCACTACCATGTGGTACAAATTGCCTGCCATTCCATTTATATGTTATAATTTTTGTGTCAAAGTGTTGTGACTTAAGTACAATCAGCACAAAATGTTCACCATTGATGCGGCAGTGATCACATTCTCTAACATTGTCATCACTGATCACGTTTTGAAATTCACTAAAACCACCATTGGAAAATATCTTGATATCACATTTATTCGCCGATATGTGCATCAGTAGATAGGTAACACCATCAATGTAAAAGACACTGGCTTCAGTGCTACTCTGTAGTTGTTGTACTGGTGTAAAATGAACACTGACATCATTGTGGAATCGACTTTCAGATGTTGTCATGCCTCGAGATGGTTGTTGTATTGATGATGTTTTAGTCTGTATTTTTCCAGTTTTTATTGTTACTTCTGTTTTTTGCTTCAGTTTGGTTTTATAGCTTTTAGGTACATGTATTGTTTCTGTTGTTCTTTTAGTAGTTGATTCTATTCTTCTGACCAAAGTTTGTTTTGTGCTATCTAGATTTTGTTCTGTCATTGTCTTTGGAGTTTGTTCTATCATTCTTTTTAGAAATGGCCCTGTTGATTTCACAGAGGTTTGCTCTGTTGTTTTTACTTGGGTTGGTTCTGTTTTTTTCACAGGGAATGGTTGTGTTGTTTTTGCAGAGGTTGGTTCTGTTGTTTTTACTTGGGTTGATTCTGTTTTCTCATGGTTTGGTTCTGTTGTTTTCGCAGAGGTTAGTTGTGTTGTTTTCTTGTGGCTTGGTTCTGTTGTTTTTACAAGGGTTGTTTCTGTTGTTATTTTCACATGGATTTGTTCTGTTGTTACAACATGGGTTGGTTCTGTTGTTTTCACTTGGGTTGGTTCTGTTTTCTCATGGTTTGGTTCTGTTGTTTTTGCAGAGGTTAGTTGTGTTGTTTTCTTGTGGGTTGGTTCTGTTGTTTTCATAAGGGTTCCTTCTATTGTTTTCATAGGGGTTGTTTCTATTATTTCCTCATGGGTTGTTATTGTTGTTACATCATGGGTTTGTTCTGTGGTTTTCACTTGCGTTGGTTCTGTTGTTTTCACTTGGGTTGGTTCTGTTGTATTCACTTGGGTTGGTTCTGTTGTTTTCACTTGTGTTGGCTCTGTTGTTTTCACTTGGGTTGGTTCTGTAGTTTTCACTTGGGTTGGTTCTGTAGTTTTCACTTGGGTTGGTTCTGTAGTTTTCACAGGGTTTGGTTCTGTAGTTTTCACTTGGGTTGGTTCTGTAGTTTTCACAGGGTTTGGTTCTGTTGTTTTCTCGTTGGTTTGTTTTATTGTTTCTACATGGGTTGTTTCTGTTTTCTCATGGATTGGTATTTTTGTTTTCACATGGGTTGAGCGCATTCTCTTGTGTGTTTGTTCTGATGTCTTGTTTGTTAACTCTGATTTCACAGTGATTGGTTCTGTAGTTTTCACATTCGTGAGTTCTGTTCTTATTTTAGGAAAGTGTTTCGTTGTCATTGTTATTGATTGTCTTGTCATGCCTTCATTTGTTGGCTGTTCAGTTCTAGTAGCAGAATTGTTTACTATTCTTCTATGTGTATTTCTAATTGCTGAATGTTTACTACTGTTGGAAAATACCCTAGTAGATGTTTCTTGATCCACATAATGCAAAGTTGTATAATCACTGTTGGGCATGTTTTTGTTTGCAGCCAATGCCATTGATGATGAAATTAAATTTGGTGTATTGTTTTCACCATCAGTCATTGACTTATCAGAGATGTTACCAATCTCTTTTAAAAATGTTTGTGTACTTGATGTTAGTGTAGCTGTGTTGTGGTCCTGTCCTGTCCTAGAATATGTCTTCATGTTCATGTCAATAGTTGAGATATTCAATCTCTTGTTGGAAAATGGTTGGGATAGTTTTTGGAATGAAGATATAGCTATAGGTTGAGTTGTATCTTGTAGTGTTGATATTTTTTTTTCATAGGACGTTTTTGTAATCCATTCTTGAGATGCACTTAAATAACTTGGTATCTCTGAACTTGGAGTATTTACCATGTGGTTGTGAGTGAGTGTAGGTATAGTGGTTGGTGTCACAAAGTAAGGTACTGTTTCTATCGAATCGGTTTTACCATAGTACACACCATTGTGCAGGTCTGCATTCGTAGTAGGTAAGGTTGTAGTATTATACATCTTTGTGTTTTGGAATAGAGTTTGTAATGGATGCAGATACTTTACTGTCTTTATTGTGGTGGATCGATCTGAGCTGCTGGTACTATCTTGACTTCTTGATGTATAACTGGATATAGCTCCTTTTGTTGTTGGTTTCACATTAGTATATACTAGAGGAAAACAAATAAATGACTTGCATTAATATATTTTGTTTGTGTTCTTAAAACTGCTAGTGAAGAATCAGTATAGTACACAATATAAATTTCTTAAATTGATAATGATTTCTCACATTGGTATGCAGTTAAGATGTAAAAATTATTGCTATTACTTTCTAATTGAAATATACATAAATGCAAGGTATTTAATAGTTATTTAAATAATTACAGCTTTTTAATTCTTAATTATTGAAAAGTATAATAGCAGTATGAACAATCCACTGAGCTTCATTTGCAAGTAAAATTTCCAACTTTTTGTATGTCAAAGTTAACCTTTGTGAATATTCACAAATATTTTTAGAAAATAAACCTATGTCCATTTTGTCCAAAAAAACTAAATAAATTAAAGAATTAAAATACAGTTTGTAATGTCAGTCATGTAACCAAATTGAAACAAAACTTTATTTTCCTGGAGAAAATGGAAAGTTGCTTGGTGCCAAATTTACATAGAGAGACACCGAGTATAAATACACTTTTTTTGGTGAAATATTAGTCAAGTGATGGGTTTAGTCATAGGACAGAGAATACTAATAGACTTTGCATGTGATGTAAATTACATGTGATATTTTTGACTTCTTGTTAAAAATCGCAAGTCTGATTGCTTTGATATAGTACATATATAGATACTACGTGTGGACCTCTCTCAGATTTGTTCATTTTGTGATATCTTTAATTCTCTAATTTTGGTGAATATTTTTGTAATTTTTGATAAAAAGTGATATTTTCAACTTCTTGTTAAGAACCGCAAGTCCAATTGATTTGATACTATACATATACATGTAGGTACCTCAGGTAAACCTCCCTTAGATTTGTTCATTTCATGATGATATCTTCAATTCTCTAATTTTAATGATTATTTGTGTCTTTTTTGGTAACAAGTGATATTTTCGACTTCTTGTTGAAAACCACAAGTTAGATTGATTTGATACTATACATATAGGTACCTCAGGTAAACCTCTCTTAGATCTGTTCATTTCATGATGATATCTTCAATTCTCTAATTTTAATGATTATTTTTGACATTTTTGGTAAAAAGTGATATTTTCAAATTCTTGTTGAAAACAGCAAGTCAGATTGCTTCAGTTCTTTAATTGAAATGTGCATTGCTAACTGCGGTGTTATCTCAGCCGACAGGCTGCTTGTTGTATAAAAGTGATACATGTATGAGAGTATAATTTTAATTACAAAAGTATGGTTAACCAAGCATTAAGTTTTTCTGTTTTGGGTATTACATGCAACTCATGCAGACATTTAACATATTTGCATGTATCTATTATATATGTTAACAGTTTTATATGAAATGCACATAAACAAAAATTTGTATTAATTGCACTTTGAATCATCAAATTATTAACTTCTTTTGACAATAGACACATACTTTATTTTTAGTCTCCGTTCGGACGCAGTCCCAAAACGAGGACTTATGTTTTGACCTCCGTGTATCCGTGTGTGCGTCTGTGCGTGCGTCCGGACCTGTATCTTAGAAATGCCTGGACCAATCACAATCAAACTTCACACATACATCATACATGATGTTATACATATGCACGTCAATTTGTTTCATGATCTGATGCAAGATGGTTGAATGGCGGCCGTTTTTGTGCTAAAAATAATCAAAATCAAGCATTTCTCGGCTGTTTACAGATGGATTTTGTTCAAACGTGGTATATACATTAGACATTATAGGACCTTGATGCGCATCATTTTGTTTTACGATCTGATTCAAGATGGCCGAATGGCGGCCATTTTTGTGCTAAAAAATCCTAAAAATCAACTATTTCTTGGCTGTTTACTGATGGATTTTGTTCAAACTTGATATATACATTAGACATTATGGGACCTTGTTTTTCAGATAGAATTCAAAATGGCCGACTGGCGGCCATTTTGTATTAATGAATGTGGTTCTCGTGCCATATCTCTGACTTACTTTCACTGATTATGTTCAAATTTTAAATACTGTAAAATGGATAATTATTCACTGGGTTTTAATTTGGCTTATTTCGCTGACTGGAAAATACGCTAAATAAAACCCCAGTGAATATGTAAAATTTAGCATAAAACACATTATCCAAATGATAAAACCGTGAATTTAAAACCCACTGAATATGCCTGAAATGGTAAATCAGTGAAATTTAAACCCAGTGAAAATTAGTCATTTTACAGTATTCATTATACATCATGTCATAGATAGACAGATATATTGGTTTGACGATCCTATTCAAATTGGCCAAATGGTGGCCTTTTTTGTGCTAAAAAATCATCAAATATCAAGCATTTATGGGTGGATTTCATTCAAACTTGGTACATTCATTAGACATTACAGGTTCCTGATGCATATCATTTATTTTTAAGATCGGATTCAAAATGGCTGTCTGGCGGTCATTTTGTTTTAATGATTGGGCTTCAAGAGCCATATCTCTTAAATGCTTTGACTTATTATATTTAAGTTTTATATATATTTGTTATACATCATGTTATATACCGTACTCGACCGCGTTAGCGCCCATGCCCGGGCAAGCGCCCACCCCCCACTTTTGCGCAATTTTTATATTTGGGGTCACATTCGGCAAAGCGCCCACCCCTTCAAAATGCAACTAATTTAAAACTTGGTCTTGTGTAATGAATCTTGGTAATTGTTTTTATATGATACAGCGTGGATATCGACCGCTGTGAACATGTTGTGAATGTGTAGAACACGGTAACTGTGCGTAAACTACGCTTCGACAATGACCTGTTAATACAAGTAAAATGCAGTAAATATTTCATGCTATATTCAGTTTACCTCTCAAAAATGGCTAGTTACTTATTTTTTGGAAAACCATGTCATTTATTCGCTGAAATCAATTCCAACAGATCGTACTTCGACATCGATAATTCACTTCCACATTGCGTTACCGGAAAGTCTTCGGGAATTTCCGAAGAATTGCGTCAGTACAACATAGCATTCTGATTGGTAAATAACCAACTTGACCCATTAGGTCAAAGGATGCTGCTGCAGGTCAAATGCAAATGCATCATGGCGGAAAGTGATTTTCATCGAGAGTTTGCGTACGATCCAACACCTTTGTCAGAGGAGATAATATGACAATTTTGACTTCGACAGTGTTCCAACAGACTCAAACTTAATTTCGTAAATTCTGGTGGTACGTAATTAATATTGTAATAAAATTTGCATATTTTTTGTGATCATTTCTGTTTCTTCATTGTGAAAATTAATGACGACTCAACTAATTTCGTAATTTGATTTTCCCTCAAAGACGTAATCTGTCACTTAATAAATCAAATTTTTCATTTGCACTCTTTTTCGAGGAGGGTTGCTCGGGTAAGCGCCCATCCCTAAAAAATCGTGATTTTCTGAGTTGAGGCCCCTGGGCGCTAACGCGGTCGAGTACGGTATATACATGTATTCAAAATGGCTGATTTTGAATGCTGTTCCAGAGCAATATCTCTCAATATGGACAAGTACTTGTTTGACGATCAGATACAAATGTCAATCATTTTAATGTTAAAAAAATCATATTCCTGACATGGTTATATTCCAGCTATATTACTATAAACAAAACTATATATCTTAAATTTGATAACTAACGGGGACTGTGCCATGCATGGCTTGTTTATTATAAAACAAAACATTGTTTTGTTTGCAATTTATTCACTTACTGCATTAAAATTACTGTACATTTATTGTGACAATGCTAATTACAATTTTCACATGGCAGAGCTTTAATTTACATTGCTATATTTGTGTAAAAATTCCCTTTCTCATCTCTGTATAAACCCAGTCAACCACCTTTACATAATAATATTTCATGCTTTATATATTCAAATTAATATAATGATACTGATACCAGTGTTTGATCTCAGTGTTATAGTAAAGAAACAGAATTGGCAATTGGAGTTAGTAAATAACAAAATACCAACACATTGGTTTTTGTCAAAGGTTGTATAATTTTTATCCCATGTATTGTATATGTAAAATGCATTGTTTTAAACACAATGTGACAACCACTCAACTCCCAAAATACCAACAGAGCCTGAAACTGTAACCTTCACACTAATTTAATAATTATCACCCTAAAATACTAATAAAGAAAGAAAATATGTTAATAATTATTGTAATTACCATGCTCTGTTTGACTGATCATTGTACAACTATTGGATATTGATTGAAAAAATTAATAGCTCTGCTGTCCTCATAGATATGTCAGAACAGAGCTGTTCATATAGGTGAATGTCTGTTATTGACCATCCGTCAATAATTACATTTCCGTCTTGTTTTTGAAAATTTTTTGGCAAATATTTTTGTAATTTTTAGTAAAAAATGCTATTTTCAACTTCTTGAAAAGTACCAGGTCAATTCCAATTACTTTAAAACAGTTATTTTGACTGTCAAGTCACTTAATTGTTATAATATTCGATAAAAAGCTGTAGCTGCATTTCTTCAAATCACAGCTGCACTTATTTAGAATTTGACTTTATTTGAGCTAATTACATACCGTACATACTTGTTCAAGAATATTGATGTCACATTGGAACGCTATCGATATTTCAGGCTGTTATCACTCATTAAATTAACTCAATAATAAGGTCATTAGATACTAGTATGCTTTGACTTCTGTTGAGCATTGGTCCATACTGTCTTGGTATTATTTAATTTTCTATAGCAGTTAAAACTGCAGTCTAAGCGAATAGGACTCAAAGGAATTATGTGAATGAAACAAAATAACATGTCACAGAAACATTTTGATCGGCTTTGATTTATAAATGAGTGCATCCATAAAAATGAGATTCTATTCATTAGCTTAATACTTTGAAATGAACTGTGACAAGCCATGCATGGCACAGTCCCTGTTAGTTATTAAATTTGTTTATAGTAATATACTTGGAACAAAAACATCTCAGAAGTATGGATCCAGAAGCTGATGTTTGATTATGAAAATTTTTGGCTCAACGGACCATAAGTCCACTGAGCCTATGGGATGGGTTTCTGTCCTGTATCTGTCGTCTGTCTATCTATCTACATGTATCTGTCTGCCTGTGCACGACTTCTTCTCAAAAACCGCCGAACTGTTTAACTCGAATTTGGGTGTGTGGATGCCTTGATGAGTGTAGATGGTAATTTGTTCATGAGAAGTCGATCTGCCAAAAATTATGCAAATTAGCCTCCCAAAACTCTAAAAATTCTTCTATGCTACTATGACACTATAAAGTGGTCTACAGTGCTGATATTGATAGTGCATGTGCCTTGGGTTGTCCTCTGTCAGTTTTGTTAATTTGGTAAGGAAATTTTTCAATTTAAAATGGTCATTTTTGGTAAAAAATTCTATTTTCGACTTCTTCTTCAAAACTGGTAGCCTGAATGCTTTGATACTTAGTGTGTATGTACCTTGTGTTGACATCTACTAAATTTGTTCATCCCATGGCCATATCTTTAATTCTCTAATTTTGGCAAATATTTTTATTTTGGGTTAAAAATGGAATTTCAACTAACCACTATTTCCAATGCTTTGGTGTTAGGCATACATGTATTCATTATTCCATTGACAACTTTGTGTGGTTGTTTGGCGATATTTTAAAGCAAATATTGTGTCATTTTTCATCAAAAATAGTACTTTTGACTTGTTCTTCAAAACTAGTAGTCCAAATTCTTTGATACTTGGTACACATGTAGCTTGGATGACACTTCACCCAGTCACTAAAAGTGGCCAAATTTATCAAACATTTCAGAAATTCGTGATTTTTTTTATTACCTTCTCCTTAATGCACTATAGTTGTTGGAAACAAAACTTGGGAAGTTTATACAATGATGCCATATTGAAATTATATGCTCATAGGGAGATATGTAATGTTTCCCATTTGTTCTGTCAACTGTTTCTCATTCTCACATAGCACATGGGAGTTCTAAGTTTTCTTTGATTGGTCCATGTGATTGTAATGAAAACATAACCACTCAACATATTTAAATGTGTATAGTCATGATTGATTTTTGTGGAAAATTATGCAAATTGCCTAATTTACATACCAATATTTAGGCTATTTGATGATATCTTGAGAACCATTAAATATGTTTTAATAAAACTTGGTGCATAGATGTGTTGGGGCAGTTTCCAGATATATTTAGTTTTTAGTGGAAATTCAGCTAGTCAAATTCAAGCTATTTGGGTGCTATTTCAAGAACCATTCAACATATTTCAACAAAACTTGGTATATACATGTATTACGAATTCAGATAATTGCAAATATCATGTTATGTTATTCTTTCAACATGCTGGGGTTCTTTTTAAGCTCTTTGATTCTAAGTTTATTGAATATTTCTGTTATTTTTGTAAAAAATTCCACTTTTAGCATTATGTTTTATTGTCTCACTCACTGCCTTTTGGAGTATTTGTCATATACAGCACTAATCTTTTGTACAATAGCCGTTGAGTAACAGGCCATTGGCCTATTTTTTAATATTAAAATGATTGACATCTTGTATCTGATCGTCAAACGAGTACTTGTCCATATTGAGAAATATTGCAACATTAATTAAAACGAAATGGCCACCGGTCGACCATTTTAAATATATCTATATATTTAACGAATATCTATGTCATGATGTATAATGAATATATAAAATTTTAACATAATCAGTCAAAGCATGGCAGAGATATGGCACTAGAACTGCATTCGACCATTTTAAATCTGATTTGAAAAATAGAATGACATGCATTAAGGTCCCATAATGTCTAATGTACATGTACTAAGTTTGAACAAAATCCATCCATAAATTCTTGATTTTGATGATTTCTTAGCACAAAAATGGCCACCATTCGGCCATCTTGAATCAGATCGTGAAATGAATAATATTAATAAGTATGATATTATGTATGATGTATGTGTGAAGTTTGAATGTAATTGGTCCAGGCATGTCTAATATAAATGTCCAGACGGATGTATGGACACACAGGCGCATAAACGCACAAAGGTCAATCTATAAATCCTTGCATCCTAAGGAGGACTAAAAATCAGCTCACCTTGTGAAAAAATCTGTATCTCCCATAAGGAAAGAACTCTGTTTCTAGTAATGGGCTAACAAAATACTTTGTACTAAGGCAAGGATTTGATTTTGTTCCCAAATAGAATCAGGGATTGAAATATAATTTTTTCCCTGCATGCATAGTGTGCATGTTGAATTTGAAATTTACCTGCACTAACTTGTTGTGAAATGCACCATTTTTAAAGTTTAAATATAATTTACGGGTTCTCGATTGATGCAATCATGAAAGAATTTGATTTTTTTTAGTTGTCTCACAATGTTGGTTGAACTTAATTTAGGCTTAGTGAATATAATGACAAAATGGTGTGTTAATTTCTACATGCACAGCGTGCACATTATATTTTGAGTTTACTTGCACGAGCTAATAATCTTCGTGCATAGTGCAGTGTGCACCAGGGTATTTCGATCCCTGAGAATACCTTTTGTTTTGCACTATATGATACATTTATTACAGATTTATGATTGACAAAAAACTTGTAATAGTGGTTTAATTTCTTTGGTTTAATATTTTTTGACTCAAACATAACTAAACTTATTAAACCACTATTATGAATAACTTGCAATTGGTAGTCATTCTACATAGTCTTAAGTCTGTAGTAAATAATCCACTATACATCAAATAAGGTTAATTTAAAAAAAAATATATATATATTTTTGTGGGTGGCACTTGGCTAATTTTCATAAAACTGGAAACAAAATCTAGTTTGTATAAAATAGAATTTAGAGTTCCATTGGTAGTTAAGGGTCAGCAGAAATTAATTTTTACCTCTACTTCTATAAGAGTCCTATATATTCTCCTTTGTTACATTACAAGAATGTAGACATTGCTCTAGAACTAATTGTCCTAAATTTCATTGTGTATTGTAAAACTGGTACACCAAACAAAGATATATGTAGAATACCAAATCCCTAAATTTGACAACTCATAGACTAGTTAGATTGAATTAATAGCTTTTTATACTGAACATTACCTTTTTGCATATTTGGTAGACTTTGAATCAGCAAATCTCTGAGTTCTGAGACTGTATGTTGTAGATCTGCTATCACTTCAGATTGTATGCTACTGTCTGACTTCAACGCCATAATGGTTTCTTGTGTCAGAAAATTACTTTCCACTAGTTGTGTCATCTGTTGTTCAAAAACCTCGGACATTTTTTTACAGCCACATCTTCTGTTCTTACATCTTGTTCTTTCACTATCAGCTAACATGCCTGATATGATGAGAATTAACAGACAGAGTCTGGTGAACTGGTTTAACATCTCCATTTTGTTTGTCCTTTCTTATCTATGTGGTATTTTTAGTAGCCAATAGAACTGCGAGTCGTTTGCTATACACAAGAAAACATCTGCTTCTGAATTCTTATAAACATAAATATAACCAGTCAGTGTCCAAATAAAAACCACCCTGGCATATATTGGGTAAGAATGCAACAAACTTGTTATTATTTTTATTATAATATGCTCAATATTTGCTTTTGACATTTTTAATGTAATGTCAACAATATTTCATATGAAAAATGCATATTAATGATATATTACTATGCAAATATTAAGACATGAATAAAAAAGTTATGTTAACTTTCTAGATTTTCTAATTGCCGTAAATTAGGTTTTACTGTACACATACCCCAGTACTGTTTTTATAGACACATGTTATTCACATGTTGACCTTTAAAAGTGACCTTTTCCTGATTTTGTACATATAATGTTTGTTATCATTCCAGAGTCTAGTAGGAGATCTGTCAGCAGCTAGACTAGCTGTGCTGTTTAATTGTAAACTGTGAAATAATTAGGGATCTAGATCCTCTCACAACAAATAATATAAGGATCATGGGATTGCTTTAATTGTGATGGTTGGTACAATCATGTACTGCCTGAGTGCAGATATTGCAGTGATAACTTTATTTTTTAACACTTCTTTCTTGCTTTATAATTCAATGAGAGCTGACAAACCAAAATAGCAATGAAAACATTTGTTTCAGTGACAGGATTATATTTCCCACACATGCTATAACTTCTGTGTCTGATGTAAGCAAAGAAAATGTTGGTAACATTATATTACTCCAAATAAGGACAAATTTGACCATCTGAATGAGTTGAAATGTACCTTTTTACGAAATGGTAAATTCTATTATTTGTGGTTCTAGATATATTGTTGTAAATTAGATAAACACAAAACTTTGGTCATAGTAAGTAGCATATAATTTGCATATTTCTCACATTCTTTAGGTTGAACAGTGTTTTCTCAGCTATTTACAGGCAGATTTCAAACAAAATTGCATACAGTTGCATAATGTTTGCATCCTAATTACATTCACTCATTGATTTGATGTGAACGTTTTCATGATATGCCTAGTTATGCAAAACACAAAACTTGGCTTACAGTAATTAAGCAGAATTCCATTTGCAAATTAATCACATGTTCAGACAAACATTCTTTGAAATGGGTACTAGTAGGCTGATTGTTTTCAGTCAAACTTGGTATGATTATAAGCCTTCATATGAAGATTCTTCTTTTATAGTATAGTATAGTATAGTATATTTTATTTGACACTAAATAATATACTTTGTTACATTATCTGTGGTCAAAAGACATTAAATATAATAAAACACAAGTACACACACGAGACAAAAGAAAATACATAAATAACTAAAGTCTAAGTTAAATTACTTATAGTAAAATAGTATGCTGTCAATAAATTTGCTAGCACTATTGGCAATGAACCCATCTCTCGAACTTAAAATTTCTGTAAACATTTGTTGTTTTGATAGTTTAAGGATACTTTCATTATAAATGCTAACTACATTCAGAAATTCAGTACGAGCATTTGTTATTCCAGTATGGTTACAGTATAAAAGTGCATGGATTTTATTGCCAATAGCCCCATTGTTACAAAGTTGGCACTTTCTTTCCTCTGGAGGTATCCCTTGATATCTAAGTTTTTCAATTGGTAGGGTATGTGCAGATATCCTAAATTTGGTGAAGCTGGTTCTATGTTGTGCATTTTTTACTTGATTCAAATATGGTTCAAATTTATATGTAGGTTTGAAAACTGAGTGTATGTACGTAATTTATTGTTTTGGGTTGTCTGGACTGTTGGTAGCCAAACTTTTTCAACATAGATTTCTTTTAATTTTGACTTAAGCAGAGTATTGTCATCAGCATCACCAGTTTTAGTTATCTCCTGTAATTTATTTACAAATGTTGCCCATGTATTACCTTTGATTTTGGTTTCTGAGATGTAAGCACAATGTACGTACTAAGTGACTGCAATTGCTGATGTTGTTTTCAATTCTTTTCTTGTATTTAAATAATTGTGCACATATTTCAGTAATAACAGGATAACTTCCAAGTTCAGCTCTAGAAGCAATATTACTTGAACGCCTGTGCACTCCTAATACACTCTTACAGAACTTAATGTGAAGTTGCTCAAATTGTGATCTGTCATTAAAGAGATTATTAACAAATCTTTTTGTATCAATTTGATCATCCTGTTTAGATTTGTAAATCTTGAAGGTAAAAGCCCCCCAAATTTCTGAGCCATACATTAAGATCGGTAAGACTGTACTTTTAAAAAGCTGTAAAGCATTACTAATAGAAAGAGTTTGGTTATGTAAAGTGATAGTTTGCCTAAGAATACCTAATGCACGTTGTGCTTTCATCACCAGATTTTCAATGGCAAGTTTAAAATTACCATTACTTTGAAAAATGATACCAAGATAGTTATATGATGTAACTACTTGGATTTTGTTATCATTTAGGTAGAAATCCATTTCAATTAGCCTACCTAATTTATTAAATACAATAATTTTTGTCTTATTGATATTGACTTGAAGTTTCCATTTTTTGCAGTACTGTTCAAGTTTATCAAGACTATTTTGCATTCCTGCACTTGTATCTGAGAGTATCACAACATCATCAGCAAAGAGTAATGAATTGATTGATACACCTTCCAGATTCACAGGATTTGAATAAATATTTTTAGAAAGATCATTAATAAAAATGTTAAACAGGAGTGGGCTTAGATTGCACCCCTGTTTTACACCAGTTGATGATAGAAATCTATCAGTGCAACCATGTGTTGTTTTGATTGCATATTTTGTGGTAGAGTACATTGATCTTATCAAGTGGAAAAATTTACCCCCGACTCCTGCTTTCAGTAATTTAAACAACATGCCTTCCCGCCAAATACTGTCAAAAGCCTTTCGCAGGTCAACAAAACAAGCATATAGATATGCTTTATTCCCCTTATTGGTATATTTATTAATGAGTGATTTTAATATGAAAATACTGTCAGTTGTACGGTGGTTCTTTCGAAAACCGAATTGCTCATTTTGAATATAGTTTTGGTTGTCCAAATATAATTGTAGCCTATATATATAGTACACAGATAAAAAATGTTGAGGTTGTAGAGCAAGATTACAAATGCCTTGTATGCAATGCTCTTGTCTTTAAAACTTCGCACTCAGACTTGCACTTAGACATCAAATTTTGGTATTTATTGAATAATCTCATATTATAAGGCTTTTAGTAACATTAAATATGTTGAATCTATATTAAAACATATTGAGTACATATTAAATATATCTAGAATGTGTAAAAAACAGTACTTTGTATGTATGTGTGCCTTGACAAAAAACAAATATATTATGATTAGTACTGTAGAATACTTTATTTTAGCTGAAATTAATTTGCATTGAAAAGGCATTTTGGGTGTTTTGTATAGAATTTATTTTCACTAATTGTATGAAAAATATAGGAAAAAATGTATATTCGCTGGATTTTATTTTCACTGAATCATTCCTTCAGCAAAAATAGTGAAAATTAATTCCAAGCGAAAATAAAGTATTCTACAATATGCTATTCATGAAAATGAATAATCTTATGGTGATTGAATGTTGTACCGTGTGTTTATTTACAGGTTGTAATGATTGCCTTGGTGACCTATACCAATGCCTTTTGTTTGTCTGTGATATTTCCCATGTTACCATTCATGACGCATGACTTCTTTCCTTATCTCAGTGCTACACAGTTAGGTAAGTGTCATTTCAAGAAAGCCTAATGCAAATTAGTAAGTGAATAATTGGTTTTAGACTGTTTTTAGTAGTGATTTGTATATTTGGCAAGTGTGTAATATACATAGTTTTTTTGTTTTTTTAATGTGACAATAAACTTGCCCATTTATGTTTACATTATCAAACCTAACCTATAGCTTGGAATAATGTTATTGTAAAGTCAAAAGTTTGAATACACACTTTATATACCGGTAAATGAATGGTCATTTTCTAACGGTTGGTCAGAATGAATTTTAATCTTACTACTACATTTACTTTTCTGAATAATCAATCACAGCATCTATTATTGATCACTAACCCGTGATGTTAAATAATTCTTCCATACTTTGTTTATCTTTCAAAAATTGCTAACCACCATCAGTAATTCACTTCCATATTGCGCCAATAATTGGAAATTCTGGTGAATTATGTCAGTATGACAATTTAGAATTGATCTACCAGGTCAAAGGATGCTGTTGCAAGTAAAAAAAAAAATTGTTGTACATGGATCAAGAGTTTGTGTACTGGTAAAAAAAGATAATAATGACTCCACTTTGACTGCATTCCCACATATAATAAGCTTTCATGATATACTCTCATGGTATGTCAATATTATTGTAATTATAAATGTACATAATTGTGTTTGTTCTTTATGATAATGTGGCACAACTCATTTCATAAATAAATGTTTTAATTATTCCAAAATAGCATAATATACCCCTCTCCTGACTCTCCTGAAATTGCCATTTTGATAATTTTTTTAGTTTTAGTTTTTGAGGGGGGTTTTGACTAAGTGCCGACCACATATAACAAGCCTGTCTTGTAATTATGTAACTTATGATTTGCTTTATATTATATCTTATCATTTTGCTTTCCATTTAATTCCATAGGTATTTATTCAGGTTTTCTGGGAGGCGCATTCTCAGGTGGAAGCTTCTTTGGTAATATTTTTGTAAGTAAAATTTTTAATTTTCTCTGGAAATATTATACAATTATCAATTTCCTGTTTTATTCCAACTTCCTATGGGCATTCGAAATGCTTGTAGCAGTTTCATTATACCTTGGGCATGAAGATGATACATAATGGGTGACCTTCTAAGATGATACACTTTATGGCGACACTGCCAGTCACTATCATTATTTTAATGAATATAAAATGCTAAAATACATATGAATAAAATACAATAATAAAAAGTCATTGAAAACGACACAGTTCCCATTAAATTTTTGTAAGTTCTCTTTGTGCTTGTCATATTAAAGTGGAGGGGTTGTCGCGAGCGTGTACCTGAAACTTGAGTCCAAAGTGTATACAACATATTGTTATTTACATCAAATTCAAACACATGTGTGACGATCCCTCCGGTTTAAGACCTAGAAAAGAAAAACATAGATCACTAGTGAAAGCATGTCCAAGTTATCACATTTTAAACAAGATGGCCGCCAGTCGGCCATATTTGATTAAATTGAATTGACATGTATCCATTTATGACATGCTAAATATCAATGAAAATGATACATGGATGACAGAGATATAGTAATATGGCCAAAAATAAAAACAGTCGTTATCTTTGATCTGATTATGAAACAAAGTGACATGTATGATGTATGTGCCAATATGAATGAAAATGGTACATAAATAAGGCCAAAAAGTCAGATGGCTGTCAATCGGCCATCCTTGATCGGATTTTGAAACAAGTTGTCATGGGCATGTATCCTAACATGTATAAAGTATGTGCCAAATTTGAATGAAAACTGACAAAGCATGTCCAAGATACCACATTTAAAAAAAAACAAGATGCCTGCCAGTCGGCCATTTTGAATCAATTTGCTAAATCACTGCATGTGCATATGTTCCACATAAAGTACTAGGCACATGCAAAGAATGAACAGAATTGGTCCAAAGGATTCTGAAATATGACTCCGGATGGACGGATACACAGACGGACGGATGCACGAATGGTCAGAGGACATGTATCCTAACATGTTTAATCTATGTACCAAATTTGAATGAAAACTGACAAAGCATGTCCAAAATACGACATTTTCAAAAAACAAGATGGCTGTCAGTCGGCCATTTTGAATTGAATCGCTAAACCACTGCATGTGCATATGTCCCACATAAAGTACTAGGCACATGCAAAGAATGAACAAAATTGGTCCAAAAGATTCTGACATATGACTCCACATGGATGCACACACAGACGGATGGACGCTCACAGACAGTTGGAGGACGTGTATCCTAACATGTATAATCTATATACCAAATTTGAATGAAATATTGGGTACTCACATTGAAGTGCTATATATATATGTGCCGCCATAAAGGGTCCCAAGTTCACCACTTCTGTCTGAAAAGGGGTATGTTATTTTACCCTGTCTGCCTGAAAAGAGGTACACTTTTTTAGCTCCGCTGTCGACGAAGTCGAGCGGAGCTTATAGTATTACTGATTGTCTGCCGACGTCCGTCGACGTAGTCGCTGTCGTCGCCAACTTTACATTTTCGACTTCTTCTTAAAAACCACAAACTGTATAGCTGTGAAACTTTCTAGGAAGGTACCTTAGGTGCTTCTCTCTCAGATTTGTTCATTTCGTGTGGATATGTTCAATTGTCTTAATTATAGCGAATATTTTTGTCATTTTTGGTCAAAAATGCTATTTTCTACTTCTTCTTGAAAACCGCTAGTCCGAATGCGTTGATCCTTGGTATGTGAACCACTCTCAGATTTGTTCATTTTGTGATGATATCTTTAATTCTCTAATTTTCATGAATATTTTTGTCATTTTTGGTAAAAAATGATATTTTTGACTTCTTGTTAAAAACCGCAAGTCCGAGTGCTTAGATATTACATATGTAAGTACTACATGTGGACCTCTCTTAGATTTGTTCATTTCGTGATGATATCTTTAATTCTCTAATTTTCATGAATATTTTTGTCATTTTGGTAAAAAGTGATATTTTCGTCTTTTTGTTAAAAAACACAAGTCTGATTGCTTTGATATTACATATATAGGTACTACATGTGGACCTCTCTCAGATTTGTTTATTTTGTGATGATATCTTCAATTCTCTAATTTTCATGAATATTTTTGTCATTTTTGGTAAAAAGTGATATTTTCGACTTTTTGTTAAAAACTACATGTCCAATTGCTTTGATACTACATATCTAGGTACTACATGTGGTCCTCTTTCAGGTTTGTTCATTTCGTGATGATATCTTTAATTCTCTAATTTTCATGAATATTTTTGTCATTTTGGTAAAAAGTGATATTTTCGACTTCTTGTTAAAAGCCGAAAGTCCAATTGCTTGAGAAAACTAGCAGCATGCACGATGGCAGTTACAATGCAAGTGGTCTGTACTACTAGTAAAGAGAGTGATAGCGATGTACAGGACGAATATGATTGGGTGTAGATATGAGGATTACAAATTAGGAAAGAGTTGATTGGGTGAAGATATGAGGATTACAAATTAGGAAAGAGTTGATTGGGTGTAGATATGAGGATTACAAATTAGGAAAGAGTTGATTGGGTGAAGATATGAGAATTACAAATTAGGAAAGAGTTGATTGGGTGAAGATATGAGGATTACAAATTAGGAAAGAGTTGATTGGGTGTAGATATGAGGATTACAAATTAGGAAAGAGTTGATTGGGTGAAGATATGAGGATTACAAATTAGGAAAGAGTTGATTGGGTGTAGATATGAGGATTACAAATTAGGAAAGAGTTGATTGGGTGAAGATATGAGGATTACAAATTAGGAAAGAGTTGATTGGGTGTAGATATGAGAATTACAAATTAGGAAAGAGTTGATTGGGTGAAGATATGAGGATTATGGAATAAACAAGTGGAATGAATGTGCATGCATGATGTAAATATGAAACAAAAGTGTCATTAAGGAATATAAGCAAAGGTGGATTAAATAATAACGAGGTGTAGACATTAAACAAAGAAGGCAGCTGACATGTAAACACAGATGGGTGTAGTTAATTAACTGCAGGTGTGGGGCCCAGTGTTACCAAGGTTATGACTTAAGATTAAGAAGTGCAAGATGAGATGGTGTGCATCCAGTCCTTTACGTTAAACTCAGATTACTGCGTAATCAGCCAAAAAGTCCAATTGCTTTGATATTACATATCTAGGTACTACATGTGGACCTCTCTCAGATTTGTTTATTTCATGATAATATCTTTAATTCTCTAATTTTCATGAATATTTTTGTCATTTTTGGTAAAAAGTGATATTTTTGACTTCTTGTTAAAAACCACAAGTCCAATTGCTTTGATATTACATATATAGGTACTACATGTAGTCCTCTCTCAGGTTTGTTCATTTTCTGATGATATCTTTAATTCTCTAATTTTCATGAATATTTTTGTCATTTTTGGTAAAAAGTGATATTAAAAAGTGGTTAAAAACCGCAAGTCTAATTGCTTTGATATTATATATACTACATAGGTACTACAGGTAGACCTCTTTCAGATTTGTTCATTTCGTGATGATTTTGTTCTTCAATATTTTTGATAAAAAGTTATAAAAAGTCTGATTGCTTTAAGGTAGCGGGACTATTATTTGCTTACTTGTTTTCATCTTCTAATTGTGACCAAATGACTACAAATAGACCCAGGAAAGTATATATTTTTAGAATCGCCAGACTTCAAGCTTTGCAAAGATGTGTTTGTCATGCCCGTATCTGCATTCTATGACCCGTTACTTAATCAAAGGTGAAAAATTACTTTTTCTGTAAAAAAAATAATTACGCATTTATGCTGGCGATAAGAAGTATTTTTTTCACTTTTCCTAGTTGTTCAATAGTCTGGTAAATTGAATGTGTCTGGTCAGTTTTATGCAAGCAACACGTTTTAAAAAATAGTGTGCTGAATTTCAATTACTGTTTTAGTCGCATTGCCCCCAACTCAAACCACAACTCGTTGGTAAATAATCGATGAAATGGTTTGTCTGGACACATTCAAGTTCCTCTCACTGTCACCTTAAAGCTGTGAAAATTTGGTGTTAATCCGACGACAATAAGTATACGTTATTTTTTGTTAAAGACCTTGTATTTTGAAAAACATAAACTCCTAGAAAACGTCCATGAAGTAACAGCAAAGATTTTCAAGCTTGTTTATTGGCACAATCAATTTGTTTTCCCCATCAAGGTCTGTTTTACCATGTGTAGGGACATCCAAATGCCTAAGGCTATTGGAAACCTAAAAAAATAAAGGAATGGGATAGCTATAATTGGATAAATTCGGCATATGAAAACACCAAAATCAATGATTTTTTTCAGTGGCTGTGTGACCTTGTGTCTGACACATTCATATGCAAATGACTAATCTGTGAAACAAACAGGGGTGGAGACAAACCACTCAAATGTTTGGAAACACTCATTGTGTGTCAGATAGCTACTGATAACACATCCTAACATTGCTTTGTCTTGAGTTTATCTTTGAAACTTATAGGCACACAGATTAAACCTGTGTTATTGATTTTGGAAAACACTACTGAGGCTGCCTGGCTTCCCTTCAGAAAATCTACATTTTAACCAACTTACATGACATTCTATGTTATGTTGACTTTATCACATGAAAGTTTATAGTGCATTTCATCAATTAATAAATAAATGTGAAAATCGTAATTTTCAACACAAATAATAGTCTCGCTACCTTAATACTGTAGAATACTTTATTTTCGCTTGGAATTTATTTTCGCTATTTTCGATGAAGGGATGTTTCCGTGAAAATAAAATCCAGTGAATATACTTTTTTTCCTATATTTCACATTAAACTCATCAAAAATCATTGAAAATAAATTCCACACAAAACGCCCAAAAAACCTTTTCAGCGAAAATTAATTCCAGTGAAAATAAAGTATTCCACAGTACTATACATATTGTTCATTTCCTATCTTCTGTTCTTTAATTGCAATGTGCATTGATAACAGCGGAGCTATCTCAGCCGACAGGCTGCTAGTTCATTATTTCTGTCTAAAAAGGAGTCCATATTTTCCAAAGACTGTCTCTAGAGCTTGGGTGATCCAACAATCGGGATTTTTTCTTTATGTAACTTAATTTCGATCGTCAAAGTCCATCATGGTACCATTTATACTTATTGTCTGGAAATGGGTGTCAAATATCCACAGTTTGTCTGAAAAGGGGTAGGCAATTTGAGTTAATTCTGTCTGATAAGGGGTAGGGATTTCAAACAACCAGCCCCCCCTTTCCAGGATGAAAACTGTCAAAGCATGTCCAAAATACAACATTTTCAAAAAACAAGAATCGCTAAACCACTGCATGTCCCACATAAAGTACTTGGCACATGCAAAGAATGAACAGAATCTGTCCGTCAGATTCTGAAATATGACTCCGGACGGATGGACACATGGACGCACTGAAACCGAATTATAAGTCTCCGTTTTCGGACTTCGTCCGAATGGGAACTAATAAATAAAATTTAAAGAAGCGATTAAAATGTATAAAAGCAAAATTTTAGGGGAGAAAAAGTACACGTTATAACTATACAAGGCCTCCAAATTAAATGACCCCAAATTAAATGGGAAAAAGGTCCTGTAAAAATAACACTGTAGAGTAGTTAATCATAGGACAATTCATATCTACCTGATTCCATGGATGAAATTAGAAACTGTTCACAAAAGGAGAATGAGCGGAAATGACAGACTATCCTGAAGTATGAATGTATCTTAAATAGCTATCAGAAGACCATCGGTCTAGTGCCTTCAACTTACAGTTTACCTTATATGTTGAGTTTCAACTTATTGGCTTTGCCAGGTGGAATCTGACAGGTATCTTTTCTCCCCCCCCCCCCCTGTTGATGTTCACATTTAAGTTTTGTATTTGTGTTTATCAGATTAATGTATTTTTAATTTATTACCATATATTTCTGCTGTCAAGCTGATATTGTGATTTAGGTTTGCTAGAGATAACCACTGTACATGTATTGTTTTAGTACATGTATCATGCTTTTCTGTAA
This sequence comes from Saccoglossus kowalevskii, assembly GCF_978046115.1. Lineage (NCBI taxonomy): Eukaryota > Metazoa > Hemichordata > Enteropneusta > Harrimaniidae > Saccoglossus > Saccoglossus kowalevskii. Next base: position 3,976,800 of record NC_140643.1, on the reverse strand, counting down.
GATGAGTCATTATTCTCCCCATACTTGGCAAGATATGCAAGTTTTTCAGGTTTAATTAGAACCTTTATTTTATTAAATCTTATAAGACTAACACTTGTTACATTGTCTCATGTGATGGGTTATGGTCAAAAAACTGCCTGCAAGCTTAGCTTATTGGCTGGAACTCAATTCATTATTGGATTATATTAACCAATAAATTAATTACTAACATAGTGGTAGTGGCTGGCAAGTGATTACATAAGAAAACTAATTTGGTGTTTCTAGTAAGAGTTTAAAAATACAAGGTAGGTAGGCAGGGATTTTCATTACCGGTAGTCTTAATTCTACACATGTGAAAAAAACAAACTCACATTGAGTTGACTGATAGCAATCAAACTTTACTACTAAATTATACATTTTATCATTTGTTTCATTTATGAATCAAAATGGCTGACTCATTTCAGTTTTGTTGAATATTTAATCCATTATTTAATTATCCATCAATAACTTAATTGCTAACAAATATCGATTTTTTTGAGCCAAAGTTCTGTAATAAATTGCAAACTTAATAATTAATTTAACACATTGCCTGGTGAGAGCCTGCAATCAATAGCCAAAATTTAAAGGAAAGGATTACATAAAAAAAACCTTTAGAAAATTACGTAGCACAATACTAAGACAAAATTTTGCCTTAAATTTGAATTTTTATATAGACAAGGAATAAACTTGTCAATACCTGTACCTGTATGTCACACCACTATATCTAGGTATTCTACCTGCTGAAGCCTGTGAAGTGACAATAAGAATGGTCTCTATTGTTTTGTTTTTAGTGGGGACGTTTTGCTGATATATATGGACGTAGACCAGCTTTGCTACTTGGTATACTTGGAACAATGGTAACTATTGTATTCTTTGGATTTAGGTATGTATAGTTTTTACACATATCTACTTCTCCATAATGTGACTGACATTCTTACTTCTGATTTGTTTTTGACTTGTGTGTTTTTTCCAGCAATATCTCAGGAACAACTCGCATAAAAAATACATATTTGTAGCCCTCGTCAGAAGTGGATATGCTAGAACATAGACTTAAAACTTCTGTGCATGTGTGGTGCGTTCTCAGCCATATCTCAGATATTCATGAACCAATTTTATTCAAACTTGTTACAGATATTTGTAGTATTAAGTATTAAGCTTATTCTAGCCATTTTGGGCTTAAATTGTATATTAAATTAAACGCTTGACCAATTTTCATAAAATTCACTGCAAAACTGTATCATTATCACTATAGTATAAGTGTTTATTTTATTTTGGGTTTTGTGCATGTTAAGTATGATATTGGAGTCATGGTATTTTTGTAAGTTTTTCCCAAAGAAAAATATTGTTTCATTCATTTAATTCTTGAAAGTTTATGCAAAAGATTGTCATTGACTTGATCTGGAATAAACCATAGGTCTCATTAGTGTTTGGTGGAATTTGGAACATACTAATTACCTATTTTGCATATTAATTAACTTTGATTAGGCACCTTTATGTTTTGTAAAAATACATGCAAATATTGTTTAATTGTTAATTCTTGACCAAGTTTTCCCAATGTCAGTAAATAACTACGACCTGCTGATTGCCATTTGCAGTTAAGATTACTGTTTCCTAATATATGTGTAAGTTGATACGTACACAGTTACCAGAAGTAACCATGGTATGAACACAAGTATTTTTGCTCACAGTACATTTTGTATTCCAGTTTTTTTCTTATTCATAATAATCTTTTAACAAAGTAATTCACATAATCATCATTTGTTTATTATTTTCAAGCATTTCATTCATCTGGGCAGTTTGTTTTCGTTTGTTATGGGGTGCTCTAAATGGTAACATAGCTGTGGCCAAAACCTATTTAAGTGAGGTGTGTGATGACAGTAATTTGGCAAAGGGATTTTCCGTACTTGGCTCTGCTGCAGCAATTGGTAGACTAACTGTGAGTTCATTCAATATTACCTTACATATTTATTTTACTTAATATGCTATATATTTTTTGTGGACATTCAATCATTTAGTTCATTTATAAAATGTTAGAAAAAAATATTTCTAGTTATTTTTTCTTAATTCCGTCTTAGGAGAGTGAATCAAAGAGTGTTGTGAGTTGAGTTACTTCATTTGATATAAATTGTAAACCTATAAATAATTGTCTGTTTATCCAAAGAGCATTCTTCAGCACATCTTCATAGAATATACCAGTTACAGGCTTTATAGTTTTGATTAAAACTCACTTTTTTAACTTGCTATACTGAAATTCTAATCAAAACAAAATAATAAGATTGGCTGGGCTATACATTTAAATCTATCAGTGGTTGTTAATGTTTTAAAATTTGCATATACTGTGCAATGTCAGCCTGCAACTTTGTATGCCCCATTAATTGTAACATCTATGATTACATTTGTCTGCTTCTGTAATGACTATTATAAGGAGCATATAATAAAGGCTACAATTTATTTAATTCTTAAATCTATGATATCATCTCATTTGAATTTATAAATATTTATGTTTAGAAATAATTTGAAACAAACATGATTCTATTCTAATGAGCAATTAAAAACAATAGTAACTCACGAAAAAACAATATGTACAAAGACTTGAACCATAATTATTAGGGTTACACAGATGCATATAGATTTTAGCCATTGAGATGATGCCCTCAGTCGATTCTGGAAATAATACTCTGTATACTATGTGCTACATATTGAAACATGAGATTAATGACAGCTAAGTATAAAAGGAGTAGTGAAAGGTGTCTTATTTTTATTCTTTCATGATAGTCTAATAAATTTGGGAATTCGGTTTTAATCATTTTTTATGGAACCAATTTTGCAATTGCATTTTATTGGTCTTCTTAATCATGAAGGTACCTGCTGAAGCACTAAGAATGAGAACATAATCATTTTATCAACTTTGTTTTCCACTCTTACCTTTTGATTAGAATAATCTATGTGAACCACTTGTAAATCATTTTCATTTTGTGGAAGAAAATGTTCAAGGAATTTCAGGTCAAAATTTTATTTTTATATGAATCATGATAATTAAACAGTTCATTGTGTACTTGATATTTTTCTTCTTTCCTATAATTAAATGATAATTGATACAAATTATATTGCTTGTAATTATATTCAGAAATACAACGTCATGGAAGCAATGGTATTGGTACATACATATTGTGAAACATTAAACATGTCAAACATTTTAATAAATATGATGCATTTCTTGAAGTGAATCTTGATATATTATAAGGTTATCACCTGCTATCACTTCATACAGCTGGTTGATTTGTATTACGTAATAGGATAGTATTGATAGTACAGCCCTGTCACACGCAATGTATATGTAATATTACCGTAATTGGTATAGTACAGGTGTGATGGTTCAAATACCAAAATGGCAACAGTAACAGTAAGACTTCCCTGGCGGCGATGATAAAATACGAACACGGAGCCAACAGATGAGGTTTCAACTGGTACTGGTATTATTATACTCTGCAAACATCAAGTACAATAACGCAGTAAAACTCCAAACCTCCAATAACTAGATACTTAAACTCCAATACAATTCAACGAGATCTCCGATCTGAACTCAGTGCTGAACAACTCTCCTATATATACCTCCACTGTCTATAAATAGACCATTACATCAGCATACATAATGAGTCTGGAACTTACTACCAATTTCTAGAATGTTCCATTACCTTCTATTGCCTCCTACAGTGTTCTATTACCTATTCAACCATTTTCTAAAAAAAATCTAGAATATTCCACCCAGACACAGTACGGTTCTAGAACATTCTCAGTGACACGGAAGTGGTAAATAAGTCGTATGCGACATGCCTCCCCTCTCAAGAATATTATAACATATAATATTACATGACTAGCAACGACGTCAATAATACGAATATGATAACAATTTCAAATAAAACAACAATACAATATATCAAATCGAACTGAATAAAGCTCTGAGTACATAAATTCGAAAATCACATACAGTAGAATATAATAAAATTTGAAATATAATCATAAACAAATAACATTCTACTATACTGTTCAAAAGTTCCTCAGTCCATCAATCTACTCAGGTAGTCCGCTACCGGCTTTATCCAGGTAAGACAATGGTTTATGATCCGTCTGCAAAATGGACTCCACATCGGCTAAATATAGGCGAAATTTATTCACGCCCCATACAATGGCTAAACATTCCCTTTCTACAGTTGAATATTTCTTTTCTGCATCGGATAACTTCTTACTTGCATACGCAACTGGATGAAGCTTCTCACCATGATTCTGCATAAGTACTGCTTCAATTCCTACCTGAGACGCGTCCGTCAGCAACACAAATGTTTTCTGTGGGTCTGGCAACTTCAAAATTGGTTTGCCCAATAAGTATTCCCGCAAAGTGTTATATGCTTTCTCCTGGGCCTCTCCCCATACAACTTTGTTGGGTTGTCCTTTCCTTAGTAGATCACTCAGGGGTGCTGCAATAGTTGCGAATAAGGGGATGTGGTCTCTGTAGTAATTGACCAGCCCAAAGAATGATCGGACACTTTCTTGGTCGCTGGTCTTTGCGCTTCTCGAATTTTTTCTATGTTGTCGTGACTCGGACTCACCCAATTGTGTCCAATTTCATGACCCAGGAATTCTACTGATATTGCACCCAGAACACACTTGGATGGTCTGCCCTTAGTCTTCGTAAGAACTCAGATAATACTTGAACATGCTCATCCCAGCAGCTTGAATAAACTATCAGGTCATCTATATAGCTTCCAACCCCCTCCATACCTGACAATAATTTCCTGATTCCCCGCACCAGAGTAGCTCCCGAATTCTTCATTCCAAATGGCATCCTTAAAAATTCATAAGTTCCATTGGGAGTAACAAATGCTGTCTTTGGTATATCTTCTTCAGCTACTGGTATCTGCCAATAACCCTTACTTAAATCAATTTTTGACTGGAACTTACTATTATGTAGCCTCTGAAATATGTCCCCTGTTGTTACCATTGGCTCAGGGTCGGTTACAGTGACCTTATTTAATTTCCTATAGTCTACACATATGCGATTCCATCCATCCTTCTTCTTTACAATCACCACCGGTGATGCATAGGGTGATGTAGACTTCCTGATTACTCCCATTTTTAACATATCTTCAATATCTTGCTTAAGGTTCTCCCTTATTGCATATGGTAGTGAGTATGGCTTAGATCGTATTGGTGTATCATTTGTCAGGTAAATCTTATGACTGATTATCTTGGTCTTTCCTGGCAAGTCAGTAAACACCTTATCATAAGTATTGACTAAACCCACCAGTTCTTTTCTCTGGTGTTCTGTCAGGTCTGTACCAATTTGAACATCTTTACCTGACTCCTTTGGTTTACAAGTTCCTAACTCTAGAAGATCATCTTCGTCTACAGCATTCTCTTCATCTGATTCGTTGCACCCTGCTGTAGCTGCGCGCACAGCATTCATCAAGTCTATGGCTGTATTTGGTGAGTAACTTGTCTCACTTCCATCTGGTTGAGGTGACGTCTCCCGCTCAACATACAACTTTAACATATTTACATGATACGTCTTCACTTTGTCACCTACCCTCACTTGATAATCGTTTTCGCCTATTACCTGCTCCACCACATAAGGACCCTTCCACTGCATCAATAGCTTGTTGTTGTCAGTTGGCAGCAAAATTAACACCTTATCTCCTTCCTTAAGCACTTGCTTCTTCGTTTTACGATCATAGTAACACTTGTATCGGTTCTGTGCCTTTTGTAATTCCTCTCGAGCAATCTCTAAAGTCTGTTCTAACCGATCTCTCAACTCAAACACATACTGGTAACTATTAACTATCTCAGGAGTATCGCTTTCTTTGGTCCATAACTCTTTAAGGATCTTCATTGGGCCTCTAACCGTTCGACCATATAACAGCTAAAATGGGGAAAAACCAGTTGACTCCTGTGATACCTCTCTATATGCAAAGAGTAAAGCGCTAATATATCGATGCCATTGCCTTGGTTGTTCATGGCACAACCGCTTTAACATCTTCTTCAAAGTACCATTAAACTTTTCCACCGGTCCATTACAAATGGGGTGATAGGGCGTAGACGTCAGTCTTTTAATGCTGAGCAATCTTGATACTTTTTGCATGCATTCTGACACAAACTGAGTCCCCATGTCACTTAGTACTTCTTCTGGAACCCCCAATCGGCTATAAAAGTAATCAACGCCTCGGCTACAGTCTCTGTATCTATATGTTTAAGTGGAACCGCCTCTGGATACCGTGTAGCATAGTCCACCATAGTTAAGATGTATTGATGACCCCCGTCACTGGCTGGCGTAATTGGTCCAACCAAATCTATAGCCACACGCTTGAATGGCATATCAATTAAAGGCATCTTACCTAATGGGGCCTTCACAACTGATCCCTTTGAAACAGTCTTCTGGCACACATCACACGACCTACAAAAACTGGTAACATCTTGATGTAACCCAGGCCAATAAAAGCTAGTCACAATCCGGTCTTCTGTCTTCTTTATCCCCATGTGTCCACCAAATATTGAATCATGGGCAATCTCCATAACACGAGTCCTCAACAGTTTCGGCACAACCACTTGACGTTCCGTCTTGCCTCCTGGAACTGAACGATCCTGATACACACGATATAGCAAGCCTCCATATACCTGGAACTCGGTTGTATGGTGCCCTCTCACTTCTGGTTCTCTTTTATTATAATACTTCTTCAACGATGTGTCTGCTTGCTGCATCTCGATTAATTTGTCTTTTGTTACATGTGCTCTAGTCTTTACATCACACACTTTGAGCAGCTTCACCTTACCAGATTTCTTCGCTTGCGCTCTGGTTGTTACTGCTCCACTCACTTTCCACACTGGATGTGGGTCATCTGGTGGTCTTGCTCCGGGCACATTCCCAACAATTAACTCATAGATTGGGTCCTGCACACATAATGTTTCAACCGTGCCTCTCAAATATGGCGTATCAATTTCCACCATGGCGACTGGAACCCTTCTTACAGTACGATCAACCATCAATATATGACCCATCTTTTTTGTATACTGGTTATCTGGTACCAAGCTCTTCTTGACTATAATGCCATTACACCCAGTGTCTCTCAACATGGTCACAACTGTGTCACCAACCTTCCCTTGACCCACAGGCAAAGTCCTGTCCTCCACAACGCCACTCCGTTCCACACATGCACCATTCACAACCTTTAACTGCTCCCCCGATGCTAACAACAAATGGTCCTTCTCAATCCTTTTAGGCACATCACTGTTAATTTGAACAGCACAGCTAGCACTGATATTAGACTCCTCTTTAACCACTGCAGCTGTACCAGTAGTAGTGCTGGGTTTGACACTCTTTCTTTCTTGACCCTTGTGTTGTCCACTATGGCAGAACTTAGCCACATGTCCTATGTCACCACACTGAGGGCACTGTTTACCTTTGTCATGGTTGACATCAGTAACGCGGGATGGACATTGTGCTGCTCGATGACCAACACCCTGACATACAAAACACCGGATACTACTACCCTGTCCCACATCAGTATTTCTAATGGCAGTCTTATCATTACGCCTCACCTGGTCTTTCGTGGATAACTGTTGATCATGTGCCACTAGGTACTGCTTTGCTATTACTGCCAACTCATCTCAATCTTTGGGTGCTCTTTCTTTAAGATAAACTGCAAGATCTCTTGTACAGGCACCAATAAACTGCTCCTTCACCATCAAGTCGGTAACACCATCATATGTTGCTGCAGTGCCTGACAACTCAACCCATTTAGCAAAATAATTCCTAAGCCACACAATTAACTGGTCAGGTTTAATTTCACGGAATCGCTTCCTGTACCCATCCTCTGTGAAATCGTATCTTGTCAACAGCGCCACCTTCACCCGATCATAGTCAACTGCATCAGTGTCGGACATCCTAGAATATACTTCCAGTGCTCTACCAGTCAACAGCGCACTCAATTTTGTGGCCCATCCATTTCTATGCCAACTCGCATTCGTTGCAAACCTCTCAAACCGCAATAAATAACTATCAAGTTCGTCCTTACCATCAACAAATGCAGGCAACTTTGGTGACTGTGCATCACTGACCACATTTCATTGACCACCAAAATCAGCCTGTTGAAACCCCGGCATTGCTGCTTGCAGCTCTAATTTCCTCAACTCAAATTCTCTTTTCTTTTCTTCCGCTTCCAATCATAACTTTTCCCTTCTTTCCTCAATCTCCCTTTCCTTTTCTCACTGTTCTGCTTCCGCTTCCAGCCGTAACTTTTCCTTTCTTTCCTCAATCTTCATTTTCTTCACCTCTGCTTCCCTTTCCTTTTCTCGCTGTTCTGCTTCGATTTCTGCCTTTCTCTCTTCCCTCGCCGCTTGTCTGTCAGCTTGCTGAGAACTCAGTTGCTCCAAAATAGATTTCCTTTTGTCTTCTCCAGTCATTCCCAGTTCATCCGCCCATTCCATCAACTCTTGTTTTGACATATCTTTTATCTCGCTGGCCATGTTGTCTTCTATATGTTTTCACTGTTCCCGGACGAGCCCCCAGATGTCACACGCAACGTAATATTACCGTAATTGGTATAGTACAGGTGTGATGGTTCAAATACCAAAATAGCAACAGTAACAGTAAGACTTCCCTGACGGCGATGATAAAATACGAACACGGAGCCAACAGATAAGGTTTCAACTGGTACTGGTATTATTATACTCTGCAAACATCAATTACAATAAAGCGGTAAAACTCCAAACCTCCAATAACTAGATACTTAAACTCCAACACAATTCAACGAGATCTCCGATCTGAACTCAGTGCTGAACAACTCCCCTATATATACCTCCACTGTCTATAAATAGACCATTATATCAGCATACGTATACATAATGAGTCTGGAACTTACTACCAATTTCTAGAATGTTCCATTACCTTCTATTGCCTCCTACAGTGTTCTATTACCTATTCAACCATTTTCTAAAAAAAATCTAGAATATTCCACCCAGACACAGTACGGTTTTAGAACATTCTCAGTGACACTGAAGTGGTAAATAAGTCGTATGCGACAAGCCCATGAATCTTGATATATTATAAGGTTATCACCTGCTATTCATATAGCTGGTTGATTTGTATTACGTAATAGGATAGTATTGATAGTACAGCCCATGAATCTTGATATATTATAAGGTCATCACATGCTATCACTTGTTCATACAGCTGGTTGATTTGTATTACGTAATAGGATAGTATTGATAGTACAGCCCATGAATCTTGATATATTATAAGGTCATCACCTGCTATCACTTGTTCATACAGCTGGTTGATTTGTATTACGTAATAGGATAGTATTGATAGTACAGCCCATGAATCTTGATATATTATAAGGTTATCACCTGCTATCACTTGTTCATATAGCTGATTGATTTGTATTACATAATAGGATAGTATTGATAGTACAGCCCATGAATCTTGATATATTATAAGGTGATCACCTGCTATCACTTGTTCATACAGCTGGTTGATTTGTATTACATAATAGGATAGTATTGATAGTACAGCCCATGAATCTTGATATATTATAAGGTCATCACCTGCTGTCACTTGTTCATATAGCTGATTGATTTGTATTACATAATAGGATAGTATTGATAGTACTATCACTATCACTTGTTCATACAGCTGGTTGATTTGTATTACACAATAGGATAGTATTGATAGTACAGCCCATGAATCTTGATATATTATAAGGTCATCACATGCTATCACTTGTTCATACAGCTGGTTGATTTGTATTACACAATATGATAGTATTGATACTAATAAATAATAATAAAGATAATTTATTGCATCCTTAGAAATACAGTGTTTCCATCAGTTTATAGCAACAAAAGTAAGATATTAAAAAACAAAATAACTATAGCAAATAATAAATGATAGATTTTAGTGTTTTTGTTAAGTATCTTTCTCGTTTCTCATTAAGAACGAGCTGTGTATAAATTCTTCAACAAGTTTGATTACATTTGTGTTAGAATTTTTCATTAAGTATGTAAATTTCTGTTGGTCAGTTTTTGTTTCATCAGGAAACTGTATATTTGAGAATATATCCATTCGCAGTGTGTGATATTTTGGGCATTTGATGAGGAGATGCATTTCATCTTCTATGTCTGCTAAAGTACATTGTTTACAAATCCTGTTTTCCAAAGAAATTTTAGGTTGGGTATGTCTACCCTTTTCTATTGCTAGGCTGTGATTACTTGTTCGGAATCTAGAGACAGAAATTCTATGTTTTAGATTCAGTATAATTAAGTAACTTTCAAAGTTGTAGTTTGTTTTGAATTGAGTATATGTTCTCAACTTAGGTTTGTCCATAATTGTCTCTTTCCAGAATTCAATATATTTTTGTTAATATTGTTTAATATTGATAGTACAGCCCATGAATCTTGATATATTATAAGGTCATCACCTGCTATCACTTGTTCATACAGCTGGTTGATTTGTATCACGTAATAGGATAGTATTGATAGTACAGCCCATGAATCTTGATATATTATAAGGTCATCACCTGCTATCACTTGTTCATACAGCTGGTTGATTTGTATTACATAATAGGATAGTATTGATAGTACAGCCCATGAATCTTGATATATTATAAGGTTATCACCTGCTATCACTTGTTCATACAGCTGGTTGATTTGTATTACACAATAGGATAGTATTGATAGTACAGCCCATGAATCTTGATATATTATAAGGTCATCACATGCTATCACTTGTTCATACAGCTGGTTGATTTGTATTACACAATATGATAGTATTGATACTAATAAATAATAATAAAGATAATTTATTGCATCCTTAGAAATACAGTGTTTCCATCAGTTTATAGCAACAAAAGTAAGATATTAAAAAACAAAATAACTATAGCAAATAATAAATGATAGATTTTAGTGTTTTTGTTAAGTATCTTTCTCGTTTCTCATTAAGAACGAGCTGTGTATAAATTCTTCAACAAGTTTGATTACATTTGTGTTAGAATTTTTCATTAAGTATGTAAATTTCTGTTGGTCAGTTTTTGTTTCATCAGGAAACTGTATATTTGAGAATATATCCATTCGCAGTGTGTGATATTTTGGGCATTTGATGAGGAGATGCATTTCATCTTCTATGTCTGCTAAAGTACATTGTTTACAAATCCTGTTTTCCAAAGAAATTTTAGGTTGGGTATGTCTACCCTTTTCTATTGCTAGGCTGTGATTACTTGTTCGGAATCTAGAGACAGAAATTCTATGTTTTAGATTCAGTATAATTAAGTAACTTTCAAAGTTGTAGTTTGTTTTGAATTGAGTATATGTTCTCAACTTAGGTTTGTCCATAATTGTCTCTTTCCAGAATTCAATATATTTTTGTTAATATTGTTTAATATTGATAGTACAGCCCATGAATCTTGATATATTATAAGGTCATCACCTGCTATCACTTGTTCATACAGCTGGTTGATTTGTATCACGTAATAGGATAGTATTGATAGTACAGCCCATGAATCTTGATATATTATAAGGTCATCACCTGCTATCACTTGTTCATACAGCTGGTTGATTTGTATTACATAATAGGATAGTATTGATAGTACAGCCCATGAATCTTGATATATTATAAGGTTATCACCTGCTATCACTTGTTCATACAGCTGGTTGATTTGTATTACGTAATAGGATAGTATTGATAGTACAGCCCATGAATCTTGATATATTATAAGGTTATCACCTGCTATCACTTGTTCATACAGCTGGTTGATTTGTGTTACACAATAGGATAGTAATGATAGTACAGCCCATGAATCTTGATATATTATAAGGTGATCACCTGCTATCACTTGTTCATACAGCTGGTTGATTTGTATTACATAATAGGATAGTATTGATAGTACAGCCCATGAATCTTGATATATTATAAGGTTATCACCTGCTATCACTTGTTCATACAGCTGGTTGATTTGTATTACACAATAGGATAGTATTGATAGTACAGCCCATGAATCTTGATATATTATAAGGTTATCACCTGCTATCACTTGTTCATACAGCTGGTTGATTTGTATTACACAATAGGATAGTATTGATAGTACAGCCCATGAATCTTGATATATTATAAGGTTATCACCTGCTATCACTTGTTCATACAGCTGGTTGATTTGTATTACGTAATAGGATAGTATTGATAGTACAGCCCATGAATCTTGATATATTATAAGGTCATCACCTGCTATCACTTGTTCATACAGCTGGTTGATTTGTATTACACAATAGGATAGCATTGATAGTACAGCCCATGAATCTTGATATATTATAAGGTGATCACCTGCTGTCACTTGTTCATACAGCTGGTTGATTTGTATTACATAATAGGATAGTATTGATAGTACAGCCCAGGAAGCCATACTATTTGCACAAATCATATGTTCATTTTTAGTGAACACATTTGCAGTTACTGTCCTCAATAGTTTTCAAAATCAGTGAAAATATTACCCTACTTGGCAAAATTGTTTCAAAATAAATTTCAGTCATCATTATTTATGAATTATTTCTCTCTCCAAGTAATTGTTTTTATTAGTCCCCGTTCCGACGCAGTCCGAAAACGGGGACTTATGTTTTGACCTCTGTGCGTGTGTGCGTGTGTGCGTGCGTCTGTGCGTCCGGACCTGTATCTTAGAAATGCCTGGACCAATCACAATCAAACTTCACACATACATCATACATGATATTATACATATGCACGTCAATTTGTTTCATGATCTGATTCAAGATGGCCGAATGGCAGCCATTTTTGTGCTAAAAATCATCAAAATCAAGCATTTTTCGGCTGTTTACAGATGGATTTTGTTCAAAATTGATATATACGTTACACATTATAGGACCTTGATGCACATCATTTTGTTTTTCAGATAAGATTAAAAATGGCCAACTGGTGGCCATTTTGTTTTAATGAATGTGGTTCTAGTGCCATATCTCTGACTTGCTTTGACTGATTATGTTCAAATTTTAAATATTCATTATAGATCATGTCATAGATATACAGCTATATTGGTTTGACGAACCTATTAAAAATGGCCGAATGGTGGCCATTTTTGTGCTATAAAATCATAAAAATCAAGCATTTCTCAGCTGTTTACAGATGGATTTTGTTCAAACTTGATATATACATTAGACATTGTGGGACCTTGATGCAAATAATTTTGTATTTCAGATAACATTCAAAATGGCCGACTGGCAGCCATTTTGTTTTAATGAATGGGCTGCTAGACCCATATCTTTGACTTGTTTTGAATGATTATATTCAAATTTTAAATATTCATTATACATCATGTCATAGATACATGTATATTGGTTTGATGATCCTATTCAAAATTGCCGAATGGTTGTCATTTTTGTGCTAAAAAATCATCAAATATCAAGCATTTCTGACATTTATGGATGGATTTCGTTCAAACTTGGTACATACATTAGAAATTACGGGTTCCTGATTTTTCAGATCAGATTTTATGAATGGGTTTCCAGACCCATATGTCTGACTTGTTTTGACTGATTATGTTCAAATTTTTAATATTCGTTATACATCATGTCATAGATATACGGATATATTGGTCTGACGATCCTTTTCTAAGTGGCCAAATGGTGGCTATTTTTGTGCTAAAAAATCTTTAAATATCAAGCATTTCTTGCATTTATGGATGGATTTTGTTCAAACTTATAACATACATTAGACATTACAGGTTCCTGATGCACATCATTTTATTTTTCAGATTGGATTCAAAATGGCTGACTGGCGGCCATTTTGTTTCAATGATTGGGTTTCTAGAGCCATATTTCTTAAATGTTTTGACTGATTTTATTTAAATTTTATATATTCGTTATACATCATGTTATATATATATATATATATATATATATATACATGCATTCAAAATGGCTGATTTTGAATGCTGTTCCAGAGCAATATCTCTCAATATGGACAAGTACTCGTTTGACGATCAGATACAAATGTCAATCATATTAATGTTAAAAAAAATCATATTCCTGACATGGTTATATTCCAGCTATATTACTATAAACAAGACTATAAATCTGAAATTTGATAACTATTGGGGACTGTGCCATGCATGGCTTGTCTGAAACTCAATTTATTCAAATTCTAATATTTAAATGAAAACAAAATGGTACTGTCATATAATTTAGTTTACCAGTAATTCTGTATGAGCTCTAACAAACCAGTTAGAATGCTATTCGAAGAAGAAAAAAATGTTGTTTACATATCTAATATTTCATGTAACAAGGATGAGGGGGTGAAATCAGTGCCAAAATTATTTTTATCTGCTTTATTTGAGTGTTTTCACCCTATACTATACTCAGTTCAGAGAAAGTCGATGTACAAAATGGAGTGAAAATATTATGTTGTGTCTTTTTTAGGGCATTTTACCATAATGATCGTTTCCCAGGGAACAAATATATTTCAAAATTTAACACAGTGATAAATGGTGTAAACAGATATATAGTGTCTTACATGGTATTTTTTGATGTCGAGGAGAATCAAAATATTGACAAAATTTTTAGAGGGTTTTAACAAGGAAATGTATTTTTATTGTGGTTCATGCTAAAATTATTATTCTCAAAAAAACAGATTGAAAGTAAACCAAAAAGTTCACTAATACTAATATGAATAATTGTAGACAGATTTTGACACAAAATATTGCCATATGTTCTAAAATATGCACACGTGTATTTAACTTGCATGTAGCATTCAACCTTGACATGCATGTCAACATGTTCAATGTGAGATATGGAGTTATTGATATTTCACCACTAATGCACTATGGTCATGTGATAAAATATACCATTCTTTTAAACTTGTATAGCATTTTGGAACAACAATTGTATAGAACCATTAAATTTTGTAAGTTCTTCATTTAGTGATATGGCATCAATTCATGCTGCTGTCTAGGTTTGGGTAATTGTTGTCAACAACGATAGTGAACAAGGACCCAAACTATGCAAAATTCAAAAGACACAAATGTTTAATGGTTGTACAATGATATCTTGTAATTGATCTGACAATAGATTATATTCTGACTTGTGACCTACGTTTTATACAGTTTTCTGTTTTACTCAAGTAATAATTGTAACTGTGGAATCCTTAGATATTGCTAGATTGGGCAACTGCATCACTTGTTATAGGTTTTTAACAACACATATATGTCCTTGAAATATGGTGGTAATTGTCGTATTCACATGGATTCTCTTCATATCTTGTAGGGTCCAATAGCTGCTGGCTTTTTTAGCTGTCCTGCTTTGAAGTTTGATGCACTAAACATAGCAATTCTTAGGAATTTTCCTTACCTTCTGCCATGTTTAATATGTATAATATTGTGTATTTTTGCATTAATCGGTAAGTGTATTAGGTCAATTTATCTTGCCACACCTCACTTGTTTGTTTTGTCTATTTTTTCGTATCAGTGAATTTCACCACATATGGTAGAATGGAGAAATGTTTTTTGTTTTGTTTCAGGGGATGCTTTTGTGGATCTATTCAAAAACATTATATTTTATATATTGTTTAAGATGCATTGTTCCTGGTCCCTGAGATGAAAAGCACAACCATTTGTTTGTATGGCCTTAGTGAATGCAGTACCATGATTGATTTCCCATATCGATGACATATCGATTATGTTTTTGTCGCCTTGGTCAAAGTAAAAAGTTGCCATATGTTTCTAATGATTAAAAATTAAAACACCTTTGACCAGTTTATCTGGGCTGGCTGTGTTTAAGGATAATAATCATTTATGACATCATAGCTATCAATAGACTGTATATTTTATACTTATGTATATATTCTCATTTACTAATTTTAACATTAGGTTCGTTTGTTTATCTGGAGGAAACAATGGCAGATATGACTGAAGTATATGCTGACATACCTGCTAGTCACAGTGACTTGAGGTCACCAGTTGAAGAACCAGCAAATGAAAATTTGATAAATCATAATCAGGATACGCAAGATATAACTAAGTACAGTATTAATACTCCTGATGATGAAGTGAATGTATCTAAGCGTAGAGCATGGTTTTGTTGTGGTTGCTGTCCTTGTGCAAAGAAAAGATACCATAGATTTGGGGAAAAAGGTATGGCCTTTAAAATCATCACTCATTAGTTTATAACATTCAACAGCTACTATCATATATTTGTGTAACAGTTTTAATTAGTATAAATTCTTATTTCCGGTTTCCTTCACATCTCCAACATTTTCTCAGAAACTCTGCAGCAGATATCGATGAAACTTGGCAGGTTGATTAACAAGTCTCTGTTGAATATGCACATAATCTTTTTCACGATTTTCATCCAAAATCACCTCTCCCAACAACACTAAGAAAACAACCTAGTATGCTTAGAATAAATAATTAGGTTAGATGGTAATACTAGGGTTTTCAGTGACATCATGACCTTGATCTGAATCAGTGACAGAAATGGACCACAGTCTGGTTTCTGTTTGGTTTTATGAAAAATTAATACTTAAATCTTTAAAAAAGTGGTCAGAAATGTTGTATAATATATCATAAAACTGTAAAAATTGCATTCCATTATAAAGAGCCATCACTGAAATATTGTACTCTAGCAACAGAAGCACTAGGACTAGTTGTTTGTAAAACATCATAATCTTTTTCCTGATGTCAAAAAAGACTCAATGGACATGTACATGTATACGCAGACATTTATGCAATTTGTTGCACAGTTTGTGGTGTTGATGGTCGATTTATATACAAGTTATTTTAACTAATTCATTTTAGGTGAATCTAATTTGTATGTCATCAATTTCAAGATGGCTGACACATAGTTGTGGGATCATTTTCAAAAGCATCATCACCTAACACACTGAGTGATTTGATCTACCAAGAGTTGAGTCAGATCTAATTTCAGGACTGTTTCAATGGACCAATAGTTCGTATTGTCTTCTGCTTCCTGTTAAAATGTCCATTGGCAAGGATATCAGCTTACTCATGTTTCAACGTCTGAGTGCATGATTTATTTGAAACCAAAGTTCTACACTCATCTGTTTCCTGGTGTTTACCAATCTTTTTTTGCTCAAATCGATGATTGTCTGTCTGTCTACATCTGTCTTGCATCTTTTATTTGTCAACTTTTCATATAAACGACAACAGCACCAGCTCTATTGCATTAATACTTGACACATGTATGTTGGGTGGCCTTTTGTCAGAATTATTCATTTTGTGACAATATTTTCAACTATGAATTTTTTTTTTGTTTTTTGAAAACTACCTGCTCGATTGCTTTGCCTCTGTAACCAAATAATAACATTTGCCATTGCAACAACTGTTATTTAATCTACTATGGCAAGAACCAGAAAGCCTTGTATTAAGACCATTCTGTGGGTTAGCTTAGATAGCAAAAGTTCCAGAATCTGGGGTAGATGTAGTGAAGTTTTTATAAAGTGTTTGACACAGGCCATTGCATGCATGAGGCTGTAGTCGCTTATGTCTGCACCTTACAAACCACAACAAGCAATGCCTTGTGCTGAATGGTCAAGAAAGATGATATTTTCATTCAAACTGGCTTCATGTAGGAGATGCAGTGAATTTCAAATAAACTTAAGACTTATGCTGTCACCTTTTTGGCTAACTATGTGTCTTGAGAGCTAACAATTATAGTTGAAACAAATAAATCTCTGATAGGAACTCACAATAAATGGGGTCTTAGCTTTGTGTCAAGTCATGAACAAATACAAAACCCAAGAAGCATACAACCTTGAATCATATATAGTTGGTCACTCATAAACTGGTCACTAATCTATGGTTGGTCACTCATATACTGGTCACTAATCTATGGTTGGTCACTCATAAACTGGTCACTAATCTATAGTTGGTCACTCATAAACTGGTCACTAATCTATGGTTGGTCACTCATATACTGGTCACTAATCTATGGTTGGTCAATCATAAACTGGTCACTAATCTATGGTTGGTCACTCATAAACTGGTCACTAATCTATGGTTGGTCACTCATAAACTGGTCGCTAATCTATGGTTGGTAACTCATCAACTGGTCACTAATCATATATGGTTGGTCACTCATAAACTGGTCACTAATCATATATGGTTGGTCACTCAAACTGGTCACTAATCTATGGTCGGTAACTCATAAACTGGTCACTAATCTATGGTTGGTAACTCATCAACTGGTCACTAATCATCTATGGTTGGTCACTCATAAACTGGTCACTAATCATATATGGTTGGTCACTCAAACTGGTCACTAATCTATGGTTGGTCACTCATAAACTGGTCACTAATCTATGGTTTTGTAACTCATAAACTGGTCACTAATCTATAATTGGTCACACATCAACTGGTCACTAATCATATATGGTTGGTCACTCATAAACTGGTCACTAATCATATATGGTTGGTCACTCATAAACTGGTCACTAAGCATCTATGGTTGGTCACTCATCAACTGGTCACTAATCATATATGGTTGGTCACTCATAAACTGGTCACTAATCATATATGGTTGGTCACTCAAACTGGTCACTAATCTATGGTTGGTCACTCATAAACTGGTCACTAATCTATGGTTGGTAACTCATCAACTGGTCACTAAGCATTTTATGGTTGGTCACTCATAAACTGGCCTCTAATTATCTATGGTTGGTCACTCATAAACTGGCCACTAATTATCTATGGTTGGTCACTCATAAACTGGTCACTTATTATATATGGTTGGTCACTCATAAACTGGCCACTTATTATCTATGATTGGTCACTCATAAACTGGTCACTAATTGTCTATGGTTGGTCACTCATAAGCATCTATGATTGGTCACTCATAACCTGGCCACTAATTATCTATGGATGGTCACTTATAAACTGATGGTCACTTATTATCTATGGTTGGTCATTGATAAACTGGCCACTAAGGCCAGGCTTTTTTTATTCCTTGTTTCTTGAGTTTTTATAAGGCAATTTTTTTGAGGAGGGCGGGAAAAAAAATAAAATTAATTCCTTTTCTTTCATTAGATTTATGTGATTCTCAAAGAATTGTAAGTGAGATCATTGATCGGAGCGAAGAAATGAAATAAAATTTTATTCCATGTACAACCTTGTTTCTCATCTGCGCAAGACTTCGGTACTTTGATCATGATAGTCCCACAAAAATGCAACTTTGGTTGTTATGCGGCGGGCGGAAAAAAAAAATGAAGTTTACAATAAGTTTTTTTAGCAATTTTTTGCACTTACAAGTCGGCGGACACGAGAAAAATTTACGCTAACATAAAATTTTATTTTTATTTCATTTTCGGCTCCTGCTCATTCGGCGGGTTCGCGAAACAAGGGATAATAAAAGTCTGGTCTAATCATCTATGGTTGGTCACTCATAAACTGGTCACTAATCATCTATGGTTGGTCACTGATAAAGTGGCCACTAATTATCTATAGTTGGTCACTCGTGAACTGGTCGTTGTAGTCATGTATGGTTGCTCACCCAAACTAATCTGTTGATGATAAATATTATTAGAATTTCAGAACTATTATGTTTTGTTTCATAGAAAATTCTTTAACATGTTTTGGAAGATGCAAGATTGGAGTTCATAAAATTGTACAACCGATGAAAGATAGACGCGTTTATCTCCTTACCATTATTCAGTGTCTATTAGCGTTTGTTGCTGGGGTTCATGCTGAGGTAATCAGTTCTGACACATACTACCAGTATAATAAAATAATTATATATTTATTTCTAAATTTATAGCAATTCGTATATTCATGAATAGAAAAGCTAAAAAATAAAAGTTAGTTATTATTACAAATCAAGAGAATGTTCATTTCTTCAAATGAAAGCTAATAATTGGAAAACATGACAATCATAATAGTAAAAAACATATGTATGTATAATTTATATTACCTGATCAACTTATCAAAGGATGGTATAGTTGCTCTACAGCTGTACTAAGTCATAGTTTTAGACTGTAAGATGCTCTCCTCCTGAATTTTTTATAGTTGATACCTTTGTTATTGGTTACTGATTATAAACATGGCGGTTATGACTTAGATACAAGTGAAATTTCCTTTATGTACAGTCTGATGTCTGTAATTGAAGTAATATATCAGGTAATGTAACACCATTGAATATTCACATGTTTTTCAGCAAAAGCAAAAATCACATAATTTAAAGCACCCAAAACTTTTATCAACATATTCTCACATTATGCTTTCAATTGGATGGTCTACATAATGATGCTGGAATTCATTTTTTTATAATATTAATTTTTCTTTGATTGTTATGAAGATCATATTTATTCGTTTGTTAAAACAACCTGATTTTTATAGTATTTTTAAAGAGGAATGATTTATTTTTGTTTGTATGTTAGCTTGCTGTCTACCCATCCATTGTAAAGAATATTGGCTTTAAACATACGCTGAAGGTTGGACTTGTTATGTTTGGAGTGACTGCATCATTAATACCAACATTGAATAGAATTGCTGGACCAATTTCACGACCAAGTACGCACAACATCACCATTTTGTTGCCATTGAATACTGCATCAGCAGAAGAGATTACGTCTTTAGAAGACAATGTACAGAAGAGAGTAGAAGATTTAACACTGTCTTCTGAGACTGAAACTGATTTGCTTCACCACTCTAACACATTACATTTTATGTCAACTGATAATGAACAAATTGTGAACTCAAAGATCACATATGGTAACTCACTAATGAACAACACTAAGCCTAAATACAGTGATTTGCAACTTTCTGCAGTGCCTTGGACAAATGTTACAGATAATTTAATTAAACAATGCAAGTTATTGTCAGAAAGTCGAAAAGATGAGCATGTGTCTTTATGGAGGATTCCAGTCAAAGTATGGGCAGTATTGGTTGTATTTATTACTGCAAGTACTATATCAAGGTATACTATTTTGATAAAGTATGGTTGAATTTTATAGTTTATTAGATAATAATTTGTAATTCCAGTTGAAAATTGCTTCGCCAAATAAAATGATGTAGCAGATTAATTTCAATATTATAGATTTTCACTATATTCAATTCATTACATTTTTTTACTAGGATGACAGCCTTTGTATCCATGAATGTACTGGTTGGAAATGCTTGTCTAGTAAGTTATGTTTGTAACACTTTCCAATAACAATCACTTTGTTACAGTCGTATTAGCTAATGATCGGTTCAAAACAGAGCTGAAAACTCACACTTGGACCTTTTCAGTCATAAATACTTGAATTTATGTAGTGCTATAGAATTTATGTAGTGCTATAGAATTTATGTAGTGCTATAGAATTTATGTAGTGCTATAGAATTTATGTAGTGCTATAGAATTTATGTAGTGCTATATGATTATTAATTCCAGGCAAAGGATAAAGGAACAGTATATGGAGTTGCCCAGTCTCTGACTGCACTTGTTAGATCAACTGCACCAGCTGTGGGAGGAAACATTTTTGCTTGGAGTGAACATAACGGTATTTAACTTAAAATTCATTTTTGTAAGGTAATCAACAAACATGCTCAATTAAAATTTTGCACTACTGAGCATGTTATTGCACATATATGCAATGCCATATGGGAGATAACTTCCCATTGTTTATAACTTTGAAAATTGCTAAATTGTATGTTAATTTTATATACCGGTATATGTATGTATGTATGTTAAGGATTCTGATGCAAACCATTTTGTTTTTCAAATCAAATCAAAATGGCTGACAGACAGCCATTTTGTTTTAATAAATGTGGTTCAGGTTCAGCTGTATCTCTAATATGCCTTGACCAACCATGTTCAAACTTCATATGTATGTCATACATCTTGGCGCAAATATACACATCTATTTGTTTGACCATCAGTTTCAACATGGCTTGAATGACAGTCATTTTGATGTTAATGGGGCATAAAAATCAAACATTTATGCCATTCTGGACCAAGATTTTGGTTATACAGCTTTTGTCGATCTTTTTACATACATTGAACAATTGTATATAACAGAATCATAATGCTGTTCTAGAGATATGTCTATGACATAAATTTAATAACTGATAGCAATCAAACTTTACAACTACATTATACATCATGTAATTAGTTTCATGTTCTGATTTCAGCTCTATATACTGTTAAACTAAAGGTTTAAAATAGTTAAACCTTAGTACATGAGCATGTCTTAAACTTAGAAGGATGATGACAGTGCTACAGATATGCCTTTTTCTGTTATTTATGTATGTGACACATATTTGTACACCTTAAAGGATGTAACTTATAAAATGCTAATTGTTGGCTTTTTGCTAATATTTCTACAGTAAATTTTACAAAAAAATATGATATTATCTAAGTTGTGTGTATTTGATTGTTTTTTCCAGACTTACCTTGGCCATTCGACTATCATTTGACATTTTATTTGCTGTCTGTCATCTTGATCTTCACTTGCTTTGTAAGCTGTCTGTTACCAACATCAGTCAACAAGAAGCGAACAGAAGAAGATACAATTGCATAAATCAAGCAATCATTCCAGCAAGACATTTCATTTTTTGTTGTTTTTTGTTGATGATTGCTTTTAGTGTCCTACGCAGTATTTAAGTTATCAACACGGTTAATACTTCAGTTGAAGTAGAAGTAGAAAAATATTTTTATTGCTATAATAATCTGCAGCTGACAGAAAGAATGGTACTGTGTTATAGGCTAATATAACTGATATTTATTCAGTCCATCCAACTAGAATTCATAAACTGATATTGATATACATGTATGTCAATACTTGTCACTAAGTTTGACAGGAATATCGCCAAAATATAGGGAAATGCACTGATTTGAGAATTATTGTATCGTGTATATATATCAATGGGAAGGTGGAGTGCTTCTAAACAATGCAATATCAAAAAGCTCAACATGCACATCATATTACACGTTATGAGTGATTCTACACAAAAAGTAATATAATATTAGACTTCAACCAAAAGTAGAACAAAGACAAGTAATAATGAGTTAGAGAGAAATATTATTTTTTGTAATGATCAGTGCATCTTCATTAGCAATTTTCTGTTCATTTTATCTACATTATTGGATTCCTTCACCATAAAAACATACACTTCAATTGGTGTGGTAACATACACTTCAATTGGTGTGGTAACATATACTTCAATTGGTGTGGTAACATATACTTCAATTGGTGTGGTAACATATACTTCAATTGGTGTGGTAACATACACTTCAATTGGTGTGGTAACATACACTTCAATTGGTGTGGTAACATACACTTCAATTGGTGTGGTAACATACACTTCAATTGGTGTGGTAACATACACTTCAATTGGTGTGGTAACATATACTTCAATTGGTGTGGTAACATATACTTCAATTGGTGTGGTAACATATACTTCAATTGGTGTGGTAACATACACTTCAATTGGTGTGGTAACATACACTTCAATTGGTGTGGTAACATACACTTCAATTGGTGTGGTAACATACACTTCAATTGGTGTGGTAACATACACTTCAATTGGTGTGGTAACATACACTTCAATTGGTGTGGTAACATACACTTCAATTGGTGTGGTAACATATACTTCAATTGGTGTGGTAACATATACTTCAATTGGTGTGGTAACATACACTTCAATTGGTGTGGTAACATACACTTCAATTGGTGTGGTAACATACACTTCAATTGGTGTGGTAACATACACTTCAATTGGTGTGGTAACATATACTTCAATTGGTGTGGTAACATATACTTCAATTGGTGTGGTAACATACACTTCAATTGGTGTGGTAACATATACTTCAATTGGTGTGGTAACATATACTTCAATTGGTGTGGTAACATATACTTCAATTGGTGTGGTAACATACACTTCAATTGGTGTGGTAACATATACTTCAATTGGTGTGGTAACATATACTTCAATTGGTGTGGTAACATATACTTCAATTGGTGTGGTAACATACACTTCAATTGGTGTGGTAACATACACTTCAATTGGTGTGGTAACATACACTTCAATTGGTGTGGTAACATACACTTCAATTGGTGTGGTAACATATACTTCAATTGGTGTGGTAACATATACTTCAATTGGTGTGGTAACATATACTTCAATTGGTGTGGTAACATATACTTCAATTGGTGTGGTAACATACACTTCAATTGGTGTGGTAACATACACTTCAATTGGTGTGGTAACATACACTTCAATTGGTGTGGTAACATACACTTCAATTGGTGTGGTAACATACACTTCAATTGGTGTGGTAACATATACTTCAATTGGTGTGGTAACATATACTTCAATTGGTGTGGTAACATATACTTCAATTGGTGTGGTAACATACACTTCAATTGGTGTGGTAACATACACTTCAATTGGTGTGGTAACATACACTTCAATTGGTGTGGTAACATACACTTCAATTGGTGTGGTAACATACACTTCAATTGGTGTGGTAACATACACTTCAATTGGTGTGGTAACATACACTTCAATTGGTGTGGTAACATATACTTCAATTGGTGTGGTAACATATACTTCAATTGGTGTGGTAACATACACTTCAATTGGTGTGGTAACATACACTTCAATTGGTGTGGTAACATACACTTCAATTGGTGTGGTAACATACACTTCAATTGGTGTGGTAACATATACTTCAATTGGTGTGGTAACATATACTTCAATTGGTGTGGTAACATACACTTCAATTGGTGTGGTAACATATACTTCAATTGGTGTGGTAACATATACTTCAATTGGTGTGGTAACATATACTTCAATTGGTGTGGTAACATACACTTCAATTGGTGTGGTAACATATACTTCAATTGGTGTGGTAACATATACTTCAATTGGTGTGGTAACATATACTTCAATTGGTGTGGTAACATACACTTCAATTGGTGTGGTAACATACACTTCAATTGGTGTGGTAACATACACTTCAATTGGTGTGGTAACATACACTTCAATTGGTGTGGTAACATACACTTCAATTGGTGTGGTAACATACACTTCAATTGGTGTGGTAACATACACTTCAATTGGTGTGGTAACATATACTTCAATTGGTGTGGTAACATATACTTCAATTGGTGTGGTAACATACACTTCAATTGGTGTGGTAACATATACTTCAATTGGTGTGGTAACATATACTTCAATTGGTGTGGTAACATATACTTCAATTGGTGTGGTAACATACACTTCAATTGGTGTGGTAACATATACTTCAATTGGTGTGGTAACATATACTTCAATTGGTGTGGTAACATATACTTCAATTGGTGTGGTAACATATACTTCAATTGGTGTGGTAACATATACTTCAATTGGTGTGGTAACATATACTTCAATTGGTGTGGTAACATACACTTCAATTGGTGTGGTAACATACACTTCAATTGGTGTGGTAACATATACTTCAATTGGTGTGGTAACATATACTTCAATTGGTGTGGTAACATATACTTCAATTGGTGTGGTAACATACACTTCAATTGGTGTGGTAACATATACTTCAATTGGTGTGGTAACATATACTTCAATTGGTGTGGTAACATACACTTCAATTGGTGTGGTAACATATACTTCAATTGGTGTGGTAACATATACTTCAATTGGTGTGGTAACATACACTTCAATTGGTGTGGTAACATACACTTCAATTGGTGTGGTAACATACACTTCAATTGGTGTGGTAACATATACTTCAATTGGTGTGGTAACATATACTTCAATTGGTGTGGTAACATATACTTCAATTGGTGTGGTAACATATACTTCAATTGGTGTGGTAACATATACTTCAATTGGTGTGGTAACATATACTTCAATTGGTGTGGTAACATACACTTCAATTGGTGTGGTAACATACACTTCAATTGGTGTGGTAACATATACTTCAATTGGTGTGGTAACATATACTTCAATTGGTGTGGTAACATATACTTCAATTGGTGTGGTAACATACACTTCAATTGGTGTGGTAACATATACTTCAATTGGTGTGGTAACATATACTTCAATTGGTGTGGTAACATACACTTCAATTGGTGTGGTAACATATACTTCAATTGGTGTGGTAACATATACTTCAATTGGTGTGGTAACATATACTTCAATTGGTGTGGTAACATATACTTCAATTGGTGTGGTAACATACACTTCAATTGGTGTGGTAACATATACTTCAAATGCTGTTTTTATGGCAATCAGATCTACATCTCTAACAATTAAATATCAAGAGTGACCCATCTTATGTGAATCAAACCAAGTTTTTGAGTTGTAAATAAAAAATCATTCCCGAAATTGCTGTTTTTATGGCAACCAGATCTAAAAAATGTAATTGATTAGTCTGACAGTTTCATGAAAATTCATCCATACGTTTTGGAATTATAAATAAAAATTCTTTCCCAGAATTCTGTTACCATAGCAACCGTACTGAAATCTAATCGATTGTTCACTGATAACTTTATGAGAATCCATTCTTAACCTTTTGAGTTGTAAATTTAATAATAATTCCCAAAATTACTGTTTCCATGGTAACAACACTTGCACATGTACCAAAATGTAATCCGTGTAACCCCTCCTAGAAATTTGATGATAATCCATTCATAACCTTTTCAGTTATCCTGCTAACAGACAGACAGACAGACAAACACTAGAGAATATGATCACATCCTTGATTTGACAGATGAACTCTGCCATGTTTATTGATTGATTGTTTTGCTATAACTTTTTATTCAAGTAATATTAAAGAGCTTTATTCAATGCACTTTTGTGTGTCTCTGATAATCTTCTAAAAAAAAAAAAAGCAAGAACATTTTTAGCAGTTTTTATTATTAGCACACTCTGTAAGACATCACATTGAATCATAAAATCATTATCCCACTATGCTAGCAGTCATTTTTGGCAGTATTGGATCTAGATGGTGCTATGTAAGAGACCATTTTCACCTTCAATGGGATGCATAAGATAAAAAAACAATAGACATTGATGTTTTAAATTATGCTCTGATCTAATGTTTTTTTTCTATAATTGCATCCTTATGTAGACATTGAAGAAAAAAGTTAGTGAAATGCAATGTTTTATGTTTACATCTACTATATATTATATTTATCAGTCCGAGCAGCGTTTATTTATTAACTACTTTCACAATTTACTTAATTGATATCTTCACAGTCAAAGTCAGTCATTAACTAGAGTGCAAACATGTAATCACCAGTCACTAGTTTGTATCTACATTGGCAAGGTTGTAATAAATGTGTTATGTTATTTTTAGCAACCTAATGTTTGGAATATGGTCAATATATTTGTTCTGTGCAAAGAGTATACATTTTCAGTTATTTTTAACTTGACAGAAATAAAAGAAGGCAACAAAATGGATTTCAGATACTCTTTCAGGAAACTGAAATCCGCTTTATATATAATATATGGTCAATAATATGGTCAATATCGGGGGTCAGTTTTAGCCAATGTCTTCTCCCAATGTTTCACTATTTCATGGATTATTTTATTTCTTGTTGCAATTATTTAGTAAGAATTGTTATTTTCAAAATGACACCAAGAACAACTCTAATCTACCAAACCAGATGCAGATTGATGTGTGTCATTATTTGCCCAGTAAACAGTATTGAGTGAGATTACATGGTTTTGGGTTGTCTCAACCCATCAACAGTATCACCAAAACAGAAATCAGGTACATTATCCACTTGACCATCACACACCTTTCTAAAATATGTAATTCTGTTGAGTTTCAACATTTGCCCTATAATTCATTGACTTTAAACTACACAAAGTATGTCTATCAACATACTCCATATTATAGGCCCACTAGAAATAATCAATAATGGGTTTGCCGACTGTAATAATCTGTGTAGGATTCAAAGAAAATTCAAATGACAGAATATTACGGTAGCATTTGCAAACAAATACCATTTTGGTATTGCTGACTGACTCTGACGGATGTAAACTGATATTTAGACGCCAAGCTATTTTTTGGACTATTTAGTAGAATGAATAGCTGCAGATCAAATAATCTGAAAAAATATGGTTTACCAATTGAGTTTTTGTATATCCCAATATCTCAACACCATAAATGACTTTGCTAATCTCTAAAATCTTGTCCAAGACACCAATATCATCTTATCATGTAAGTTGGCCAATACAAAAGACTATTCACACATGAGAAATCAGGTGTTGATTCAGATTGATTGATTGACAGAACAAAAGAACCGTTTAATGTATGTTGCATAGATTCTTAGTTTTAAGGAATGATACAAATAAGCTGCCATGAATTGTAGTATGTTACTGTCAGACATCTTCAATTCCACAAACTTATATGAAGGTAATGTATTAAAATGTGTTTTTCCTTAATAACCTCAAAAAATGGACAAACTAATAATAAATGATATTCATCTTCAAAGTCAGACTCGATCACTTTTTTCAATATAATTTTTTGTCAGTATCTGTCTTGAGACAATGAGCTGAACAAAGAAAACATGATGCACCTGTGAGTGGGAACAGACGCGGAAAATAAATATCATAAGGGTTCAGGACGAATGTCGATAGTTTTTTAGTTTATCCATAGTAGGTATATCACCATGCTAATCCAAGTACAAATGATATTTCAATCTAGAAACAAAGATCTTAATAAATCAATCAATATTTGAGACGTCCTGTGCATTTCAAACCTCTTGCACGATAATAATAGTTGTTTAATATTAGTGACCCATTACTGAGAAATCTCTAAGTGGTACAGCATAAAGTAACATTTACTAGTGTACCTTGTCCTTGGCATGTGTAATAATTTGGCCCAACACTTGACCCATCTCTTAGCTGTTATAACAATTCTGTACTAATCTTTTCATTTCAATGGAACTTTGTACACGGATGCTTAGGACTATGCACAGACCTGATTAGTTTTGGTTTAAAATCTTTGCATATTAATTACCTATTACCTTGCCCGTAACATCAAAGATGGAAGGGAAAGGTATATTAAGGAAAAAATGTCTGTCCTGCGTTGTCGTCGTCGTAGTCGTTGTTAATAATTGTTATTGTGTGCACATAACACATTCAAAGGTCACTGATCTCGGTGGAAATATGCATTGTTGTCTGTGTTCAATGAAGCAAATGATTTATCTTGTAATAATATCCTCGGTAATGTATCTCCTAAATCCCATGGGAATACTAGACTGGGTTTCAAAACCAACTCATGGAGAGAGTTTTTGCGCTCATTTGCAAACCTAAAATCCTAACAGAAAACAAGATGTCAGAAAATCAATATAGCACTCCTATGAATTGGGTGCCAAACGTTGATCAAACAAGATCTGAAGCTAATAAAAAATTTGTTTAGTCCAAAGTTATCAAATCAAAAACAATACATAAAAAATACATAAAAAGCAAAACGTTGCATCCACATTTTGAAAAGAAAATTGTACTCAAAAATAGGTATTCTGTATTTGACAAACAGTTCATTCGACAAATGAAAATTCACAGGAATTTGTTTAAGCTATTAGAACAGAATGATAGAGTTTTTATAATACTAATTTAAAAAGCACTTCAAAAATTGCAGTGTTTAAAGATGTAGATTCTCAGCCGCAACAGTACTGTTGACTTCTCTCTCCACTGGACACCGACTAACTGTTTAAGTTGATTTGCATACAAAGCAGAGCTTGCAACATGATAGCTATTCAATACAGTATAAATAATACAATAGTCACACAATGAATATAATAAGGCAGTTCATATTTGTCTCAGTGAATCATTAATTTTTGACATACACCTGTACAAAATACTTGGACTAAAGCCAGCTAAATTTTTCTGTTATCTTGCATGTTTTATGAATCTATTCTCATCTAAATGCAGCTTTTTTTTTCTGGGATGAGGCATTTGTTTTTATACTAAAATATCTGAATTACTTTGAATAAAGCTGGAAATTATGTCCCTGCAAATTAGGCACCAATGTTTTTGCAAGATATTTACATCTGTCAAGGACATTTGGTAGACTGCTTCTCCACTGTTGTTTCAACCCCAAAACCTGTTTGTATTCAAAATTAATTATGACAATGCATATTCATATTGAAACAAACTATGATTAAGGGAATAATATTATATATCAAAGGGCATGGTCACCAGAGTTCAACTATGTTGTATAATTAGCCAGTTTTTGTTTTTTTACACAGATATTCCAAATTATAATCACATTTCAATGAAACTTGCTACATAGATGGTTTGTGACATTTTGCAGCTCATATTAGTATCACATTAATTAATTAATTACTTGATTTACATAATAGTCAGTCTTCAGTTTTTCCATCAATATCAAGTCTTTTTTCAAGAATTAATCATCACATAATTAAACTTGGTACATACGTACCCTGGAACAATACATAGACTTTATTAGTTTTGAGTTGGAATATATGCATAACAATTAGCTAATTTGCATAATAGTTACCCAATTTCCAACCTATATCTCATAAACCAATTATTGCATTTCAATGAGAATTGGTATATGAAGTGCATGGGAACAATGCTAAAGACCAAATTAGTATTGGATTGAAATTTGAGTATACTAATTGCCTAATTTGCATAGTCATCACATTTCATTGAAATTTGTTTCATAGGTGCTCTGGGCTAATCCAAAGACGTGATTAGTTTAATGTTAAAAAATATGCATATTGATTATTAATTAGCTAATTTCTGATATCTCAAAAAAAAACACACAGATTTAAATCGAACTTGTAGTAAAGGTGAATAAATTAGACTGAAAACCACAGATGTGAAATGAAATCATTTTCTGTAAGTATTATAAACTTTGTGCACCCCAAATAGCAAGCAGAATTAGTTGCCAAGCTTCTTGCTTGAAAGGCAAGTCCTAGATTTTTAATTAATTTTTAATATTCTCCAAAACTCTCAAGCACAAACGGATGTCTTTCTAAGCTTTCTTTGATTCACATTTGGTGCTGTTGTTGGCAAACAGTCGTGTCACCATACTACGGAACAATTCGTTATGTGAGAGTTTATGAAAATGTTTTAGAGTAAACAATGGTGAACATATTCCTAGTGGGTAAATGCATGCACTCTAATTAAATTCAATAAAGGGAAAGGGAGACAACTGATAGTGTATCATCGGTATACAAATTAATGTTTGTAATTGTGTGTGTATACTACTAGAATTCGACTAGCGTCAACAACACGTATTTATGACGCAAATGGACTATATTAAAAGAGTAAATATACCCCAAAGCTATCATTTCTACTAGTATTACATTCATATGATAAAAGAAATGATAATAGAATCATTGTAAACTGTACGTCCGCTGGCAAATATGATGTTTCGCTCACTAAAGCCACAACACATAATAAGAACCCGTTTATTCAGTCAGCCAGCAGTGGCGGATCCAGAGGGGGGGGGCATGCCCCCCCAAACGCATGACGATTCATATCATCTGGATTACGCATAGCTTCTCTGCGATTTTCGCTCCGTATATCTTAAGCGAAGCTTGCCCCCCCCCCCCCCATACATTTTGCTGGATCCGCCACTGTCAGCCAGCTAGGTGTCGAGTAGTCTGCTACTGCTCCAACAGAGTACACAATTTGCATAACTCTCATTGTAACTAAGTTGTTTACAAATGACTAAGAAAGAATATCATGGTTAGATTGTTGTCTGAGTAGAACACATTAAACAAAATAAATTAATAGTACATTTTTATGGAATGACATAAATGGCCTTGCTGGGCAAATGGATGATACAAATAACGTATGACCACATGGTCCATATTTTTCTCCCACTGTAAAATAATTGGGTAATTGTAAGGGTTCACTATATCGTATGGTTCACATTCACATCTGCTGCCGCACTGCCATTCAATATTGAAACCCACATTTCTAATACATAACTAATCAGGAGAACTGTGGTAAATTTAAAAATGCTAATGTGTACGTAGTAATTCAGTTTAACACCTTTATTGCATTTCATAAACCAAAATAGATATGTAATTCGTTCTATAAGGTTGTAATAAAGAATTATCTTATCTTATCTTATCTATCTATCTATATATATATATATATATATATATATATATATATATATATATATATATATATATATATATATATATATATATATATATATATATATATATATATATATATATGTATAAACCCTTAAGCAATAGAGCGCTTAAAATCATGGTCCGTGACACTTTGGACTTCTATGTAACGAGCGGAGTATGTAACTGGCGTTTTAATTGATCGAGTTGTTTCAGTCTGATTAAAACTTCCTTTATTAATCGATTGATTCATTCGATATTATGCAATTATTGACGCATGCACATTCTAGTGTGCAAGCTGTATTTAGTATTTCATGGTAAGTAAAAAAAAAAACACACTACAGAATGATTTGGAAAAAGATAATTATACTATTTGCATACTTTAGGTCTATTGTGCTGTTATTGAGATAATATCTAACATGCTTCATCAAAAGGTTGAAGGCAATGATAGAAATATTTGCTAATATTTACTACCTTGTTTTTTTATAAAATGATGAGTTCGGACCATCAATGCCAGGTGTGATACTTCCTATTTACACTAGAGTTTCCACATTACACACCCTTACTATTTTGGTTTAGATTAGACAATTTCTCCCAGGGGAGATTGTTTTTATTCTTTTACTACTCCCTCCAAATTTGATAAAGGTGTCTGACAATAATTCCCGTTTTTTGCCGCTGAAATAAAAGATGATATGTAAATGTGAACATCATTAAGAAGTAAAACAATAACAACTGTTAATTAAGAGAATATTATGTTTAAGGTAAAAATCGATAGGGGTTGGCTAAATGCAAATGATATCACATAATTTGCCACCAATAGTGGTTAGCAACATTTCTAGCGATATTAATGTAAATGAAATTCTGTCACGTCTGAAACAATTCTGACAAAATTAAAATTATAACAAATATACTATTTAACTTTTAAATATCCGAACTTGCCGAATCCATAATTTTATTCTCATAGCTGAGTTGTCCTCATTCCCTCAATGTAACTATGTCTCAATTATAATGGCGTAACGGTTGTATATGTGTGTAAACTATAACACGAAACCATCTACTAGATGGTTGAAACAGCACCACCCGCGAATCAGCTGATAATCTATACAATGAGTAGTGTAATTTCATTCGTGTTTTGGGCGATATAAGGCCATCGCTCATTCTCGATAGAATACAAGGAAAGCAGCAGCAATACTGAGTTTCGTGTACCCAAACTGACCTCAGTAGATGGTGTTCCAAGAACACAGAATTACCATATCAAGTGGTTTGTGGTTATCGGCACATGAATACTAAAACAATCTTAAACTGCAATAGAGGTTTGAATTATAAATGGTCCATAGTGTCAAAGATAATTATGATGTAATAAAGATGATGTAATAATAAACAAGATTGGCAACTATATTCGTAATGCATTTCAATCAAGAAATAAAAATGCCATTTGATATGTAACACTTGCTTTATCTTTTTTTTTTAACAACTAACTTTCTTTTTGTAGTAGTAGTTATCACAACTAATCTTTATTGCTATTAACTGATAGAAACATTGTATTTCTAAGGATGCAATAAAGTTATTATTATTATTATTATTATTATTATAAGATGGTTTCCGGAGTAGAGTATTGGGGGGGGGGGGTTACTTACTTTATATCAGAGTCACGTGTATTCAGAAATGACTTTTTTGCACACAATTCTATGTGGTTTTTATAATGAACTGGATGTATTTTATTAAGGTTTATATCTATATTCAGTGGAGTCTGATAGAAATCGAGTCACTATGTTTGTAATAGTAAAACTGACGAGTGTATTGTATTATTAAAATATTGTGCTGTGTTTCCGGTATAAGTGCATATTACGTTGTTTATACCCCTAGCCAAAAACGAAGTCATCGCGCTAGTTTGACCACATATATAAACATTATGTATTCAAGCAGTCAAAATTCATATATATAATGGCTACATCACTTCACACAATTTGTTTATTTGTGACAACACTATACTGACTATCATTCATTAGTCAAATGCCTGTAGTCTTTCAGTCTAGTGATAAAGACGAGTAACACTTATTATATATTATCCACACCACGACAACAGTTGTGAAAGTTATACTTCATATCACCACTATCAAGTACCCAGATATTTTACACAGACTTGTCTGCTGTATGTTGCCTCCCGCGGATAATTATCTTACAAAATGACAACTTGAATATGATAGGAATTGTATTTTGCCAAACTTTAACGTGTGTTTGAATAAAAAAACACGTGGTGCATATTCACACCCCGTCATGTACGTATGACAACAGCTTAGCAACACAAGCCGTAACTACATATTCGTTCAATTAGTCAACGTAAATATTTGTCCGTATTTAATGTTCCAAGATACAATACAACAATAGTGCAAGTAGTAATATATTCTGCGATCTCAGCGTAAAGTTGCTGATAACCTATTATTCCATAATTAAAACATTGTCGCGCCTCCAGTTAAGTATGAAATCCCACTATTTTGACGTCACAGTAGAGGTTGGGAAGGAAAGAGTCAAGTTCCCGTGGAAACGGTTGTCAGCCAAATATTATTGAGATTGGATTGAACGTATGGTTGATTGAGTGCGCATGTTCAGTTCGTCGAAGACAAGATATATCTATTAAGCGTGAGTTTTCTCAATGTTGAGATTAGAAGGAACTGTTGAGCAAGCTGACAAAATCACACCATCGTCGCTTAACGGCTGTTTTACCAAATGTGAGTTATGCAACGGTCATTCATAATAATTTCAAACTCTTGTCGATATATCGATTCATTCTATACGCGCCTTTCCTGGCTTCGTCGATTCGTTAAAATTGAGATCGTAATATGATGATACCTAGATAGTTTTCCCGACTGTAAACACCGCGTTTGACTTTATTGTTCGTTATTTGTGAATTTCTTTCTAGAAGACCCGGCTAATTTAATTGTGATCATATCAGCTAAGTATGGCAGGTTTTGTATCGCCATACAACTTGTTACAGTATCTGCAGACTTTGTTCATTGTGTTGGCGTCTATCTCACATCTTATTGAACCACGACTTGTATGTCCAACAAACTGCCGTTGTGTCAACGGCCAGCATGAAACTGGAAAAACTGTCGAATGCACGAATTTGTATTCGAAGGAAGATATTGTGGAGCTCTTTCAAAGTTTACCAACTGACACATACACCCTGTAAGTAAGAATCATCTAAATTTTATTTGGAGTTTATTATTACGCAATATTGTTAGTTTCGTTTTGGTTCTGCGATATGCCATACTATCGGTGGTTTTACGTATTCACAATCAGCTATAGAGAGTGAGACAGGGCAACGCGAAATGTAATCTTTTCTCTCAACTCAAACAAATTGTAGGAACTTGAATAACAAGTGATGCAAGAATACAATAGTTCAGTATAACCCCGGCACACCGCACGAAGTGGGAATATAAAACCCAGTGTGTTGAATAACATGGCATAGTATTTTCGAACTAGTCAATATTTAAGTTCAGTTTAATATGTTAGAATAATCAATGAAATATGCCTACGCTAACTACATTGATTGTCTCCATTCTTGTAACAGGCATATTTAATATCAGTGAACGATGCAATAATAAAAGTGTTCAAAAGATAATACTGACAACTTAATAATGTAAAAACAAATAACGTCATACAGTCACAAATACACTAAATAACACTGGTGAACGTTCACCCTGATAGATAAACACATTTACAATTGTATTCATTTAAATACATTCACATGCTTTGCTGCAAATACATACTATAAGCTGTGTGTGTATGGGGGGGGGGGGTAGTACTCTTCTCGTAAGTATGGTTGTGTCTAGTTGACAGCCGCTGCTGTAGATGTCCTACATCAAACATACAATGCACGAGTTCAGCTAAATTACGGAAACACAGAAATGAGTTGTCTGTGACTGCTACTCAAAGTAAGAGCGCATTTCCGACTTGATGGATTTGATTGCTATTAAATACTGTTGGCATTGCTATCTTTGTATAATGGCCGTAGATTGACCATCATCAAACCCATTTGTTTGCTAATAAAACTCTACATTTTAAATTGACTTCTATTTCGAGGCAACTAAATACTAATTGCAAGCTGACTTTTAATCACCGTGACGATGGCTTTTCCGTTCCCCGCAGGTTATATTTGGACGTATTGTTCTATTTGTGTATAGATATCAAAAAAAGAAACATAAGTTAGCAATAAAAGAATTTCTCAGTAATTATAATATTAGTTGTGTTCAGGTAACACTGTAGTACAGGTTAAGGTTAAAGCTAATATTTACATATCGACTAGACCCTGTTGCATTTATGCACGGCCGGGGACAATAATTAGTACGGACTAAGTGACGACCAAACTTACTAAGAATATACAATTTTCCGGTCTCGTTGATTTCTCATTACAGTAGCTCAGGTGGTATAAATTATAAAACAATAACAATGCAAAAGCCGGAAGTACAAGTTACAGAACAACAGGAAGTATAGTAGTCTCAACATTTTTTTCTTGAGAACAAGATACACTGACGTTGCTTGTCATGTTGGAAACAATGTAGCGAAATAAATGTTTATAACAGTATTAGTTTTAAACGAACAACGAATACAGCGCTATTTTGTTGCCATGTTTCGTGTCAGTGGACGCTTACATCGTTAGCCCGAACTGGTCTTAAATGTCAGTCAGATTTACATTTTCATGTGATCTCTACACAAGAGACAGAAAAAAACAGCTGTTATCACCCCACATTTAGCAAAAAATAAAGAAAAACTACAATATGTTTTAAATAATAAAAATGAGAAAACAATAGTACAAATAGAAAACTACATAGAAAACTGTTTCAAAACAAAAGAGAAAAAAATCAAAACAATATAGTCAGCTATCTCAATATAAGGTCATATACCAAACATTCACCGACACAAACATGGAAAGCCATCCAATTTACTTTACCATTATTTTTTTCCCTACTTTTATTTGCTTGTCATTTTATTTTCCTGTGTGTATTTTTATTCTCACTTTAATTGTTTGTTTTTCTTAATTCACATCTGTATTGCATTTTAGTCAAAATCCCAATGGGGATACGAACGCAATAAAATATTATTAATAATAATAATAATAATTATTATTATTATTACATTTGCGGTTTTTTAGCCCGTACTAATGCACGTTTTCTTAGCCCGTACTAATGCACGTTTTCTTAGCCCGTACCAATGCACGTTTTCTGAGCCCGTACTATTGCACGTTTTCTTAGCCCGTACTATTGCACGTTTTCTTAGCCCGTACTAATGCACGTTTTCTTAGCCCGTACTAATGCACGTTTTCTTAGCCCGTACTAATGCACGTTTTCTTAGCCCGTACTATTGCACGTTTTCTTAGCCCGTACTAATGCACGTTTTCTTAGCCCGTACTAATGCACGATTTCTTAGCCCGTACTAATGCACGTTTTCTTAGCCCGTACTAATGCACGTTTTCTTAGCCCGTACCAATGCACGTTTTCTTAGCCCGTACTAATGCACGTTTTCTTGGCCCGTACTAATGCACGTTTTCTTAGCCCGTACTAATGCACGTTTTCTTAGCCCGTACTAATGCACTTTTCTTAGCCCGTACTAATGCCCGTACTAATGCACGTTTTCTTAGCCCGTACTAATGCACGTTTTCTTAGCCCGTACTAATGCACGTTTTCTTAGCCCGTACTAATGTCCGTATTAATGCACGTTTTCTTAGCCCTACTAATGCACGTTTTCTTAGCCCGTACTAATGCACGTTTTCTTAGCCCGTACTAATGCACGTTTTCTTAGCCCGTACTAATGCACGTTTTCTTAGCCCGTACTAATGCACGTTTTCTTAGCACGAGCTAACGTTTCTGACCGATTAACCCGTGTAAAGTAGCTGTGCACGAACGCAGCTATTCTCTTAATATACGACGCATTAGTTTAGTTTAAGATACGCGTTTGAAATAAACATGAGTATAGTGCAGTGTTGCACGTTTGTTTGATTCAATTTCAATCATTTTAAACGATATTTGATGTCATGAATCGAATATGACATGCTTATCAAATGGAGGATGTACTTGCAAATATATAGACATATTACTCATGTACGATGTTATCAGTAATATCGTCACACTGGGATACCCTGATGAATTAGACTTGTATTCATCTCACGTTTGTTTGTATATACAACTAAAAATCTCGAATAAAAAAAAACCTATTTCATTAATTACAATCCAAGATTAATTTGCGTAAAAGTTCAGACCCACAGTGCAATGGTTACAACTGTCAACCGTGTTTCTAATAGTGAGTTTCATTGTACTCTGGTACTCTCAGTATTATATTTCAATGAATCAAACTACTTAGCAAAAATATACGAGATCAGCCAGACGCCGTAATGTAAAGTGCAATTCACATTGAATAAATTGATGTGACGTCACATGCTTCGTCTTACCGGCTCCACGTATAGTTGGC
This sequence comes from Saccoglossus kowalevskii, assembly GCF_978046115.1. Classification (NCBI taxonomy): domain Eukaryota; kingdom Metazoa; phylum Hemichordata; class Enteropneusta; family Harrimaniidae; genus Saccoglossus; species Saccoglossus kowalevskii. The sequence goes on along the minus strand of NC_140643.1, from coordinate 3,938,207 downwards.
ATGTGTGATTGATATATTTCACTATTTCACGTTGTTGAAACAATACACTAAGTCAAAATGTGTTTTAGAAATAGTTATCTTAACTTTCCAATGGCACCAATTTTAGAACTTGTTTTAATATGCTCTTTCAATATTAGGGGCTATCTAAAACGACGCCAAGATAAATAGAATGCAGTACATATCCAGTATGTTGATTGTTAATTGCGGGTGCCATTCAGTATTGAGAGACCTTTGATTTGTTTTTAAAATAGTGTCATTTGTTTTGCATTACATCAATTAGTGACTTTACCAAGTAGGGACGTGTTCGTCAGCGAACAGTCAGAACGTATAACGTTGATGTAAATTAGAAAAAGCAGAAAGTTCAAGATGGAAACCTTGTGGGAGTCTGCATAAAATAGGTTGGCGATCTGACAGGCATCAATTTAAACAAACGTAATTGTAAATTGGATTGAAATTATTTCAAAATAGCATCTCGAAAATCGTAGTATTCAAGTTTGTAAAACTAGGTACACTGGTTGATGATATGCAAGGCTTTCTTCAAAGTGGTACATTGTGCATATACTCAGCTATATACGCAAAGTGGTACATTGTACATATACTCAGCTATTTACGCAAAGTGGTACATTGTACATATACTCAGCTATATACGCAAAGTGGTACATTGTACATATACTCAGCTATATACGCAAAGTGGTACATTGTGCATATACTCAGCTATATACGCAAAGTGGTACATTGTGCATATACTCAGCTATATACGCAAAGTGGTACATTGTGCATATACTCAGCTATATACGCAAAGTGGTACATTGTGCATATACTCAGCTATATACGCAAAGTGGTACATTGTGCATATACTCAGCTATATACGCAAAGTGGTACATTGTGCATATACTCAGCTATATACGCAAAGTGGTACATTGTGCATATACTCAGCTATATACGCAAAGTGGTACATTGTACATATACTCAGCTATATACGCAAAGTGGTACATTGTGCATATACTCAGCTATATACGCAAAGTGGTACATTGTGCATATACTCAGCTATATACGCAAAGTGGTACATTGTGCATATACTCAGCTATATACGCAAAGTAGTACATTGTGCATATACTCAGCTATATACGCAAAGTGGTACATTGTACATATACTCAGCTATATACGCAAAGTGGTACATTGTACATATACTCAGCTATATACGCAAAGTAGTACATTGTGCATATACTCAGCTATATACGCAAAGTGGTACATTGTACATATACTCAGCAATATACGCAAAGTGGTACATTGTACATATACTCAGCTATATACGCAAAGTGGTACATTGTGCATATACATGTACTCAGCTATATACGCAAAGTGGTACATTGTACATCTACTCAGCTATATACGCAAAGTGGTACATTGTGCATATACTCAGCTATATACGCAAAGTGGTACATTGTACATATACTCAGCTATATACGCAAAGTGGTACATTGTACATATACTCAGCTATATACGCAAAGTGGTACATTGTGCATATACTCAGCTATATACGCAAAGTGGTACATTGTGCATATACTCAGCTATATACGCAAAGTGGTACATTGTGCATATACTCAGCTATATACGCAAAGTGGTACATTGTGCATATACTCAGCTATATACGCAAAGTGGTACATTGTGCATATACTTAGCTATATACGCAAAGTGGTACATTGTGCATATACTCAGCTATATATGCAAAGTAGTACATTGTGCATATACTCAGCTATATACGCAAAGTGGTACATTGTGCATATACTCAGCTATATACGCAAAGTGGTACATTGTGCATATACTCAGCTATATACGCAAAGTGGTACATTGTGCATATACTCAGCTATATACGCAAAGTGGTACATTGTGCATATACTCAGCTATATACGCAAAGTGGTACATTGTGCATATACTCAGCTATATACGCAAAGTGGTACATTGTACATATACTCAGCTATATACGCAAAGTGGTACATTGTGCATATACTTAGCTATATACGCAAAGTGGTACATTGTGCATATACTCAGCTATATATGCAAAGTAGTACATTGTGCATATACTCAGCTATATACGCAAAGTGGTACATTGTGCATATACTCAGCTATATACGCAAAGTGGTACATTGTGCATATACTCAGCTATATACGCAAAGTGGTACATTGTACATATACTCAGCTATATACGCAAAGTGGTACATTGTGCATATACTCAGCTATATACGCAAAGTGGTACATTGTACATATACTCAGCTATATACGCAAAGTGGTACATTGTGCATATACTCAGCTATATACGCAAAGTGGTACATTGTACATATACTCAGCTATATACGCAAAGTGGTACATTGTACATATACTCAGTTATATACGCAAAGTGGTACATTGTGCATATACTCAGCTATATACGCAAAGTGGTACATTGTACATATACTCAGCTATATACGCAAAGTGGTACATTGTACATATACTCAGCTATATACGCAAAGTGGTACATTGTACATATACTCAGCTATATACACAATGTGGTACATTGTGCATATACTCAGCTATATACGCAAAGTGGTACATTGTGCATATACTCAGCTATATACGCAAAGTGGTACATTGTGCATATACTCAGCTATATACGCAAAGTGGTACATTGTGCATATACTCAGCTATATACGCAAAGCGGTACATTGTGCATATACTCAGCTATATACGCAAAGTGGTACATTGTGCATATACTCAGCTATATACGCAAAGTGGTACATTGTACATATACTCAGCTATATACGCAAAGTGGTACATTGTGCATATACTCAGCTATATACGCAAAGTGGTACATTGTGCATATACTCAGCTATATACGCAAAGTGGTACATTGTACATATACTCAGCTATATGCAAAGTGGTACATTGTGCATATACTCAGCTATATACGCAAAGTGGTACATTGTACATATACTCAGCTATATACGCAAAGTGGTACACTGTACATATACTCAGCTATATACGCAAAGTGGTACATTGTGCATATACTCAGCTATATACGCAAAGTGGTACATTGTACATATACTCAGCTATATACGCAAAGTGGTACATTGTACATATACTCAGCTATATACACAAAGTGGTACATTGTGCATATACTCAGCTATATACGCAAAGTGGTACATTGTGCATATACTCAGCTATATACGCAAAGTGGTACATTGTGCATATACTCAGCTATATACGCAAAGTGGTACATTGTGCATATACTCAGCTATATACGCAAAGTGGTACATTGTGCATATACTTAGCTATATACGCAAAGTGGTACATTGTGCATATACTCAGCTATATATGCAAAGTAGTACATTGTGCATATACTCAGCTATATACGCAAAGTGGTACATTGTACATATACTCAGCTATATACGCAAAGTGGTACATTGTACATATACTCAGCTATATATGCAAAGTGGTACATTGTACATATACTTAGCTATTTACGCAAAGTGGTACATTGTGCATATACTCAGCTATATACGCAAAGTGGTACATTGTGCATATACTCAGCTATATACGCAAAGTGGTACATTGTACATATACTCAGCTATATACGCAAAGTGGTACATTGTACATATACTCAGCTATATACGCAAATTGGTACATTGTACATATACTCAGCTATATACGCAAAGTGGTACATTGTGCATATACTCAGCTATATACGCAAAGTGGTACATTGTGCATATACTCAGCTATATACGCAAAGTGGTACATTGTGCATATACTCAGCTATATACGCAAAGTGGTACATTGTGCATACACTCAGCTATATACGCAAAGTGGTACATTGTGCATATACTCAGCTATATACGCAAAGTGGTACATTGTACATATACTCAGCTATATACGCAAAGTGGTACATTGTGCATATACTCAGCTATATACGCAAAGTGGTACATTGTACATATACTCAGCTATATACGCAAAGTGGTACATTGTACATATACTCAGCTATATACACAAAGTGGTACATTGTGCATATACTCAGCTATATACGCAAAGTGGTACATTGTGCATATACTCAGCTATATACGCAAAGTGGTACATTGTGCATATACTCAGCTATATACGCAAAGTGGTACATTGTGCATATACTCAGCTATATACGCAAAGTGGTACATTGTGCATATATTTAGCTATATACGCAAAGTGGTACATTGTGCATATACTCAGCTATATATGCAAAGTAGTACATTGTGCATATACTCAGCTATATACGCAAAGTGGTACATTGTACATATACTCAGCTATATACGCAAAGTGGTACATTGTACATATACTCAGCTATATATGCAAAGTGGTACATTGTACATATACTTAGCTATATACGCAAAGTGGTACATTGTGCATATACTCAGCTGTATACGCAAAGTGGTACATTGTGCATATACTCAGCTATATACGCAAAGTGGTACATTGTACATATACTCAGCTATATACGCAAAGTGGTACATTGTACATATACTCAGCTATATACGCAAAGTGGTACATTGTACATATACTCAGCTATATACGCAAAGTGGTACATTGTGCATATACTCAGCTATATACGCAAAGTGGTACATTGTGCATATACTCAGCTATATACGCAAAGTGGTACATTGTGCATATACTCAGCTATATACGCAAAGTGGTACATTGTGCATACACTCAGCTATATACGCAAAGTGGTACATTGTGCATATACTCAGCTATATATGCAAAGTAGTACATTGTGCATATACTCAGCTATATACGCAAAGTGGTACATTGTACATATACTCAGCTATATACGCAAAGTGGTACATTGTACATATACTCAGCTATATATGCAAAGTGGTACATTGTACATATACTTAGCTATTTACGCAAAGTGGTACATTGTGCATATACTCAGCTATATACGCAAAGTGGTACATTGTGCATATACTCAGCTATATACGCAAAGTGGTACATTGTACATATACTCAGCTATATACGCAAAGTGGTACATTGTACATATACTCAGCTATATACGCAAATTGGTACATTGTACATATACTCAGCTATATACGCAAAGTGGTACATTGTGCATATACTCAGCTATATACGCAAAGTGGTACATTGTGCATATACTCAGCTATATACGCAAAGTGGTACATTGTGCATATACTCAGCTATATACGCAAAGTGGTACATTGTGCATACACTCAGCTATATACGCAAAGTGGTACATTGTGCATATACTCAGCTATATACGCAAAGTGGTACATTGTACATATACTCAGCTATATACGCAAAGTGGTACATTGTGCATATACTCAGCTATATACGCAAAGTGGTACATTGTACATATACTCAGCTATATACGCAAAGTGGTACATTGTACATATACTCAGCTATATACACAAAGTGGTACATTGTGCATATACTCAGCTATATACGCAAAGTGGTACATTGTGCATATACTCAGCTATATACGCAAAGTGGTACATTGTGCATATACTCAGCTATATACGCAAAGTGGTACATTGTGCATATACTCAGCTATATACGCAAAGTGGTACATTGTGCATATATTTAGCTATATACGCAAAGTGGTACATTGTGCATATACTCAGCTATATATGCAAAGTAGTACATTGTGCATATACTCAGCTATATACGCAAAGTGGTACATTGTACATATACTCAGCTATATACGCAAAGTGGTACATTGTACATATACTCAGCTATATATGCAAAGTGGTACATTGTACATATACTTAGCTATATACGCAAAGTGGTACATTGTGCATATACTCAGCTGTATACGCAAAGTGGTACATTGTGCATATACTCAGCTATATACGCAAAGTGGTACATTGTACATATACTCAGCTATATACGCAAAGTGGTACATTGTACATATACTCAGCTATATACGCAAAGTGGTACATTGTACATATACTCAGCTATATACGCAAAGTGGTACATTGTGCATATACTCAGCTATATACGCAAAGTGGTACATTGTGCATATACTCAGCTATATACGCAAAGTGGTACATTGTGCATATACTCAGCTATATACGCAAAGTGGTACATTGTGCATACACTCAGCTATATACGCAAAGTGGTACATTGTGCATATACTCAGCTATATACGCAAAGTGGTACATTGTGCATATACTCAGCTATATACGCAAAGTGGTACATTGTGCATATACTCAGCTATATACGCAAAGTGGTACATTGTGCATATACTCAGCTATATACGCAAAGTGGTACATTGTGCATATACTCAGCTATATACGCAAAGTGGTACATTGTGCATATACTCAGCTATATACGCAAAGTGGTACATTGTGCATATACTCAGCTATATACGCAAAGTGGAACATTGTGCATATACTCAGCTATATACGCAAAGTGGTACATTGTACATATACTCAGCTATATACGCAAAGTGGTACATTGTGCATATACTCAGCTATATACGCAAAGTGGTACATTGTGCATATACTCAGCTATATACGCAAAGTGGTACATTGTGCATATACTCAGCTATATACGCAAAGTGGTACATTGTGCATATACTCAGCTATATACGCAAAGTGGTACATTGTGCATATACTCAGCTATATACGCAAAGTGGTACATTGTGCATATACTCAGCTATATACGCAAAGTGGTACATTGAGCATATACTCAGTTATATACGCAAAGTGGTACATTGTGCATATACTCAGCTATATACGCAAAGTGGTACATTGTGCATATACTCAGCTATATACGCAAAGTGGTACATTGTACATATACTCAGCTATATACGCAAAGTGGTACATTGTGCATATACTCAGCTATATACGCAAAGTGGTACATTGTGCATATACTCAGCTATATACGCAAAGTGGTACATTGTGCATATACTCAGCTATATACGCAAAGTGGTACATTGTGCATATACTCAGCTATATACGCAAAGTGGTACATTGTGCATATACTCAGCTATATACGCAAAGTGGTACATTGTACATATACTCAGCTATATACGCAAAGTGGTACATTGTGCATATACTCAGCTATATACGCAAAGTGGTACATTGTACATATACTCAGCTATATACGCAAAGTGGTACATTGTACATATACTCAGCTATATACGCAAAGTGGTACATTGTGCATATACTCAGCTATATACGCAAAGTGGTACATTGTGCATATACTCAGCTATATACGCAAAGTGGTACATTGTACATATACTCAGCTATATACGCAAAGTGGTACATTGTGCATATACTCAGCTATATACGCAAAGTGGTACATTGTGCATATACTCAGCTATATACGCAAAGTGGTACATTGTGCATATACTCAGCTATATACGCAAAGTGGTACATTGTGCATATACTCAGCTATATACGCAAAGTGGTACATTGTGCATATACTCAGCTATATACGCAAAGTGGTACATTGTGCATATACTCAGCTATATACGCAAAGTGGTACATTGTACATATACTCAGCTATATACACAATGTGGTACATTGTGCATATACTCAGCTATATACGCAAAGTGGTACATTGTGCATATACTCAGCTATATACGCAAAGTGGTACATTGTGCATATACTCAGCTATATACGCAAAGCGGTATATTGTGCATATACTCAGCTATATACGCAAAGTGGTACATTGTACATATACTCAGCTATATACGCAAAGTGGTACATTGTACATATACTCAGCTATATACGCAAAGTGGTACATTGTGCATATACTCAGCTATATACGCAAAGTGGTACATTGTACATATACTCAGCTATATACGCAAAGTGGTACATTGTACATATACTCAGCTATATACGCAAAGTGGTACATTGTGCATATACTCAGCTATATACGCAAAGTGGTACATTGTGCATATACTCAGCTATATACGCAAAGTGGTACATTGTACATATACTCAGCTATATACGCAAAGTGGTACATTGTACATATACTCAGCTATATACGCAAAGTGGTACATTGTGCATATACTCAGCTATATACGCAAAGTGGTACATTGTACATATACTCAGCTATATACGCAAAGTGGTACATTGTGCATATACTCTGCTATATACGCAAAGTGGTACATTGTACATATACTCAGCTATATACGCAAAGTGGTACATTGTACATATACTCAGCTATATACGCAAAGTGGTACATTGTGCATATACTCAGCTATATACGCAAAGTGGTACATTGTGCATATACTCAGCTATATACGCAAAGTGGTACATTGTGCATATACTCAGCTATATACGCAAAGTGGTACATTGTGCATATACTCAGCTATATACGCAAAGTGGTACATTTTACATATACTCAGCTATATACGCAAAGTGGTACATTGTACATATACTCAGCTATATACGCAAAGTGGTACATTGTGCATATACTCAGCTATATACGCAAAGTGGTACATTGTACATATACTCAGCTATATACGCAAAGTGGTACATTGTACATATACTCAGCTATATACGCAAAGTGGTACATTGTACATATACTCAGCTATATACGCAAAGTGGTACATTGTACATATACTCAGCTATATACGCAAAGTGGTACATTGTACATATACTCAGCTATATACGCAAAGTGGTACATTGTACATATACTCAGCTATATACGCAAAGTGGTACATTGTACATATACTCAGCTATATACGCAAAGTGGTACATTGTGCATATACTCAGCTATATACGCAAAGTGGTACATTGTACATATACTCAGCTATATACGCAAAGTGGTACATTGTGCATATACTCAGCTATATACGCAAAGTGGTACATTGTACTTATACTCAGCTATATACGCAAAGTGGTACTATGTACATATACTCAGCTATATACGCAAAGTGGTACATTGTGCATATACTCAGCTATATACGCAAAGTGGTACATTGTGCATATACTCAGCTATATACGCAAACTGGTACATTGTGCATATACTCAGCTATATACGCAAAGTGGTACATTGTGCATATACTCAGCTATATACGCAAAGTGGTACATTGTGCATATACTCAGCTATATACGCAAAGTGGTACATTGAGCATATACTCAGCTATATACGCAAAGTGGTACATTGTACATATACTCAGCTATATACGCAAAGTGGTACATTGTGCATATACTCAGCTATATACGCAAAGTGGTACATTGTGCATATACTCAGCTATATACGCAAAGTGGTACATTGTACATATACTCAGCTATATACGCAAAGTGGTACATTGTACATATACTCAGCTATATACGCAAAGTGGTACATTGTGCATATACTCAGCTATATACGCAAAGTGGTACATTGTACATATACTCAGCTATATACGCAAAGTGGTACATTGTACATATACTCAGCTATATACGCAAAGTGGTACATTGTGCATATACTCAGCTATATACGCAAAGTGGTACATTGTGCATATACTCAGCTATATACGCAAAGTGGTACATTGTACATATACTCAGCTATATACGCAAAGTGGTACATTGTGCATATACTCAGCTATATACGCAAAGTGGTACATTGTACATATACTCAGCTATATACGCAAAGTGGTACATTGTACATATACTCAGCTATATACGCAAAGTGGTACATTGTACATATACTCAGCTATATACGCAAAGTGGTACATTGTGCATATACTCAGCTATATACGCAAAGTGGTACATTGTACATATACTCAGCTATATACGCAAAGTGGTACATTGTACATATACTCAGCTATATACGCAAAGTGGTACATTGTGCATATACTCAGCTATATACGCAAAGTGGTACATTGTGCATATACTCAGCTATATACGCAAAGTGGTACATTGTACATATACTCAGCTATATACGCAAAGTGGTACATTGTACATATACTCAGCTATATACGCAAAGTAGTACATTGTGCATATACTCAGCTATATACGCAAAGTGGTACATTGTACATATACTCAGCTATATACGCAAAGTGGTACATTGTGCATATACTCTGCTATATACGCAAAGTGGTACATTGTACATATACTCAGCTATATACGCAAAGTGGTACATTGTACATATACTCAGCTATATACGCAAAGTGGTACATTGTGCATATACTCAGCTATATACGCAAAGTGGTACATTGTGCATATACTCAGCTATATACGCAAAGTGGTACATTGTGCATATACTCAGCTATATACGCAAAGTGGTACATTGTGCATATACTCAGCTATATACGCAAAGTGGTACATTTTACATATACTCAGCTATATACGCAAAGTGGTACATTGTACATATACTCAGCTATATACGCAAAGTGGTACATTGTGCATATACTCAGCTATATACGCAAAGTGGTACATTGTGCATATACTCAGCTATATACGCAAAGTGGTACATTGTACATATACTCAGCTATATACGCAAAGTGGTACATTGTACATATACTCAGCTATATACGCAAAGTGGTACATTGTGCATATAATCAGCTATATACGCAAAGTGGAACATTGTGCATATACTCAGCTATATACGCAAAGTGGTACATTGTACATATACTCAGCTATATACGCAAAGTGGTACATTGTGCATATACTCAGCTATATACGCAAAGTGGTACATTGTGCATATACTCAGCTATATACGCAAAGTGGTACATTGTGCATATACTCAGCTATATACGCAAAGTGGTACATTGTGCATATACTCAGCTATATACGCAAAGTGGTACATTGTGCATATACTCAGCTATATACGCAAAGTGGTACATTGTGCATATACTCAGCTATATACGCAAAGTGGTACATTGTGCATATACTCAGCTATATACGCAAAGTGGTACATTGTGCATATACTCAGCTATATACGCAAAGTGGTACATTGTGCATATACTCAGCTATATACGCAAAGTGGTACATTGTGCATATACTCAGCTATATACGCAAAGTGGTACATTGTGCATATACTCAGCTATATACGCAAAGTGGTACATTGTGCATATACTCAGCTATATACGCAAAGTGGTACATTGTGCATATACTCAGTTATATACGCAAAGTGGTACATTGTGCATATACTCAGCTATATACGCAAAGTGGAACATTGTGCATATACTCAGCTATATACGCAAAGTGGTACATTGTACATATACTCAGCTATATACGCAAAGTGGTACATTGTGCATATACTCAGCTATATACGCAAAGTGGTACATTGTGCATATACTCAGCTATATACGCAAAGTGGAAGATTGTGCATATACTCAGCTATATACGCAAAGTGGTACATTGTACATATACTCAGCTATATACGCAAAGTGGTACATTGTGCATATACTCAGCTATATACGCAAAGTGGTACATTGTGCATATACTCAGCTATATACGCAAAGTGGTACATTGTGCATATACTCAGCTATATACGCAAAGTGGTACATTGTGCATATACTCAGCTATATACGCAAAGTGGTACATTGTGCATATACTCAGCTATATACGCAAAGTGGTACATTGTGCATATACTCAGCTATATACGCAAAGTGGTACATTGTGCATATACTCAGTTATATACGCAAAGTGGTACATTGTGCATATACTCAGCTATATACGCAAAGTGGTACATTGTGCATATACTCAGCTATATACGCAAAGTGGTACATTGTACATATACTCAGCTATATACGCAAAGTGGTACATTGTGCATATACTCAGCTATATACGCAAAGTGGTACATTGTGCATATACTCAGCTATATACGCAAAGTGGTACATTGTGCATATACTCAGCTATATACGCAAAGTGGTACATTGTGCATATACTCAGCTATATACGCAAAGTGGTACATTGTGCATATACTCAGCTATATACGCAAAGTGGTACATTGTACATATACTCAGCTATATACGCAAAGTGGTACATTGTGCATATACTCAGCTATATACGCAAAGTGGTACATTGTACATATACTCAGCTATATACGCAAAGTGGTACATTGTACATATACTCAGCTATATACGCAAAGTGGTACATTGTGCATATACTCAGCTATATACGCAAAGTGGTACATTGTGCATATACTCAGCTATATACGCAAAGTGGTACATTGTACATATACTCAGCTATATACGCAAAGTGGTACATTGTACATATACTCAGCTATATACGCAAAGTGGTACATTGTGCATATACTCAGCTATATACGCAAAGTGGTACATTGTGCATATACTCAGCTATATACGCAAAGTGGTACATTGTGCATATACTCAGCTATATACGCAAAGTGGTACATTGTGCATATACTCAGCTATATACGCAAAGTGGTACATTGTGCATATACTCAGCTATATACGCAAAGTGGTACATTGTACATATACTCAGCTATATACACAATGTGGTACATTGTGCATATACTCAGCTATATACGCAAAGTGGTACATTGTGCATATACTCAGCTATATACGCAAAGTGGTACATTGTGCATATACTCAGCTATATACGCAAAGTGGTACATTGTGCATATACTCAGCTATATACGCAAAGTGGTACATTGTGCATATACTCAGCTATATACGCAAAGTGGTACATTGTACATATACTCAGCTATATACACAATGTGGTACATTGTGCATATACTCAGCTATATACGCAAAGTGGTACATTGTGCATATACTCAGCTATATACGCAAAGTGGTACATTGTGCATATACTCAGCTATATACGCAAAGCGGTACATTGTGCATATACTCAGCTATATACGCAAAGTGGTACATTGTACATATACTCAGCTATATACGCAAAGTGGTACATTGTACATATACTCAGCTATATACGCAAAGTGGTACATTGTGCATATACTCAGCTATATACGCAAAGTGGTACATTGTACATATACTCAGCTATATACGCAAAGTGGTACATTGTACATATACTCAGCTATATACGCAAAGTGGTACATTGTGCATATACTCAGCTATATACGCAAAGTGGTACATTGTGCATATACTCAGCTATATACGCAAAGTGGTACATTGTACATATACTCAGCTATATACGCAAAGTGGTACATTGTACATATACTCAGCTATATACGCAAAGTGGTACATTGTGCATATACTCAGCTATATACGCAAAGTGGTACATTGTACATATACTCAGCTATATACGCAAAGTGGTACATTGTGCATATACTCAGCTATATACGCAAAGTGGTACATTGTGCATATACTCAGCTATATACGCAAAGTGGTACATTGTGCATATACTCAGCTATATACGCAAAGTGGTACATTGTGCATATACTCAGCTATATACGCAAAGTGGTACATTGTACATATACTCAGCTATATACGCAAAGTGGTACATTGTGCATATACTCAGCTATTTACGCAAAGTGGTACATTGTGCATATACTCAGCTATATACGCAAAGTGGTACATTGTGCATATACTCAGCTATATACGCAAAGTGGTACATTGTGCATATACTCAGCTATATACGCAAAGTGGTACATTGTGCATATACTCAGCTATATACGCAAAGTGGTACATTGTGCATATACTCAGCTATATACGCAAAGTGGTACATTGTACATATACTCAGCTATATACGCAAAGTGGTACATTGTGCATATACTCAGCTATATACGCAAAGTGGTACATTGTGCATATACTCAGCTATATACGCAAAGTGGTACATTGTGCATATACTCAGCTATATACGCAAAGTGGTACATTGTGCATATACTCAGCTATATACGCAAAGTGGTACATTGTGCATATACTCAGCTATATACGCAAAGTGGTACATTGTGCATATACTCAGCTATATACATCGTTAAGAGTACGAGGGCTAATCTTGTACTGTGTTTGGCACCAACACGAATCGGGTTTTGTAAAGCATGTCAAGTTTCTCTAGATAAGAACAGAGCTGCTTAATAATAAGCGATATGAATATTTTTGTAGATACACGTGTTATATATTGAGATAGGACGGTAGTTTCCGAATTATGACGCTGAGCTTTTTACATACAAATGAATTACATTTACAATTTTTAATTTTTCGGGAAATATCATTTTTAGTAATGAACAATTTAGTATATAGGATGAATGATCAGAGATGCAATCTGCGAAAGTTTTTTTTGAAAAGTTGACTTCAATGTATGTGAGAGAGTATGGTATGGATGTTGTTTTATGTCATTGTAAATAACAATTTACATATAAATAACAATAACATATAAAATAAGTGCATATTTTTGAATACATTGTATCATAAATAAATGTCTTCGTCGATGAATTCAAGCTAATATACAATTATCGTTACAATTGAATGGATCGATTGTACGTAGGTGTTGACACGTGCTCATGACACTGTCAACTAACAAAGTTTATTCAATACACGGACCACATGTAATTAACACCTATTTTATAACACAATGTTACTAAACTGATTGTTAATTTCAAAATCACTCTATAGTAAAGGATTCGGCTTTCATTTACGACAATTTTTGCAAATATCAAATAATTTGAGTAATTATTTTTAATTATCATGTCCAGAACGTATAAATTATACCCAGCAGTTTATTTTGCTCAAGATGGCAATACACTATTTCCACAGACGTTTTCTTTTTTCAAATCGCAGTGATAAAACCATTAAATTTGACTGTAATCATCTGTTAATGACGTCGTTAATCAGTCTCAAGGTACCCTGCATAAACCTTATAAGACGTATACATGATTCCAGTATTGTCAATTTACAGGATACGAAAAATTTGTGTCTGCTTATTGTAAGAGCAAAGACGGCGAGTACAGTAAAATCAATACTAATAACAATAGTTTTATTTTTATAAAAACGACAGTAGCAGTAGTGTTAGTCAACAAGTTAATCGAGCTTTGCACTCGTGACTCTAAAACTATGTACAGAGGCCTTTCATAATATAACTGTCATCGTGACGCAGATCAGGGAAAGAATTAGAATGGACGCGATTGATGATAGAGATTGTGGAACACTATTTTAGGGATCCAACACAAGACATGTTTTTCTTCGCTATCAATTGAGTTCGTGAAGCACGTGGCGCTCCTCGTCCCACAGACACGTGCATTATAAATACAATTGGTTGTCTATAGAATGAATTAGACACAGATGATGAGAAGTGGTATTTTATAACCCTTTATGTTTTTTATATTAAGCACAAAAGGGAAAATGTATACTAAAACAGAAAAAAGGGAAGGGAGTTTATACAAAGGGCAGAGATGTGTGCCTATTTGATATTTTTTATTGTTTATTTATTAATATTTAATAAAAAAGCCTTGTTGCTGCAATAACTCTAAGTATGATATTTTGTAACTGAAACATTTTATGTGTCTGTCAAGAAGTGTTTTAATATACCTGACATAGACCATATTAACCAAAACTATACCTTGACGTTGGGAATTCTCAAGTGAACATCACTACTCATATTATGTAGATGTTGATATTAACAACATTACTACTCATATCATGTCAATGTTGATATTAACAACATTACTACTCATAGTATGTCGATGTTGATATTAACAACATTACTACTCATAGTATGTCAATGTTGATATTAACAACATTACTACTCATATTATGTCGATGTTGATATTAACATTACTACTCATATTATGTCGATGTTGATATTAACAACATTACTACTCATATTATGTCGATGTTGATATTAACAACATAACTACACATATTATGTCGATGTTGATATTAACAACATTACTACTCATATTATGTCGATGTTGATATTAACAACATTACTACTCATATTATGTCGATGTTGATATTAACAACATTACTACTCATATTATGTCGATGTTGATATTAACAACATTACTACTCATATTATGTCGATGTTGATATTAACAACATTACTACTCATATTATGTAGATGTTGATATTGACAACATTACTACTCATATTATGTCGATGTTGATATTAACAACATTACTAATCATATTATGTAGATGTTGATATTAACAACGTTACTACTCATATTATGTCGATGTTGATATTAACAACATTACTACTCATATTATGTCGATGTTGATATTAACAACATTACTACTCATATTATGTCGATGTTGATATTAACAACATTACTACTCATATTATGTAGATGTTGATATTAACAACATTACTACTCATATTATGTAGATGTTGATATTGACAACATTACTACTCATATTATGTCGATGTTGATATTAACAACATTACTAATCATATTATGTAGATGTTGATATTAACAACGTTACTACTCATATTATGTCGATGTTGATATTAACAACATTACTACTCATATTATGTCGATGTTGATATTAACAACATTACTACTCATATTATGTAGATGTTGATATTAACAACATTACTACTCATATTATGTAGATGTTGATATTAACAACGTTACTACTCATATTATGTCGATGTTGATATTAACATTACTACTCATATTATGTAGATGTTGATATTAACAACAGTACTACTCATATTATGTCGATGTTGATATTAACAACATTACTACTCATATTATGTCGATGTTGATATTAACAACATCACTACTCATATTATGTCGATGTTGATATTAACAACATCACTACTCATATTATGTCGATGTTGATATTAACAACATTACTACTCATATTATGTCGATGTTGATATCAACAACATTACTACTCATATTATGTCGATGTTGATATTAACAACATTACTACTCATATTATGTCGATGTTGATATTAACAACATTACTACTCATATTATGTCGATGTTGATAGTAACAACATTACTACTCATATTATGTCGATGTTGATATTAACAACATTACTACTCATATTATGTCGATGTTTATATTAAGAACATCACTACTCATATTATGACGATGTTGATATTAACAACATTACTACTCATAGTATGTCGATCTTGATATTAACAACATTACTACTCATATTATGTAGATGTTGATATTAACAACATTACTACTCATATTATGTCAATGTTGATAGTAACAACATTACTACTCATATTATGTAGATGTTGATATTAACAACATTACTACTCATAGTATGTCGATCTTGATATTAACAACATTACTACTCATATTATGTCGACGTTGATATTAACAACATTACTACTCATATTATGTCGATATTGATATTAACAACATTACTACTCATATTATGTCGATGTTGATATTAACAACATTACTACTCGTATTATGTAGATGTTGATATTAACAACATTACTACTCATATTATGTCGATCTTGATATTAACAACATTACTACTCATATTATGTCGATGTTGATAGTAACAACATTACTACTCATATTATGTCGATGTTGATATTAACAACATTACTACTCATATTATGTCGACGTTGATATTAACAACATTACTACTCATATTATGTAGATGTTGATATTAACAACATTACTACTCATATTACGTCGATCTTGATATTAACAACATTACTACTCATATTATGTCGATCTTGATATTAACAACATTACTACTCATATTATGTAGATGTTGATATTAACAACATTACTACTCATAGTATGTCGATGTTGATATTAACAACATTACTACTCATTGTATGTCGATCTTGATATTAACAACATTACTACTCATAATATGTCGATCTTGATATTAACAACATTACTACTCATATTATGTCGATGTTGATATTAACAACATTACTATTCATATTATGTCGATGTTGATATTAACAACATTACTACTCATATTATGTCGATGTTGATATTAACAACATTACTACTCATATTATGTAGATGTTGATATTAACAACATTACTACTCATAGTATGTCGATGTTGATATTAACAACATTACTACTCATATTATGTAGATGTTGATATTAACAACATTACTACTCATATTATGTCAATGTTGATAGTAACAACATTACTACTCATATTATGTAGATGTTGATATTAACAACATTACTACTCATAGTATGTCGATCTTGATATTAACAACATTACTACTCATATTATGTCGACGTTGATATTAACAACATTACTACTCATATTATGTCGATATTGATATTAACAACATTACTACTCATATTATGTCGATGTTGATATTAACAACATTACTACTCGTATTATGTAGATGTTGATATTAACAACATTACTACTCATATTATGTCGATCTTGATATTAACAACATTACTACTCATATTATGTCGATGTTGATAGTAACAACATTACTACTCATATTATGTCGATGTTGATATTAACAACATTACTACACATATTATGTCGACGTTGATATTAACAACATTACTACTCATATTATGTAGATGTTGATATTAACAACATTACTACTCATATTACGTCGATCTTGATATTAACAACATTACTACTCATATTATGTCGATCTTGATATTAACAACATTACTACTCATATTATGTAGATGTTGATATTAACAACATTACTACTCATAGTATGTCGATGTTGATATTAACAACATTACTACTCATTGTATGTCGATCTTGATATTAACAACATTACTACTCATAATATGTCGATCTTGATATTAACAGCATTACTACTCATATTATGTCGATGTTGATATTAACAACATTACTATTCATATTATGTCGATGTTGATATTAACAACATTACTACTCATATTATGTCGATGTTGATATTAACAACATTACTACTCATATTATGTAGATGTTGATATTAACAACATTACTACTCATAGTATGTCGATGTTGATATTAACAACATTACTACTCATATTATGTAGATGTTGATATTAACAACATTACTACTCATAGTATGTCGATGTTGATGTTAACATTACTACTCATATTATGTCGATGTTGATATTAACAACATTACTACTCATATTATGTCGATGTTGATATTAACATTACTACTCATATTATGTAGATGTTGATATTAACAACATTACTAATCATATTATGTAGATGTTGATATTAACAACGTTACTACTCATATTATGTCGATGTTGATATTAACAACATTACTACTCATATTATGTCGATGTTGATATTAACAACATTACTACTCATATTATGTAGATGTTGATATTAACAACATTACTACTCATATTATGTAGATGTTGATATTAACAACGTTACTACTCATAGTATGTCGATGTTGATATTAACATTACTACTCATATTATGTAGATGTTGATATTAACAACAGTACTACTCATATTATGTCGATGTTGATATTAACAACATTACTACTCATATTATGTCGATGTTGATATTAACAACATTACTACTCATATTATGTAGATGTTGATATTAACAACATTACTACTCATATTATGTAGATGTTGATATTAACAACGTTACTACTCATATTATGTCGATGTTGATATTAACATTACTACTCATATTATGTAGATGTTGATATTAACAACAGTACTACTCATATTATGTCGATGTTGATATTAACAACATTACTACTCATATTATGTCGATGTTGATATTAACAACATCACTACTCATATTATGTCGATGTTGATATTAACAACATTACTACTCATAGTATGTCGATCTTGATATTAACAACATTACTACTCATATTATGTAGATGTTGATATTAACAACATCACTACTCATATTATGTCGATGTTGATATTAACAACATTACTACTCATATTATGTCGATGTTGATATCAACAACATTACTACTCATATTATGTCGATGTTGATATTAACAACATTACTACTCATATTATGTCGATGTTGATATTAACAACATTACTACTCATATTATGTCGATGTTGATAGTAACAACATTACTACTCATATTATGTCGATGTTGATATTAACAACATTACTACTCATGTTATGTCGATGTTTATATTAAGAACATCACTACTCATATTATGACGATGTTGATATTAACAACATTACTACTCATAGTATGTCGATCTTGATATTAACAACATTACTACTCATATTATGTAGATGTTGATATTAACAACATTACTACTCATATTATGTCAATGTTGATAGTAACAACATTACTACTCATATTATGTAGATGTTGATATTAACAACATTACTACTCATAGTATGTCGATCTTGATATTAACAACATTACTACTCATATTATGTCGACGTTGATATTAACAACATTACTACTCATATTATGTCGATATTGATATTAACAACATTACTACTCATATTATGTCGATGTTGATATTAACAACATTACTACTCGTATTATGTAGATGTTGATATTAACAACATTACTACTCATAATATGTCGATGTTGATATTAACAACATTACTACTCATATTATGTCGATCTTGATATTAACAACATTACTACTCATATTATGTCGATGTTGATAGTAACAACATTACTACTCATATTATGTCGATGTTGATATTAACAACATTACTACTCATAGTATGTCGATGTTGATATTAACAACATTACTACTCATAGTATGTCGATCTTGATATTAACAACATTACTACTCATAATATGACGATCTTGATATTAACAACATTACTACTCATATTATGTCGATGTTGATATTAACAACATTACTACTCATATTATGTAGATGTTGATATTAACAACATTACTACTCATATTATGTAGATGTTGATATTAACAACGTTACTACTCATAGTATGTCGATGTTGATATTAACATTACTACTCATATTATGTAGATGTTGATATTAACAACAGTACTACTCATATTATGTCGATGTTGATATTAACAACAGTACTACTCATATTATGTCGATGTTGATATTAACAACATTACTACTCATATTATGTCGATGTTGATATTAACAACATTACTACTCATATTATGTAGATGTTGATATTAACAACGTTACTACTCATATTATGTCGATGTTGATATTAACATTACTACTCATATTATGTAGATGTTGATATTAACAACAGTACTACTCATATTATGTCGATGTTGATATTAACAACATTACTACTCATATTATGTCGATGTTGATATTAACAACATCACTACTCATATTATGTCGATGTTGATATTAACAACATCACTACTCATATTATGTCGATGTTGATATTAACAACATTACTACTCATATTATGTCGATGTTGATATCAACAACATTACTACTCATATTATGTCGATGTTGATATTAACAACATTACTACTCATATTATGTCGATGTTGATATTAACAACATTACTACTCATATTATGTCGACGTTGATATTAACAACATTACTACTCATATTATGTCGATATTGATATTAACAACATTACTACTCATATTATGTCGATGTTGATATTAACAAATTACTACTCGTATTATGTAGATGTTGATATTAACAACATTACTACTCATAATATGTCGATGTTGATATTAACAACATTACTACTCATATTATGTCGATCTTGATATTAACAACATTACTACTCATATTATGTCGATGTTGATAGTAACAACATCACTACTCATATTATGTCGATGTTGATATTAACAACATTACTACTCATAGTATGTCGATGTTGATATTAACAACATTACTACTCATAGTATGTCGATCTTGATATTAACAACATTACTACTCATAATATGTCGATCTTGATATTAACAACATTACTACTCATATTATGTCGATGTTGATATTAACAACATTACTACTCATATTATGTCGATGTTGATATTAACAACATTACTACTCATATTATGTCGATGTTGATATTAACAACATTACTACTCATATTATGTAGATGTTGATATTAACAACATTACTACTCATAGTATGTCGATGTTGATATTAACAACATTACTACTCATATTATGTAGATGTTGATATTAACAACATTACTACTCATAGTATGTCGATGTTGATATTAACATTACTACTCATATTATGTCGATGTTGATATTAACAACATTACTACTCATATTATGTCGATGTTGATATTAACATTACTACTCATATTATGTAGATGTTGATATTAACAACATTACTAATCATATTATGTAGATGTTGATATTAACAACGTTACTACTCATATTATGTCGATGTTGATATTAACAACATTACTACTCATATTATGTCGATGTTGATATTAACAACATTACTACTCATATTATGTAGATGTTGATATTAACAACATTACTACTCATATTATGTAGATGTTGATATTAACAACGTTACTACTCATATTATGTCGATGTTGATATTAACATTACTACTCATATTATGTAGATGTTGATATTAACAACATTACTAATCATATTATGTAGATGTTGATATTAACAACGTTACTACTCATATTATGTCGATGTTGATATTAACAACATTACTACTCATATTATGTCGATGTTGATATTAACAACATTGCTACTCATATTATGTAGATGTTGATATTAACAACATTACTACTCATATTATGTAGATGTTGATATTAACAACGTTACTACTCATATTATGTCGATGTTGATATTAACATTACTACTCATATTATGTAGATGTTGATATTAACAACAGTACTACTCATATTATGTCGATGTTGATATTAACAACATTACTACTCATATTATGTCGATGTTGATATTAACAACATCACTACTCATATTATGTCGATGTTGATATTAACAACATCACTACTCATATTATGTCGATGTTGATATTAACAACATTACTACTCATATTATGTCGATGTTGATATCAACAACATTACTACTCATATTATGTCGATGTTGATATTAACAACATTACTACTCATATTATGTCGATGTTGATATTAACAACATTACTACTCATATTACGTCGATGTTGATAGTAACAACATTACTACTCATATTATGTCGATGTTGATATTAACAACATTACTACTCATATTATGTCGATGTTGATATTAAGAACATCACTACTCATATTATGACGATGTTGATATTAACAACATTACTACTCATAGTATGTCGATCTTGATATTAACAACATTACTACTCATATTGTGTAGATGTTGATATTAACAACATTACTACTCATATTATGTCGACGTTGATATTAACAACATTACTACTCATATTACGTCGATCTTGATATTAACAACATTACTACTCATATTATGTCGATCTTAATATTAACAACATTACTACTCATATTATGTAGATGTTGATATTAACAACATTACTACTCATAGTATGTCGATGTTGATATTAACAACATTACTACTCGTAGTATGTCGATCTTGATATTAACAACATTACTACTCATAATATGTCGATCTTGATATTAACAACATTACTACTCATATTATGTCGATGTTGATATTAACAACATTACTACTCATATTATGTCGATGTTGATATTAACAACATTACTACTCATATTATGTCGATGTTGATATTAACAACATAACTACTCATATTATGTAGATGTTGATATTAACAACATTACTTTTCATAGTATGTCGATGTTGATATTAACAACATTACTACTCATATTATGTAGATGTTGATATTAACAACATTACTACTCATAGTATGTCGATGTTGATATTAACATTACTACTCATATTATGTCGATGTTGATATTAACAACATTACTACTCATATTATGTCGATGTTGATATTAACATTACTACTCATATTATGTAGATGTTGATATTAACAACATTACTACTCATATTATGTCGATGTTGATATTAACAACATTACTACTCATATTATGTCGATGTTATTATTAACATTGCCACTCATATTATGTCGATGTTGATATTAACAACATTACTACTCATATTATGTCGATGTTGATATTAACAACATTACTACTCATATTATGTAGATGTTGATATTAACAACATTACTACTCATATTATGTAGATGTTGATATTAACAACATTACTACTCATATTATGTCGATGTTGATATTAACATTACTACTCATATTATGTCGATGTTGATATTAACAACATTACTACTCATATTATGTAGATGTTGATATTAACAACATTACTACTCATATTATGTCGATGTTGATATTAACATTACTACTCATATTATGTCGATCTTGATATTAACATCATTACTACTCATATTATGTCGATGTTGATATTAACAACATTACTACTCACATTATGTCGATGTTGATATTAACAACATCACTACTCATATTATGTAAATGTTGATATTAACAACATTACCACTCATATTATGTCGATGTTGATATTAACAACATCACTACTCATATTATGTCGATGTTGATATTAACATTACTACTCATATTATGTCGATGTTGATATTAACAACATTACTACTCATATTATGTCGATGTTGATATTAACAATATTACTACTCATATTATGTCGATGTTGATATTAACAACATTACTACTCATATTATGTCGATGTTGATATTAACATTACTACTCATAGTATGTCGATCTTGATATTAACAACATTACTACTCATATTATGTCGACGTTGATATTAACAACATTACTACTCATATTATGTCGATATTGATATTAACAACATTACTACTCATATTATGTCGATGTTGATATTAACAACATTACTACTCGTATTATGTAGATGTTGATATTAACAACATTACTACTCATAATATGTCGATGTTGATATTAACAACATTACTACTCATATTATGTCGATGTTGATATTAACAACATTACTACTCATATTATGTCGATGTTGATATTAACAACATTACTACTCATATTATGTAGATGTTGATATTAACAACATTACTACTCACATTATGTAGATGTTGATGTTAACAACATTACTACTCATATTATGTCGATGTTGATATTAACATTACTACTCATATTATGTCGATGTTGATATTAACAACATTACTACTCATATTATGTAGATGTTGATATTAACAACATTACTACTCATATTATGTCGATGTTGATATTAACATTACTACTCATATTATGTCGATCTTGATATTAACATCATTACTACTCATATTATGTCGATGTTGATATTAACAACATTACTACTCACATTATGTCGATGTTGATATTAACAACATCACTACTCATATTATGTAGATGTTGATATTAACAACATTACCACTCATATTATGTCGACGTTGATATTAACAACATCACTACTCATATTATGTCGATGTTGATATTAACATTACTACTCATATTATGTCGATGTTGATATTAACAACATTACTACTCATATTATGTCGATGTTGATATTAACAATATTACTACTCATATTATGTCGATGTTGATATTAACAACATTACTACTCATATTATGTCGATGTTGATATTAACATTACTACTCATATTATGTCGATGTTGATATTAACAACATTACTACTCATATTATGTCGATGTTGATATTAACAACATTACTACTCATATTATGTCGATGTTGATATTAACAACATTACCACTCATATTATGTCGATGTTATTATTAACATTACCACTCATATTATGTCGATGTTGATATTAACAACATTACTACTCATATTATGTCGATGTTGATATTAACATTACTACTCATATTATGTCGATGTTGATATTAACAACATTACTACTCATATTATGTCGATGTTGATATTAACATTACTACTCATATTATGTCGATGTTGATATTAACAACATTACTACTCATATTATGTCAATGTTGATAGTAACAACATTACTACTCATATTATGTAGATGTTGATATTAACAACATTACTACTCATATTATGTCGATGTTGATATTAACATTACTACTCATATTATGTAGATGTTGATATTAACAACATTACTACTCATATTATGTCGATGTTGATATTAACAACATTACTACTCATATTATGTCGATGTTATTATTAACATTGCCACTCATATTATGTCGATGTTGATATTAACAACATTACTACTCATATTATGTCGATGTTGATATTAACAACATTACTACTCATATTATGTAGATGTTGATATTAACAACATTACTACTCATATTATGTAGATGTTGATATTAACAACATTACTACTCATATTATGTCGATGTTGATATTAACATTACTACTCATATTATGTCGATGTTGATATTAACAACATTACTACTCATATTATGTAGATGTTGATATTAACAACATTATTACTCATATTATGTCGATGTTGATATTAACATTACTACTCATATTATGTCGATCTTGATATTAACATCATTACTACTCATATTATGTCGATGTTGATATTAACAACATTACTACTCACATTATGTCGATGTTGATATTAACAACATCACTACTCATATTATGTAAATGTTGATATTAACAACATTACCACTCATATTATGTCGATGTTGATATTAACAACATCACTACTCATATTATGTCGATGTTGATATTAACATTACTACTCATATTATGTCGATGTTGATATTAACAACATTACTACTCATATTATGTCGATGTTGATATTAACAATATTACTACTCATATTATGTCGATGTTGATATTAACATTACTACTCATAGTATGTCGATCTTGATATTAACAACATTACTACTCATATTATGTCGACGTTGATATTAACAACATTACTACTCATATTATGTCGATATTGATATTAACAACATTACTACTCATATTATGTCGATGTTGATATTAACAACATTACTACTCGTATTATGTAGATGTTGATATTAACAACATTACTACTCATAATATGTCGATGTCGATATTAACAACATTACTACTCATATTATGTCGATGTTGATATTAACAACATTACTACTCATATTATGTCGATGTTGATATTAACAACATTACTACTCATATTATGTAGATGTTGATATTAACAACATTACTACTCATATTATGTAGATGTTGATGTTAACAACATTACTACTCATATTATGTCGATGTTGATATTAACATTACTACTCATATTATGTCGATGTTGATATTAACAACATTACTACTCATATTATGTAGATGTTGATATTAACAACATTACTACTCATATTATGTCGATGTTGATATTAACATTACTACTCATATTATGTCGATCTTGATATTAACATCATTACTACTCATATTATGTCGATGTTGATATTAACAACATTACTACTCACATTATGTCGATGTTGATATTAACAACATCACTACTCATATTATGTAGATGTTGATATTAACAACATTACCACTCATATTATGTCGACGTTGATATTAACAACATCACTACTCATATTATGTCGATGTTGATATTAACATTACTACTCATATTATGTCGATGTTGATATTAACAACATTACTACTCATATTATGTCGATGTTGATATTAACAATATTACTACTCATATTATGTCGATGTTGATATTAACAACATTACTACTCATATTATGTCGATGTTGATATTAACATTACTACTCATATTATGTCGATGTTGATATTAACAACATTACTACTCATATTATGTCGATGTTGATATTAACAACATTACTACTCATATTATGTCGATGTTGATATTAACAACATTACCAGTCATATTATGTCGATGTTATTATTAACATTACCACTCATATTATGTCGATGTTGATATTAACAACATTACTACTCATATTATGTCGATGTTGATATTAACATTACTACTCATATTATGTCGATGTTGATATTAACAACATTACTACTCATATTATGTCGATGTTGATATTAACATTACTACTCATATTATGTCGATGTTGATATTAACAACATTACTACTCATATTATGTCGATCTTGATATTAACATCATTACTACTCATACTATGTAGATGTTGATATAAACAACATTACTACTCATAGTATGTCGATCTTGATATTAACAACATTACTACTCATATTGATATTAACATTACTACTCATATTATGTCGATGTTGATATTAACAACATTACTACTCATATTATGTCGATGTTGATATTAACAACAGTACTACTCATATTATGTCGATGTTGATATTAAGAACATCACTACTCATATTATGACGATGTTAATATTAACAACATTACTACTCATAGTATGACGATCTTGATATTAACAACATTACTACTCATATTATGTAGATGTTGATATTAACAACATTACTACTCATATTATGTCAATGTTGATAGTAACAACATTACTACTCATATTATGTAGATGTTGATATTAACAACATTACTACTCATAGTATGTCGATGTTGATATTAACAACATTACTACTCATATTATGTCGACGTTGATATTAACAACATTACTACTCATATTATGTCGATATTGATATTAACAACATTACTACTCATATTATGTCGATGTTGATATTAACAACATTACTACTCATAGTATGTCGATCTTGATATTAACAACATTACTACTCATATTGATATTAACATTACTACTCATATTATGTCGATGTTGATATTAACAACATAACTACTCTTATTATGTCGATGTTGATATTAACAACATACTGCTCATATTATGTCGATGTTGATATTAAGAACATCACTACTCATATTATGTTGATGTTGATATTAACAACATTACTACTCATATTATGTCGATGTTGATATTAACAACATTACTACTCATATTATGTAGATGTTGATATTAACAACATTACTACTCATATTATGTAGATGTTGATATTAACAACATTACTACTCATATTATATCGATGTTGATATTAACATTACTACTCATATTATGTCGATGTTGATATTAACAACATTACTACTCATATTATGTCGATGTTGATATTAACAACATTACTACTCATATTATGTCGATGTTGATATCAACAACATTACTACTCATATTATGTCGATGTTGATATTAACAACATTACTACTCATATTATGTCGATGTTGATATTAACATTACTACTCATAGTATGTCGATCTTGATATTAACAACATTACTACTCATATTATGTCGACGTTGATATTAACAACATTACTACTCATATTATGTCGATATTGATATTAACAACATTACTACTCATATTATGTCGATGTTGATATTAACAACATTACTACTCGTATTATGTAGATGTTGATATTAACAACATTACTACTCATAATATGTCGATGTCGATATTAACAACATTACTACTCATATTATGTCGATGTTGATATTAACAACATTACTACTCATATTATGTCGATGTTGATATTAACAACATTACTACTCATATTATGTAGATGTTGATATTAACAACATTACTACTCATATTATGTAGATGTTGATGTTAACAACATTACTACTCATATTATGTCGATGTTGATATTAACATTACTACTCATATTATGTCGATGTTGATATTAACAACATTACTACTCATATTATGTAGATGTTGATATTAACAACATTACTACTCATATTATGTCGATGTTGATATTAACAACATTACTACTCATATTATGTCGATGTTGATATTAACATTACTACTCATATTATGTCGATGTTGATATTAACAACATTACTACTCACATTATGTCGATGTTGATATTAACAACATCACTACTCATATTATGTAGATGTTGATATTAACAACATTACCACTCATATTATGTCGACGTTGATATTAACAACATCACTACTCATATTATGTCGATGTTGATATTAACATTACTACTCATATTATGTCGATGTTGATATTAACAACATTACTACTCATATTATGTCGATGTTGATATTAACAATATTACTACTCATATTATGTCGATGTTGATATTAACAACATTACTACTCATATTATGTCGATGTTGATATTAACATTACTACTCATATTATGTCGATGTTGATATTAACAACATTACTACTCATATTATGTCGATGTTGATATTAACAACATTACTACTCATATTATGTCGATGTTGATATTAACAACATTACCAGTCATATTATGTCGATGTTATTATTAACATTACCACTCATATTATGTCGATGTTGATATTAACAACATTACTACTCATATTATGTCGATGTTGATATTAACATTACTACTCATATTATGTCGATGTTGATATTAACAACATTACTACTCATATTATGTCGATGTTGATATTAACATTACTACTCATATTATGTCGATGTTGATATTAACAACATTACTACTCATATTATGTCGATCTTGATATTAACATCATTACTACTCATACTATGTAGATGTTGATATAAACAACATTACTACTCATAGTATGTCGATCTTGATATTAACAACATTACTACTCATATTGATATTAACATTACTACTCATATTATGTCGATGTTGATATTAACAACATTACTACTCATATTATGTCGATGTTGATATTAACAACAGTACTACTCATATTATGTCGATGTTGATATTAAGAACATCACTACTCATATTATGACGATGTTAATATTAACAACATTACTACTCATAGTATGACGATCTTGATATTAACAACATTACTACTCATATTATGTAGATGTTGATATTAACAACATTACTACTCATATTATGTCAATGTTGATAGTAACAACATTACTACTCATATTATGTAGATGTTGATATTAACAACATTACTACTCATAGTATGTCGATGTTGATATTAACAACATTACTACTCATATTATGTCGACGTTGATATTAACAACATTACTACTCATATTATGTCGATATTGATATTAACAACATTACTACTCATATTATGTCGATGTTGATATTAACAACATTACTACTCATAGTATGTCGATCTTGATATTAACAACATTACTACTCATATTACGTAGATCTTGATATTAACAACATTACTACTCATATTATGTAGATGTTGATATTAACAACATTACTACTCATAGTATGTCGATCTTGATATTAACAACATTACTACTCATATTGATATTAACATTACTACTCATATTATGTCGATGTTGATATTAACAACATAACTACTCTTATTATGTCGATGTTGATATTAACAACATACTGCTCATATTATGTCGATGTTGATATTAAGAACATCACTACTCATATTATGTTGATGTTGATATTAACAACATTACTACTCATATTATGTCGATGTTGATATTAACAACATTACTACTCATATTATGTAGATGTTGATATTAACAACATTACTACTCATATTATGTAGATGTTGATATTAACAACATTACTACTCATATTATGTCGATGTTGATATTAACATTACTACTCATATTATGTCGATGTTGATATTAACAACATCACTACTCATATTATGTCGATGTTGATATTAACAACATTACTACTCATATTATGTCGATGTTGATATTAACAACATTACTACTCATATTATGTCGATGTTGATATTAACAACATTACTACTCATATTATGTCGATGTTGATATTAACAACATTACTACTCATATTATGTCGATGTTGATATTAACATTACTACTCATATTCTGTCGATGTTGATATTAACATTACTACTCATATTATGTCGATCTTGATATTAACAACATTACTACTCATATTATGTCCATGTTGATAATAACAACATTACTACTCATATTATGTAGATGTTGATATTAACAACATTACTACTCATATTATGTCGATGTTGATATTAACATTACTACTCATATTATGTCGATGTTGATATTAACAACATTACTACTCATATTATGTCGATGTTGATATTAACAACATTACTACTCATATTATGTCGATGTTGATATTAACATTACTACTCATATTATGTCGATGTTGATATTAACAACATTACTACTAATATTATGTCGATGTTGATATTAACAACATTACTACTCATATTATGTCGATGTTGATATTAACATTACTACTCATATTATGTCGATCTTGATATTAACAACATCACTACTCATATTATGTAGATGTTGATATTAACAACATTACCACTCATATTATGTCGATGTTGATATTAACAACATCACTACTCATATTATGTCGATGTTGATATTAACATTACTACTCATATTATGTCGATGTTGATATTAACAACATTACTACTCATATTATGTCGATGTTGATATTAACAACATTACTACTCATATTATGTCGATGTTGATATTAACAACATTACTACTCATATTATGTCGATGTTGATATTAACAACATTACTACTCATATTATGTCGATGTTGATATTAACAACATTACTACTCATATTGATATTAACATTACTACTCATATTATGTCGATGTTGATATTAACAACATTACTACTCATATTATGTCGATGTTGATATTAACAACAGTACTACTCATATTATGTCGATGTTGATATTAAGAACATCACTACTCATATTATGACAATGTTGATATTAACAACATTACTACTCATAGTATGTCGATCTTGATATTAACAACATTACTACTCATATTATGTAGATGTTGATATTAACAACATTACTACTCATATTATGTCAATGTTGATAGTAACAACATTACTACTCATATTATGTCGACGTTGATATTAACAACATTACTACTCATATTATGTCGATATTGATATTAACAACATTACTACTCATATTATGTCGATGTTGATATTAACAACATTACTACTCGTATTATGTAGATGTTGATATTAACAACATTACTACTCATATTATGTCGATGTTGATATTAACAACATTACTACTCATATTATGTCGATCATGATATTAACAACATTACTACTCATATTATGTCGATGTTGATAGTAACAACATTACTACTCATATTATGTCGATGTTGATATTAACAACATTACTACTCATATTATGTCGATGTTGATATTAACAACATTACTACTCATATTATGTAGATGTTGATATTAACAACATTACTACTCATATTACGTCGATCTTGATATTAACAACATTACTACTCATATTATGTCGATCTTGATATTAACAACATTACTACTCATATTATGTAGATGTTGATATTAACAACATTACTACTCATAGTATGTCGATGTTGATATTAACAACATTACTACTCATAGTATGTCGATCTTGATATTAACAACATTACTACTCATATTATGTCGATGTTGATATTAACAACATTACTACTCATATTATGTCGATGTTGATATTAACAACATTACTACTCATATTATGTCGATGTTGATATTAACAACATTACTACTCATATTATGTCGATGTTGATATTAACATTACTACTCATATTCTGTCGATGTTGATATTAACATTACTACTCATATTATGTCGATCTTGATATTAACAACATTACTACTCATAGTATGTCCATGTTGATAATAACAACATTACTACTCATATTATGTAGATGTTGATATTAACAACATTACTACTCATATTATGTCGATGTTGATATTAACATTACTACTCATATTATGTCGATGTTGATATTAACAACATTACTACTAATATTATGTCGATGTTGATATTAACAACATTACTACTCATATTATGTCGATGTTGATATTAACATTACTACTCATATTATGTCGATCTTGATATTAACAACATCACTACTCATATTATGTAGATGTTGATATTAACAACATTACCACTCATATTATGTCGATGTTGATATTAACAACATCACTACTCATATTATGTCGATGTTGATATTAACATTACTACTCATATTATGTCGATGTTGATATTAACAACATCACTACTCATATTATGTCGATGTTGATATTAACAACATTACTACTCATATTATGTCGATGTTGATATTAACAACATTACTACTCATATTATGTCGATGTTGATATTAACAACATTACTACTCATATTATGTCGATGTTGATATTAACAACATTACTACTCATATTATGTCGATGTTGATATTAACATTACTACTCATATTCTGTCGATGTTGATATTAACATTACTACTCATATTATGTCGATCTTGATATTAACAACATTACTACTCATATTATGTCCATGTTGATAATAACAACATTACTACTCATATTATGTAGATGTTGATATTAACAACATTACTACTCATATTATGTCGATGTTGATATTAACATTACTACTCATATTATGTCGATGTTGATATTAACAACATTACTACTCATATTATGTCGATGTTGATATTAACAACATTACTACTCATATTATGTCGATGTTGATATTAACATTACTACTCATATTATGTCGATGTTGATATTAACAACATTACTACTAATATTATGTCGATGTTGATATTAACAACATTACTACTCATATTATGTCGATGTTGATATTAACATTACTACTCATATTATGTCGATCTTGATATTAACAACATCACTACTCATATTATGTAGATGTTGATATTAACAACATTACCACTCATATTATGTCGATGTTGATATTAACAACATCACTACTTATATTATGTCGATGTTGATATTAACATTACTACTCATATTATGTCGATGTTGATATTAACAACATTACTACTCATATTATGTCGATGTTGATATTAACAACATTACTACTCATATTATGTCGATGTTGATATTAACAACATTACTACTCATATTATGTCGATGTTGATATTAACAACATTACTACTCATATTATGTCGATGTTGATATTAACAACATTACTACTCATATTGATATTAACATTACTACTCATATTATGTCGATGTTGATATTAACAACATTACTACTCATATTATGTCGATGTTGATATTAACAACAGTACTACTCATATTATGTCGATGTTGATATTAAGAACATCACTACTCATATTATGACAATGTTGATATTAACAACATTACTACTCATAGTATGTCGATCTTGATATTAACAACAATACTACTCATATTATGTAGATGTTGATATTAACAACATTACTACTCATATTATGTCAATGTTGATAGTAACAACATTACTACTCATATTATGTCGACGTTGATATTAACAACATTACTACTCATATTATGTCGATATTGATATTAACAACATTACTACTCATATTATGTCGATGTTGATATTAACAACATTACTACTCGTATTATGTAGATGTTGATATTAACAACATTACTACTCATATTATGTCGATGTTGATATTAACAACATTACTACTCATATTATGTCGATCATGATATTAACAACATTACTACTCATATTATGTCGATGTTGATAGTAACAACATTACTACTCATATTATGTCGATGTTGATATTAACAACATTACTACTCATATTATGTCGATGTTGATATTAACAACATTACTACTCATATTATGTAGATGTTGATATTAACAACATTACTACTCATATTACGTCGATCTTGATATTAACAACATTACTACTCATATTATGTCGATCTTGATATTAACAACATTACTACTCATATTATGTAGATGTTGATATTAACAACATTACTACTCATAGTATGTCGATGTTGATATTAACAACATTACTACTCATAGTATGTCGATCTTGATATTAACAACATTACTACTCATATTATGTCGATCTTGATATTAACAACATTACTACTCATATTATGTCGATGTTGATATTAACAACATTACTACTCATATTATGTCGATGTTGATATTAACAACATTACTACTCATATTATGTCGATGTTGATATTAACAACATTACTACTCATATTATGAAGATGTTGATATTAACAACATTACTACTCATAGTATGTCGATGTTGATATTAACAACATTACTACTCATATTATGTAGATGTTGATATTAACAATATTACTACTCATAGTATGTCGATGTTGATATTAACATTACTACTCATATTATGTCGATGTTGATATTATCATTACTACTCATATTATGTAGATGTTGATATTAACAACATTACTACTCATATTATGTCGATGTTGATATTAACAACATTACTACTCATATTATGTAGATGTTGATATTAACAACATTACTACTCATATTATGTAGCTGTTGATATTAACAACATTACTACTCATATTATGTCGATGTTGATATTAACATTACTACTCATATTATGTCGATGTTGATATTAACAACATTACTACTCATATTATGTTGATGTTGATATTAACAACATTACTACTCATATTATGTGGATGTTGATATTAACAACATTACTACTCATATTATGTCGATGTTGATATTAACATTACTACTCATATTATGTCGATGTTGATATTAACAACATTACTACTCATATTATGTCGATGTTGATATTAACATTACTACTCATATTATGTCGATGTTGATATTAACAACATTACTACTCATATTATGTCGATGTTGATATTAACAACATTACTACTCATATTATGTCGATGTTGATATTAACATCATTACTACTCATATTATGTAGATGTTGATATTAACAACATTACTACTCATAGTATGTCGATCTTGATATTAACAACATTACTACTCATATTGATAATAACATTACTACTCATATTATGTCGATGTTGATATTAACAACATTACTACTCATATTATGTCGATGTTGATATTAACAACAGTACTACTCATATTATGTCGATGTTGATATTAAGAACATCACTACTCATATTATGACGATGTTGATATTAACAACATTACTACTCATAGTATGTCGATGTTGATATTAACAACATTACTACTCATATTATGTCGATGTTGATATTAACAACATTACTACTCATATTGATATTAACATTACTACTCATATTATGTCGATGTTGATATTAACAACATTACTACTCATATTATGTCGATGTTGATATTAACAACAGTACTACTCATATTATGTCGATGTTGATATTAAGAACATCACTACTCATATTATGACAATGTTGATATTAACAACATTACTACTCATAGTATGTCGATCTTGATATTAACAACATTACTACTCATATTATGTAGATGTTGATATTAACAACATTACTACTCATATTATGTCAATGTTGATAGTAACAACATTACTACTCATATTATGTCGACGTTGATATTAACAACATTACTACTCATATTATGTCGATATTGATATTAACAACATTACTACTCATATTATGTCGATGTTGATATTAACAACATTACTACTCGTATTATGTAGATGTTGATATTAACAACATTACTACTCATATTATGTCGATGTTGATATTAACAACATTACTACTCATATTATGTCGATCATGATATTAACAACATTACTACTCATATTATGTCGATGTTGATAGTAACAACATTACTACTCATATTATGTCGATGTTGATATTAACAACATTACTACTCATATTATGTCGATGTTGATATTAACAACATTACTACTCATATTATGTAGATGTTGATATTAACAACATTACTACTCATATTACGTCGATCTTGATATTAACAACATTACTACTCATATTATGTCGATCTTGATATTAACAACATTACTACTCATATTATGTAGATGTTGATATTAACAACATTACTACTCATAGTATGTCGATGTTGATATTAACAACATTACTACTCATAGTATGTCGATCTTGATATTAACAACATTACTACTCATATTATGTCGATCTTGATATTAACAACATTACTACTCATATTATGTCGATGTTGATATTAACAACATTACTACTCATATTATGTCGATGTTGATATTAACAACATTACTACTCATATTATGTCGATGTTGATATTAACAACATTACTACTCATATTATGAAGATGTTGATATTAACAACATTACTACTCATAGTATGTCGATGTTGATATTAACAACATTACTACTCATATTATGTAGATGTTGATATTAACAATATTACTACTCATAGTATGTCGATGTTGATATTAACATTACTACTCATATTATGTCGATGTTGATATTATCATTACTACTCATATTATGTAGATGTTGATATTAACAACATTACTACTCATATTATGTCGATGTTGATATTAACAACATTACTACTCATATTATGTAGATGTTGATATTAACAACATTACTACTCATATTATGTAGATGTTGATATTAACAACATTACTACTCATATTATGTCGATGTTGATATTAACATTACTACTCATATTATGTCGATGTTGATATTAACAACATTACTACTCATATTATGTTGATGTTGATATTAACAACATTACTACTCATATTATGTGGATGTTGATATTAACAACATTACTACTCATATTATGTCGATGTTGATATTAACATTACTACTCATATTATGTCGATGTTGATATTAACAACATTACTACTCATATTATGTCGATGTTGATATTAACATTACTACTCATATTATGTCGATGTTGATATTAACAACATTACTACTCATATTATGTCGATGTTGATATTAACAACATTACTACTCATATTATGTCGATGTTGATATTAACATCATTACTACTCATATTATGTAGATGTTGATATTAACAACATTACTACTCATAGTATGTCGATCTTGATATTAACAACATTACTACTCATATTGATAATAACATTACTACTCATATTATGTCGATGTTGATATTAACAACATTACTACCCATATTATGTCGATGTTGATATTAACAACAGTACTACTCATATTATGTCGATGTTGATATTAAGAACATCACTACTCATATTATGACGATGTTGATATTAACAACATTACTACTCATAGTATGTCGATGTTGATATTAACAAAATTACTACTCATATTATGTAGATGTTGATATTAACAACATTACTACTCATATTATGTCAATGTTGATAGTAACAACATTACTACTCATATTATGTCGATGTTGATATTAACAACATTACTACTCATATTATGTCGATGTTGATATTAACAACATTACTACTCATATTATGTCGATGTTGATATTAACAACAGTACTACTCATATTATGTCGATGTTGATATTAAGAACATCACTACTCATATTATGACGATGTTGATATTAACAACATTACTACTCATATTATGTCGATGTTGATATTAACAACATTACTACTCGTATTATGTAGATGTTGATATTAACAACATTACTACTCATATTATGTCGATGTTGATATTAACAACATTACTACTCATATTACGTCGATCTTGATATTAACAACATTACTACTCATATTATGTCGATGTTGATATTAACAACATTACTACTCATATTATGTAGATGTTGATATTAACAACATTACTACTCATAGTATGTCGATCTTGATATTAACAACATTACTACTCATATTGATATTAACATTACTACTCATATTATGTCGATGTTGATATTAACAACATAACTACTCTTATTATGTCGATGTTGATATTAACAACATACTGCTCATATTATGTCGATGTTGATATTAAGAACATCACTACTCATATTATGTTGATGTTGATATTAACAACATTACTACTCATATTATATCGATGTTGATATTAACAACATTACTACTCATATTATGTAGATGTTGATATTAACAACATTACTACTCATATTATGTGGATGTTGATATTAACAACATTACTACTTATATTATGTCGATGTTGATATTAACATTACTACTCATATTATGTCGATGTTGATATTAACAACATTACTACTCATATTATGTCGATGTTGATATTAACAACAGTACTACTCATATTATGTCGATGTTGATATTAAGAACATCACTACTCATATTATGACGATGTTGATATTAACAACATTACTACTCATATTATGTCGATGTTGATATTAACATTACTACTCATATTATGTCGATGTTGATATTAACAACATTACTACTCATATTATGTCGATGTTGATATTAAGAACATCACTACTCATATTATGACGATGTTGATATTAACAACATTACTACTCATAGTATGTCGATCTTGATATTAACAACATTACTGCTCATATTATGTAGATGTTGATATTAACATTACTACTCATATTATGTCGATGTTGATATTAACAACATTACTACTCATATTATGTCGATGTTGATATTAACATTACTACTCATATTATGTCGATGTTGATATTAACAACATTACTACTCATATTATGTCGATGTTGATATTAACAACATTACTACTCATATTATGTAGATGTTGATATTAACAACATTACTACTCATATTATGTCGATGTTGATATTAACAATATTAGTACTCATATTATGTCGATGTTGATATTAACATTACTACTCATATTATGTCGATGTTGATATTAACAACATTACTACTCATATTATGTCGATGTTGATATTAACATTACTACTCATATTATGTCGATGTTGATATTAACAACATTACTACTCATATTATGTCGATGTTGATATTAACAACATTACTACTCATATTATGTCGATCTTGATATTAACATCATTACTACTTATATTATGTAGATGTTGATATTAACAACATTACTACTCATAGTATGTCGATCTTGATATTAACAAGATTACTACTCATATTGATAATAACATTACTACTCATATTATGTCGATGTTGATATTAACAACATTACTACTCATATTATGTCGATGTTGATATTAACAACAGTACTACTCATATTATGTCGATGTTGATATTAACAACATCACTACTCATATTATGACGATG
Organism: Saccoglossus kowalevskii; assembly: GCF_978046115.1. Classification (NCBI taxonomy): domain Eukaryota; kingdom Metazoa; phylum Hemichordata; class Enteropneusta; family Harrimaniidae; genus Saccoglossus; species Saccoglossus kowalevskii. The sequence goes on along the minus strand of NC_140643.1, from coordinate 3,897,616 downwards.
TTGATATTGACAACATTACTACTCATAGTATGTCGATCTTGATATTAACAACATTACTACTCATATTATGTAGATGTTGATATTAACAACATTACTACTCATATTATGTCGATGTTGATATTAACAACATTACTACTCATATTATGTCGATGTTGATATTAACATTACTACTCATATTATGTCGATGTTGATATTAACAACATTACTACTCATATTATGTCGATGTTGATATTAACAACATTACTACTCATATTATGTCGATGTTGATATTAACATTACTACTCATATTATGTCGATGTTGATATTAACAACATTACTACTCATATTATGTCGATGTTGATATTAACAACATTACTACTCATATTATGTAGATGTTGATATTAACAACATTACTACTCATATTATGTCGATGTTGATATTAACAATATTAGTACTCATATTATGTCGATGTTGATATTAACATTACTACTCATATTATGTCGATGTTGATATTAACAACATTACTACTCATATTATGTCGATGTTGATATTAACATTACTACTCATATTATGTCGATGTTGATATTAACAACATTACTACTCATATTATGTCGATGTTGATATTAACAACATTACTACTCATATTATGTCGATGTTGATATTAACAACATTACTACTCATATTATGTCGATCTTGATATTAACATCATTACTACTTATATTATGTAGATGTTGATATTAACAACATTACTACTCATAGTATGTCGATCTTGATATTAACAAGATTACTACTCATATTGATAATAACATTACTACTCATATTATGTCGATGTTGATATTAACAACATTACTACTCATATTATGTCGATGTTGATATTAACAACAGTACTACTCATATTATGTCGATGTTGATATTAACAACATCACTACTCATATTATGACGATGTTGATATTAACAACATTACTACTCATAGTATGTCGATCTTGATATTAACAACATTACTACTCATATTATGTAGATGTTGATATTAACAACATTACTACTCATATTATGTCGATGTTGATATTAACAACATTACTACTCATATTATGTCGATGTTGATATTAACAACATTACTACTCATATTATGTCGATGTTGATATTAACAACATTACTACTCATATTATGTCGACGTTGATATTAACAACATTACTACTCATATTATGTCGATATTGATATTAACAACATTACTACTCATATTATGTCGATGTTGATATTAACAACATTACTACTCGTATTATGTAGATGTTGATATTAACAACATTACTACTCATATTATGTCGATGTTGATATTAACAACATTACTACTCATATTATGTCGATCTTGATATTAACAACATTACTACTCATATTATGTCGATGTTGATAGTAACAACATTACTACTCATATTATGTCGATGTTGATATTAACAACATTACTACTCATATTATGTCGACGTTGATATTAACAACATTACTACTCATATTATGTAGATGTTGATATTAACAACATTACTACTCATATTACGTCGATCTTGATATTAACAACATTACTACTCATATTATGTCGATCTTGATATTAACAACATTACTACTCATATTATGTAGATGTTGATATTAACAACATTACTACTCATAGTATGTCGATCTTGATATTAACAACATTACTACTCATATTGATATTAACATTACTACTCATATTATGTCGATGTTGATATTAACAACATAACTACTCTTATTATGTCGATGTTGATATTAACAACATACTGCTCATAATATGTCGATGTTGATATTAAGAACATCACTACTCATATTATGTTGATGTTGATATTAACAACATTACTACTCATATTATGTCGATGTTGATATTAACAACATTACTACTCATATTATGTAGATGTTGATATTAACAACATTACTACTCATATTATGTAGATGTTGATATTAACAACATTACTACTCATATTATGTCGATGTTGATATTAACATTACTACTCATATTATGTCGATGTTGATATTAACAACATTACTACTCATATTATGTAGATGTTGATATTAACAACATTACTACTCATATTATGTCGATGTTGATATTAACATTACTACTCATATTATGTCGATGTTGATATTAACAACATTACTACTCATATTATGTCGATGTTGATATTAACAACATTACTACTCATATTATGTCGATGTTGATATTAACAACATTACTACTCATATTATGTCGATGTTGATATTAACATTACTACTCATAGTATGTCGATGTTGATATTAACAACATTACTACTCATATTATATCGATGTTGATATTAATATTACTACTCATAGTATGTCGATGTTGATATTAACAACATTACTACTCATATTATGTAGATGTTGATATTAACAACATTACTACTCATAGTATGTCGATGTTGATATTAACAACATTACTACTCATATTATGTCGATCTTGATATTAACAACATTACTACTCATATTATGTCGATGTTGATATTAACAACATTACTACTCATATTATGTCGATGTTGATATTAACAACATTACTACTCATATTATGTCGATGTTGATATTATCAACATTACTACTCATATTATGTAGATGTTGATATTAACAACATTACTACTCATAGTATGTCGATGTTTCTATTAACAACATTACTACTCATATTATGTAGATGTTGATATTAACAACATTACTACTCTTAGTATGTCGATGTTGATATTAACAACATTACTACTCATAGTATGTCGATGTTGATATTAACAACATTACTACTCATATTATGTCGATCTTGATATTAACAACATTACTACTCATATTATGTCGATGTTGATATTAACAACATTACTACTCATATTATGTCGATGTTGATATTAACAACATTACTACTCATATTATGTCGATGTTGATATTATCAACATTACTACTCATATTATGTAGATGTTGATATTAACAACATTACTACTCATAGTATGTCGATGTTGATATTAACAACATTACTACTCATATTATGTAGATGTTGATATTAACAACATTACTACTCTTAGTATGTCGATGTTGATATTAACATTACTACTCATATTATGTCGATGTTGATATTATCATTACTACTCATATTATGTAGATGTTGATATTAACAACATTACTACTCATATTATGTCGATGTTGATATTAACAACATTACTACTCATATTATGTAGATGTTGATATTAACAACATTACTACTCATATTATGTAGCTGTTGATATTAACAACATTACTACTCATATTATGTCGATGTTGATATTAACATTACTACTCATATTATGTCGATGTTGATATTAACAACATTACTACTCATATTATGTTGATGTTGATATTAACAACATTACTACTCATATTATGTGGATGTTGATATTAACAACATTACTACTCATATTATGTCGATGTTGATATTAACATTACTACTCATATTATGTCGATGTTGATATTAACAACATTACTACTCATATTATGTCGATGTTGATATTAACATTACTACTCATATTATGTCGATGTTGATATTAACAACATTACTACTCATATTATGTCGATGTTGATATTAACAACATTACTACTCATATTATGTCGATGTTGATATTAACATCATTACTACTCATATTATGTAGATGTTGATATTAACAACATTACTACTCATAGTATGTCGATCTTGATATTAACAACATTACTACTCATATTGATAATAACATTACTACTCATATTATGTCGATGTTGATATTAACAACATTACTACTCATATTATGTCGATGTTGATATTAACAACAGTACTACTCATATTATGTCGATGTTGATATTAAGAACATCACTACTCATATTATGACGATGTTGATATTAACAACATTACTACTCATAGTATGTCGATGTTGATATTAACAACATTACTACTCATATTATGTCGATGTTGATATTAACAACATTACTACTCATATTGATATTAACATTACTACTCATATTATGTCGATGTTGATATTAACAACATTACTACTCATATTATGTCGATGTTGATATTAACAACAGTACTACTCATATTATGTCGATGTTGATATTAAGAACATCACTACTCATATTATGACAATGTTGATATTAACAACATTACTACTCATAGTATGTCGATCTTGATATTAACAACATTACTACTCATATTATGTAGATGTTGATATTAACAACATTACTACTCATATTATGTCAATGTTGATAGTAACAACATTACTACTCATATTATGTCGACGTTGATATTAACAACATTACTACTCATATTATGTCGATATTGATATTAACAACATTACTACTCATATTATGTCGATGTTGATATTAACAACATTACTACTCGTATTATGTAGATGTTGATATTAACAACATTACTACTCATATTACGTCGATCTTGATATTAACAACATTACTACTCATATTATGTCGATCTTGATATTAACAACATTACTACTCATATTATGTAGATGTTGATATTAACAACATTACTACTCATAGTATGTCGATGTTGATATTAACAACATTACTACTCATAGTATGTCGATCTTGATATTAACAACATTACTACTCATATTATGTCGATCTTGATATTAACAACATTACTACTCATATTATGTCGATGTTGATATTAACAACATTACTACTCATATTATGTCGATGTTGATATTAACAACATTACTACTCATATTATGTCGATGTTGATATTAACAACATTACTACTCATATTATGAAGATGTTGATATTAACAACATTACTACTCATAGTATGTCGATGTTGATATTAACAACATTACTACTCATATTATGTAGATGTTGATATTAACAATATTACTACTCATAGTATGTCGATGTTGATATTAACATTACTACTCATATTATGTCGATGTTGATATTATCATTACTACTCATATTATGTAGATGTTGATATTAACAACATTACTACTCATATTATGTCGATGTTGATATTAACAACATTACTACTCATATTATGTAGATGTTGATATTAACAACATTACTACTCATATTATGTAGATGTTGATATTAACAACATTACTACTCATATTATGTCGATGTTGATATTAACATTACTACTCATATTATGTCGATGTTGATATTAACAACATTACTACTCATATTATGTTGATGTTGATATTAACAACATTACTACTCATATTATGTGGATGTTGATATTAACAACATTACTACTCATATTATGTCGATGTTGATATTAACATTACTACTCATATTATGTCGATGTTGATATTAACAACATTACTACTCATATTATGTCGATGTTGATATTAACATTACTACTCATATTATGTCGATGTTGATATTAACAACATTACTACTCATATTATGTCGACGTTGATATTAACAACATTACTACTCATATTATGTCGATATTGATATTAACAACATTACTACTCATATTATGTCGATGTTGATATTAACAACATTACTACTCGTATTATGTAGATGTTGATATTAACAACATTACTACTCATATTATGTCGATGTTGATATTAACAACATTACTACTCATATTACGTCGATCTTGATATTAACAACATTACTACTCATATTATGTCGATGTTGATATTAACAACATTACTACTCATATTATGTAGATGTTGATATTAACAACATTACTACTCATATTATGTCGATGTTGATATTAACAACATTACTACTCGTATTATGTAGATGTTGATATTAACAACATTACTACTCATATTATGTCGATGTTGATATTAACAACATTACTACTCATATTACGTCGATCTTGATATTAACAACATTACTACTCATATTATGTCGATGTTGATATTAACAACATTACTACTCATATTACGTCGATCTTGATATTAACAACATTACTACTCATAGTATGTCGATCTTGATATTAACAACATTACTACTCATATTATGTCGACGTTGATATTAACAACATTACTACTCATATTATGTCGATATTGATATTAACAACATTACTACTCATATTATGTCGATGTTGATATTAACAACATTACTACTCGTATTATGTAGATGTTGATATTAACAACATTACTACTCATATTATGTCGATGTTGATATTAACAACATTACTACTCATATTACGTCGATCTTGATATTAACAACATTACTACTCATATTATGTCGATGTTGATATTAACAACATTACTACTCATATTATGTAGATGTTGATATTAACAACATTACTACTCATAGTATGTCGATCTTGATATTAACAACATTACTACTCATATTGATATTAACATTACTACTCATATTATGTCGATGTTGATATTAACAACATAACTACTCTTATTATGTCGATGTTGATATTAACAACATACTGCTCATATTATGTCGATGTTGATATTAAGAACATCACTACTCATATTATGTTGATGTTGATATTAACAACATTACTACTCATATTATATCGATGTTGATATTAACAACATTACTACTCATATTATGTAGATGTTGATATTAACAACATTACTACTCATATTATGTGGATGTTGATATTAACAACATTACTACTCATATTATGTCGATGTTGATATTAACATTACTACTCATATTATGTCGATGTTGATATTAACAACATTACTACTCATATTATGTCGATGTTGATATTAACAACAGTACTACTCATATTATGTCGATGTTGATATTAAGAACATCACTACTCATATTATGACGATGTTGATATTAACAACATTACTACTCATATTATGTCGATGTTGATATTAACATTACTACTCATATTATGTCGATGTTGATATTAACAACATTACTACTCATATTATGTCGATGTTGATATTAAGAACATCACTACTCATATTATGACGATGTTGATATTAACAACATTACTACTCATAGTATGTCGATCTTGATATTAACAACATTACTACTCATATTATGTAGATGTTGATATTAACATTACTACTCATATTATGTCGATGTTGATATTAACAACATTACTACTCATATTATGTCGATGTTGATATTAACATTACTACTCATATTATGTCGATGTTGATATTAACAACATTACTACTCATATTATGTCGATGTTGATATTAACAACATTACTACTCATATTATGTCGATGTTGATATTAACAACATTACTACTCATATTATGTCGATGTTGATATTAACATTACTACTCATATTATGTCGATGTTGATATTAACAACATTACTACTCATATTATGTCGATGTTGATATTAACATTACTACTCATATTATGTCGATGTTGATATTAACAACATTACTACTCATATTATGTCGATGTTGATATTAACAACATTACTACTCATATTATGTCGATCTTGATATTAACATCATTACTACTTATATTATGTAGATGTTGATATTAACAACATTACTACTCATAGTATGTCGATCTTGATATTAACAAGATTACTACTCATATTGATAATAACATTACTACTCATATTATGTCGATGTTGATATTAACAACATTACTACTCATATTATGTCGATGTTGATATTAACAACAGTACTACTCATATTATGTCGATGTTGATATTAACAACATCACTACTCATATTATGACGATGTTGATATTAACAACATTACTACTCATAGTATGTCGATCTTGATATTAACAACATTACTACTCATATTATGTAGATGTTGATATTAACAACATTACTACTCATATTATGTCAATGTTGATAGTAACAACATTACTACTCATATTATGTCGATGTTGATATTAACAACAGTACTACTCATATTATGTCGATGTTGATATTAACAACATTACTACTCATATTATGTCGACGTTGATATTAACAACATTACTACTCATATTATGTCGATATTGATATTAACAACATTACTACTCATATTATGTCGATGTTGATATTAACAACATTACTACTCGTATTATGTAGATGTTGATATTAACAACATTACTACTCATATTATGTCGATGTTGATATTAACAACATTACTACTCATATTATGTCGATCTTGATATTAACAACATTACTACTCATATTATGTCGATGTTGATAGTAACAACATTACTACTCATATTATGTCGATGTTGATATTAACAACATTACTACTCATATTATGTCGACGTTGATATTAACAACATTACTACTCATATTATGTAGATGTTGATATTAACAACATTACTACTCATATTACGTCGATCTTGATATTAACAACATTACTACTCATATTATGTCGATCTTGATATTAACAACATTACTACTCATATTATGTAGATGTTGATATTAACAACATTACTACTCATAGTATGTCGATCTTGATATTAACAACATTACTACTCATATTGATATTAACATTACTACTCATATTATGTCGATGTTGATATTAACAACATAACTACTCTTATTATGTCGATGTTGATATTAACAACATACTGCTCATATTATGTCGATGTTGATATTAAGAACATCACTACTCATATTATGTTGATGTTGATATTAACAACATTACTACTCATATTATGTCGATGTTGATATTAACAACATTACTACTCATATTATGTAGATGTTGATATTAACAACATTACTACTCATATTATGTCGATGTTGATATTAACAACATTACTACTCATATTATGTCGATGTTGATATTAACATTACTACTCATATTATGTCGATGTTGATATTAACAACATTACTACTCATATTATGTAGATGTTGATATTAACAACATTACTACTCATATTATGTCGATGTTGATATTAACATTACTACTCATATTATGTCGATGTTGATATTAACAACATTACTACTCATATTATGTCGATGTTGATATTAACAACATTACTACTCATATTATGTCGATGTTGATATTAACAACATTACTACTCATATTATGTCGATGTTGATATTAACAACATTACTACTCATATTATGTCAATGTTGATAGTAACAACATTACTACTCATATTATGTCGATGTTGATATTAACAACATTACTACTCATATTATGTAGATGTTGATATTAACAACATTACTACTCATATTATGTCGATGTTGATATTAACAACATTACTACTCATATTATGTCGATGTTGATATTAATATTACTACTCATAGTATGTCGATGTTGATATTAACAACATTACTACTCATATTATGTAGATGTTGATATTAACAACATTACTACTCATAGTATGTCGATGTTGATATTAACAACATTACTACTCATATTATGTCGATCTTGATATTAACAACATTACTACTCATATTATGTCGATGTTGATATTAACAACATTACTACTCATATTATGTCGATGTTGATATTAACAACATTACTACTCATATTATGTCGATGTTGATATTAACAACATTACTACTCATATTATGTCGATGTTGATATTAACATTACTACTCATAGTATGTCGATGTTGATATTAACAACATTACTACTCATATTATGTCGATGTTGATATTAATATTACTACTCATAGTATGTCGATGTTGATATTAACAACATTACTACTCATATTATGTAGATGTTGATATTAACAACATTACTACTCATAGTATGTCGATGTTGATATTAACAACATTACTACTCATATTATGTCGATCTTGATATTAACAACATTACTACTCATATTATGTCGATGTTGATATTAACAACATTACTACTCATAGTATGTCGATGTTTCTATTAACAACATTACTACTCATATTATGTAGATGTTGATATTAACAACATTACTACTCTTAGTATGTCGATGTTGATATTAACAACATTACTACTCATAGTATGTCGATGTTGATATTAACAACATTACTACTCATATTATGTCGATGTTGATATTAACAACATTACTACTCATATTATGTCGATGTTGATATTAACAACATTACTACTCATATTATGTCGATGTTGATATTAACAACATTACTACTCATATTATGTCGATGTTGATATTATCAACATTACTACTCATATTATGTAGATGTTGATATTAACAACATTACTACTCATAGTATGTCGATGTTGATATTAACAACATTACTGCTCATATTATGTAGATGTTGATATTAACAACATTACTACTCTTAGTATGTCGATGTTGATATTAACAACATTACTACTCATATTATGTCGATCTTGATATTAACAACATTACTACTCATATTATGTCGATGTTGATATTAACAACATTACTACTCATATTATGTCGATGTTGATATTAACAACATTACTACTCATATTATGTCGATGTTGATATTATCAACATTACTACTCATATTATGTAGATGTTGATATTAACAACATTACTACTCATAGTATGTCGATGTTTCTATTAACAACATTACTACTCATATTATGTAGATGTTGATATTAACAACATTACTACTCTTAGTATGTCGATGTTGATATTAACAACATTACTACTCATAGTATGTCGATGTTGATATTAACAACATTACTACTCATATTATGTCGATCTTGATATTAACAACATTACTACTCATATTATGTCGATGTTGATATTAACAACATTACTACTCATATTATGTCGATGTTGATATTAACAACATTACTACTCATATTATGTCGATATTATCAACATTACTACTCATATTATGTAGATGTTGATATTAACAACATTACTACTCATAGTATGTCGATGTTGATATTAACAACATTACTACTCATATTATGTAGATGTTGATATTAACAACATTACTACTCTTAGTATGTCGATGTTGATATTAACAACATTACTACTCATATTATGTCGATCTTGATATTAACAACATTACTACTCATATTATGTCGATTTTGATATTAACAACATTACTACTCATATTATGTCGATGTTGATATTAACAACATTACTACTCATATTATGTCGATGTTGATATTAACAACATTACTACTCATATTATGTAGATGTTGATATTAACAACATTACTACTCATAGTATGTCGATGTTGATATTAACAACATTACTACTCATATTATGTAGATGTTGATATTAACAACATTACTACTCATAGTATGTCGATGTTGATATTAACATTACTACTCATATTATGTCGATGTTGATATTAACATTACTACTCATATTATGTAGATGTTGATATTAACAACATTACTACTCATATTATGTCGATGTTGATATTAACAACATTACTACTCATATTATGTCGATGTTATTATTAACATTGCCACTCATATTATGTCGATGTTGATATTAACAACATTACTACTCATATTATGTCGATGTTGATATTAACATTACTACTCATATTATGTCGATGTTGATATTAACAACATTACTACTCATATTATGTCGATGTTGATATTAACAACATTACTACTCATATTATGTCGATGTTGATATTAACAACATTACTACTCATATTATGTCGATGTTGATATTAACATTACTACTCATATTATGTCGATGTTGATATTAACAACATTACTACTCATATTATGTCGATGTTGATATTAACAACATTACTACTCATATTATGTAGATGTTGATATTAACAACATTACTACTCATATTACGTCGATGTTGATATTAACAATATTAGTACTCATATTATGTCGATGTTGATATTAACATTACTACTCATATTATGTCGATGTTGATATTAACAACATTACTACTCATATTATGTCGATGTTGATATTAACATTACTACTCATATTATGTCGATGTTGATATTAACAACATTACTACTCATATTATGTCGATGTTGATATTAACAACATTACTACTCATATTATGTCGATCTTGATATTAACATCATTACTACTTATATTATGTAGATGTTGATATTAACAACATTACTACTCATAGTATGTCGATCTTGATATTAACAAGATTACTACTCATATTGATAATAACATTACTACTCATATTATGTCGATGTTGATATTAACAACATTACTACTCATATTATGTCGATGTTGATATTAACAACAGTACTACTCATATTATGTCGATGTTGATATTAACAACATCACTACTCATATTATGACGATGTTGATATTAACAACATTACTACTCATAGTATGTTGATCTTGATATTAACAACATTACTACTCATATTATGTAGATGTTGATATTAACAACATTACTACTCATATTATGTCAATGTTGATAGTAACAACATTACTACTCATATTATGTCGATGTTGATATTAACAACAGTACTACTCATATTATGTCGACGTTGATATTAACAACATTACTACTCATATTATGTCGATATTGATATTAACAACATTACTACTCATATTATGTCGATGTTGATATTAACAACATTACTACTCGTATTATGTAGATGTTGATATTAACAACATTACTACTCATATTATGTCGATGTTGATATTAACAACATTACTACTCATATTATGTCGATCTTGATATTAACAACATTACTACTCATATTATGTCGATGTTGATAGTAACAACATTACTACTCATATTATGTCGATGTTGATATTAACAACATTACTACTCATATTATGTCGACGTTGATATTAACAACATTACTACTCATATTATGTAGATGTTGATATTAACAACATTACTACTCATATTACGTCGATCTTGATATTAACAACATTACTACTCATATTATGTCGATCTTGATATTAACAACATTACTACTCATATTATGTAGATGTTGATATTAACAACATTACTACTCATAGTATGTCGATCTTGATATTAACAACATTACTACTCATATTGATATTAACATTACTACTCATATTATGTCGATGTTGATATTAACAACATAACTACTCTTATTATGTCGATGTTGATATTAACAACATACTGCTCATATTATGTCGATGTTGATATTAAGAACATCACTACTCATATTATGTTGATGTTGATATTAACAACATTACTACTCATATTATGTCGATGTTGATATTAACAACATTACTACTCATATTATGTAGATGTTGATATTAACAACATTACTACTCATATTATGTAGATGTTGATATTAACAACATTACTACTCATATTATGTCGATGTTGATATTAACATTACTACTCATATTATGTCGATGTTGATATTAACAACATTACTACTCATATTATGTAGATGTTGATATTAACAACATTACTACTCATATTATGTCGATGTTGATATTAACAACATTACTACTCATATTATGTCGATGTTGATATTAACAACATTACTACTCATATTATGTCGATGTTGATATTAACATTACTACTCATATTATGTCGATGTTGATATTAACAACATTACTACTCATATTATGTCGATGTTGATATTAATATTACTACTCATAGTATGTCGATGTTGATATTAACAACATTACTACTCATATTATGTAGATGTTGATATTAACAACATTACTACTCATAGTATGTCGATGTTGATATTAACAACATTACTACTCATATTATGTCGATCTTGATATTAACAACATTACTACTCATATTATGTCGATGTTGATATTAACAACATTACTACTCATATTATGTCGATGTTGATATTAACAACATTACTACTCATATTATGTCGATGTTGATATTAACAACATTACTACTCATATTATGTCGATGTTGATATTATCAACATTACTACTCATATTATGTAGATGTTGATATTAACAACATTACTACTCATAGTATGTCGATGTTTCTATTAACAACATTACTACTCATATTATGTAGATGTTGATATTAACAACATTACTACTCTTAGTATGTCGATGTTGATATTAACAACATTACTACTCATAGTATGTCGATGTTGATATTAACAACATTACTACTCATATTATGTCGATCTTGATATTAACAACATTACTACTCATATTATGTCGATGTTGATATTAACAACATTACTACTCATATTATGTCGATGTTGATATTAACAACATTACTACTCATATTATGTCGATGTTGATATTATCAACATTACTACTCATATTATGTAGATGTTGATATTAACAACATTACTACTCATAGTATGTCGATGTTGATATTAACAACATTACTACTCATATTATGTAGATGTTGATATTAACAACATTACTACTCTTAGTATGTCGATGTTGATATTAACAACATTACTACTCATATTATGTCGATCTTGATATTAACAACATTACTACTCATATTATGTCGATTTTGATATTAACAACATTACTACTCATATTATGTCGATGTTGATATTAACAACATTACTACTCATATTATGTCGATGTTGATATTAACAACATTACTACTCATATTATGTAGATGTTGATATTAACAACATTACTACTCATAGTATGTCGATGTTGATATTAACAACATTACTACTCATATTATGTAGATGTTGATATTAACAACATTACTACTCATAGTATGTCGATGTTGATATTAACATTACTACTCATATTATGTCGATGTTGATATTAACATTACTACTCATATTATGTAGATGTTGATATTAACAACATTACTACTCATATTATGTCGATGTTGATATTAACAACATTACTACTCATATTATGTCGATGTTGATATTAACAACATTACTACTCATATTATGTCGATGTTGATATTATCAACATTACTACTCATATTATGTAGATGTTGATATTAACAACATTACTACTCATAGTATGTCCATGTTGATATTAACAACATTACTACTCATATTATGTAGATGTTGATATTAACAACATTACTACTCTTAGTATGTCGATGTTGATATTAACAACATTACTACTCATATTATGTAGATGTTGATATTAACAACATTACTACTCATAGTATGTCGATGTTTCTATTAACAACATTACTACTCATATTATGTAGATGTTGATATTAACAACATTACTACTCTTAGTATGTCGATGTTGATATTAACAACATTACTACTCATAGTATGTCGATGTTGATATTAACAACATTACTACTCATATTATGTCGATCTTGATATTAACAACATTACTACTCATATTATGTCGATGTTGATATTAACATTACTACTCATATTATGTCGATGTTGATATTAACAACATTACTACTCATATTATGTCGATGTTGATATTATCAACATTACTACTCATATTATGTAGATGTTGATATTAACAACATTACTACTCATAGTATGTCGATGTTGATATTAACAACATTACTACTCATATTATGTAGATGTTGATATTAACAACATTACTACTCTTAGTATGTCGATGTTGATATTAACAACATTACTACTCATATTATGTCGATCTTGATATTAACAACATTACTACTCATATTATGTCGATTTTGATATTAACAACATTACTACTCATATTATGTCGATGTTGATTTTAACAACATTACTACTCATATTATGTCGATGTTGATATTAACAACATTACTACTCATATTATGTAGATGTTGATATTAACAACATTACTACTCATAGTATGTCGATGTTGATATTAACAACATTACTACTCATATTATGTAGATGTTGATATTAACAACATTACTACTCATAGTATGTCGATGTTGATATTAACATTACTACTCATATTATGTCGATGTTGATATTAACATTACTACTCATATTATGTAGATGTTGATATTAACAACATTACTACTCATATTATGTCGATGTTGATATTAACAACATTACTACTCATATTATGTCGATGTTATTATTAACATTGCCACTCATATTATGTCGATGTTGATATTAACAACATTACTACTCATATTATGTCGATGTTGATATTAACATTACTACTCATATTATGTCGATGTTGATATTAACAACATTACTACTCATAGTATGTCGATGTTTCTATTAACAACATTACTACTCATATTATGTAGATGTTGATATTAACAACATTACTACTCTTAGTATGTCGATGTTGATATTAACAACATTACTACTCATAGTATGTCGATGTTGATATTAACAACATTACTACTCATATTATGTCGATCTTGATATTAACAACATTACTACTCATATTATGTCGATGTTGATATTAACAACATTACTACTCATATTATGTCGATGTTGATATTAACAACATTACTACTCATATTATGTCGATGTTGATATTATCAACATTACTACTCATATTATGTAGATGTTGATATTAACAACATTACTACTCATAGTATGTCGATGTTGATATTAACAACATTACTACTCATATTATGTAGATGTTGATATTAACAACATTACTACTCTTAGTATGTCGATGTTGATATTAACAACATTACTACTCATATTATGTCGATCTTGATATTAACAACATTACTACTCATATTATGTCGATTTTGATATTAACAACATTACTACTCATATTATGTCGATGTTGATATTAACAACATTACTACTCATATTATGTCGATGTTGATATTAACAACATTACTACTCATATTATGTAGATGTTGATATTAACAACATTACTACTCATAGTATGTCGATGTTGATATTAACAACATTACTACTCATATTATGTAGATGTTGATATTAACAACATTACTACTCATAGTATGTCGATGTTGATATTAACATTACTACTCATATTATGTCGATGTTGATATTAACATTACTACTCATATTATGTAGATGTTGATATTAACAACATTACTACTCATATTATGTCGATGTTGATATTAACAACATTACTACTCATATTATGTCGATGTTATTATTAACATTGCCACTCATATTATGTCGATGTTGATATTAACAACATTACTACTCATATTATGTCGATGTTGATATTAACAACATTACTACTCATATTATGTAGATGTTGATATTAACATTACTACTCATATTATGTAGATGTTGATATTAACAACATCACTACTCATATTATGACGATGTTGATATTAACAACATTACTACTCATAGTATGTTGATCTTGATATTAACAACATTACTACTCATATTATGTAGATGTTGATATTAACAACATTACTACTCATATTATGTCAATGTTGATAGTAACAACATTACTACTCATATTATGTCGATGTTGATATTAACAACAGTACTACTCGTATTATGTCGATGTTGATATTAACAACATTACTACTCATATTATGTCGATGTTGATATTAACAATATTAGTACTCATATTATGTCGATGTTGATATTAACATTACTACTCATATTATGTCGATGTTGATATTAACAACATTACTACTCATATTATGTCGATGTTGATATTAACATTACTACTCATATTATGTCGATGTTGATATTAACAACATTACTACTCATATTATGTCGATGTTGATATTAACAACATTACTACTCATATTATGTCGATCTTGATATTAACATCATTACTACTTATATTATGTAGATGTTGATATTAACAACATTACTACTCATAGTATGTCGATCTTGATATTAACAAGATTACTACTCATATTGATAATAACATTACTACTCATATTATGTCGATGTTGATATTAACAACATTACTACTCATATTATGTCGATGTTGATATTAACAACAGTACTACTCATATTATGTCGATGTTGATATTAACAACATCACTACTCATATTATGACGATGTTGATATTAACAACATTACTACTCATAGTATGTTGATCTTGATATTAACAACATTACTACTCATATTATGTAGATGTTGATATTAACAACATTACTACTCATATTATGTCGATGTTGATATTAACAACATTACTACTCATATTATGTCGATGTTGATATTAACAACATTACTACTCATATTATGTAGATGTTGATATTAACAACATTACTACTCATAGTATGTCGATGTTGATATTAACAACATTACTACTCATATTATGTAGATGTTGATATTAACAACATTACTACTCATAGTATGTCGATGTTGATATTAACATTACTACTCATATTATGTCGATGTTGATATTAACATTACTACTCATATTATGTAGATGTTGATATTAACAACATTACTACTCATATTATGTCGATGTTGATATTAACAACATTACTACTCATAGTATGTCGATGTTGATATTAACAACATTACTACTCATATTATGTCGATCTTGATATTAACAACATTACTACTCATATTATGTCGATGTTGATATTAACAACATTACTACTCATATTATGTCGATGTTGATATTAACAACATTACTACTCATATTATGTCGATGTTGATATTATCAACATTACTACTCATATTATGTAGATGTTGATATTAACAACATTACTACTCATAGTATGTCGATGTTGATATTAACAACATTACTACTCATATTATGTAGATGTTGATATTAACAACATTACTACTCTTAGTATGTCGATGTTGATATTAACAACATTACTACTCATATTATGTAGATGTTGATATTAACAACATTACTACTCATAGTATGTCGATGTTTCTATTAACAACATTACTATTCATATTATGTAGATGTTGATATTAACAACATTACTACTCTTAGTATGTCGATGTTGATATTAACAACATTACTACTCATAGTATGTCGATGTTGATATTAACAACATTACTACTCATATTATGTCGATCTTGATATTAACAACATTACTACTCATATTATGTCGATGTTGATATTAACAACATTACTACTCATATTATGTCGATGTTGATATTAACAACATTACTACTCATATTATGTCGATGTTGATATTATCAACATTACTACTCATATTATGTAGATGTTGATATTAACAACATTACTACTCATAGTATGTCGATGTTGATATTAACAACATTACTACTCATATTATGTAGATGTTGATATTAACAACATTACTACTCTTAGTATGTCGATGTTGATATTAACAACATTACTACTCATATTATGTCGATCTTGATATTAACAACATTACTACTCATATTATGTCGATTTTGATATTAACAACATTACTACTCATATTATGTCGATGTTGATATTAACAACATTACTACTCATATTATGTCGATGTTGATATTAACAACATTGTCACAGGGTGCTAGTTGGGTTGAGCTAAGGTTTCAAATTGTCCCAAACAAATGACACCCATAACACCCCTGTGAACTGGGTCCTTTAATAATTCGAAACTTAGGACAGTTATATAATTTATATGCGACATAAACAACAAGTACACGCTACACGTGTAAGGTTTAAACAACGTACTTTATTCCACACACCTAAAAGATGGGCAGGAAATGCCTGACCCGTTACAAGGGGTAGTGGGGTACACGTTGTTTTGTTACACAAAAAATATAACACTAGAAATATAATTCAGTAATAATATTGTAATATTTCTACACGGGAAAAGGGTAGTGGATTACGTTATACTATTACGAGGAAATGCCTAAATCGATAATGTAAATAATTGTCTAACATAGAATCTTGCATGCATGCATAAAACTAAGAGACAAACATACATAACAAACAACGGACGCAAATAATATACTGGCGATCGGACACAGCCCTACCTACATACAGTTTCTTCAAACTAGATGAAAACGGGTCTTTGCGTGATAACGGTGTATTTTCCAGCGAGTCTGTGCTAACGGTGGCGACGACGGTAATTACAAAACGCAGTCAGAAGCACTGTAGTCGTAGAATACACGCTGCACACTCAGTCGAGCACGATACCAATCAATTACAGAGTTTATCTGTCCAATATTCGTAACTTGTAGAAGGAGAGTGGTCCGGGTGGATTCCCTTGCACCGCAGTACACCTCCGTAGCCAGTAACATAAATTAGAAGGCGCATCCAGTTCAGAACCAAAATCGGGAATGTCATTCACTGGCGAGTTTCCCCACTCGTTAACTGCAGTAGGCCGGAATTGGCCAATAGAATTATCTTTATGATGCACATTCCGTAGATCACAATACATTAATTTGTATGACAATACACAATGTATTGTTCTAACGTTACTTGCAAACGCGTGATTAGTGGACACGTAAAAAATGGTATACTGCCAACAACGGCGAACCGACGTCCTCCAGAATAGATCACAAACTCCCATGATGCAATATTATTCAATGGCTTACTGTGGTACCTACAAGATCGGACATCCACATTTGATCACATGAACGTTCAGATCGGGTTCTATCAAAGTCCGCTTCCCTAGTGCTGACTAAAAGAAACATCTTGCCACTCTATATTTAACAATTATCTATCGCCAAAAACAACATTGCCTATCTATCGCCGTAAGACAAACACAAAACGCCACCATCACGACATACAACATAAACATGATTTAATGTTTGACATTCGTGACAAACATTACTACTCATATTATGTAGATGTTGATATTAACAACATTACTACTCATAGTATGTCGATGTTGATATTAACAACATTACTACTCATATTATGTAGATGTTGATATTAACAACATTACTACTCATAGTATGTCGATGTTGATATTAACATTACTACTCATATTATGTCGATGTTGATATTAACATTACTACTCATATTATGTAGATGTTGATATTAACAACATTACTACTCATATTATGTCGATGTTGATATTAACAACATTACTACTCATATTATGTCGATGTTATTATTAACATTGCCACTCATATTATGTCGATGTTGATATTAACAACATTACTACTCATATTATGTCGATGTTGATATTAACATTACTACTCATATTATGTCGATGTTGATATTAACAACATTACTACTCATAGTATGTCGATGTTTCTATTAACAACATTACTACTCATATTATGTAGATGTTGATATTAACAACATTACTACTCTTAGTATGTCGATGTTGATATTAACAACATTACTACTCATAGTATGTCGATGTTGATATTAACAACATTACTACTCATATTATGTCGATCTTGATATTAACAACATTACTACTCATATTATGTCGATGTTGATATTAACAACATTACTACTCATATTATGTCGATGTTGATATTAACAACATTACTACTCATATTATGTCGATGTTGATATTATCAACATTACTACTCATATTATGTAGATGTTGATATTAACAACATTACTACTCATAGTATGTCGATGTTGATATTAACAACATTACTACTCATATTATGTAGATGTTGATATTAACAACATTACTACTCTTAGTATGTCGATGTTGATATTAACAACATTACTACTCATATTATGTCGATCTTGATATTAACAACATTACTACTCATATTATGTCGATTTTGATATTAACAACATTACTACTCATATTATGTCGATGTTGATATTAACAACATTACTACTCATATTATGTCGATGTTGATATTAACAACATTACTACTCATATTATGTAGATGTTGATATTAACAACATTACTACTCATAGTATGTCGATGTTGATATTAACAACATTACTACTCATATTATGTAGATGTTGATATTAACAACATTACTACTCATAGTATGTCGATGTTGATATTAACATTACTACTCATATTATGTCGATGTTGATATTAACATTACTACTCATATTATGTAGATGTTGATATTAACAACATTACTACTCATATTATGTCGATGTTGATATTAACAACATTACTACTCATATTATGTCGATGTTATTATTAACATTGCCACTCATATTATGTCGATGTTGATATTAACAACATTACTACTCATATTATGTCGATGTTGATATTAACATTACTACTCATATTATGTCGATGTTGATATTAACAACATTACTACTCATAGTATGTCGATGTTGATATTAACAACATTACTACTCATATTATGTCGATGTTGATATTAACAACATTACTACTCATATTATGTCGATGTTGATATTAACAACATTACTACTCATATTATGTCGATGTTGATATTAACAACATTACTACTCATATTATGTCGATGTTGATATTAACATTACTACTCATATTATGTCGATGTTGATATTAACAACATTACTACTCATATTATGTTGATGTTGATATTAACAACATTACTACTCATATTATGTAGATGTTGATATTAACAACATTACTACTCATATTATGTCGATGTTGATATTAACAATATTAGTACTCATATTATGTCGATGTTGATATTAACATTACTACTCATATTATGTCGATGTTGATATTAACAACATTACTACTCATATTATGTCGATGTTGATATTAACATTACTACTCATATTATGTCGATGTTGATATTAACAACATTACTACTCATATTATGTCGATGTTGATATTAACAACATTACTACTCATATTATGTCGATCTTGATATTAACATCATTACTACTTATATTATGTAGATGTTGATATTAACAACATTACTACTCATAGTATGTCGATCTTGATATTAACAAGATTACTACTCATATTGATAATAACATTACTACTCATATTATGTCGATGTTGATATTAACAACATTACTACTCATATTATGTCGATGTTGATATTAACAACAGTACTACTCATATTATGTCGATGTTGATATTAACAACATCACTACTCATATTATGACGATGTTGATATTAACAACATTACTACTCATAGTATGTTGATCTTGATATTAACAACATTACTACTCATATTATGTAGATGTTGATATTAACAACATTACTACTCATATTATGTCAATGTTGATAGTAACAACATTACTACTCATATTATGTCGATGTTGATATTAACAACAGTACTACTCATATTATGTCGATGTTGATATTAACAACATTACTACTCATATTATGTCGACGTTGATATTAACAACATTACTACTCATATTATGTCGATATTGATATTAACAACATTACTACTCATATTATGTCGATGTTGATATTAACAACATTACTACTCGTATTATGTAGATGTTGATATTAACAACATTACTACTCATATTATGTCGATGTTGATATTAACAACATTACTACTCATATTATGTCGATCTTGATATTAACAACATTACTACTCATATTATGTCGATGTTGATAGTAACAACATTACTACTCATATTATGTCGATGTTGATATTAACAACATTACTACTCATATTATGTCGACGTTGATATTAACAACATTACTACTCATATTATGTAGATGTTGATATTAACAACATTACTACTCATATTACGTCGATCTTGATATTAACAACATTACTACTCATATTATGTCGATCTTGATATTAACAACATTACTACTCATATTATGTAGATGTTGATATTAACAACATTACTACTCATAGTATGTCGATCTTGATATTAACAACATTACTACTCATATTGATATTAACATTACTACTCATATTATGTCGATGTTGATATTAACAACATAACTACTCTTATTATGTCGATGTTGATATTAACAACATACTGCTCATATTATGTCGATGTTGATATTAAGAACATCACTACTCATATTATGTTGATGTTGATATTAACAACATTACTACTCATATTATGTCGATGTTGATATTAACAACATTACTACTCATATTATGTAGATGTTGATATTAACAACATTACTACTCATATTATGTAGATGTTGATATTAACAACATTACTACTCATATTATGTCGATGTTGATATTAACAACATTACTACTCATAGTATGTCGATGTTGATATTAACAACATTACTACTCATATTATGTAGATGTTGATATTAACAACATTACTACTCTTAGTATGTCGATGTTGATATTAACAACATTACTACTCATATTATGTCGATCTTGATATTAACAACATTACTACTCATATTATGTCGATTTTGATATTAACAACATTACTACTCATATTATGTCGATGTTGATATTAACAACATTACTACTCATATTATGTCGATGTTGATATTAACAACATTACTACTCATATTATGTCGATGTTGATATTAACAACATTACTACTCATATTATGTCGATGTTGATATTATCAACATTACTACTCATATTATGTAGATGTTGATATTAACAACATTACTACTCATAGTATGTCGATGTTGATATTAACAACATTACTACTCATATTATGTAGATGTTGATATTAACAACATTACTACTCTTAGTATGTCGATGTTGATATTAACAACATTACTACTCATATTATGTCGATCTTGATATTAACAACATTACTACTCATATTATGTCGATTTTGATATTAACAACATTACTACTCATATTATGTCGATGTTGATATTAACAACATTACTACTCATATTATGTCGATGTTGATATTAACAACATTACTACTCATATTATGTAGATGTTGATATTAACAACATTACTACTCATAGTATGTCGATGTTGATATTAACAACATTACTACTCATATTATGTAGATGTTGATATTAACAACATTACTACTCATAGTATGTCGATGTTGATATTAACATTACTACTCATATTATGTCGATGTTGATATTAACATTACTACTCATATTATGTAGATGTTGATATTAACAACATTACTACTCATATTATGTCGATGTTGATATTAACAACATTACTACTCATATTATGTCGATGTTATTATTAACATTGCCACTCATATTATGTCGATGTTGATATTAACAACATTACTACACATATTATGTCGATGTTGATATTAACAACATTACTACTCATATTATGTAGATGTTGATATTAACAACATTACTACTCATATTATGTCGATGTTGATATTAACATTACTACTCATATTATGTCGATGTTGATATTAACAACATTACTACTCATATTATGTAGATGTTGATATTAACAACATTACTACTCATATTATGTCGATCTTGATATTAACATTACTACTCATATTATGTCGATCTTGATATTAACAACATTACTACTCATATTATGTCGATGTTGATATTAACAACATTACTACTCACATTATGTCGATCTTGATATTAACAACATCACTACTCATATTATGTAGATGTTGATATTAACAACATTACCACTCATATTATGTCGATGTTGATATTAACAACATCTCTACTCATATTATGTCGATGTTGATATTAACATTACTACTCATATTATGTCGATGTTGATATTAACAACATTACTACTCATATTATGTCGATGTTGATATTAACATTACTACTCATATTATGTCGATGTTGATATTAACAACATTACTACTCATATTATGTCGATGTTGATATTAACAACATTACTACTCATATTATGTAGATGTTGATATTAACAACATTACTACTCATAGTATGTTGATGTTGATATTAACAACATTACTACTCATATTATGTAGATGTTGATATTAACAACATTACTACTCATAGTATGTCGATCTTGATATTAACAACATTACTACTCATATTATGTCGATCTTGATATTAACAACATTACTACTCATATTATGTCGATGTTGATATTAACAACATTACTACTCATATTATGTCGATGTTGATATTAACAACATTACTACTCATATTATGTCGATGTTGATATTAACAACATTACTACTCATATTATGTAGATGTTGATATTAACAACATTACTACTCATAGTATGTCGATGTTGATATAAACAACATTACTACTCATATTATGTAGATGTTGATATTAACAACATTACTACTCATAGTATGTCGATGTTGATATTAACATTACTACTCATATTATGTCGATGTTCATATTAACAACATTACTACTCATATTATGTAGATGTTGATATTAACAACATTACTACTCATATTATTTCGATGTTGATATTAACATTACTACTCATATTATGTAGATGTTGATATTAAAAACATTACTACTCATATTATGTCGATGTTGATATTAACAACATTACTACTCATATTATGTCGATGTTATTATTAACATTGCCACTCATATTATGTCGATGTTGATATTAACAACATTACTACTCATATTATGTAGATGTTGATATTAACAACATTACTACTCATAGTATGTCGATGTTGATATTAACAACATTACTACTCATATTATGTAGATGTTGATATTAACAACATTACTACTCATAGTATGTCGATGTTGATATTAACAACATTACTACTCATATTATGTAGATGTTGATATTAACAACATTACTACTCATATTGATATTAACATTACTACTCATATTATGTCGATGTTGATATTAACAACATTACTACTCATATTATGTCGATGTTGATATTATCAACATTACTACTCATATTATGTCGATGTTGATATTAACAACATTACTACTCGTATTATGTAGATGTTGATATTAACAACATTACTACTCGTATTATGTCGATGTTGATATTAACAACATCACTACTCATATTATGTCGATCGTGATATTAACAACATTATTACTCATATTATGTCGATGTTGATAGTAACAACATTACTACTCATATTGTGTCGATCTTGATATTAACAACATTACTACTCATATTATGTCGATGTTGATATTAACAACATCACTACTCATATTATGTCGATCTTGATATTAACATTACTACTCATATTATGTCGATCTTGATATTAACAACATTACTACTCATATTATGTCGATGTTGATATTAACAACATCACTACTCATATTATGTCGATGTTGATATTAACATTACTACTCATATTATGTCGATCTTGATATTAACAACATTACTACTCATATTATGTCGATCTTGATATTAACATTACTACTCATATTATGTAGATGTTGATATTAACAACATTACTACTCATATTATGTCGATGTTGATATTAACATTACTACTCATATTATGTCGATCTTGATATTAACAACATTATTACTCATATTATGTCGATGTTGATATTAACAACATTACTACTCATATTATGTCGATCTTGATATTAACAACATCACTACTCATATTATGTAGATGTTGATATTAACAACATTACTACTCATATTATGACGATGTTGATATTAACATTACTACTCATATTATGTCGATGTTGATATTAACAACATTACTACTCATATTATGTCGATGTTGATATTAACAACATTACTACTCATATTATGTAGATGTTGATATTAACAACATTACTACTCATATTATGTCGATGTTGATATTAACATTACTACTCATATTATGTCGATGTTGATACTAACAACATTACTACTCATATTATGTCGATGTTGATATGAACAACATTACTACTCATATTATGTAGATGTTGATATTAACAACATTACTACTCATAGTATGTCGATGTTGATATTAACAACATTACTACTCATATTATGTCGATGTTGATATTAACATTACTACTCATATTATGTCGATGTTGATATTAACAACATTACTACTCATATTATGTCGATGTTGATATTAACAACATTACTACTCATATTATGTCGATGTTGATATTAACAACATTACTACTCATATTATGTCGATGTTGATATTAACAACATTACTACTCATATTATGTAGATGTTGATATTAACAACATTACTACTCATAGTATGTCGATGTTGATATAAACAACATTACTACTCATATTATGTAGATGTTGATATTAACAACATTACTACTCATAGTATGTCGATGTTGATATTAACATTACTACTCATATTATGTCGATGTTCATATTAACAACATTACTACTCATATTATGTAGATGTTGATATTAACAACATTACTACTCATATTATTTCGATGTTGATATTAACATTACTACTCATATTATGTAGATGTTGATATTAAAAACATTACTACTCATATTATGTCGATGTTGATATTAACAACATTACTACTCATATTATGTCGATGTTATTATTAACATTGCCACTCATATTATGTCGATGTTGATATTAACAACATTACTACTCATATTATGTAGATGTTGATATTAACAACATTACTACTCATAGTATGTCGATGTTGATATTAACAACATTACTACTCATATTATGTAGATGTTGATATTAACAACATTACTACTCATAGTATGTCGATGTTGATATTAACAACATTACTACTCATATTATGTAGATGTTGATATTAACAACATTACTACTCATATTGATATTAACATTACTACTCATATTATGTCGATGTTGATATTAACAACATTACTACTCATATTATGTCGATGTTGATATTATCAACATTACTACTCATATTATGTCGATGTTGATATTAACAACATTACTACTCGTATTATGTAGATGTTGATATTAACAACATTACTACTCGTATTATGTCGATGTTGATATTAACAACATCACTACTCATATTATGTCGATCGTGATATTAACAACATTATTACTCATATTATGTCGATGTTGATAGTAACAACATTACTACTCATATTGTGTCGATCTTGATATTAACAACATTACTACTCATATTATGTCGATGTTGATATTAACAACATCACTACTCATATTATGTCGATCTTGATATTAACATTACTACTCATATTATGTCGATCTTGATATTAACAACATTACTACTCATATTATGTCGATGTTGATATTAACAACATCACTACTCATATTATGTCGATGTTGATATTAACATTACTACTCATATTATGTCGATCTTGATATTAACAACATTACTACTCATATTATGTCGATCTTGATATTAACATTACTACTCATATTATGTAGATGTTGATATTAACAACATTACTACTCATATTATGTCGATGTTGATATTAACATTACTACTCATATTATGTCGATCTTGATATTAACAACATTATTACTCATATTATGTCGATGTTGATATTAACAACATTACTACTCATATTATGTCGATCTTGATATTAACAACATCACTACTCATATTATGTAGATGTTGATATTAACAACATTACTACTCATATTATGACGATGTTGATATTAACATTACTACTCATATTATGTCGATGTTGATATTAACAACATTACTACTCATATTATGTCGATGTTGATATTAACAACATTACTACTCATATTATGTAGATGTTGATATTAACAACATTACTACTCATATTATGTCGATGTTGATATTAACATTACTACTCATATTATGTCGATGTTGATACTAACAACATTACTACTCATATTATGTCGATGTTGATATGAACAACATTACTACTCATATTATGTAGATGTTGATATTAACAACATTACTACTCATAGTATGTCGATGTTGATATTAACAACATTACTACTCATATTATGTCGATGTTGATATTAACATTACTACTCATATTATGTCGATGTTGATATTAACAACATTACTACTCATATTATGTCGATGTTGATATTAACAACATTACTACTCATATTATGTAGATGTTGATATTAACAACATTACTACTCACAGTATGTCGATGTTGATATTAACAACATTACTACTCATATTATGTAGATGTTGATATTAATAACATTACTACTCATAGTATGTCGATCTTGATATTAACAAAATTACTACTCATATTATGTCGATCTTGATATTAACAACATCACTACTCATATTATGTCGATGTTGATATTAACAACATTACTACTCATATTATGTTGATGTTGATATTAACAACATTACTACTCATATTATGTCGATGTTGATATTAACAACATTACTACTCATATTATGTAGATGTTGATATTAACAACATTACTACTCATATTATGTAGATGTTGATATTAACAACATTACTACTCATATTATGTCGATGTTATTATTAACATTACCACTCATATTATGTAGAAGTTGATATTAACAACATTACTACTCATATTATGTCGATCTTGATATTAACAACATTACTACTCATATTATGTCGATGTTGATATTAACAACATTACTACTCATATTATGTCGATATTGATATTAACAACATTACTATTCATATTATGTAGATGTTGATATTAACAACATTACTACTCATATTATGTCGATGTTGATATTAACATTACTACTCATATTATGTAGATGTTGATATTAACAACATTACTACTCATATTATGTCGATGTTGATATTAACAACATTACTACTCATATTATGTCGATGTTGATATTAACAACATTACTACTCATATTATGTATATGTTGATATTAACAACATTACTACTCATAGTATGTCAATGTTGATATTAACAACATTACTACTCATATTATGTCGATGTTGATATTAACAACATTACTACTCATATTATGTCGATGTTGATATTAACAACATTACTACTCATATTATGTCGATGTTGATATTAACAACATTACTACTCATATTATGTCGATGTTGATATTAACAACATTACTACTCATATTATGTCGATGTTGATATTAACAACATTACTACTCATATTATGTCGACGTTGATATTAACAACATTACTACTCATATTATGTAGATGTTGATATTAACAACATTACTACTCATATTATGTCGATCTTGATATTAACAACATTACTACTCATATTATGTCGATCTTGATATTAACAACATTACTACTAATATTATGTCGACGTTGATATTAACAACATTACTACTCATATTATGTCGATGTTGATATTAAAATATATGCTGATTGGGTATCGTACGAGTTGAGAAGGTTGTTAAGTATTTCATAAGCTCAATTTATGACAGAGCTTTGACATTTTTATAAAATAATACAATAGATGTATAAATTATAAAAATAATAAACAACATCCATTTTCTCACATAATTAAAACATCATAAATTTAAATATGTATTGCTTTCAGTTCACTGCCAGGAAACCACATCACAGAATTGCCAGAACACATTATGACTTTGCCAGACTTGTCCCGTTTGTAAGTACAACATCGTCACCACTATATATTATTATTATTATTATTATTATTATTATTATTATTATTATTATTATTATTATTATTATTATTATTATTATTATTATTATTATTATTATTATTATTATTATTATTTTATTTCCATTTCTCTAAAGAAATATACCCCACTAACCTGGGGGAACAGGTTACAATGCGAAAGTTACAGGCGTGACTTTAATCGCCTCAATAAAATAAAGTATTATATATATACACATACACACACATATACAACTCATCTATTGGAGAACTCACACTAACAAATTATATCTAATCTGAAAAGCTGTGTATACAAATCTTGCAATACTTTGGATGATTTCATGGTTATCCTGAGAAAAAATATATGTAAGTTTACGGATAGGCGAAAGGAACTCGAATTGTGGTTCAATGTGGTTAATTTGATCAAAAAGCGGTTTTCGAATATGGTTATATGCTTTTCGAATATGGTTATATGCTGGACATACTACCAGAAAGTGAGTTTCATCTTCAACAGCATCTATACATATTTGGCAGGTTCTATTTTCCACTGGAGTTCCATAATATCTACCGGTCTCAATGTGTAACTTATGATTAGAGCACCGGAGTTTAGTTAAAATGTCATATATACTACATATGACATACTTGAAATATGTCATCACTAAAATTCTAAACTTAATCATGTCATTCCTCTTCGCATTCATTTGAGAAAAATCCTAATAGTAGCACAATGCATCCTAGTAGTAGCACAATGCATCCTTGTAGTAGCACAATGCATCCTAGTAGTAGCACAATGCATCCTAGTAGTAGCACAATGCATCCCAGTAGTAGCACAATGCAGCCTAGTAGTAACAAAATGTATCCTAGTAGTAGGACAATGCATCCTTGTAGTAGCACAATGCATCGCAGTAGTAGCACAATGCATCCTAGTAGTAGCACAATGCATCCTAGTAGTAACACAATGCATCCTAGTAGTAGCAAAATGTATCCTAGTAGTAGGACAATGCATTCTTGTAGTAGCACAATGCATCCTAGTAGTAGGACAATGCATCCTAGTAGTAGGACAATGCATCCTTGTAGTAGCACAATGCATCCTAGTAGTAGCACAATACATCCTAGTAGTAGCACAATGCATCCTAGTAGTAGGACAATGCATTCTTGTAGTAGGACAATGCATCCTAGTAGTAGGACAATGCATCCTAGTAGTAGGACAATGCATCCTTGTAGTAGCACAATGCATCCTAGTAGTAGCACAATGCATCCTAGTAGTAGTAAAACGTATCCTATATAGTATCATAATGCATCCTAGTAGTAGCACAATGCATCCTAGTAGTAGCACAATGCATCCTAGTATTGGAGAACTCACACTAACAAATTATATCTAATCTGAAAAGCTGTGTATACAAATCTTGCAATACTTTGGATGATTTCATGGTTATCCTGAGAAAAAATATATGTAAGTTTACGGATAGGCGAATCGAACTCGAATTGTGGTTCAATGTGGTTAATTTGATCAAAAAGCGGTTTTCGAATATGGTTATATGCTGGACATACTACCAGAAAGTGAGTTTCATCTTCAACAGCATCTATACATATTTGGCAGGTTCTATTTTCCACTGGAGTTCCATAATATCTACCGGTCTCAATGTGTAACTTATGATTAGAGCACCGGAGTTTAGTTAAAATGTCATATATACTACATATGACATACTTGAAATATGTCATCACTAAAATTCTAAACTTAATCATGTCATTCCTCTTCACATTCATTTGAAAAAAATCCTAATAGTAGCACAATGCATCCTAGTAGTAGCAAAATGTATCCTAGTAGTAGGACAATGCATCCTTGTAGTAGCACAATGCATCCTAGTAGTAGCACAATGCATCCTAGTAGTAGCACAATGCATCCTAGTAGTAGCACAATGCAGCCTAGTAGTAACAAAATGTATCCTAGTAGTAGCACAATGCATCCTTGTAGTAGCACAATGCATCGCAGTAGTAGCACAATGCATCCTAGTAGTAGCACAATGCATCCTACTAGTAACACAATGCATCCTAGTAGTAGCAAAATGTATCCTAGTAGTAGGACAATGCATTCTTGTAGTAGCACAATGCATCCTAGTAGTAGGACAATGCATCCTAGTAGTAGCACAATGCATCCTAGTAGTAGGACAATGCATCCTTGTAGTAGCACAATGCATCCTAGTAGTAGCACAATGCATCCTAGTAGTAGCACAATACATCCTAGTAGTAGCACAATGCATCCTAGTAGTAGCAAAATGTATCCTAGTAGTAGTACAATGCATCCTTTTAGTAGCATAATGCATCCTAGTAGTAGCACAATGCATCCTAGTAGTAGCACAATGCATCCTAGTAGTAGCACAATACATCCTAGTAGTAGGACAATGCATCCTTGTAGTATCACAATGCATCCTAGTAGTAGCACAATGCATCCTAGTAGTAGCACAATACATCCTAGTAGTAGGACAATGCATCCTAGTAGTAGGACAATGCATCCTTGTAGTAGCACAATGCATCGCAGTAGTAGCACAATGCATCCTAGTAGTAGCACAATGCATCCTAGTAGTAACACAATGCATCCTAGTAGTAGCAAAATGTATCCTAGTAGTAGGACAATGCATTCTTGTAGTAGCACAATGCATCCTAGTAGTAGGACAATGCATCCTAGTAGTAGCACAATGCATCCTAGTAGTAGGACAATGCATCCTTGTAGTAGCACAATGCATCCTAGTAGTAGCACAATGCATCCTAGTAGTAGCACAATACATCCTAGTAGTAGCACAATACATCCTAGTAGTAGCACAATGCATCCTAGTAGTAGCAAAATGTATCCTAGTAGTAGTACAATGCATCCTTGTAGTAGCATAATGCATCATAGTAGTAGCACAATGCATCCTAGTAGTAGCACAATGCATCCTAGTAGTAGGACAATGCATCCTTGTAGTATTACAATGCATCCTAGTAGTAGCACAATGCATACTAGTAGTAGCACAATACATCCTAGTAGTAGCACAATGCATCCTAGTAGTAGCACAATGCATCCTAGTAGTAGCACAATGCATCCTAGTAGTAGCACAATGCAGCCTAAAAGTAGCACAGTGCAGCCTAGTAGTAGCACAGTGCAGCCTAATAGTAGCACAGTGCAGTTTCGTAGTAGCACAGTGCAGCCTAGTAGTAGCACATTGCAGGATAGTAGAAGCACATTACAGGATAGTAGTAGCACAATGCAGCATGTAGTAGCACAATGCATCCTAGTAGTAGCACAGTGCAGCCTAATAGTAGCACAGTGCAGTTTCCAAGTAGTACAGTGCAGCCTAGTAGTAGCACATTGCAGAATAGTAGTAGCACATTGCAGGATAGTAGTAGCACAATGCAGCATGTAGTAACACAATGCAGCATAGTAGTAGCACAGTGCAGCCTAGTAGTAGCACAATGCATCCTAGTATTAGCAGAAAGCACCCTAGTAGTAGCACAATGTATCCTAGTAGTAGCACAGTGCAACCTAGTAGTAGCACATTGTAGGATAGTAGTAGCACAGTGCAGCCTAGTAGTAGCTCAATGCAGCCTAATAGTAGCACAGTGCAGTTTCGTAGTAGCACAGTGCAGCCTAGTAGTAGAACATTGCAGGATAGTAGTAGCACAATGCATCCATCTAGTATTAGCACAATGCATCCTAGTAGTAGTACAATTCATCCTATATAGTATCATAATGCATCCTAGTAGTAGCACAATGCATCCTAGTAGTAGCACAATGCATCCTAGTAGTAGCACAATGCAGCCTAGTAGTAGCACAATGCAGCCTAGTAGTAGCACAATGCATCGTAGTAGTAACACAATGCATCCTAGTAGTAGCACAATGCATCCTAGTAGTAGCACAATGTATCCTAGTAGTAGCACAATGCATCCTAGTAGTAGCACAATGCATCCTAGTAGTGGCACAATGCATCCAAGTAATAGTACAATGCATCCTAGTAGTAGCACAGTGTATCCTAGTAGTAGCACAATGCATCCTAGTAGTAGCACAATGCATCCAAGTATTAGCACAATGCATCCTAGTAGTAGCACAATGTATCCTAGTAGTAGCACAATGCATCTTAGTAGTAGCACAATGCATCCAAGTATTAGCACAATGCATCCTAGTAGTAGCACAATGTATCCTAGTAGAAAGACAACGCATCCTAGTAGTAGCACAATGCATCCTAGTAGTAGTACAATGTAGCCTAGTAGTTGCACAATGCATTCTAGTAGTAGCACAATGCAGACCAGTAGAAGCACAGTGCAGCCTAGTAGTAGAACAATGCAGCCTAATAGTAGCACAGTGCAGTTTCGTAGTAGTACAGTGCAGCCTAATAATAGCACAGTGCAGTCTAGTAGTAGCACATTGCAGGATAGTAGTAGCACAATGCAGCATGTAGTAACACAATGCAGTCTAGTAGTAGCACAGTGCAGCCTAGTAGTAGCACAGTGCAGCCTAGCAGTAGCACAATGCAGTTTATTAGTAGCACAATGCAGCCTACTAAGGGCACAGTGCAATCTAGTAGTAGAACAGTGCAGTTTAGTAGTAGCACAGTGCAGCCTAGTAATTGCAAGTGTAGCTTACTAGTAGTACAGTGCAGCGTAGTAGTATCACAGTGCAGCCTAGTAGTAGCACAGTGCAGTTTAGCAGTAGCACAGTGCAGTTTAGTAGTAGCACAGAGCAGCCTAATAGTAGCACAGTGCAGCCTAGTAGTAGCACAGTGTAGTCTAGTAGTAGCACAGTGCAGTTTAGTAGTTGCACAGTGCAGCTTAGTAGTTGCACAATGCAGACTAGTAATAGCACAGTGCAGTTTAGTAGTAGCACAGTGCAGCCTAGTAGTATCACAGTGCAGGCTTGTAGTAGCACAGTACAGTTTAGTAGTTGCAGAATGCAGCCTAGTAGTAGCACAATGCAGCCTAGTAGTTGAACAGTGCAGTTTAGTCGTAGCACAATGTAGCCTACTAAGAGCACAGTGCAGTCTAGTAGTAGAACAGTGCAGCCTAATAATTGCACAGTGCAGTTTAGCAGTAGCACAGTGTAGTTTAGTAGTCGCACAGAACAGCCTAATAATAGCACAGGACAGCCTCGTAGTAGCACAGTGCAGCCTAGCAGTAGCACAGTGCAGTTTAGTAGTAGCACAGTGCAGTTTAGTAGTAGCACAGGGCAGTTTAATAGTAGCACAATGCAGCCTAGCAGTAGTACAATGCAACCTAGTAGTAGCACAATGCAGCCTGTAGTAACACAATGCCGCCTAGTAGTAGCACAGTGCAGTTTAGTAGTAGTACAGTGCAGTTTAGTGGTAGCACAGTGCATCCTAGTAGTAGCACAATACAGCCTAGTAGTAGCACAATGCAGCCTAGTAGTTGCACAGTGCAGTTTAGTAGTAGCACAGTGCAGTTTAGTAGTAGCACAGTGCAGTTTAATAGTAGCACAATGCAGCCTAGCAGTAGTACAATGCAACATAGAAGTAGCACAATGCAGCCTGTAGTAACACAATGCCGCCTAGTAGTAGCACAGTGCAGTTTAGTAGTAGCACAGTGCAGTTTAGTAGTAGCACAGGGCAGTTTAATAGTAGCACAATGCAGCCTAGCAGTAGTACAATGCAACCTAGTAGTAGCTCAATGCAGCCTGTAGTAACACAATGCAGCCTAGTAGTAGCAAAGTGCAGCCTAGTAGTGCCACAGTGCAGCCTAATAGTAGCACAGTGCAGTTTAGTAGTAGCACATTGCAGCCTAGTATTAGCACAATGCAGCCTAGTAGTAGCAAAGTGCAGCCTAGTAGTGCCACAGTGCAGCCTAATAGCAGCACAGTGCAGTTTAGTAGTAGCACATTGCAGCCTAGTAGTAGCACAATGCAGCCTAGTAGTAGCAAAGTGCAGCCTAGTAGTGCCACAGTGCAGCCTAATAGTAGCACACTGCAGTTTAGTAGTAGCACATTGCAGCCTAGTAGTAGCACAATGCAGCCTAGTAGTAGCAAAGTGCAGCCTAGTAGTGCCACAGTGCAGCCTAATAGTAGCACAGTGCTGTTTAGTTGTAGCACATTGCAGCCTAGTAGTAGCACAATGCAGCCTGTAGTAACACAATGCAGCCTAGTAGTAGCACAGTGCAGTTAAGCAGTAGCACAGTGCAGTTTAATAGTGCCACAGTGCAGCCTAATAGTAGCACAGTGCAGTTTCGTAGTAGAACAGTGCAGCCTAATAATAGCACAGTGCAGTCTAGTAGTAGCACATTGCAGGATAGTAGTAGCACAATGCAGCATGTAGTAACACAATGCAGTTTAGTAGTAGCACAGAGCAGTTTAATAGTAGCACAATGCAGCCTAGCAGTAGTACAATGCAACCTAGTAGTAGCACAATGCAGCCTGTAGTAACACAATGCCGCCTAGTAGTAGCACAGTGCAGTTTAGTAGTAGCACAGTGCAGTTTAGTGGTAGCACAGTGCATCCTAGTAGTAGCACAATACAGCCTAGTAGTAGCACAATGCAGCCTAGTAGTTGCACAGTGCAGTTTAGTAGTAGCACAGTGCAGTTTAGTAGTAGCACAGTGCAGTTTAATAGTAGCACAATGCAGCCTAGCAGTAGTATAATGCAACATAGTAGTAGCACAATGCAGCCTGTAGTAACACAATGCCGCCTAGTAGTAGCACAGTGCAGTTTAGTAGTAGCACAGTGCAGTTTAGTAGTAGCACAGTGCAGTTTAATAGTAGCACAATGCAGCCTAGCAGTAGTACAATGCAACCTAGTAGTAGCACAATGCAGCCTGTAGTAACACAATGCAGCCTAGTAGTAGCAAAATGCAGCCTAGTAGTGCCACAGTGCAGCCTAATAGTAGCACAGTGCAGCTTAGTAGTAGCACATTGCAGCCTAGTATTAGCACAATGCAGCCTAGTAGTAGCAAAGTGCAGCCTAGTAGTGCCACAGTGCAGCCTAATAGTATCACAGTGCAGTTTAGTAGTAGCACATTGCAGCCTAGTAGTAGCACAATGCAGCCCAGTAGTAGCAAAGTGCAGCCTAGTAGTGCCACAGTGCAGCCTAATAGTAGCACAGTGCAGTTTAGTAGTAGCACATTGCAGCCTAGTAGTAGCACAATGCAGCCTAGTAGTAGCAAAGTGCAGCCTAGTAGTGCCACAGTGCAGCCTAATAGTAGCACAGTGCAGTTTAGTAGTAGCACATTGCAGCCTAGTAGTAGCACAATGCAGCCTGTAGTAACACAATGCAGCCTAGTAGTAGCACAGTGCAGTTTAGCAGTAGCACAGTGCAGTTTAATAGTGCCACAGTGCAGCCTAATAGTAGCACAGTGCAGTTTCGTAGTAGAACAGTGCAGCCTAATAATAGCACAGTGCAGTCTAGTAGTAGCACATTGCAGGATAGTAGTAGCACAATGCAGCATGTAGTAACACAATGCAGCCTAGTAGTAGCACAGAGCAGCCTAATAATAGCACAGTGCAGCCTAGTAGTAGCACAGTGCAGCCTAGTAGTAGCACAGTGCAGCGTAGTAGTAACACAATGCATCCTAGTAGTAACACAGTGCAGCCTAGCAGTAGCACAGTGCAGTTTAGTAGTAGCATAGAGCAGCCTAATAATATCACAGTGCAGCCAAGTAGTAGAACGGTGCAGACTAGCAGTAGCACAGTGCAGTTTATTAGTAGCACAGTGCAGCCTAGTAGTAGCGCAGTGCAGGCTAGTAGTAGCACAGTGCAGTTTAGTAGTTGCATAATGCAGCCTTGTAGTAGCACAGTGCAGGCTAGTAGTAGCACAGTGCAGCCTGTAGTAACACAACGCAGCCTAGTAGTAGCAGAGTGCAGCCTAGTAGTAGCACAGTGCAGCCTAGTAGTCGAACAGTGCAGTTTAGTCGTAGCACAATGTAGCCTACTAAGAGCAGAGTGTAGTCTAGTAGTAGAACAGTGCTGTTTAGTAGTAGCACAGTGCAGCCTAGTAGTAGCGCAGTGCAGGCTAGTAGTAGCACAGTGCAGTTTAGTAGTTGCATAATGCAGCCAAGTAGTAGAACGGTGCAGACTAGCAGTAGCACAGTGCAGTTTATTAGTAGCACAGTGCAGCCTAGTAGTAGCGCAGTGCAGGCTAGTAGTAGCACAGTGCAGTTTAGTAGTTGCATAATGCAGCCTTGTAGTAGCACAGTGCAGGCTAGTAGTAGCACAGTGCAGCCTGTAGTAACACAACGCAGCCTAGTAGTAGCAGAGTGCAGCCTAGTAGTAGCACAGTGCAGCCTAGTAGTCGAACAGTGCAGTTTAGTCGTAGCACAATGTAGCCTACTAAGAGCAGAGTGTAGTCTAGTAGTAGAACAGTGCTGTTTAGTAGTAGCACAGTGCAGCCTAGTAATTGCACAGTGCAGCCTATTAGTAGCACAGTGCAGCCTAGTAGTAGCACAGTGCAGTATTAGCAGTAGCACAGTGCAGTTTAGTAGTGGCACAGAACAGCCTAATAATAGCACAGTGCAGCCTAGTAGTAGCACAGTGCAGCCTAGCAGTAGCACAGTGCAGTTTAGTAGTAGCACAGTGCAGCTCAGTAGTAGCACAGTGCAGCCTAGCAGTAGCACAGTGCAGTTTAGTAGTAGCACAGTGCAGCCTAGTAGTAGAACAGTGCAGGCTAGTAGTAGCACAGTGCAGTTTAATAGCAGAACAATGCAGCCTAGCAGTAGCACAATGCAGCCTAGTAGTAGCACAGTGCAGCGTAGTAATAACACAGTGCAGCCTAGTAGTAGCACAGTGCAGTTTAGCAGTAGCACAGTGCAGTTTAGTAGTGGCACAGAGCAGCCTACTAGTGCCACAGTGCAGCCTAATAGTAGCACAGTGCAGTTTAGTAGTAGCACATTGCAGCCTAGTAGTAGCACAATGCAGCCTAGTAGTAGCACAGTGCAGCCTAGTAGTAGCACAGTGCAGCCTAGTAGTAGCACAATGCAGCCAGGTTGTAGCAAAGTGCAGCCTAGTAGTAATACATTGCAGCCTAGTAGTAGCACAATGCAGCCTGTAGTAACACGACGCAGCCTAGTAGTAAAACAGTGCAGCCTAGTAGTGGCAAAGTGCAGCCTAATAGTAGCACATTGCAGTTTATTCGTAGTTCAATGCAGCCTACTAAGAGCACAGTGCAGTCTAGTAGTAGAACAGTGCTGTTTAGTAGTAGTACAGTGCAGCCTAGTAGTAGCACAGTGCAGCCCAGTAGTAGCAAAGTGCAGCCTAGTAGTAGCACAGTGCAGCCTAGTAGTGGCAAAGTGCAGCCTAATAGTAGCACATTGCAGTTTAGTCGTAGCACAATGCAGCCTACTAAGAGCACAGTGCAGTCTAGTAGTAGAACAGTGCTGTTTAGTAGTAGTACACTGCAGCCTAGT
Source organism: Saccoglossus kowalevskii (assembly GCF_978046115.1). Classification (NCBI taxonomy): domain Eukaryota; kingdom Metazoa; phylum Hemichordata; class Enteropneusta; family Harrimaniidae; genus Saccoglossus; species Saccoglossus kowalevskii. The sequence continues at coordinate 3,857,456 of NC_140643.1, read as the reverse complement.
AGTAGCACGGTGCAGACTAGCAGTAGCACAGTGCAGTTTATTAGTAGCACAGTGCAGCCAAGTAGTAGCACAATGCAGGCTAGTAGTACACACAGTGCAGTTTAGTAGTTGCAAAATGCAGCCTAGTAGTAGAACAATGCAGCCTAGTAGTAGCACAGTGCAGTTGAGTAGTAGCACAGTGCAGTTAAGTAGTAGCACAGAACAGCCTAGTAGTAGCACAGTGCAGCCTAGTAGTCGAACAGTGCAGTTTAGTCGTAGCACAATGTAGCCTACTAAGAGCACAGTGCAGTCTAGTAGTAGAACAGTGCTGTTTAGTAGTAGCACAGTGCAGCCTAGTAATTGCACAGTGCAGCCTAGTAGTAGCACAGTGCAGTATTAGCAGTAGCACAGTGCAGTTTAGTAGTAGCATAGAACAACCTAATAATAGCACAGTGCAGCCTAGTAGTAGCACAGAGTAGCCTAGCAGTAGCACAGTGCAGCCTAGTAGTAGCACAGTGCAGCCTGGTTGTAGCACATTGCAGCCTAGTAGTAGGACAATGAAGCCTGTAGTAACACAATGCAGCCTAGTAGTAGCAGAGTGCAGCCTAGTAGTGGCACAGTGCAGGCTAGTAGTAGCACAGTGCAGCGTAGTAATAACACAGTGCAGCCTAGTAGTAGCACAGTGCAGTTTAGCAGTAGCACAGTGCAGTTTAGTAGTGGCACAGAGCAGCCTACTAGTGCCACAGTGCAGCCTAATAGTAGCACAGTGCAGTTTAGTAGTAGCACATTGCAGCCTAGTAGTAGCACAATGCAGCCTAGTAGTAGCACAGTGCAGCCTAGTAGTAGCACAGTGCAGCCTAGTAGTAGCACAATGCAGCCAGGTTGTAGCACAGTGCAGCCTAGTAGTAATACATTGCAGCCTAGTAGTAGCACAATGCAGCCTGTAGTAACACATCGCAGCCTAGTAGTAAAACAGTGCAGCCTAGTAGTGGCAAAGTGCAGCCTAATAGTAGCACATTGCAGTTTATTCGTAGTACAATGCAGCCTACTAAGAGCACAGTGCAGTCTAGTAGTAGAACAGTGCTGTTTAGTAGTAGTACAGTGCAGCCTAGTAGTAGCACAGTGCAGCCTAGTAGTAGCAAAGTGCAGCCTAGTAGTAGCACAGTGCAGCCTAGTAGTGGCAAAGTGCAGCCTAATAGTAGCACATTGCAGTTTAGTCGTAGCACAATGCAGCCTACTAAGAGCACAGTGCAGTCTAGTAGTAGAACAGTGCTGTTTAGTAGTAGTACACTGCAGCCTAGTAGTAGCACGGTGCAGACTAGCAGTAGCACAGTGCAGTTTATTAGTAGCACAGTGCAGCCAAGTAGTAGCACAATGCAGGCTAGTAGTACACACAGTGCAGTTTAGTAGTTGCAAAATGCAGCCTAGTAGTAGAACAATGCAGCCTAGTAGTAGCACAGTGCAGTTGAGTAGTAGCACAGTGCAGTTAAGTAGTAGCACAGAACAGCCTAGTAGTAGCACAGTGCAGCCTAGTAGTCGAACAGTGCAGTTTAGTCGCAGCACAATGTAGCCTACTAAGAGCACAGTGCAGTCTAGTAGTAGAACAGTGCTGTTTAGTAGTAGCACAGTGCAGCTTAGTAATTGCACAGTGCAGCCTAGTAGTAGCACAGTGCAGTATTAGCAGTAGCACAGTGCAGTTTAGTAGTAGCATAGAACAACCTAATAATAGCACAGTGCAGCCTAGTAGTAGCACAGTGTAGCCTAGCAGTAGCACAGTGCAGCCGAGTAGTAGCACAGTGCAGCCTGGTTGTAGCACATTGCAGCCTAGTAGTAGGACAATGCAGCCTGTAGTAACACAATGCAGCCTAGTAGTAGCAGAGTGCAGCCTAGTAGTAGCACAGTGCAGCCTAGTAGTCGAACAGTGCAGTTTAGTCGTAGCACAATGTAGCCTACTAAGAGCACAGTGCAGTCTAGTAGTAGAACAGTGCTGTTTAGTAGTAGCACAGTGCAGCCTAGTAATTACACAGTGCAGCCTAGTAGTAGCACGGTGCAGACTAGCAGTAGCACAGTGCAGTTTATTAGTAGCACAGTGCAGCCAAGTAGTAGCACAATGCAGGCTAGTAGTACACACAGTGCAGTTTAGTAGTTGCAAAATGCAGCCTAGTAGTAGAACAATGCAGCCTAGTAGTAGCACAGTGCAGTTGAGTAGTAGCACAGTGCAGTTAAGTAGTAGCACAGAACAGCCTAGTACTAGCACAGTGCAGCCTAGTAGTCGAACAGTGCAGTTTAGTCGCAGCACAATGTAGCCTACTAAGAGCACAGTGCAGTCTAGTAGTAGAACAGTGCTGTTTAGTAGTAGCACAGTGCAGCTTAGTAATTGCACAGTGCAGCCTAGTAGTAGCACAGTGCAGCCTAATAGTAGCACAGTGCAGCCTAGTAGTAGCACAGTGTAGCCTAGCAGTAGCACAGTGCAGCCGAGTAGTAGCACAGTGCAGCCTGGTTGTAGCACATTGCAGCCTAGTAGTAGGACAATGCAGCCTGTAGTAACACAATGCAGCCTAGTAGTAGCAGAGTGCAGCCTAGTAGTAGCACAGTGCAGCCTAGTAGTCGAACAGTGCAGTTTAGTCGTAGCACAATGTAGCCTACTAAGAGCACAGTGCAGTCTAGTAGTAGAACAGTGCTGTTTAGTAGTAGCACAGTGCAGCCTAGTAATTACACAGTGCAGCCTAGTAGTAGCACGGTGCAGACTAGCAGTAGCACAGTGCAGTTTATTAGTAGCACAGTGCAGCCAAGTAGTAGCACAATGCAGGCTAGTAGTACACACAGTGCAGTTTAGTAGTTGCAAAATGCAGCCTAGTAGTAGAACAATGCAGCCTAGTAGTAGCACAGTGCAGTTGAGTAGTAGCACAGTGCAGTTAAGTAGTAGCACAGAACAGCCTAGTACTAGCACAGTGCAGCCTAGTAGTCGAACAGTGCAGTTTAGTCGCAGCACAATGTAGCCTACTAAGAGCACAGTGCAGTCTAGTAGTAGAACAGTGCTGTTTAGTAGTAGCACAGTGCAGCTTAGTAATTGCACAGTGCAGCCTAGTAGTAGCACAGTGCAGCCTAATAGTAGCACAGTGCAGCCTAGTAGTAGCACAGTGTAGTCTAGTAGTAGCACAGTGCAGTTTAGTAGTTGCACAGTGCAGCTTAGTAGTTGCACAATGCAGACTAGTAATAGCACAGTGCAGTTTAGTAGTAGCACAGTGCAGCCTAGTAGTATCACAGTGCAGGCTTGTAGTAGCACAGTACAGTTTAGTAGTTGCAGAATGCAGCCTAGTAGTAGCACAATGCAGCCTAGTAGTTGAACAGTGCAGTTTAGTCGTAGCACAATGTAGCCTACTAAGAGCACAGTGCAGTCTAGTAGTAGAACAGTGCAGCCTAATACTTGCACAGTGCAGTTTAGCAGTAGCACAGTGCAGTTTAGTAGTCGCACAGAACAGCCTAATAATAGCACAGGACAGCCTCGTAGTAGCACAGTGCAGCCTAGCAGTAGCACAGTGCAGTTTAGTAGTAGCACAGTGCAGTTTAGTAGTAGCACAGGGCAGTTTAATAGTAGCACAATGCAGCCTAGCAGTAGTACAATGCAACCTAGTAGTAGCACAATGCAGCCTGTAGTAACACAATGCCGCCTAGTAGTAGCACAGTGCAGTTTAGTAGTAGTACAGTGCAGTTTAGTGGTAGCACAGTGCATCCTAGTAGTAGCACAATACAGCCTAGTAGTAGCACAATGCAGCCTAGTAGTTGCACAGTGCAGTTTAGTAGTAGCACAGTGCAGTTTAGTAGTAGCACAGTGCAGTTTAATAGTAGCACAATGCAGCCTAGCAGTAGTACAATGCAACATAGTAGTAGCACAATGCAGCCTGTAGTAACACAATGCCGCCTAGCAGTAGCACAGTGCAGTTTAGTAGTAGCACAGTGCAGTTTAGTAGTAGCACAGTGCAGTTTAATAGTAGCACAATGCAGCCTAGCAGTAGTACAATGCAACCTAGTAGTAGCTCAATGCAGCCTGTAGTAACACAATGCAGCCTAGTAGTAGCAAAGTGCAGCCTAGTAGTGCCACAGTGCAGCCTAATAGTAGCACAGTGCAGTTTAGTAGTAGCACATTGCAGCCTAGTATTAGCACAATGCAGCCTAGTAGTAGCAAAGTGCAGCCTAGTAGTGCCACAGTGCAGCCTAATAGCAGCACAGTGCAGTTTAGTAGTAGCACATTGCAGCCTAGTAGTAGCACAATGCAGCCTAGTAGTAGCAAAGTGCAGCCTAGTAGTGCCACAGTGCAGCCTAATAGTAGCACAGTGTAGTTTAGTAGTAGCACATTGCAGCCTAGTAGTAGCACAATGCAGCCTAGTAGTAGCAAAGTGCAGCCTAGTAGTGCCACAGTGCAGCCTAATAGTAGCACAGTGCTGTTTAGTTGTAGCACAGTGCAGTTTAATAGTGCCACAGTGCAGCCTAATAGTAGCACAGTGCAGTTTCGTAGTAGAACAGTGCAGCCTAATAATAGCACAGTGCAGTCTAGTAGTAGCACATTGCAGGATAGTAGTAGCACAATGCAGCATGTAGTAACACAATGCAGTTTAGTAGTAGCACAGAGCAGTTTAATAGTAGCACAATGCAGCCTAGCAGTAGTACAATGCAACCTAGTAGTAGCACAATGCAGCCTGTTGTAACACAATGCCGCCTAGTAGTAGCACAGTGCAGTTTAGTAGTAGCACAGTGCAGTTTAGTGGTAGCACAGTGCATCCTAGTAGTAGCACAATACAGCCTAGTAGTAGCACAATGCAGCCTAGTAGTTGCACAGTGCAGTTTAGTAGTAGCACAGTGCAGTTTAGTAGTAGCACAGTGCAGTTTAATAGTAGCACAATGCAGCCTAGCAGTAGTATAATGCAACATAGTAGTAGCACAATGCAGCCTGTAGTAACACAATGCCGCCTAGTAGTAGCACAGTGCAGTTTAGTAGTAGCACAGTGCAGTTTAGTAGTAGCACAGTGCAGTTTAATAGTAGCACAATGCAGCCTAGCAGTAGTACAATGCAACCTAGTAGTAGCACAATGCAGCCTGTAGTAACACAATGCAGCCTAGTAGTAGCAAAGTGCAGCCTAGTAGTGCCACAGTGCAGCCTAATAGTAGCACAGTGCAGCTTAGTAGTAGCACATTGCAGCCTAGTATTAGCACAATGCAGCCTAGTAGTAGCAAAGTGCAGCCTAGTAGTGCCACAGTGCAGCCTAATAGTAGCACAGTGCAGTTTAGTAGTAGCACATTGCAGCCTAGTAGTAGCACAATGCAGCCCAGTAGTAGCAAAGTGCAGCCTAGTAGTGCCACAGTGCAGCCTAATAGTAGCACAGTGCAGTTTAGTAGTAGCACATTGCAGCCTAGTAGTAGCACAATGCAGCCTAGTAGTAGCAAAGTGCAGCCTAGTAGTGCCACAGTGCAGCCTAATAGTAGCACAGTGCAGTTTAGTAGTAGCACATTGCAGCCTAGTAGTAGCACAATGCAGCCTGTAGTAACACAATGCAGGCTAGTAGTAGCACAGTGCAGTTTAGCAGTAGCACAGTGCAGTTTAATAGTGCCACAGTGCAGCCTAATAGTAGAACAGTGCAGTTTCGTAGTAGAACAGTGCAGCCTAATAATAGCACAGTGCAGTCTAGTAGTAGCACATTGCAGGATAGTAGTAGCACAATGCAGCATGTAGTAACACAATGCAGCCTAGTAGTAGCACAGAGCAGCCTAATAATAGCACAGTGCAGCCTAGTAGTAGCACAGTGCAGCCTAGTAGTAGCACAGTGCAGCGTAGTAGTAACACAATGCAGCCTAGTAGTAACACAGTGCAGCCTAGCAGTAGCACAGTGCAGTTTAGTAGTAGCATAGAGCAGCCTAATAATAGCACAGTGCAGCCAAGTAGTAGAACGGTGCAGACTAGCAGTAGCACAGTGCAGTTTATTAGTAGCACAGTGCAGCCTAGTAGTAGCGCAGTGCAGGCTAGTAGTAGCACAGTGCAGTTTAGTAGTTGCATAATGCAGCCTTGTAGTAGCACAGTGCAGGCTAGTAGTAGCACAGTGCAGCCTGTAGTAACACAGCGCAGCCTAGTAGTAGCAGAGTGCAGCCTAGTAGTAGCACAGTGTAGCCTAGTAGTCGAACAGTGCAGTTTAGTCGTAGCACATTGTAGCCTACTAAGAGCAGAGTGTAGTCTAGTAGTAGAACAGTGCTGTTTAGTAGTAGCACAGTGCAGCCTAGTAATTGCACAGTGCAGCCTATTAGTAGCACAGTGCAGCCTAGTAGTAGCACAGTGCAGTATTAGCAGTAGCACAGTGCAGTTTAGTAGTGGCACAGAACAGCCTAATAATAGCACAGTGCAGCCTAGTAGTAGCACAGTGCAGCCTAGCAGTAGCACAGTGCAGTTTAGTAGTAGCACAGTGCAGCTCAGTAGTAGCACAGTGCAGCCTAGTAGTAGCACAGTGCAGGCTAGTAGTAGCACAGTGCAGTTTAATAGCAGAACAATGCAGCCTAGCAGTAGCACAATGCAGCCTAGTAGTAGCACAGTGCAGCGTAGTAATAACACAGTGCAGCCTAGTAGTAGCACAGTGCAGTTTAGCAGTAGCACAGTGCAGTTTAGTAGTGGCACAGAGCAGCCTACTAGTGCCACAGTGCAGCCTAATAGTAGCACAGTGCAGTTTAGTAGTAGCACATTGCAGCCTAGTAGTAGCACAATGCAGCCTAGTAGTAGCACAGTGCAGCCTAGTAGTAGCACAGTGCAGCCTAGTAGTAGCACAATGCAGCCAGGTTGTAGCAAAGTGCAGCCTAGTAGTAATACATTGCAGCCTAGTAGTAGCACAATGCAGCCTGTAGTAACACGACGCAGCCTAGTAGTAAAACAGTGCAGCCTAGTAGTGGCAAAGTGCAGCTTAATAGTAGCACATTGCAGTTTATTCGTAGTTCAATGCAGCCTACTAAGAGCACAGTGCAGTCTAGTAGTAGAACAGTGCTGTTTAGTAGTAGTACAGTGCAGCCTAGTAGTAGCACAGTGCAGCCCAGTAGTAGCAAAGTGCAGCCTAGTAGTAGCACAGTGCAGCCTAGTAGTGGCAAAGTGCAGCCTAATAGTAGCACATTGCAGTTTAGTCGTAGCACAATGCAGCCTACTAAGAGCACAGTGCAGTCTAGTAGTAGAACAGTGCTGTTTAGTAGTAGTACACTGCAGCCTAGTAGTAGCACGGTGCAGAATAGCAGTGGCACAGTGCAGTTTATTAGTAGCACAGTGCAGCCAAGTAGTAGCACAATGCAGGCTAGTAGTACCCACAGTGCAGTTTAGTAGTTGCAAAATGCAGCCTAGTAGTAGAACAATGCAGCCTAGTAGTAGCACAGTGCAGTTGAGTAGTAGCACAGTGCAGTTAAGTAGTAGCACAGAACAGCCTAGTAGTAGCACAGTGCAGCCTAGTAGTCGAACAGTGCAGTTTAGTCGTAGCTCAGTGTAGCCTACTAAGAGCACAGTGCAGTCTAGTAGTAGAACAGTGCTGTTTAGTAGTAGCACAGTGCAGCCTAGTAATTGCACAGTGCAGCCTAGTAGTAGCACAGTGCAGTATTAGCAGTAGCACAGTGCAGTTTAGTAGTAGCATAGAACAACCTAATAATAGCACAGTGCAGCCTAGTAGTAGCACAGTGTAGCCTAGCAGTAGCACAGTGCAGCCTAGTAGTAGCACAGTGCAGCCTGGTTGTAGCACATTGCAGCCTAGTAGTAGGACAATGTAGCCTGTAGTAACACAATGCAGCCTAGTAGTAGCAGAGTGCAGCCTAGTAGTAGCACAGTGCAGGCTAGTAGTAGCACAGTGCAGTTTAATAGCAGAACAATGCAGCCTAGCAGTAGCACAATGCAGCCTAGTAGTAGCACAGTGCAGCGTAGTAATAACACAGTGCAGCCTAGTAGTAGCACAGTGCAGTTTAGCAGTACCACAGTGCAGTTTAGTAGTGGCACAGAGCAGCCTACTAGTGCCACAGTGCAGCCTAATAGTAGCACAGTGCAGTTTAGTAGTAGCACATTGCATCCTAGTAGTAGCACAATGCAGCCTAGTAGTAGCACAGTGCAGCCTAGTAGTAGCACAGTGCAGCCTAGTAGTAGCACAATGCAGCCAGGTTGTAGCAAAGTGCAGCCTAGTAGTAATACATTGCAGCCTAGTAGTAGCACAATGCAGCCTGTAGTAACACATCGCAGCCTAGTAGTAAAACAGTGCAGCCTAGTAGTGGCAAAGTGCAGCCTAATAGTAGCACATTGCAGTTTATTCGTAGTACAATGCAGCCTACTAAGAGCACAGTGCAGTCTAGTAGTAGAACAGTGCTGTTTAGTAGTAGTACAGTGCAGCCTAGTAGTAGCACAGTGCAGCCTAGTAGTAGCAAAGTGCAGCCTAGTAGTAGCACAGTGCAGCCTAGTAGTGGCAAAGTGCAGCCTAATAGTAGCACATTGCAGTTTAGTCGTAGCACAATGCAGCCTACTAAGAGCACAGTGCAGTCTAGTAGTAGAACAGTGCTGTTTAGTAGTAGTACACTGCAGCCTAGTAGTAGCACGGTGCAGACTAGCAGTAGCACAGTGCAGTTTATTAGTAGCACAGTGCAGCCAAGTAGTAGCACAATGCAAGCTAGTAGTACACACAGTGCAGTTTAGTAGTTGCAAAATGCAGCCTAGTAGTAGAACAATGCAGCCTAGTAGTAGCACAGTGCAGTTGAGTAGTAGCACAGTGCAGTTAAGTAGTAGCACAGAACAGCCTAGTAGTAGCACAGTGCAGCCTAGTAGTCGAACAGTGCAGTTTAGTCGCAGCACAATGTAGCCTACTAAGAGCACAGTGCAGTCTAGTAGTAGAACAGGCTGTTTAGTAGTAGCACAGTGCAGCTTAGTAATTGCACAGTGCAGCCTAGTAGTAGCACAGTGCAGTATTAGCAGTAGCACAGTGCAGTTTAGTAGTAACATAGAACAACCTAATAATAGCACAGTGCAGCCTAGTAGTAGCACAGTGTAGCCTAGCAGTAGCACAGTGCAGCCGAGTAGTAGCACAGTGCAGCCTGGTTGTAGCACATTGCAGCCTAGTAGTAGGACAATGCAGCCTGTAGTAACACAATGCAGCCTAGTAGTAGCAGAGTGCAGCCTAGTAGTAGCACAGTGCAGCCTAGTAGTCGAACAGTGCAGTTTAGTCGTAGCACAATGTAGCCTACTAAGAGCACAGTGCAGTCTAGTAGTAGAACAGTGCTGTTTAGTAGTAGCACAGTGCAGCCTAGTAATTACACAGTGCAGCCTAGTAGTAGCACGGTGCAGACTAGCAGTAGCACAGTGCAGTTTATTAGTAGCACAGTGCAGCCAAGTAGTAGCACAATGCAGGCTAGTAGTACACACAGTGCAGTTTAGTAGTTGCAAAATGCAGCCTAGTAGTAGAACAATGCAGCCTAGTAGTAGCACAGTGCAGTTGAGTAGTAGCACAGTGCAGTTAAGTAGTAGCACAGAACAGCCTAGTACTAGCACAGTGCAGCCTAGTAGTCGAACAGTGCAGTTTAGTCGCAGCACAATGTAGCCTACTATGAGCACAGTGCAGTCTAGTAGTAGAACAGTGCTGTTTAGTAGTAGCACAGTGCAGCTTAGTAATTGCACAGTGCAGCCTAGTAGTAGCACAGTGCAGTATTAGCAGTAGCACAGTGCAGTTTAGTAGTAGTATAGAACAACCTAATAATAGCACAGTGCAGCCTAGTAGTAGCACAGTGTAGCCTAGCAGTAGCACAGTGCAGCCGAGTAGTAGCACAGTGCAGCCTGGTTGTAGCACATTGCAGCCTAGTAGTAGGACAATGCAGCCTGTAGTAACACAATGCAGCCTAGTAGTTGCAGAGTGCAGCCTAGTAGTAGCACAGTGCAGCCTAGTAGTCGAACAGTGCAGTTTAGTCGTAGCACAATGTAGCCTACTAAGAGCACAGTGCAGTCTAGTAGTAGAACAGTGCTGTTTAGTAGTAGCACAGTGCAGCCTAGTAATTACAAAGTGCAGCCTAGTAGTAGCACAGTGCAGTACTAGCAGAAGCACAGTGCAGTTTAGTAGTGGCACAGAACAGCCTAATAATAGCACAGTGCAGCCTAGTAGTAGCACAGTGCAGCCTAGCACTAGCACAGTGCAGTTTAGTAGTGGCACAGAGCAGCCTACTAGTGCCACAGTGCAGCCTAATAGTAGCACAGTGCCGTTTAGTAGTAGCACATTGCAGCCTAGTAGTAGCACAATGCAGCCTAGTAGTAGCACAGTGCAGACTAATAGTAGCACAGTGCAGCCTAGTAGTAGCACAATGCAGCCAGGTTGTAGCAAAGTGCAGCCTAGTAGTAACACATTGCAGCCTAGTAGTAGCACAATGCAGCCTGTAGTAACACAACGCAGCCAAGTAGTAGAACAGTGCAGCCTAGTAGTGGCACAGAGCAGCCTAATAATAGCAAAGTGCAGCCTAATAGTAGCACATTGCAGTTTAGTCGTAGCACAATGCAGCCTACTAAGAACACAGTGCAGTCTAGTAGTAGAACAGTGCTGTTTAGTAGTAGTACAGTGCAGCCTAGTAGTAGCACAGTGCAGCCTAGTAGTAGCACAGTGCAGCCTAGTAGTAGCACGGTGCAGACTAGCAGTAGCACAGTGCAGTTTATTAGTAGCACAGTGCAGCCTAGTAGTAGCACAATGCAGGCTAGTAGTACACACAGTGCAGTTTAGTAGTTGCACAATGCAGCCTAGTAGTAGAACAATGCAGCCTAGCAGTAGCACAGTGCAGTTTAGTAGTAGCACAGTAAAGCCCAGTAGTAGCACAGTGCAGCCTAGCAGTAGCACAGTGCAGTTTAGTAGTAGCACAGTGCAGCCTAGTAGTAGCCCAGTGCAGGCTAGTAGTAGCATAGTGCAGTTTAATAGTACCACAATGCAGCCTAGCAGTAGCACAGTGCAGCCTAGTAGTAGCACAATGCAGCCTAGTAGTAACACAGTGCAGCCTAGTAGTAGCACAGTGCAGCGAAGTAGTAACACAGTGCAGCCTAGTAGTAGCACAGTGCAGTTTAGCAGTAGCGCAGTGCAGTTTAGTAGTGGCACAGAGCAGCCTACTAGTGCCACAGTGCATCCTAATAGTAGCACAGTGCAGTTTAGTAGTAGCACATTGCAGCCTAGTAGTAGCACATTGCAGCCTAGTAGTAGCACAATGCAGCCTAGTAGTAGCAAAGTGAAGCCTAGTTGTGCCACAGTGTAGCCTAGTAGTAGCACAGTGCAGCCTAGTAGTGACACATTGCAGCCTAGTAGTAGCACAATGCAGCCTGTAGTAACACAATGCAGCCTAGTAGTAGCGGAGTGCAGCTTAATAATAGCACAGTGCAGCCTAATAGTAGCACATTGCAGCCTAGTAGTAGAACAGTGCAGCCTAGTAGTAGCACAGTGCAGCCTAGTAGTAGCACAATGCAGCCTGGTTGTAGCGAAGTGCAGCCTAGTAGTAACACATTGCAACGTAGTAGTAGCACAATGCAGCCTGGTTGTAGCAAAGTGCAGCCTAGTAGTAACACATTGCAGCCTAGTAGTAGTACAATGCAGCTTGTAGTAACACAATGCAGCTTCGTAGTAGCAGAGTGCAGCCTAGTAGTAGCACAGTGCAGCCTAGTAGTGGCACAGAGCTGCCCAATAATAGCACAGTGCAGCCTAATAGTAACACAATGCAGCCTGTAGTAACACAATGCAGCCTGTAGTAACACAATGCAGTCTAGTAGTAGCAGAGTGCAGCCTAGTATTAGCACGGTGCAGTTTTGTCGTAACACAATGCAGCCTACTAAGAGCACAGTGCAGTCTAGTAGTAGAACAGTGCTGTTTAGTAGTAGTGCAGTGCAGCCTAGTAATTGCCCAGTGCAGCCTAGTAGTAGCACAGTGCAGCGTAGTAGTAGCACAGTGCAGCCTAGTAGTAGCACAGTGCAGTTTAGCAGTAGCACAGTGCAGTTTAGTAGTGGCATAAAGCAGCCTAATAATAGCACAGTGCATCCTAGTAGTAGCACAGTGCAGTTTAGCAGTAGCACAGTGCAGTTTAGTAGTGGCACAGAGCAGCCTAATAATATCACAGTGCAGCCTAGTAGTAGCACAATGCAACCTAATAGTAGCACAGTGCAGCCTATCACTAGCACAGTGCAGTTTAGTAGTAGCACAGTGCAGCCTAGTAGTAGCAGAGGGCAGGCTAGTAGTAGCACAGTGCAGTTTAGCAGTAGCACAGTGCAGTTTAGTAGTGGCACAGAGCAGCCTAATAATATCACAGTGCAGCCTAGTAGTAGCACAATGCAACCTAATAGTAGCACAGTGCAGCCTATCACTAGCACAGTGCAGTTTAGTAGTAGCACAGTGCAGCCTAGTAGTAGCAGAGGGCAGGCTAGTAGTAGCACAGTGCAGTTTAATAGTAGCACAATGTAGCCTAGCAGTAGCACAATGCAGCCTAATAGTAGCACAATGCAGCCTGTAGTAACACAATGCAGCCTAGTAGTAGCACAGTGCAGTTTAGTAGTAGCACAGTGCAGTTTAACAGTAGCACAGTGCAGTTTAGTAGTGGCACAGAGCAGCCTAATAATGTCACAATGCAGCCTAGTAATAGCACAGTGCAGCCTAATAGTAGCACAGTGCAGTCTAGTTAGGCACATTGCAGCCTAGCAGTAGCATAGTGCAGTTTAGTAGTATCACAGTGCAGCCTAGTAGTAGCACAGTACAGGCTAGTAGTAGCACAATGCAGTTTGATGGGAGCACAATGCAGCCTAGAAGTAGCACAATGCAGCCTGTAGTAACACAATGCAGCCTAGTAGTAGCACAGTGCAGTTGAGTAGTAGCACAGTGCAGTTAAGTAGTAGCACAGAACAGCCTAGCAGTAGCACAGTGCAGTTTAGCGGTAGCACAGTGCAGCCAAGTAGTAGCACTATGCAGCCTGGTTGTAGCACAGTGCAGCCTAGTAGTAGCACAATGCAGCCTAGTAGTAGCACAGTGCAGTTTAGTAGTAGCACAATGCAGCCTAGTAGATCATGATCACATCATATTATTTCTATTTCTTTGCTTTTGTTTATAGAATCTTGAAATACAATCGTATTTCGAATATTAATCATATTATGAGTGCTATAGTAGAAGAACTGCGAATACAAATGTTGAACATGTAAGTATCTATCGAGCCGATATCATTATGTAATTAACATCAAATTAGTTTTGTCTATTACACTGATATGTGCAGCGCAATACTGCAATATATACGTCATATTAACCCTTATATTACCCATAATACAGTACATACAACTCTCGATCATTAGATAATTGTCCAGTACAATACAATATCTACACACATCGATCGTTATATAATTACTCAGTGCAATACAGTGTATACAACAATCGATCGTTACATAATTACTCAGTGCAATACAGTGTATACAACAATCGATCGTTACATAATTACTCAGTGCAATACAGTGTCAACACAAATCGATCGTTACATAATTACGCAGTGCAATACAGTGTATACAACAATCGAACATTACATAATTACTCAGTGCAATACAGTGCATACAACAATCGATTGTTACATAATTACTCAGTTCAATACAGTGTATACAACAATCGATCGATACATAATTACTCAGTGCAATACAGTTTATACAACAATCGATCGTTACATAATTACTAAGTGCAACACAGTGTACACAACACTCAATTGTTAAATAATTACACAGTACAACACAGTGTATACAACACTCAATTGTTAAATAATAACTCAGTACAACACAGTGTATACAACACTCGATCATTGGATAATTACTCAATATAACACAGTGCATACAACACTCGATCGTTACATAAATACTCAGTAAAATACATTGTCAACACAAATCGATCGTTACATAATTACTCAGTACAACACAGTGCATACAACACTCGATCGTTACATAATTACTCAGTGCAATACAGTGCATACAACAATCGATCGTTACATAATTACTCAGTACAAGACAGTGTATACAACACTCGATCGTTACATAATTACTCAGTGCAATACAGTGCATACAACAATCGATCGTTACATAATTACTCAGTGCAATACAGTGTATACAACAATCGATCGTTACATAATTACTCAGTGCAATACAGTGTATACAACACTCGATCGTTACATAATTACTCAGTGCAATACAGTGTATACAACAATTGATCGATACATAATTACTCAGTGTAATACAGTGCATACAACAATCGATCGTTACATAATTACTCAGTGCAATACAGTGTATACAACAATCGATCGTTACATAATTACTCAGTGCAATACAGTGCATACAACGATCGATCGTTACATAATTACTCTGTGCAATACAGTGCATACAACAATCGATCGTTACATAATTACTCAGTGCAATACAGTGCATACAACAATCGATCGTTACATAATTACTCAGTGCAATACAGTGCATACAATAATCGATCGTTACATAATTACGCAGTGCAATACAGTGTATACAACAATCGATCGTTACATAATTACTCAGTGCAATACAGTGTATACAACAATCGATCGATACATAATTACGCAGTGCAATACAGTTTATACAACAATCGATCGTTACATAATTACTCAGTGCAACACAGTGAACACAACACTCAATTGTTAAATAATTACACAGTACAACACAGTGTATACAACACTCAATTGTTAAATAATTACTCAGTACAACACAGTGTATACATCACTCGATCATTGGATAATTACTCAGTATAACACAGTGCATACAACACTCGATCGTTACATAATTACTCAGTACAAGACAGTGTATACAACACTCGATCGTTACGTAAATATTCAGTGCAATACAGTGTATACAACACTCGATCGTTACATAATTACTCAGTACAAGACAGTGTACATGTATACAGCAATCGATCGTTACATAATTACTCAGTACAACACAGTGTCAACACAAATCTATCGTTACATAATTACTCAGTACAAGACAGTGTATACAACACTCGATCGTTACATAATTATTCAGTGCAATACAGTGTATACAACAATCAATTGATACATAATTACTCAGTGCAATACAGTGCATACAACAATCGATCGTTACATAATTAATCAGTGCAATACAGTGCATACAACGATCGATCGTTACATAATTACCCAGTGCAACACAGTGCATACAACAATCGATCGTTACATAATTACTCAGTTCAATACAGTGTATACAACAATCGATCGATACATAATTACTCAGTGCAATACAGTTTATACAACAATCGATCGTTACATAATTACTCAGTGCAACACAGTGTACACAACACTCAATTGTTAAATAATTACACAGTACAACACAGTGTATACAACACTCAATTGTTAAATAATAACTCAGTACAACACAGTGTATACAACACTCGATCATTGGATAATTACTCAATATAACACAGTGCATACAACACTCGATCGTTACATAATTACTCAGTAAAATACATTGTCAACACAAATCGATCGTTACATAATTACTCAGTACAACACAGTGCATACAACACTCGATCGTTACATAATTACTCAGTGCAATACAGTGCATACAACAATCGATCGTTACATAATTACTCAATGCAATACAGTGGATACAACACTCGATCGTTACATAATTACTCAGTGCAATACAGTGTATACAACAATTGATCGATACATAATTACTCAGTGTAATACAGTGCATACAACAATCGATCGTTACATAATTACTCAGTGCAATACAGTGTATACAACAATCGATCGTTACATAATTACTCAGTGCAATACAGTGCATACAACGATCGATCGTTACATAATCACTCTGTGCAATACAGTGCATACAACAATTGATCGTTACATAATTACTCAGTGCAATACAGTGCATACAACAATCGATCGTTACATAATTACTCAGTGCAATACAGTGCATACAATAATCGATCGTTACATAATTCCGCAGTGCAATACAGTGTATACAACAATCGATCGTTACATAATTACTCAGTGCAATACAGTGTATACAACAATCGATCGTTACATAATTACTCAGTTCAATACAGTGCATACAACAATCGATCGTTACATAATTGCTCAGTGCAATACAGTTTATACAACAATCGATCGTTACATAATTACTCAGTGCAATACAGTTTATACAACAATCGATCGTTACATAATTACTCAGTGCAACGCAGTGTCAACACAAATCGATCGTTACATAATTACGCAGTGCAATACAGTGTATACAACAATCGATCATTACATAATTACTCAGTGCAATACAGTGTCAACACAAATCGATCGTTACATAATTACTCAGTGCAATACAGTGTATACAACAATCGATCGTTACATAATTACTCAGTGCAATACAGTGTCAACACAAATCGATCGTTACATAATTACGCAGTGCAATACAGTGTATACAACAATCGAACATTACATAATTACTCAGTGCAATACAGTGCATACAACAATCGATTGTTACATAATTACTCAGTTCAATACAGTGTATACAACAATCGATCGATACATAATTACTCAGTGCAATACAGTTTATACAACAATCGATCGTTACATAATTACTAAGTGCAACACAGTGTACACAACACTCAATTGTTAAATAATTACACAGTACAACACAGTGTATACAACACTCAATTGTTAAATAATAACTCAGTACAACACAGTGTATACAACACTCGATCATTGGATAATTACTCAATATAACACAGTGCATACAACACTCGATCGTTACATAAATACTCAGTAAAATACATTGTCAACACAAATCGATCGTTACATAATTACTCAGTACAACACAGTGCATACAACACTCGATCGTTACATAATTACTCAGTGCAATACAGTGCATACAACAATCGATCGTTACATAATTACTCAGTACAAGACAGTGTATACAACACTCGATCGTTACATAATTACTCAGTGCAATACAGTGCATACAACAATCGATCGTTACATAATTACTCAGTGCAATACAGTGTATACAACAATCGATCGTTACATAATTACTCAGTGCAATACAGTGTATACAACACTCGATCGTTACATAATTACTCAGTGCAATACAGTGTATACAACAATTGATCGATACATAATTACTCAGTGTAATACAGTGCATACAACAATCGATCGTTACATAATTACTCAGTGCAATACAGTGTATACAACAATCGATCGTTACATAATTACTCAGTGCAATACAGTGCATACAACGATCGATCGTTACATAATTACTCTGTGCAATACAGTGCATACAACAATCGATCGTTACATAATTACTCAGTGCAATACAGTGCATACAACAATCGATCGTTACATAATTACTCAGTGCAATACAGTGCATACAATAATCGATCGTTACATAATTACGCAGTGCAATACAGTGTATACAACAATCGATCGTTACATAATTACTCAGTGCAATACAGTGTATACAACAATCGATCGATACATAATTACGCAGTGCAATACAGTTTATACAACAATCGATCGTTACATAATTACTCAGTGCAACACAGTGAACACAACACTCAATTGTTAAATAATTACACAGTACAACACAGTGTATACAACACTCAATTGTTAAATAATTACTCAGTACAACACAGTGTATACATCACTCGATCATTGGATAATTACTCAGTATAACACAGTGCATACAACACTCGATCGTTACATAATTACTCAGTACAAGACAGTGTATACAACACTCGATCGTTACGTAAATATTCAGTGCAATACAGTGTATACAACACTCGATCGTTACATAATTACTCAGTACAAGACAGTGTACATGTATACAGCAATCGATCGTTACATAATTACTCAGTACAACACAGTGTCAACACAAATCTATCGTTACATAATTACTCAGTACAAGACAGTGTATACAACACTCGATCGTTACATAATTATTCAGTGCAATACAGTGTATACAACAATCAATTGATACATAATTACTCAGTGCAATACAGTGCATACAACAATCGATCGTTACATAATTAATCAGTGCAATACAGTGCATACAACGATCGATCGTTACATAATTACCCAGTGCAACACAGTGCATACAACAATCGATCGTTACATAATTACTCAGTTCAATACAGTGTATACAACAATCGATCGATACATAATTACTCAGTGCAATACAGTTTATACAACAATCGATCGTTACATAATTACTCAGTGCAACACAGTGTACACAACACTCAATTGTTAAATAATTACACAGTACAACACAGTGTATACAACACTCAATTGTTAAATAATAACTCAGTACAACACAGTGTATACAACACTCGATCATTGGATAATTACTCAATATAACACAGTGCATACAACACTCGATCGTTACATAATTACTCAGTAAAATACATTGTCAACACAAATCGATCGTTACATAATTACTCAGTACAACACAGTGCATACAACACTCGATCGTTACATAATTACTCAGTGCAATACAGTGCATACAACAATCGATCGTTACATAATTACTCAATGCAATACAGTGGATACAACACTCGATCGTTACATAATTACTCAGTGCAATACAGTGTATACAACAATTGATCGATACATAATTACTCAGTGTAATACAGTGCATACAACAATCGATCGTTACATAATTACTCAGTGCAATACAGTGTATACAACAATCGATCGTTACATAATTACTCAGTGCAATACAGTGCATACAACGATCGATCGTTACATAATCACTCTGTGCAATACAGTGCATACAACAATTGATCGTTACATAATTACTCAGTGCAATACAGTGCATACAACAATCGATCGTTACATAATTACTCAGTGCAATACAGTGCATACAATAATCGATCGTTACATAATTCCGCAGTGCAATACAGTGTATACAACAATCGATCGTTACATAATTACTCAGTGCAATACAGTGTATACAACAATCGATCGTTACATAATTACTCAGTTCAATACAGTGCATACAACAATCGATCGTTACATAATTGCTCAGTGCAATACAGTTTATACAACAATCGATCGTTACATAATTACTCAGTGCAATACAGTTTATACAACAATCGATCGTTACATAATTACTCAGTGCAACGCAGTGTCAACACAAATCGATCGTTACATAATTACGCAGTGCAATACAGTGTATACAACAATCGATCATTACATAATTACTCAGTGCAATACAGTGTCAACACAAATCGATCGTTACATAATTACGCAGTGCAATACAGTGTATACAACAATCGATCATTACATAATTACTCAGTGCAATACAGTGTATACAACAATCGATCGTTACATAATTACTCAGTGCAATACAGTGTCAACACAAATCGATCGTTACATAATTACGCAGTGCAATACAGTGTATACAACAATCGATCATTACATAATTACTCAGTGCAATACAGTGTCAACACAAATCGATCGTTACATAATTACACAGTGCAATACAGTGTATACAACAATCGATCCTTACATAATTACTCAGTGCAATACAGTGTATACAACAATCGAACATTACATAATTACTCAGTGCAATACAGTGCATACAACAATCGATTGTTACATAATTACTCAGTTCAATACAGTGTATACAACAATCGATCGATACATAATTACTCAGTGCAATACAGTTTATACAACAATCGATCGTTACATAATTACTCAGTGCAACACAGTGTACACAACACTCAATTGTTAAATAATTACACAGTACAACACAGTGTATACAACACTCAATTGTTAAATAATAACTCAGTACAACACAGTGTATACAACATTTGATCATTGGATAATTACTCAATATAACACAGTGCATACAACACTCGATCGTTACATAATTACTCAGTAAAATACATTGTCAACACAAATCGATCGTTACATAATTACTCAGTACAACACAGTGCATACAACACTCGATCGTTACATAATTACTCAGTGCAATACAGTGCATACAACAATCGATCGTTACATAATTACTCAGTACAAGACAGTGTATACAACACTCGATCGTTACATAATTACTCAGTGCAATACAGTGCATACAACAATCGATCGTTACATAATTACTCAGTGCAATACAGTGTATACAACAATCGATCGTTACATAATTACTCAGTGCAATACAGTGTATACAACACTCGATCGTTACATAATTACTCAGTGCAATACAGTGTATACAACAATTGATCGATACATAATTACTCAGTGTAATACAGTGCATACAACAATCGATCGTTACATAATTACTCAGTGCAATACAGTGTATACAACAATCGATCGTTACATAATTACTCAGTGCAACACAGTGTACACAACACTCAATTGTTAAATAATTACACAGTACAACACAGTGTATACAACACTCAATTGTTAAATAATTACTCAGTACAACACAGTGTATACAACACTCGATCATTGGATAATTACTCAGTATAACACAGTGCATACAACACTCGATCGTTACATAATTACTCAGTACAAGACAGTGTATACAACACTCGATCGTTACGTAAATATTCAGTGCAATACAGTGTATACAACACTCGATCGTTACATAATTACTCAGTACAAGACAGTATATACAGCAATCGATCGTTACATAATTACTCAGTACAACACAGTGTCAACACAAATCTATCGTTACATAATTACTAAGTACAAGACAGTGTATACAACACTCGATCGTTACATAATTATTCAGTGCAATACAGTGTATACAACAATCAATTGATACATAATTACTCAGTTCAATACAGTGCATACAACAATCGATCGTTACATAATTGCTCAGTGCAATACAGTTTATACAACAATCGATCGTTACATAATTACTCAGTGCAATACAGTTTATACAACAATCGATCGTTACATAATTACTCAGTGCAACACAGTGTCAACACAAATCGATCGTTACATAATTACGCAGTGCAATACAGTGTATACAACAATCAATCATTACATAATTACTCAGTGCAATACAGTGTCAACACAAATCGATCGTTACATAATTACGCAGTGCAATACAGTGTATACAACAATCGATCATTACATAATTACTCAGTGCAATACAGTGTATACAACAATCGATCGTTACATAATTACTCAGTGCAATACAGTGTCAACACAAATCGATCGTTACATAATTACGCAGTGCAATACAGTGTATACAACAATCGATCATTACATAATTACTCAGTGCAATACAGTGTCAACACAAATCGATCGTTACATAATTACACAGTGCAATACAGTGTATACAACAATCGATCCTTACATAATTACTCAGTGCAATACAGTGTATACAACAATCGAACATTACATAATTACTCAGTGCAATACAGTGCATACAACAATCGATTGTTACATAATTACTCAGTTCAATACAGTGTATACAACAATCGATCGATACATAATTACTCAGTGCAATACAGTTTATACAACAATCGATCGTTAATTAATTACTCAGTGCAACACAGTGTACACAACACTCAATTGTTAAATAATTACACAGTACAACACAGTGTATACAACACTCAATTGTTAAATAATAACTCAGTACAACACAGTGTATACAACATTCGATCATTGGATAATTACTCAATATAACACAGTGCATACAACACTCGATCGTTACATAATTACTCAGTAAAATACATTGTCAACACAAATCGATCGTTACATAATTACTCAGTACAACACAGTGCATACAACACTCGATCGTTACATAATTACTCAGTGCAATACAGTGCATACAACAATCGATCGTTACATAATTACTCAGTACAAGACAGTGTATACAACACTCGATCGTTACATAATTACTCAGTGCAATACAGTGCATACAACAATCGATCGTTACATAATTACTCAGTGCAATACAGTGTATACAACAATCGATCGTTACATAATTACTCAGTGCAATACAGTGTATACAACACTCGATCGTTACATAATTACTCAGTGCAATACAGTGTATACAACAATTGATCGATACATAATTACTCAGTGTAATACAGTGCATACAACAATCGATCGTTACATAATTACTCAGTGCAATACAGTGTATACAACAATCGATCGTTACATAATTACTCAGTGCAACACAGTGTACACAACACTCAATTGTTAAATAATTACACAGTACAACACAGTGTATACAACACTCAATTGTTAAATAATTACTCAGTACAACACAGTGTATACAACACTCGATCATTGGATAATTACTCAGTATAACACAGTGCATACAACACTCGATCGTTACATAATTACTCAGTACAAGACAGTGTATACAACACTCGATCGTTACGTAAATATTCAGTGCAATACAGTGTATACAACACTCGATCGTTACATAATTACTCAGTACAAGACAGTATATACAGCAATCGATCGTTACATAATTACTCAGTACAACACAGTGTCAACACAAATCTATCGTTACATAATTACTAAGTACAAGACAGTGTATACAACACTCGATATTTACATAATTATTCAGTGCAATACAGTGTATACAACAATCAATTGATACATAATTACTCAGTGCAATACAGTGCATACAACAATCGATCGTTACATAATTACTCAGTGCAATACAGTGCATACAACGATCGATCGTTACATAATTACCCAGTGCAACACAGTGCATACAACAATCGATCGTTACATAATTACTCAGTTCAATACAGTGTATACAACAATCGATCGATACATAATTACTCAGTGCAATACAGTTTATACAACAATCGATCGTTACATAATTACTCAGTGCAACACAGTGTACACAACACTCAATTGTTAAATAATTACACAGTACAACACAGTGTATACAACACTCAATTGTTAAATAATAACTCAGTACAACACAGTGTATACAACACTCGATCATTGGATAATTACTCAATATAACACAGTGCATACAACACTCGATCGTTACATAATTACTCAGTAAAATACATTGTCAACACAAATCGATCGTTACATAATTACTCAGTACAACACAGTGCATACAACACTCGATCGTTACATAATTACTCAGTAAAAGACAGTGTATACAACACTCGATCGTTACATAATTACTCAGTGCAATACAGTGCATACAACAATCGATCGTTACATAATTACTCTATGCAATACAGTGTATACAACACTCGATCGTTACATAATTACTCAGTGCAATACAGTGTATACAACAATCGATCGATACATAATTACGCAGTGCAATACAGTTTATACAACAATCGATCGTTACATAATTACTCAGTGCAACACAGTGTACACAACACTCAATTGTTAAATAATTACACAGTACAACACAGTGTATACAACACTCAATTGTTAAATAATTACTCAGTACAACACAGTGTATACAACACTCGATCATTGGATAATTACTCAGTATAACACAGTGCATACAACACTCGATCGTTACATAATTACTCAGTACAAGACAGTGTATACAACACTCGATCGTTACGTAAATATTCAGTGCAATACAGTGTATACAACACTCGATCGTTACATAATTACTCAGTACAAGACAGTGTATACAGCAATCGATCGTTACATAATTACTCAGTACAACACAGTGTCAACACAAATCTATCGTTACATAATTACTCAGTACAAGACAGTGTATACAACACTCGATCGTTACATAATTATTCAGTGCAATACAGTGTATACAACAATCAATTGATACATAATTACTCAGTGCAATACAGTGCGTACAACATTCGATCGTTACATAATTACTCAGTGCAATACAGTGCATACAACGATCGATCGTTACATAATTACCCAGTGCAACACAGTGCATACAACAATCGATCGTTACATAATTACTCAGTTCAATACAGTGTATACAACAATCGATCGATACATAATTACTCAGTGCAATACAGTTTATACAACAATCGATCGTTACATAATTACTCAGTGCAACACAGTGTACACAACACTCAATTGTTAAATAATTACACAGTACAACACAGTGTATACAACACTCAATTGTTAAATAATAACTCAGTACAACACAGTGTATACAACACTCGATCATTGGATAATTACTCAATATAACACAGTGCATACAACACTCGATCGTTACATAATTACTCAGTAAAATACATTGTCAACACAAATCGATCGTTACATAATTACTCAGTACAACACAGTGCATACAACACTCGATCGTTACATAATTACTCAGTGCAATACAGTGCATACAGCAATCGATCGTTACATAATTACTCAATGCAATACAGTGGATACAACACTCGATCGTTACATAATTACTCAGTGCAATACAGTGTATACAACAATTGATCGATACATAATTACTCAGTGTAATACAGTGCATACAACAATCGATCGTTACATAATTACTCAGTGCAATACAGTGTATACAACAATCGATCGTTACATAATTACTCAGTGCAATACAGTGCATACAACGATCGATCGTTACATAATTACTCTGTGCAATACAGTGCATACAACAATTGATCGTTACATAATTACTCAGTGCAATACAGTGCATACAACAATCGATCGTTACATAATTACTCAGTGCAATACAGTTTATACAACAATCGATCGTTACATAATTACTCAGTGCAACGCAGTGTCAACACAAATCGATCGTTACATAATTACGCAGTGCAATACAGTGTATACAACAATCGATCATTACATAATTACTCAGTGCAGTACAGTGTCAACAGAAATCGATCGTTACATAATTACGCAGTGCAATACAGTGTATACAACAATCGATCATTACATAATTACTCAGTGCAATACAGTGTATACAACAATCGATCGTTACATAATTACTCAGTGCAATACAGTGTCAACACAAATCGATCGTTACATAATTACGCAGTGCAATACAGTGTATACAACAATCGATCATTACATAATTACTCAGTGCAATACAGTGTCAACACAAATCGATCGTTACATAATTACACAGTGCAATACAGTGTATACAACAATCGATCCTTACATAATTACTCAGTGCAATACAGTGTATACAACAATCGAACATTACATAATTACTCAGTGCAATACAGTGCATACAACAATCGATTGTTACATAATTACTCAGTTCAATACAGTGTATACAACAATCGATCGATACATAATTACTCAGTGCAATACAGTTTATACAACAATCGATCGTTACATAATTACTCAGTGCAACACAGTGTACACAACACTCAATTGTTAAATAATTACACAGTACAACACAGTGTATACAACACTCAATTGTTAAATAATAACTCAGTACAACACAGTGTATACAACATTCGATCATTGGATAATTACTCAATATAACACAGTGCATACAACACTCGATCGTTACATAATTACTCAGTAAAATACATTGTCAACACAAATCGATCGTTACATAATTACTCAGTACAACACAGTGCATACAACACTCGATCGTTACATAATTACTCAGTGCAATACAGTGCATACAACAATCGATCGTTACATAATTACTCAGTACAAGACAGTGTATACAACACTCGATCGTTACATAATTACTCAGTGCAATACAGTGCATACAACAATCGATCGTTACATAATTACTCAGTGCAATACAGTGTATACAACAATCGATCGTTACATAATTACTCAGTGCAATACAGTGTATACAACACTCGATCGTTACATAATTACTCAGTGCAATACAGTGTATACAACAATTGATCGATACATAATTACTCAGTGTAATACAGTGCATACAACAATCGATCGTTACATAATTACTCAGTGCAATACAGTGTATACAACAATCGATCGTTACATAATTACTCAGTGCAACACAGTGTACACAACACTCAATTGTTAAATAATTACACAGTACAACACAGTGTATACAACACTCAATTGTTAAATAATTACTCAGTACAACACAGTGTATACAACACTCGATCATTGGATAATTACTCAGTATAACACAGTGCATACAACACTCGATCGTTACATAATTACTCAGTACAAGACAGTGTATACAACACTCGATCGTTACGTAAATATTCAGTGCAATACAGTGTATACAACACTCGATCGTTACATAATTACTCAGTACAAGACAGTATATACAGCAATCGATCGTTACATAATTACTCAGTACAACACAGTGTCAACACAAATCTATCGTTACATAATTACTAAGTACAAGACAGTGTATACAACACTCGATCGTTACATAATTATTCAGTGCAATACAGTGTATACAACAATCAATTGATACATAATTACTCAGTTCAATACAGTGCATACAACAATCGATCGTTACATAATTGCTCAGTGCAATACAGTTTATACAACAATCGATCGTTACATAATTACTCAGTGCAATACAGTTTATACAACAATCGATCGTTACATAATTACTCAGTGCAACACAGTGTCAACACAAATCGATCGTTACATAATTACGCAGTGCAATACAGTGTATACAACAATCGATCATTACATAATTACTCAGTGCAATACAGTGTCAACACAAATCGATCGTTACATAATTACGCAGTGCAATACAGTGTATACAACAATCGATCATTACATAATTACTCAGTGCAATACAGTGTATACAACAATCGATCGTTACATAATTACTCAGTGCAATACAGTGTCAACACAAATCGATCGTTACATAATTACGCAGTGCAATACAGTGTATACAACAATCGATCATTACATAATTACTCAGTGCAATACAGTGTCAACACAAATCGATCGTTACATAATTACACAGTGCAATACAGTGTATACAACAATCGATCCTTACATAATTACTCAGTGCAATACAGTGTATACAACAATCGAACATTACATAATTACTCAGTGCAATACAGTGCATACAACAATCGATTGTTACATAATTACTCAGTTCAATACAGTGTATACAACAATCGATCGATACATAATTACTCAGTGCAATACAGTTTATACAACAATCGATCGTTACATAATTACTCAGTGCAACACAGTGTACACAACACTCAATTGTTAAATAATTACACAGTACAACACAGTGTATACAACACTCAATTGTTAAATAATAACTCAGTACAACACAGTGTATACAACATTCGATCATTGGATAATTACTCAATATAACACAGTGCATACAACACTCGATCGTTACATAATTACTCAGTACAAGACAGTGTATACAACACTCGATCGTTACGTAAATATTCAGTGCAATACAGTGTATACAACACTCGATCGTTACATAATTACTCAGTACAAGACAGTATATACAGCAATCGATCGTTACATAATTACTCAGTACAACACAGTGTCAACACAAATCTATCGTTACATAATTACTAAGTACAAGACAGTGTATACAACACTCGATCGTTACATAATTATTCAGTGCAATACAGTGTATACAACAATCAATTGATACATAATTACTCAGTGCAATACAGTGCATACAACAATCGATCGTTACATAATTACTCAGTGCAATACAGTGCATACAACGATCGATCGTTACATAATTACCCAGTGCAACACAGTGCATACAACAATCGATCGTTACATAATTACTCAGTTCAATACAGTGTATACAACAATCGATCGATACATAATTACTCAGTGCAATACAGTTTATACAACAATCGATCGTTACATAATTACTCAGTGCAACACAGTGTACACAACACTCAATTGTTAAATAATTACACAGTACAACACAGTGTATACAACACTCAATTGTTAAATAATAACTCAGTACAACACAGTGTATACAACACTCGATCATTGGATAATTACTCAATATAACACAGTGCATACAACACTCGATCGTTACATAATTACTCAGTAAAATACATTGTCAACACAAATCGATCGTTACATAATTACTCAGTACAACACAGTGCATACAACACTCGATCGTTACATAATTACTCAGTGCAATACAGTGCATACAGCAATCGATCGTTACATAATTACTCAATGCAATACAGTGGATACAACACTCGATCGTTACATAATTACTCAGTGCAATACAGTGTATACAACAATTGATCGATACATAATTACTCAGTGTAATACAGTGCATACAACAATCGATCGTTACATAATTACTCAGTGCAATACAGTGTATACAACAATCGATCGTTACATAATTACTCAGTGCAATACAGTGCACACAACGATCGATCGTTACATAATTACTCTGTGCAATACAGTGCATACAACAATTGATCGTTACATAATTACTCAGTGCAATACAGTGCATACAACAATCGATCGTTACATAATTACTCAGTGCAATACAGTTTATACAACAATCGATCGTTACATAATTACTCAGTGCAACGCAGTGTCAACACAAATCGATCGTTACATAATTACGCAGTGCAATACAGTGTATACAACAATCGATCATTACATAATTACTCAGTGCAGTACAGTGTCAACAGAAATCGATCGTTACATAATTACGCAGTGCAATACAGTGTATACAACAATCGATCATTACATAATTACTCAGTGCAATACAGTGTATACAACAATCGATCGTTACATAATTACTCAGTGCAATACAGTGTCAACACAAATCGATCGTTACATAATTACGCAGTGCAATACAGTGTATACAACAATCGATCATTACATAATTACTCAGTGCAATACAGTGTCAACACAAATCGATCGTTACATAATTACACAGTGCAATACAGTGTATACAACAATCGATCCTTACATAATTACTCAGTGCAATACAGTGTATACAACAATCGAACATTACATAATTACTCAGTGCAATACAGTGCATACAACAATCGATTGTTACATAATTACTCAGTTCAATACAGTGTATACAACAATCGATCGATACATAATTACTCAGTGCAATACAGTTTATACAACAATCGATCGTTACATAATTACTCAGTGCAACACAGTGTACACAACACTCAATTGTTAAATAATTACACAGTACAACACAGTGTATACAACACTCAGTTGTTAAATAATAACTCAGTACAACACAGTGTATACAACATTCGATCATTGGATAATTACTCAATATAACACAGTGCATACAACACTCGATCGTTACATAATTACTCAGTAAAATACATTGTCAACACAAATCGATCGTTACATAATTACTCAGTACAACACAGTGCATACAACACTCGATCGTTACATAATTACTCAGTGCAATACAGTGCATGCAACAATCGATCGTTACATAATTACTCAGTACAAGACAGTGTATACAACACTCGATCGTTACATAATTACTCAGTGCAATACAGTGCATACAACAATCGATCGTTACATAATTACTCAGTGCAATACAGTGTATACAACAATCGATCGTTACATAATTACTCAGTGCAATACAGTGTATACAACACTCGATCGTTACATAATTACTCAGTGCAATACAGTGTATACAACAATTGATCGATACATAATTACTCAGTGTAATACAGTGCATACAACAATCGATCGTTACATAATTACTCAGTGCAATACAGTGTATACAACAATCGATCGTTACATAATTACTCAGTGCAACACAGTGTACACAACACTCAATTGTTAAATAATTACACAGTACAACACAGTGTATACAACACTCAATTGTTAAATAATTACTCAGTACAACACAGTGTATACAACACTCGATCATTGGATAATTACTCAGTATAACACAGTGCATACAACACTCGATCGTTACATAATTACTCAGTACAAGACAGTGTATACAACACTCGATCGTTACGTAAATATTCAGTGCAATACAGTGTATACAACACTCGATCGTTACATAATTACTCAGTACAAGACAGTATATACAGCAATCGATCGTTACATAATTACTCAGTACAACACAGTGTCAACACAAATCTATCGTTACATAATTACTAAGTACAAGACAGTGTATACAACACTCGATCGTTACATAATTATTCAGTGCAATACAGTGTATACAACAATCAATTGATACATAATTACTCAGTTCAATACAGTGCATACAACAATCGATCGTTACATAATTGCTCAGTGCAATACAGTTTATACAACAATCGATCGTTACATAATTACTCAGTGCAATACAGTTTATACAACAATCGATCGTTACATAATTACTCAGTGCAACACAGTGTCAACACAAATCGATCGTTACATAATTACGCAGTGCAATACAGTGTATACAACAATCGATCATTACATAATTACTCAGTGCAATACAGTGTCAACACAAATCGATCGTTACATAATTACGCAGTGCAATACAGTGTATACAACAATCGATCATTACATAATTACTCAGTGCAATACAGTGTATACAACAATCGATCGTTACATAATTACTCAGTGCAATACAGTGTCAACACAAATCGATCGTTACATAATTACGCAGTGCAATACAGTGTATACAACAATCGATCATTACATAATTACTCAGTGCAATACAGTGTCAACACAAATCGATCGTTACATAATTACACAGTGCAATACAGTGTATACAACAATCGATCCTTACATAATTACTCAGTGCAATACAGTGTATACAACAATCGAACATTACATAATTACTCAGTGCAATACAGTGCATACAACAATCGATTGTTACATAATTACTCAGTTCAATACAGTGTATACAACAATCGATCGATACATAATTACTCAGTGCAATACAGTTTATACAACAATCGATCGTTACATAATTACTCAGTGCAACACAGTGTACACAACACTCAATTGTTAAATAATTACACAGTACAACACAGTGTATACAACACTCAATTGTTAAATAATAACTCAGTACAACACAGTGTATACAACATTCGATCATTGGATAATTACTCAATATAACACAGTGCATACAACACTCGATCGTTACATAATTACTCAGTACAAGACAGTGTATACAACACTCGATCGTTACGTAAATATTCAGTGCAATACAGTGTATACAACACTCGATCGTTACATAATTACTCAGTACAAGACAGTATATACAGCAATCGATCGTTACATAATTACTCAGTACAACACAGTGTCAACACAAATCTATCGTTACATAATTACTAAGTACAAGACAGTGTATACAACACTCGATCGTTACATAATTATTCAGTGCAATACAGTGTATACAACAATCAATTGATACATAATTACTCAGTGCAATACAGTGCATACAACAATCGATCGTTACATAATTACTCAGTGCAATACAGTGCATACAACGATCGATCGTTACATAATTACCCAGTGCAACACAGTGCATACAACAATCGATCGTTACATAATTACTCAGTTCAATACAGTGTATACAACAATCGATCGATACATAATTACTCAGTGCAATACAGTTTATACAACAATCGATCGTTACATAATTACTCAGTGCAACACAGTGTACACAACACTCAATTGTTAAATAATTACACAGTACAACACAGTGTATACAACACTCAATTGTTAAATAATAACTCAGTACAACACAGTGTATACAACACTCGATCATTGGATAATTACTCAATATAACACAGTGCATACAACACTCGATCGTTACATAATTACTCAGTAAAATACATTGTCAACACAAATCGATCGTTACATAATTACTCAGTACAACACAGTGCATACAACACTCGATCGTTACATAATTACTCAGTAAAAGACAGTGTATACAACACTCGATCGTTACATAATTACTCAGTGCAATACAGTGCATACAACAATCGATCGTTACATAATTACTCAATGCAATACAGTGTATACAACACTCGATCGTTACATAATTACTCAGTGCAATACAGTGTATACAACAATCGATCGTTACATAATTACTCAGTGCAATACAGTGCATACAACGATCGATCGTTACATAATTACTCTGTGCAATACAGTGCATACAACAATTGATCGTTACATAATTACCCAGTGCAACACAGTGCATACAACAATCGATCGTTACATAATTACTCAGTTCAATACAGTGTATACAACAATCGATCGATACATAATTACTCAGTGCAATACAGTTTATACAACAATCGATCGTTACATAATTACTCAGTGCAACACAGTGTACACAACACTCAATTGTTAAATAATTACACAGTACAACACAGTGTATACAACACTCAATTGTTAAATAATAACTCAGTACAACACAGTGTATACAACACTCGATCATTGGATAATTACTCAATATAACACAGTGCATACAACACTCGATCGTTACATAATTACTCAGTAAAATACATTGTCAACACAAATCGATCGTTACATAATTACTCAGTACAACACAGTGCATACAACACTCGATCGTTACATAATTACTCAGTGCAATACAGTGCATACAACAATCGATCGTTACATAATTACTCAGTAAAAGACAGTGTATACAACACTCGATCGTTACATAATTACTCAGTGCAATACAGTGCATACAACAATCGATCGTTACATAATTACTCAATGCAATACAGTGTATACAACACTCGATCGTTACATAATTACTCAGTGCAATACAGTGTATACAACAATTGATCGTTACATAATTACTCAGTGCAATACAGTGCATACAACGATCGATCGTTACATAATTACTCTGTGCAATACAGTGCATACAACAATTGATCGTTACATAATTACTCAGTGCAATACAGTGCATACAACAATCGATCGTTACATAATTACTCAGTGCAATACAGTGCATACAATAATCGATCGTTACATAATTCCGCAGTGCAATACAGTGTATACAACAATCGATCGTTACATAATTACTCAGTGCAATACAGTGTATACAACAATCGATCGTTACATAATTACTCAGTTCAATACAGTGCATACAACAATCGATCGTTACATAATTACTCAGTGCAATACAGTTTATACAACAATCGATCGTTACATATTTACGCAGTGCAATACAGTGTATACAACAATCGATCATTACATAATTACTCAGTGCAATACAGTGTCAACACAAATCGATCGTTACATAATTACGCAGTGCAATACAGTGTATACAACAATCGATCATTACATAATTACTCAGTGCAATACAGTGTATACAACAATCGATCGTTACATAATTACTCAGTGCAATACAGTGTCAACACAAATCGATCGTTACATAATTACGCAGTGCAATACAGTGTATACAACAATCGATCATTACATAATTACTCAGTGCAATACAGTGTCAACACAAATCGATCGTTACATAATTACGCAGTGCAATACAGTGTATACAACAATCGATCGTTACATAATTACTCAGTGCAATACAGTGTATACAACAATCGAACATTACATAATTACTCAGTGCAATACAGTGCATACAACAATCGATTGTTACATAATTACTCAGTTCAATACAGTGTATACAACAATCGATCGATACATAATTACTCAGTGCAATACAGTTTATACAACAATCGATCGTTACATAATTACTCAGTGCAACACAGTGTACACAACACTCAATTGTTAAATAATTACACAGTACAACACAGTGTATACAACACTCAATTGTTAAATAATAACTCAGTACAACACAGTGTATACAACATTCGATCATTGGATAATTACTCAATATAACACAGTGCATACAACACTCGATCGTTACATAATTACTCAGTAAAATACATTGTCAACACAAATCGATCGTTACATAATTACTCAGTACAACACAGTGCATACAACACTCGATCGTTACATAATTACTCAGTGCAATACAGTGCATACAACAATCGATCGTTACATAATTACTCAGTGCAATACAGTGTATACAACAATTGATCGATACATAATTACTCAGTGTAATACAGTGCATACAACAATCGATCGTTACATAATTACTCAGTGCAATACAGTGTATACAACAATCGATCGTTACATAATTACTCAGTGCAATACAGTGCATACAACGATCGATCGTTACATAATTACTCTGTGCAATACAGTGTATACAACAATCGATCGTTACATAATTACTCAGTGCAATACAGTGTATACAACAATCGATCGTTACATAATTACTCAGTTCAATACAGTGCATACAACAATCGATCGTTACATAATTACTCAGTGCAACACAGTGCATACAACAATCGATCGCTACATAATTACTCAGTGCAATACAGTTTATACAACAATCGATCGTTACATAATTACTCAGTGCAACACAGTGTACACAACACTCAATTGTTAAATAATTACACAGTACAACACAGTGTATACAACACTCAATTGTTAAATAATAACTCAGTACAACACAGTGTATACAACACTCGATCATTGGATAATTACTCAATATAACACAGTGCATACAACACTCGATCGTTACATAATTACTTAGTAAAATACATTGTCAACACAAATCGATCGTTACATAATTACTCAGTACAACACAGTGCATACAACACTCGATCGTTACATAATTACTCAGTAAAAGACAGTGTATACAACACTCGATCGTTACATAATTACTCAGTGCAATACAGTGCATACAACAATCGATCGTTACATAATTACTCAATGCAATACAGTGTATACAACACTCGATCGTTACATAATTACTCAGTGCAATACAGTGTATACAACAATTCTTCGATACATAATTACTCAGTGTAATACAGTGCATACAACAATCGATCGTTACATAATTACTCAGTGCAATACAGTGTATACAACAATCGATCGTTACATAATTACTCAGTGCAATACAGTGCATACAACGATCGATCGTTACATAATTACTCTGTGCAATACAGTGCATACAACAATTGATCGTTACATAATTACTCAGTGCAATACAGTGCATACAACAATCGATCGTTACATAATTACTCAGTGCAATACAGTGCATACAATAATCGATCGTTACATAATTCCGCAGTGCAATACAGTGTATACAACAATCGATCGTTACATAATTACTCAGTGCAATACAGTGTATACAACAATCGATCGTTACATAATTACTCAGTTCAATACAGTGCATACAACAATCGATCGTTACATAATTACTCAGTGCAATACAGTTTATACAACAATCGATCGTTACATAATTACTCAGTGCAATACAGTTTATACAACCATCGATCGTTACATAATTACTCAGTGCAACACAGTGTCAACACAAATCCATCGTTACATAATTACGCAGTGCAATACAGTGTATACAACAATCGATCATTACATAATTACCCAGTGCAATACAGTGTCAACACAAATCGATCGTTACATAATTACGCAGTGCAATACAGTGTATACAACAATCGATCATTACATAATTACTCAGTGCAATACAGTGTATACAACAATCGATCGTTACATAATTACTCAGTGCAATACAGTGTCAACACAAATCGATCGTTACATAATTACGCAGTGCAATACAGTGTATACAACAATCGATCATTACATAATTACTCAGTGCAATACAGTGTCAACACAAATCGATCGTTACATAATTACGCAGTGCAATACAGTGTATACAACAATCGATCGTTACATAATTACTCAGTGCAATACAGTGTCAACACAAATCGATCGTTACATAATTACGCAGTGCAATACAGTGTATACAACAATCGAACATTACATAATTACTCAGTGCAATACAGTGCATACAACAATCGATTGTTACATAATTACTCAGTTCAATACAGTGTATACAACACTCAATTGTTAAATAATTACACAGTACAACACAGTGTATACAACACTCAATTGTTAAATAATAACTCAGTACAACACAGTGTATACAACACTCGATCATTGGATAATTACTCAATATAACACAGTGCATACAATACTCGATCGTTACATAATTACTCAGTAAAATACATTGTCAACACAAATCGATAGTTACATAATTACTCAGTACAACACAGTGCATACAACACTCGATCGTTACATAATTACTCAGTGCAATACAGTGCATACAACAATCGATCGTTACATAATTACTCAGTACAAGACAGTGTATACAACACTCGATCGTTACATAATTACTCAGTGCAATACAGTGCATACAACAATCGATCGTTACATAATTACTCAGTGCAATACAGTGTATACAACAATCGATCGTTACATAATTACTCAGTGCAATACAGTGTATACAACACTCGATCGTTACATAATTACTCAGTGCAATACAGTGTATACAACAATTGATCGATACATAATTACTCAGTGTAATACAGTGCATACAACAATCGATCGTTACATAATTACTCAGTGTAATACAGTGTATACAACAATCGATCGTTACATAATTACTCAGTGCAATACAGTGCATACAACGACCGATCGTTACATAATTACGCAGTGCAATACAGTTTATACAACAATCGATCGTTACATAATTACTCAGTGCAACACAGTGTACACAACACTCAATTGTTAAATAATTACATTACAACACAGTGTATACAACACTCAATTGTTAAATAATTACTCAGTACAACACAGTGTATACAACACTCGATCATTGGATAATTACTCAGTATAACACAGTGCATACAACACTCGATCGTTACATAATTACTCAGTACAAGACAGTGTATACAACACTCGATCGTTACGTAAATATTCAGTGCAATACAGTGTATACAACACTCGATCGTTACATAATTACTCAGTACAAGACAGTGTATACAACACTCGATCGTTACATAATTATTCAGTTCAATACAGTGTATACAACAATCGATCGATACATAATTACTCAGTACAAGACAGTATATACAGCAATCGATCGTTACATAATTACTCAGTACAACACAGTGTCAACACAAATCTATCGTTACATAATTACTAAGTACAAGACAGTGTATACAACACTCGATCGTTACATAATTATTCAGTGCAATACAGTGTATACAACAATCAATTGATACATAATTACTCAGTGCAATACAGTGCATACAACAATCGATCGTTACATAATTACTCAGTGCAATACAGTGCATACAACGATCGATCGTTACATAATTACCCAGTGCAACACAGTGCATACAACAATCGATCGTTACATAATTACTCAGTTCAATACAGTGTATACAACAATCGATCGATACATAATTACTCAGTGCAATACAGTTTATACAACAATCGATCGTTACATAATTACTCAGTGCAACACAGTGTACACAACACTCAATTGTTAAATAATTACACAGTACAACACAGTGTATACAACACTCAATTGTTAAATAATAACTCAGTACAACACAGTGTATACAACACTCGATCATTGGATAATTACTCAATATAACACAGTGCATACAACACTCGATCGTTACATAATTACTCAGTAAAATACATTGTCAACACAAATCGATCGTTACATAATTACTCAGTACAACACAGTGCATACAACACTCGATCGTTACATAATTACTCAGTAAAAGACAGTGTATACAACACTCGATCGTTACATAATTACTCAGTGCAATACAGTGCATACAACAATCGATCGTTACATAATTACTCAATGCAATACAGTGTATACAACACTCGATCGTTACATAATTACTCAGTGCAATACAGTGTATACAACAATCGATCGTTACATAATTACTCAGTGCAATACAGTGCATACAACGATCGATCGTTACATAATTACTCTGTGCAATACAGTGCATACAACAATTGATCGTTACATAATTACCCAGTGCAACACAGTGCATACAACAATCGATCGTTACATAATTACTCAGTTCAATACAGTGTATACAACAATCGATCGATACATAATTACTCAGTGCAATACAGTTTATACAACAATCGATCGTTACATAATTACTCAGTGCAACACAGTGTACACAACACTCAATTGTTAAATAATTACACAGTACAACACAGTGTATACAACACTCAATTGTTAAATAATAACTCAGTACAACACAGTGTATACAACACTCGATCATTGGATAATTACTCAATATAACACAGTGCATACAACACTCGATCGTTACATAATTACTCAGTAAAATACATTGTCAACACAAATCGATCGTTACATAATTACTCAGTACAACACAGTGCATACAACACTCGATCGTTACATAATTACTCAGTGCAATACAGTGCATACAACAATCGATCGTTACATAATTACTCAGTAAAAGACAGTGTATACAACACTCGATCGTTACATAATTACTCAGTGCAATACAGTGCATACAACAATCGATCGTTACATAATTACTCAATGCAATACAGTGTATACAACACTCGATCGTTACATAATTACTCAGTGCAATACAGTGTATACAACAATTGATCGTTACATAATTACTCAGTGCAATACAGTGCATACAACGATCGATCGTTACATAATTACTCTGTGCAATACAGTGCATACAACAATTGATCGTTACATAATTACTCAGTGCAATACAGTGCATACAACAATCGATCGTTACATAATTACTCAGTGCAATACAGTGCATACAATAATCGATCGTTACATAATTCCGCAGTGCAATACAGTGTATACAACAATCGATCGTTACATAATTACTCAGTGCAATACAGTGTATACAACAATCGATCGTTACATAATTACTCAGTTCAATACAGTGCATACAACAATCGATCGTTACATAATTACTCAGTGCAATACAGTTTATACAACAATCGATCGTTACATATTTACGCAGTGCAATACAGTGTATACAACAATCGATCATTACATAATTACTCAGTGCAATACAGTGTCAACACAAATCGATCGTTACATAATTACGCAGTGCAATACAGTGTATACAACAATCGATCATTACATAATTACTCAGTGCAATACAGTGTATACAACAATCGATCGTTACATAATTACTCAGTGCAATACAGTGTCAACACAAATCGATCGTTACATAATTACGCAGTGCAATACAGTGTATACAACAATCGATCATTACATAATTACTCAGTGCAATACAGTGTCAACACAAATCGATCGTTACATAATTACGCAGTGCAATACAGTGTATACAACAATCGATCGTTACATAATTACTCAGTGCAATACAGTGTATACAACAATCGAACATTACATAATTACTCAGTGCAATACAGTGCATACAACAATCGATTGTTACATAATTACTCAGTTCAATACAGTGTATACAACAATCGATCGATACATAATTACTCAGTGCAATACAGTTTATACAACAATCGATCGTTACATAATTACTCAGTGCAACACAGTGTACACAACACTCAATTGTTAA
Source organism: Saccoglossus kowalevskii (assembly GCF_978046115.1). Classification (NCBI taxonomy): domain Eukaryota; kingdom Metazoa; phylum Hemichordata; class Enteropneusta; family Harrimaniidae; genus Saccoglossus; species Saccoglossus kowalevskii. The sequence goes on along the minus strand of NC_140643.1, from coordinate 3,818,124 downwards.
ATAATTACACAGTACAACACAGTGTATACAACACTCAATTGTTAAATAATAACTCAGTACAACACAGTGTATACAACATTCGATCATTGGATAATTACTCAATATAACACAGTGCATACAACACTCGATCGTTACATAATTACTCAGTAAAATACATTGTCAACACAAATCGATCGTTACATAATTACTCAGTACAACACAGTGCATACAACACTCGATCGTTACATAATTACTCAGTGCAATACAGTGCATACAACAATCGATCGTTACATAATTACTCAGTGCAATACAGTGTATACAACAATTGATCGATACATAATTACTCAGTGTAATACAGTGCATACAACAATCGATCGTTACATAATTACTCAGTGCAATACAGTGTATACAACAATCGATCGTTACATAATTACTCAGTGCAATACAGTGCATACAACGATCGATCGTTACATAATTACTCTGTGCAATACAGTGTATACAACAATCGATCGTTACATAATTACTCAGTGCAATACAGTGTATACAACAATCGATCGTTACATAATTACTCAGTTCAATACAGTGCATACAACAATCGATCGTTACATAATTACTCAGTGCAACACAGTGCATACAACAATCGATCGCTACATAATTACTCAGTGCAATACAGTTTATACAACAATCGATCGTTACATAATTACTCAGTGCAACACAGTGTACACAACACTCAATTGTTAAATAATTACACAGTACAACACAGTGTATACAACACTCAATTGTTAAATAATAACTCAGTACAACACAGTGTATACAACACTCGATCATTGGATAATTACTCAATATAACACAGTGCATACAACACTCGATCGTTACATAATTACTTAGTAAAATACATTGTCAACACAAATCGATCGTTACATAATTACTCAGTACAACACAGTGCATACAACACTCGATCGTTACATAATTACTCAGTAAAAGACAGTGTATACAACACTCGATCGTTACATAATTACTCAGTGCAATACAGTGCATACAACAATCGATCGTTACATAATTACTCAATGCAATACAGTGTATACAACACTCGATCGTTACATAATTACTCAGTGCAATACAGTGTATACAACAATTCTTCGATACATAATTACTCAGTGTAATACAGTGCATACAACAATCGATCGTTACATAATTACTCAGTGCAATACAGTGTATACAACAATCGATCGTTACATAATTACTCAGTGCAATACAGTGCATACAACGATCGATCGTTACATAATTACTCTGTGCAATACAGTGCATACAACAATTGATCGTTACATAATTACTCAGTGCAATACAGTGCATACAACAATCGATCGTTACATAATTACTCAGTGCAATACAGTGCATACAATAATCGATCGTTACATAATTCCGCAGTGCAATACAGTGTATACAACAATCGATCGTTACATAATTACTCAGTGCAATACAGTGTATACAACAATCGATCGTTACATAATTACTCAGTTCAATACAGTGCATACAACAATCGATCGTTACATAATTACTCAGTGCAATACAGTTTATACAACAATCGATCGTTACATAATTACTCAGTGCAATACAGTTTATACAACCATCGATCGTTACATAATTACTCAGTGCAACACAGTGTCAACACAAATCCATCGTTACATAATTACGCAGTGCAATACAGTGTATACAACAATCGATCATTACATAATTACCCAGTGCAATACAGTGTCAACACAAATCGATCGTTACATAATTACGCAGTGCAATACAGTGTATACAACAATCGATCATTACATAATTACTCAGTGCAATACAGTGTATACAACAATCGATCGTTACATAATTACTCAGTGCAATACAGTGTCAACACAAATCGATCGTTACATAATTACGCAGTGCAATACAGTGTATACAACAATCGATCATTACATAATTACTCAGTGCAATACAGTGTCAACACAAATCGATCGTTACATAATTACGCAGTGCAATACAGTGTATACAACAATCGATCGTTACATAATTACTCAGTGCAATACAGTGTCAACACAAATCGATCGTTACATAATTACGCAGTGCAATACAGTGTATACAACAATCGAACATTACATAATTACTCAGTGCAATACAGTGCATACAACAATCGATTGTTACATAATTACTCAGTTCAATACAGTGTATACAACACTCAATTGTTAAATAATTACACAGTACAACACAGTGTATACAACACTCAATTGTTAAATAATAACTCAGTACAACACAGTGTATACAACACTCGATCATTGGATAATTACTCAATATAACACAGTGCATACAATACTCGATCGTTACATAATTACTCAGTAAAATACATTGTCAACACAAATCGATAGTTACATAATTACTCAGTACAACACAGTGCATACAACACTCGATCGTTACATAATTACTCAGTGCAATACAGTGCATACAACAATCGATCGTTACATAATTACTCAGTACAAGACAGTGTATACAACACTCGATCGTTACATAATTACTCAGTGCAATACAGTGCATACAACAATCGATCGTTACATAATTACTCAGTGCAATACAGTGTATACAACAATCGATCGTTACATAATTACTCAGTGCAATACAGTGTATACAACACTCGATCGTTACATAATTACTCAGTGCAATACAGTGTATACAACAATTGATCGATACATAATTACTCAGTGTAATACAGTGCATACAACAATCGATCGTTACATAATTACTCAGTGTAATACAGTGTATACAACAATCGATCGTTACATAATTACTCAGTGCAATACAGTGCATACAACGACCGATCGTTACATAATTACGCAGTGCAATACAGTTTATACAACAATCGATCGTTACATAATTACTCAGTGCAACACAGTGTACACAACACTCAATTGTTAAATAATTACATTACAACACAGTGTATACAACACTCAATTGTTAAATAATTACTCAGTACAACACAGTGTATACAACACTCGATCATTGGATAATTACTCAGTATAACACAGTGCATACAACACTCGATCGTTACATAATTACTCAGTACAAGACAGTGTATACAACACTCGATCGTTACGTAAATATTCAGTGCAATACAGTGTATACAACACTCGATCGTTACATAATTACTCAGTACAAGACAGTGTATACAACACTCGATCGTTACATAATTATTCAGTTCAATACAGTGTATACAACAATCGATCGATACATAATTACTCAGTGCAATACAGTTTATACAACAATCGATCGTTACATAATTACTCAGTGCAACACAGTGTACACAACACTCAATTGTTAAATAATTACACAGTACAACACAGTGTATACAACACTCAATTGTTAAATAATAACTCAGTACAACACAGTGTATACAACACTCGATCATTGGATAATTACTCAATATAACACAGTGCATACAACACTCGATCGTTACATAATTACTCAGTAAAATACATTGTCAACACAAATCGATCGTTACATAATTACTCAGTACAACACAGTGCATACAACACTCGATCGTTACATAATTACTCAGTGCAATACAGTGCATACAAAAATCGATCGTTACATAATTACTCAGTACAAGACAGTGTATACAACACTCGATCGTTACATAATTACTCAGTGCAATACAGTGCATACAACAATCGATCGTTACATAATTACTCAGTGCAATACAGTGTATACAACAATCGATCGTTACATAATTACTCAGTGCAATACAGTGTATACAACACTCGATCTTTACATAATTACTCAGTGCAATACAGTGTATACAACAATTGATCGATACATAATTACTCAGTGTAATACAGTGCATACAACAATCGATCGTTACATAATTACTCAGTGCAATACAGTGTATACAACAATCGATCGTTACATAATTACTCAGTGCAATACAGTGCATACAACGATCGATCGTTACATAATTACTCTGTGCAATACAGTGCATACAACAATCGATCGTTACATAATTACTCAGTGCAATACAGTGCATACAACAATCGATCGTTACATAATTACTCAGTGCTATACAGTGCATACAATAATCGATCGTTACATAATTACGCAGTGCAATACAGTGTATACAACAATCGATCATTACATAATTACGGAGTGCAATACAGTTTATACAACAATCGATCGTTACATAATTACTCAGTGCAACACAGTGTACACAACACTCAATTGTTAAATAATTACACAGTACAACACAGTGTATACAACACTCAATTGTTAAATAATTACTCAGTACAACACAGTGTATACAACACTCGATCATTGGATAATTACTCAGTATAACACAGTGCATACAACATTCGATCGTTACATAATTACTCAGTACAAGACAGTGTATACAACACTCGATCGTTACGTAAATATTCAGTGCAATACAGTGTATACAACACTCGATCGTTACATAATTACTCAGTACAAGACAGTGTATACAGCAATCGATCGTTACATAATTACTCAGTACATCACAGTGTCAACACAAATCTATCGTTACATAATTACTCAGTACAAGACAGTGTATACAACACTCGATCGTTACATAATTATTCAGTGCAATACAGTGTATACAACAATCAATTGATACATAATTACTCAGTGCAATACAGTGCATACAACAATCGATCGTTACATAATTACTCAGTGCAATACAGTGCATACAACGATCGATCGTTACATAATTACCCAGTGCAACACAGTGCATACAACAATCGATCGTTACATAATTACTCAGTTCAATACAGTGTATACAACAATCGATCGATACATAATTACTCAGTGCAATACAGTTTATACAACAATCGATCGTTACATAATTACTCAGTGCAACACAGTGTACACAACACTCAATTGTTAAATAATTACACAGTACAACACAGTGTATACAACACTCAATTGTTAAATAATAACTCAGTACAACACAGTGTATACAACACTCGATCATTGGATAATTACTCAATATAACACAGTGCATACAACACTCGATCGTTACATAATTACTCAGTAAAATACATTGTCAACACAAATCGATCGTTACATAATTGCTCAGTACAACACAGTGCATACAACACTCGATCGTTACATAATTACTCAGTGCAATACAGTGCATACAACAATCGGTCGTTACATAATTACTCAGTACAAGACAGTGTATACAACACTCGATCGTTACATAATTACTCAGTGCAATACAGTGCATACAACAATCGATCGTTACATAATTACTCAATGCAATACAGTGTATACAACACTCGATCGTTACATAATTACTCAGTGCAATACAGTGTATACAACAATTGATCGATACATAATTACTCAGTGTAATACAGTGCATACAACAATCGATCGTTACATAATTACTCAGTGCAATACATTGTATACAACAATCGATCGTTACATAATTACTCAGTGCAATACAGTGCATACAACGATCGATCGTTACATAATTACTCTGTGCAATACAGTGCATACAACAATTGATCGTTACATAATTACTCAGTGCAATACAGTGCATACAACAATCGATCGTTACATAATTACTCAGTGCAATACAGTGCATACAATAATCGATCGTTACATAATTCCGCAGTGCAATACAGTGTATACAACAATCGATCGTTACATAATTACTCAGTGCAATACAGTGTATACAACAATCGATCATTACATAATTACTCAGTTCAATACAGTGCATACAACACTCGATCGTTACATAATTACTCAGTACAAGACAGTGTATACAACACTCGATCGTTACGTAATTATTCAGTGCAATACAGTGTATACAACACTCGATCGTTACATAATTACTCAGTACAAGACAGTGTAAACAACAATCGATCGTTACATAATTACTCAGTACAACACAGTGTCAACACAAATCTATCGTTACATAATTACTCAGTACAAGACAGTGTATACAACACTCGATCGTTACATAATTATTCAGTGCAATACAGTGTATACAACAATCAATTGATACATGATTACTCAGTGCAATACAGTGCATACAACAATCGATCGTTACATAATCACCCAGTGCAACACAGTGCATACAACAATCGATCGTTACATAATTACTCAGTGCAACACAGTGCGTACAACAATCGATCGTTACATACTTACTCAGTGCAACACAGTGCATACAACAATCGATCGTTATATAATTACTCAGTGCAATACAGTGCCTACAACAATCGATCGTTACATAATTACTCAGTGCAATACAGTGCATACAACAATCGATCGTTACATAATTACTCAGTACAAGACAGTGTATACAACGCTCGATCGTTACATAATTACTCAGTGCAATACAGTGCATGCAACAATCGATCGTTACATAATTACTCAGTGCAACACAGTGCATACAACAATTGATCGATACATAATTACTCAGTGTAATACAGTGCATACAACAATCGATCGTTACATAATTACTCAGTGCAATACAGTGTATACAACAATCGATCGTTACATAATTACTCAGTGCAATACAGTGCATACAACGATCGATCGTTACATAATTACTCTGTGCAATACAGTGCATACAACAATTGATCGTTACATAATTACTCAGTGCAATACAGTGCATACAACAATCGATCGTTACATAATTACTCAGTGCAATACAGTGCATACAATAATCGATCGTTACATAATTCCGCAGTGCAATACAGTGTATACAACAATCGATCGTTACATAATTACTCAGTGCAATACAGTGTACACAACAATCGATCATTACATAATTACTCAGTTCAATACAGTGCATACAACAATCGATCGTTACATAATTACTCAGTGCAATACAGTTTATACAACAATCGATCGTTACATAATTACTCAGTGCAATACAGTTTATACAACAATCGATCGTTACATAATTACTCAGTGCAACACAGTGTACACAACACTCAATTGTTAAATAATTACACAGTACAACACAGTGTATACAACACTCAATTGTTAAATAATTACTCAGTACAACACAGTGTATACAACACTCGATCATTGGATAATTACTCAGTATAACACAGTGCATACAACACTTGATCGTTACATAATTACTCAGTACAAGACAGTGTATACAACACTCGATCGTTACGTAATTATTCAGTGCAATACAGTGTATACAACATTCGACCGTTACATAATTACTCAGTACAAGACAGTGTAAACAACAATCGATCGTTACATAATTACTCAGTACAACACAGTGTCAACACAAATCTATCGTTACATAATTACTCAGTACAAGGCAGTGTATACAACACTCGATCGTTACATAATTATTCAGTGCAATACAGTGTATACAACAATCAATTGATACATAATTACTCAGTGCAATACAGTGCATACAACAATCGATCGTTACATAATTACTCAGTGCAATACAGTGCATACAACGATCGATCGTTACATAATTACCCAGTGCAACACAGTGCATACAACAATCGATCGTTACATAATTACTCAGTTCAATACAGTGTATACAACAATCGATCGATACATAATTACTCAGTGCAATACAGTTTATACAACAATCGATCGTTACATAATTACTCAGTGCAACACAGTGTACACAACACTCAATTGTTAAATAATTACACAGTACAACACAGTGTATACAACACTCAATTGTTAAATAATAACTCAGTACAACACAGTGTATACAACACTCGATCATTGGATAATTACTCAATATAACACAGTGCATACAACACTCGATCGTTACATAATTACTCAGTAAAATACATTGTCAACACAAATCGATCGTTACATAATTACTCAGTACAACACAGTGCATACAACACTCGATCGTTACATAATTACTCAGTGCAATACAGTGCATACAACAATCGGTCGTTACATAATTACTCAGTACAAGACAGTGTATACAACACTCGATCGTTACATAATTACTCAGTGCAATACAGTGCATACAACAATCGATCGTTACATAATTACTCAATGCAATACAGTGTATACAACACTCGATCGTTACATAATTACTCAGTGCAATACAGTGTATACAACAATTGATCGATACATAATTACTCAGTGTAATACAGTGCATACAACAATCGATCGTTACATAATTACTCAGTGCAATACATTGTATACAACAATCGATCGTTACATAATTACTCAGTGCAATACAGTGCATACAACGATCGATCGTTACATAATTACTCTGTGCAATACAGTGCATACAACAATTGATCGTTACATAATTACTCAGTGCAATACAGTGCATACAACAATCGATCGTTACATAATTACTCAGTGCAATACAGTGCATACAATAATCGATCGTTACATAATTCCGCAGTGCAATACAGTGTATACAACAATCGATCGTTACATAATTACTCAGTGCAATACAGTGTATACAACAATCGATCATTACATAATTACTCAGTTCAATACAGTGCATACAACACTCGATCGTTACATAATTACTCAGTACAAGACAGTGTATACAACACTCGATCGTTACGTAATTATTCAGTGAAATACAGTGTATACAACACTCGATCGTTACATAATTACTCAGTACAAGACAGTGTAAACAACAATCGATCGTTACATAATTACTCAGTACAACACAGTGTCAACACAAATCTATCGTTACATAATTACTCAGTACAAGACAGTGTATACAACACTCGATCGTTACATAATTATTCAGTGCAATACAGTGTATACAACAATCAATTGATACATGATTACTCAGTGCAATACAGTGCATACAACAATCGATCGTTACATAATCACCCAGTGCAACACAGTGCATACAACAATCGATCGTTACATAATTACTCAGTGCAACACAGTGCGTACAACAATCGATCGTTACATACTTACTCAGTGCAACACAGTGCATACAACAATCGATCGTTATATAATTACTCAGTGCAATACAGTGCCTACAACAATCGATCGTTACATAATTACTCAGTGCAATACAGTGCATACAACAATCGATCGTTACATAATTACTCAGTACAAGACAGTGTATACAACGCTCGATCGTTACATAATTACTCAGTGCAACACAGTGTACACAACACTCAATTGTTAAATAATTACACAGTACAACACAGTGTATACAACACTCAATTGTTAAATAATAACTCAGTACAACACAGTGTATACAACACTCGATCATTGGATAATTACTCAATATAACACAGTGCATACAACACTCGATCGTTACATAATTACTCAGTAAAATACATTGTCAACACAAATCGATCGTTACATAATTACTCAGTACAACACAGTGCATACAACACTCGATCGTTACATAATTACTCAGTGCAATACAGTGCATACAACAATCGATCGTTACATAATTACTCAGTAAAAGACAGTGTATACAACACTCGATCGTTACATAATTACTCAGTGCAATACAGTGCATACAACAATCGATCGTTACATAATTACTCAATGCAATACAGTGTATACAACACTCGATCGTTACATAATTACTCAGTGCAATACAGTGTATACAACAATTGATCGTTACATAATTACTCAGTGCAATACAGTGCATACAACGATCGATCGTTACATAATTACTCTGTGCAATACAGTGCATACAACAATTGATCGTTACATAATTACTCAGTGCAATACAGTGCATACAACAATCGATCGTTACATAATTACTCAGTGCAATACAGTGCATACAATAATCGATCGTTACATAATTCCGCAGTGCAATACAGTGTATACAACAATCGATCGTTACATAATTACTCAGTGCAATACAGTGTATACAACAATCGATCGTTACATAATTACTCAGTTCAATACAGTGCATACAACAATCGATCGTTACATAATTACTCAGTGCAATACAGTTTATACAACAATCGATCGTTACATATTTACGCAGTGCAATACAGTGTATACAACAATCGATCATTACATAATTACTCAGTGCAATACAGTGTCAACACAAATCGATCGTTACATAATTACGCAGTGCAATACAGTGTATACAACAATCGATCATTACATAATTACTCAGTGCAATACAGTGTATACAACAATCGATCGTTACATAATTACTCAGTGCAATACAGTGTCAACACAAATCGATCGTTACATAATTACGCAGTGCAATACAGTGTATACAACAATCGATCATTACATAATTACTCAGTGCAATACAGTGTCAACACAAATCGATCGTTACATAAATACGCAGTGCAATACAGTGTATACAACAATCGATCGTTACATAATTACTCAGTGCAATACAGTGTATACAACAATCGAACATTACATAATTACTCAGTGCAATACAGTGCATACAACAATCGATTGTTACATAATTACTCAGTTCAATACAGTGTATACAACAATCGATCGATACATAATTACTCAGTGCAATACAGTTTATACAACAATCGATCGTTACATAATTACTCAGTGCAACACAGTGTACACAACACTCAATTGTTAAATAATTACACAGTACAACACAGTGTATACAACACTCAATTGTTAAATAATAACTCAGTACAACACAGTGTATACAACATTCGATCATTGGATAATTACTCAATATAACACAGTGCATACAACACTCGATCGTTACATAATTACTCAGTAAAATACATTGTCAACACAAATCGATCGTTACATAATTACTCAGTACAACACAGTGCATACAACACTCGATCGTTACATAATTACTCAGTGCAATACAGTGCATACAACAATCGATCGTTACATAATTACTCAGTGCAATACAGTGTATACAACAATTGATCGATACATAATTACTCAGTGTAATACAGTGCATACAACAATCGATCGTTACATAATTACTCAGTGCAATACAGTGTATACAACAATCGATCGTTACATAATTACTCAGTGCAATACAGTGCATACAACGATCGATCGTTACATAATTACTCTGTGCAATACAGTGTATACAACAATCGATCGTTACATAATTACTCAGTGCAATACAGTGTATACAACAATCGATCGTTACATAATTACTCAGTTCAATACAGTGCATACAACAATCGATCGTTACATAATTACTCAGTGCAACACAGTGCATACAACAATCGATCGCTACATAATTACTCAGTGCAATACAGTTTATACAACAATCGATCGTTACATAATTACTCAGTGCAACACAGTGTACACAACACTCAATTGTTAAATAATTACACAGTACAACACAGTGTATACAACACTCAATTGTTAAATAATAACTCAGTACAACACAGTGTATACAACACTCGATCATTGGATAATTACTCAATATAACACAGTGCATACAACACTCGATCGTTACATAATTACTTAGTAAAATACATTGTCAACACAAATCGATCGTTACATAATTACTCAGTACAACACAGTGCATACAACACTCGATCGTTACATAATTACTCAGTAAAAGACAGTGTATACAACACTCGATCGTTACATAATTACTCAGTGCAATACAGTGCATACAACAATCGATCGTTACATAATTACTCAATGCAATACAGTGTATACAACACTCGATCGTTACATAATTACTCAGTGCAATACAGTGTATACAACAATTGATCGATACATAATTACTCAGTGTAATACAGTGCATACAACAATCGATCGTTACATAATTACTCAGTGCAATACAGTGTATACAACAATCGATCGTTACATAATTACTCAGTGCAATACAGTGCATACAACGATCGATCGTTACATAATTACTCTGTGCAATACAGTGCATACAACAATTGATCGTTACATAATTACTCAGTGCAATACAGTGCATACAACAATCGATCGTTACATAATTACTCAGTGCAATACAGTGCATACAATAATCGATCGTTACATAATTCCGCAGTGCAATACAGTGTATACAACAATCGATCGTTACATAATTACTCAGTGCAATACAGTGTATACAACAATCGATCGTTACATAATTACTCAGTTCAATACAGTGCATACAACAATCGATCGTTACATAATTACTCAGTGCAATACAGTTTATACAACAATCGATCGTTACATAATTACTCAGTGCAATACAGTTTATACAACCATCGATCGTTACATAATTACTCAGTGCAACACAGTGTCAACACAAATCCATCGTTACATAATTACGCAGTGCAATACAGTGTATACAACAATCGATCATTACATAATTACCCAGTGCAATACAGTGTCAACACAAATCGATCGTTACATAATTACGCAGTGCAATACAGTGTATACAACAATCGATCATTACATAATTACTCAGTGCAATACAGTGTATACAACAATCGATCGTTACATAATTACTCAGTGCAATACAGTGTCAACACAAATCGATCGTTACATAATTACGCAGTGCAATACAGTGTATACAACAATCGATCATTACATAATTACTCAGTGCAATACAGTGTCAACACAAATCGATCGTTACATAATTACGCAGTGCAATACAGTGTATACAACAATCGATCGTTACATAATTACTCAGTACAATACAGTGTCAACACAAATCGATCGTTACATAATTACGCAGTGCAATACAGTGTATACAACAATCGAACATTACATAATTACTCAGTGCAATACAGTGCATACAACAATCGATTGTTACATAATTACTCAGTTCAATACAGTGTATACAACACTCAATTGTTAAATAATTACACAGTACAACACAGTGTATACAACACTCAATTGTTAAATAATAACTCAGTACAACACAGTGTATACAACACTCGATCATTGGATAATTACTCAATATAACACAGTGCATACAATACTCGATCGTTACATAATTACTCAGTAAAATACATTGTCAACACAAATCGATAGTTACATAATTACTCAGTACAACACAGTGCATACAACACTCGATCGTTACATAATTACTCAGTGCAATACAGTGCATACAACAATCGATCGTTACATAATTACTCAGTACAAGACAGTGTATACAACACTCGATCGTTACATAATTACTCAGTGCAATACAGTGCATACAACAATCGATCGTTACATAATTACTCAGTGCAATACAGTGTATACAACAATCGATCGTTACATAATTACTCAGTGCAATACAGTGTATACAACACTCGATCGTTACATAATTACTCAGTGCAATACAGTGTATACAACAATTGATCGATACATAATTACTCAGTGTAATACAGTGCATACAACAATCGATCGTTACATAATTACTCAGTGTAATACAGTGTATACAACAATCGATCGTTACATAATTACTCAGTGCAATACAGTGCATACAACGACCGATCGTTACATAATTACGCAGTGCAATACAGTTTATACAACAATCGATCGTTACATAATTACTCAGTGCAACACAGTGTACACAACACTCAATTGTTAAATAATTACATTACAACACAGTGTATACAACACTCAATTGTTAAATAATTACTCAGTACAACACAGTGTATACAACACTCGATCATTGGATAATTACTCAGTATAACACAGTGCATACAACACTCGATCGTTACATAATTACTCAGTACAAGACAGTGTATACAACACTCGATCGTTACGTAAATATTCAGTGCAATACAGTGTATACAACACTCGATCGTTACATAATTACTCAGTACAAGACAGTGTATACAACACTCGATCGTTACATAATTATTCAGTTCAATACAGTGTATACAACAATCGATCGATACATAATTACTCAGTGCAATACAGTTTATACAACAATCGATCGTTACATAATTACTCAGTGCAACACAGTGTACACAACACTCAATTGTTAAATAATTACACAGTACAACACAGTGTATACAACACTCAATTGTTAAATAATAACTCAGTACAACACAGTGTATACAACACTCGATCATTGGATAATTACTCAATATAACACAGTGCATACAACACTCGATCGTTACATAATTACTCAGTAAAATACATTGTCAACACAAATCGATCGTTACATAATTACTCAGTACAACACAGTGCATACAACACTCGATCGTTACATAATTACTCAGTGCAATACAGTGCATACAAAAATCGATCGTTACATAATTACTCAGTACAAGACAGTGTATACAACACTCGATCGTTACATAATTACTCAGTGCAATACAGTGCATACAACAATCGATCGTTACATAATTACTCAGTGCAATACAGTGTATACAACAATCGATCGTTACATAATTACTCAGTGCAATACAGTGTATACAACACTCGATCTTTACATAATTACTCAGTGCAATACAGTGTATACAACAATTGATCGATACATAATTACTCAGTGTAATACAGTGCATACAACAATCGATCGTTACATAATTACTCAGTGCAATACAGTGTATACAACAATCGATCGTTACATAATTACTCAGTGCAATACAGTGCATACAACGATCGATCGTTACATAATTACTCTGTGCAATACAGTGCATACAACAATCGATCGTTACATAATTACTCAGTGCAATACAGTGCATACAACAATCGATCGTTACATAATTACTCAGTGCTATACAGTGCATACAATAATCGATCGTTACATAATTACGCAGTGCAATACAGTGTATACAACAATCGATCATTACATAATTACGGAGTGCAATACAGTTTATACAACAATCGATCGTTACATAATTACTCAGTGCAACACAGTGTACACAACACTCAATTGTTAAATAATTACACAGTACAACACAGTGTATACAACACTCAATTGTTAAATAATTACTCAGTACAACACAGTGTATACAACACTCGATCATTGGATAATTACTCAGTATAACACAGTGCATACAACATTCGATCGTTACATAATTACTCAGTACAAGACAGTGTATACAACACTCGATCGTTACGTAAATATTCAGTGCAATACAGTGTATACAACACTCGATCGTTACATAATTACTCAGTACAAGACAGTGTATACAGCAATCGATCGTTACATAATTACTCAGTACAACACAGTGTCAACACAAATCTATCGTTACATAATTACTCAGTACAAGACAGTGTATACAACACTCGATCGTTACATAATTATTCAGTGCAATACAGTGTATACAACAATCAATTGATACATAATTACTCAGTGCAATACAGTGCATACAACAATCGATCGTTACATAATTACTCAGTGCAATACAGTGCATACAACGATCGATCGTTACATAATTACCCAGTGCAACACAGTGCATACAACAATCGATCGTTACATAATTACTCAGTTCAATACAGTGTATACAACAATCGATCGATACATAATTACTCAGTGCAATACAGTTTATACAACAATCGATCGTTACATAATTACTCAGTGCAACACAGTGTACACAACACTCAATTGTTAAATAATTACACAGTACAACACAGTGTATACAACACTCAATTGTTAAATAATAACTCAGTACAACACAGTGTATACAACACTCGATCATTGGATAATTACTCAATATAACACAGTGCATACAACACTCGATCGTTACATAATTACTCAGTAAAATACATTGTCAACACAAATCGATCGTTACATAATTACTCAGTACAACACAGTGCATACAACACTCGATCGTTACATAATTACTCAGTGCAATACAGTGCATACAACAATCGGTCGTTACATAATTACTCAGTACAAGACAGTGTATACAACACTCGATCGTTACATAATTACTCAGTGCAATACAGTGCATACAACAATCGATCGTTACATAATTACTCAATGCAATACAGTGTATACAACACTCGATCGTTACATAATTACTCAGTGCAATACAGTGTATACAACAATTGATCGATACATAATTACTCAGTGTAATACAGTGCATACAACAATCGATCGTTACATAATTACTCAGTGCAATACATTGTATACAACAATCGATCGTTACATAATTACTCAGTGCAATACAGTGCATACAACGATCGATCGTTACATAATTACTCTGTGCAATACAGTGCATACAACAATTGATCGTTACATAATTACTCAGTGCAATACAGTGCATACAACAATCGATCGTTACATAATTACTCAGTGCAATACAGTGCATACAATAATCGATCGTTACATAATTCCGCAGTGCAATACAGTGTATACAACAATCGATCGTTACATAATTACTCAGTGCAATACAGTGTATACAACAATCGATCATTACATAATTACTCAGTTCAATACAGTGCATACAACACTCGATCGTTACATAATTACTCAGTACAAGACAGTGTATACAACACTCGATCGTTACGTAATTATTCAGTGCAATACAGTGTATACAACACTCGATCGTTACATAATTACTCAGTACAAGACAGTGTAAACAACAATCGATCGTTACATAATTACTCAGTACAACACAGTGTCAACACAAATCTATCGTTACATAATTACTCAGTACAAGACAGTGTATACAACACTCGATCGTTACATAATTATTCAGTGCAATACAGTGTATACAACAATCAATTGATACATGATTACTCAGTGCAATACAGTGCATACAACAATCGATCGTTACATAATCACCCAGTGCAACACAGTGCATACAACAATCGATCGTTACATAATTACTCAGTGCAACACAGTGCGTACAACAATCGATCGTTACATACTTACTCAGTGCAACACAGTGCATACAACAATCGATCGTTATATAATTACTCAGTGCAATACAGTGCCTACAACAATCGATCGTTACATAATTACTCAGTGCAATACAGTGCATACAACAATCGATCGTTACATAATTACTCAGTACAAGACAGTGTATACAACGCTCGATCGTTACATAATTACTCAGTGCAATACAGTGCATGCAACAATCGATCGTTACATAATTACTCAGTGCAACACAGTGCATACAACAATTGATCGATACATAATTACTCAGTGTAATACAGTGCATACAACAATCGATCGTTACATAATTACTCAGTGCAATACAGTGTATACAACAATCGATCGTTACATAATTACTCAGTGCAATACAGTGCATACAACGATCGATCGTTACATAATTACTCTGTGCAATACAGTGCATACAACAATTGATCGTTACATAATTACTCAGTGCAATACAGTGCATACAACAATCGATCGTTACATAATTACTCAGTGCAATACAGTGCATACAATAATCGATCGTTACATAATTCCGCAGTGCAATACAGTGTATACAACAATCGATCGTTACATAATTACTCAGTGCAATACAGTGTACACAACAATCGATCATTACATAATTACTCAGTTCAATACAGTGCATACAACAATCGATCGTTACATAATTACTCAGTGCAATTCAGTTTATACAACAATCGATCGTTACATAATTACTCAGTGCAATACAGTTTATACAACAATCGATCGTTACATAATTACTCAGTGCAACACAGTGTACACAACACTCAATTGTTAAATAATTACACAGTACAACACAGTGTATACAACACTCAATTGTTAAATAATTACTCAGTACAACACAGTGTATACAACACTCGATCATTGGATAATTACTCAGTATAACACAGTGCATACAACACTTGATCGTTACATAATTACTCAGTACAAGACAGTGTATACAACACTCGATCGTTACGTAATTATTCAGTGCAATACAGTGTATACAACATTCGACCGTTACATAATTACTCAGTACAAGACAGTGTAAACAACAATCGATCGTTACATAATTACTCAGTACAACACAGTGTCAACACAAATCTATCGTTACATAATTACTCAGTACAAGGCAGTGTATACAACACTCGATCGTTACATAATTATTCAGTGCAATACAGTGTATACAACAATCAATTGATACATAATTACTCAGTGCAATACAGTGCATACAACAATCGATCGTTACATAATTACTCAGTGCAATACAGTGCATACAACGATCGATCGTTACATAATTACCCAGTGCAACACAGTGCATACAACAATCGATCGTTACATAATTACTCAGTTCAATACAGTGTATACAACAATCGATCGATACATAATTACTCAGTGCAATACAGTTTATACAACAATCGATCGTTACATAATTACTCAGTGCAACACAGTGTACACAACACTCAATTGTTAAATAATTACACAGTACAACACAGTGTATACAACACTCAATTGTTAAATAATAACTCAGTACAACACAGTGTATACAACACTCGATCATTGGATAATTACTCAATATAACACAGTGCATACAACACTCGATCGTTACATAATTACTCAGTAAAATACATTGTCAACACAAATCGATCGTTACATAATTACTCAGTACAACACAGTGCATACAACACTCGATCGTTACATAATTACTCAGTGCAATACAGTGCATACAACAATCGGTCGTTACATAATTACTCAGTACAAGACAGTGTATACAACACTCGATCGTTACATAATTACTCAGTGCAATACAGTGCATACAACAATCGATCGTTACATAATTACTCAATGCAATACAGTGTATACAACACTCGATCGTTACATAATTACTCAGTGCAATACAGTGTATACAACAATTGATCGATACATAATTACTCAGTGTAATACAGTGCATACAACAATCGATCGTTACATAATTACTCAGTGCAATACATTGTATACAACAATCGATCGTTACATAATTACTCAGTGCAATACAGTGCATACAACGATCGATCGTTACATAATTACTCTGTGCAATACAGTGCATACAACAATTGATCGTTACATAATTACTCAGTGCAATACAGTGCATACAACAATCGATCGTTACATAATTACTCAGTGCAATACAGTGCATACAATAATCGATCGTTACATAATTCCGCAGTGCAATACAGTGTATACAACAATCGATCGTTACATAATTACTCAGTGCAATACAGTGTATACAACAATCGATCATTACATAATTACTCAGTTCAATACAGTGCATACAACACTCGATCGTTACATAATTACTCAGTACAAGACAGTGTATACAACACTCGATCGTTACGTAATTATTCAGTGAAATACAGTGTATACAACACTCGATCGTTACATAATTACTCAGTACAAGACAGTGTAAACAACAATCGATCGTTACATAATTACTCAGTACAACACAGTGTCAACACAAATCTATCGTTACATAATTACTCAGTACAAGACAGTGTATACAACACTCGATCGTTACATAATTATTCAGTGCAATACAGTGTATACAACAATCAATTGATACATGATTACTCAGTGCAATACAGTGCATACAACAATCGATCGTTACATAATCACCCAGTGCAACACAGTGCATACAACAATCGATCGTTACATAATTACTCAGTGCAACACAGTGCGTACAACAATCGATCGTTACATACTTACTCAGTGCAACACAGTGCATACAACAATCGATCGTTATATAATTACTCAGTGCAATACAGTGCCTACAACAATCGATCGTTACATAATTACTCAGTGCAATACAGTGCATACAACAATCGATCGTTACATAATTACTCAGTACAAGACAGTGTATACAACGCTCGATCGTTACATAATTACTCAGTGCAATACAGTGCATGCAACAATCGATCGTTACATAATTACTCAGTGCAACACAGTGCATACAACAATTGATCGATACATAATTACTCAGTGTAATACAGTGCATACAACAATCGATCGTTACATAATTACTCAGTGCAATACAGTGTATACAACAATCGATCGTTACATAATTACTCAGTGCAATACAGTGCATACAACGATCGATCGTTACATAATTACTCTGTGCAATACAGTGCATACAACAATTGATCGTTACATAATTACTCAGTGCAATACAGTGCATACAACAATCGATCGTTACATAATTACTCAGTGCAATACAGTGCATACAATAATCGATCGTTACATAATTCCGCAGTGCAATACAGTGTATACAACAATCGATCGTTACATAATTACTCAGTGCAATACAGTGTACACAACAATCGATCATTACATAATTACTCAGTTCAATACAGTGCATACAACAATCGATCGTTACATAATTACTCAGTGCAATACAGTTTATACAACAATCGATCGTTACATAATTACTCAGTGCAATACAGTTTATACAACAATCGATCGTTACATAATTACTCAGTGCAACACAGTGTACACAACACTCAATTGTTAAATAATTACACAGTACAACACAGTGTATACAACACTCAATTGTTAAATAATTACTCAGTACAACACAGTGTATACAACACTCGATCATTGGATAATTACTCAGTATAACACAGTGCATACAACACTCGATCGTTACATAATTACTCAGTACAAGACAGTGTATACAACACTCGATCGTTACGTAATTATTCAGTGCAATACAGTGTATACAACACTCGACCGTTACATAATTACTCAGTACAAGACAGTGTAAACAACAATCGATCGTTACATAATTACTCAGTACAACACAGTGTCAACACAAATCTATCGTTACATAATTACTCAGTACAAGGCAGTGTATACAACACTCGATCGTTACATAATTATTCAGTGCAATACAGTGTATACAACAATCAATTGATACATGATTACTCAGTGCAATACAGTGCATACAACAATCGATCGTTACATAATTACTCAGTGCAATACTGTGCATACAACGATCGATCGTTACATAATCACCCAGTGCAACACAGTGCATACAACAATCGATCGTTACATAATTACTCAGTGCAACACAGTGCGTACAACAATCGATCGTTACATACTTACTCAGTGCAACACAGTGCATACAACAATCGATCGTTATATAATTACTCAGTGCAATACAGTGCCTACAACAATCGATCGTTACATAATTACTCAGTGCAATACAGTGCATACAACAATCGATCGTTACATAATTACTCAGTACAAGACAGTGTATACAACGCTCGATCGTTACATAATTACTCAGTGCAATACAGTGCATGCAACAATCGATCGTTACACAATTACTCAGTGCAACACAGTGCATACAACAATTGATCGATACATAATTACTCAGTGTAATACAGTGCATACAACAATCGATCGTTACATAATTACTCAGTGCAATACAGTGTATACAACAATCGATCGTTACATAATTATTCAGTGCAATACAGTGTATACAACACTCGACCGTTACATAATTACTCAGTACAAGACAGTGTAAACAACAATCGATCGTTACATAATTACTCAGTACAACACAGTGTCAACACAAATCTATCGTTACATAATTACTCAGTACAAGGCAGTGTATACAACACTCGATCGTTACATAATTACTCAGTGCAATACAGTGCATACAACGATCGATCGTTACATAATTACCCAGTGCAACACAGTGCATACAACAATCGATCGTTACATAATTACTCAGTTCAATACAGTGTATACAACAATCGATCGATACATAATTACTCAGTGCAATACAGTTTATACAACAATCGATCGTTACATAATTACTCAGTGCAACACAGTGTACACAACACTCAATTGTTAAATAATTACACAGTACAACACAGTGTATACAACACTCAATTGTTAAATAATAACTCAGTACAACACAGTGTATACAACACTCGATCATTGGATAATTACTCAATATAACACAGTGCATACAACACTCGATCGTTACATAATTACTCAGTAAAATACATTGTCAACACAAATCGATCGTTACATAATTACTCAGTACAACACAGTGCATACAACACTCGATCGTTACATAATTACTCAGTGCAATACAGTGCATACAACAATCGGTCGTTACATAATTACTCAGTACAAGACAGTGTATACAACACTCGATCGTTACATAATTACTCAGTGCAATACAGTGCATACAACAATCGATCGTTACATAATTACTCAGTGCAATACAGTGCATACAACGATCGATCGTTACATAATTACCCAGTGCAACACAGTGCATACAACAATCGATCGTTACATAATTACTCAGTTCAATACAGTGTATACAACAATCGATCGATACATAATTACTCAGTGCAATACAGTTTATACAACAATCGATCGTTACATAATTACTCAGTGCAACACAGTGTACACAACACTCAATTGTTAAATAATTACACAGTACAACACAGTGTATACAACACTCAATTGTTAAATAATAACTCAGTACAACACAGTGTATACAACACTCGATCATTGGATAATTACTCAATGTAACACAGTGCATACAACACTCGATCGTTACATAATTACTCAGTAAAATACATTGTCAACACAAATCGATCGTTACATAATTACTCAGTACAACACAGTGCATACAACACTCGATCGTTACATAATTACTCAGTGCAATACAGTGCATACAACAATCGGTCGTTACATAATTACTCAGTACAAGACAGTGTATACAACACTCGATCGTTACATAATTACTCAGTGCAATACAGTGCATACAACAATCGATCGTTACATAATTACTCAATGCAATACAGTGTATACAACACTCGATCGTTACATAATTACTCAGTGCAATACAGTGTATACAACAATTGATCGATACATAATTACTCAGTGTAATACAGTGCATACAACAATCGATCGTTACATAATTACTCAGTGCAATACATTGTATACAACAATCGATCGTTACATAATTACTCAGTGCAATACAGTGCATACAACGATCGATCGTTACATAATTACTCTGTGCAATACAGTGCATACAACAATTGATCGTTACATAATTACTCAGTGCAATACAGTGCATACAACAATCGATCGTTACATAATTACTCAGTGCAATACAGTGCATACAATAATCGATCGTTACATAATTCCGCAGTGCAATACAGTGTATACAACAATCGATCGTTACATAATTACTCAGTGCAATACAGTGTATACAACAATCGATCATTACATAATTACTCAGTTCAATACAGTGCATACAACACTCGATCGTTACATAATTACTCAGTACAAGACAGTGTATACAACACTCGATCGTTACGTAATTATTCAGTGCAATACAGTGTATACAACACTCGATCGTTACATAATTACTCAGTACAAGACAGTGTAAACAACAATCGATCGTTACATAATTACTCAGTACAACACAGTGTCAACACAAATCTATCGTTACATAATTACTCAGTACAAGACAGTGTATACAACACTCGATCGTTACATAATTATTCAGTGCAATACAGTGTATACAACAATCAATTGATACATGATTACTCAGTGCAATACAGTGCATACAACAATCGATCGTTACATAATCACCCAGTGCAACACAGTGCATACAACAATCGATCGTTACATAATTACTCAGTGCAACACAGTGCGTACAACAATCGATCGTTACATACTTACTCAGTGCAACACAGTGCATACAACAATCGATCGTTATATAATTACTCAGTGCAATACAGTGCCTACAACAATCGATCGTTACATAATTACTCAGTGCAATACAGTGCATACAACAATCGATCGTTACATAATTACTCAGTACAAGACAGTGTATACAACGCTCGATCGTTACATAATTACTCAGTGCAATACAGTGCATGCAACAATCGATCGTTACATAATTACTCAGTGCAACACAGTGCATACAACAATTGATCGATACATAATTACTCAGTGTAATACAGTGCATACAACAATCGATCGTTACATAATTACTCAGTGCAATACAGTGTATACAACAATCGATCGTTACATAATTACTCAGTGCAATACAGTGCATACAACGATCGATCGTTACATAATTACTCTGTGCAATACAGTGCATACAACAATTGATCGTTACATAATTACTCAGTGCAATACAGTGCATACAACAATCGATCGTTACATAATTACTCAGTGCAATACAGTGCATACAATAATCGATCGTTACATAATTCCGCAGTGCAATACAGTGTATACAACAATCGATCGTTACATAATTACTCAGTGCAATACAGTGTACACAACAATCGATCATTACATAATTACTCAGTTCAATACAGTGCATACAACAATCGATCGTTACATAATTACTCAGTGCAATACAGTTTATACAACAATCGATCGTTACATAATTACTCAGTGCAATACAGTTTATACAACAATCGATCGTTACATAATTACTCAGTGCAACACAGTGTACACAACACTCAATTGTTAAATAATTACACAGTACAACACAGTGTATACAACACTCAATTGTTAAATAATTACTCAGTACAACACAGTGTATACAACACTCGATCATTGGATAATTACTCAGTATAACACAGTGCATACAACACTCGATCGTTACATAATTACTCAGTACAAGACAGTGTATACAACACTCGATCGTTACGTAATTATTCAGTGCAATACAGTGTATACAACACTCGACCGTTACATAATTACTCAGTACAAGACAGTGTAAACAACAATCGATCGTTACATAATTACTCAGTACAACACAGTGTCAACACAAATCTATCGTTACATAATTACTCAGTACAAGGCAGTGTATACAACACTCGATCGTTACATAATTATTCAGTGCAATACAGTGTATACAACAATCAATTGATACATAATTACTCAGTGCAATACAGTGCATACAACAATCGATCGTTACATAATTACTCAGTGCAATACAGTGCATACAACGATCGATCGTTACATAATTACCCAGTGCAACACAGTGCATACAACAATCGATCGTTACATAATTACTCAGTTCAATACAGTGTATACAACAATCGATCGATACATAATTACTCAGTGCAATACAGTTTATACAACAATCGATCGTTACATAATTACTCAGTGCAACACAGTGTACACAACACTCAATTGTTAAATAATTACACAGTACAACACAGTGTATACAACACTCAATTGTTAAATAATAACTCAGTACAACACAGTGTATACAACACTCGATCATTGGATAATTACTCAATATAACACAGTGCATACAACACTCGATCGTTACATAATTACTCAGTAAAATACATTGTCAACACAAATCGATCGTTACATAATTACTCAGTACAACACAGTGCATACAACACTCGATCGTTACATAATTACTCAGTGCAATACAGTGCATACAACAATCGGTCGTTACATAATTACTCAGTACAAGACAGTGTATACAACACTCGATCGTTACATAATTACTCAGTGCAATACAGTGCATACAACAATCGATCGTTACATAATTACTCAATGCAATACAGTGTATACAACACTCGATCGTTACATAATTACTCAGTGCAATACAGTGCATACAACGATCGATCGTTACATAATTACTCTGTGCAATACAGTGCATACAACAATTGATCGATACATAATTACTCAGTGTAATACAGTGCATACAACAATCGATCGTTACATAATTACTCAGTGCAATACATTGTATACAACAATCGATCGTTACATAATTACTCAGTGCAATACAGTGCATACAACGATCGATCGTTACATAATTACTCTGTGCAATACAGTGCATACAACAATTGATCGTTACATAATTACTCAGTGCAATACAGTGCATACAACAATCGATCGTTACATAATTACTCAGTGCAATACAGTGCATACAATAATCGATCGTTACATAATTCCGCAGTGCAATACAGTGTATACAACAATCGATCGTTACATAATTACTCAGTGCAATACAGTGTATACAACAATCGATCATTACATAATTACTCAGTTCAATACAGTGCACACAACACTCGATCGTTACATAATTACTCAGTACAAGACAGTGTATACAACACTCGATCGTTACGTAATTATTCAGTGCAATACAGTGTATACAACACTCGATCGTTACATAATTACTCAGTACAAGACAGTGTAAACAACAATCGATCGTTACATAATTACTCAGTACAACACAGTGTCAACACAAATCTATCGTTACATTATTACTCAGTACAAGACAGTGTATACAACACTCGATCGTTACATAATTATTCAGTGCAATACAGTGTATACAACAATCAATTGATACATGATTACTCAGTGCAATACAGTGCATACAACAATCGATCGTTACATAATCACCCAGTGCAACACAGTGCATACAACAATCGATCGTTACATAATTACTCAGTGCAACACAGTGCGTACAACAATCGATCGTTACATACTTACTCAGTGCAACACAGTGCACACAACAATCGATCGTTATATAATTACTCAGTGCAATACAGTGCCTACAACAATCGATCGTTACATAATTACTCAGTGCAATACAGTGCATACAACAATCGATCGTTACATAATTACTCAGTACAAGACAGTGTATACAACGCTCGATCGTTACATAATTACTCAGTGCAATACAGTGCATGCAACAATCGATCGTTACATAATTACTCAGTGCAACACAGTGCATACAACAATTGATCGATACATAATTACTCAGTGTAATACAGTGCATACAACAATCGATCGTTACATAATTACTCAGTGCAATACAGTGTATACAACAATCGATCGTTACATAATTACTCAGTGCAATACAGTGCATACAACGATCGATCGTTACATAATTACTCTGTGCAATACAGTGCATACAACAATTGATCGTTACATAATTACTCAGTGCAATACAGTGCATACAACAATCGATCGTTACATAATTACTCAGTGCAATACAGTGCATACAATAATCGATCGTTACATAATTCCGCAGTGCAATACAGTGTATACAACAATCGATCGTTACATAATTACTCAGTGCAATACAGTGTACACAACAATCGATCATTACATAATTACTCAGTTCAATACAGTGCATACAACAATCGATCGTTACATAATTACTCAGTGCAATACAGTTTATACAACAATCGATCGTTACATAATTACTCAGTGCAATACAGTTTATACAACACTCGATCGTTACATAATTACTCAGTGCAACACAGTGTACACAACACTCAATTGTTAAATAATTACACAGTACAACACAGTGTATACAACACTCAATTGTTAAATAATTACTCAGTACAACACAGTGTATACAACACTCGATCATTGGATAATTACTCAGTATAACACAGTGCATACAACACTCGATCGTTACATAATTACTCAGTACAAGACAGTGTATACAACACTCGATCGTTACGTAATTATTCAGTGCAATACAGTGTATACAACACTCGACCGTTACATAATTACTCAGTACAAGACAGTGTAAACAACAATCGATCGTTACATAATTACTCAGTACAACACAGTGTCAACACAAATCTATCGTTACATAATTACTCAGTACAAGGCAGTGTATACAACACTCGATCGTTACATAATTATTCAGTGCAATACAGTGTATACAACAATCAATTGATACATGATTACTCAGTGCAATACAGTGCATACAACAATCGATCGTTACATAATTACTCAGTGCAATACTGTGCATACAACGATCGATCGTTACATAATCACCCAGTGCAACACAGTGCATACAACAATCGATCGTTACATAATTACTCAGTGCAACACAGTGCGTACAACAATCGATCGTTACATACTTACTCAGTGCAACACAGTGCATACAACAATCGATCGTTATATAATTACTCAGTGCAATACAGTGCCTACAACAATCGATCGTTACATAATTACTCAGTGCAATACAGTGCATACAACAATCGATCGTTACATAATTACTCAGTACAAGACAGTGTATACAACGCTCGATCGTTACATAATTACTCAGTGCAATACAGTGCATGCAACAATCGATCGTTACATAATTACTCAGTGCAACACAGTGCATACAACAATTGATCGATACATAATTACTCAGTGTAATACAGTGCATACAACAATCGATCGTTACATAATTACTCAGTGCAATACAGTGTATACAACAATCGATCGTTACATAATTATTCAGTGCAATACAGTGTATACAACACTCGACCGTTACATAATTACTCAGTACAAGACAGTGTAAACAACAATCGATCGTTACATAATTACTCAGTACAACACAGTGTCAACACAAATCTATCGTTACATAATTACTCAGTACAAGGCAGTGTATACAACACTCGATCGTTACATAATTACTCAGTGCAATACAGTGCATACAACGATCGATCGTTACATAATTACCCAGTGCAACACAGTGCATACAACAATCGATCGTTACATAATTACTCAGTTCAATACAGTGTATACAACAATCGATCGATACATAATTACTCAGTGCAATACAGTTTATACAACAATCGATCGTTACATAATTACTCAGTGCAACACAGTGTACACAACACTCAATTGTTAAATAATTACACAGTACAACACAGTGTATACAACACTCAATTGTTAAATAATAACTCAGTACAACACAGTGTATACAACACTCGATCATTGGATAATTACTCAATATAACACAGTGCATACAACACTCGATCGTTACATAATTACTCAGTAAAATACATTGTCAACACAAATCGATCGTTACATAATTACTCAGTGCAATACAGTGCATACAACAATCGGTCGTTACATAATTACTCAGTACAAGACAGTGTATACAACACTCGATCGTTACATAATTACTCAGTGCAATACAGTGCATACAACAATCGATCGTTACATAATTACTCAGTGCAATACAGTGCATACAACGATCGATCGTTACATAATTACCCAGTGCAACACAGTGCATACAACAATCGATCGTTACATAATTACTCAGTTCAATACAGTGTATACAACAATCGATCGATACATAATTACTCAGTGCAATACAGTTTATACAACAATCGATCGTTACATAATTACTCAGTGCAACACAGTGTACACAACACTCAATTGTTAAATAATTACACAGTACAACACAGTGTATACAACACTCAATTGTTAAATAATAACTCAGTACAACACAGTGTATACAACACTCGATCATTGGATAATTACTCAATATAACACAGTGCATACAACACTCGATCGTTACATAATTACTCAGTAAAATACATTGTCAACACAAATCGAGCGTTACATAATTACTCAGTACAACACAGTGCATACAACACTCGATCGTTACATAATTACTCAGTGCAATACAGTGCATACAACAATCGGTCGTTACATAATTACTCAGTACAAGACAGTGTATACAACACTCGATCGTTACATAATTACTCAGTGCAATACAGTGCATACAACAATCGATCGTTACATAATTACTCAATGCAATACAGTGTATACAACACTCGATCGTTACATAATTACTCAGTGCAATACAGTGTATACAACAATTGATCGATACATAATTACTCAGTGTAATACAGTGCATACAACAATCGATCGTTACATAATTACTCAGTGCAATACATTGTATACAACAATCGATCGTTACATAATTACTCAGTGCAATACAGTGCATACAACGATCGATCGTTACATAATTACTCTGTGCAATACAGTGCATACAACAATTGATCGTTACATAATTACTCAGTGCAATACAGTGCATACAACAATCGATCGTTACATAATTACTCAGTGCAATACAGTGCATACAATAATCGATCGTTACATAATTCCGCAGTGCAATACAGTGTATACAACAATCGATCGTTACATAATTACTCAGTGCAATACAGTGTATACAACAATCGATCATTACATAATTACTCAGTTCAATACAGTGCATACAACACTCGATCGTTACATAATTACTCAGTACAAGACAGTGTATACAACACTCGATCGTTACGTAATTATTCAGTGCAATACAGTGTATACAACACTCGATCGTTACATAATTACTCAGTACAAGACAGTGTAAACAACAATCGATCGTTACATAATTACTCAGTACAACACAGTGTCAACACAAATCTATCGTTACATAATTACTCAGTACAAGACAGTGTATACAACACTCGATCGTTACATAATTATTCAGTGCAATACAGTGTATACAACAATCAATTGATACATGATTACTCAGTGCAATACAGTGCATACAACAATCGATCGTTACATAATCACCCAGTGCAACACAGTGCATACAACAATCGATCGTTACATAATTACTCAGTGCAACACAGTGCGTACAACAATCGATCGTTACATACTTACTCAGTGCAACACAGTGCATACAACAATCGATCGTTATATAATTACTCAGTGCAATACAGTGCCTACAACAATCGATCGTTACATAATTACTCAGTGCAATACAGTGCATACAACAATCGATCGTTACATAATTACTCAGTACAAGACAGTGTATACAACGCTCGATCGTTACATAATTACTCAGTGCAATACAGTGCATGCAACAATCGATCGTTACATAATTACTCAGTGCAACACAGTGCATACAACAATTGATCGATACATAATTACTCAGTGTAATACAGTGCATACAACAATCGATCGTTACATAATTACTCAGTGCAATACAGTGTATACAACAATCGATCGTTACATAATTACTCAGTGCAATACAGTGCATACAACGATCGATCGTTACATAATTACTCTGTGCAATACAGTGCATACAACAATTGATCGTTACATAATTACTCAGTGCAATACAGTGCATACAACAATCGATCGTTACATAATTACTCAGTGCAATACAGTGCATACAATAATCGATCGTTACATAATTCCGCAGTGCAATACAGTGTATACAACAATCGATCGTTACATAATTACTCAGTGCAATACAGTGTACACAACAATCGATCATTACATAATTACTCAGTTCAATACAGTGCATAAAACAATCGATCGTTACATAATTACTCAGTGCAATACAGTTTATACAACAATCGATCGTTACATAATTACTCAGTGCAATACAGTTTATACAACAATCGATCGTTACATAATTACTCAGTGCAACACAGTGTACACAACACTCAATTGTTAAATAATTACACAGTACAACACAGTGTATACAACACTCAATTGTTAAATAATTACTCAGTACAACACAGTGTATACAACACTCGATCATTGGATAATTACTCAGTATAACACAGTGCATACAACACTCGATCGTTACATAATTACTCAGTACAAGACAGTGTATACAACACTCGATCGTTACGTAATTATTCAGTGCAATACAGTGTATACAACACTCGACCGTTACATAATTACTCAGTACAAGACAGTGTAAACAACAATCGATCGTTACATAATTACTCAGTACAACACAGTGTCAACACAAATCTATCGTTACATAATTACTCAGTACAAGGCAGTGTATACAACACTCGATCGTTACATAATTATTCAGTGCAATACAGTGTATAAAACAATCAATTGATACATGATTACTCAGTGCAATACAGTGCATACAACAATCGATCGTTACATACTTACTCAGTGCAACACAGTGCATACAACAATCGATCGTTATATAATTACTCAGTGCAATACAGTGCCTACAACAATCGATCGTTACATAATTACTCAGTGCAATACAGTGCATACAACAATCGATCGTTACATAATTACTCAGTACAAGACAGTGTATACAACACTCGATCGTTACATAATTACTCAGTGCAATACAGTGTATACAACAATCGATCGTTACATAATTACTCAGTGCAATACAGTGTACACAACAATCGATCATTACATAATTACTCAGTTCAATACAGTGCATACAACAATCGATCGTTACATAATTACTCAGTGAAATACAGTGCATACAACAAGCGATCGTTACATACTTACTCAGTGCAATACAGTTTATACAACAATCGATCGTTACATAATTGCTCAGTGCAACACAGTGTACACAACACTCAATTGTAAAATAATTACACAGTACAACACAGTGTATACAACACTCAATTGTTAAATAATAACTCAGTACAACACAGTGTATACAACACTCGATCATTGGATAATTACTCAATATAACACAGTGCATACAACACTCGATCGTTACATAATTACTCAGTAAAATACATTGTCAACACAAATCGATCGTTACATAATTACTCAGTACAACACAGTGCATACAACACTCGATCGTTACATAATTACTCAGTGCAATACAGTGCATACAACAATCGGTCGTTACATAATTACTCAGTACAAGACAGTGTATACAACACTCGATCGTTACATAATTACTCAGTGCAATACAGTGCATACAACAATCGATCGTTACATAATTACTCAATGCAATACAGTGTATACAACACTCGATCGATACATAATTACTCAGTGTAATACAGTGCATACAACAATCGATCGTTACATAATTACTCAGTGCAATACAGTGCATACAATAATCGATCGTTACATAATTCCGCAGTGCAATACAGTGTATACAACAATCGATCGTTACATAATTACTCAGTGCAATACAGTGTACACAACAATCGATCATTACATAATTACTCAGTTCAATACAGTGCATACAACAATCGATCGTTACATAATTACTCAGTGCAATACAGTTTATACAACAATCGATCGTTACATAATTACTCAGTGCAATACAGTTTATACAACAATCGATCGTTACATAATTACTCAGTGCAACACAGTGTACACAACACTCAATTGTTAAATAATTACACAGTACAACACAGTGTATACAACACTCAATTGTTAAATAATTACTCAGTACAACACAGTGTATACAACACTCGATCATTGGATAATTACTCAGTATAACACAGTGCATACAACACTCGATCGTTACATAATTACTCAGTACAAGACAGTGTATACAACACTCGATCGTTACGTAATTATTCAGTGCAATACAGTGTATACAACACTCGACCGTTACATAATTACTCAGTACAAGACAGTGTAAACAACAATCGATCGTTACATAATTACTCAGTACAACACAGTGTCAACACAAATCTATCGTTACATAATTACTCAGTACAAGGCAGTGTATACAACACTCGATCGTTACATAATTATTCAGTGCAATACAGTGTATACAACAATCAATTGATACATGATTACTCAGTGCAATACAGTGCATACAACAATCGATCGTTACATAATTACTCAGTGCAATACTGTGCATACAACGATCGATCGTTACATAATCACCCAGTGCAACACAGTGCATACAACAATCGATCGTTACATAATTACTCAGTGCAACACAGTGCATACAACAATCGATCGTTACATACTTACTCAGTGCAACACAGTGCATACAACAATCGATCGTTATATAATTACTCAGTGCAATACAGTGCCTACAACAATCGATCGTTACATAATTACTCAGTGCAATACAGTGCATACAACAATCGATCGTTACATAATTACTCAGTACAAGACAGTGTATACAACACTCGATCGTTACATAATTACTCAGTGCAATACAGTGCATACAACAATCGATCGTTACATAATTACTCAGTGCAACACAGTGCATACAACAATCGATCGTTACATAATTACTCAGTGAAATACAGTGCATACAACAAGCGATCGTTACATACTTACTCAGTGCAATACAGTTTATACAACAATCGATCGTTACATAATTGCTCAGTGCAACACAGTGTACACAACACTCAATTGTAAAATAATTACACAATACAACACAGTGTATACAACACTCAATTGTTAAATAATAACTCAGTACAACACAGTGTATACAACACTCGATCATTGGATAAATACTCAATATAACACAGTGCATACAACACTCGATCGTTACATAATTACTCAGTAAAATACATTGTCAACACAAATCGATCGTTACATAATTACTCAGTACAACACAGTGCATACAACACTCGATCGTTACATAATTACTCAGTGCAATACAGTGCATACAACAATCGGTCGTTACATAATTACTCAGTACAAGACAGTGTATACAACACTCGATCGTTACATAATTACTCAGTGCAATACAGTGCATACAACAATCGATCGTTACATAATTACTCAATGCAATACAGTGTATACAACACTCGATCGTTACATAATTACTCAGTGCAATACAGTGTATACAACAATTGATCGATACATAATTACTCAGTGTAATACAGTGCATACAACAATCGATCGTTACATAATTACTCAGTGCAATACAGTGTATACAACAATCGATCGTTACATAATTACTCAGTGCAATACAGTGCATACAACGATCGATCGTTACATAATTACTCTGTGCAATACAGTGCATACAACAATTCATCGTTACATAATTACTCAGTGCAATACAGTGCATACAACAATCGATCGTTACATAATTACTCAGTGCAATACAGTGCATACAATAATCGATCGTTACATAATTCCGCAGTGCAATACAGTGTATACAACAATCGATCGTTACATAATTACTCAGTGCAATACAGTGTATACAACAATCGATCATTACATAATTACTCAGTTCAATACAGTGCATACAACAATCGATCGTTACATAATTACTCAGTGCAATACAGTTTATTCAACAATCGATCGTTACATAATTACTCAGTGCAATACAGTTTATACAACAATCGATCGTTACATAATTACTCAGTGCAACACAGTGTACACAACACTCAATTGTTAAATAATTACACAGAACAACACAGTGTATACAACACTCAATTGTTAAATAATTACTCAGTACAACACAGTGTATACAACACTCGATCATTGGATAATTACTCAGTATAACACAGTGCATACAACACTCGATCGTTACATAATTACTCAGTACAAGACAGTGTATACAACACTCGATCGTTACGTAATTATTCAGTGGAATACAGTGTATACAACACTCGATCGTTACATAATTACTCAGTACAAGACAGTGTAAACAACAATCGATCGTTACATAATTACTCAGTACAACACAGTGTCAACACAAATCTATCGTTACATAATTACTCAGTACACGACAGTGTATACAACACTCGATCGTTACATAATTATTCAGTGCAATACAGTGTATACAACAATCAATTGATACATGATTACTCAGTGCAATACAGTGCATACAACAATCGATCGTTACATAATTACTCAGTGCAATACAGTGCATACAACGATCGATCGTTACATAATCACCCAGTGCAACACAGTGCATACAACAATCGATCGTTACATAATTACTCAGTGCAACACAGTGCATACAACAATCGATCGTTACATACTTACTCAGTGCAACACAGTGCATACAACAATCGATCGTTATATAATTACTCAGTGCAATACAGTGCCTACAACAATCGATCGTTACATAATTACTCAGTGCAATACAGTGCATACAACAATCGATCGTTACATAATTACTCAGTACAAGACAGTGTATACAACACTCGATCGTTACATAATTACTCAGTGCAATACAGTGCATACAACAATCGATCGTTACATAATTACTCAGTGCAACACAGTGCATACAACAATTGATCGATACATAATTACTCAGTGTAACACAGTGCATACAACAATCGATCGTTACATAATTACTCAGTGCAATACAGTGTATACAACAATCGATCGTTACATAATTACTCAGTGCAATACAGTGCATACAACGATCGATCGTTACATAATTACTCTGTGCAATACAGTGCATACAACAATTGATCGTTACATAATTACTCAGTGCAATACAGTGCATACAACAATCGATCGTTACATAATTACTCAGTGCAATACAGTGCATACAATAATCGATCGTTACATAATTCCGCAGTGCAATACAGTGTATACAACAATCGATCATTACATAATTACTCAGTTCAATACAGTGCATACAACAATCGATCGTTACATAATTACTCAGTGCAATACAGTTTATACAACAATCGATCGTTACATAATTACTCAGTGCAATACAGTTTATACAACAATCGATCGTTACATAATTACTCAGTGCAATACAGTTTATACAACAATCGATCGTTACATAATTACTCAGTGCAACACAGTGTACACAACACTCAATTGTTAAATAATTACACAGAACAACACAGTGTATACAACACTCAATTGTTAAATAATTACTCAGTACAACACAGTGTATACAACACTCGATCATTGGATAATTACTCAGTATAACACAGTGCATACAACACTCGATCGTTACATAATTACTCAGTACAAGACAGTGTATACAACACTCGATCGTTACGTAATTATTCAGTGGAATACAGTGTATACAACACTCGATCGTTACATAATTACTCAGTACAAGACAGTGTAAACAACAATCGATCGTTACATAATTACTCAGTACAACACAGTGTCAACACAAATCTATCGTTACATAATTACTCAGTACACGACAGTGTATACAACACTCGATCGTTACATAATTATTCAGTGCAATACAGTGTATACAACAATCAATTGATACATGATTACTCAGTGCAATACAGTGCATACAACAATCGATCGTTACATAATTACTCAGTGCAATACAGTGCATACAACGATCGATCGTTACATAATCACCCAGTGCAACACAGTGCATACAACAATCGATCGTTACATAATTACTCAGTGCAACACAGTGCATACAACAATCGATCGTTACATACTTACTCAGTGCAACACAGTGCATACAACAATCGATCGTTATATAATTACTCAGTGCAATACAGTGCCTACAACAATCGATCGTTACATAATTACTCAGTGCAATACAGTGCATACAACAATCGATCGTTACATAATTACTCAGTACAAGACAGTGTATACAACACTCGATCGTTACATAATTACTCAGTGCAATACAGTGCATACAACAATCGATCGTTACATAATTACTCAGTGCAACACAGTGCATACAACAATTGATCGATACATAATTACTCAGTGTAACACAGTGCATACAACAATCGATCGTTACATAATTACTCAGTGCAATACAGTGTATACAACAATCGATCGTTACATAATTACTCAGTGCAATACAGTGCATACAACGATCGATCGTTACATAATTACTCTGTGCAATACAGTGCATACAACAATTGATCGTTACATAATTACTCAGTGCAATACAGTGCATACAACAATCGATCGTTACATAATTACTCAGTGCAATACAGTGCATACAATAATCGATCGTTACATAATTCCGCAGTGCAATACAGTGTATACAACAATCGATCATTACATAATTACTCAGTTCAATACAGTGCATACAACAATCGATCGTTACATAATTACTCAGTGCAATACAGTTTATACAACAATCGATCGTTACATAATTACTCAGTGCAATACAGTTTATACAACAATCGATCGTTACATAATTACTCAGTGCAACACAGTGTACACAACACTCAATTGTTAAATAATTACACAGTACAACACAGTGTATACAACACTCAATTGTTAAATAATTACTCAGTACAACACAGTGTATACAACAATCCATCGTTACATAATTACTCAGTACAACACAGTGTCAACACAAATCTATCGTTACATAATTACTCAGTACAAGACAGTGTATACAACACTCGATCGTTACATAATTATTCAGTGCAATACAGTGTATACAACAATCAATTGATACATGATTACTCAGTGCAATACAGTGCATACAACAATCGATCGTTACATAATTACTCAGTGCAATACAGTGCATACAACGATCGATCGTTACATAATCACCCAGTGCAACACAGTGCATACAACAATCGATCGTTACATAATTACTCAGTGCAACACAGTGCATACAACAATCGATCGTTACATACTTACTCAGTGCAACACAGTGCATACAACAATCGATCGTTATATAATTACTCAGTGCAATACAGTGCCTACAACAATCGATCGTTACATAATTACTCAGTGCAATACAGTGCATACAACGATCGATCGTTACATAATCACCCAGTGCAACACAGTGCATACAACAATCGATCGTTACATAATTACTCAGTGCAACACAGTGCATACAACAATCGATCGTTACATACTTACTCAGTGCAACACAGTGCATACAACAATCGATCGTTATATAATTACTCAGTGCAATACAGTGCCTACAACAATCGATCGTTACATAATTACTCAGTGCAATACAGTGCATACAACAATCGATCGTTACATAATTACTCAGTACAAGACAGTGTATACAACACTCGATCGTTACATAATTACTCAGTGCAATACAGTGCATACAACAATCGATCGTTACATAATTACTCAGTGCAACACAGTGCATACAACAATTGATCGATACATAATTACTCAGTGTAATACAGTGCATACAACACTCGATCGTTACATAATTACTCAGTGCAATACAGTGCATACAACAATCGATCGTTACATAATTACTCAATGCAATACAGTGTATACAACACTCGATCGTTACATAATTACTCAGTGCAATACAGTGTATACAACAATTGATCGATACATAATTACTCAGTGTAATACAGTGCATACAACAATCGATCGTTACATAATTACTCAGTGCAATACAGTGTATACAACAATCGATCGTTACATAATTACTCAGTGCAATACAGTGCATACAACGATCGATCGTTACATAATTACTCTGTGCAATACAGTGCATACAACAATTCATCGTTACATAATTACTCAGTGCAATACAGTGCATACAACAATCGATCGTTACATAATTACTCAGTGCAATACAGTGCATACAATAATCGATCGTTACATAATTCCGCAGTGCAATACAGTGTATACAACAATCGATCGTTACATAATTACTCAGTGCAATACAGTGTATACAACAATCGATCATTACATAATTACTCAGTTCAATACAGTGCATACAACAATCGATCGTTACATAATTACTCAGTGCAATACAGTTTATACAACAATCGATCGTTACATAATTACTCAGTGCAATACAGTTTATACAACAATCGATCGTTACATAATTACTCAGTGCAACACAGTGTACACAACACTCAATTGTTAAATAATTACACAGAACAACACAGTGTATACAACACTCAATTGTTAAATAATTACTCAGTACAACACAGTGTATACAACACTCGATCATTGGATAATTACTCAGTATAACACAGTGCATACAACACTCGATCGTTACATAATTACTCAGTACAAGACAGTGTATACAACACTCGATCGTTACGTAATTATTCAGTGGAATACAGTGTATACAACACTCGATCGTTACATAATTACTCAGTACAAGACAGTGTAAACAACAATCGATCGTTACATAATTACTCAGTACAACACAGTGTCAACACAAATCTATCGTTACATAATTACTCAGTACACGACAGTGTATACAACACTCGATCGTTACATAATTATTCAGTGCAATACAGTGTATACAACAATCAATTGATACATGATTACTCAGTGCAATACAGTGCATACAACAATCGATCGTTACATAATTACTCAGTGCAATACAGTGCATACAACGATCGATCGTTACATAATCACCCAGTGCAACACAGTGCATACAACAATCGATCGTTACATAATTACTCAGTGCAACACAGTGCATACAACAATCGATCGTTACATACTTACTCAGTGCAACACAGTGCATACAACAATCGATCGTTATATAATTACTCAGTGCAATACAGTGCCTACAACAATCGATCGTTACATAATTACTCAGTGCAATACAGTGCATACAACAATCGATCGTTACATAATTACTCAGTACAAGACAGTGTATACAACACTCGATCGTTACATAATTACTCAGTGCAATACAGTGCATACAACAATCGATCGTTACATAATTACTCAGTGCAACACAGTGCATACAACAATTGATCGATACATAATTACTCAGTGCAATACAGTGTATACAACAATCGATCGTTACATAATTACTCAGTGCAATACAGTGCATACAACGATCGATCGTTACATAATTACTCTGTGCAATACAGTGCATACAACAATTGATCGTTACATAATTACTCAGTGCAATACAGTGCATACAACAATCGATCGTTACATAATTACTCAGTGCAATACAGTGCATACAATAATCGATCGTTACATAATTCCGCAGTGCAATACAGTGTATACAACAATCGATCATTACATAATTACTCAGTTCAATACAGTGCATACAACAATCGATCGTTACATAATTACTCAGTGCAATACAGTTTATACAACAATCGATCGTTACATAATTACTCAGTGCAATACAGTTTATACAACAATCGATCGTTACATAATTACTCAGTGCAACACAGTGTACACAACACTCAATTGTTAAATAATTACACAGTACAACACAGTGTATACAACACTCAATTGTTAAATAATTACTCAGTACAACACAGTGTATACAACAATCGATCGTTACATAATTACTCAGTACAACACAGTGTCAACACAAATCTATCGTTACATAATTACTCAGTACAAGACAGTGTATACAACACTCGATCGTTACATAATTATTCAGTGCAATACAGTGTATACAACAATCAATTGATACATGATTACTCAGTGCAATACAGTGCATACAACAATCGATCGTTACATAATTACTCAGTGCAATACAGTGCATACAACGATCGATCGTTACATAATCACCCAGTGCAACACAGTGCATACAACAATCGATCGTTACATAATTACTCAGTGCAACACAGTGCATACAACAATCGATCGTTACATACTTACTCAGTGCAACACAGTGCATACAACAATCGATCGTTATATAATTACTCAGTGCAATACAGTGCCTACAACAATCGATCGTTACATAATTACTCAGTGCAATACAGTGCATACAACAATCGATCGTTACATAATTACTCAGTACAAGACAGTGTATACAACACTCGATCGTTACATAATTACTCAGTGCAATACAGTGCATACAACAATCGATCGTTACATAATTACTCAGTGCAACACAGTGCATACAACAATTGATCGATACATAATTACTCAGTGTAATACAGTGCATACAACAATCGATCGTTACATAATTACTCAGTGCAATACAGTGTATACAACAATCGATCGTTACATAATTACTCAGTGCAATACAGTGCATACAACGATCGATCGTTACATAATTACTCTGTGCAATACAGTGCATACAACAATTGATCGTTACATAATTACTCAGTGCAATACAGTGCATACAACAATCGATCGTTACATAATTACTCAGTGCAATACAGTGCATACAATAATCGATCGTTACATAATTCCGCAGTGCAATACAGTGTATACAACAATCGATCATTACATAATTACTCAGTTCAATACAGTGCATACAACAATCGATCGTTACATAATTACTCAGTGCAATACAGTTTATACAACAATCGATCGTTACATAATTACTCAGTGCAATACAGTTTATACAACAATCGATCGTTACATAATTACTCAGTGCAACACAGTGTACACAACACTCAATTGTTAAATAATTACACAGTACAACACAGTGTATACAACACTCAATTGTTAAATAATTACTCAGTACAACACAGTGTATACAACAATCGATCGTTACATAATTACTCAGTACAACACAGTGTCAACACAAATCTATCGTTACATAATTACTCAGTACAAGACAGTGTATACAACACTCGATCGTTACATAATTATTCAGTGCAATACAGTGTATACAACAATCAATTGATACATGATTACTCAGTGCAATACAGTGCATACAACAATCGATCGTTACATAATTACTCAGTGCAATACAGTGCATACAACGATCGATCGTTACATAATCACCCAGTGCAACACAGTGCATACAACAATCGATCGTTACATAATTACTCAGTGCAACACAGTGCATACAACAATCGATCGTTACATACTTACTCAGTGCAACACAGTGCATACAACAATCGATCGTTATATAATTACTCAGTGCAATACAGTGCCTACAACAATCGATCGTTACATAATTACTCAGTGCAATACAGTGCATACAACAATCGATCGTTACATAATTACTCAGTACAAGACAGTGTATACAACACTCGATCGTTACATAATTACTCAGTGCAATACAGTGCATACAGCAATCGATCGTTACATAATTACTCAGTGCAACACAGTGCATACAACAATCGATCGTTACATAATTACTCAGTGAAATACAGTGCATACAACAAGCGATCGTTACATACTTACTCAGTACAACACAGTGCATACAACAATCGATCTTTACATAATTACTCAATGCAATACAGTGCATACAACAATCGATCGTTACATAATTACTCAGTGCAATACAGTGCCTACAACAATCGATCATTACATAATTACTCAATGCAATACAGTGCATACAACAATCGATCTTTACATAATTACTCAATGCAATACAGTGCATACAACAATCGATCGTTACATAATTACTCAGTGCAATACAGTGCCTACAACAATCGATCATTACATAATTACTCAATGCAATACAGTGCATACAACAATCGATCTTTACATAATTACTCAATGCAATACAGTGCATACAACAATCGATCGTTACATACTTACTCAGTGCAACACAGTGCATACAACAATCGATCTTTACATAATTACTCAGTGCAACACAGTGCATACAACAATCGATCGTTACATAATTACTCAGTGCAATACAGTGTATACAACAATCGATCTTTACATAATTACTCAATGCAATACAGTGCATACAACAATCGATCGTTACATAATCACTCAGTGCAATACAGTGCATACAACAATCGATCGTTACATAATTACTCAGTGCAATACAGTGCATACAATAATCGATCGTTACATAATTCCGCAGTGCAATACAGTGTATACAACAATCGATCATTACATAATTACTCAGTTCAATACAGTGCATACAACAATCGATCGTTACATAATTACTCAGTGCAATACAGTTTATACAACAATCGATCGTTACATAATTACTCAGTGCAATACAGTTTATACAACAATCGATCGTTACATAATTACTCAGTGCAACACAGTGTACACAACACTCAATTGTTAAATAATTACACAGTACAACACAGTGTATACAACACTCAATTGTTAAATAATTACTCAGTACAACACAGTGTATACAACAATCGATCGTTACATAATTACTCAGTACAACACAGTGTCAACACAAATCTATCGTTACATAATTACTCAGTACAAGACAGTGTATACAACACTCGATCGTTACATAATTATTCAGTGCAATACAGTGTATACAACAATCAATTGATACATGATTACTCAGTGCAATACAGTGCATACAACAATCGATCGTTACATAATTACTCAGTGCAATACAGTGCATACAACGATCGATCGTTACATAATCACCCAGTGCAACACAGTGCATACAACAATCGATCGTTACATAATTACTCAGTGCAACACAGTGCATACAACAATCGATCGTTACATACTTACTCAGTGCAACACAGTGCATACAACAATCGATCGTTCTATAATTACTCAGTGCAATACAGTGCCTACAACAATCGATCGTTACATAATTACTCAGTGCAATACAGTGCATACAACGATCGATCGTTACATAATCACCCAGTGCAACACAGTGCATACAACAATCGATCGTTACATAATTACTCAGTGCAACACAGTGCATACAACAATCGATCGTTACATACTTACTCAGTGCAACACAGTGCATACAACAATCGATCGTTATATAATTACTCAGTGCAATACAGTGCCTACAACAATCGATCGTTACATAATTACTCAGTGCAATACAGTGCATACAACAATCGATCGTTACATAATTACTCAGTACAAGACAGTGTATACAACACTCGATCGTTACATAATCACCCAGTGCAACACAGTGCATACAACAATCGATCGTTACATAATTACTCAGTGCAACACAGTGCATACAACAATCGATCGTTACATACTTACTCAGTGCAACACAGTGTATACAACACTCGATCGTTACATAATTACTCAGTGCAATACAGTGCATAC
Organism: Saccoglossus kowalevskii; assembly: GCF_978046115.1. NCBI lineage: Eukaryota > Metazoa > Hemichordata > Enteropneusta > Harrimaniidae > Saccoglossus > Saccoglossus kowalevskii. The sequence goes on along the minus strand of NC_140643.1, from coordinate 3,774,089 downwards.
AACAATCGATCGTTACATAATTACTCAGTGCAACACAGTGCATACAACAATTGATCGATACATAATTACTCAGTGTAATACAGTGCATACAACACTCGATCGTTACATAATTACTCAGTGCAATACAGTGCATACAACAATCGATCGTTACATAATTACTCAATGCAATACAGTGTATACAACACTCGATCGTTACATAATTACTCAGTGCAATACAGTGTATACAACAATTGATCGATACATAATTACTCAGTGTAATACAGTGCATACAACAATCGATCGTTACATAATTACTCAGTGCAATACAGTGTATACAACAATCGATCGTTACATAATTACTCAGTGCAATACAGTGCATACAACGATCGATCGTTACATAATTACTCTGTGCAATACAGTGCATACAACAATTCATCGTTACATAATTACTCAGTGCAATACAGTGCATACAACAATCGATCGTTACATAATTACTCAGTGCAATACAGTGCATACAATAATCGATCGTTACATAATTCCGCAGTGCAATACAGTGTATACAACAATCGATCGTTACATAATTACTCAGTGCAATACAGTGTATACAACAATCGATCATTACATAATTACTCAGTTCAATACAGTGCATACAACAATCGATCGTTACATAATTACTCAGTGCAATACAGTTTATACAACAATCGATCGTTACATAATTACTCAGTGCAATACAGTTTATACAACAATCGATCGTTACATAATTACTCAGTGCAACACAGTGTACACAACACTCAATTGTTAAATAATTACACAGAACAACACAGTGTATACAACACTCAATTGTTAAATAATTACTCAGTACAACACAGTGTATACAACACTCGATCATTGGATAATTACTCAGTATAACACAGTGCATACAACACTCGATCGTTACATAATTACTCAGTACAAGACAGTGTATACAACACTCGATCGTTACGTAATTATTCAGTGGAATACAGTGTATACAACACTCGATCGTTACATAATTACTCAGTACAAGACAGTGTAAACAACAATCGATCGTTACATAATTACTCAGTACAACACAGTGTCAACACAAATCTATCGTTACATAATTACTCAGTACACGACAGTGTATACAACACTCGATCGTTACATAATTATTCAGTGCAATACAGTGTATACAACAATCAATTGATACATGATTACTCAGTGCAATACAGTGCATACAACAATCGATCGTTACATAATTACTCAGTGCAATACAGTGCATACAACGATCGATCGTTACATAATCACCCAGTGCAACACAGTGCATACAACAATCGATCGTTACATAATTACTCAGTGCAACACAGTGCATACAACAATCGATCGTTACATACTTACTCAGTGCAACACAGTGCATACAACAATCGATCGTTATATAATTACTCAGTGCAATACAGTGCCTACAACAATCGATCGTTACATAATTACTCAGTGCAATACAGTGCATACAACAATCGATCGTTACATAATTACTCAGTACAAGACAGTGTATACAACACTCGATCGTTACATAATTACTCAGTGCAATACAGTGCATACAACAATCGATCGTTACATAATTACTCAGTGCAACACAGTGCATACAACAATTGATCGATACATAATTACTCAGTGCAATACAGTGTATACAACAATCGATCGTTACATAATTACTCAGTGCAATACAGTGCATACAACGATCGATCGTTACATAATTACTCTGTGCAATACAGTGCATACAACAATTGATCGTTACATAATTACTCAGTGCAATACAGTGCATACAACAATCGATCGTTACATAATTACTCAGTGCAATACAGTGCATACAATAATCGATCGTTACATAATTCCGCAGTGCAATACAGTGTATACAACAATCGATCATTACATAATTACTCAGTTCAATACAGTGCATACAACAATCGATCGTTACATAATTACTCAGTGCAATACAGTTTATACAACAATCGATCGTTACATAATTACTCAGTGCAATACAGTTTATACAACAATCGATCGTTACATAATTACTCAGTGCAACACAGTGTACACAACACTCAATTGTTAAATAATTACACAGTACAACACAGTGTATACAACACTCAATTGTTAAATAATTACTCAGTACAACACAGTGTATACAACAATCGATCGTTACATAATTACTCAGTACAACACAGTGTCAACACAAATCTATCGTTACATAATTACTCAGTACAAGACAGTGTATACAACACTCGATCGTTACATAATTATTCAGTGCAATACAGTGTATACAACAATCAATTGATACATGATTACTCAGTGCAATACAGTGCATACAACAATCGATCGTTACATAATTACTCAGTGCAATACAGTGCATACAACGATCGATCGTTACATAATCACCCAGTGCAACACAGTGCATACAACAATCGATCGTTACATAATTACTCAGTGCAACACAGTGCATACAACAATCGATCGTTACATACTTACTCAGTGCAACACAGTGCATACAACAATCGATCGTTATATAATTACTCAGTGCAATACAGTGCCTACAACAATCGATCGTTACATAATTACTCAGTGCAATACAGTGCATACAACAATCGATCGTTACATAATTACTCAGTACAAGACAGTGTATACAACACTCGATCGTTACATAATTACTCAGTGCAATACAGTGCATACAACAATCGATCGTTACATAATTACTCAGTGCAACACAGTGCATACAACAATTGATCGATACATAATTACTCAGTGTAATACAGTGCATACAACAATCGATCGTTACATAATTACTCAGTGCAATACAGTGTATACAACAATCGATCGTTACATAATTACTCAGTGCAATACAGTGCATACAACGATCGATCGTTACATAATTACTCTGTGCAATACAGTGCATACAACAATTGATCGTTACATAATTACTCAGTGCAATACAGTGCATACAACAATCGATCGTTACATAATTACTCAGTGCAATACAGTGCATACAATAATCGATCGTTACATAATTCCGCAGTGCAATACAGTGTATACAACAATCGATCATTACATAATTACTCAGTTCAATACAGTGCATACAACAATCGATCGTTACATAATTACTCAGTGCAATACAGTTTATACAACAATCGATCGTTACATAATTACTCAGTGCAATACAGTTTATACAACAATCGATCGTTACATAATTACTCAGTGCAACACAGTGTACACAACACTCAATTGTTAAATAATTACACAGTACAACACAGTGTATACAACACTCAATTGTTAAATAATTACTCAGTACAACACAGTGTATACAACAATCGATCGTTACATAATTACTCAGTACAACACAGTGTCAACACAAATCTATCGTTACATAATTACTCAGTACAAGACAGTGTATACAACACTCGATCGTTACATAATTATTCAGTGCAATACAGTGTATACAACAATCAATTGATACATGATTACTCAGTGCAATACAGTGCATACAACAATCGATCGTTACATAATTACTCAGTGCAATACAGTGCATACAACGATCGATCGTTACATAATCACCCAGTGCAACACAGTGCATACAACAATCGATCGTTACATAATTACTCAGTGCAACACAGTGCATACAACAATCGATCGTTACATACTTACTCAGTGCAACACAGTGCATACAACAATCGATCGTTATATAATTACTCAGTGCAATACAGTGCCTACAACAATCGATCGTTACATAATTACTCAGTGCAATACAGTGCATACAACAATCGATCGTTACATAATTACTCAGTACAAGACAGTGTATACAACACTCGATCGTTACATAATTACTCAGTGCAATACAGTGCATACAGCAATCGATCGTTACATAATTACTCAGTGCAACACAGTGCATACAACAATCGATCGTTACATAATTACTCAGTGAAATACAGTGCATACAACAAGCGATCGTTACATACTTACTCAGTACAACACAGTGCATACAACAATCGATCTTTACATAATTACTCAATGCAATACAGTGCATACAACAATCGATCGTTACATAATTACTCAGTGCAATACAGTGCCTACAACAATCGATCATTACATAATTACTCAATGCAATACAGTGCATACAACAATCGATCTTTACATAATTACTCAATGCAATACAGTGCATACAACAATCGATCGTTACATAATTACTCAGTGCAATACAGTGCCTACAACAATCGATCATTACATAATTACTCAATGCAATACAGTGCATACAACAATCGATCTTTACATAATTACTCAATGCAATACAGTGCATACAACAATCGATCGTTACATACTTACTCAGTGCAACACAGTGCATACAACAATCGATCTTTACATAATTACTCAGTGCAACACAGTGCATACAACAATCGATCGTTACATAATTACTCAGTGCAATACAGTGTATACAACAATCGATCTTTACATAATTACTCAATGCAATACAGTGCATACAACAATCGATCGTTACATAATCACTCAGTGCAATACAGTGCATACAACAATCGATCGTTACATAATTACCCAGTACAACACAGTGCATACAACAATCGATCTTTACATAATTACTCAGTGCAACACAGTGCATACAACAATCGATCGTTACATACTTACTCAGTGCAACACAGTGCATACAACAATCGATCTTTACATAATTACTCAGTGCAATACAGTGCATACAACAATCGATCGTTACATAATTACTCAGTGCAACACAGTGCATACAACAATCGATCGTTACATAATTACCCAGTACATCACAGTGCATACAACAATCGATCGTTACATAATTACTCAGTGCAACACAGTGCATACAACAATCGATCGTTACATACTTACTCAGTGCAACACAGTGCATACAACAATCGATCGTTATATAATTACTCAGTGCAATACAGTGCCTACAACAATCGATCGTTACATAATTACTCAGTGCAATACAGTGCATACAACAATCGATCGTTACATAATTACTCAGTTCAAGACAGTGTATACAACACTCGATCGTTACATAATTACTCAGTGCAATACAGTGCATACAACAATCGATTGTTACATAATTACTCAGTGCAACACAGTGCATACAACAATCGATCGTTACATAATTACTCAGTGCAACACAGTGCATACAACAATCGATCGTTACATACTTACTCAGTGCAACACAGTGCATACAACAATCGATCGTTATATAGTTACTCAGTGCAATACAGTGCCTACAACAATCGATCGTTACATAATTACTCAGTGCAATACAGTGCATACAACAATCGATCGTTACATAATTACTCAGTACAAGACAGTGTATACAACACTCGATCGTTACATAATTACTCAGTGCAATACAGTGCATACAACAATCGATCGTTACATAATTACTCAGTGCAACACAGTGCATACAACAATCGATCGTTACATAATTACTCAGTGAAATACAGTGCATACAACAAGCGATCGTTACATACTTACTCAGTACAACACAGTGCATACAACAATCGATCTTTACATAATTACTCAATGCAATACAGTGCATACAACAATCGATCGTTACATAATTACTCAGTGCAATACAGTGCCTACAACAATCGATCATTACATAATTACTCAATGCAATACAGTGCATACAACAATCGATCTTTACATAATTACTCAATGCAATACAGTGCATACAACAATCGATCGTTACATACTTACTCAGTGCAACACAGTGCATACAACAATCGATCTTTACATAATTACTCAGTGCAACACAGTGCATACAACAATCGATCGTTACATAATTACTCAGTGCAATACAGTGCATACAACAATCGATCTTTACATAATTACTCAATGCAATACAGTGCATACAACAATCGATCGTTACATAATTACTCAGTGCAATACAGTGTATACAACAATCGATCTTTACATAATTACTCAATGCAATACAGTGCATACAACAATCGATCGTTACATAATCACTCAGTGCAATACAGTGCATACAACAATCGATCGTTACATAATTACCCAGTACAACACAGTGCATACAACAATCGATCTTTACATAATTACTCAGTGCAACACAGTGCATACAACAATCGATCGTTACATACTTACTCAGTGCAACACAGTGCATACAACAATCGATCTTTACATAATTACTCAGTGCAATACAGTGCATACAACAATCGATCGTTACATAATTACTCAGTGCAACACAGTGCATACAACAATCGATCGTTACATAATTACTCAATGCAATACAGTGCATACAACAATCGATCTTTACATAATTACTCAGTGCAATACAGTGCATACAACAATCGATTGTTACATAATTACTCAATGCAATACAGTGCATACAACAATCGATCGTTACATAATCACTCAGTGCAACACAGTGCATACAACAATCGATCGTTACATACTTACTCAGTGCAACACAGTGCATACAACAATCGATCTTTACATAATTACTCAGTGTAATACAGTGCATACAACAATCGATCATTACATAATTACTCAGTGCAATATAGTGCATACAACAATCGATTGTTACATAATTACTCAGTGCAATATAGTGCATACAACAATCGATCGTTACATAATTACTCAGTGCAATACAGTTTATACAGCCCTCGATCATTTTAAGTTTTCTCAGTTTAATGCATTGTACACACAAATCAAACGTTCCAAAAACTATACAAAACAATACATTACATAAAACAATTTAGCAATAGAAGTAAAACCGAATTAAAGCTGCAAGCAGCGTCACAGGGGCCCAAGTATATGCCATAAATAATGAGGTCAAATGATACACAATTGATTAGTTTGAATGATTAGTACCATGAAGTCGAAATGCAGTTGGTTCCATATATTTATTTGAGATATAAAGGTTATTAATATATGGTCATCTGTTATTTTAATCAAATCTCTTGTTCAACATAGTCATAACACAGGATTCATCTTCCTAACTGCAACAGTGTTTGAGATACAACGATTATGCATATTAATGAGCTCACATGACCATATATGGTCATCTGTTATTTTATTCAAATCTCTTGTTTAACATCATCATAATAACACAGGTTTCATCTTCCTACCTGCAACAGTGCTTGAGATATAACAGTTATGCATATTAATGAGTTCACATGACCATATATGGTCATATGTTATTTTAATCAAATCTAAGGTTCACTGTTGTCATGATAACACAGGAATCATCTTCCTACCTGCAACAGTGCTTGAGATATAACAGTTATGCATATTAATGAGTTCACATGACCATATATGGTAATCTGTTATTTTAATGAAATTGCTTGTTCACTGTTGTCATGATAACACAGGAATCATCTTCCTAACTGCAACAGTGCTTGAGATATAGCAGCTATGCATATTAATGAGGTTAGAAGCCCCCACCCCATGGGCGTGTAGCCACATGACCTAGCCATATGCCATTCAGGGGAAAAAATGTATCTAAAGAGTAGAATACACATACAAAATTTTATTCCAATCGGACTAATACAAAACATGTAGTTGCATAATTTCAATTTTCACAAAATGCAAGATGGCGGCCAAACCACGTGACTTATCGAAAATATATTATTTTTTTCATATGCAGTTGAGGCCAGGCATAGTAAATATAAAAACATCTAGTAGATTCGTTGAATCACCTCTGAGAAACAAATGCCCAAACTTTTGATCAATTTTGTTTAAAATCCAAGATGGCGGCAAAACCATGTGACTGATCTGAAATTTTTTTAGGTTTCTGAAAGGGTTAGATAGGGACATGCCATGACGCAATATTTGAGATTAACGCTCAAGTGTGGCATGAGTAAAAAACTACTTCCTGTTGAGAACAAATCCAAAATGGCAGCCAAACCACGTGACCAATCATAATGAATTTCTCAAATCTAAATCTGCTCCATATGTAGAAGCTAAGTACTGAATATGAGAACATTTTACTTGGCGGTTCTGAAGAAGAAGATTTTAAAGTGTTTTTTGCCGTTTTTAGGAAAAACAAAATGGCGGGAAAAGTCACATGACCGCTAAAGTTTTTATTGCTGATATTTATTACACATGAGTTGTACTATATACCATAAAAAAATCTAGACGCCTAGACCCTCAGAAAGTGGTCAAACAGCCACTTCCGGTTTTATTTCAATCCAATATGGCTGCCAAACTAATTGGCCAATCAAAATTCTGAAAGCATGTTGCACCAGTTCACATTAGGGACTATCAGCATAGAGTTTTATCAGACCATTCCGTTCAGCAGTTTTCTCAAACGGCTTGACGAAAAAAGTTACGGAAGAAAGAAGAAAGAAGAAGAAGATGAAGAAGAAAAAACCGAACAATAAGAATAGGGGCCACGCCCTACAGGCTTGGGCCCCTAATGATAAAGTGATATATGTTTTAGTGTAAAATATGAGTTGTGCGACATGTATTGACTCGTGTGTTGTATAATGACTTGTGTGGTATGTATGGACTCGTGTGTTGTATAATGACTTGTGTGGTATGTATGGACTAGTGTGTTGTATAATGACTTGTGTGGTATGTATGGACTAGTGTGTTGTATAATGACTTGTGTGACATGTATTGACTAGTGTGTTGTATAATGTTTTGTGTGGTATGTATGGACCAGTGTGTTGTATGATGACTTGTGTGACATGTATTGAATAGTGTGTTGTATAATGACTTGTGTGGCATGTATGGACCAGTGTGTTGTATAATGACTTGTGTGACATGTATTGACTATTGTGTTGTATAATCACCATATGGCATATAATGACAAATGTGTTGTATAATGACTTGTGTGGAATTTATGGACTAGTATGTTGTGTAATGAATAATATGACATGTATTGACTAGTGTGTTGTATAATCACCGTATGACATATAATGACAAGTTTTTTGTGTAATGACTTGTGTGGTATGTATGGACTAATGTTGTGTAATGACCGAATGACATGTATTGACTAGTGTGTTGTTTATTGACCGTGTGACATATAATGACAAGTGTGTTGTATAATGACTTGTGTGACATGTATTGACTATTGTGTTGCATAATGAATTGTGTGTTGCGTATTGACTAGTGTGTTGTAGAATGACTTATGCAAAGTGTATTGACTAGTGTGTTATATAATTACCCCTATGTCATATAATGACTATTGTGTTGCGCAATGACTTGTGCGATACGTAATGTCTAGTGTCTTGTATTATTACCTGTGTGACATCTATTAACTATTGAGTTGTGTAATTACTTGTTCATTGTACAATGACTTGCGTGACATACATGACGTATGTGTCATGTACTGACTAGTTTGTTGTTTTGTGACATGTGTCACATTTATTTACTAGTGTTTTGTAATGACCCATGTGAAATATAATAACTTGTGTGTTGCATAACGACTTTTGCGATATAAGTAATACATCTCAGAATATTTTACCTGCAGAGATCTCGGTGGAAACAACATCACAACTCTGTCTTCTAATGTATTCAAGAACTTTACAGCTCTTCAATCAATGTAAGTAGTAGCACATTGCAGCCTAGTAGTAGCACACTGCAGCCTAGTAGTAGCACATTGCAGTCCAGTAGTAGCACATTGCAGTCTAGTATTAGCACAATGCAGCCTAGCAGTAGCAAAATTTAGCCGAGTAGTAGCACACTGCAGTCTAGTAGTAGAACATAACAGTCTAGTAGTAGCACAATGCAGCCTGGTAGTAGCAAAATTTAGCCTAGTAGTAGCACATTGCAGTCCAGTAGTAGCACAATGCATACTAGTAGTAGCACAATGCATCCTAGTAGTAGCACAATGCATCCTAGCAGTAGCACAATGCATCCTAGAAGTAGCACAATGCTTACGAGAAGTAGCACAATGCATCCTAGTAGTAGCGCAATGCATCCTAGTAGTAAAACAATGCATCCAAGTAATAGCACAATGCATCCTAACAGTAACATAATGCATCCTAGTAGTAGCACAGTGCATCCTAGTAGTAGCACAATGCATCCTAGTAGTGGCACAATGCAGCCTATTAGTAACACAATGCACCTTAGTAGTAGCACAATGCGTCCTAGTAGTAGCACAATGCAGCCTGGTAGTAGTACAATGCATCCTAGTAGTAGCACATCGCATCCTAGTAGTAGCGCAATGCAGCCTAGTAGTAGCACAATGCATCCTACTAGTAGAATAATGCATCCTAGTAGTAGTACAATGCATCCTAGTAGTAACACAATGCATCCTAGCAGTAGCACAATGCATCCAAGTATTAGCACAATGCATCCTAGTAGTAGTACAATGCATCCTAGTAGTAGCACAATGCATCCTAGTAGTAGTACAATGCATCCTAGTAGTAGCACAATGCATCCTAGTAGTAGTACAATACATCCTAGTAGTAGTACAATGCATCCTAGTATTAGCACAATGCATCCTAGTAGTAGTACAATACATCCTAGTAGTAGCACAATGCATCCTAGTAGTAGCACAATGCATCCTTGTATTAGTACAATGCATCCTAGTATTAGCACAATGCATCCTAGTAGTAGTACAATGCATCCAAGTAGTAACACAATGCATCCTAGTAGTAGCACAATGCATCCTAGTGGTAGCACAATGCAACCTAGTAGTAGCACAATGCATTCTAGTAGTAGTACAATGCATCCTAGTAGTAACACAATGCATCCCAGTAGTAGCACAATGCATCCAAGTATTAGCACAATGCATCCTAGTAGTAGTACAATGCATCCTAGTAGTAACACGATGCATCCTAGTAGTAGCACAATGCATCCAAATATTAGCACAATGCATCCAAGTATTATCACAATGCAGACTAATAGTAGTACAATGCATCCTAGTAGTAGCACAATGCATCCTAGTAGTAGCACAATGTATCCTAGTAGTAACACAATGCAGCCTAGTAGTAGCACAATGCATCCTAGTAGTAGCACACTGCATCCTAGTAGTAGCGCAATGCATCCTAGTAGTTGCATAATGCATCCTAGTAGTAGTAGTACAATGCATCCTAATAGTAGCACAACACATCCTAGTAGTAGCACAATGCATCCTAGTAGTAGTACAATACATCCTGGTAGTAGCACAATGCATCCTAGCAGTAGCACATTACATTCTAGTAGTAGCACAATGCATCCTAGTAGTAGCACAACGCATTCTAGTAGTAGCACAATGCATCCTAGTAGTAGCACAATCCATCCTAGTGGTAGCCCAATGCATCCTATTAGTAGCACAATGCATCCTAGTATTAGCACAATGTATCCTGGTAGTAGCACAATGCATCCTGGTAGTAGCACAATGCATCCTAGTAGTAGCACAATGCATCCTAGTAGTAGCACAATGCATCCTAATAGTAGCACAATGCATCCCAGTAGTAGCACAATGCATCATGGTAGTAGCACAATGCATCCTAGTAGTAGCACAATGTATCCTGGTAGTAGCACAATGGATCCTAGTAGTAGCACAATGTATCGTGGTAGTAGCACAATGCATCCTAGTAGTAGCACAATGCATCCTAGTAGTAGCACAATGCTTCCAATTATTAGCACAATACATCCAAGTATTATCATAATGCAGCCTAGTAGTAGCACAATGCAGCCTAGTAGTAGCACAATGCATCCTAGTAGTAGCACAATGCATCATGGTAGTAGCACAATGCATCCTAGTAGTAGCACAATGTATCCTGGTAGTAGCACAATGGATCCTAGTAGTAGCACAATGTATCGTGGTAGTAGCACAATGCATCCTAGTAGTAGCACAATGCATCCTAGTAGTAGCACAATGCTTCCAATTATTAGCACAATACATCCAAGTATTATCATAATGCAGCCTAGTAGTAGCACAATGCAGCCTAGTAGTAGCACAATGCATCCTAGTAGTAGCACAATGCAGCCTGGTAGTAGCACAATGCATCCTAGTAGTAGCAAAATGCATCCTAGTAGTAGCAGTACAATGCATCCTAATAGTAGCACAATACATCATAGTAGTAGCACAATGCATCTTAGTAGTAGTACATGCATCCTAGTAGTAGCACAATGCATCCTAGTTGTAGTACAATGCATCCTAGTAGTAGTACAATGCATCCTAGTAGTAGCACAATGCTTCCAATTATTAGCACAATACATCCAAGTATTATCATAATGCAGCCTAGTAGTAGCACAATGCAGCCTAGTAGTAGCACAATGCATCCTAGTAGTAGCACAATGCAGCCTGGTAGTAGCACAATGCATCCTAGTAGTAGCAAAATGCATCCTAGTAGTAGCAGTACAATGCATCCTAATAGTAGCACAATACATCCTAGTAGTAGCACAATGCATCTTAGTAGTAGTACATGCATCCTAGTAGTAGCACATTGCATCCTAGTTGTAGTACAATGCATCCTAGTAGTAGTACAATGCATCCTAGTAGTAGCACAATCCATCCTAGTGGTAGCACAATGCATCCTAGTAGTAGCACAATGCATCTCAGTAGTAGCACAATGCATCATGGTAGTAGCACAATGCATCCTAGTAGTAGCACAATGTATCCTGGTAGTAGCACAATGCATCCTAGTAGTAGCACAATGCATCCTAGTAGTAGCACAATGCTTCCAATTATTAGCACAATACATCCAAGTATTATCATAATGCAGCCTAGTAGTAGCACAATGCATCCTAGTAGTAGCACAATGCATCCTAGTAGTAGCAAAATGCATCCTAGTAGTAGCAGTACAATGCATCCTAATAGTAGCACAATACATCCTAGTAGTAGCACAATGCATCTTAGTAGTAGTACATGCATCCTAGTAGTAGCACAATGCATCCTAGTTGTAGTACAATGCATCCTAGTAGTAGTACAATGCATCCTAGTAGTAGCACACTGCATCCTAGTAGTGATTTTTAATAAGCAGTTTGACAAGGACAAATAACGTAAATGAAAGCAATAAAACGAACAACGTTAAGCTTTGGGAGCCTGCAAGTAGGCCAGTCTCACTGGTTCTCACCACAAGGGGTTACGATCCCCCCTACCAGTCCCAAAACAGAAATAAAACACACAACAAAGTTTAAAAACTACGTGATAATACTACCAGTTGATTTATTTGTGATGAAAAGTGGACATGATTTAAAATGACAGTAGTCGGGTTCAGTGTGTGAAAAAACAATGTTTTATTTGAGATTTGACAGTCACCCGTGACACGACGTGGCGGAGCGTACTCTTATAGAAACCGACCAAAACTTGAAGTGAAAATCAACGTGATATACATAAAGTATGTCACCCCACGAAGCCGACTTAAAGCCGGGTACACCAGCACCTATGGGTCTACTCAACTGTGACGACCTTACCCGTGAAAACAATATCAATACAACCGCTGGTCCAGGAATATGAATAGAAATGGGATATTAACTTGTAGCAGACTACAAACGTACTTCTAAGCAAACAGCAAGCTCGTCATTGTGCACAGTACATAGCGCATCGCATATAACCCACTTATTGATAAAAAACTGTAATTTATTACTCATTTTGAAAAAGTCAAATTCGGCTTTTAACCTTGAAATGAAGCGCTGCTTAAAGATTTCAAGTGGTTCGATCACGCCATTTTCTTGGCGTTTGTTGCGCCTACTGATGTGGATCGAAATCTTAGCAGTACAGGCAATATAATAGCACAAAGCATCCTAGTAGTAGCACAATGCATCCTAGTAGTAGCACAATGCATCCTAGTAGTAGCACAATGCTGGTGATGGAACACATTACGTGTGTTTTATGATATAGTAACGCAATATATTACATATACTTTGTGATATAGCAACTCCATATAACTCATTATATATCGCGTAGTTTATGATACAGTAATGCAAATTGTTACGTGTACTTTTACGATTGTTGTGATTCGATACATTTGATGTACTGTTTATTATGCTTGCCGTAATTGAACCTTTCTTTACAGAGATATCAGACAAAACAAGTTAAAATACATTCAGAACGACACATTTGCAGGGCTTCGGAATTTGATTTTTTTGTGAGTATATACAAATGTTTACATTCACAGCTGCATATCCAATCACATTTAAGTACGTTCTTCAGGCGTTATTAGTAATTGTTGCTTGATGATACAAAATGAACATTATTTCACGCCTTTAATAAATCTGATATTGCAGAGTCACGAATTTGATATCCTTTATGTATCTCATATATATCCGTCCACAGCTTTTAATATCGCGTCTCTAAAGGGTTTATTTGGAGGATCATACATTTGTCATGAATACAAAAACTCATCAGTATAAAATTTGCATTGAATCGTTTTTGATAGAAAATTTAATCCGTAGCATCAATCACTACAAAGGGGCATGTTATGAATGGGTGGGTGGCTTGTTACAAAGTAACGGGCATTACACGAAAGGGCGGACACAGGCATTAGACTGACGTATGTCTGAAGTATATGAAGGCGGTAATGATTCTCTGTTGCGTTTATAAAAGACATGTTGGATTAGTACGTGTTCTTGTCTGTATTACAAACTTAATAACATTTCATGCGCTACTGAAGACCGGCTATTGTCCGAAACGAGTAGCTATTTTAAATAATTGATCACTAAATATTGTTTAGTATATATAATATGCTCTACCAGATTTTATCTATTTTCTATCAATGTAGTTACAATACATTATTAGAAACATAAATTATACACACAGATAAAGACAACCGGAAGGTAGTTAAACAAAGCATATTCAAAATTACTCTTAACGTACGAAATTGATACCCATGCGACAAAGACAAGAAATTGACTCAAATGGGAATGAAAACAAATGAGTGAGAGCCAGGATATGTGCTAATAAAAAAAAATCGTGACTAAATGCGCTCAACCAATTTCCGTATAATTCAAATTATATAAAATATATCCATTGGTCAAGGCTCACCTTATATCTTTTCGAAGATACTCATCCGTTGTATTGAATGTATACGTTTGTGGTCCATTGGTTGCTTTGTATTGAATGTATACGTTTGTGGTCCATTGGTTGCTTTGTATTGAATGTATACGTTTGTGGTCCATTGGTTGCTTTGTATTAAATGTATACGTTTGTGGTCCATTGGTTGCTTTGTATTGAATGTATACGTTTGTGGTCCATTGGTTGCTTTGTATTGAATGTATACGTTTGTGGTCCATTGGTTGCTTTGTATTGAATGTATACGTTTGTGGTCCATTGGTTGCTTTGTATTGAATGTATACGTTTGTGGTACATTGGTTGCTTTGTATTGAATGTATACGTTTGTGGTCCATTGGTTGCTTTGTATTGAATGTATACGTTTGTGGTACATTGGTTGCTTTGTATTGAATGTATACGTTTGTGGTCCATTGGTTGCTTTGTATTGAATGTATACGTTTGTGGTCCATTGGTTGCTTTGTATTGAATGTATACGTTTGTGGTACATTGGTTGCTTTGTATTGAATGTATACGTTTGTGGTCCATTGGTTGCTTTGTATTGAATGTATACGTTTGTGGTCCATTGGTTGCTTTGTATTGAATGTATACGTTTGTGGTCCATTGGTTGCTTTGTATTGAATGTATACGTTTGTGGTCCATTGGTTGCTTTGTATTGAATGTATACGTTTGTGGTCCATTGGTTGCTTTGTATTGAATGTATACGTTTGTGGTCCATTGGCTGCTTTGTATTGAATGTATACGTTTGTGGTCAATTGGTTGCTTTGTATTGAATGTATACGTTTGTGGTCCATTGGTTGCTTTGTATTGAATATTACGTTTGTGGTCCATTGGTTGCTTTGTATTGAATGTATACGTTTGTGATCCATTGGTTGCTTTGTATTAAATGTATACGTTTGTGGTCCATTGGTTGCTTTGTATTAAATGTATACGTTTGTGGTCCATTGGTTGCTTTGCATTAAATGTATACGCCCAATTATGTCATGTTTCTTATAACGTTGACGATAAATATCAAGACGTATATGGGGCATTTCATTATATCTTAACACTGAATTGAACTTCTTTCCTACAGGGATCTCGCTGATAATAAATTGACTACTATACCTCACGGGTTTCTTCGAGATTCACAACAGTTAGAAAACTTGTGAGTAAATGTTGTTATTTGTCAATATGTTTATGCCCCCGAGTTCGTAAGGACCGTGTGTTGTACTATCGCCTCAATTACGGTATTATCTGTCAGTATTTAGTTTATAATAATATATCAAAATTGTATTCATTAATTATCAGGGATATGTCAAACAACAGAATATCCAATATACACATGGATATGTTCAGTGGAATGGATTATCTTGAAGAACTGTGAGTATATGCAATTTTTCCTGTGTGATAAATGCACATGTGATAATTATCAATAATAGATAAACTAGAGATCACTAGTAAGTATCAAACTAATGGTGCGGTTAACTCGTTCATTGAACATAGACAATTCTCCTGTGTAGAGAAAATCCTCACACGTTTTGACTCAATCATAACACTCACACTGCAGTTGTAAGAATGCCCAAGAAATACATTATTATAACAAACTCTGAGTACGTTGAATGAGGGCACCACGGGTTGCAGCAATAACAATTTCACTAAGCGTTCTAAACAACTCATGTTTGATTTCCATGTTGCATTTGGCATATCTACTTAAACGATCATAACATACATGTCAAAACTTACTCCTATATTACAAACACTTGCGTAAACACGCTTGTTTTATTTCATGTCCCATTAAGTAACCGGAATTGTCCCAGTAAGGAGCCCCAAAGGTTCCAGGAAGTAACCCGAAATGTCCCAGTAAGTGACCAGAAATGTTCACTGGTGAACATCCTGCAAAGAACATACATTTTGATTTAGTTACGTTAAAAAGTAATATAGTGTTTTCATCGTATAGCTCGCAAGTATGCACGGACAGATTACGAATATACTTGACAGAGGACGCAATAACGCACATGTATAAAGCGATAAAATGAACTAAAAGGCAAGTGGTGTAAACCGACACCTTGGGAGTTTATTGAATAGTGTAGTAGATGCATTGTAGAAACAAACAGGTACACCACTACCACGAGCACATTACAATGGCGGGCAAGTTATTTGGGAATCAGGACACATAGATAGTGAAGTGTTTAAAATCAAGATGATTGACCATAATGGAGAGATCATAAGATCATTGAGCAGTATTGAGAGTAAAATAGTTTGAATGAAACTGATGTGATGGCAATTAGATTATGTTTATGGACGGAACTAAAACAATTGGTGTCATAGAGCGAAAAGTAGATCATTGTCCAATGATCTATGAAATGAATATCGACAAATGAGTGCCGGGTGGCATAATTCAAGTTGTCTTGAGATTTCCTTAAATTATGCATAATTTTGAACCTCAGTTTGTTTTTCTTGTTTAAATTGATTGCATTCACTGATTGGTAATGAATCTACCATTCTGCTCTCATTCTGTACAGAGAATTGTCTGGCAATAACTTGACATATCTGAATATTGGTGTGTTTGCACATCTTAGAACACTTCACAAACTGTGAGTATACACTGTTAAATTGGGACTAGTGACGCAATTCGTGGAATAGGATTATTATGGTAAACTGGCGAGTATAAAATATATTACTAATGTTAACCTGTGTTTTTGTCCAATTCGTAAAATAGTTAATGTAGTTTATGTGTGTATGTACACCACACAGTTAATGTCATAGTTATAAATGGCACTGTATGGAGATACAGTCATGGAAGACATCGTTGTTTGTTATCTTCAAGGTCACTATCTCACAACAAGCTGACAGAAGTCCCTGTTGATGCAATTGGACATCTGATTCATCTTAAAGAAATCGACATTAGTTTTAATCAAATAAGAGAATTGACCGATGAGTTGTCAAAACTTCACAATCTACTATACCTAAGAACAATGTGAGTACATGTTTTATATTTGCATATATGTCAGTATATAAGTATACCTGTTTATTGTATATCAGTATCAGTGTAATCATATCAGTGTAATCGTATCAGTGTAATTATATCAATGTAATTATATCAGTGTAATCGTATCAATGTAATCATATCAGTGTAATTATATCAGTGTAATCATGTCAGTGTAATTATATCAGTGTAATTATATCTGTAATCATATCAGTGTAATCATATCAGTGTAATTATATCAATGTAATCATATCAGTGTAATCGTATCAGTGTAATCGTATCAGTGTAATCGTATCAGTGTAATCATATCAGTGTAATCATATCAGTGTGATTATATCAGTGTAATTACATCAATGTAATCATATCAGTGTAATAGTATCAGTGTAATCATATCCATGGGATTATATCAGTGTAATTACACCAATGTAATCATATCAGTGTAATAGTGTCAGTGTCATTATATCAGTGTAATCATATCAGTGTAATTACATCAGTGTAATTATATAAATGCAATTACATCAGTGTAATTATATCAGTGAAATTATATCAATGTAATTATATCAGTGTAATGATATCAGTGTAATCGTATCAGTGTAATCATATCCATGTGATTATATCAGTGTAATTACATCAATGTAATCATATCAGTGTAATATCAGTGTGATTATATCAGTGTGATTATATAAGTGTAATTACATCAGTGTAATCGTATCAGTGTAGTCATATCAGTGTAATCATATCAGTGTGATTATATCAGTGTAATTACATCAATGTAATCATATCAGTGTAATAGTATCAGTGTAATCATATCAGTGTGATTATGTCAGTGTGATTATATCAGTGTAATCGTATCAGTGTAATCATATCAGTGTGATTATATCAGTGTAATCATATCAGTGTGATTATATCAGTGTAATCATATCAGTGTAATTATATCAGTGTAATCGTATCAGTGTAAACATATCACTGTGATTATATCAGTGTAATTATATCAGTGTAATTACATCAGTGTAATCATGTCAGTGTAATCGTATCAGTGTAATCACATCAGTGTAATTATATCAGTGTGATTATATCAGTGTAATCATATCAGTGTAATCGTATCAGTGTAATCACCAGTGTGATTATATCAGTGTAATTATATCACTGTAATTACATCAGTGTAATCGTATCAGTGTGATTATGTCAGTGTGATTATATCAGTGTAATCGTATCAGTGTAATCATATCAGTGTGATTATATCAGTGTAATCATATCAGTGTGATTATATCAGTGTAATCATGTCAGTGTAATCATGTCAGTGTAATCGTATCAGTGTAATCATATCAGTGTAATTATATCAGTGTGATTATATCAGTGTAATCATATCAGTGTGATTATATCAGTGTAATCATATCAGTGTGATTATATCAGTGTAATCATATCAGTGTAATTATATCAGTGTAATTACATCAGTGTAATCGTATCAGTGTAATCATATCAGTGTGATTATATCAGTGTAATTATATCAGTGTAATCATATCAGTGTAATTATATCAGTGTAATTATATTATTGTAATTATATCAGTGTAATCATATCAGTGTGATTATATCAATGTAATTATATCAATGTAATCATATCAGTGTAATTATATCAGTGTAATCATATCAGTGTAACGAATCAGTGTAATCATATCAGTGTGAATATATCAGTGTAATCGTATCATTGTAATCATATCAGTGTGATTATATCAGTGTAATTATATCAGTGTAATTACATCAGTGTAATTATATCAGTGTAATCATATCAGTGTAATTATATCAGTGTAATCATATCAGTGTAATTATATCAGTGAAATCATATCAGTGTAATTATATCAGTATAATCATATCAGTGTAATTATATCAGTGTAATTATATCAGTGTAATCGTATCATTGTAATCATATCATATCAGTGCGATTATATCGGTGTAATCATATCAGTGTAATCATATCAGTGTAATCGTATCAGTGTAATCATATCAGTGTGATTATATCAGTGTAATCATATCAGTGTGATTATATCAGTGTAATCATATCAGTGTGATTATATCAGTGTAATAGTATCAGTGTAATCATATCAGTGTGATTATATCAGTGTAATCGTATCAGTGTAAACATATCACTGTGATTATATCAGTGTAATTACATCAGTGTAACCATATCAGTGTAATCGTATCAGTGTAATCATATCAGTGTAATTATATCAGTGTGATTATATCAGTGTAATCATATCAGTGTAATCGTATCAGTGTAATCATCAGTGTGATTATATCAGTGTAATTATATCAGTGTAATTACATCAGTGTAATCGTATCAGTGTAATCATATCAGTGTAATCATATCAGTGTAATTATATCAGTGTAATCATATCAGTATAATCATATCAGTGTAATTATATCAGTGTAATCATATCAGTGTAATTATATCAGTATAATTATATCAGTGTAATTATATTATTGTAATTATATCAGTGTAATCATATCAGTGTAATTATATCAGTGTAATCATATCAGTGTGATTATATCAATGTTATTATATCAGTGTAATCATATCAGTGTAATTATATCAGTGTAATCATATCAGTGTAATCATATCAGTGTGAATATATCAGTGTAATCGTATCATTGTAATCATATCAGTGTGATTATATCAGTGTAATTATATCAGTGTAATTAGATCAGTGTAATTATATCAGTGTAATTATATCAGTGTAATCATATCAGTGTAATTATATCAGTGTAATCATATCAGTGTCATTATATCAGTGTAAGTATATCGATTGTATCAGTATATATGGCATAATATTTAAACTTTAATCGTTAGTTTTAAATTAGTCATTTTAATATTATGTTTTCCGAGTATATAATATCGAGGAAATCCAGTACAATGTTAAATAATGCTTTCCCAGAAACCATGACTAATCAAATCAATTTCCATTTGTATATAGAAATTTACAAGGAAACATAATAGAGGTGATTAGCGCTGGAGCGTTTAATGGCGTCAGTAATGTAACTTGGATGTAAGTATAGTTCATGTTTGTAATAAAGTAATAATACTTGCTTTATGTGCTACAAGTTCATAAATATATTCAGTACAATTACCAATAAGGTAACCTTCGTCAAAAGTACACAACTCTCAATTTTCTACATATTCTTGCATTCCTATAAATGTTCTGAAATCCACGTTTCATATACCTGCTTGACAATTTCATGTCAATATTTCAGCCTAATAATTTATACACAAACGTATACAACGTTAATCGAAATAGATGTATACACAATTACACAGTATTTGTGTTTGTCTTGTACCTTGTATAGTGTATATGGCAATGAGTGTTACGTCGCGTTCACTGTGATTCATTATATAGTATATTATGTATATCCCACTAATTGATTTTGTTCTTATTTTTATCAGTTCACTTGATGGTAATAGACTTCACAATATCGATGCTGATGTACTTATTCATTTAGACAACCATATCTACGGGGAGATGTGAGTGTATTTCTTGTCCATATTAAAGGGAAATATATTATCAGAACAAGAACACGTGATTACCTTGCATATTTAGTATCGCGATACCACATACTGAGTAATGTTAATTTAATGGGTTTTTACGTTACCTACCTTGCCAATAGATGTCAAAATTATGTACATCTAAATAAATACACAAGTGTCCCTATTATTAGATAAGAGCCATATTTTGTATAAATATGCAAACTTACTCTGTTTCTACAATTTTAATTCCAGTTCATTTAATTATAACCCGTTTGTATGTGACTGTCATGCAAACGAATTTGTCACGTGGATGAAGCAACACACTAACAACAGCCTTGGATACCAAGTGCCTACATGCGTATGGCCTTATCGTCTCCATGGCAATAAGTTAACAGATATTGAGCCTGAACAATTGCTATGTGGTAAGTAACACTGTATGCCGGGATTGGTTAGAAAGTGACATATGCCAAATACGTGGATGTCACCTACGCTCATGGCAACCACTGTATACATGTATATATGTTCTTTATTCCATTGTTACAGCATACAAAGCTGAAGAATGTAGTCAACAAAGCTTGCCATTATCAAGAAAATGTGCAAGTCTGATGGAAGATAGGTCACTATGCAGAGATCGTGTTTCAGATAAGAGGGCGTTACAAGCTAACGATGAAATGACACAAACATGTATTTGTAACAAAGATAGTCCCTGCTATGGTTAGTGTTGACGTTTATTTATTTATTGAAACTTCTGTATTTCAAAATTGTTATGCATGTATATTTTCCTATGGCACGCAATTTAAACAAATAAATAAACGTAAATTTGTAGACATGGGCAAGGTGTAAAATGTAATCAGCTATTTTATTCGTTCGTACTTTGTGTAAGCGTGCATTTTGATCATTACATTCGGATATTCCATCATTAATTTTATTACATAATATGGATACATAGACAATTATTACACTGCAGTGATGTATTGGATAAATTAGATTTACTTTCTCTTCATGTTTTATCTTATGAATTAAGTGTGTCCAGAAGGATCTTATGGAAAAGTGTCAGCGAATAAGAGTGAAGCGTGCAGCATGTGTCCTGTGTTTTCTACCAGTCCATATGCTAGTACAGGTGTAAACCAATGTGTCTGTATTCCTGGATTCGCTGGAACGTCTTCTCAAATCTGTACAGGTATATTACCATTACATGTTTCCTTACTCTCTGTTCTCAGTTGACATTACGTTGCACCACGTGACTAGTTTACGTCATCACTTTAAATTACAATACTTAGTAGTCAGTACTACTGTGTATCTTATTAAACAGTAAGCACTATCCTGTATTTCAGTTGTCCCAGGTGTTCTCTATTTTGTTCATGACAGTTCTGTATTATCTATTCAAAGTGTGAACTACTTTCCAAGTACTGGCTTCTTTCAAATTAAATGTAAAGTGAATGTCTTGATGATGAAAGTTAATAACCCTTCTTTCAGGTTGTGCCTAACCGAGGATTAATGAAATGGAACTATATTTGTACATGATTATATACTTCAAATCAGCGCCAATGTTTAGTTTTTTTTATAATGTGCACTGTGTGGTGCAGTAAATATCAGTCAGACATTTCAAGATGACGGACAACATTTGTTAGGCCCCTAATATGATGAAATCACAGATATTGCGTAATGAAAGCCTCGAAAACAAAGTCATTTTAGCATGTGTTATTTCATAATGGCTTGTATATATATACGCGAATAACAAACGCAACATACATGGCTGACAACAAGGTGAAATGGAAAGAGTTGATGAAAAGGATATTAGAAGTACTCGTACGACGTACACAATACATAGAACGACGGAAACGACACAGTGCACCAGAAGTGCTCACACAATGTACATAATTAAAGAAACTACAATAACATTACAAGCATCACAGCACACGCATCACAACACAAGCATCACAACACAAGCATCACAGCACACGCATCACAACACAAGCATCACAACACACGCATCACAACACACGCATCACAACACAAGCATCACAACACAAGCATCACAACACACGCATCACAACACAAGCATCACTCTCTGAATTTACACAATTACGGAAATATATAAATACGAACATCAAAAGTGCATCAGAATGTACAGCGTTATGAAACAAAACTTGATTACGAAAACGATGATGGCACAAATTAGGATCTTCGACATGATGATTAAGAAAAAAACGTACACAATTAAGGAAACGACAATGACAATGACAACAAAAAGCACCAGAAGTGCTACCACGCTGTAGCATTAAATGTACTCTCACAACAAACATGATCACGCAAACCGGCATGACATCACCAAGTATCAGAAGTGATCTCACAACGCACACGACTTGTGATGCCACAAAGCATCAGAAATGCTTCCACGACGTACACGATCACTGAAATGTCGACACCGACACAAATCATAAGACGATTAAAGAAAATGAGACAAGTGTTGCGATGATTTACACGATTATGGTTAATGACTATAATGACACAAAGCACTAGAGGTGCTCCCATGGCATACACAATTACGGCAACCATTATTACAACACTAAGCATCAGAAGTGATCTCATGGTGTACACGATCATGAAAACTATACGAGCATTTGCTGTATGCAAACTAAATAAATGAGTGTTGTTCATTTTTATCTAGCTTGTCCAATCAATAATTTCAAATCAACACTAGGATTGGACAGATGCCAGAAATGCGTGAATGGCGAAACCTTGTATGAAGGAGCTACCACTTGTGTTTGCCATGCTGGATACGTAGAAAATGCAAATGGAATTTGTGCTGGTATGTACTATAGTACAATTATTCTATTTTCAATATCAAGTATTTCGTATATACAACTATGCATACGGATGTGCCTTCTAAACTTCAACAATGTGTTCATACTCAATCAACATGTGTTGATTTCAGCCTGTGCTAAGAATACATATCAAAAGGAGTCAGACTGTGTGGCCTGTCCCTCGTTGTCCAGCAGTGCTGTAGGAAGCAGCTCTGTACGTGGGTGTAGATGTAATTCTGGGTATTATTTAGCAGTAATAAGAGACAAACCACCACAGTGTTTACCTTATATAGAAGAAATTCAAGTTGGAGGTATACTTGCATTTGATTATTATAGTTTTCTAAAATACACTTATACTGTCACGTAAACTTATAGAGTGATATATAAAAACATTTGTTTAAAGTGAGTCAGTCAGGTTTCGTTCAGCCCACATTAAAAACACACTGGTCATCTCATTCACCACAAAACTACTTAAATCAGACACTTTAGTAATAATTTTTTTATATACATTTTTGGCAGCACGTGGAATTATGTTTAATGTTTTGCCTGTGCATTGTATATGTATGTATGTATGTATGTATTGTATTTTTATTGTATGGTTAAATTATGTTGGCACACTATAAATATGACAATTGGATACGTTCCATGTATTGTGTAAATTGGTTTGCCACAATGTAATATATTTATCATTCGTAATATAAAAATTATTAACAAACCTCCTAAATGTCATGATTATGAAAAACCCCGATTTTTTAACATACATTTCAGTTTCATTTTCCTTATATGTACTATTATACAGTGTTATTTGCAAATAGTTAAAAGTAACATATATTTCAGTTTCATTTTCCCTATATGTACTATTATACAGTGTTATTTGCAAATAGTTAAAAGTAACATACATTTCAGTTTCATTTTCCCTATATGTACAGTGTTATTTTCAAATAGTTAAAAGTAACATACATTTCAGTTTCATTTTCCCTATATGTACTATTATACAGTGTTATTTGCAAATAGTTAAAAGTAACATATATTTTTAGGGATGTTGAAACAATGTGGATGTAATCGAAAATATGGTGTATTAATATATATACTTGTAACAATGCTCCATCGTATTGTGATTGGCAGCATAATGAAATTCACTGATATATTTGTACCACTTGATTAACTTCAATATCAATCAGGGAACCCGTTTTAACTTAAACTATGACATATGTTCTGTAAAATAATATTTATAGAACATTGAAGACATCAATAATTGTGTATTACCAGTTTCACAAAACACCAGAATAATAATTTCAATCTCTTGAGGTCATTAGTGCAAGTTTTAAGATGTGACATGTCCAGTTTATGAATACTAGGTTTTCATTGTTTTATCGTAAAACTTTGAAGCATTGTCACCCATCGCAGAAAATAACTGAATGCAATCAGACATATGTGTTGTAGATAGTCAGTATGTTAGTCTTATTTTGACCTTATGTAAATGCCCTTTGAACTTTCATACAACTGTACAATGTATACATAATTATAATACTTTATGTTGGCAGATAATACACTTTATATAGTGTCAACTGGAATAGCACTAGTTATTATTATCGTGGCGATATTAGTTATAGTTATATTCATCATGAAAAGACATACTACAACTCAACTATCACGAATGGTAAATATAAACCTCAATGAATTTTGAGTTGTTAAGTGACCATTGCAAATATCACACGTTCCCATCACATGTAGTAATGCTATATCGTATTCGCAATTCCATCATCCGCGATGGAAGTTGCTTACTGTACAAAATGATGTCAAATGAATAATGCGGTGAAGAGTGATGTTTACTTAGTAATATAGTAGTTGGTCTGAATTAGTTAAGTATCTATCAATCATGGCATTTAGATTCGGTCTCATTAATATTCGTTGAAATTTTGTTTTCTATTGACAAATAATTGCCTGATTAGTAAATTGGCATATGACAAGGAAGAACCTGATTGGCGAGCTGGCATGTGACGTATGATATGGGATAACCCGATTAGCAAATCCAAAAACCTTCTAACGAAAACTATTTTCCCAATAGGAGAGTACTTCAACAGAGAACTATTATGTGGAAGAGCAACGTAACAGTTCCAATATTCCGTTAAAGGTACGCATTTGTTCTTTGTAAGTACGGTTTTGCTCATAACAAATATGGCCTTTCAGTAATTACTACTAGTTTGTCCACTTTGCATGAAAGTAAATTGGTTGCCCCAACACACGTGCCTGTTAGGTTATTATCTAAATATGAGTTCGATGTGTATTTCAACAGGCTGCACATGCAGTCAAATTATAAAATGAGAATATGCATTAAACATAGACGCTAGCTGTACAAGCCTGACTAACTACAACGACTTAGCGTTAAGAATATATTTTGCCTGCATGGCTGAAAATCAACCAACGATTGAAGAGATACAGAGCAAATACGGGTAAACTCATAGTAGCGGCTGACAAGTGAAAGGCACTGAATAAACGGCATGGTAAATACTATGTCTAATCAATGTAAACATCTTCTGCTTTCGTAATTTGAACCGACGCTCGCGTACGGCACCAACTCGCCTATTTTTACAAGTATTTGTTTGAAAATGGTTGTCAGTGAAGTATTTTAAAATAAATCATGACACAAAATAAAAACAAAATAGCATAACACGTGAAAGCTTATATAGTTCACGCTGACTAACAAATATTATAATATACAGATGTAGTATTGCGCTCCATTGGCCGTAAATCAGCATTTTGATGTTACATTCGATAACAAAACAATCATCAGTGTTGCGGGTTGTGTGACATAGTAATACAAACATTGTGTTATTTAGGAGCCAGAAATAACAGCAGAATGTCGAAGTGATGACAAGGGTTCAGACTCTCCTTATGCAGAGTGGGAAATTTCGAGGAAAGATCTTGAAATCATTGGAGTGGTTGGACAGGGTGCATTTGGTCAGGTACTTGAAGCTAAAGCATTTGGTTTAAATGGTCAACCAAAGCCAGCTAAGGTGGCAGTCAAGACACTGAAAGGTAAAGTTATACTTTTAAAATGTTAACATATATATTACAATTCGAAATCTTTATTACATTGACTGACAAAGCAAAAATCACACGTGATTCTAATTAACCTTGCGTTGCTCGATACTATCCATAAAACCGGATGGTTAAACTATAATCACTAAGTTTTGTTTTCATTTCAGTTCATGCTAATACTGAAGAGCGAGAAGCTTTAAAGATGGAACTTGATCAACTGATCTATGTTGGATTTCATCCTAATATTGTCAACTTGCTTGGTGCATGTACAACAACTGGTAAAAATCACTAAATTCTTCCATGCAACACAAATCATCCCTTACGATTTGATAGTTGACAATTCAGATTGCAATCACAAATAAGACTGCATTGAGTGATTACAACATTATGTGATTGGATACGAAAATCTTTAGTACAGGCTAGCCTCATTGCTGTAATATTTCAATATTTGCTGTCAAACCATTTAGTAAGCAATAGTAAGTGGCAGGTATACTACATATATCACACAGTGGGAATGCAACATTAAATCAAGCATACTACTGTGTTGAGTAACACATTAAAAGACAATACTGTAATCTTTTCATTAAATCAAGCATACTACTGTGTTGAGTAACACATCAAAAGACAATACTGAATCTTTTCATTAAATAATTGACTCATACTATATGTACTCAAAATATTTTTAATCTATTCAGGAAAATTAATGATCATTATGGAATATGCAGAGATGGGTGACTTGCAGACATTTTTAAAGACACGAGGTTGTATGGCTGATTATATGGGGGAGGCATCCAAGGATTTTAACTACCAGCAATTATCTGAATGTGATCTGATGTCCTTTGCCAGGCAAATATCTAGGGGTATGACACATCTTGCTAATGTCAAGGTAACTATAGAATTCATGTTTAATTTTGACTCATGACAAAGAGTTTTTGCAGACATCGTGATCACACCAAAAGTTTTGCAGCTCTCTCCCACAAGGCATTTTGAGGTTTTCTTATATTGAGAAAATAAATATGTCATCAAAATATGAAATTTTATTGCTGTTTTGTTCACATCTAAATTTTCTTTCAAATTGATGTGTATAGTTATTGCGCAGCTGTATTATCTTCCCTGTCCCACTATGTTTTCTGAGCTTGAATGATTGAGTGATTGATCGATTGTTATTATACTCTCAATAAGAATAACTTGGGTAAGTCAATTGTTTATGTTTTCAGTGTGTTCATAGAGACTTAGCAGCTCGTAACATTCTAGTTAGTGATGGCCTGGTAGTTAAACTCTCTGATTTTGGACTGGCAAGAGAGGTATATGAAAGTGGATATTATTTCAAAGAGACAAAAGTAAGTATATAGAACAATCGACCTTACATGCGATTGACCGGTGACATTTAGCCATGAATTAAACATATAGTGATCACGATGATATGAGTGACTGGAACATTAGTTGAATGGCAAAACGAGTTGGGTTAACTCGCTCTGAGGTCCTCATGAGATCTTAACGATCATTTGTATCTCAAGGTATATTATAGCAGGTTACACATTCCCGATAACAAAATTGTATTCTGACCTGATTTATTATCTGCATATGGAGGCTTCATATATAGCACATAATGATAATTAATAATTATTTATGTAACTACGCAACAGATATTGTATGAAATATGACACATCATCGTAGATTGAGTAATCAAATATTGTATACTTTTGACTCAGGGTAGATTGCCTTATAAATGGATGGCTCCAGAAGCAATACTTTTTGGACAGTACACCACTAAGAGTGACGTCTGGTCCTATGGTGTTCTACTCTGGGAGATAGTCACGTTTGGTAAGTTTAACAATCATTATTTCTCTGTTAGTATGACATTTGCTGAAGTTGCCAGGATGCTGATTCACATCTTACTTGCAACCATCCAACATTAAATTTAAGTCTTATTATGTGACGACACCAACAGTGAGTGTCATTATTATTGGGATGGACCTCTGACACTGCCCAGGCAACTAATGTGTGACATAATCAGGTGGTCTATCAGCCTAGGTTCATTGGCGACTAGCATATTTATCAGGTGGTCAAACTTGATTACAGTCAGGTCTATCAGCCTAGGTTCATTGGCCACCAGCATATTTACCAGGTGGTCAAACTTGATTACAGTCAGGTCTATCAGCCTAGGTTCATTGGCCACTAGCATATTTACCAGGTGGTCAAACTTGATTACAGTCAGGTCTATCAGCCTAGGTTCATTGGCCACCAGCATATTTACCAGGTGGTCAAACTTGATTACAGTCAGGTCTATCAGCCTAGGTTCATTGGCCACTAGCATATTTACCAGGTGGTCAAACTTGATTACAGTCAGGTCTATCAGCCTAGGTTCATTGGCCACCAGCATATTTACCAAGTGGTCAAACTTGATTACAGTCAGGTCTATCGGCCTACGTTTATTAGCACAGCATATTTACCAGGGGGTCAAACATGATTACAGCCAGGTCTATCAGCCTAGGTTCATTGGCAACCAGCATATTTACCAGGTGGTCAAACTTGAATACAGCCAGGTCTATCAGCCTAGGTTCAGTGGCCACTAGCATATTTACCAGGTGGTCAAACTTGATTACAGCCAGGTCTATCAGCCAAGGTTCATTGGCAACCAGCATATTTACCAGGTGGTCAAACTTGATTACAGTCAGGTCTATCAGCCTAGGTTCATTGGCCACTAGCATATTTACCAGGTGGTCAAACTTGATTACAGTCAGGTCTATCAGCCTAGGTTCATTGGCCACTAGCATATTTACCAGGTGGTCAAACTTGATTACAGTCAGGTCTATCAGCCTAGGTTCATTGGCCACTAGCATATTTACCAGGTGGTCAAACTTGATTACAGTCAGGTCTATCAGCCTAGGTTCATTGGCCACCAGCATATTTACCAGGTGGTCAAACTTGATTACAGTCAGGTCTATCAGCCTAGGTTCATTGGCCACCAGCATATTTACCAGGTGGTAAAACTTGTAATTACAGTCAGGTCTATCAGCCTAGGTTCATTGGCAACCAGCATATTTACCAGGTGGTCAAACTTGATTACAGTCAGGTCTATCAGCCTAGGTTCAATGGCCACTAGCATATTTACCAGGTGGTCAAACTTGATTACAGTCAGGTCTATCAGCCTAGGTTCATTGGCCACTAGCATATTTACCAGGTGGTCAAACTTGATTACAGTCAGGTCAGGTCTATCAGCCTAGGTTCACTGGCCACTGGCATATTTACCAGGTGGTCAAACGTGATTACAGTCAGGTCTATCAGCCTTAGGTTCATTGGCAACCAGCATATTTACCAGGTGGTCAAACTTGATTACAGTCAGGTCTATCAGCCTAGGTTCAATGGCCACTAGCATATTTACCAGGTGGTCAAAATTGATTACAGTCAGGTCTATCAGCCTAGGTTCATTGGCCACCAGCATATTTACCAGGTGGTCAAACTTTTGATTACAGTCAGGTCTATCAGCCTAGGTTCATTGGCAACCAGCATATTTACCAGGTGGTCAAATTTATTACAGTCAGGTCTATCGGCCTACGTTTATTAGCAAACAGCATATTTACCGGGTGGTCAAACTTGATTACAGTCAGGTCTATCGGCCTAGGTTCATTGGCAACCAGCATATTTACCAGGGGGTCAAACGTGATTACAGCCAGGTCTATCAGCCTAGGTTCATTGGCAACCAGCATATTTACCAGGTGGTCAAACTTGAATACAGTCAGGTCTATCAGCCTAGGTTCATTGGCAACCAGCATATTTACCATGTGGTCAAACTTGATTACAGTCAGGTCTATCAGCCTCGGTTCATTGGCCACTAGCATATTTACAAGGTGGTTAAACTTGATTACAGTCAGGTCTATAATCCCTAGGTTCATTGGCCACTAGCATATTTACCAGGTGGTCAAACTTGATTACAGGCAGGTCTATCAGCCTAGGTTCATTGGCCACTAGCATATTTACCAGGTGGTCAAACTTGATTACAGTCAGGTCTATCAGCCTAGGTTCATTGGCCACTAGCATATTTACCAGGTGGTCAAACTTGATTACAGTCAGGTCAGGTCTATCAGCCTAGGTTCATTGGCCACTAGCATATTTACCAGGTGGTCAAACGTGATTACAGTCAGGTCTATCAGCCTACGTTCATTGGCCACTAGCATATTTACCAGGTGGTCAAACTTGATTACAGTCAGGTCTATCAGCCTAGGTTCATTGGCCACTAGCATATTTACCAGGTGGTCAAACTTGATTACAGTCAGGTCTATCAGCCTAGGTTCATTGGCCACTAGCATATTTACCAGGTGGTCAAACTTGATTACAGTCAGGTCAGGTCTATCAGCCTAGGTTCACTGGCCACTAGCATATTTACAGGTGGTCAAACGTGATTACAGTCAGGTCTATCAGCCTAGGTTCATTGGCCACCAGCATATTTACCAGGTGGTCAAACTTGATTACAGTCAGGTCTATCAGCCTAGGTTCATTGGCCACTAGCATATTTACCAGGTGGTCAAACTTGATTACAGTCAGGTCTATCAGCCTAGGTTCATTGGCCACTAGCATATTTACCAGGCGGTCAAACTTGATTACAGTCAGGTCTATCAGCCTAGGTTCATTGGCCACCAGCATATTTACCAGGTGGTCAAACTTGATTACAGTCAGGTCTATCAGCCTAGGTTCATTGGCCACTAGCATATTTACCAGGTGGTCAAACTTGATTACAGTCAGGTCTATCAGCCTAGGTTCATTGGCCACCAGCATATTTACCAGGTGGTAAAACTTGTAATTACAGTCAGGTCTATCAGCCTAGGTTCATTGGCAACCAGCATATTTACCAGGTGGTCAAACTTGATTACAGTCAGGTCTATCAGCCTAGGTTCAATGGCCACTAGCATATTTACCAGGTGGTCAAACTTGATTACAGTCAGGTCTATCAGCCTAGGTTCATTGGCCACTAGCATATTTACCAGGTGGTCAAACTTGATTACAGTCAGGTCAGGTCTATCAGCCTAGGTTCACTGGCCACTGGCATATTTACCAGGTGGTCAAACGTGATTACAGTCAGGTCTATCAGCCTTAGGTTCATTGGCAACCAGCATATTTACCAGGTGGTCAAACTTGATTACAGTCAGGTCTATCAGCCTAGGTTCAATGGCCACTAGCATATTTACCAGGTGGTCAAAATTGATTACAGTCAGGTCTATCAGCCTAGGTTCATTGGCCACCAGCATATTTACCAGGTGGTCAAACTTTTGATTACAGTCAGGTCTATCAGCCTAGGTTCATTGGCAACCAGCATATTTACCAGGTGGTCAAATTTATTACAGTCAGGTCTATCGGCCTATGTTTATTAGCAAACAGCATATTTACCGGGTGGTCAAACTTGATTACAGTCAGGTCTATCGGCCTAGGTTCATTGGCAACCAGCATATTTACCAGGGGGTCAAACGTGATTACAGCCAGGTCTATCAGCCTAGGTTCATTGGCAACCAGCATATTTACCAGGTGGTCAAACTTGAATACAGTCAGGTCTATCAGCCTAGGTTCATTGGCAACCAGCATATTTACCATGTGGTCAAACTTGATTACAGTCAGGTCTATCAGCCTCGGTTCATTGGCCACTAGCATATTTACAAGGTGGTTAAACTTGATTACAGTCAGGTCTATAATCCCTAGGTTCATTGGCCACTAGCATATTTACCAGGTGGTCAAACTTGATTACAGGCAGGTCTATCAGCCTAGGTTCATTGGCCACTAGCATATTTACCAGGTGGTCAAACTTGATTACAGTCAGGTCTATCAGCCTAGGTTCATTGGCCACTAGCATATTTACCAGGTGGTCAAACTTGATTACAGTCAGGTCAGGTCTATCAGCCTAGGTTCATTGGCCACTAGCATATTTACCAGGTGGTCAAACGTGATTACAGTCAGGTCTATCAGCCTACGTTCATTGGCCACTAGCATATTTACCAGGTGGTCAAACTTGATTACAGTCAGGTCTATCAGCCTAGGTTCATTGGCCACTAGCATATTTACCAGGTGGTCAAACTTGATTACAGTCAGGTCTATCAGCCTAGGTTCATTGGCCACTAGCATATTTACCAGGTGGTCAAACTTGATTACAGTCAGGTCAGGTCTATCAGCCTAGGTTCACTGGCCACTAGCATATTTACAGGTGGTCAAACGTGATTACAGTCAGGTCTATCAGCCTAGGTTCATTGGCCACCAGCATATTTACCAGGTGGTCAAACTTGATTACAGTCAGGTCTATCAGCCTAGGTTCATTGGCCACTAGCATATTTACCAGGTGGTCAAACTTGATTACAGTCAGGTCTATCAGCCTAGGTTCATTGGCCACTAGCATATTTACCAGGCGGTCAAACTTGATTACAGTCAGGTCTATCAGCCTAGGTTCATTGGCCACCAGCATATTTACCAGGTGGTCAAACTTGATTACAGTCAGGTCTATCAGCCTAGGTTCATTGGCCACTAGCATATTTACCAGGTGGTCAAACTTGATTACAGTCAGGTCTATTAGTCTAGGTTCATTGGCCACTAGCATATTTGCCAGGTGGTCAAACTTGATTACAGTCAGGTCTATCAGCCTAGGTTCATTGGCCACTAGCATATTTACCAGGTGGTCAAACTTGATTACAGTCAGGTCTATCAGCCTAGGTTCATTGGCCACTAGCATATTTACCAGGTGGTCAAACTTGATTACAGTCAGGTCTATCAGCCTAGGTTCATTGGCCACCAGCATATTTACCAGGTGGTCAAACTTGATTACAGTCAGGTCTATCAGCCTAGGTTCATTGGCCACCAGCATATTTACCAGGTGGTCAAACCTTTGATTACAGTCAGGTCTATCAGCCTAGGTTCATTGGCAACCAGCATATTTACCAGGTGGTCAAACTTGATTACAGTCAGGTCTATCAGCATAGGTTCATTGGCCACCAGCATATTTACCAGGTGGTCAAACTTGATTACAGTCAGGTCTATCAGCCTTAGGTTCGTTGGCAACCAGCATATTTACCAGGTGGTCAAACTTGATTACAGTCAGGTCTATCAGCCTAGGTTCATTGGCCACTAGCATATTTACCAGGTGGTCAAACTTGATTACAGTCAGGTCTATCAGCCTAGGTTCATTGGCCACCAGCATATTTACCAAGTGGTCAAACTTGATTACAGTCAGGTCTATCAGCCTAGGTTCATTGGCCAACAGCATATTTACCAGGTGGTCAAACTTGATTACAGTCAGGTCTATCAGCCTAGGTTCATTGGCCACCAGCATATTTACCAGGTGGTCAAACTTTTGATTACAGTCAGGTCTATTAGCCTAGGTTCATTGGCAACCAGCAAATTTACCAGGTGGTCAAACTTGATTACAGTCAGGTCTATCAGCCTAGGTTCGTTGGCCACCAGCATATTTACCAGGTGGTCAAACTTGATTACATTCAGGTCTATCAGCCTAGGTTCT
This sequence comes from Saccoglossus kowalevskii, assembly GCF_978046115.1. Classification (NCBI taxonomy): domain Eukaryota; kingdom Metazoa; phylum Hemichordata; class Enteropneusta; family Harrimaniidae; genus Saccoglossus; species Saccoglossus kowalevskii. The sequence continues at coordinate 3,739,316 of NC_140643.1, read as the reverse complement.
TTGGCCACCAGCATATTTATCAGGTGGTCAAACATGATTACAGTCAGGTCTATCAGCCTAGGTTCATTGGCCACCAGCATATTTACCAGGTGGTCAAATTTATTACAGTCAGGTCTATCGGCCTACGTTTATTAGCACACAGCATATTTACCAGGGGGTCAAACTTGATTACATCCAGGTCTATCAGCCTAGGTTCATTGGCAACCAGCATATTTACCAGATGGTCAAACTTGAATACAGCCAGGTCTATCAGCCTAGGTTCAGTGGCCACTAGCATATTTACCAGGTGGTCAAACTTGATTACAGCCAGGTCTATCAGGCAAGGTTCATTGGCAACCAGCATATTTACCTGGTGGTCAAACTTGATTACAGTCAGGTCTATCAGCCTAGGTTCATTGGCCACTAGCATATTTACCAGGTGGTCAAACTTGATTACAGTCAGGTCTATCAGCCGAGGTTCATTGGCCTCTAGCATATTTACCAGGTGGTCAAACTTGATTACAGTCAGGTCTATCAGCCTAAGGTTCGTTTGCAACAAGCATATTTACCAGGTGGTCAAACTTGATTACAGTCAGGTCTATCAGCCTAGATTCATTGGCCACTAGCATATTTACCAGGTGGTCAAACTTGATTACAGTCAGGTCTAAAATCCCTAGGTTCATTGGCCACTAGCATATTTACCAGGTGGTCAAACTTGAATACAGTCAGGTCTATCAGCCTAGGTTCATTGGCAACCAGCATATTACCATGTGGTCAAACTTGATTACAGTCAGGTCTATAATCCCTAGGTTCATTGGCCAGTAGCATATTTACCAGGTGGTCAAACTTTTGATTACAGTCAGGTCTATCAGCCTAGGTTCATTGGCAACCAGCAAATTTACCAGGTGGTCAAACTTGATTACAGTCAGGTCTATCAGCCTAGGTTCGTTGGCCACCAGCATATTTACCAGGTGGTCAAACTTGATTACATTCAGGTCTATCAGCCTAGGTTCTTTGGCCACCAGCATATTTATCAGGTGGTCAAACATGATTACAGTCAGGTCTATCAGCCTAGGTTCATTGGCCACCAGCATATTTACCAGGTGGTCAAATTTATTACAGTCAGGTCTATCGGCCTACGTTTATTAGCACACAGCATATTTACCAGAGGGTCAAACTTGATTACAGTCAGGTCTATCAGCCTAGGTTCATTGGCCACCAGCATATTTACCAGGTGGTCAAACTTGAATACAGCCAGGTCTATCAGGCAAGGTTCATTGGCAACCAGCATATTTACCAGGTGGTCAAACTTGATTACAGTCAGGTCAATCAGCCTAGGTTCATTGGCCACTAGCATATTTACCAGGTGGTCAAACTTGATTACAGTCAGGTCTATCAGCCTAGGTTCATTGGCCTCTAGCATATTTACCAGGTGGTCAAACTTGATTACAGTCAGGTCTATCAGCCTAAGGTTCGTTGGCAACAAGCATATTTACCAGGTGGTCAAACTTGATTACAGTCAGGTCTATCAGCCTAGATTCATTGGCCACTAGCATATTTACCAGGTGGTCAAACTTGATTACAGTCAGGTCTATAATCCCTAGGTTCATTGGCCACTAGCATATTTACCAGGTGGTCAAACTTGAATAGAGTCAGGTCTATCAGCCTAGGTTCATTGGCAACCAGCATATTTACCATGTGGTCAAACTTGATTACAGTCAGGTCTATAATCCCTAGGTTCATTGGCCACTAGCATATTTACCAGATGGTCAAACTTGATTACAGTCAGGTCTATCAGCCTAGGTTCATTGGCCACTAGCATATTTACCAGGTGGTCAAACTTGATTACAGTCAGGTCAGGTCTATCAGCCTAGGTTCATTGGCCACTAGCATATTTACCAGGTGGTCAAACGTGATTACAGTCAGGTCTATCAGCCTACGTTCATTAGCCACTAGCATATTTACCAGGTGGTCAAACTTGATTACAGTTAGGTCTATCAGCCTAGGTTCATTGGCCACTAGCATATTTACCAGGTGGTCAAACTTGATTACAGTCAGGTCTATCAGCCTAGGTTCTTTGGCCACTACCATATTTACCAGGCGGTCAAACTTGATTACAGTCAGGTCTATCAGCCTAGGTTCATTGGCCACCAAGCATATTTACCAGGTGGTCAAACCTTTGATTACAGTCAGGTCTATCAGCCTAGGTTCATTGGCAACCAGCATATTTACCAGGTGGTCAAACTTGATTACAGTCAGGTCTATCAGCCGAGGTTCATTGGCCACTAGCATATTTACCAGGTGGTCAAACTTGATTACAGTCAGGTCTATCAGCCTAAGGTTCGTTGGCAACCAGCATATTTACCAGGTGGTCAAACTTGATTACAGTCAGGTCTATCAGCCTAGATTCATTGGCCACTAGCATATTTACCAGGTGGTCAAACTTGATTACAGTCAGGTCTATAATCCCTAGGTTCATTGGCCACTAGCATATTTACCTGGTGGTCAAACTTGAATACAGTCAGGTCTATCAGCCTAGGTTCATTGGCAACCAGCATATTTACCATGTGGTCAAACTTCATTACAGTCAGGTCTATCAGCCTAGGTTCATTGGCAACCAGCATATTTACCATGTGGTCAAACTTGATTACAGTCAGGTCTATCAGCCTCGGTTCATTGGCCACTAGCATATTTACAAGGTGGTTAAACTTGATTACAGTCAGGTCTATAATCCCTAGGTTCATTGGCCACTAGCATATTTACCAGGTGGTCAAACTTGATTACAGTCAGGTCTATCAGCCTAAGTTTATTAGCAAACAGCATATTTACCAGGTGGTCAAACTTTTGATTACAGTCAGGTCTATCAGCCTAGGTTCATTGGCAACCAGCATATTACCAGGTGGTCAAACTTGACTACAGTCAGGTCTATCAGCCTAGGTTCATTGGCCTCCAGCATATTTACCAGGTGGTCAAACTTGATTACAGTCAGGTCTATCAGCCGAGGTTCATTGGCAACCAGCATATTTATCAGGTGGTCAAACTTGAATACAGTCAGGTCTATCAGCCTAGGTTCAGTGGTCACTAGCATATTTACCAGGTGGTCAAACTTGATTACAGCCAGTTCTATCAGCCTAGGTTCATGGGCCACTAGCATATTTACCAGGTGGTCAAACTTGATTACAGTCAGGTCTATCAGCCTAGGTTCATTGGCAACCAGCATATTTACCAGGTGGTCAAACTTGATTACAGTCAGGTCTATAATCCCTAGGTTCATTGGCCACCAAGCATATTTACCAGGTGGTCAAACCTTTGATTACAGTCAGGTCTATCAGCCTAGGTTCATTGGCCACCAGCATATTTACCAGGTGGTCAAACTTGATTACAGTCAGGTCTATCAGCCGAGGTTCATTGGCAACCAGCATATTTATCAGGTGGTCAAACTTGAATACAGTCAGGTCTATCAGCCTAGGTTCAGTGGTCACTAGCATATTTACCAGGTGGTCAAACTTGATTACAGCCAGTTCTATCAGCCTAGGTTCATGGGCCACTAGCATATTTACCAGGTGGTCAAACTTGATTACAGTCAGGTCTATCAGCCTAGGTTCATTGGCCACCAGCATATTTACCAGGTGGTCAAACTTTTGATTACAGTCAGGTCTATCAGCCTAGGTTCCTTGGCAACCAGCATATTTACCAGGTGGTCAAACTTGATTACAGTCAGGTCTATCAGCCTAGGTTCATTGGCCACCAGCATATTTACCAGGTGGTCAAACTTGATTACAGTCACGTCTATCAGCCTAGGTTCATTGGCCACCAGCATATTTACCAGGTGGTCAAACTTGAATACAGTCAGGTCTATCAGCCTAGGTTCATTGGCAACCAGCATATTTACCATGTGGTCAAACTTGATTACAGTCAGATCTATCAGCCTCGGTTCATTGGCCACTAGCATATTTACAAGGTGGTTAAACTTGATTACAGTCAGGTCTATAATCCCTAGGTTCATTGGCCACTAGCATATTTACCAGGTGGTCAAACTTGATTACAGTCAGGTCTATCAGCCTAAGTTTATTAGCAAACAGCATATTTACCAGGTGGTCAAACTTTTGATTACAGTCAGGTCTATCAGCCTAGGTTCATTGGCAACCAGCATATTTACCAGGTGGTCAAACTTGACTACAGTCAGGTCTATCAGCCTAGGTTCATTGGCAACCAGCATATTTACCATGTGGTCAAACTTGATTACAGTCAGGTCTATAATCCCTAGGTTCATTGGCCACTAGCATATTTACCAGATGGTCAAACTTGATTACAGTCAGGTCTATCAGCCTAGGTTCATTGGCCACTAGCATATTTACCAGGTGGTCAAACTTGATTACAGTCAGGTCAGGTCTATCAGCCTAGGTTCATTGGCCACTAGCATATTTACCAGGTGGTCAAACATGATTACAGTCAGGTCTATCAGCCTACGTTCATTAGCCACTAGCATATTTACCAGGTGGTCAAACTTGATTACAGTTAGGTCTATCAGCCTAGGTTCATTGGCCACTAGCATATTTACCAGGTGGTCAAACTTGATTACAGTCAGGTCTATCAGCCTAGGTTCATTGGCCACTACCATATTTACCAGGTGGTCAAACTTGATTACAGTCAGGTCTATCACCCTAGGTTCATTGGCCACCAAGCATATTTACCAGGTGGTCAAACCTTTGATTACAGTCAGGTCTATCAGCCTAGGTTCATTGGCAACCAGCATATTTACCAGGTGGTCAAACTTGATTACAGTCAGGTCTATCAGCCGAGGTTCATTGGCCACTAGCATATTTACCAGGTGGTCAAACTTGATTACAGTCAGGTCTATCAGCCTAGATTCATTGGCCACTAGCATATTTACCAGGTGGTCAAACTTGATTACAGTCAGGTCTATAATCCCTAGGTTCATTGGCCACTAGCATATTTACCTGGTGGTCAAACTTGAATACAGTCAGGTCTATCAGCCTAGGTTCATTGGCAACCAGCATATTTACCATGTGGTCAAACTTCATTACAGTCAGGTCTATCAGCCTAGGTTCATTGGCAACCAGCATATTTACCATGTGGTCAAACTTGATTACAGTCAGGTCTATCAGCCTCGGTTCATTGGCCACTAGCATATTTACAAGGTGGTTAAACTTGATTACAGTCAGGTCTATAATCCCTAGGTTCATTGGCCACTAGCATATTTACCAGGTGGTCAAACTTGATTACAGTCAGGTCTATCAGCCTAAGTTTATTAGCAAACAGCATATTACCAGGTGGTCAAACTTTTGATTACAGTCAGGTCTATCAGCCTAGGTTCATTGGCAACCAGCATATTACCAGGTGGTCAAACTTGACTACAGTCAGGTCTATCAGCCTAGGTTCATTGGCTTCCAGCATATTTACCAGGTGGTCAAACTTGATTACAGTCAGGTCTATCAGCCGAGGTTCATTGGCAACCAGCATATTTATCAGGTGGTCAAACTTGAATACAGTCAGGTCTATCAGCCTAGGTTCATTGGCAACCAGCATATTTACCAGGTGGTCAAACTTGATTACAGTCAGGTCTATAATCCCTAGGTTCATTGGCCACCAAGCATATTTACCAGGTGGTCAAACCTTTGATTACAGTCAGGTCTATCAGCCTAGGTTCATTGGCCACCAGCATATTTACCAGTTGGTCAAACTTGATTACAGTCAGGTCTATCAGCCGAGGTTCATTGGCAACCAGCATATTTATCAGGTGGTCAAACTTGAATACAGTCAGGTCTATCAGCCTAGGTTCAGTGGTCACTAGCATATTTACCAGGTGGTCAAACTTGATTACAGCCAGTTCTATCAGCCTAGGTTCATGGGCCACTAGCATATTTACCAGGTGGTCAAACTTGATTACAGTCAGGTCTATCAGCCTAGGTTCATTGGCCACCAGCATATTTACCAGGTGGTCAAACTTTTGATTACAGTCAGGTCTATCAGCCTAGGTTCATTGGCAACCAGCATATTTACCAGGTGGTCAAACTTGATTACAGTCAGGTCTATCAGCCTAGGTTCATTGGCCACCAGCATATTTACCAGGTGGTCAAACTTGATTACAGTCACGTCTATCAGCCTAGGTTCATTGGCCACCAGCATATTTACCAGGTGGTCAAACTTGAATACAGTCAGGTCTATCAGCCTAGGTTCATTGGCAACCAGCATATTTACCATGTGGTCAAACTTGATTACAGTCAGATCTATCAGCCTCGGTTCATTGGCCACTAGCATATTTACAAGGTGGTTAAACTTGATTACAGTCAGGTCTATAATCCCTAGGTTCATTGGCCACTAGCATATTTACCAGGTGGTCAAACTTGATTACAGTCAGGTCTATCAGCCTAAGTTTATTAGCAAACAGCATATTTACCAGGTGGTCAAACTTTTGATTACAGTCAGGTCTATCAGCCTAGGTTCATTGGCAACCAGCATATTTACCAGGTGGTCAAACTTGACTACAGTCAGGTCTATCAGCCTAGGTTCATTAGCCACCAGCATATTTACCAGGTGGTCAAACTTGATTACAGTCAGGACTATCAGCCTAGGTTCAATGGCCACCAGCATATTTACCAGGTGGTCAAACTTGATTACAGTCAGGTCTATCAGCCGAGGATCATTGGCAACCAGCATATTTATCAGGTGGTCAAACTTGAATACAGTCAGGTCTATCAGCCTAGGTTCAGTGGTCACTAGCATATTTACCAGGTGGTCAAACTTGATTACAGCCAGTTCTATCAGCCTAGGTTCATGGGCCACTAGCATATTTACCAGGTGGTCAAACTTGATTACAGTCAGGTCTATCAGCCTAGGTTCATTGGCCACCAGCATATTTACCAGGTGGTCAAACTTTTGATTACAGTCAGGTCTATCAGCCTAGGTTCATTGGCAACCAGCATATTTACCAGGTGGTCAAACTTGATTACAGTCAGGTCTATAATCCCTAGGTTCATTGGCCACCAAGCATATTTACCAGGTGGTCAAACCTTTGATTACAGTCAGGTCTATCAGCCTAGGTTCATTGGCAACCAGCATATTTACCAGGTGGTCAAACTTGATTACAGTCAGGTCTATCAGCCTCGGTTCATTGGCCACTAGCATATTTACCAGGTGGTCAAACTTGATTACAGTCAGGTCTATCAGCCTAAGGTTCGTTGGCAACCAGCATATTTACCAGGTGGTCAAACTTGATTACAGTCAGGTCTATCAGCCTAGATTCATTGACCACTAGCATATTTACCAGGTGGTCAAACTTGAATACAGTCAGGTCTATCAGCCTAGGTTCATTGGCAACCAGCATATTTACCATGTGGTCAAACTTGATTACAGTCAGGTCTATCAGCCTCGGTTCATTGGCCACTAGCATATTTACAAGGTGGTTAAACTTGATTACAGTCAGGTCTATCAGCCTAAGGTTCGTTGGCAACCAGCATATTTACCAGGTGGTCAAACTTGATTACAGTCAGGTCTATCAGCCTAAGTTCATTAGCAAACAGCATATTTACCAGGTGGTCAAACTTTTGATTACAGTCAGGTCTATCAGCCTAGGTTCATTGGCAACCAGCATATTTACCAGGTGGTCAAACTTGACTACAGTCAGGTCTATCAGCCTAGGTTCATTGGCCTTCAGCATATTTACCAGGTGGTCAAACTTGATTACAGTCAGGTCTATCAGCCGAGGTTCATTGGCAACCAGCATATTTATCAGGTGGTCAAACTTGAATACAGTCAGGTCTATCAGCCTAGGTTCAGTGGTCACTAGCATATTTACCAGGTGGTCAAACTTGATTACAGCCAGTTCTATCAGCCTAGGTTCATGGGCCACTAGCATATTTACCAGGTGGTCAAACTTGATTACAGTCAGGTCTATCAGCCTAGGTTCATTGGCCACCAGCATATTTACCAGGTGGTAAAACTTTTGATTACAGTCAGGTCTATCAGCCTAGGTTCATTGGCAACCAGCATATTTACCAGGTGGTCAAACTTGATTACAGTCAGGTCTATAATCCCTAGGTTCATTGGCCACCAAGCATATTTACCAGGTGGTCAAACCTTTGATTACAGTCAGGTCTATCAGCCTAGGTTCATTGGCAACCAGCATATTTACCAGGTGGTCAAACTTGATTACAGTCAGGTCTATCAGCCGAGGTTCATTTGCCACTAGCATATTTACAAGGTGGTTAAACTTGATTACAGTCAGGTCTATAATCCCTAGGTTCATTGGCCACTAGCATATTTACCAGGTGGTCAAACTTGATTACAGTCAGGTCTATCAGCCTAAGTTTATTAGCAAACAGCATATTTACCAGGTGGTCAAACTTTTGATTGCAGTCAGGTCTATCAGCCTAGGTTCATTGGCAACCAGCATATTTACCAGGTGGTCAAACTTGACTACAGTCAGGTCTATCAGCCTAGGTTCATTGGCCACCAGCATATTTACCAGGTGGTCAAACTTGATTACAGTCAGGTCTATCAGCCGAGGTTCATTGGCAACCAGCATATTTATCAGGTGGTCAAACTTGAATACAGTCAGGTCTATCAGCCTAGGTTCAGTGGTCACTAGCATATTTACCAGGTGGTCAAACTTGATTACAGCCAGTTCTATCAGCCTAGGTTCATGGGCCACTAGCATATTTACCAGGTGGTCAAACTTGATTACAGTCAGGTCTATCAGCCTAGGTTCATTGGCCACCAGCATATTTACCAGGTGGTCAAACTTTTGATTACAGTCAGGTCTATCAGCCTAGGTTCATTGGCAACCAGCATATTTACCATGTGGTCAAACTTGATTACAGTCAGATCTATCAGCCTCGGTTCATTGGCCACTAGCATATTTACAAGGTGGTTAAACTTGATTACAGTCAGGTCTATAATCCCTAGGTTCATTGGCCACTAGCATATTTACCAGGTGGTCAAACTTGATTACAGTCAGGTCTATCAGCCTAAGTTTATTAGCAAACAGCATATTTACCAGGTGGTCAAACTTTTGATTACAGTCAGGTCTATCAGCCTAGGTTCATTGGCAACCAGCATATTTACCAGGTGGTCAAACTTGACTACAGTCAGGTCTATCAGCCTAGGTTCATTAGCCACCAGCATATTTACCAGGTGGTCAAACTTGATTACAGTCAGGTCTATCAGCCTAGGTTCAATGGCCACCAGCATATTTACCAGGTGGTCAAACTTGATTACAGTCAGGTCTATCAGCCGAGGATCATTGGCAACCAGCATATTTATCAGGTGGTCAAACTTGAATACAGTCAGGTCTATCAGCCTAGGTTCAGTGGTCACTAGCATATTTACCAGGTGGTCAAACTTGATTACAGCCAGTTCTATCAGCCTAGGTTCATGGGCCACTAGCATATTTACCAGGTGGTCAAACTTGATTACAGTCAGGTCTATCAGCCTAGGTTCATTGGCCACCAGCATATTTACCAGGTGGTCAAACTTTTGATTACAGTCAGGTCTATCAGCCTAGGTTCATTGGCAACCAGCATATTTACCAGGTGGTCAAACTTGATTACAGTCAGGTCTATAATCCCTAGGTTCATTGGTCACCAAGCATATTTACCAGGTGGTCAAACCTTTGATTACAGTCAGGTCTATCAGCCTAGGTTCATTGGCAACCAGCATATTTACCAGGTGGTCAAACTTGATTACAGTCAGGTCTATCAGCCGAGGTTCATTGGCCACTAGCATATTTACCAGGTGGTCAAACTTGATTACAGTCAGGTCTATCAGCCTAAGGTTCGTTGGCAACCAGCATATTTACCAGGTGGTCAAACTTGATTACAGTCAGGTCTATCAGCCTAGATTCATTGACCACTAGCATATTTACCAGGTGGCCAAACTTGATTACAGTCAGGTCTATAATCCCTAGGTTCATTGGCCACTAGCATATTTACCAGGTGGTCAAACTTGAATACAGTCAGGTCTATCAGCCTAGGTTCATTGGCAACCAGCATATTTACCATGTGGTCAAACTTGATTACAGTCAGGTCTATCAGCCTCGGTTCATTGGCCACTAGCATATTTACAAGGTGGTTAAACTTGATTACAGTCAGGTCTATAATCCCTAGGTTCATTGGCCACTAGCATATTTACCAGGTGGTCAAACTTGATTACAGTCAGGTCTATCAGCCTAAGTTTATTAGCAAACAGCATATTTACCAGGTGGTCAAACTTTTGATTACAGTCAGGTCTATCAGCCTAGGTTCATTGGCAACCAGCATATTTACCAGGTGGTCAAACTTGACTACAGTCAGGTCTATCAGCCTAGGTTCATTGGCCTCCAGCATATTTACCAGGTGGTCAAACTTGATTACAGTCAGGTCTATCAGCCGAGGTTCATTGGCAACCAGCATATTTATCAGGTGGTCAAACTTGAATACAGTCAGGTCTATCAGCCTAGGTTCAGTGGTCACTAGCATATTTACCAGGTGGTCAAACTTGATTACAGCCAGTTCTATCAGCCTAGGTTCATGGGCCACTAGCATATTTACCAGGTGGTCAAACTTGATTACAGTCAGGTCTATCAGCCTAGGTTCATTGGCCACCAGCATATTTACCAGGTGGTCAAACTTTTGATTACAGTCAGGTCTATCAGCCTAGGTTCATTGGCAACCAGCATATTTACCAGGTGGTCAAACTTGATTACAGTCAGGTCTATCAGCCGAGGTTCATTGGCAACCAGCATATTTATCAGGTGGTCAAACTTGAATACAGTCAGGTCTATCAGCCTAGGTTCAGTGGTCACTAGCATATTTACCAGGTGGTCAAACTTGATTATAGCCAGTTCTATCAGCCTAGGTTCATGGGCCACTAGCATATTTACCAGGTGGTCAAACTTAATTACAGTCAGGTCTATCAGCCTAGGTTCATTGGCCACCAGCATATTTACCAGGTGGTCAAACTTTTGATTACAGTGAGGTCTATCAGCCTAGGTTCATTGGCAACCAGCATATTTACCAGGTGGTCAAACTTGATTACAGTCAGGTCTATCAGCCTAGGTTCATTGGCCACTAGCATATTTACCAGGTGGTCAAACTTGATTACAGTCAGGTCTATCAGCCTAGGTTCATTGGCCACTAGCATATTTACCAGGTGGTCAAACTTGATTACAGTCAGGTCAGGTCTATCAGCCTAGGTTCACTGGCCACTAGCATATTTACCAGGTGGTCAAACGTGATTACAGTCAGGTCTATCAGCCTAGGTTCATTGGCCACCAGCATATTTACCAGGTGGTCAAACTTGATTACAGTCAGGTCTATCAGCCTAGGTTCATTGGCCACTAGCATATTTACCAGGTGGTCAAACTTGATTACAGTCAGGTCTATCAGCCTAGGTTCATTGGCCACCAGCATATTTACCAGGTGGTCAAACTTGATTACAGTCAGGTCTATCAGCCGAGGATCATTGGCAACCAGCATATTTATCAGGTGGTCAAACTTGAATACAGTCAGGTCTATCAGCCTAGGTTCAGTGGTCACTAGCATATTTACCAGGTGGTCAAACTTGATTACAGCCAGTTCTATCAGCCTAGGTTCATAGGCCACTAGCATATTTACCAGGTGGTCAAACTTGATTACAGTCAGGTCTATCAGCCTAGGTTCATTGGCCACCAGCATATTTACCAGGTGGTCAAACTTTTGATTACAGTCAGGTCTATCAGCCTAGGTTCATTGGCAACCAGCATATTTACCAGGTGGTCAAACTTGATTACAGTCAGGTCTATAATCCCTAGGTTCATTGGCCACCAAGCATATTTACCAGGTGGTCAAACCTTTGATTACAGTCAGGTCTATCAGCCTAGGTTCATTGGCAACCAGCATATTTACCAGGTGGTCAAACTTGATTACAGTCAGGTCTATCAGCCGAGGTTCATTGGCCACTAGCATATTTACCAGGTGGTCAAACTTGATTACAGTCAGGTCTATCAGCCTAAGGTTCGTTGGCAACCAGCATATTTACCAGGTGGTCAAACTTGATTACAGTCAGGTCTATCAGCCTAGATTCATTGGCCACTAGCATATTTACCAGGTGGTCAAACTTGATTACAGTCAGGTCTATAATCCCTAGGTTCATTGGCCACTAGCATATTTACCAGGTGGTCAAACTTGATTACAGTCAGGTCTATCAGCCTAAGTTTATTAGCAAACAGCATATTTACCAGGTGGTCAAACTTTTGATTACAGTCAGGTCTATCAGCCTAGGTTCATTGGCAACCAGCATATTTACCAGGTGGTCAAACTTGACTACAGTCAGGTCTATCAGCCTAGGTTCATTGGCCTCCAGCATATTTACCAGGTGGTCAAACTTGATTACAGTCAGGTCTATCAGCCGAGGTTCATTGGCAACCAGCATATTTATCAGGTGGTCAAACTTGAATACAGTCAGGTCTATCAGCCTAGGTTCAGTGGTCACTAGCATATTTACCAGGTGGTCAAACTTGATTACAGCCAGTTCTATCAGCCTAGGTTCATGGGCCACTAGCATATTTACCAGGTGGTCAAACTTGATTACAGTCAGGTCTATCAGCCTAGGTTCATTGGCCACCAGCATATTTACCAGGTGGTCAAACTTTTGATTACAGTCAGGTCTATCAGCCTAGGTTCATTGGCAACCAGCATATTTACCAGGTGGTCAAACTTGATTACAGTCAGGTCTATCAGCCGAGGTTCATTGGCAACCAGCATATTTATCAGGTGGTCAAACTTGAATACAGTCAGGTCTATCAGCCTAGGTTCAGTGGTCACTAGCATATTTACCAGGTGGTCAAACTTGATTATAGCCAGTTCTATCAGCCTAGGTTCATGGGCCACTAGCATATTTACCAGGTGGTCAAACTTAATTACAGTCAGGTCTATCAGCCTAGGTTCATTGGCCACCAGCATATTTACCAGGTGGTCAAACTTTTGATTACAGTGAGGTCTATCAGCCTAGGTTCATTGGCAACCAGCATATTTACCAGGTGGTCAAACTTGATTACAGTCAGGTCTATCAGCCTAGGTTCATTGGCCACTAGCATATTTACCAGGTGGTCAAACTTGATTACAGTCAGGTCTATCAGCCTAGGTTCATTGGCCACTAGCATATTTACCAGGTGGTCAAACTTGATTACAGTCAGGTCAGGTCTATCAGCCTAGGTTCACTGGCCACTAGCATATTTACCAGGTGGTCAAACGTGATTACAGTCAGGTCTATCAGCCTAGGTTCATTGGCCACCAGCATATTTACCAGGTGGTCAAACTTGATTACAGTCAGGTCTATCAGCCTAGGTTCATTGGCCACTAGCATATTTACCAGGTGGTCAAACTTGATTACAGTCAGGTCTATCAGCCTAGGTTCATTGGCCACCAGCATATTTACCAGGTGGTCAAACTTGATTACAGTCAGGTCTATCAGCCGAGGATCATTGGCAACCAGCATATTTATCAGGTGGTCAAACTTGAATACAGTCAGGTCTATCAGCCTAGGTTCAGTGGTCACTAGCATATTTACCAGGTGGTCAAACTTGATTACAGCCAGTTCTATCAGCCTAGGTTCATGGGCCACTAGCATATTTACCAGGTGGTCAAACTTGATTACAGTCAGGTCTATCAGCCTAGGTTCATTGGCCACCAGCATATTTACCAGGTGGTCAAACTTTTGATTACAGTCAGGTCTATCAGCCTAGGTTCATTGGCAACCAGCATATTTACCAGGTGGTCAAACTTGATTACAGTCAGGTCTATAATCCCTAGGTTCATTGGCCACCAAGCATATTTACCAGGTGGTCAAACCTTTGATTACAGTCAGGTCTATCAGCCTAGGTTCATTGGCAACCAGCATATTTACCAGGTGGTCAAACTTGATTACAGTCAGGTCTATCAGCCGAGGTTCATTGGCCACTAGCATATTCACCAGGTGGTCAAACTTGATTACAGTCAGGTCTATCAGCCTAAGGTTCGTTGGCAACCAGCATATTTACCAGGTGGTCAAACTTGATTACAGTCAGGTCTATCAGCCTAGATTCATTGGCCACTAGCATATTTACCAGGTGGTCAAACTTGATTACAGTCAGGTCTATAATCCCTAGGTTCATTGGCCACTAGCATATTTACCTGGTGGTCAAACTTGAATACAGTCAGGTCTATCAGCCTAGGTTCATTGGCAACCAGCATATTTACCATGTGGTCAAACTTGATTACAGTCAGGTCTATCAGCCTCGGTTCATTGGCCACTAGCATATTTACAAGGTGGTTAAACTTGATTACAGTCAGGTCTATAATCCCTAGGTTCATTGGCCACTAGCATATTTACCAGGTGGTCAAACTTGATTACAGTCAGGTCTATCAGCCTAAGTTTATTAGCAAACAGCATATTTACCAGGTGGTCAAACTTTTGATTACAGTCAGGTCTATCAGCCTAGGTTCATTGGCAACCAGCATATTTACCAGGTGGTCAAACTTGACTACAGTCAGGTCTATCAGCCTAGGTTCATTGTCCACCAGCATATTTACCAGGTGGTCAAACTTGATTACAGTCAGGTCTATCAGCCGAGGTTCATTGGCAACCAGCATATTTATCAGGTGGTCAAACTTGAATACAGTCAGGTCTATCAGCCTAGGTTCAGTGGTCACTAGCATATTTACCAGGTGGTCAAACTTGATTACAGCCAGTTCTATCAGCCTAGGTTCATGGGCCACTAGCATATTTACCAGGTGGTCAAACTTGATTACAGTCAGGTCTATCAGCCTAGGTTCATTGGCCACCAGCATATTTACCAGGTGGTCAAACTTTTGATTACAGTCAGGTCTATCAGCCTAGGTTCATTGGCAACCAGCATATTTACCAGGTGGTCAAACTTTTGATTACAGTCAGGTCTATCAGCCTAGGTTCATTGGCAACCAGCATATTTACCAGGTGGTCAAACTTGATTACAGTCAGGTCTATCAGCCTAGGTTCATTGGCCACCAGCATATTTACCAGGTGGTCAAACTTGATTACAGTCAGGTCTATCAGCCTAGGTTCATTGGCCACCAGCATATTTACCAGGTGGTCAAACTTGATTACAGTCAGGTCTATCAGCCGAGGTTCATTGGCCACCAGCATATTTACCAGATGGTCAAACTTGATTACAGTCAAGTCTATCAGCCGAGGTTCATTGGCCACCAGCATATTTACCAGGTGGTCAAACTTGATTACAGTCAAGTCTATCAGCCTAGGTTCATTGGCCACCAGCATATTTACCAGGTGGTCAAACATGATTTCAGTCAGGTCTATCAGCCGAGGTTCATTGGCCACCAGCATATTTATCTGGTGGTCAAACTTGATTACAGTCAGGTCTATCAGCCTAGGTTCATTGGCTACCAGCATATTTACCAGGTGGTCAAACTTTTGATTACAGTCAGGTCTATCAGCCTAGGTTCATTGGCAACCAGCATATTTACCAGGTGGTCAAACTTGATTACAGTCAGGTCTATCAGCCTAAGTTTATTAGCAAACAGCATATTTACCAGGGGGTCAAACTTGATAACAGCCAGGTCTATCGGCCTACGTTTATTAGCAAACAACATATTTACCAGGGGGTCAAACTTGATTACAGTCAGGTCTATCAGCCTAGAGTCATTGGCCACTAGCATATTTACCAGGTGGTCAAACTTGATTACAGTCAGGTCTATCAGCCTAGGTTCATTAGCCACCAGCATATTTACCAGGTGGTCAAACTTGATTACAGTCAGGTCTATCAGCCGAGGTTCATTGGCCACCAGCATATTTACCAGGTGGTCAAACTTGACTACAGTCAGGTCTATCAGCCTAGGTTCATTGGCCTCCAGCATATTTACCAGGTGGTCAAACTTGATTACAGTCAGGTCTATCAGCCGAGGATCATTGGCAACCAGCATATTTATCAGGTGGTCAAACTTGAATACAGTCAGGTCTATCAGCCTAGGTTCAGTGGTCACTAGCATATTTACCAGGTGGTCAAACTTGATTACAGCCAGTTCTATCAGCCTAGGTTCATGGGCCACTAGCATATTTACCAGGTGGTCAAACTTGATTACAGTCAGGTCTATCAGCCGAGGTTCATTGGCCACTAGCATATTTACCAGGTGGTCAAACTTGATTACAGTCAGGTCTATCAGCCTAAGGTTCGTTGGCAACCAGCATATTTACCAGGTGGTCAAACTTGATTACAGTCAGGTCTATCAGCCTAGATTCATTGGCCACTAGCATATTTACCAGGTGGTCAAACTTGATTACAGTCAGGTCTATAATCCCTAGGTTCATTGGCCACTAGCATATTTACCAGGTGGTCAAACTTGAATACAGTCAGGTCTATCAGCCTAGGTTCATTGGCAACCAGCATATTTACCATGTGGTCAAACTTGATTACAGTCAGGGCTATCAGCCTCGGTTCATTGGCCACTAGCATATTTACAAGGTGGTTAAACTTGATTACAGTCAGGTCTATAATCCCTAGGTTCATTGGCCACTAGCATATTTACCAGGTGGTCAAACTTGATTACAGTCAGGTCTATCAGCCTAAGTTTATTAGCAAACAGCATATTTACCAGGTGGTCAAACTTTTGATTACAGTCAGGTCTATCAGCCTAGGTTCATTGGCAACCAGCATATTTACCAGGTGGTGAAACTTGACTACAGTCAGGTCTATCAGCCTAGGTTCATTGGCCTCCAGCATATTTACCAGGTGGTCAAACTTGATTACAGTCAGGTCTATCAGCCGAGGTTCATTGGCAACCAGCATATTTATCAGGTGGTCAAACTTGAATACAGTCAGGTCTATCAGCCTAGGTTCAGTGGTCACTAGCATATTTACCAGGTGGTCAAACTTGATTACAGCCAGTTCTATCAGCCTAGGTTCATGGGCCACTAGCATATTTACCAGGTGGTCAAACTTGATTACAGTCAGGTCTATCAGCCTAGGTTCATTGGCCACCAGCATATTTACCAGGTGGTCAAACTTTTGATTACAGTCAGGTCTATCAGCCTAGGTTCATTGGCAACCAGCATATTTACCAGGTGGTCAAACTTGATTACAGTCAGGTCTATCAGCCGAGGTTCATTGGCAACCAGCATATTTATCAGGTGGTCAAACTTGAATACAGTCAGGTCTATCAGCCTATGTTCAGTGGTCACTAGCATATTTACCAGGTGGTCAAACTTGATTACAGCCAGTTCTATCAGCCTAGGTTCATGGGCCACTAGCATATTTACCAGGTGGTCAAACTTGATTACAGTCAGGTCTATCAGCCTAGGTTCATTGGCCACCAGCATATTTACCAGGTGGTCAAACTTTTGATTACAGTCAGGTCTATCAGCCTAGGTTCATTGGCAACCAGCATATTTACCAGGTGGTCAAACTTGATTACAGTCAGGTCTATAATCCCTAGGTTCATTGGCCACCAAGCATATTTACCAGGTGGTCAAACCTTTGATTACAGTCAGGTCTATCAGCCTAGGTTCATTGGCAACCAGCATATTTACCAGGTGGTCAAACTTGATTACAGTCAGGTCTATCAGCCGAGGTTCATTGGCCACTAGCATATTTACCAGGTGGTCAAACTTGATTACAGTCAGGTCTATCAGCCTAAGGTTCGTTGGCAACCAGCATATTTACCAGGTGGTCAAACTTGATTACAGTCAGGTCTATCAGCCTAGATTCATTGGCCACTAGCATATTTACCAGGTGGTCAAACTTGATTACAGTCAGGTCTATAATCCCTAGGTTCATTGGCCACTAGAATATTTACAAGGTGGTCAAACTTGAATACAGTCAGGTCTATCAGCCTAGGTTCATTGGCAACCAGCATATTTACCATGTGGTCAAACTTGATTACAGTCAGGTCTATCAGCCTCGGTTCATTGGCCACTAGCATATTTACAAGGTGGTTAAACTTGATTACAGTCAGGTCTATAATCCCTAGGTTCATTGGCCACTAGCATATTTACCAGGTGGTCAAACTTGATTACAGTCAGGTCTATCAGCCTAAGTTTATTAGCAAACAGCATATTTACCAGGTGGTCAAACTTTTGATTACAGTCAGGTCTATCAGCCTAGGTTCATTGGCAACCAGCATATTTACCAGGTGGTCAAACTTGACTACAGTCAGGTCTATCAGCCTAGGTTCATTGGCCTCCAGCATATTTACCAGGTGGTCAAACTTGATTACAGTCAGGTCTATCAGCCGAGGTTCATTGGCAACCAGCATATTTATCAGGTGGTCAAACTTGAATACAGTCAGGTCTATCAGCCTAGGTTCAGTGGTCACTAGCATATTTACCAGGTGGTCAAACTTGATTACAGCCATTTCTATCAGCCTAGGTTCATGGGCCACTAGCATATTTACCAGGTGGTCAAACTTTTGATTACAGTCAGGTCTATCAGCCTAGGTTCATTGGCAACCAGCATATTTACCAGGTGGTCAAACTTGATTACAGTCAGGTCTATCAGCCTAGGTTCATTGGCCACTAGCATATTTACCAGGTGGTCAAACTTGATTACAGTCAGGTCTATCAGCCTAGGTTCATTGGCCACTAGCATATTTACCAGGTGGTCAAACTTGATTACAGTCAGGTCAGGTCTATCAGCCTAGGTTCACTGGCCACTAGCATATTTACCAGGTGGTCAAACTTGATTACAGTCAGGTCAGGTCTATCAGCCTAGGTTCACTGGCCACTAGCATATTTACCAGGTGGTCAAACTTGATTACAGTCAGGTCTATCAGCCTAGGTTCATTGGCCACCAGCATATTTACCAGGTGGTCAAACTTGATTACAGTCAGGTCTATCAGCCGAGGATCATTGGCAACCAGCATATTTATCAGGTGGTCAAACTTGAATACAGTCAGGTCTATCAGCCTAGGTTCAGTGGTCACTAGCATATTTACCAGGTGGTCAAACTTGAATACAGTCAGGTCTATCAGCCTAGGTTCAGTGGTCACTAGCATATTTACCAGGTGGTCAAACTTGACTTCAGTCAGGTCTATAATCCCTAGGTTCATTGGCCACCAGCATATTTACCAGGTGGTCAAACTTGATTACAGCCAGTTCTATCAGCCTAGGTTCATGGGCCACTAGCATATTTACCAGGTGGTCAAACTTGATTACAGTCAGGTCTATCAGCCTAGGTTCATTGGCCACCAGCATATTTACCAGGTGGTCAAACTTTTGATTACAGTCAGGTCTATTAGCCTAGGTTCATTGGCAACCAGCATATTTACCAGGTGGTCAAACTTGATTACAGTCAGGTCTATAATCCCTAGGTTCATTGGCCACCAAGCATATTTACCAGGTGGTCAAACCTTTGATTACAGTCAGGTCTATCAGCCTAGGTTCATTGGCAACCAGCATATTTACCAGGTGGTCAAACTTGATTACAGTCAGGTCTATCAGCCTCGGTTCATTGGCCACTAGCATATTTACAAGGTGGTTAAACTTGATTACAGTCAGGTCTATAATCCCTAGGTTCATTGGCCACTAGCATATTTACCAGGTGGTCAAACTTGACTACAGTCAGGTCTATCAGCCTAGGTTCATTGGCCTCCAGCATATTTACCAGGTGGTCAAACTTGATTACAGTCAGGTCTATCAGCCGAGGTTCATTGGCAACCAGCATATTTATCAGGTGGTCAAACTTGAATACAGTCAGGTCTATCAGCCTAGGTTCAGTGGTCACTAGCATATTTACCAGGTGGTCAAACTTGATTACAGTCAGGTCTATAATCCCTAGGTTCATTGGCCACCAAGCATATTTACCAGGTGGTCAAACCTTTGATTACAGTCAGGTCTATCAGCCTAGGTTCATTGGCAACCAGCATATTTACCAGGTGGTCAAACTTGATTACAGTCAGGTCTATCAGCCGAGGTTCATTGGCCACTAGCATATTTACAAGGTGGTTAAACTTGATTACAATCAGGTCTATAATCCCTAGGTTCATTGGCCACTAGCATATTTACCAGGTGGTCAAACTTGATTACAGTCAGGTCTATCAGCCTAAGTTTATTAGCAAACAGCATATTTACCAGGTGGTCAAACTTTTGATTACAGTCAGGTCTATCAGCCTAGGTTCATTGGCAACCAGCATATTTACCAGGTGGTCAAACTTGACTACAGTCAGGTCTATCAGCCTAGGTTCATTGGCCACCAGCATATTTACCAGGTGGTCAAACTTGATTACAGTCAGGTCTATCAGCCGAGGTTCATTGGCAACCAGCATATTTATCAGGTGGTCAAACTTGAATACAGTCAGGTCTATCAGCCTAGGTTCAGTGGTCACTAGCATATTTACCAGGTGGTCAAACTTGATTACAGCCAGTTCTATCAGCCTAGGTTCATGGGCCACTAGCATATTTACCAGGTGGTCAAACTTGATTACAGTCAGGTCTATCAGCCTAGGTTCATTGGCCACCAGCATATTTACCAGGTGGTCAAACTTTTGATTACAGTCAGGTCTATCAGCCTAGGTTCATTGGCAACCAGCATATTTACCAGGTGGTCAAACTTGATTACAGTCAGGTCTATCAGCCTAGGTTCATTGGCCACCAGCATATTTACTAGGTGGTCAAACTTGATTACAGTCAGGTCTATCAGCCTAGGTTCATTGGCCACCAGCATATTTACCAGGTGGTCAAACTTGATTACAGTCAGGTCTATCAGCCGAGGTTCATTGGCCACCAGCATATTTACCAGGTGGTCAAACTTGATTACAGTCAAGTCTATCAGCCGAGGTTCATTGGCCACCAGCATATTTACCAGGTGGTCAAACTTGATTACAGTCAAGTCTATCAGCCTAGGTTCATTGGCCACCAGCATATTTACCAGGTGGTCAAACTTGATTTCAGTCAGGTCTATCAGCCGAGGTTCATTGGCCACCAGCATATTTATCAGGTGGTCAAACTTGATTACAGTCAGGTCTATCAGCCTAGGTTCATTGGCCACCAGCATATTTACCAGGTGGTCAAACTTGATTTCAGTCAGGTCTATCAGCCGAGGTTCATTGGCCACCAGCATATTTACCAGGTGGTCAAACTTGATTACAGTCAGGTCTATCAGCCTAGGTTCATTGGCCACCAGCATATTTACCAGGTGGTCAAACTTTTGATTACAGTCAGGTCTATCAGCCTAGGTTCATTGGCAACCAGCATATTTACCAGGTGGTCAAACTTGATTACAGTCAAGTCTATCAGCCGAGGTTCATTGGCCACCAGCATATTTACCAGGTGGTCAAACTTGATTACAGTCAAGTCTATCAGCCTAGGTTCATTGGCCACCAGCATATTTACCAGGTGGTCAAACTTGATTTCAGTCAGGTCTATCAGCCGAGGTTCATTGGCCACCAGCATATTTATCAGGTGGTCAAACTTGATTACAGTCAGGTCTATCAGCCTAGGTTCATTGGCCACCAGCATATTTATCAGGTGGTCAAACTTGATTACAGTCAGGTCTATCAGCCTAGGTTCATTGGCCACCAGCATATTTACCAGGTGGTCAAACTTTTGATTACAGTCAGGTCTATCAGCCTAGGTTCATTGGCAACCAGCATATTTACCAGGTGGTCAAACTTGATTACAGTCAGGTCTATCAGCCTAAGTTTATTAGCAAACAGCATATTTACCAGGGGGTCAAACTTGATAACAGCCAGGTCTATCGGCCTACGTTTATTAGCAAACAACATATTTACCAGGGGGTCAAACTTGATTACAGTCAGGTCTATCAGCCTAGAGTCATTGGCCACTAGCATATTTACCAGGTGGTCAAACTTGATTACAGTCAGGTCTATCAGCCTAGGTTCATTAGCCACCAGCATATTTACCAGGTGGTCAAACTTGATTACAGTCAGGTCTATCAGCCGAGGTTCATTGGCCACCAGCATATTTACCAGGTGGTCAAACTTGATTACAGTCTGGTCTATCAGCCTAGGTTCATTGGCCTCCAGCATATTTACCAGGTGGTCAAACTTGATTACAGTCAGGTCTATCAGCCGAGGTTCATTGGCAACCAGCATATTTATCAGGTGGTCAAACTTGAATACAGTCAGGTCTATCAGCCTAGGTTCAGTGGTCACTAGCATATTTACCAGGTGGTCAAACTTGATTACAGTCAGGTCTATAATCCCTAGGTTCATTGGCCACCAAGCATATTTACCAGGTGGTCAAACCTTTGATTACAGTCAGGTCTATCAGCCTAGGTTCATTGGCAACCAGCATATTTACCAGGTGGTCAAACTTGATTACAGTCAGGTCTATCAGCCGAGGTTCATTGGCCACTAGCATATTTACAAGGTGGTTAAACTTGATTGCAGTCAGGTCTATAATCCCTAGGTTCATTGGCCACTAGCATATTTACCAGGTGGTCAAACTTGATTACAGTCAGGTCTATCAGCCTAAGTTTATTAGCAAACAGCATATTTACCAGGTGGTCAAACTTTTGATTACAGTCAGGTCTATGAGCCTAGGTTCATTGGCAACCAGCATATTTACCAGGTGGTCAAACTTGACTACAGTCAGGTCTATCAGCCTAGGTTCATTGGCCACCAGCATATTTACCAGGTGGTCAAACTTGATTACAGTCAGGTCTATCAGCCGAGGTTCATTGGCAACCAGCATATTTATCAGGTGGTCAAACTTGAATACAGTCAGGTCTATCAGCCTAGGTTCAGTGGTCACTAGCATATTTACCAGGTGGTCAAACTTGATTACAGCCAGTTCTATCAGCCTAGGTTCATGGGCCACTAGCATATTTACCAGGTGGTCAAACTTGATTACAGTCAGGTCTATCAGCCGAGGTTCATTGGCCACCAGCATATTTACCAGGTGGTCAAACTTGATTACAGTCAAGTCTATCAGCCGAGGTTCATTGGCCACCAGCATATTTACCAGGTGGTCAAACTTGATTACAGTCAAGTCTATCAGCCTAGGTTCATTGGCCACCAGCATATTTACCAGGTGGTCAAACTTGATTTCAGTCAGGTCTATCAGCCGAGGTTCATTGGCCACCAGCATATTTATCAGGTGGTCAAACTTGATTACAGTCAGGTCTATCAGCCTAGGTTCATTGGCCACCAGCATATTTACCAGGTGGTCAAACTTTTGATTACAGTCAGGTCTATCAGCCTAGGTTCATTGGCAACCAGCATATTTACCAGGTGGTCAAACTTGATTACAGTCAGGTCTATCAGCCTAAGTTTATTAGCAAACAGCATATTTACCAGGGGGTCAAACTTGATAACAGCCAGGTCTATCGGCCTACGTTTATTAGCAAACAACATATTTACCAGGGGGTCAAACTTGATTACAGTCAGGTCTATCAGCCTAGAGTCATTGGCCACTAGCATATTTACCAGGTGGTCAAACTTGATTACAGTCAGGTCTATCAGCCTAGGTTCATTAGCCACCAGCATATTTACCAGGTGGTCAAACTTGATTACAGTCAGGTCTATCAGCCGAGGTTCATTGGCCACCAGCATATTTACCAGGTGGTCAAACTTGATTACAGTCTGGTCTATCAGCCTAGGTTCATTGGCCTCCAGCATATTTACCAGGTGGTCAAACTTGATTACAGTCAGGTCTATCAGCCGAGGTTCATTGGCAACCAGCATATTTATCAGGTGGTCAAACTTGAATACAGTCAGGTCTATCAGCCTAGGTTCAGTGGCCACTAGCATATTTACCAGGTGGTCAAACTTGATTACAGTCAGGTCTATAATCCCTAGGTTCATTGGCCACCAAGCATATTTACCAGGTGGTCAAACCTTTGATTACAGTCAGGTCTATCAGCCTAGGTTCATTGGCAACCAGCATATTTACCAGGTGGTCAAACTTGATTACAGTCAGGTCTATCAGCCGAGGTTCATTGGCCACTAGCATATTTACAAGGT
The DNA here is from genome assembly GCF_978046115.1 of Saccoglossus kowalevskii. NCBI lineage: Eukaryota > Metazoa > Hemichordata > Enteropneusta > Harrimaniidae > Saccoglossus > Saccoglossus kowalevskii. The sequence continues at coordinate 3,715,407 of NC_140643.1, read as the reverse complement.
GGTTAAACTTGATTACAGTCAGGTCTATAATCCCTAGGTTCATTGGCCACTAGCATATTTACCAGGTGGTCAAACTTGATTACAGTCAGGTCTATCAGCCTAAGTTTATTAGCAAACAGCATATTTACCAGGTGGTCAAACTTTTGATTACAGTCAGGTCTATCAGCCTAGGTTCATTGGCAACCAGCATATTTACCAGGTGGTCAAACTTGACTTCAGTCAGGTCTATCAGCCTAGGTTCATTGGCCACCAGCATATTTACCAGGTGGTCAAACTTGATTACAGTCAGGTCTATCAGCCGAGGTTCATTGGCAACCAGCATATTTATCAGGTGGTCAAACTTGAATACAGTCAGGTCTATCAGCCTAGGTTCAGTGGTCACTAGCATATTTACCAGGTGGTCAAACTTGATTACAGCCAGTTCTATCAGCCTAGGTTCATGGGCCACTAGCATATTTACCAGGTGGTCAAACTTGATTACAGTCAGGTCTATCAGCCTAGGTTCATTGGCCACCAGCATATTTACCAGGTGGTCAAACTTTTGATTACAGTCAGGTCTATCAGCCTAGGTTCATTGGCAACCAGCATATTTACCAGGTGGTCAAACTTGATTACAGTCAGGTCTATCAGCCTAGGTTCATTGGCCACCAGCATATTTACCAGGTGGTCAAACTTGATTACAGTCAGGTCTATAAGCCTAGGTTCATTGGCCACCAGCATATTTACCAGGTGGTCAAACTTGATTACAGTCAGGTCTATCAGCCGAGGTTCATTGGCCACCAGCATATTTACCAGGTGGTCAAACTTGATTACAGTCAAGTCTATCAGCCGAGGTTCATTGGCCACCAGCATATTTACCAGGTGGTCAAACTTGATTACAGTCAAGTCTATCAGCCTAGGTTCATTGGCCACCAGCATATTTACCAGGTGGTCAAACTTGATTTCAGTCAGGTCTATCAGCCGAGGTTCATTGGCCACCAGCATATTTATCAGGTGGTCAAACTTGATTACAGTCAGGTCTATCAGCCTAGGTTCATTGGCCACCAGCATATTTACCAGGTGGTCAAACTTTTGATTACAGTCAGGTCTATCAGCCTAGGTTCATTGGCAACCAGCATATTTACCAGGTGGTCAAACTTGATTACAGTCAGGTCTATCAGCCTAAGTTTATTAGCAAACAGCATATTTACCAGGGGGTCAAACTTGATAACAGCCAGGTCTATCGGCCTACGTTTATTAGCAAACAACATATTTACCAGGGGGTCAAACTTGATTACAGTCAGGTCTATCAGCCTAGAGTCATTGGCCACTAGCATATTTACCAGGTGGTCAAACTTGATTACAGTCAGGTCTATCAGCCTAGGTTCATTAGCCACCAGCATATTTACCAGGTGGTCAAACTTGATTACAGTCAGGTCTATCAGCCGAGGTTCATTGGCCACCAGCATATTTACCAGGTGGTCAGACTTGATTACAGTCTGGTCTATCAGCCTAGGTTCATTGGCCACCAGCATATTTACCAGGTGGTCAAACTTGATTACAGTCAGGTCTATCAGCCTAGGTTCATTGGCCACTAGCATATTTACCAGGTGGTCAAACTTGATTACAGTCAGGTCTATCAGCCTTAGGTTCGTTGGCAACCAGCATATTTACCAGGTGGTCAAACTTGATTACAGTCAGGTCTATCAGCCTTAGGTTCATTGGCCACTAGCATATTTACCAGGTGGTCAAACTTGATTACAGTCAGGTCTATCAGCCTAGGTTCATTGGCCACTAGCATATTTACCAGGCGGTCAAACTTGATTACAGTAAGATCTATCAGCCTAGGTTCATTGGCCACCAGCATATTTACCAGGTGGTCAAACTTGATTACAGTCAGGTCTATCAGCCTAGGTTCATTGGCCACTAGCATATTTACCAGGTGGTCAAACTTGATTACAGTCAGGTCTATCAGTCTAGGTTCATTGGCCAGTAGCATATTTGCCAGGTGGTCAAACTTGATTACAGTCAGGTCTATCAGCCTAGGTTCATTGGCCACTAGCATATTTACCAGGTGGTCAAACTTGATTACAGTCAGGTCTATCAGCCTAGGTTCATTGCCAACTAGCATATTTACCAGGTGGTCAAACTTGATTACAGTCAGGTCTATCAGCCTAGGTTGATTGGCCACCAGCATATTTACCAGGTGGTCAAACTTGATTACAGTCAGGTCTATCAGCCTAGGTTCATTGGGCACCAGCATATTTACCAGGTGGTCAAACCTTTGATTACAGTCAGGTCTATCAGCCTAGGTTCAGTGGCAACCAGCATATTTACCAGGTGGTCAAACTTGATTACAGTCAGGTCTATCAGCCTAGGTTTATTGGCCACCAGCATATTTACCAGGTGGTCAAACTTGATTACAGTCAGGTCTATCAGCCTAGATTCATTGGCCACTAGCATATTTACCAGGTGGTCAAACTTGATTACAGTCAGGTCTGTAATCCCTAGGTTCATTGGCCACTAGCATATTTACAAGGTGGTTAAACTTGATTACAGTCAGGTCTATAATCCCTAGGTTCATTGGCCACTAGCATATTTACCAGGTGGTCAAACTTGATTACAGTCAGGTCTATCAGCCTAGGTTCATTGGCCACTAGCATATTTACCAGGTGGTCAAACTTGATTACAGTCAGGTCTACCAGCCTAGGTTCATTGGCCACTAGCATATTTACCAGGTGGTCAAACTTGATTACAGTCAGGTCAGGTCTATCAGCCTAGGTTCATTGGCCACTAGCATATTTACCAGGTGGTCAAACTTGATTACAGTCAGGTCTATCAGCCTAGGTTCATTAGCCACCAGCATATTTACCAGGTGGTCAAACCTTTGATTACAGTCAGGTCTATCAGCCTAGGTTCAGTGGCAACCAGCATATTTACCAGGTGGTCAAACTTGATTACAGTCAGGTCTATCAGCCTAGGTTCATTGGCCACCAGCATATTTACCAGGTGGTCAAACTTGATTACAGTCAGGTCTATCAGCCTAGATTCATTGGCCACTAGCATATTTACCAGGTGGTCAAACTTGATTACAGTCAGGTCTATAATCCCTAGGTTCATTGGCCACTAGCATATTTACAAGGTGGTTAAACTTGATTACAGTCAGGTCTATAATCCCTAGGTTCATTGGCCACTAGCATATTTACCAGGTGGTCAAACTTGATTACAGTCAGGTCTATCAGCCTAGGTTCATTGGCCACTAGCATATTTACCAGGTGGTCAAACTTGATTACAGTCAGGTCTACCAGCTTAGGTTCATTGGCCACTAGCATATTTACCAGGTGGTCAAACTTGATTACAGTCAGGTCAGGTCTATCAGCCTAGGTTCATTGGCCACTAGCAAATTTACCAGGTGGTCAAACGTGATTACAGTCAGGTCTATCAGCCTACGTTCATTGGCCACTAGCATATTTACCAGGTGGTCAAACTTGATTACAGTCAGGTCTATCAGCCGAGGTTCATTGGCCTCTAGCATATTTACCAGGTGGTCAAACTTGATTACAGTCAGGTCTATCAGCCTAGGGTTCGTTGGCAACAAGCATATTTATCAGGTGGTCAAACTTGATTACAGTCAGGTCTATCAGCCGAGGTTCATTGGCCTCTAGCATATTTACCAGGTGGTCAAACTTGATTACAGTCAGGTCTATCGGCCTACGTTTATTAGCAAACAACATATTTACCAGGGGGTCAAACTTGATTACAGTCAGGTCTATCAGCCTAGAGTCATTGGCCACTAGCATATTTACCAGGTGGTCAAACTTGATTACAGTCTGGTCTATCAGCCTAGGTTCATTGGCCACCAGCATATTTACCAGGTGGTCAAACTTGATTACAGTCAGGTCTATCAGCCTAGGTTCATTGGCCACCAGCATATCTACCAGGTGGTCAAACTTGATTACAGTCAGGTCTATCAGCCTAGGTTCATTGGCCACCAGCATATTTACCAGGTGGTCAAACTTTTGATTACAGTCAGGTCTATCAGCCTAGGTTCATTGGCAACCAGCATATTTACCAGGTGGTCAAACTTGATTACAGTCAGGTCTATCAGCCTAGGTTCATTGGCCACCAGCATATTTACCAGGTGGTCAAACTTGATTACAGTCAGGTCTATAAGCCTAGGTTCATTGGCCACCAGCATATTTACCAGGTGGTCAAACTTGATTACAGTCAGGTCTATCAGCCGAGGTTCATTGGCCACCAGCATATTTACCAGGTGGTCAAACTTGATTACAGTCAAGTCTATCAGCCGAGGTTCATTGGCCACCAGCATATTTACCAGGTGGTCAAACTTGATTACAGTCAAGTCTATCAGCCTAGGTTCATTGGCCACCAGCATATTTACCAGGTGGTCAAACTTGATTTCAGTCAGGTCTATCAGCCGAGGTTCATTGGCCACCAGCATATTTATCAGGTGGTCAAACTTGATTACAGTCAGGTCTATCAGCCTAGGTTCATTGGCCACCAGCATATTTACCAGGTGGTCAAACTTTTGATTACAGTCAGGTCTATCAGCCTAGGTTCATTGGCAACGAGCATATTTACCAGGTGGTCAAACTTGATTACAGTCAGGTCTATCAGCCTAAGTTTATTAGCAAACAGCATATTTACCAGGGGGTCAAACTTGATAACAGCCAGGTCTATCGGCCTACGTTTATTAGCAAACAACATATTTACCAGGGGGTCAAACTTGATTACAGTCAGGTCTATCAGCCTAGAGTCATTGGCCACTAGCATATTTACCAGGTGGTCAAACTTGATTACAGTCAGGTCTATCAGCCTAGGTTCATTAGCCACCAGCATATTTACCAGGTGGTCAAACTTGATTACAGTCAGGTCTATCAGCCGAGGTTCATTGGCCACCAGCATATTTACCAGGTGGTCAGACTTGATTACAGTCTGGTCTATCAGCCTAGGTTCATTGGCCACCAGCATATTTACCAGGTGGTCAAACTTGATTACAGTCAGGTCTATCAGCCTAGGTTCATTGGCCACCAGCATATCTACCAGGTAGTCAAACTTGATTACAGTCAGGTCTATCAGCCTAGGTTCATTGGCCACCAGCATATTTACCAGGTGGTCAAACTTGATTACAGTCAAATCTATCAGCATAGGTTCATTGGCCACTAGCATATTTACCAGGTGGTCAAACTTGATTACAGTCAGGTCTATCAGCCTAGGTTCATTGGCCACTAGCATATTTACCAGGTGGTCAAACTTGATTACAGTCAGGTCTATCAGCCTTAGGTTCGTTGGCAACCAGCATATTTACCAGGTGGTCAAACTTGATTACAGTCAGGTCTATCAGCCTTAGGTTCATTGGCCACTAGCATATTTACCAGGTGGTCAAACTTGATTACAGTCAGGTCTATCAGCCTAGGTTCATTGGCCACTAGCATATTTACCAGGCGGTCAAACTTGATTACAGTAAGATCTATCAGCCTAGGTTCATTGGCCACCAGCATATTTACCAGGTGGTCAAACTTGATTACAGTCAGGTCTATCAGCCTAGGTTCATTGGCCACTAGCATATTTACCAGGTGGTCAAACTTGATTACAGTCAGGTCTATCAGTCTAGGTTCATTGGCCAGTAGCATATTTGCCAGGTGGTCAAACTTGATTACAGTCAGGTCTATCAGCCTAGGTTCATTGGCCACTAGCATATTTACCAGGTGGTCAAACTTGATTACAGTCAGGTCTATCAGCCTAGGTTCATTGCCAACTAGCATATTTACCAGGTGGTCAAACTTGATTACAGTCAGGTCTATCAGCCTAGGTTGATTGGCCACCAGCATATTTACCAGGTGGTCAAACTTGATTACAGTCAGGTCTATCAGCCTAGGTTCATTGGGCACCAGCATATTTACCAGGTGGTCAAACCTTTGATTACAGTCAGGTCTATCAGCCTAGGTTCAGTGGCAACCAGCATATTTACCAGGTGGTCAAACTTGATTACAGTCAGGTCTATCAGCCTAGGTTTATTGGCCACCAGCATATTTACCAGGTGGTCAAACTTGATTACAGTCAGGTCTATCAGCCTAGATTCATTGGCCACTAGCATATTTACCAGGTGGTCAAACTTGATTACAGTCAGGTCTGTAATCCCTAGGTTCATTGGCCACTAGCATATTTACAAGGTGGTTAAACTTGATTACAGTCAGGTCTATAATCCCTAGGTTCATTGGCCACTAGCATATTTACCAGGTGGTCAAACTTGATTACAGTCAGGTCTATCAGCCTAGGTTCATTGGCCACTAGCATATTTACCAGGTGGTCAAACTTGATTACAGTCAGGTCTACCAGCCTAGGTTCATTGGCCACTAGCATATTTACCAGGTGGTCAAACTTGATTACAGTCAGGTCAGGTCTATCAGCCTAGGTTCATTGGCCACTAGCATATTTACCAGGTGGTCAAACTTGATTACAGTCAGGTCTATCAGCCTAGGTTCATTAGCCACCAGCATATTTACCAGGTGGTCAAACCTTTGATTACAGTCAGGTCTATCAGCCTAGGTTCAGTGGCAACCAGCATATTTACCAGGTGGTCAAACTTGATTACAGTCAGGTCTATCAGCCTAGGTTCATTGGCCACCAGCATATTTACCAGGTGGTCAAACTTGATTACAGTCAGGTCTATCAGCCTAGATTCATTGGCCACTAGCATATTTACCAGGTGGTCAAACTTGATTACAGTCAGGTCTATAATCCCTAGGTTCATTGGCCACTAGCATATTTACAAGGTGGTTAAACTTGATTACAGTCAGGTCTATAATCCCTAGGTTCATTGGCCACTAGCATATTTACCAGGTGGTCAAACTTGATTACAGTCAGGTCTATCAGCCTAGGTTCATTGGCCACTAGCATATTTACCAGGTGGTCAAACTTGATTACAGTCAGGTCTACCAGCCTAGGTTCATTGGCCACTAGCATATTTACCAGGTGGTCAAACTTGATTACAGTCAGGTCAGGTCTATCAGCCTAGGTTCATTGGCCACTAGCAAATTTACCAGGTGGTCAAACGTGATTACAGTCAGGTCTATCAGCCTACGTTCATTGGCCACTAGCATATTTACCAGGTGGTCAAACTTGATTACAGTCAGGTCTATCAGCCGAGGTTCATTGGCCTCTAGCATATTTACCAGGTGGTCAAACTTGATTACAGTCAGGTCTATCAGCCTAGGGTTCGTTGGCAACAAGCATATTTATCAGGTGGTCAAACTTGATTACAGTCAGGTCTATCAGCCGAGGTTCATTGGCCTCTAGCATATTTACCAGGTGGTCAAACTTGATTACAGTCAGGTCTATCGGCCTACGTTTATTAGCAAACAACATATTTACCAGGGGGTCAAACTTGATTACAGTCAGGTCTATCAGCCTAGAGTCATTGGCCACTAGCATATTTACCAGGTGGTCAAACTTGATTACAGTCAGGTCTATCAGCCTAGGTTCATTAGCCACCAGCATATTTACCAGGTGGTCAAACTTGATTACAGTCAGGTCTATCAGCCGAGGTTCATTGGCCACCAGCATATTTACCAGGTGGTCAGACTTGATTACAGTCTGGTCTATCAGCCTAGGTTCATTGGCCACCAGCATATTTACCAGGTGGTCAAACTTGATTACAGTCAGGTCTATCAGCCTAGGTTCATTGGCCACCAGCATATCTACCAGGTGGTCAAACTTGATTACAGTCAGGTCTATCAGCCTAGGTTCATTGGCCACCAGCATATTTACCAGGTGGTCAAACTTGATTACAGTCAGGTCTACCAGCCTAGGTTCATTGGCCACTAGCATATTTACCAGGTGGTCAAACTTGATTACAGTCAAATCTATCAGCATAGGTTCATTGGCCACTAGCATATTTACCAGGTGGTCAAACTTGATTACAGTCAGGTCTATCAGCCTAGGTTCATTGGCCACTAGCATATTTACCAGGTGGTCAAACTTGATTACAGTCAGGTCTCTCAGCCTTAGGTTCGTTGGCAACCAGCATATTTACCAGGTGGTCAAACTTGATTACAGTCAGGTCTATCAGCCTTAGGTTCATTGGCCACTAGCATATTTACCAGGTGGTCAAACTTGATTACAGTCAAGTCTATCAGCCTAGGTTCATTGGCCACTAGCATATTTACCAGGCGGTCAAACTTGATTACAGTAAGGTCTATCAGCCTAGGTTCATTGGCCACCAGCATATTTACCAGGTGGTCAAACTTGATTACAGTCAGGTCTATCAGCCTAGGTTCATTGGCCACTAGCATATTTACCAGGTGGTCAAACTTGATTACAGTCAGGTCTATCAGTCTAGGTTCATTGGCCAGTAGCATATTTGCCAGGTGGTCAAACTTGATTACAGTCAGGTCTATCAGCCTAGGTTCATTGGCCACTAGCATATTTACCAGGTGGTCAAACTTGATTACAGTCAGGTCTATCAGCCTAGGTTCATTGCCAACTAGCATATTTACCAGGTGGTCAAACTTTATTACAGTCAGGTCTATCAGCCTAGGTTGATTGGCCACCAGCATATTTACCAGGTGGTCAAACTTGATTACAGTCAGGTCTATCAGCCTAGGTTCATTGGGCACCAGCATATTTACCAGGTGGTCAAACCTTTGATTACAGTCAGGTCTATCAGCCTAGGTTCAGTGGCAACCAGCATATTTACCAGGTGGTCAAACTTGATTACAGTCAGGTCTATCAGCCTAGGTTCATTGGCCACCAGCATATTTACCAGGTGGTCAAACTTGATTACAGTCAGGTCTATCAGCCTAGATTCATTGGCCACTAGCATATTTACCAGGTGGTCAAACTTGATTACAGTCAGGTCTATAATCCCTAGGTTCATTGGCCACTAGCATATTTACAAGGTGGTTAAACTTGATTACAGTCAGGTCTATAATCCCTAGGTTCATTGGCCACTAGCATATTTACCAGGTGGTCAAACTTGATTACAGTCAGGTCTATCAGCCTAGGTTCATTGGCCACTAGCATATTTACCAGGTGGTCAAACTTGATTACAGTCAGGTCTACCAGCCTAGGTTCATTGGCCACTAGCATATTTACCAGGTGGTCAAACTTGATTACAGTCAGGTCAGGTCTATCAGCCTAGGTTCATTGGCCACTAGCATATTTACCAGGTGGTCAAACTTGATTACAGTCAGGTCTATCAGCCTAGGTTCATTGGCCACTAGCATATTTACCAGGTGGTCAAACTTGATTACAGTCAGGTCTATCAGCCTTAGGTTCGTTGGCAACCAGCATATTTACCAGGTGGTCAAACTTGATTACAGTCAGGTCTATCAGCCTTAGGTTCATTGGCCACTAGCATATTTACCAGGTGGTCAAACTTGATTACAGTCAGGTCTATCAGCCTAGGTTCATTGGCCACTAGCATATTTACCAGGCGGTCAAACTTGATTACAGTAAGATCTATCAGCCTAGGTTCATTGGCCACCAGCATATTTACCAGGTGGTCAAACTTGATTACAGTCAGGTCTATCAGCCTAGGTTCATTGGCCACTAGCATATTTACCAGGTGGTCAAACTTGATTACAGTCAGGTCTATCAGTCTAGGTTCATTGGCCAGTAGCATATTTGCCAGGTGGTCAAACTTGATTACAGTCAGGTCTATCAGCCTAGGTTCATTGGCCACTAGCATATTTACCAGGTGGTCAAACTTGATTACAGTCAGGTCTATCAGCCTAGGTTCATTGCCAACTAGCATATTTACCAGGTGGTCAAACTTGATTACAGTCAGGTCTATCAGCCTAGGTTGATTGGCCACCAGCATATTTACCAGGTGGTCAAACTTGATTACAGTCAGGTCTATCAGCCTAGGTTCATTGGGCACCAGCATATTTACCAGGTGGTCAAACCTTTGATTACAGTCAGGTCTATCAGCCTAGGTTCAGTGGCAACCAGCATATTTACCAGGTGGTCAAACTTGATTACAGTCAGGTCTATCAGCCTAGGTTTATTGGCCACCAGCATATTTACCAGGTGGTCAAACTTGATTACAGTCAGGTCTATCAGCCTAGATTCATTGGCCACTAGCATATTTACCAGGTGGTCAAACTTGATTACAGTCAGGTCTGTAATCCCTAGGTTCATTGGCCACTAGCATATTTACAAGGTGGTTAAACTTGATTACAGTCAGGTCTATAATCCCTAGGTTCATTGGCCACTAGCATATTTACCAGGTGGTCAAACTTGATTACAGTCAGGTCTATCAGCCTAGGTTCATTGGCCACTAGCATATTTACCAGGTGGTCAAACTTGATTACAGTCAGGTCTACCAGCCTAGGTTCATTGGCCACTAGCATATTTACCAGGTGGTCAAACTTGATTACAGTCAGGTCAGGTCTATCAGCCTAGGTTCATTGGCCACTAGCATATTTACCAGGTGGTCAAACTTGATTACAGTCAGGTCTATCAGCCTAGGTTCATTAGCCACCAGCATATTTACCAGGTGGTCAAACCTTTGATTACAGTCAGGTCTATCAGCCTAGGTTCAGTGGCAACCAGCATATTTACCAGGTGGTCAAACTTGATTACAGTCAGGTCTATCAGCCTAGGTTCATTGGCCACCAGCATATTTACCAGGTGGTCAAACTTGATTACAGTCAGGTCTATCAGCCTAGATTCATTGGCCACTAGCATATTTACCAGGTGGTCAAACTTGATTACAGTCAGGTCTATAATCCCTAGGTTCATTGGCCACTAGCATATTTACAAGGTGGTTAAACTTGATTACAGTCAGGTCTATAATCCCTAGGTTCATTGGCCACTAGCATATTTACCAGGTGGTCAAACTTGATTACAGTCAGGTCTATCAGCCTAGGTTCATTGGCCACTAGCATATTTACCAGGTGGTCAAACTTGATTACAGTCAGGTCTACCAGCCTAGGTTCATTGGCCACTAGCATATTTACCAGGTGGTCAAACTTGATTACAGTCAGGTCAGGTCTATCAGCCTAGGTTCATTGGCCACTAGCAAATTTACCAGGTGGTCAAACGTGATTACAGTCAGGTCTATCAGCCTACGTTCATTGGCCACTAGCATATTTACCAGGTGGTCAAACTTGATTACAGTCAGGTCTATCAGCCGAGGTTCATTGGCCTCTAGCATATTTACCAGGTGGTCAAACTTGATTACAGTCAGGTCTATCAGCCTAGGGTTCGTTGGCAACAAGCATATTTATCAGGTGGTCAAACTTGATTACAGTCAGGTCTATCAGCCGAGGTTCATTGGCCTCTAGCATATTTACCAGGTGGTCAAACTTGATTACAGTCAGGTCTATCGGCCTACGTTTATTAGCAAACAACATATTTACCAGGGGGTCAAACTTGATTACAGTCAGGTCTATCAGCCTAGAGTCATTGGCCACTAGCATATTTACCAGGTGGTCAAACTTGATTACAGTCAGGTCTATCAGCCTAGGTTCATTAGCCACCAGCATATTTACCAGGTGGTCAAACTTGATTACAGTCAGGTCTATCAGCCGAGGTTCATTGGCCACCAGCATATTTACCAGGTGGTCAGACTTGATTACAGTCTGGTCTATCAGCCTAGGTTCATTGGCCACCAGCATATTTACCAGGTGGTCAAACTTGATTACAGTCAGGTCTATCAGCCTAGGTTCATTGGCCACCAGCATATCTACCAGGTGGTCAAACTTGATTACAGTCAGGTCTATCAGCCTAGGTTCATTGGCCACCAGCATATTTACCAGGTGGTCAAACTTGATTACAGTCAGGTCTACCAGCCTAGGTTCATTGGCCACTAGCATATTTACCAGGTGGTCAAACTTGATTACAGTCAAATCTATCAGCATAGGTTCATTGGCCACTAGCATATTTACCAGGTGGTCAAACTTGATTACAGTCAGGTCTATCAGCCTAGGTTCATTGGCCACTAGCATATTTACCAGGTGGTCAAACTTGATTACAGTCAGGTCTCTCAGCCTTAGGTTCGTTGGCAACCAGCATATTTACCAGGTGGTCAAACTTGATTACAGTCAGGTCTATCAGCCTTAGGTTCATTGGCCACTAGCATATTTACCAGGTGGTCAAACTTGATTACAGTCAAGTCTATCAGCCTAGGTTCATTGGCCACTAGCATATTTACCAGGCGGTCAAACTTGATTACAGTAAGGTCTATCAGCCTAGGTTCATTGGCCACCAGCATATTTACCAGGTGGTCAAACTTGATTACAGTCAGGTCTATCAGCCTAGGTTCATTGGCCACTAGCATATTTACCAGGTGGTCAAACTTGATTACAGTCAGGTCTATCAGTCTAGGTTCATTGGCCAGTAGCATATTTGCCAGGTGGTCAAACTTGATTACAGTCAGGTCTATCAGCCTAGGTTCATTGGCCACTAGCATATTTACCAGGTGGTCAAACTTGATTACAGTCAGGTCTATCAGCCTAGGTTCATTGCCAACTAGCATATTTACCAGGTGGTCAAACTTTATTACAGTCAGGTCTATCAGCCTAGGTTGATTGGCCACCAGCATATTTACCAGGTGGTCAAACTTGATTACAGTCAGGTCTATCAGCCTAGGTTCATTGGGCACCAGCATATTTACCAGGTGGTCAAACCTTTGATTACAGTCAGGTCTATCAGCCTAGGTTCAGTGGCAACCAGCATATTTACCAGGTGGTCAAACTTGATTACAGTCAGGTCTATCAGCCTAGGTTCATTGGCCACCAGCATATTTACCAGGTGGTCAAACTTGATTACAGTCAGGTCTATCAGCCTAGATTCATTGGCCACTAGCATATTTACCAGGTGGTCAAACTTGATTACAGTCAGGTCTATAATCCCTAGGTTCATTGGCCACTAGCATATTTACAAGGTGGTTAAACTTGATTACAGTCAGGTCTATAATCCCTAGGTTCATTGGCCACTAGCATATTTACCAGGTGGTCAAACTTGATTACAGTCAGGTCTATCAGCCTAGGTTCATTGGCCACTAGCATATTTACCAGGTGGTCAAACTTGATTACAGTCAGGTCTACCAGCCTAGGTTCATTGGCCACTAGCATATTTACCAGGTGGTCAAACTTGATTACAGTCAGGTCAGGTCTATCAGCCTAGGTTCATTGGCCACTAGCATATTTACCAGGTGGTCAAACTTGATTACAGTCAGGTCTATCAGCATAGGTTCATTAGCCACCAGCATATTTACCAGGTGGTCAAACCTTTGATTACAGTCAGGTCTATCAGCCTAGGTTCAGTGGCAACCAGCATATTTACCAGGTGGTCAAACTTGATTACAGTCAGGTCTATCAGCCTAGGTTCATTGGCCACCAGCATATTTACCAGGTGGTCAAACTTGATTACAGTCAGGTCTATCAGCCTAGATTCATTGGCCACTAGCATATTTACCAGGTGGTCAAACTTGATTACAGTCAGGTCTATAATCCCTAGGTTCATTGGCCACTAGCATATTTACAAGGTGGTTAAACTTGATTACAGTCAGGTCTATAATCCCTAGGTTCATTGGCCACTAGCATATTTACCAGGTGGTCAAACTTGATTACAGTCAGGTCTATCAGCCTAGGTTCATTGGCCACTAGCATATTTACCAGGTGGTCAAACTTGATTACAGTCAGGTCTACCAGCCTAGGTTCATTGGCCACTAGCATATTTACCAGGTGGTCAAACTTGATTACAGTCAGGTCAGGTCTATCAGCCTAGGTTCATTGGCCACTAGCAAATTTACCAGGTGGTCAAACGTGATTACAGTCAGGTCTATCAGCCTACGTTCATTGGCCACTAGCATATTTACCAGGTGGTCAAACTTGATTACAGTCAGGTCTATCAGCCGAGGTTCATTGGCCTCTAGCATATTTACCAGGTGGTCAAACTTGATTACAGTCAGGTCTATCAGCCTAAGGTTCGTTGGCAACAAGCATATTTACCAGGTGGTCAAACTTGATTACAGTCAGGTCTATCAGCCGAGGTTCATTGGCCTCTAGCATATTTACCAGGTGGTCAAACTTGATTACAGTCAGGTCTATCAGCCTAGGTTCATTGGCCACTAGCATATTTACCAGGTGGTCAAACTTGATTACAGTCAGGTCTATCAGCCGAGGTTCATTGGCCTCTAGCATATTTACCAGGTGGTCAAACTTGATTACAGTCAGGTCTATCAGCCTAAGGTTCGTTGGCAACAAGCATATTTACCAGGTGGTCAAACTTGATTACAGTCAGGTCTATCAGCCTAGATTCATTGGCCACTAGCATATTTACCAGGTGGTCAAACTTGATTACAGTCAGGTCTATAATCCCTAGGTTCATTGGCCACTAGCATATTTACCAGGTGGTCAAACTTGAATACAGTCAGGTCTATCAGCCTAGGTTCATTGGCAACCAGCATTTTTACCATGTGGTCAAACTTGATTACAGTCAGGTCTATAATCCCTAGGTTCATTGGCCACTAGCATATTTACCAGGTGGTCAAACTTGATTACAGTCAGGTCTATCAGCCTAGGTTCATTGGCCACTAGCATATTTACCAGGTGGTCAAACTTGATTACAGTCAGGTCTATCAGCCTAGGTTCATTGGCCACCAGCATATTTACCAGGTGGTCAAACTTTTGATTACAGTCAGGTCTATCAGCCTAGGTTCATTGGCCACTAGCATATTTACCAGGTGGTCAAACTTGATTACAGTCAGGTCTATCAGCCTAGGTTCATTGGCCACTAGCATATTTACCAGGTGGTCAAACTTGATTACAGTCAGGTCAGGTCTATCAGCCTAGGTTCATTGGCCACTAGCATATTTACCAGGTGGTCAAACTTGATTACAGTCAGGTCAGGTCTATCAGCCTAGGTTCATTGGCCACTAGCATATTTACCAGGTGGTCAAACGTGATTACAGTCAGGTCTATCAGCCTACGTTCATTGGCCACTAGCATATTTACCAGGTGGTCAAACTTGATTACAGTCAGGTCTATCAGCCTAGGTTCATTGGCCACTAGCATATTTACCAGGTGGTCAAACTTGATTACAGTCAGGTCTATCGGCCTAGGTTCATTGGCCACTAGCATATTTACCAGGTGGTCAAACTTGATTACAGTCAGGTCAGGTCTATCAGCCTAGGTTCACTGGCCACTAGCATATTTACCAGGTGGTCAAACGTGATTACAGTCAGGTCTATCAGCCTAGGTTCATTGGCCACCAGCATATTTACCAGGTGGTCAAACTTGATTACAGTCAGGTCTATCAGCCTAGGTTCATTGGCCACTAGCATATTTACCAGGTGGTCAAACTTGATTACAGTCAGGTCTATCAGCCGAGGTTCATTGGCAACCAGCATATTTATCAGGTGGTCAAACTTGAATACAGTCAGGTCTATCAGCCTAGGTTCAGTGGTCACTAGCATATTTACCAGGTGGTCAAACTTGATTACAGTCAGGTCTATCAGCCTAGGTTCATTGGCCACCAGCATATTTACCAGGTGGTCAAACTTGATTACAGTCAGGTCTATCAGCCTAGGTTCATTGGCCACCAGCATATCTACCAGGTGGTCAAACTTGATTACAGTCAGGTCTATCAGCCTAGGTTCATTGGCCACCAGCATATTTACCAGGTGGTCAAACTTGATTACAGTCAAATCTATCAGCATAGGTTCATTGGCCACTAGCATATTTACCAGGTGGTCAAACTTGATTACAGTCAGGTCTATCAGCCTAGGTTCATTGGCCACTAGCATATTTACCAGGTGGTCAAACTTGATTACAGTCAGGTCTATCAGCCTTAGGTTCGTTGGCAACCAGCATATTTACCAGGTGGTCAAACTTGATTACAGTCAGGTCTATCAGCCTTAGGTTCATTGGCCACTAGCATATTTACCAGGTGGTCAAACTTGATTACAGTCAGGTCTATCAGCCTAGGTTCATTGGCCACTAGCATATTTACCAGGCGGTCAAACTTGATTACAGTAAGGTCTATCAGCCTAGGTTCATTGGCCACCAGCATATTTACCAGGTGGTCAAACTTGATTACAGTCAGGTCTATCAGCCTAGGTTCATTGGCCACTAGCATATTTACCAGGTGGTCAAACTTGATTACAGTCAGGTCTATCAGTCTAGGTTCATTGGCCAGTAGCATATTTGCCAGGTGGTCAAACTTGATTACAGTCAGGTCTATCAGCCTAGGTTCATTGGCCACTAGCATATTTACCAGGTGGTCAAACTTGATTACAGTCAGGTCTATCAGCCTAGGTTCATTGCCAACTAGCATATTTACCAGGTGGTCAAACTTGATTACAGTCAGGTCTATCAGCCTAGGTTGATTGGCCACCAGCATATTTACCAGGTGGTCAAACTTGATTACAGTCAGGTCTATCAGCCTAGGTTCATTGGGCACCAGCATATTTACCAGGTGGTCAAACCTTTGATTACAGTCAGGTCTATCAGCCTAGGTTCAGTGGCAACCAGCATATTTACCAGGTGGTCAAACTTGATTACAGTCAGGTCTATCAGCCTAGGTTCATTGGCCACCAGCATATTTACCAGGTGGTCAAACTTGATTACAGTCAGGTCTATCAGCCTAGATTCATTGGCCACTAGCATATTTACCAGGTGGTCAAACTTGATTACAGTCAGGTCTATAATCCCTAGGTTCATTGGCCACTAGCATATTTACAAGGTGGTTAAACTTGATTACAGTCAGGTCTATAATCCCTAGGTTCATTGGCCACTAGCATATTTACCAGGTGGTCAAACTTGATTACAGTCAGGTCTATCAGCCTAGGTTCATTGGCCACTAGCATATTTACCAGGTGGTCAAACTTGATTACAGTCAGGTCTACCAGCCTAGGTTCATTGGCCACTAGCATATTTACCAGGTGGTCAAACTTGATTACAGTCAGGTCAGGTCTATCAGCCTAGGTTCATTGGCCACTAGCATATTTACCAGGTGGTCAAACTTGATTACAGTCAGGTCTATCAGCATAGGTTCATTAGCCACCAGCATATTTACCAGGTGGTCAAACCTTTGATTACAGTCAGGTCTATCAGCCTAGGTTCAGTGGCAACCAGCATATTTACCAGGTGGTCAAACTTGATTACAGTCAGGTCTATCAGCCTAGGTTCATTGGCCACCAGCATATTTACCAGGTGGTCAAACTTGATTACAGTCAGGTCTATCAGCCTAGATTCATTGGCCACTAGCATATTTACCAGGTGGTCAAACTTGATTACAGTCAGGTCTATAATCCCTAGGTTCATTGGCCACTAGCATATTTACAAGGTGGTTAAACTTGATTACAGTCAGGTCTATAATCCCTAGGTTCATTGGCCACTAGCATATTTACCAGGTGGTCAAACTTGATTACAGTCAGGTCTATCAGCCTAGGTTCATTGGCCACTAGCATATTTACCAGGTGGTCAAACTTGATTACAGTCAGGTCTACCAGCCTAGGTTCATTGGCCACTAGCATATTTACCAGGTGGTCAAACTTGATTACAGTCAGGTCAGGTCTATCAGCCTAGGTTCATTGGCCACTAGCAAATTTACCAGGTGGTCAAACGTGATTACAGTCAGGTCTATCAGCCTACGTTCATTGGCCACTAGCATATTTACCAGGTGGTCAAACTTGATTACAGTCAGGTCTATCAGCCGAGGTTCATTGGCCTCTAGCATATTTACCAGGTGGTCAAACTTGATTACAGTCAGGTCTATCAGCCTAAGGTTCGTTGGCAACAAGCATATTTACCAGGTGGTCAAACTTGATTACAGTCAGGTCTATCAGCCGAGGTTGATTGGCCTCTAGCATATTTACCAGGTGGTCAAACTTGATTACAGTCAGGTCTATCAGCCTA
The DNA here is from genome assembly GCF_978046115.1 of Saccoglossus kowalevskii. Lineage (NCBI taxonomy): Eukaryota > Metazoa > Hemichordata > Enteropneusta > Harrimaniidae > Saccoglossus > Saccoglossus kowalevskii. Next base: position 3,697,537 of record NC_140643.1, on the reverse strand, counting down.
AGGTTCGTTGGCAACAAGCATATTTACCAGGTGGTCAAACTTGATTACAGTCAGGTCTATCAGCCTAGATTCATTGGCCACTAGCATATTTACCAGGTGGTCAAACTTGATTACAGTCAGGTCTATAATCCCTAGGTTCATTGGCCACTAGCATATTTACCAGGTGGTCAAACTTGATTACAGTCAGGTCTATCAGCCGAGGTTCATTGGCCTCTAGCATATTTACCAGGTGGTCAAACTTGATTACAGTCAGGTCTATCAGCCTAGGTTCATTGGCCACTAGCATATTTACCAGGTGGTCAAACTTGATTACAGTCAGGTCTATCAGCCGAGGTTCATTGGCCTCTAGCATATTTACCAGGTGGTCAAACTTGATTACAGTCAGGTCTATCAGCCTAAGGTTCGTTGGCAACAAGCATATTTACCAGGTGGTCAAACTTGATTACAGTCAGGTCTATCAGCCTAGATTCATTGGCCACTAGCATATTTACCAGGTGGTCAAACTTGATTACAGTCAGGTCTATAATCCCTAGGTTCATTGGCCACTAGCATATTTACCAGGTGGTCAAACTTGAATACAGTCAGGTCTATCAGCCTAGGTTCATTGGCAACCAGCATTTTTACCATGTGGTCAAACTTGATTACAGTCAGGTCTATAATCCCTAGGTTCATTGGCCACTAGCATATTTACCAGGTGGTCAAACTTGATTACAGTCAGGTCTATCAGCCTAGGTTCATTGGCCACTAGCATATTTACCAGGTGGTCAAACTTGATTACAGTCAGGTCTATCAGCCTAGGTTCATTGGCCACCAGCATATTTACCAGGTGGTCAAACTTTTGATTACAGTCAGGTCTATCAGCCTAGGTTCATTGGCCACTAGCATATTTACCAGGTGGTCAAACTTGATTACAGTCAGGTCTATCAGCCTAGGTTCATTGGCCACTAGCATATTTACCAGGTGGTCAAACTTGATTACAGTCAGGTCTGGTCTATCAGCCTAGGTTCATTGGCCACTAGCATATTTACCAGGTGGTCAAACTTGATTACAGTCAGGTCAGGTCTATCAGCCTAGGTTCATTGGCCACTAGCATATTTACCAGGTGGTCAAACGTGATTACAGTCAGGTCTATCAGCCTACGTTCATTGGCCACTAGCATATTTACCAGGTGGTCAAACTTGATTACAGTCAGGTCTATCAGCCTAGGTTCATTGGCCACTAGCATATTTACCAGGTGGTCAAACTTGATTACAGTCAGGTCTATCGGCCTAGGTTCATTGGCCACTAGCATATTTACCAGGTGGTCAAACTTGATTACAGTCAGGTCAGGTCTATCAGCCTAGGTTCACTGGCCACTAGCATATTTACCAGGTGGTCAAACGTGATTACAGTCAGGTCTATCAGCCTAGGTTCATTGGCCACCAGCATATTTACCAGGTGGTCAAACTTGATTACAGTCAGGTCTATCAGCCTAGGTTCATTGGCCACTAGCATATTTACCAGGTGGTCAAACTTGATTACAGTCAGGTCTATCAGCCGAGGTTCATTGGCAACCAGCATATTTATCAGGTGGTCAAACTTGAATACAGTCAGGTCTATCAGCCTAGGTTCAGTGGTCACTAGCATATTTACCAGGTGGTCAAACTTGATTACAGTCAGGTCTATCAGCCTAGGTTCATTGGCCACTAGCATATTTACCAGGTGGTCAAACTTGATTACAGTCAGGTCAATAATCCCTAGGTTCATTGGCCACTAGCATATTTACCAGGTGGTCAAACTTGATTACAGTCAGGTCAGGTTTATCAGCCTAGGTTCACTGGCCACTAGCATATTTACCAGGTGGTCAAACGTGATTACAGTCAGGTCTATCAGCCTAGGTTCATTGGCCACCAGCATATTTACCAGGTGGTCAAACTTGATTACAGTCAGGTCTATCAGCCTAGGTTCATTGGCCACTAGCATATTTACCAGGTGGTCAAACTTGATTACAGTCAGGTCTATCAGCCGAGGTTCATTGGCAACCAGCATAATTATCAGGTGGTCAAACTTGAATACAGTCAGGTCTATCAGCCTAGGTTCAGTGGTCACTAGCATATTTACCAGGTGGTCAAACTTGATTACAGTCAGATCTATCAGCCTAGGTTCATTGGCCACTAGCATATTTACCAGGTGGTCAAACTTGATTACAGTCAGGTCTATAATCCCTAGGTTCATTGGCCACTAGCATATTTACCAGGTGGTCAAACTTGATTACAGTCAGGTCAGGTCTATCAGCCTAGGTTCACTGGCCACCAGCATATTTACCAGGTGGTCAAACTTGATTTCAGTCAGGTCTATCAGCCGAGGTTCATTGGCCACCAGCATATTTATCAGGTGGTCAAACTTGATTACAGTCAGGTCTATCAGCCTAGGTTCATTGGCCACTAGCATATTTACCAGGTGGTCAAACTTGATTACAGTCAGGTCTATCAGCCTAGGTTCATTGGCCACAAGCATATTTACCAGGTGGTCAAACTTGATTACAGTCAGGTCTATCAGCCTTAGGTTCGTTGGCAACCAGCATATTTACCAGGTGGTCAAACTTGATTACAGTCAGGTCTATCAGCCTTAGGTTCATTGGCCACTAGCATATTTACCAGGTGGTCAAACTTGATTACAGTCAGGTCTATCAGCCTAGGTTCATTGGCCACTAGCATATTTACCAAGCGGTCAAACTTGATTACAGTAAGGTCTATCAGCCTAGGTTCATTGGCCACCAGCATATTTACCAGGTGGTCAAACTTGATTACAGTCAGGTCTATCAGCCTAGGTTCATTGGCCACTAGCATATTTACCAGGTGGTCAAACTTGATTACAGTCAGGTCTATCAGTCTAGGTTCATTGGCCAGTAGCATATTTGCCAGGTGGTCAAACTTGATTACAGTCAGGTCTATCAGCCTAGGTTCATTGGCCACTAGCATATTTATCAGGTGGTCAAACTTGATTACAGTCAGGTCTATCAGCCTAGGTTCATTGCCAACTAGCATATTTACCAGGTGGTCAAACTTGATTACAGTCAGGTCTATCAGCCTAGGTTGATTGGCCACCAGCATATTTACCAGGTGGTCAAACTTGATTACAGTCAGGTCTATCAGCCTAGGTTCATTGGGCACCAGCATATTTACCAGGTGGTCAAACCTTTGATTACAGTCAGGTCTATCAGCCTAGGTTCAGTGGCAACCAGCATATTTACTAGGTGGTCAAACTTGATTACAGTCAGGTCTATCAGCCTAGGTTCATTGGCCACCAGCATATTTACCAGGTGGTCAAACTTGATTACAGTCAGGTCTATCAGCCTAGATTCATTGGCCACTAGCATATTTACCAGGTGGTCAAACTTGATTACAGTCAGGTCTATAATCCCTAGGTTCATTGGCCACTAGCATATTTACAAGGTGGTTAAACTTGATTACAGTCAGGTCTATAATCCCTAGGTTCATTGGCCACTAGCATATTTACCAGGTGGTCAAACTTGATTACAGTCAGGTCTATCAGCCTAGGTTCATTGGCCACTAGCATATTTACCAGGTGGTCAAACTTGATTACAGTCAGGTCTACCAGCCTAGGTTCATTGGCCACTAGCATATTTACCAGGTGGTCAAACTTGATTACAGTCAGGTCAGGTCTATCAGCCTAGGTTCATTGGCCACTAGCATATTTACCAGGTGGTCAAACCTTTGATTACAGTCAGGTCTATCAGCCTAGGTTCAGTGGCAACCAGCATATTTACCAGGTGGTCAAACTTGATTACAGTCAGGTCTATCAGCCTAGGTTCATTGGCCACCAGCATATTTACCAGGTGGTCAAACTTGATTACAGTCAGGTCTATCAGCCTAGATTCATTGGCCACTAGCATATTTACCAGGTGGTCAAACTTGATCACAGTCAGGTCTATAATCCCTAGGTTCATTGGCCACTAGCATATTTACAAGGTGGTTAAACTTGATTACAGTCAGGTCTATAATCCCTAGGTTCATTGGCCACTAGCATATTTACCAGGTGGTCAAACTTGATTACAGTCAGGTCTATCAGCCTAGGTTCATTGGCCACTAGCATATTTACCAGGTGGTCAAACTTGATTACAGTCAGGTCTACCAGCCTAGGTTCATTGGCCACTAGCATATTTACCAGGTGGTCAAACTTGATTACAGTCAGGTCTATCAGCCGAGGTTCATTGGCAACAGGCATATTTATCAGGTGGTCAAACTTGAATACAGTCAGGTCTATCAGCCTAGGTTCAGTGGTCACTAGCATATTTACCAGGTGGTCAAACTTGATTACAGTCAGGTCTATCAGCCTAGGTTCATTGGCCACTAGCATATTTACCAGGTGGTCAAACTTGATTACAGTCAGGTCAATAATCCCTAGGTTCATTGGCCACTAGCATATTTACCAGGTGGTCAAACTTGATTACAGTCAGGTCAGGTCTATCAGCCTAGGTTCACTGGCCACTAGCATATTTACCAGGTGGTCAAACGTGATTACAGTCAGGTCTATCAGCCTAGGTTCATTGGCCACCAGCATATTTACCAGGTGGTCAAACTTGATTACAGTCAGGTCTATCAGCCTAGGTTCATTGGCCACTAGCATATTTACCAGGTGGTCAAACTTGATTACAGTCAGGTCTATCAGCCGAGGTTCATTGGCAACCAGCATAATTATCAGGTGGTCAAACTTGAATACAGTCAGGTCTATCAGCCTAGGTTCAGTGGTCACTAGCATATTTACCAGGTAGTCAAACTTGATTACAGTCAGATCTATCAGCCTAGGTTCATTGGCCACTAGCATATTTACCAGGTGGTCAAACTTGATTACAGTCAGGTCTATAATCCCTAGGTTCATTGGCCACTAGCATATTTACCAGGTGGTCAAACTTGATTACAGTCAGGTCAGGTCTATCAGCCTAGGTTCACTGGCCACCAGCATATTTACCAGGTGGTCAAACTTGATTTCAGTCAGGTCTATCAGCCGAGGTTCATTGGCCACCAGCATATTTATCAGGTGGTCAAACTTGATTACAGTCAGGTCTATCACCCTAGGTTCATTGACCACTAGCATATTTACCAGGTGGTCAAACTTGATTACAGTCAGGTCTATCAGCCTAGGTTCATTGGCCACAAGCATATTTACCAGGTGGTCAAACTTGATTACAGTCAGGTCTATCAGCCTTAGGTTCGTTGGCAACCAGCATATTTACCAGGTGGTCAAACTTGATTACAGTCAGGTCTATCAGCCTTAGGTTCATTGGCCACTAGCATATTTACCAGGTGGTCAAACTTGATTACAGTCAGGTCTATCAGCCTAGGTTCATTGGCCACTAGCATATTTACCAAGCGGTCAAACTTGATTACAGTAAGGTCTATCAGCCTAGGTTCATTGGCCACCAGCATATTTACCAGGTGGTCAAACTTGATTACAGTCAGGTCTATCAGCCTAGGTTCATTGGCCACTAGCATATTTACCAGGTGGTCAAACTTGATTACAGTCAGGTCTATCAGTCTAGGTTCATTGGCCAGTAGCATATTTGCCAGGTGGTCAAACTTGATTACAGTCAGGTCTATCAGCCTAGGTTCATTGGCCACTAGCATATTTACCAGGTGGTCAAACTTGATTACAGTCAGGTTTATCAGCCTAGGTTCATTGCCAACTAGCATATTTACCAGGTGGTCAAACTTGATTACAGTCAGGTCTATCAGCCTAGGTTGATTGGCCACCAGCATATTTACCAGGTGGTCAAACTTGATTACAGTCAGGTCTATCAGCCTAGGTTCATTGGCCACCAGCATATTTACCAGGTGGTCAAACTTGATTACAGTCAGGTCTATCAGCCTAGATTCATTGGCCACTAGCATATTTACCAGGTGGTCAAACTTGATTACAGTCAGGTCTATAATCCCTAGGTTCATTGGCCACTAGCATATTTACAAGGTGGTTAAACTTGATTACAGTCAGGTCTATAATCCCTAGGTTCATTGGCCACTAGCATATTTACCAGGTGGTCAAACTTGATTACAGTCAGGTCTATCAGCCTAGGTTCATTGGCCACTAGCATATTTACCAGGTGGTCAAACTTGATTACAGTCAGGTCTACCAGCCTAGGTTCATTGGCCACTAGCATATTTACCAGGTGGTCAAACTTGATTACAGTCAGGTCAGGTCTATCAGCCTAGGTTCATTGGCCACTAGCATATTTACCAGGTGGTCAAACCTTTGATTACAGTCAGGTCTATCAGCCTAGGTTCAGTGGCAACCAGCATATTTACCAGGTGGTCAAACGTGATTACAGTCAGGTCTATCAGCCTAGGTTCATTGGCCACCAGCATATTTACCAGGTGGTCAAACTTGATTACAGTCAGGTCTATCAGCCTAGATTCATTGGCCACTAGCATATTTACCAGGTGGTCAAACTTGATTACAGTCAGGTCTATAATCCCTAGGTTCATTGGCCACTAGCATATTTACAAGGTGGTTAAACTTGATTACAGTCAGGTCTATAATCCCTAGGTTCATTGGCCACTAGCATATTTACCAGGTGGTCAAACTTGATTACAGTCAGGTCTATCAGCCTAGGTTCATTGGCCACTAGCATATTTACCAGGTGGTCAAACTTGATTACAGTCAGGTCTACCAGCCTAGGTTCATTGGCCACTAGCATATTTACCAGGTGGTCAAACTTGATTACAGTCAGGTCAGGTCTATCAGCCTAGGTTCATTGGCCACTAGCAAATTTACCAGGTGGTCAAACGTGATTACAGTCAGGTCTATCAGCCTACGTTCATTGGCCACTAGCATATTTACCAGGTGGTCAAACTTGATTACAGTCAGGTCTATCAGCCGAGGTTCATTGGCCTCTAGCATATTTACCAGGTGGTCAAACTTGATTACAGTCAGGTCTATCAGCGTAAGGTTCGTTGGCAACAAGCATATTTACCAGGTGGTCAAACTTGATTACAGTCAGGTCTATCAGCCGAGGTTCATTGGCCTCTAGCATATTTACCAGGTGGTCAAACTTGATTGCAGTCAGGTCTATCAGCCTAAGGTTCGTTGGCAACAAGCATATTTACCAGGTGGTCAAACTTGATTACAGTCAGGTCTATCAGCCTAGATTCATTGGCCACTAGCATATTTACCAGGTGGTCAAACTTGATTACAGTCAGGTCTATAATCCCTAGGTTCATTGGCCACTAGCATATTTACCAGGTGGTCAAACTTGATTACAGTCAGGTCTATCAGCCGAGGTTCATTGGCCTCTAGCATATTTACCAGGTGGTCAAACTTGATTACAGTCAGGTCTATCAGCCTAGGTTCATTGGCCACTAGCATATTTACCAGGTGGTCAAACTTGATTACAGTCAGGTCTATCAGCCGAGGTTCATTGGCCTCTAGCATATTTACCAGGTGGTCAAACTTGATTACAGTCAGGTCTATCAGCCTAAGGTTCGTTGGCAACAAGCATATTTACCAGGTGGTCAAACTTGATTACAGTCAGGTCTATCAGCCTAGATTCATTGGCCACTAGCATATTTACCAGGTGGTCAAACTTGATTACAGTCAGGTCTATAATCCCTAGGTTCATTGGCCACTAGCATATTTACCAGGTGGTCAAACTTGAATACAGTCAGGTCTATCAGCCTAGGTTCATTGGCAACCAGCATTTTTACCATGTGGTCAAACTTGATTACAGTCAGGTCTATAATCCCTAGGTTCATTGGCCACTGGCATATTTACCAGGTGGTCAAACTTGATTACAGTCAGGTCTATCAGCCTAGGTTCATTGGCCACTAGCATATTTACCAGGTGGTCAAACTTGATTACAGTCAGGTCTATCAGCCTAGGTTCATTGGCCACTAGCATATTTACCAGGTGGTCAAACTTGATTACAGTCAGGTCAGGTCTATCAGCCTAGGTTCATTGGACACTAGCATATTTACCAGGTGGTCAAACGTGATTACAGTCAGGTCTATCAGCCTACGTTCATTGGCCACTAGCATATTTACCAGGTGGTCAAACTTGATTACAGTCAGGTCTATCAGCCTAGGTTCATTGGCCACTAGCATATTTACCAGGTGGTCAAACTTGATTACAGTCAGGTCTATCGGCCTAGGTTCATTGGCCACTAGCATATTTACCAGGTGGTCAAACTTGATTACAGTCAGGTCAGGTCTATCAGCCTAGGTTCACTGGCCACTAGCATATTTACCAGGTGGTCAAACGTGATTACAGTCAGGTCTATCAGCCTAGGTTCATTGGCCACCAGCATATTTACCAGGTGGTCAAACTTGATTACAGTCAGGTTTATCAGCCTAGGTTCATTGGCCACTAGCATATTTACCAGGTGGTCAAACTTGATTACAGTCAGGTCTATCAGCCGAGGTTCATTGGCAACCAGCATATTTATCAGGTGGTCAAACTTGAATACAGTCAGGTCTATCAGCCTAGGTTCAGTGGTCACTAGCATATTTACCAGGTGGTCAAACTTGATTACAGTCAGATCTATCAGCCTAGGTTCATTGGCCACTAGCATATTTACCAGGTGGTCAAACTTGATTACAGTCAGGTCTATAATCCCTAGGTTCATTGGCCACTAGCATATTTACCAGGTGGTCAAACTTGATTACAGTCAGGTCAGGTCTATCAGCCTAGGTTCACTGGCCACTAGCATATTTACCAGGTGGTCAAACGTGATTACAGTCAGGTCTATCAGCCTAGGTTCATTGGCCACCAGCATATTTACCAGGTGGTCAAACTTGATTACAGTCAGGTCAGGTCTATCAGCCTAGGTTCAGTGGTCACTAGCATATTTACCAGGTGGTCAAACTTGATTACAGTCAGGTCTATCAGCCGAGGTTCATTGGCCACTAGCATATTTACCAGGTGGTCAAACTTGATTACAGTCAGGTCAATAATCCCTAGGTTCATTGGCCACTAGCATATTTACCAGGTGGTCAAACTTGATTACAGTCAGGTCAGGTCTATCAGCCTAGGTTCACTGGCCACTAGCATATTTACCAGGTGGTCAAACGTGATTACAGTCAGGTCTATCAGCCGAGGTTCATTGGCAACCAGCATATTTATCAGGTGGTCAAACTTGAATACAGTCAGGTCTATTAGCCTAGGTTCAGTGGTCACTAGCATATTTACCAGGTGGTCAAACTTGATTACAGTCAGGTCTATCAGCCTAGGTTCATTGGCCACTAGCATATTTACCAGGTGGTCAAACTTGATTACAGTCAGGTCTATAATCCCTAGGTTCATTGGTCACTAGCATATTTACCAGGTGGTCAAACTTGAATACAGTCAGGTCTATCAGCCTAGGTTCATTGGCAACCAGCATATTTACCATGTGGTCAAACTTGATTACAGTCAGGTCTATCAGCCTCGGTTCATTGGCCACTAGCATATTTACAAGGTGGTTAAACTTGATTACAGTCAGGTCTATAATCCCTAGGTTCATTGGCCACTAGCATATTTACCAGGTGGTCAAACTTGATTACAGTCAGGTCTATCAGCCTAGGTTCATTGGCCACTAGCATATTTACCAGGTGGTCAAACTTGATTACAGTCAGGTCTATCAGCCTAGGTTCATTGGCCACTAGCATATTTACCAGGTGGTCAAACTTGATTACAGTCAGGTCAGGTCTATCAGCCTAGGTTCATTGGCCACTAGCATATTTACCAGGTGGTCAAACGTGATTACAGTCAGGTATATCAGCCTACGTTCATTGGCCACTAGCATATTTACCAGGTGGTCAAACTTGATTACAGTCAGGTCTATCAGCCTAGGTTCATTGGCCACTAGCATATTTACCAGGTGGTCAAACTTGATTACAGTCAGGTCTATCAGCCTAGGTTCATTGGCCACTAGCATATTTACCAGGTGGTCAAACTTGATTACAGTCAGGTCAGGTCTATCAGCCTAGGTTCACTGGCCACCAGCATATTTACCAGGTGGTCAAACGTGATTACAGTCAGGTCTATCAGCCTAGGTTCATTGGCCACCAGCATATTTACCAGGTGGTCAAACTTGATTACAGTCAGGTTTATCAGCCTAGGTTCATTGGCCACTAGCATATTTACCAGGTGGTCAAACTTGATTACAGTCAGGTCTATCAGCCGAGGTTCATTGGCAACCAGCATATTTATCAGGTGGTCAAACTTGAATACAGTCAGGTCTATCAGCCTAGGTTCAGTGGTCACTAGCATATTTACCAGGTGGTCAAACTTGATTACAGTCAGGTCTATCAGCCTAGGTTCATTGGCCACTAGCATATTTACCAGGTGGTCAAACTTGATTACAGTCAGGTCAATAATCCCTAGGTTCATTGGCCACTAGCATATTTACCAGGTGGTCAAACTTGATTACAGTCAGGTCAGGTCTATCAGCCTAGGTTCACTGGCCACTAGCATATTTACAAGGTGGTCAAACGTGATTACAGTCAGGTCTATCAGCCTAGGTTCATTGGCCACCAGCATATTTACCAGGTGGTCAAACTTGATTACAGTCAGGTCTATCAGCCTAGGTTCATTGGCCACTAGCATATTTACCAGGTGGTCAAACTTGATTACAGTCAGGACTATCAGCCGAGGTTCATTGGCAACCAGCATATTTATCAGGTGGTCAAACTTGAATACAGTCAGGTCTATCAGCCTAGGTTCAGTGGTCACTAGCATATTTACCAGGTGGTCAAACTTGATTACAGTCAGATCTATCAGCCTAGGTTCATTGGCCACTAGCATATTTACCAGGTGGTCAAACTTGATTACAGTCAGGTCTATAATCCCTAGGTTCATTGGCCACTAGCATATTTACCAGGTGGTCAAACTTGATTACAGTCAGGTCAGGTCTATCAGCCTAGGTTCACTGGCCACTAGCATATTTACCAGGTGGTCAAACGTGATTACAGTCAGGTCTATCAGCCTAGGTTCATTGGCCACCAGCATATTTACCAGGTGGTCAAACTTGATTACAGTCAGGTCAGGTCTATCAGCCTAGGTTCAGTGGTCACTAGCATATTTACCAGGTGGTCAAACTTGATTACAGTCAGGTCTATCAGCCTAGGTTCATTGGCCACTAGCATATTTACCAGGTGGTCAAACTTGATTACAGTCAGGTCAATAATCCCTAGGTTCATTGGCCACTAGCATATTTACCAGGTGGTCAAACTTGATTACAGTCAGGTCAGGTCTATCAGCCTAGGTTCACTGGCCACTAGCATATTTACCAGGTGGTCAAACGTGATTACAGTCAGGTCTATCAGCCTAGGTTCATTGGCCACCAGCATATTTACCAGGTGGTCAAACTTGATTACAGTCAGGTCTATCAGCCTAGGTTCATTGGCCACTAGCATATTTACCAGGTGGTCAAACTTGATTACAGTCAGGTCTATCAGCCGAGGTTCATTGGCAACCAGCATATTTATCAGGTGGTCAAACTTGAATACAGTCAGGTCTATCAGCCTAGGTTCAGTGGTCACTAGCATATTTACCAGGTGGTCAAACTTGATTACAGTCAGATCTATCAGCCTAGGTTCATTGGCCACTAGCATATTTACCAGGTGGTCAAACTTGATTACAGTCAGGTCTATAATCCCTAGGTTCATTGGCCACTAGCATATTTACCAGGTGGTCAAACTTGATTACAGTCAGGTCAGGTCTATCAGCCTAGGTTCACTGGCCACTAGCATATTTACCAGGTGGTCAAACGTGATTACAGTCAGGTCTATCAGCCTAGGTTCATTGGCCACCAGCATATTTACCAGGTGGTCAAACTTGATTACAGTCAGGTCTATCAGCCTAGGTTCATTGGCCACTAGCATATTTACCAGGTGGTCAAACTTGATTACAGTCAGGTCTATCAGCCGAGGTTCATTGGCAACCAGCATATTTATCAGGTGGTCAAACTTGAATACAGTCAGGTCTATTAGCCTAGGTTCAGTGGTCACTAGCATATTTACCAGGTGGTCAAACTTGATTACAGTCAGGTCTATCAGCCTAGGTTCATTGGCCACTAGCATATTTACCAGGTGGTCAAACTTGATTACAGTCAGGTCTATAATCCCTAGGTTCATTGGTCACTAGCATATTTACCAGGTGGTCAAACTTGAATACAGTCAGGTCTATCAGCCTAGGTTCATTGGCAACTAGCATATTTACCATGTGGTCAAACTTGATTACAGTCAGGTCTATCAGCCTCGGTTCATTGGCCACTAGCATATTTACAAGGTGGTTAAACTTGATTACAGTCAGGTCTATAATCCCTAGGTTCATTGGCCACTAGCATATTTACCAGGTGGTCAAACTTGATTACAGTCAGGTCTATCAGCCTAGGTTCATTGGCCACTAGCATATTTACCAGGTGGTCAAACTTGATTACAGTCAGGTCTATCAGCCTAGGTTCATTGGCCACTAGCATATTTACCAGGTGGTCAAACTTGATTACAGTCAGGTCAGGTCTATCAGCCTAGGTTCATTGGCCACTAGCATATTTACCAGGTGGTCAAACGTGATTACAGTCAGGTATATCAGCCTACGTTCATTGGCCACTAGCATATTTACCAGGTGGTCAAACTTGATTACAGTCAGGTATATCAGCCTAGGTTCATTGGCCACTAGCATATTTACCAGGTGGTCAAACTTGATTACAGTCAGGTCTATCAGCCTAGGTTCATTGGCCACTAGCATATTTACCAGGTGGTCAAACTTGATTACAGTCAGGTCAGGTCTATCAGCCTAGGTTCACTGGCCACTAGCATATTTACCAGGTGGTCAAACGTGATTACAGTCAGGTCTATCAGCCTAGGTTCATTGGCCACTAGCATATTTACCAGGTGGTCAAACTTGATTACAGTCAGGTCTATCAGCCTAGGTTCATTGGCCACCAGCATATTTACCAGGTGGTCAAACTTGATTACAGTCAGGTCTATCAGCCGAGGATCATTGGCAACCAGCATATTTATCAGGTGGTCAAACTTGAATACAGTCAGGTCTATCAGCCTAGGTTCAGTGGTCACTAGCATATTTACCAGGTGGTCAAACTTGATTACAGCCAGTTCTATCAGCCTAGGTTCATGGGCCACTAGCATATTTACCAGGTGGTCAAACTTGATTACAGTCAGGTCTATAATCCCTAGGTTCATTGGCCACCAAGCATAATAACCAGGTGGTCAAACCTTTGATTACAGTCAGGTTTATCAGCCTAGGTTCATTGGCAACCAGCATATTTACCAGGTGGTCAAACTTGATTACAGTCAGGTCTATCAGCCTCGGTTCATTGGCCACTAGCATATTTACAAGGTGGTTAAACTTGATTACAGTCAGGTCTATAATCCCTAGGTTCATTGGCCACTAGCATATTTACCAGGTGGTCAAACTTGATTACAGTCAGGTCTATCAGCCTAAGTTTATTAGCCACCAGCATATTTACCAGGTGGTCAAACGTGATTACAGTCAGGTCTATCAGCCGAGGTTCATTGGCCACCAGCATATTTACCAGGTGGTCAAACTTGATTACAGTCTGGTCTATCAGCCTAGGTTCATTGGCCACCAGCATATTTACCAGGTGGTCAAACTTGATTACAGTCAGGTCTATCAGCCTAGGTTCATTGGCCACCAGCATATCTACCAGGTGGTCAAACTTGATTACAGTCAGGTCTATCAGCCTAGGTTCATTGGCCACCAGCATATTTACCAGGTGGTCAAACTTGATTACAGTCAAATCTATCAGCCTAGGTTCATTGGCCACTAGCATATTTACCAGGTGGTCAAACTTGATTACAGTCAGGTCTATCAGCCTAGGTTCATTGGCCACTAGCATATTTACCAGGTGGTCAAACTTGATTACAGTCAGGACTATCAGACTTAGGTTCGTTGGCAACCAGCATATTTACCAGGTGGTCAAACTTGATTACAGTCAGGTCTATCAGCCTTAGGTTCATTGGCCACTAGCATATTTACCAGGTGGTCAAACTTGATTACAGTCAGGTCTATCAGCCTAGGTTCATTGGCCACTAGCATATTTACCAGGCGGTCAAACTTGATTACAGTAAGGTCTATCAGCCTAGGTTCATTGGCCACCAGCATATTTACCAGGTGGTCAAACTTGATTACAGTCAGGTCTATCTGCCTAGGTTCATTGGCCACTAGCATATTTACCAGGTGGTCAAACTTGATTACAGTCAGGTCTATCAGTCTAGGTTCATTGGCCAGTAGCATATTTGCCAGGTGGTCAAACTTGATTACAGTCAGGTCTATCAGCCTAGGTTCATTGGCCACTAGCATATTTACCAGGTGGTCAAACTTGATTACAGTCAGGTCTATCAGCCTAGGTTCATTGCCAACTAGCATATTTACCAGGTGGTCAAACTTGATTACAGTCAGGTCTATCAGCCTAGGTTGATTGGCCACCAGCATATTTACCAGGTGGTCAAACTTGATTACAGTCAGGTCTATCAGCCTAGGTTCAATGGGCACCAGCATATTTACCAGGTGGTCAAACCTTTGATTACAGTCAGGTCTATCAGCCTAGGTTCAGTGGCAACCAGCATATTTACCAGGTGGTCAAACTTGATTACAGTCAGGTCTATCAGCCTAGGTTCATTGGCCACCAGCATATTTACCAGGTGGTCAAACTTGATTACAGTCAGGTCTATCAGCCTAGATTCATTGGCCACTAGCATATTTACAAGGTGGTTAAACTTGATTACAGTCAGGTCTATAATCCCTAGGTTCATTGGCCACTAGCATATTTACCAGGTGGTCAAACTTGATTACAGTCAGGTCTATCAGCCTAGGTTCATTGGCCACTAGCATATTTACCAGGTGGTCAAACTTGATTACAGTCAGGTCTACCAGCCTAGGTTCATTGGCCACTAGCATATTTACCAGGTGGTCAAACTTGATTACAGTCAGGTCAGGTCTATCAGCCTAGGTTCATTGGCCACTAGCATATTTACCAGGTGGTCAAACGTGATTACAGTCAGGTCTATCAGCCTACGTTCATTGGCCACTAGCATATTTACCAGGTGGTCAAACTTGATTACAGTCAGGTCTATCAGCCTAGGTTCATTGGCCACTAGCATATTTACCAGGTGGTCAAACTTGATTACAGTCAGGTCTATCAGCCGAGGTTCATTGGCCTCTAGCATATTTACCAGGTGGTCAAACTTGATTACAGTCAGGTCTATCAGCCTAAGGTTCGTTGGCAACAAGCATATTTACCAGGTGGTCAAACTTGATTACAGTCAGGTCTATCAGCCGAGGTTCATTGGCCACCAGCATATTTACCAGGTGGTCAAACTTGATTACAGTCTGGTCTATCAGCCTAGGTTCATTGGCCACCAGCATATTTACCAGGTGGTCAAACTTGATTACAGTCAGGTCTATCAGCCTAGGTTCATTGGCCACCAGCATATCTACCAGGTGGTCAAACTTGATTACAGTCAGGTCTATCAGCCTAGGTTCATTGGCCACCAGCATATTTACCAGGTGGTCAAACTTGATTACAGTCAAATCTATCAGCCTAGGTTCATTGGCCACTAGCATATTTACCAGGTGGTCAAACTTGATTACAGTCAGGTCTATCAGCCTAGGTTCATTGGCCACTAGCATATTTACCAGGTGGTCAAACTTGATTACAGTCAGGACTATCAGCCTTAGGTTCGTTGGCAACCAGCATATTTACCAGGTGGTCAAACTTGATTACAGTCAGGTCTATCAGCCTTAGGTTCATTGGCCACTAGCATATTTACCAGGTGGTCAAACTTGATTACAGTCAGGTCTATCAGCCTAGGTTCATTGGCCACTAGCATATTTACCAGGCGGTCAAACTTGATTACAGTAAGGTCTATCAGCCTAGGTTCATTGGCCACCAGCATATTTACCAGGTGGTCAAACTTGATTACAGTCAGGTCTATCTGCCTAGGTTCATTGGCCACTAGCATATTTACCAGGTGGTCAAACTTGATTACAGTCAGGTCTATCAGTCTAGGTTCATTGGCCAGTAGCATATTTGCCAGGTGGTCAAACTTGATTACAGTCAGGTCTATCAGCCTAGGTTCATTGGCCACTAGCATATTTACCAGGTGGTCAAACTTGATTACAGTCAGGTCTATCAGCCTAGGTTCATTGCCAACTAGCATATTTACCAGGTGGTCAAACTTGATTACAGTCAGGTCTATCAGCCTAGGTTGATTGGCCACCAGCATATTTACCAGGTGGTCAAACTTGATTACAGTCAGGTCTATCAGCCTAGGTTCATTGGGCACCAGCATATTTACCAGGTGGTCAAACCTTTGATTACAGTCAGGTCTATCAGCCTAGGTTCAGTGGCAACCAGCATATTTACCAGGTGGTCAAACTTGATTACAGTCAGGTCTATCAGCCTAGGTTCATTGGCCACCAGCATATTTACCAGGTGGTCAAACTTGATTACAGTCAGGTCTATCAGCCTAGATTCATTGGCAACTAGCATATTTACCAGGTGGTCAAACTTGATTACAGTCAGGTCTATAATCCCTAGGTTCATTGGCCACTAGCATATTTACAAGGTGGTTAAACTTGATTACAGTCAGGTCTATAATCCCTAGGTTCATTGGCCACTAGCATATTTACCAGGTGGTCAAACTTGATTACAGTCAGGTCTATCAGCCTAGGTTCATTGGCCACTAGCATATTTACCAGGTGGTCAAACTTGATTACAGTCAGGTCTACCAGCCTAGGTTCATTGGCCACTAGCATATTTACCAGGTGGTCAAACTTGATTACAGTCAGGTCAGGTCTATCAGCCTAGGTTCATTGGCCACTAGCATATTTACCAGGTGGTCAAACGTGATTACAGTCAGGTCTATCAGCCTACGTTCATTGGCCACTAGCATATTTACCAGGTGGTCAAACTTGATTACAGTCAGGTCTATCAGCCTAGGTTCATTGGCCACTAGCATATTTACCAGGTGGTCAAACTTGATTACAGTCAGGTCTATCAGCCGAGGTTCATTGGCCTCTAGCATATTTACCAGGTGGTCAAACTTGATTACAGTCAGGTCTATCAGCCTAAGGTTCGTTGGCAACAAGCATATTTACCAGGTGGTCAAACTTGATTACAGTCAGGTCTATCAGCCGAGGTTCATTGGCCTCTAGCATATTTACCAGGTGGTCAAACTTGATTACAGTCAGGTCTATCAGCCTAAGGTTCGTTGGCAACAAGCATATTTACCAGGTGGTCAAACTTGATTACAGTCAGGTCTATCAGCCTAGATTCATTGGCCACTAGCATATTTACCAGGTGGTCAAACTTGATTACAGTCAGGTCTATAATCCCTAGGTTCATTGGCCACTAGCATATTTACCAGGTGGTCAAACTTGATTACAGTCAGGTCTATCAGCCGAGGTTCATTGGCCTCTAGCATATTTACCAGGTGGTCAAACTTGATTACAGTCAGGTCTATCAGCCTAGGTTCATTGGCCACTAGCATATTTACCAGGTGGTCAAACTTGATTACAGTCAGGTCTATCAGCCGAGGTTCATTGGCCTCTAGCATATTTACCAGGTGGTCAAACTTGATTACAGTCAGGTCTATCAGCCGAAGGTTCGTTGGCAACAAGCATATTTACCAGGTGGTCAAACTTGATTACAGTCAGGTCTATCAGCCTAGATTCATTGGCCACTAGCATATTTACCAGGTGGTCAAACTTGATTACAGTCAGGTCTATAATCCCTAGGTTCATTGGCCACTAGCATATTTACCAGGTGGTCAAACTTGATTACAGTCAGGTCTATCAGCCTAGGTTCATTGGCCACTAGCATATTTACCAGGTGGTCAAACTTGATTACAGTCAGGTCTATCAGCCTAGGTTCATTGGCCACTAGCATATTTACCAGGTGGTCAAACTTGATTACAGTCAGGTCAGGTCTCTCAGCCTAGGTTCATTGGCCACTAGCATATTTACCAGGTGGTCAAACGTGATTACAGTCAGGTCTATCAGCCTACGTTCATTGGCCACTAGCATATTTACCAGGTGGTCAAACTTGATTACAGTCAGGTCTATCAGCCTTGGTTCATTGGCCACTAGCATATTTACCAGGTGGTCAAACTTGATTACAGTCAGGTCTATCGGCCTAGGTTCATTGGCCACTAGCTTATTTACCAGGTGGTCAAACTTGATTACAGTCAGGTCAGGTCTATCAGCCTAGGTTCACTGGCCACTAGCATATTTACCAGGTGGTCAAACGTGATTACAGTCAGGTCTATCAGCCTAGGTTCATTGGCCACCAGCATATTTACCAGGTGGTCAAACTTGATTACAGTCAGGTCTATCAGCCTAGGTTCATTGGCCACTAGCATATTTACCAGGTGGTCAAACTTGATTACAGTCAGGTCTATCAGCCGAGGTTCATTGGCAACCAGCATATTTATCAGGTGGTCAAACTTGAATACAGTCAGGTCTATCAGCCTAGGTTCAGTGGTCACTAGCATATTTACCAGGTGGTCAAACTTGATTACAGTCAGGTCTATCAGCCTAGGTTCATTGGCCACTAGCATATTTACCAGGTGGTCAAACTTGATTACAGTCAGGTCAATAATCCCTAGGTTCATTGGCCACTAGCATATTTACCAGGTGGTCAAACTTGATTACAGTCAGGTCAGGTCTATCAGCCTAGGTTCACTGGCCACTAGCATATTTACCAGGTGGTCAAACGTGATTACAGTCAGGTCTATCAGCCTAGGTTCATTGGCCACCAGCATATTTACCAGGTGGTCAAACTTGATTACAGTCAGGTCTATCAGCCTAGGTTCATTGGCCACTAGCATATTTACCAGGTGGTCAAACTTGATTACAGTCAGGTCTATCAGCCGAGGTTCATTGGCAACCAGCATATTTATCAGGTGGTCAAACTTGAATACAGTCAGGTCTATCAGCCTAGGTTCAGTGGTCACTAGCATATTTACCAGGTGGTCAAACTTGATTACAGTCAGATCTATCAGCCTAGGTTCATTGGCCACTAGCATATTTACCAGGTGGTCAAACTTGATTACAGTCAGGTCTATAATCCCTAGGTTCATTGGCCACTAGCATATTTACCAGGTGGTCAAACTTGATTACAGTCAGGTCAGGTCTATCAGCCTAGGTTCACTGGCCACTAGCATATTTACCAGGTGGTCAAACGTGATTACAGTCAGGTCTATCAGCCTAGGTTCATTGGCCACCAGCATATTTACCAGGTGGTCAAACTTGATTACAGTCAGGTCTATCAGCCTAGGTTCATTGGCCACTAGCATATTTACCAGGTGGTCAAACTTGATTACAGTCAGGTCTATCAGCCGAGGTTCATTGGCAACCAGCATATTTATCAGGTGGTCAAACTTGAATACAGTCAGGTCTATTAGCCTAGGTTCAGTGGTCACTAGCATATTTACCAGGTGGTCAAACTTGATTACAGTCAGGTCTACAATCCCTAGGTTCATTGGCCACTAGCATATTTACCAGGTGGTCAAACTTGAATACAGTCAGGTCTATCAGCCTAGGTTCATTGGCCACCAGCATATTTACCAGGTGGTCAAACTTGATTACAGTCAGGTCTATCAGCCTAGGTTCATTGGCCACTAGCATATTTACCAGGTGGTCAAACTTGATTACAGTCAGGTCTATCAGCCTAGGTTCATTGGCCACTAGCATATTTACCAGGTGGTCAAACTTGATTACAGTCAGGTCTATAATCCCTAGGTTCATTGGCAACCAGCATATTTATCAGGTGGTCAAACTTGAATACAGTCAGGTCTATTAGCCTAGGTTCAGTGGTCACTAGCATATTTACCAGGTGGTCAAACGTGATTACAGTCAGGTCTATCAGCCTAGGTTCATTGGCCACTAGCATATTTACCAGGTGGTCAAACTTGATTACAGTCAGGTCTATAATCCCTAGGTTCATTGGTCACTAGCATATTTACCAGGTGGTCAAACTTGAATACAGTCAGGTCTATCAGCCTAGGTTCATTGGCAACCAGCATATTTACCATGTGGTCAAACTTGATTACAGTCAGGTCTATCAGCCTCGGTTCATTGGCCACTAGCATATTTACAAGGTGGTTAAACTTGATTACAGTCAGGTCTATAATCCCTAGGTTCATTGGCCACTAGCATATTTACCAGGTGGTCAAACTTGATTACAGTCAGGTCTATCAGCCTAGGTTCATTGGCCACTAGCATATTTACCAGGTGGTCAAACTTGATTACAGTCAGGTCTATCAGCCTAGGTTCATTGGCCACTAGCATATTTACCAGGTGGTCAAACTTGATTACAGTCAGGTCAGGTCTATCAGCCTAGGTTCATTGGCCACTAGCATATTTACCAGGTGGTCACACGTGATTACAGTCAGGTCTATCAGCCTACGTTCATTGGCCACTAGCATATTTACCAGGTGGTCAAACTTGATTACAGTCAGGTCTATCAGCCTAGGTTCATTGGCCACTAGCATATTTACCAGGTGGTCAAACTTGATTACAGTCAGGTCTATCAGCCTAGGTTCATTGGCCACTAGCATATTTACCAGGTGGTCAAACTTGATTACAGTCAGGTCTATCAGCCTAGGTTCATTGGCCACTAGCATATTTACCAGGTGGTTAAACTTGATTACAGTCAGGTCTATAATCCCTAGGTTCATTGGTCACTAGCATATTTACCAGGTGGTCAAACTTGAATACAGTCAGGTCTATCAGCCTAGGTTCATTGGCAACCAGCATATTTACCATGTGGTCAAACTTGATTACAGTCAGGTCTATCAGCCTCGGTTCATTGGCCACTAGCATATTTACAAGGTGGTTAAACTTGATTACAGTCAGGTCTATAATCCCTAGGTTCATTGGCCACTAGCATATTTACCAGGTGGTCAAACTTGATTACAGTCAGGTCTATCAGCCTAGGTTCATTGGCCACTAGCATATTTACCAGGTGGTCAAACTTGATTACAGTCAGGTCTATCAGCCTAGGTTCATTGGCCACTAGCATATTTACCAGGTGGTCAAACTTGATTACAGTCAGGTCAGGTCTATCAGCCTAGGTTCATTGGCCACTAGCATATTTACCAGGTGGTCAAACGTGATTACAGTCAGGTCTATCAGCCTACGTTCATTGGCCACTAGCATATTTACCAGGTGGTCAAACTTGATTACAGTCAGGTCTATCAGCCTAGGTTCATTGGCCACTAGCATATTTACCAGGTGGTCAAACTTGATTACAGTCAGGTCTATCAGCCTAGGTTCATTGGCCACTAGCATATTTACCAGGTGGTCAAACTTGATTACAGTCAGGTCAGGTCTATCAGCCTAGGTTCACTGGCCACCAGCATATTTACCAGGTGGTCAAACGTGATTACAGTCAGGTCTATCAGCCTAGGTTCATTGGCCACCAGCATATTTACCAGGTGGTCAAACTTGATTACAGTCAGGTCTATCAGCCTAGGTTCATTGGCCACTAGCATATTTACCAGGTGGTCAAACTTGATTACAGTCAGGTCTATCAGCCTAGGTTCATTGGCCACCAGCATATTTACCAGGTGGTCAAACTTGATTACAGTCAGGTCTATCAGCCGAGGATCATTGACAACCAGCATATTTATCAGGTGGTCAAACTTGAATACAGTCAGGTCTATCAGCCTAGGTTCAGTGGTCACTAGCATATTTACCAGGTGGTCAAACTTGATTACAGCCAGTTCTATCAGCCTAGGTTCATGGGCCACTAGCATATTTACCAGGTGGTCAAACTTGATTACAGTCAGGTCTATCAGCCTAGGTTCATTGGCCACCAGCATATTTACCAGGTGGTCAAACTTTTGATTACAGTCAGGTCTATCAGCCTAGGTTCCTTGGCAACCAGCATATTTACCAGGTGGTCAAACTTGATTACAGTCAGGTCTATAATCCCTAGGTTCATTGGCCACCAAGCATATTTACCAGGTGGTCAAACCTTTGATTACAGTCAGGTTTATCAGCCTAGGTTCATTGGCAACCAGCATATTTACCAGGTGGTCAAACTTGATTACAGTCAGGTCTATCAGCCGAGGTTCATTGGCCACTAGCATATTTACCAGGTGGTCAAACTTGATTACAGTCAGGTCTATCAGCCTAAGGTTCGTTGGCAACCAGCATATTTACCAGGTGGTCAAACTTGATTACAGTCAGGTCTATCAGCCTAGATTCATTGGCCACTAGCATATTTACCAGGTGGTCAAACTTGATTACAGTCAGGTCTATACTCCCTAGGTTCATTGGCCACTAGCATATTTACCAGGTGGTCAAACTTGAATACAGTCAGGTCTATCAGCCTAGGTTCATTGGCAACCAGCATATTTACCATGTGGTCAAACTTGATTACAGTCAGGTCTATCAGCCTCGGTTCATTGGCCACTAGCATATTTACAAGGTGGTTAAACTTGATTACAGTCAGGTCTATAATCCCTAGGTTCATTGGCCACTAGCATATTTACCAGGTGGTCAAACTTGATTACAGTCAGGTCTATCAGCCTAAGTTTATTAGCCACCAGCATATTTACCAGGTGGTCAAACTTGATTACAGTCAGGTCTATCAGCCGAGGTTCATTGGCCACCAGCATATTTACCAGGTGGTCAAACTTGATTACAGTCAGGTCTATCAGCCTAGGTTCATTGGCCACTAGCATATTTACCAGGTGGTCAAACTTGATTACAGTCAGGTCTATCAGCCGAGGTTCATTGGCAACCAGCATATTTATCAGGTGGTCAAACTTGAATACAGTCAGGTCTATCAGCCTAGGTTCAGTGGTCACTAGCATATTTACCAGGTGGTCAAACTTGATTACAGTCAGATCTATCAGCCTAGGTTCATTGGCCACTAGCATATTTACCAGGTGGTCAAACTTGATTACAGTCAGGTCTATAATCCCTAGGTTCATTGGCCACTAGCATATTTACCAGGTGGTCAAACTTGATTACAGTCAGGTCAGGTCTATCAGCCTAGGTTCACTGGCCACTAGCATATTTACCAGGTGGTCAAACGTGATTACAGTCAGGTCTATCAGCCTAGGTTCATTGGCCACCAGCATATTTACCAGGTGGTCAAACTTGATTACAGTCAGGTCTATCAGCCTAGGTTCATTGGCCACTAGCATATTTACCAGGTGGTCAAACTTGATTACAGTCAGGTCTATCAGCCGAGGTTCATTGGCAACCAGCATATTTATCAGGTGGTCAAACTTGAATACAGTCAGGTCTATTAGCCTAGGTTCAGTGGTCACTAGCATATTTACCAGGTGGTCAAACGTGATTACAGTCAGGTCTATCAGCCTAGGTTCATTGGCCACTAGCATATTTACCAGGTGGTCAAACTTGATTACAGTCAGGTCTATAATCCCTAGGTTCATTGGTCACTAGCATATTTACCAGGTGGTCAAACTTGAATACAGTCAGGTCTATCAGCCTAGGTTCATTGGCAACCAGCATATTTACCATGTGGTCAAACTTGATTACAGTCAGGTCTATCAGCCTCGGTTCATTGGCCACTAGCATATTTACAAGGTGGTTAAACTTGATTACAGTCAGGTCTATAATCCCTAGGTTCATTGGCCACTAGCATATTTACCAGGTGGTCAAACTTGATTACAGTCAGGTCTATCAGCCTAGGTTCATTGGCCACTAGCATATTTACCAGGTGGTCAAACTTGATTACAGTCAGGTCTATCAGCCTAGGTTCATTGGCCACTAGCATATTTACCAGGTGGTCAAACTTGATTACAGTCAGGTCAGGTCTATCAGCCTAGGTTCATTGGCCACTAGCATATTTACCAGGTGGTCACACGTGATTACAGTCAGGTCTATCAGCCTACGTTCATTGGCCACTAGCATATTTACCAGGTGGTCAAACTTGATTACAGTCAGGTCTATCAGCCTAGGTTCATTGGCCACTAGCATATTTACCAGGTGGTCAAACTTGATTACAGTCAGGTCTATCAGCCTAGGTTCATTGGCCACTAGCATATTTACCAGGTGGTCAAACTTGATTACAGTCAGGTCTATCAGCCTAGGTTCATTGGCCACTAGCATATTTACCAGGTGGTTAAACTTGATTACAGTCAGGTCTATAATCCCTAGGTTCATTGGTCACTAGCATATTTACCAGGTGGTCAAACTTGAATACAGTCAGGTCTATCAGCCTAGGTTCATTGGCAACCAGCATATTTACCATGTGGTCAAACTTGATTACAGTCAGGTCTATCAGCCTCGGTTCATTGGCCACTAGCATATTTACAAGGTGGTTAAACTTGATTACAGTCAGGTCTATAATCCCTAGGTTCATTGGCCACTAGCATATTTACCAGGTGGTCAAACTTGATTACAGTCAGGTCTATCAGCCTAGGTTCATTGGCCACTAGCATATTTACCAGGTGGTCAAACTTGATTACAGTCAGGTCTATCAGCCTAGGTTCATTGGCCACTAGCATATTTACCAGGTGGTCAAACTTGATTACAGTCAGGTCAGGTCTATCAGCCTAGGTTCATTGGCCACTAGCATATTTACCAGGTGGTCAAACGTGATTACAGTCAGGTCTATCAGCCTACGTTCATTGGCCACTAGCATATTTACCAGGTGGTCAAACTTGATTACAGTCAGGTCTATCAGCCTAGGTTCATTGGCCACTAGCATATTTACCAGGTGGTCAAACTTGATTACAGTCAGGTCTATCAGCCTAGGTTCATTGGCCACTAGCATATTTACCAGGTGGTCAAACTTGATTACAGTCAGGTCAGGTCTATCAGCCTAGGTTCACTGGCCACCAGCATATTTACCAGGTGGTCAAACGTGATTACAGTCAGGTCTATCAGCCTAGGTTCATTGGCCACCAGCATATTTACCAGGTGGTCAAACTTTTGATTACAGTCAGGTCTATCAGCCTAGGTTCCTTGGCAACCAGCATATTTACCAGGTGGTCAAACTTGATTACAGTCAGGTCTATAATCCCTAGGTTCATTGGCCACCAAGCATATTTACCAGGTGGTCAAACCTTTGATTACAGTCAGGTCTATCAGCCTAGGTTCATTGGCCACCAGCATATTTACCAGGTGGTCAAACTTTTGATTACAGTCAGGTCTATCAGCCTAGGTTCCTTGGCAACCAGCATATTTACCAGGTGGTCAAACTTGATTACAGTCAGGTCTATAATCCCTAGGTTCATTGGCCACCAAGCATATTTACCAGGTGGTCAAACCTTTGATTACAGTCAGGTTTATCAGCCTAGGTTCATTGGCAACCAGCATATTTACCAGGTGGTCAAACTTGATTACAGTCAGGTCTATCAGCCGAGGTTCATTGGCCACTAGCATATTTACCAGGTGGTCAAACTTGATTACAGTCAGGTCTATCAGCCTAAGGTTCGTTGGCAACCAGCATATTTACCAGGTGGTCAAACTTGATTACAGTCAGGTCTATCAGCCTAGATTCATTGGCCACTAGCATATTTACCAGGTGGTCAAACTTGATTACAGTCAGGTCTATAATCCCTAGGTTCATTGGCCACTAGCATATTTACCAGGTGGTCAAACTTGAATACAGTCAGGTCTATCAGCCTAGGTTCATTGGCAACCAGTATATTTACCATGTGGTCAAACTTGATTACAGTCAGGTCTATCAGCCTCGGTTCATTGGCCACTAGCATATTTACAAGGTGGTTAAACTTGATTACAGTCAGGTCTATAATCCCTAGGTTCATTGGCCACTAGCATATTTACCAGGTGGTCAAACTTGATTACAGTCAGGTCTATCAGCCTAAGTTTATTAGCCACCAGCATATTTACCAGGTGGTCAAACTTGATTACAGTCAGGTCTATCAGCCGAGGTTCATTGGCCACCAGCATATTTACCAGGTGGTCAAACTTGATTACAGTCAGGTCTATCAGCCTAGGTTCATTGGCCACTAGCATATTTACCAGGTGGTCAAACTTGATTACAGTCAGGTCTATCAGCCGAGGTTCATTGGCAACCAGCATATTTATCAGGTGGTCAAACTTGAATACAGTCAGGTCTATCAGCCTAGGTTCAGTGGTCACTAGCATATTTACCAGGTGGTCAAACTTGATTACAGTCAGATCTATCAGCCTAGGTTCATTGGCCACTAGCATATTTACCAGGTGGTCAAACTTGATTACAGTCAGGTCTATAATCCCTAGGTTCATTGGCCACTAGCATATTTACCAGGTGGTCAAACTTGATTACAGTCAGGTCAGGTCTATCAGCCTAGGTTCACTGGCCACTAGCATATTTACCAGGTGGTCAAACGTGATTACAGTCAGGTCTATCAGCCTAGGTTCATTGGCCACCAGCATATTTACCAGGTGGTCAAACTTGATTACAGTCAGGTCTATCAGCCTAGGTTCATTGGCCACTAGCATATTTACCAGGTGGTCAAACTTGATTACAGTCAGGTCTATCAGCCGAGGTTCATTGGCAACCAGCATATTTATCAGGTGGTCAAACTTGAATACAGTCAGGTCTATTAGCCTAGGTTCAGTGGTCACTAGCATATTTACCAGGTGGTCAAACGTGATTACAGTCAGGTCTATCAGCCTAGGTTCATTGGCCACTAGCATATTTACCAGGTGGTCAAACTTGATTACAGTCAGGTCTATAATCCCTAGGTTCATTGGTCACTAGCATATTTACCAGGTGGTCAAACTTGAATACAGTCAGGTCTATCAGCCTAGGTTCATTGGCAACCAGCATATTTACCATGTGGTCAAACTTGATTACAGTCAGGTCTATCAGCCTCGGTTCATTGGCCACTAGCATATTTACAAGGTGGTTAAACTTGATTACAGTCAGGTCTATAATCCCTAGGTTCATTGGCCACTAGCATATTTACCAGGTGGTCAAACTTGATTACAGTCAGGTCTATCAGCCTAGGTTCATTGGCCACTAGCATATTTACCAGGTGGTCAAACTTGATTACAGTCAGGTCTATCAGCCTAGGTTCATTGGCCACTAGCATATTTACCAGGTGGTCAAACTTGATTACAGTCAGGTCAGGTCTATCAGCCTAGGTTCATTGGCCACTAGCATATTTACCAGGTGGTCACACGTGATTACAGTCAGGTCTATCAGCCTACGTTCATTGGCCACTAGCATATTTACCAGGTGGTCAAACTTGATTACAGTCAGGTCTATCAGCCTAGGTTCATTGGCCACTAGCATATTTACCAGGTGGTCAAACTTGATTACAGTCAGGTCTATCAGCCTAGGTTCATTGGCCACTAGCATATTTACCAGGTGGTCAAACTTGATTACAGTCAGGTCAGGTCTATCAGCCTAGGTTCATTGGCCACTAGCATATTTACCAGGTGGTCAAACTTGATTACAGTCAGGTCTATCAGCCTAGGTTCACTGGCCACCAGCATATTTACCAGGTGGTCAAACGTGATTACAGTCAGGTCTATCAGCCTAGGTTCATTGGCCACCAGCATATTTACCAGGTGGTCAAACTTGATTACAGTCAGGTCTATCAGCCTAGGTTCATTGGCCACCAGCATATTTACCAGGTGGTCAAACTTGATTACAGTCAGGTCTATCAGCCGAGGATCATTGGCAACCAGCATATTTATCAGGTGGTCAAACTTGAATACAGTCAGGTCTATCAGCCTAGGTTCAGTGGTCACTAGCATATTTACCAGGTGGTCAAACTTGAATACAGTCAGGTCTATCAGCCTAGGTTCAGTGGTCACTAGCATATTTACCAGGTGGTCAAACTTGATTACAGCCAGATCTATCAGCCTAGGTTCATTGGCCACCAGCATATTTACCAGGTGGTCAAACTTTTGATTACAGTCAGGTCTATCAGCCTAGGTTCATTGGCAACCAGCATATTTACCAGGTGGTCAAACTTGATTACAGTCAGGTCTATAGTCCCTAGGTTCATTGGCAACCAGCATATTTACCAGGTGGTCAAACTTGATTACAGTCAGGTCTATAATCCCTAGGTTCATTGGCCACCAAGCATATTTACCAGGTGGTCAAACCTTTGATTACAGTCAGGTTTATCAGCCTAGGTTCATTGGCAACCAGCATATTTACCAGGTGGTCAAACTTGATTACAGTCAGGTCTATCAGCCGAGGTTCATTGGCCACTAGCATATTTACCAGGTGGTCAAACTTGATTACAGTCAGGTCTATCAGCCTAGATTCATTGGCCACTAGCATATTTACCAGGTGGTCAAACTTGATTACAGTCAGGTCTATAATCCCTAGGTTCATTGGCCACTAGCATATTTACTAGGTGGTCAAACTTGAATACAGTCAGGTCTATCAGCCTAGGTTCATTGGCAACCAGCATATTTACCAGGTGGTCAAACTTGATTACAGTCAGGTCTATCAGCCTCGGTTCATTGGCCACTAGCATATTTACAAGGTGGTTAAACTTGATTACAGTCAGGTCTATAATCCCTAGGTTCATTGGCCACTAGCATATTTACCAGGTGGTCAAACTTGATTACAGTCAGGTCTATCAGCCTAAGTTTATTAGCCACCAGCATATTTACCAGGTGGTCAAACTTGATTACAGTCAGGTCTATCAGCCGAGGTTCATTGGCCACCAGCATATTTACCAGGTGGTCAAACTTGATTACAGTCTGGTCTATCAGCCTAGGTTCATTGGCCACCAGCATATTTACCAGGTGGTCAAACTTGATTACAGTCAGGTCTATCAGCCTAGGTTCATTGGCCACCAGCATATCTACCAGGTGGTCAAACTTGATTACAGTCAGGTCTATCAGCCTAGGTTCATTGGCCACCAGCATATTTACCAGGTGGTCAAACTTGATTACAGTCAAATCTATCAGCCTAGGTTCATTGGCCACTAGCATATTTACCAGGTGGTCAAACTTGATTACAGTCAGGTCTATCAGCCTAGGTTCATTGGCCACTAGCATATTTACCAGGTGGTCAAACTTGATTACAGTCAGGTCTATCAGCCTTAGGTTCGTTGGCAACCAGCATATTTACCAGGTGGTCAAACTTGATTACAGTCAGGTCTATCAGCCTTAGGTTCATTGACCACTAGCATATTTACCAGGTGGTCAAACTTGATTACAGTCAGGTCTATCAGCCTAGGTTCATTGGCCACTAGCATATTTACCAGGCGGTCAAACTTGATTACAGTAAGGTCTATCAGCCTAGGTTCATTGGCCACCAGCATATTTACCAGGTGGTCAAACTTGATTACAGTCAGGTCTATCAGCCTAGGTTCATTGGCCACTAGCATATTTACCAGGTGGTCAAACTTGATTACAGTCAGGTCTATCAGTCTAGGTTCACTGGCCAGTAGCATATTTGCCAGGTGGTCAAACTTGATTACAGTCAGGTCTATCAGCCTAGGTTCATTGGCCACTAGCATATTTACCAGGTGGTCAAACTTGATTACAGTCAGGTCTATCAGCCTAGGTTCATTGCCAACTAGCATATTTACCAGGTGGTCAAACTTGATTACAGTCAGGTCTATCAGCCTAGGTTCATTGGCCACCAGCATATTTACCAGGTGGTCAAACTTGATTACAGTCAGGTCTATCAGCCTAGGTTCATTGGGCACCAGCATATTTACCAGGTGGTCAAACCTTTGATTACAGTCAGGTCTATCAGCCTAGGTTCAGTGGCAACCAGCATATTTACCAGGTGGTCAAACTTGATTACAGTCAGGTCTATCAGCCTAGGTTCATTGGCCACCAGCATATTTACCAGGTGGTCAAACTTGATTACAGTCAGGTCTATCAGCCTAGATTCATTGGCCACTAGCATATTTACCAGGTGGTCAAACTTGATTACAGTCAGGTCTATAATCCCTAGGTTCATTGGCCACTAGCATATTTACAAGGTGGTTAAACTTGATTACAGTTAGGTCTATAATCCCTAGGTTCATTGGCCACTAGCATATTTACCAGGTGGTCAAACTTGATTACAGTCAGGTCTATCAGCCTAGGTTCATTGGCCACTAGCATATTTACCAGGTAGTCAAACTTGATTACAGTCAGGTCAGGTCTATCAGCCTAGGTTCATTGGCCACTAGCATATTTACCAGGTGGTCAAACGTGATTACAGTCAGGTCTATCAGCCTACGTTCATTGGCCACTAGCATATTTACCAGGTGGTCAAACTTGATTACAGTCAGGTCTATCAGCCTAGGTTCATTGGCCACTAGCATATTTACCAGGTGGTCAAACTTGATTACAGTCAGGTCTATCAGCCTAGGTTCATTGGCCACTAGCATATTTACCAGGTGGTCAAACTTGATTACAGTCAGGTCTATCAGCCGAGGTTCATTGGCCTCTAGCATATTTACCAGGTGGTCAAACTTGATTACAGTCAGGTCTATCAGCCTAGGTTGATTGGCCACCAGCATATTTACCAGGTGGTCAAACTTGATTACAGTCAGGTCTATCAGCCTAGGTTCATTGGGCACCAGCATATTTACCAGGTGGTCAAACCTTTGATTACAGTCAGGTCTATCAGCCTAGGTTCAGTGGCAACCAGCATATTTACCAGGTGGTCAAACTTGATTACAGTCAGGTCTATCAGCCTAGGTTCATTGGCCACCAGCATATTTACCAGGTGGTCAAACTTGATTACAGTCAGGTCTATCAGCCTAGATTCATTGGCCACTAGCATATTTACCAGGTGGTCAAACTTGATTACAGTCAGGTCTATAATCCCTAGGTTCATTGGCCACTAGCATATTTACAAGGTGGTTAAACTTGATTACAGTCAGGTCTATAATCCCTAGGTTCATTGGCCACTAGCATATTTACCAGCTGGTCAAACTTGATTACAGTCAGGTCTATCAGCCTAGGTTCATTGGCCACTAGCATATTTACCAGGTGGTCAAACTTGATTACAGTCAGGTCTACCAGCCTAGGTTCATTGGCCACTAGCATATTTACCAGGTGGTCAAACTTGATTACAGTCAGGTCTATCAGCCTAGGTTCATTGGCCACTAGCATATTTACCAGGTGGTCAAACTTGATTACAGTCAGGTCAGGTCTATCAGCCTAGGTTCATTGGCCACTAGCATATTTACCAGGTGGTCACACGTGATTACAGTCAGGTCTATCAGCCTACGTTCATTGGCCACTAGCATATTTACCAGGTGGTCAAACTTGATTACAGTCAGGTCTATCAGCCTAGGTTCATTGGCCACTAGCATATTTACCAGGTGGTCAAACTTGATTACAGTCAGGTCTATCAGCCTAGGTTCATTGGCCACTAGCATATTTACCAGGTGGTCAAACTTGATTACAGTCAGGTCAGGTCTATCAGCCTAGGTTCATTGGCCACTAGCATATTTACCAGGTGGTCAAACTTGATTACAGTCAGGTCTATCAGCCTAGGTTCACTGGCCACCAGCATATTTACCAGGTGGTCAAACGTGATTACAGTCAGGTCTATCAGCCTAGGTTCATTGGCCACCAGCATATTTACCAGGTGGTCAAACTTGATTACAGTCAGGTCTATCAGCCTAGGTTCATTGGCCACCAGCATATTTACCAGGTGGTCAAACTTGATTACAGTCAGGTCTATCAGCCGAGGATCATTGGCAACCAGCATATTTATCAGGTGGTCAAACTTGAATACAGTCAGGTCTATCAGCCTAGGTTCAGTGGTCACTAGCATATTTACCAGGTGGTCAAACTTGAATACAGTCAGGTCTATCAGCCTAGGTTCAGTGGTCACTAGCATATTTACCAGGTGGTCAAACTTGATTACAGCCAGATCTATCAGCCTAGGTTCATTGGCCACCAGCATATTTACCAGGTGGTCAAACTTTTGATTACAGTCAGGTCTATCAGCCTAGGTTCATTGGCAACCAGCATATTTACCAGGTGGTCAAACTTGATTACAGTCAGGTCTATAGTCCCTAGGTTCATTGGCAACCAGCATATTTACCAGGTGGTCAAACTTGATTACAGTCAGGTCTATAATCCCTAGGTTCATTGGCCACCAAGCATATTTACCAGGTGGTCAAACCTTTGATTACAGTCAGGTTTATCAGCCTAGGTTCATTGGCAACCAGCATATTTACCAGGTGGTCAAACTTGATTACAGTCAGGTCTATCAGCCGAGGTTCATTGGCCACTAGCATATTTACCAGGTGGTCAAACTTGATTACAGTCAGGTCTATCAGCCTAGATTCATTGGCCACTAGCATATTTACCAGGTGGTCAAACTTGATTACAGTCAGGTCTATAATCCCTAGGTTCATTGGCCACTAGCATATTTACTAGGTGGTCAAACTTGAATACAGTCAGGTCTATCAGCCTAGGTTCATTGGCAACCAGCATATTTACCAGGTGGTCAAACTTGATTACAGTCAGGTCTATCAGCCTCGGTTCATTGGCCACTAGCATATTTACAAGGTGGTTAAACTTGATTACAGTCAGGTCTATAATCCCTAGGTTCATTGGCCACTAGCATATTTACCAGGTGGTCAAACTTGATTACAGTCAGGTCTATCAGCCTAAGTTTATTAGCCACCAGCATATTTACCAGGTGGTCAAACTTGATTACAGTCAGGTCTATCAGCCGAGGTTCATTGGCCACCAGCATATTTACCAGGTGGTCAAACTTGATTACAGTCTGGTCTATCAGCCTAGGTTCATTGGCCACCAGCATATTTACCAGGTGGTCAAACTTGATTACAGTCAGGTCTATCAGCCTAGGTTCATTGGCCACCAGCATATCTACCAGGTGGTCAAACTTGATTACAGTCAGGTCTATCAGCCTAGGTTCATTGGCCACCAGCATATTTACCAGGTGGTCAAACTTGATTACAGTCAAATCTATCAGCCTAGGTTCATTGGCCACTAGCATATTTACCAGGTGGTCAAACTTGATTACAGTCAGGTCTATCAGCCTAGGTTCATTGGCCACTAGCATATTTACCAGGTGGTCAAACTTGATTACAGTCAGGTCTATCAGCCTTAGGTTCGTTGGCAACCAGCATATTTACCAGGTGGTCAAACTTGATTACAGTCAGGTCTATCAGCCTTAGGTTCATTGGCCACTAGCATATTTACCAGGTGGTCAAACTTGATTACAGTCAGGTCTATCAGCCTAGGTTCATTGGCCACTAGCATATTTACCAGGCGGTCAAACTTGATTACAGTAAGGTCTATCAGCCTAGGTTCATTGGCCACCAGCATATTTACCAGGTGGTCAAACTTGATTACAGTCAGGTCTATCAGCCTAGGTTCATTGGCCACTAGCATATTTACCAGGTGGTCAAACTTGATTACAGTCAGGTCTATCAGTCTAGGTTCACTGGCCAGTAGCATATTTGCCAGGTGGTCAAACTTGATTACAGTCAGGTCTATCAGCCTAGGTTCATTGGCCACTAGCATATTTACCAGGTGGTCAAACTTGATTACAGTCAGGTCTATCAGCCTAGGTTCATTGCCAACTAGCATATTTACCAGGTGGTCAAACTTGATTACAGTCAGGTCTATCAGCCTAGGTTGATTGGCCACCAGCATATTTACCAGGTGGTCAAACTTGATTACAGTCAGGTCTATCAGCCTAGGTTCATTGGGCACCAGCATATTTACCAGGTGGTCAAACCTTTGATTACAGTCAGGTCTATCAGCCTAGGTTCAGTGGCAACCAGCATATTTACCAGGTGGTCAAACTTGATTACAGTCAGGTCTATCAGCCTAGGTTCATTGGCCACCAGCATATTTACCAGGTGGTCAAACTTGATTACAGTCAGGTCTATCAGCCTAGATTCATTGGCCACTAGCATATTTACCAGGTGGTCAAACTTGATTACAGTCAGGTCTATAATCCCTAGGTTCATTGGCCACTAGCATATTTACAAGGTGGTTAAACTTGATTACAGTTAGGTCTATAATCCCTAGGTTCATTGGCCACTAGCATATTTACCAGGTGGTCAAACTTGATTACAGTCAGGTCTATCAGCCTAGGTTCATTGGCCACTAGCATATTTACCAGGTAGTCAAACTTGATTACAGTCAGGTCAGGTCTATCAGCCTAGGTTCATTGGCCACTAGCATATTTACCAGGTGGTCAAACGTGATTACAGTCAGGTCTATCAGCCTACGTTCATTGGCCACTAGCATATTTACCAGGTGGTCAAACTTGATTACAGTCAGGTCTATCAGCCTAGGTTCATTGGCCACTAGCATATTTACCAGGTGGTCAAACTTGATTACAGTCAGGTCTATCAGCCTAGGTTCATTGGCCACTAGCATATTTACCAGGTGGTCAAACTTGATTACAGTCAGGTCTATCAGCCGAGGTTCATTGGCCTCTAGCATATTTACCAGGTGGTCAAACTTGATTACAGTCAGGTCTATCAGCCTAGGTTGATTGGCCACCAGCATATTTACCAGGTGGTCAAACTTGATTACAGTCAGGTCTATCAGCCTAGGTTCATTGGGCACCAGCATATTTACCAGGTGGTCAAACCTTTGATTACAGTCAGGTCTATCAGCCTAGGTTCAGTGGCAACCAGCATATTTACCAGGTGGTCAAACTTGATTACAGTCAGGTCTATCAGCCTAGGTTCATTGGCCACCAGCATATTTACCAGGTGGTCAAACTTGATTACAGTCAGGTCTATCAGCCTAGATTCATTGGCCACTAGCATATTTACCAGGTGGTCAAACTTGATTACAGTCAGGTCTATAATCCCTAGGTTCATTGGCCACTAGCATATTTACAAGGTGGTTAAACTTGATTACAGTCAGGTCTATAATCCCTAGGTTCATTGGCCACTAGCATATTTACCAGCTGGTCAAACTTGATTACAGTCAGGTCTATCAGCCTAGGTTCATTGGCCACTAGCATATTTACCAGGTGGTCAAACTTGATTACAGTCAGGTCTACCAGCCTAGGTTCATTGGCCACTAGCATATTTACCAGGTGGTCAAACTTGATTACAGTCAGGTCAGGTCTATCAGCCTAGGTTCATTGGCCACTAGCAAATTTACCAGGTGGTCAAACGTGATTACAGTCAGGTCTATCAGCCTACGTTCATTGGCCACTAGCATATTTACCAGGTGGTCAAACTTGATTACAGTCAGGTCTATCAGCCTAGGTTCATTGGCCACCAGCATATTTACCAGGTGGTCAAACTTGATTACAGTCAGGTCTATCAGCCTAGGTTCATTGGCCACTAGCATATTTACCAGGTGGTCAAACTTGATTACAGTCAGGTCTATCAGCCGAGGTTCATTGGCCTCTAGCATATTTACCAGGTGGTCAAACTTGATTACAGTCAGGTCTATCAGCCTAAGGTTCGTTGGCAACAAGCATATTTACCAGGTGGTCAAACTTGATTACAGTCAGGTCTATCAGCCTAGATTCATTGGCCACTAGCATATTTACCAGGTGGTCAAACTTGATTACAGTCAGGTCTATCAGCCTAAGGTTCGTTGGCAACAAGCATATTTACCAGGTGGTCAAACTTGATTACAGTCAGGTCTATCAGCCTAGATTCATTGGCCACTAGCATATTTACCAGGTGGTCAAACTTGATTACAGTCAGGTCTATAATCCCTAGGTTCATTGGCCACTAGCATATTTACCAGGTGGTCAAACTTGAATACAGTCAGGTCTATCAGCCTAGGTTCATTGGCAACCAGCATTTTTACCATGTGGTCAAACTTGATTACAGTCAGGTCTATAATCCCTAGGTTCATTGGCCACTAGCATATTTACCAGGTGGTCAAACTTGATTACAGTCAGGTCTATCAGCCTAGGTTCATTGGCCACTAGCATATTTACCAGGTGGTCAAACTTGATTACAGTCAGGTCTATCAGCCTAGGTTCATTGGCCACTAGCATATTTACCAGGTGGTCAAACTTGATTACAGTCAGGTCAGGTCTATCAGCCTAGGTTCATTGGCCACTAGCATATTTACCAGGTGGTCAAACGTGATTACAGTCAGGTCTATCAGCCTACGTTCATTGGCCACTAGCATATTTACCAGGTGGTCAAACTTGATTACAGTCAGGTCTATCAGCCTAGGTTCATTGGCCACTAGCATATTTACCAGGTGGTCAAACTTGATTACAGTCAGGTCTATCGGCCTAGGTTCATTGGCCACTAGCATATTTACCAGGTGGTCAAACTTGATTACAGTCAGGTCTATAATCCCTAGGTTCATTGGCCACTAGCATATTTACCAGGTGGTCAAACTTGATTACAGTCAGGTCAGGTCTATCAGCCTAGGTTCACTGGCCACTAGCATATTTACCAGGTGGTCAAACGTGATTACAGTCAGGTCTATCAGCCTAGGTTCATTGGCCACCAGCATATTTACCAGGTGGTCAAACTTGATTACAGTCAGGTCTATCAGCCTAGGTTCATTGGCCACTAGCATATTTACCAGGTGGTCAAACTTGATTACAGTCAGGTCTATCAGCCGAGGTTCATTGGCAACCAGCATATTTATCAGGTGGTCAAACTTGATTACAGTCAGGTCTATCAGCCGAGGTTCATTGGCAACCAGCATATTTATCAGGTGGTCAAACTTGAATACAGTCATGTCTATCAGCCTAGGTTCAGTGGTCACTAGCATATTTACCAGGTGGTCAAACTTGATTACAGTCAGGTCAGGTCTATCAGCCTAGGTTCATTGGCCACTAGCATATTTACCAGGTGGTCAAACTTGAATACAGTCAGGTCTATCAGCCTAGGTTCATTGGCAACCAGCATTTTTACCATGTGGTCAAACTTGATTACAGTCAGGTCTATAATCCCTAGGTTCATTGGCCACTAGCATATTTACCAGGTGGTCAAACTTGATTACAGTCAGGTCTATCAGCCTAGGTTCATTGGCCACTAGCATATTTACCAGGTGGTCAAACTTGATTACAGTCAGGTCTATCAGCCTAGGTTCATTGGCCACTAGCATATTTACCAGGTGGTCAAACTTGATTACAGTCAGGTCAGGTCTATCAGCCTAGGTTCATTGGCCACTAGCATATTTACCAGGTGGTCAAACGTGATTACAGTCAGGTCTATCAGCCTACGTTCATTGGCCACTAGCATATTTACCAGGTGGTCAAACTTGATTACAGTCAGGTCTATCAGCCTAGGTTCATTGGCCACTAGCATATTTACCAGGTGGTCAAACTTGATTACAGTCAGGTCTATCGGCCTAGGTTCATTGGCCACTAGCATATTTACCAGGTGGTCAAACTTGATTACAGTCAGGTCTATAATCCCTAGGTTCATTGGCCACTAGCATATTTACCAGGTGGTCAAACTTGATTACAGTCAGGTCAGGTCTATCAGCCTAGGTTCACTGGCCACTAGCATATTTACCAGGTGGTCAAACGTGATTACAGTCAGGTCTATCAGCCTAGGTTCATTGGCCACCAGCATATTTACCAGGTGGTCAAACTTGATTACAGTCAGGTCTATCAGCCTAGGTTCATTGGCCACTAGCATATTTACCAGGTGGTCAAACTTGATTACAGTCAGGTCTATCAGCCGAGGTTCATTGGCAACCAGCATATTTATCAGGTGGTCAAACTTGATTACAGTCAGGTCTATCAGCCGAGGTTCATTGGCAACCAGCATATTTATCAGGTGGTCAAACTTGAATACAGTCATGTCTATCAGCCTAGGTTCAGTGGTCACTAGCATATTTACCAGGTGGTCAAACTTGATTACAGTCAGGTCAGGTCTATCAGCCTAGGTTCATTGGCCACTAGCAAATTTACCAGGTGGTCAAACGTGATTACAGTCAGGTCTATCAGCCTACGTTCATTGGCCACTAGCATATTTACCAGGTGGTCAAACTTGATTACAGTCAGGTCTATCAGCCTAGGTTCATTGGCCACCAGTATATTTACCAGGTGGTCAAACTTGATTACAGTCAGGTCTATCAGCCTAGGTTCATTGGCCACTAGCATATTTACCAGGTGGTCAAACTTGATTACAGTCAGGTCTATCAGCCGAGGTTCATTGGCCTCTAGCATATTTACCAGGTGGTCAAACTTGATTACAGTCAGGTCTATCAGCCTAAGGTTCGTTGGCAACAAGCATATTTACCAGGTGGTCAAACTTGATTACAGTCAGGTCTATCAGCCTAGATTCATTGGCCACTAGCATATTTACCAGGTGGTCAAACTTGATTACAGTCAGGTCTATCAGCCTAAGGTTCGTTGGCAACAAGCATATTTACCAGGTGGTCAAACTTGATTACAGTCAGGTCTATCAGCCTAGATTCATTGGCCACTAGCATATTTACCAGGTGGTCAAACTTGATTACAGTCAGGTCTATAATCCCTAGGTTCATTGGCCACTAGCATATTTACCAGGTGGTCAAACTTGAATACAGTCAGGTCTATCAGCCTAGGTTCATTGGCAACCAGCATTTTTACCATGTGGTCAAACTTGATTACAGTCAGGTCTATAATCCCTAGGTTCATTGGCCACTAGCATATTTACCAGGTGGTCAAACTTGATTACAGTCAGGTCTATCAGCCTAGGTTCATTGGCCACTAGCATATTTACCAGGTGGTCAAACTTGATTACAGTCAGGTCTATCAGCCTAGGTTCATTGACCACTAGCATATTTACCAGGTGGTCAAACTTGATTACAGTCAGGTCAGGTCTATCAGCCTAGGTTCATTGGCCACTAGCATATTTACCAGGTGGTCAAACGTGATTACAGTCAGGTCTATCAGCCTACGTTCATTGGCCACTAGCATATTTACCAGGTGGTCAAACTTGATTACAGTCAGGTCTATCAGCCTAGGTTCATTGGCCACTAGCATATTTACCAGGTGGTCAAACTTGATTACAGTCAGGTCTATCGGCCTAGGTTCATTGGCCACTAGCATATTTACCAGGTGGTCAAACTTGATTACAGTCAGGTCTATAATCCCTAGGTTCATTGGCCACTAGCATATTTACCAGGTGGTCAAACTTGATTACAGTCAGGTCAGGTCTATCAGCCTAGGTTCACTGGCCACTAGCATATTTACCAGGTGGTCAAACGTGATTACAGTCAGGTCTATCAGCCTAGGTTCATTGGCCACCAGCATATTTACCAGGTGGTCAAACTTGATTACAGTCAGGTCTATCAGCCTAGGTTCATTGGCCACTAGCATATTTACCAGGTGGTCAAACTTGATTACAGTCAGGTCTATCAGCCGAGGTTCATTGGCAACCAGCATATTTATCAGGTGGTCAAACTTGATTACAGTCAGGTCTATCAGCCGAGGTTCATTGGCAACCAGCATATTTATCAGGTGGTCAAACTTGAATACAGTCAGGTCTATCAGCCTAGGTTCAGTGGTCACTAGCATATTTACCAGGTGGTCAAACTTGATTACAGTCAGGTCTATAAGCCTAGGTTCATTGGCCACTAGCATATTTACCAGGTGGTCAAACTTGATTACAGTCAGGTCAATAATCCCTAGGTTCATTGGCCACTAGCATATTTACCAGGTGGTCAAACTTGATTACAGTCAGGTCAGATCTATCAGCCTAGGTTCACTGGCCACTAGCATATTTACCAGGTGGTCAAACGTGATTACAGTCAGGTCTATCAGCCTAGGTTCATTGGCCACCAGCATATTTACCAGGTGGTCAAACTTGATTACAGTCAGGTCTATCAGCCTAGGTTCATTGGCCACTAGCATATTTACCAGGTGGTCAAACTTGATTACAGTCAGGTCTATCAGCCGAGGTTCATTGGCAACCAGCATATTTATCAGGTGGTCAAACTTGAATACAGTCAGGTCTATCAGCCTAGGTTCAGTGGTCACTAGCATATTTACCAGGTGGTCAAACTTGATTACAGTCAGATCTATCAGCCTAGGTTCATTGGCCACTAGCATATTTACCAGGTGGTCAAACTTGATTACAGTCAGGTCTATAATCCCTAGGTTCATTGGCCACTAGCATATTTACCAGGTGGTCAAACTTGATTACAGTCAGGTCAGGTCTATCAGCCTAGGTTCACTGGCCACTAGCATATTTACCAGGTGGTCAAACGTGATTACAGTCAGGTCTATCAGCCTAGGTTCATTGGCACCAGCATATTTACCAGGTGGTCAAACTTGATTACAGTCAGGTCTATCAGCCTAGGTTCATTGGCCACTAGCATATTTACCAGGTGGTCAAACTTGATTACAGTCAGGTCTATCATCCGAGGTTCATTGGCAACCAGCATATTTATCAGGTGGTCAAACTTGAATACAGTCAGGTCTATTAGCCTAGGTTCAGTGGTCACTAGCATATTTACCAGGTGGTCAAACTTGATTACAGTCAGGTCTATCAGCCTAGGTTCATTGGCCACTAGCATATTTACCAGGTGGTCAAACTTGATTACAGTCAGGTCTATAATCCCTAGGTTCATTGGTCACTAGCATATTTACCAGGTGGTCAAACTTGATTACAGTCAGGTCTATCAGCCTAGGTTCATTGGCAACCAGCATATTTACCATGTGGTCAAACTTGATTACAGTCAGGTCTATCAGCCTCGGTTCATTGGCCACTAGCATATTTACAAGG
Organism: Saccoglossus kowalevskii; assembly: GCF_978046115.1. Classification (NCBI taxonomy): domain Eukaryota; kingdom Metazoa; phylum Hemichordata; class Enteropneusta; family Harrimaniidae; genus Saccoglossus; species Saccoglossus kowalevskii. The sequence goes on along the minus strand of NC_140643.1, from coordinate 3,656,945 downwards.
TGGTTAAACTTGATTACAGTCAGGTCTATAATCCCTAGGTTCATTGGCCACTAGCATATTTACCAGGTGGTCAAACTTGATTACAGTCAGGTCTATCAGCCTAGGTTCATTGGCCACTAGCATATTTACCAGGTGGTCAAACTTGATTACAGTCAGGTCTATCAGCCTAGGTTCATTGGCCACTAGCATATTTACCAGGTGGTCAAACGTGATTACAGTCAGGTCTATCAGCCTACGTTCATTGGCCACTAGCATATTTACCAGGTGGTCAAACTTGATTACAGTCAGGTCTATCAGCCTAGGTTCATTGGCCACTAGCATATTTACCAGGTGGTCAAACTTGATTACAGTCAGGTCAGGTCTATCAGCCTAGGTTCACTGGTCACTAGCATATTTACCAGGTGGTCAAACGTGATTACAGTCAGGTCTATCAACCTAGGTTCATTGGCCACCAGCATATTTACCAGGTGGTCAAACTTGATTACAGTCAGGTCTATCAGCCTAGGTTCATTGGCCTAGGTGGTCAAACTTGATTACAGTCAGGTCTATCAGCCGAGGTTCATTGGCCTCTAGCATATTTACCAGGTGGTCAAACTTGATTACAGTCAGGTCTATCAGCCTAAGGTTCGTTGGCAACAAGCATATTTACCAGGTGGTCAAACTTGATTACAGTCAGGTCTATCAGCCTAGATTCATTGGCCACTAGCATATTTACCAGGTGGTCAAACTTGATTACAGTCAGGTCTATAATCCCTAGGTTCATTGGCCACTAGCATATTTACCAGGTGGTCAAACTTGAATACAGTCAGGTCTATCAGCCTAGGTTCATTTGCAACCAGCATTTTTACCATGTGGTCAAACTTGATTACAGTCAGGTCTATAATCCCTAGGTTCATTGGCCACTAGCATATTTACCAGGTGGTCAAACTTGATTACAGTCAGGTCTATCAGCCTAGGTTCATTGGCCACTAGCATATTTACCAGGTGGTCAAACTTGATTACAGTCAGGTCTATCAGCCTAGGTTCATTGGCCACTAGCATATTTACCAGGTGGTCAAACTTGATTACAGTCAGGTCAGGTCTATCAGCCTAGGTTCATTGGCCACTAGCATATTTACCAGGTGGTCAAACGTGATTACAGTCAGGTCTATCAGCCTACGTTCATTGGCCACTAGCATATTTACCAGGTGGTCAAACTTGATTACAGTCAGGTCTATCAGCCTAGGTTCATTGGCCACTAGCATATTTACCAGGTGGTCAAACTTGATTACAGTCAGGTCTATCGGCCTAGGTTCATTGGCCACTAGCATATTTACCAGGTGGTCAAACTTGATTACAGTCAGGTCTATCAGCCTAGGTTCATTGGCAACCAGCATATTTACCATGTGGTCAAACTTGATTACAGTCAGGTCTATCAGCCTCGGTTCATTGGCCACTAGCATATTTACAAGGAGGTTAAACTTGATTACAGTCAGGTCTATAATCCCTAGGTTCATTGGCCACTAGCATATTTACCAGGTGGTCAAACTTGATTACAGTCAGGTCTATCAGCCTAGGTTCATTGGCCACTAGCATATTTACCAGGTGGTCAAACTTGATTACAGTCGGGTCTATCAGCCTAGGTTCATTGGCCACTAGCATATTTACCAGGTGGTCAAACGTGATTACAGTCAGGTCTATCAGCCTACGTTCATTGGCCACTAGCATATTTACCAGGTGGTCAAACTTGATTACAGTCAGGTCTATCAGCCTAGGTTCATTGGCCACTAGCATATTTACCAGGTGGTCAAACTTGATTACAGTCAGGTCTATCAGCCTAGGTTCATTGGCCACTAGCATATTTACCAGGTGGTCAAACTTGATTACAGTCAGGTCAGGTCTATCAGCCTAGGTTCACTGGCCACCAGCATATTTACCAGGTGGTCAAACGTGATTACAGTCAGGTCTATCAGCCTAGGTTCATTGGCCACCAGCATATTTACCAGGTGGTCAAACTTGATTACAGTCAGGTCTATCAGCCTAGGTTCATTGGCCACTAGCATATTTACCAGGTGGTCAAACTTGATTACAGTCAGGTCTATCAGCCTAGGTTCATTGGCCACCAGCATATTTACCAGGTGGTCAAACTTGATTACAGTCAGGTCTATCAGCCGAGGATCATTGGCAACCAGCATATTTATCAGGTGGTCAAACTTGAATACAGTCAGGTCTATCAGCCTAGGTTCAGTGGTCACTAGCATATTTACCAGGTGGTCAAACTTGATTACAGCCAGTTCTATCAGCCTAGGTTCATGGGCCACTAGCATATTTACCAGGTGGTCAAACTTGATTACAGTCAGGTCTATCAGCCTAGGTTCATTGGCCACCAGCATATTTACCAGGTGGTCAAACTTTTGATTACAGTCAGGTCTATCAGCCTAGGTTCATTGGCAACCAGCATATTTACCAGGTGGTCAAACTTGATTACAGTCAGGTCTATAATCCCTAGGTTCATTGGCCACCAAGCATATTTACCAGGTGGTCAAACCTTTGATTACAGTCAGGTCTATCAGCCTAGGTTCATTGGCAACCAGCATATTTACCAGGTGGTCAAACTTGATTACAGTCAGGTCTATCAGCCGAGGTTCATTGGCCACTAGCATATTTACCAGGTGGTCAAACTTGATTACAGTCAGGTCTATCAGCCTAAGGTTCGTTGGCAACCAGCATATTTACCAGGTGGTCAAACTTGATTACAGTCAGGTCTATCAGCCTAGATTCATTGGCCACTAGCATATTTACCAGGTGGTCAAACTTGATTACAGTCAGGTCTATAATCCCTAGGTTCATTGGCCACTAGCATATTTACCAGGTGGTCAAACTTGAATACAGTCAGGTCTATCAGCCTAGGTTCATTGGCAACCAGTATATTTACCATGTGGTCAAACTTGATTACAGTCAGGTCTATCAGCCTCGGTTCATTGGCCACTAGCATATTTACAAGGTGGTTAAGCTTGATTACAGTCAGGTCTATAATCCCTAGGTTCATTGGCCACTAGCATATTTACCAGGTGGTCAAACTTGATTACAGTCAGGTCTATCAGCCTAAGTTTATTAGCAAACAGCATATTTACCAAGTGGTCAAACTTTTGATTACAGTCAGGTCTATCAGCCTAGGTTCATTGGCAACCAGCATATTTACCAGGTGGTCAAACTTGACTACAGTCAGGTCTATCAGCCTAGGTTCATTGGCCACCAGCATATTTACCAGGTGGTCAAACTTGATTACAGTCAGGTCTATCAGCCGAGGTTCATTGGCAACCAGCATATTTATCAGGTGGTCAAACTTGAATACAGTCAGGTCTATCAGCCTAGGTTCAGTGGTCACTAGCATATTTACCAGGTGGTCAAACTTGATTACAGCCAGTTCTATCAGCCTAGGTTCATGGGCCACTAGCATATTTACCAGGTGGTCAAACTTGATTACAGTCAGGTCTATCAGCCTAGGTTCATTGGCCACCAGCATATTTACCAGGTGGTCAAACTTTTGATTACAGTCAGGTCTATCAGCCTAGGTTCATTGGCAACCAGCATATTTACCAGGTGGTCAAACTTGATTACAGTCAGGTCTATCAGCCTAGGTTCATTGGCCACCAGCATATTTACCAGGTGGTCAAACTTGATTACAGTCAGGTCTATCAGCCTAGGTTCATTGGCCACCAGCATATTTACCAGGTGGTCAAACTTGATTACAGTCAGGTCTATCAGCCGAGGTTCATTGGCCACCAGCATATTTACCAGGTGGTCAAACTTGATTACAGTCAAGTCTATCAGCCGAGGTTCATTGGCCACCAGCATATTTACCAGGTGGTCAAACTTGATTACAGTCAAGTCTATCAGCCTAGGTTCATTGGCCACCAGCATATTTACCAGGTGGTCAAACTTGATTTCAGTCAGGTCTATCAGCCGAGGTTCATTGGCCACCAGCATATTTATCAGGTGGTCAAACTTGATTACAGTCAGGTCTATCAGCCTAGGTTCATTGGCCACCAGCATATTTACCAGGTGGTCAAACTTTTGATTACAGTCAGGTCTATCAGCCTAGGTTCATTGGCAACCAGCATATTTACCAGGTGGTCAAACTTGATTACAGTCAGGTCTATCAGCCTAAGTTTATTAGCAAACAGCATATTTACCAGGGAGTCAAACTTGATAACAGCCAGGTCTATCGGCCTACGTTTATTAGCAAACAACATATTTACCAGGGGGTCAAACTTGATTTCAGTCAGGTCTATCAGCCTAGATTCATTGGCCACTAGCATATTTACCAGGTGGTCAAACTTGATTACAGTCAGGTCTATCAGCCTAGGTTCATTAGCCACCAGCATATTTACCAGGTGGTCAAACTTGATTACAGTCAGGTCTATCAGCCGAGGTTCATTGGCCACCAGCATATTTACCAGGTGGTCAAACTTGATTACAGTCTGGTCTATCAGCCTAGGTTCATTGGCCACCAGCATATTTACCAGGTGGTCAAACTTGATTACAGTCAGGTCTATCAGCCTAGGTTCATTGGCCACCAGCATATCTACCAGGTGGTCAAACTTGATTACAGTCAGGTCTATCAGCCTAGGTTCATTGGCCACCAGCATATTTACCAGGTGGTCAAACTTGATTACAGTCAAATCTATCAGCCTAGGTTCATTGGCCACTAGCATATTTACCAGGTGGTCAAACTTGATTACAGTCAGGTCTATCAGCCTAGGTTCATTGGCCACTAGCATATTTACCAGGTGGTCAAACTTGATTACAGTCAGGTCTATCAGCCTTAGGTTCGTTGGCAACCAGCATATTTACCAGGTGGTCAAACTTGATTACAGTCAGGTCTATCAGCCTTAGGTTCATTGGCCACTAGCATATTTACCAGGTGGTCAAACTTGATTACAGTCAGGTCTATCAGCCTAGGTTCATTGGCCACTAGCATTTTTACCAGGCGGTCAAACTTGATTACAGTAAGGTCTATCAGCCTAGGTTCATTGGCCACCAGCATATTTACCAGGTGGTCAAACTTGATTACAGTCAGGTCTATCAGCCTAGGTTCATTGGCCACTAGCATATTTACCAGGTGGTCAAACTTGATTACAGTCAGGTCTATCAGTCTAGGTTCATTGGCCAGTAGCATATTTGCCAGGTGGTCAAACTTGATTACAGTCAGGTCTATCAGCCTAGGTTCATTGGCCACTAGCATATTTACCAGGTGGTCAAACTTGATTACAGTCAGGTCTATCAGCCTAGGTTCATTGCCAACTAGCATATTTACCAGGTGGTCAAACTTGATTACAGTCAGGTCTATCAGCCTAGGTTGATTGGCCACCAGCATATTTACCAGGTGGTCAAACTTGATTACAGTCAGGTCTATCAGCCTAGGTTCATTGGCAACCAGCATATTTACCATGTGGTCAAACTTGATTACAGTCAGGTCTATCAGCCTCGGTTCATTGGCCACTAGCATATTTACAAGGTGGTTAAACTTGATTACAGTCAGGTCTATAATCCCTAGGTTCATTGGCCACTAGCATATTTACCAGGTGGTCAAACTTGATTACAGTCAGGTCTATCAGCCTAGGTTCATTGGCCACTAGCATATTTACCAGGTGGTCAAACTTGATTACAGTCAGGTCTATCAGCCTAGGTTCATTGGCCACCAGCATATTTACCAGGTGGTCAAACTTGATTACAGTCAGGTCTATCAGCAGAGGATCATTGGCAACCAGCATATTTATCAGGTGGTCAAACTTGAATACAGTCAGGTCTATCAGCCTAGGTTCAGTGGTCACTAGCATATTTACCAGGTGGTCAAACTTGATTACAGCCAGTTCTATCAGCCTAGGTTCATGGGCCACTAGCATATTTACCAGGTGGTCAAACTTGATTACAGTCAGGTCTATCAGCCTAGGTTCATTGGCCACCAGCATATTTACCAGGTGGTCAAACTTTTGATTACAGTCAGGTCTATCAGCCTAGGTTCATTGGCAACCAGCATATTTACCAGGTGGTCAAACTTGATTACAGTCAGGTCTATAATCCCTAGGTTCATTGGCCACCAAGCATATTTACCAGGTGGTCAAACCTTTGATTACAGTCAGGTCTATCAGCCTAGGTTCATTGGCAACCAGCATATTTACCAGGTGGTCAAACTTGATTACAGTCAGGTCTATCAGCCGAGGTTCATTGGCCACTAGCATATTTACCAGGTGGTCAAACTTGATTACAGTCAGGTCTATCAGCCTAAGGTTCGTTGGCAACCAGCATATTTACCAGGTGGTCAAACTTGATTACAGTCAGGTCTATCAGCCTAGATTCATTGGCCACTAGCATATTTACCAGGTGGTCAAACTTGATTACAGTCAGGTCTATAATCCCTAGGTTCATTGGCCACTAGCATATTTACCAGGTGGTCAAACTTGAATACAGTCAGGTCTATCAGCCTAGGTTCATTGGCAACCAGCATATTTACCATGTGGTCAAACTTGATTACAGTCAGGTCTATCAGCCTCGGTTCATTGGCCACTAGCATATTTACAAGGTGGTTAAACTTGATTACAGTCAGGTCTATAATCCCTAGGTTCATTGGCCACTAGCATATTTACCAGGTGGTCAAACTTGATTACAGTCAGGTCTATCAGCCTAAGTTTATTAGCAAACAGCATATTTACCAGGTGGTCAAACTTTTGATTACAGTCAGGTCTATCAGCCTAGGTTCATTGGCAACCAGCATATTTACCAGGTGGTCAAACTTGACTACAGTCAGGTCTATCAGCCTAGGTTCATTGGCCACCAGCATATTTACCAGGTGGTCAAACTTGATTACAGTCAGGTCTATCAGCCGAGGTTCATTGGCAACCAGCATATTTATCAGGTGGTCAAACTTGAATACAGTCAGGTCTATCAGCCTAGGTTCAGTGGTCACTAGCATATTTACCAGGTGGTCAAACTTGATTAGAGCCAGTTCTATCAGCCTAGGTTCATGGGCCACTAGCATATTTACCATGTGGCCAAACTTGATTACAGTCAGGTCTATCAGCCTAGGTTCATTGGCCACCAGCATATTTACCAGGTGGTCAAACTTGATTACAGTCAGGTCTATCAGCCTAGGTTCATTGGACACCAGCATATTTACCAGGTGGTCAAACTTGATTACAGTCAGGTCTATCAGCCGAGGTTCATTGGCCACCAGCATATTTACCAGGTGGTCAAACTTGATTACAGTCAAGTCTATCAGCCGAGGTTCATTGGCCACCAGCATATTTACCAGGTGGTCAAACTTTATTACAGTCAAGTCTATCAGCCTAGGTTCATTGGCCACCAGCATATTTACCAGGTGGTCAAACTTGATTTCAGTCAGGTCTATCAGCCGAGGTTCATTGGCCACCAGCATATTTATCAGGTGGTCAAACTTGATTACAGTCAGGTCTATCAGCCTAGGTTCATTGGCCACCAGCATATTTACCAGGTGGTCAAACTTTTGATTACAGTCAGGTCTATCAGCCTAGGTTCATTGGCAACCAGCATATTTACCAGGTGGTCAAACTTGATTACAGTCAGGTCTATCAGCCTAAGTTTATTAGCAAACAGCATATTTACCAGGGGGTCAAACTTGATAACAGCCAGGTCTATCGGCCTACGTTTATTAGCAAACAACATATTTACCAGGGGGTCAAACTTGATTACAGTCAGGTCTATCAGCCTAGATTCATTGGCCACTAGCATATTTACCAGGTGGTAAAACTTGATTACAGTCAGGTCTATCAGCCTAGGTTCATTAGCCACCAGCATATTTACCAGGTGGTCAAACTTGATTACAGTCAGGTCTATCAGCCGAGGTTCATTGGCCACCAGCATATTTACCAGGTGGTCAAACTTGATTACAGTCTGGTCTATCAGCCTAGGTTCATTGGCCACCAGCATATTTACCAGGTGGTCAAACTTGATTACAGTCAGGTCTATCAGCCTAGGTTCATTGGCCACCAGCATATCTACCAGGTGGTCAAACTTGATTACAGTCAGGTCTATCAGCCTAGGTTCATTGGCCACCAGCATATTTACCAGGTGGTCAAACTTGATTACAGTCAAATCTATCAGCCTAGGTTCATTGGCCACTAGCATATTTACCAGGTGGTCAAACTTGATTACAGTCAGGTCTATCAGCCTAGGTTCATTGGCCACTAGCATATTTACCAGGTGGTCAAAGTTGATTACAGTCAGGTCTATCAGCCTTAGGTTCGTTGGCAACCAGCATATTTACCAGGTGGTCAAACTTGATTACAGTCAGGTCTATCAGCCTTAGGTTCATTGGCCACTAGCATATTTACCAGGTGGTCAAACTTGATTACAGTCAGGTCTATCAGCCTAGGTTCATTGGCCACCAGCATATTTACCAGGTGGTCAAACTTTTGATTACAGTCAGGTCTATCAGCCTAGGTTCATTGGCAACCAGCATATTTACCAGGTGGTCAAACTTGATTACAGTCAGGTCTATCAGCCTAAGTTTATTAGCAAACAGCATATTTACCAGGGAGTCAAACTTGATAACAGCCAGGTCTATCGGCCTACGTTTATTAGCAAACAACATATTTACCAGGGGGTCAAACTTGATTTCAGTCAGGTCTATCAGCCTAGATTCATTGGCCACTAGCATATTTACCAGGTGGTCAAACTTGATTACAGTCAGGTCTATCAGCCTAGGTTCATTAGCCACCAGCATATTTACCAGGTGGTCAAACTTGATTACAGTCAGGTCTATCAGCCTTAGGTTCATTGGCCACTAGCATATTTACCAGGTGGTCAAACTTGATTACAGTCAGGTCTATCAGCCTAGGTTCATTGGCCACTAGCATTTTTACCAGGCGGTCAAACTTGATTACAGTAAGGTCTATCAGCCTAGGTTCATTGGCCACCAGCATATTTACCAGGTGGTCAAACTTGATTACAGTCAGGTCTATCAGCCTAGGTTCATTGGCCACTAGCATATTTACCAGGTGGTCAAACTTGATTACAGTCAGGTCTATCAGTCTAGGTTCATTGGCCAGTAGCATATTTGCCAGGTGGTCAAACTTGATTACAGTCAGGTCTATCAGCCTAGGTTCATTGGCCACTAGCATATTTACCAGGTGGTCAAACTTGATTACAGTCAGGTCTATCAGCCTAGGTTCATTGCCAACTAGCATATTTACCAGGTGGTCAAACTTGATTACAGTCAGGTCTATCAGCCTAGGTTGATTGGCCACCAGCATATTTACCAGGTGGTCAAACTTGATTACAGTCAGGTCTATCAGCCTAGGTTCATTGGCAACCAGCATATTTACCATGTGGTCAAACTTGATTACAGTCAGGTCTATCAGCCTCGGTTCATTGGCCACTAGCATATTTACAAGGTGGTTAAACTTGATTACAGTCAGGTCTATAATCCCTAGGTTCATTGGCCACTAGCATATTTACCAGGTGGTCAAACTTGATTACAGTCAGGTCTATCAGCCTAGGTTCATTGGCCACTAGCATATTTACCAGGTGGTCAAACTTGATTACAGTCAGGTCTATCAGCCTAGGTTCATTGGCCACCAGCATATTTACCAGGTGGTCAAACTTGATTACAGTCAGGTCTATCAGCAGAGGATCATTGGCAACCAGCATATTTATCAGGTGGTCAAACTTGAATACAGTCAGGTCTATCAGCCTAGGTTCAGTGGTCACTAGCATATTTACCAGGTGGTCAAACTTGATTACAGCCAGTTCTATCAGCCTAGGTTCATGGGCCACTAGCATATTTACCAGGTGGTCAAACTTGATTACAGTCAGGTCTATCAGCCTAGGTTCATTGGCCACCAGCATATTTACCAGGTGGTCAAACTTTTGATTACAGTCAGGTCTATCAGCCTAGGTTCATTGGCAACCAGCATATTTACCAGGTGGTCAAACTTGATTACAGTCAGGTCTATAATCCCTAGGTTCATTGGCCACCAAGCATATTTACCAGGTGGTCAAACCTTTGATTACAGTCAGGTCTATCAGCCTAGGTTCATTGGCAACCAGCATATTTACCAGGTGGTCAAACTTGATTACAGTCAGGTCTATCAGCCGAGGTTCATTGGCCACTAGCATATTTACCAGGTGGTCAAACTTGATTACAGTCAGGTCTATCAGCCTAAGGTTCGTTGGCAACCAGCATATTTACCAGGTGGTCAAACTTGATTACAGTCAGGTCTATCAGCCTAGATTCATTGGCCACTAGCATATTTACCAGGTGGTCAAACTTGATTACAGTCAGGTCTATAATCCCTAGGTTCATTGGCCACTAGCATATTTACCAGGTGGTCAAACTTGAATACAGTCAGGTCTATCAGCCTAGGTTCATTGGCAACCAGCATATTTACCATGTGGTCAAACTTGATTACAGTCAGGTCTATCAGCCTCGGTTCATTGGCCACTAGCATATTTACAAGGTGGTTAAACTTGATTACAGTCAGGTCTATAATCCCTAGGTTCATTGGCCACTAGCATATTTACCAGGTGGTCAAACTTGATTACAGTCAGGTCTATCAGCCTAAGTTTATTAGCAAACAGCATATTTACCAGGTGGTCAAACTTTTGATTACAGTCAGGTCTATCAGCCTAGGTTCATTGGCAACCAGCATATTTACCAGGTGGTCAAACTTGACTACAGTCAGGTCTATCAGCCTAGGTTCATTGGCCACCAGCATATTTACCAGGTGGTCAAACTTGATTACAGTCAGGTCTATCAGCCGAGGTTCATTGGCAACCAGCATATTTATCAGGTGGTCAAACTTGAATACAGTCAGGTCTATCAGCCTAGGTTCAGTGGTCACTAGCATATTTACCAGGTGGTCAAACTTGATTAGAGCCAGTTCTATCAGCCTAGGTTCATGGGCCACTAGCATATTTACCATGTGGCCAAACTTGATTACAGTCAGGTCTATCAGCCTAGGTTCATTGGCCACCAGCATATTTACCAGGTGGTCAAACTTGATTACAGTCAGGTCTATCAGCCTAGGTTCATTGGACACCAGCATATTTACCAGGTGGTCAAACTTGATTACAGTCAGGTCTATCAGCCGAGGTTCATTGGCCACCAGCATATTTACCAGGTGGTCAAACTTGATTACAGTCAAGTCTATCAGCCGAGGTTCATTGGCCACCAGCATATTTACCAGGTGGTCAAACTTTATTACAGTCAAGTCTATCAGCCTAGGTTCATTGGCCACCAGCATATTTACCAGGTGGTCAAACTTGATTTCAGTCAGGTCTATCAGCCGAGGTTCATTGGCCACCAGCATATTTATCAGGTGGTCAAACTTGATTACAGTCAGGTCTATCAGCCTAGGTTCATTGGCCACCAGCATATTTACCAGGTGGTCAAACTTTTGATTACAGTCAGGTCTATCAGCCTAGGTTCATTGGCAACCAGCATATTTACCAGGTGGTCAAACTTGATTACAGTCAGGTCTATCAGCCTAAGTTTATTAGCAAACAGCATATTTACCAGGGGGTCAAACTTGATAACAGCCAGGTCTATCGGCCTACGTTTATTAGCAAACAACATATTTACCAGGGGGTCAAACTTGATTACAGTCAGGTCTATCAGCCTAGATTCATTGGCCACTAGCATATTTACCAGGTGGTAAAACTTGATTACAGTCAGGTCTATCAGCCTAGGTTCATTAGCCACCAGCATATTTACCAGGTGGTCAAACTTGATTACAGTCAGGTCTATCAGCCGAGGTTCATTGGCCACCAGCATATTTACCAGGTGGTCAAACTTGATTACAGTCTGGTCTATCAGCCTAGGTTCATTGGCCACCAGCATATTTACCAGGTGGTCAAACTTGATTACAGTCAGGTCTATCAGCCTAGGTTCATTGGCCACCAGCATATCTACCAGGTGGTCAAACTTGATTACAGTCAGGTCTATCAGCCTAGGTTCATTGGCCACCAGCATATTTACCAGGTGGTCAAACTTGATTACAGTCAAATCTATCAGCCTAGGTTCATTGGCCACTAGCATATTTACCAGGTGGTCAAACTTGATTACAGTCAGGTCTATCAGCCTAGGTTCATTGGCCACTAGCATATTTACCAGGTGGTCAAAGTTGATTACAGTCAGGTCTATCAGCCTTAGGTTCGTTGGCAACCAGCATATTTACCAGGTGGTCAAACTTGATTACAGTCAGGTCTATCAGCCTTAGGTTCATTGGCCACTAGCATATTTACCAGGTGGTCAAACTTGATTACAGTCAGGTCTATCAGCCTAGGTTCATTGGCCACTAGCATATTTACCAGGCGGTCAAACTTGATTACAGTAAGGTCTATCAGCCTAGGTTCATTGGCCACCAGCATATTTACCAGGTGGTCAAACTTGATTACAGTCAGGTCTATCAGCCTAGGTTCATTGGCCACTAGCATATTTACCAGGTGGTCAAACTTGATTACAGTCAGGTCTATCAGTCTAGGTTCATTGGCCAGTAGCATATTTGCCAGGTGGTCAAACTTGATTACAGTCAGGTCTATCAGCCTAGGTTCATTGGCCACTAGCATATTTACCAGGTGGTCAAACTTGATTACAGTCAGGTCTATCAGCCTAGGTTCATTGCCAACTAGCATATTTACCAGGTGGTCAAACTTGATTACAGTCAGGTCTATCAGCCTAGGTTGATTGGCCACCAGCATATTTACCAGGTGGTCAAACTTGATTACAGTCAGGTCTATCAGCCTAGGTTCATTGGGCACCAGCATATTTACCAGGTGGTCAAACCTTTGATTACAGTCAGGTCTATCAGCCTAGGTTCATTGGCAACCAGCATATTTACCAGGTGGTCAAACTTGATTACAGTCAGGTCTATCAGCATAGGTTCATTGGCCACCAGCATATTTACCAGGTGGTCAAACTTGATTACAGTCAGGTCTATCAGCCTAGGTTCATTGGCCACCAGCATATTTACCAGGTGGTCAAACTTGATTACAGTCAGGTCTATCAGCCGAGGTTCATTGGCCACCAGCATATTTACCAGGTGGTCAAACTTGATTACAGTCAGGTCTATCAGCCTAGGTTCATTGGCCACCAGCATATTTACCAGGTGGTCAAACTTGATTACAGTCAGGTCTATCAGCCTAGGTTCATTGGCCACCAGCATATCTACCAGGTGGTCAAACTTGATTACAGTCAGGTCTATCAGCCTAGGTTCATTGGCCACCAGCATATTTACCAGGTGGTCAAACTTGATTACAGTCAAATCTATCAGCCTAGGTTCATTGGCCACTAGCATATTTACCAAGTGGTCAAACTTGATTACAGTCAGGTCTATCAGCCTAGGTTCATTGGCAACCAGCATATTTACCAGGTAGTCAAACTTTGATTACAGTCAGGTCTATCAGCCTAGGTTCATTGGCAACCAGCATATTTACCAGGTGGTCAAACTTGATTACAGTCAAATCTATCTGCCTAGGTTCATTGGCAACCAGCATATTTACCAGATGGTCAAACTTGATTACAGTCAGGTCTATCAGCCTAGATTCATTGGCCACCAGCATATTTACAAGGTGGTCAAACTTGATTACAGCCAAGTCTATCAGCCTAGGTTCACTGGCCACCAGCATATTTACCAGGTGGTCAAACTTGATTACAGTCAGGTCTATCAGCCTAGGTTCATTGGCCACCAGCATATTTACAAGGTGGTCAAACTTGATTATAGTCATGTCTATCAGCATAGGTTCATTGGCCACCAGCATATTTATAAGGTGGTAAAACTTGATTACAGTCAGGTCTATCAGCCTAGGTTCATTGGCCACTAGCATATTTACAAGGTGGTAAAACTTGATTACAGTCAGGTCTATCAGCCTAGGTTCATTGGCCACCAGCATATTTACTAGCAAGGTCATTCCTATGGTTGATGCAGCTGTCTATATTCCTAAATCCACACACGAAGACTTAAGTCAGTAGATACATCCGACTGAGACTATGCACCAGCCTATGTTAGAACATTCAATGAAGCATACTAAGTTCTTTTCCACACCTGTGTAAAAGTAATTATTCAGTCACTACACGTTCAGACAGTGATGCCCGTCTTGTATGGTTATCTGAAAATATGTGTATTTAAAGTAAATCATTTCCAACAAATAAGTCGGATCACAAGTATGGGATCGGTTCCCACTCCATGTTCCTTGTCACCACATATATCCATGACTTATTAGGTGGTCCGAGTGGAGCAACATCACAACTTCTAAGTTGAAATTTCATTTCTGGGCATGGATAATTTTCAGTGCTTCCACAGTTAGTCATACATAATTTTCTTGTTTGCACCTCCCCAATCCAGTCAGCTTTATTTATATACTTGTCCATGCCAGGCAGGTATTATCTAGAAATGCAGTCAAAATTGTGCTCAATTAATGGGCGAGACGTACGATTTCTGTATATTTTCTTAGCATCATATCTTTAATGGACTTTTATTACAGGTGGTTCACCCTATAGTGGTATTCCAATGGAAAAAATGATGCCATTATTGCAGTCTGGTTACAGAATGCCTAAACCTCCACAATGTAGACAGGAAATGTGAGTATACCTAAGTAATACATAGAATATGTACTACTGTGTATAATGTGTAGATGGTCTACTGTGTATAACGTGTAGATGGTCTACTGTGTATAACGTGTAGATGGGTCTACTGTGTATAACGTATAGATGGTCCACTGTGTACAACATGTTGATGGTCTACTGTGTATAACGTGTAGATGGGTCTACTGTGTATAACGTATAGAAGGTCTACTGTGTATAATGTGTAGATGGTCTACTGTGTACAAAGTGTAGATGGTCTATTGTGTATAACGTGTAGATGGGTCTACTGTGTATAACGTATAGATGGTCTACTGTGTATAACGTGTAGATGGTCTATTGTGTATAATGTGTAGATGGGTCTACTGTGTATAACGTGTAGATGGGTCTACTGTGTATAACGTGTAGATGGTCTACTGTGTATAACGTGTAGATGGTCTACTGTGTACAACGTGTAGATGGTCTACTGTGTACAACGTGTAGATGGTCTACTGTGTACAACGTGTAGATGGTTTACTGTGTACAACGTGTAGATGGTCTACTGTGTATAACGTTTAGATGGGTCTACTGTGTATAACGTATAGATGGTCTACTGTGTATAACGTGTAGATGGGTCTACTGTGTATAACGTGTAGATGGTCTACTGTGTATAATGTGTAGATGGTCTAGTGTGTATAACGCGTAGATGGTCTACTGTGTATAACGTGTAGATGGGTCTACTGTGTGTAACGTGTAGATGGGTCTACTGTGTATAACGTGTAGATGGTCTACTGTGTATAACGTGTATATGGGTCTACTGTGTATAACGTGTAGATGGGTCTACTGTGTATAACGTGTGGATGGTCTACTGTGTATAACGTGTAGATGGTCTACTGTGTACAACGTGTAGATGGTCTACTGTGTGTAACGTAAAGATGGTCTACTGTGTAAAACGTGTAGATGGTTCTACTGTGTATAATGTATAGATGGTCTTCTGTGTACAACGTGTAGATGGTCTACTGTGAACAACATGTAGATGGTCGACTGTGAACAACGTGTAGATGGTCGACTGTGTACAACGTGTAGATGGATCGACTGTGTATGACGTGTAGATGGTCTACTGTGTACAACGTGTAGATGGTCTACTGTGTAAAATGTGTAGATGGTTTACTGTGTACAACATGTAGATGGTTTACTGTGTATAATGTGTAGATGGTCTACTGTGTATAATGTGTAGATGGTTTACTGTGTAAAACGTGTAGATGGTCCACTGTGTATAACATGTAGATGGTCTACTGTGTATAACATGTAGAGGGTCTACTGTGTACAATGTGTAGATGTTCTACTGTGTACAACGTGTAGATGGTTTACTGTGTACAACGTGTAGATGGTCTACTGTGTATAACGTTTAGATGGGTCTACTGTGTATAACGTATAGATGGTCTACTGTGTATAACGTGTAGATGGGTCTACTGTGTATAACGTGTAGATGGTCTACTGTGTATAATGTGTAGATGGTCTAGTGTGTATAACGCGTAGATGGTCTACTGTGTATAACGTGTAGATGGGTCTACTGTGTGTAACGTGTAGATGGGTCTACTGTGTATAACGTGTAGATGGTCTACTGTGTATAACGTGTATATGGGTCTACTGTGTATAACGTGTAGATGGGTCTACTGTGTATAACGTGTGGATGGTCTACTGTGTATAACGTGTAGATGGTCTACTGTGTACAACGTGTAGATGGTCTACTGTGTGTAACGTAAAGATGGTCTACTGTGTAAAACGTGTAGATGGTTCTACTGTGTATAATGTATAGATGGTCTTCTGTGTACAACGTGTAGATGGTCTACTGTGAACAACATGTAGATGGTCGACTGTGAACAACGTGTAGATGGTCGACTGTGTACAACGTGTAGATGGATCGACTGTGTATGACGTGTAGATGGTCTACTGTGTACAACGTGTAGATGGTCTACTGTGTAAAATGTGTAGATGGTTTACTGTGTACAACATGTAGATGGTTTACTGTGTATAATGTGTAGATGGTCTACTGTGTATAATGTGTAGATGGTTTACTGTGTAAAACGTGTAGATGGTCCACTGTGTATAACATGTAGATGGTCTACTGTGTATAACATGTAGAGGGTCTACTGTGTACAATGTGTAGATGTTCTACTGTGTACAACATGTAGATGGTTTACTGTGTATAATGTGTAGATGGTCTACTGTGTATAACGTGTAGATGGTCTACTGTATACAATGTGTAGATGGTCTACTGTGTATGACGTGTAGATGATCTATTGTGTATAACGTGTAGATGGATTTACTGTTTAATGTGTAGATGGTCTACTGTGTACAACGTCTAGATGGTCTACTGTGTACAACATGTTGATGGTCTACTGTGTACAACGTGTAGATGGTTTACTGTGTACAACGTGTAAATGGTCTACTGTGTACAACGTCCAGATGGTCTACTGTGTACAACGTGTAGATGGTCTACTGTGTACAACGTGTAGATGGTCTACTGTGTATGACGTGTAGATGGTCTACTGTGTACAACGTGTAGATGGTCTACTGTGTACAACATCTAGATAGTCTACTGTGTACAACATGTAGATGGTTTACTGTGTATAATGTGTAGATGGTCTACTGTGTATAACGTGTAGACGGTCTACTGTGTACAATGTGTAGATGGTCTATGGTGTACAACGTGTAGATGGTCTACTGTGTACAACATGTAGATGGTTTACTGTGTATAATGTGTAGATGATCTATTGTGTATAACGTGTAGATGGCTTTACTGTGTTTAATGTGTAGATGGTCTACTGTGTATAACGTGTAGATGGTCTACTGTGTATGACGTGTAGGTGGTCTACTTTGTACATGTAGATGGTCTACTGTGTACAACGTGTAGATGGTCTACTGTGTACAACATGTAGATGGTCTACTGTGTACAACGTCTAGATGGTCTACTGTGTATAACGTCCAGATGGTCTACTGTGTACGTCTAGATGGTCTACTGTGTATGACGTGTAGATGGTCTACTGTGTACATTGTCTAGATGGTCTACTGTGTATAACATGTAGATGGTCTACTGTGTATAACTTGTGGATGGTCTGATAAGTTATAAATGTTCATCATATCAACAACACTAATTGTATTGGAGTTATATACTCAATTTGTGGCTGAGTTAGTTACATTCAGCATATATACCAAGTAGAGATGTTATTAAAGCATATCAACAATATATCCACAGATATATATCTATGACCATAGAATTTCCAAGAGAAAGTTTTATACAACGTACCAGGAATTAATTCAATTCCTGGATTCATTTGTAGGTATATAAAATAGACATTCATTGTTTATTCCACTGATACTTGCAATCTGATCAGATCAGTTTAGATATCAGTGTTTTACCACTCTTATGTACAAGTATCGAGTACTGTATTTTTTTTATTGATGACATTATGACAAGCACGAATGGCATCAATACTTATTTTATCAATGATATATATTGCTTTATTCTTCTTTTGCTCCTTGTATGTACAGAAATGCTGAGTGAATGACATTTTTTAGTCATAGACAAAAAAAGATTGTCAATTAAATTATGTTTATAAAGAGAACAATTTATGATCAAAATATTCAGCATATTGAAAAATCTTTAATATTTTTGTATAAAAAGCCAGGAACAAAAATACAACAATTTTTGATGCTGCAGCCAGCCAGCAAGGTTCCCCAAAAGGCTTCAGGGTGCCTTTGTTTGACAAGAAACCATTTTGAAGCCCCCCCATTTAAGTAACCATTGATTAGTGTCGTTATTTTGATTCGGTTCACTTTTCCTTCAAATGAGTACATAATGATTCCAAAAACGTAGATGCATTCTTAATCAACTCTTGATATTTTTTTTCCGGAGATAGTTAGGTTATGCCATTTCATAAATAGTAGAAACCCCAAATACTAACAAGAATACCTTGGAGTCTTTCATATTGTTTTTGTTATGCCCAGAACCTTTTTTAAATCTTAGACCCAATGTTTCAATATATATATATCCGATTGCATAGTCTCAGTGTTTACTTTCAGACCCA
Organism: Saccoglossus kowalevskii; assembly: GCF_978046115.1. NCBI lineage: Eukaryota > Metazoa > Hemichordata > Enteropneusta > Harrimaniidae > Saccoglossus > Saccoglossus kowalevskii. The sequence goes on along the minus strand of NC_140643.1, from coordinate 3,638,276 downwards.
AACATGTACTATGTAAAATAAAAATGAGATAGTGGAGGGATCTGATATCAGGGAGAATAGATGACATATTGTCTGTAAACAAACTGACCAAACTCCCTAGGAATGTGCCTATGAACATTGCAATATAGCAAAGGATATTATTATTCACGCTATCAAATGATCTAAGATTATGATAAACGATTTTCTATAGATTGGGACAATCTCACTTTCACTGACGGCTCATGAATTTGGATTAATTAATTTTTGTCTATGTACATACTACGTATGACTAAGTTTTCATAGTGCAACATTGTTGTGACTATAAAAAAAGCAGTTGAAAATCATTCGTATGAATCTTATTAAATAGAGTAGTCCACCGAATACATTTTATTTTCAAAATCAATTGGGGCAATATGTGCCAGGAACATTCTGTTCTAAAGTAAAATGCATAACATTAATGATAGTGTTAAAAGATTTGCCTACATAACGATTTTTAATAAAAGCTGGCTAACTGAATGACTGACTGATGATTATGAATTAATCAAGGATGAACACAATCTATTATAATTTATGTAGTGCAATATGACATTGTGTATGCATGTAGAAATTTGATTTTAGCATAATGACATAGTGGTGTCAAATGTACTGGGAATGGTGTAATGTTTTCAGTGCTTTGTTAGAGTTTACAAACATTCGCGTTCATGAAATGTGTCTTGTTTATTTAAGTGTGAGTTGACTTCTATTTGCAGGTATGAAAGAATGCTAGCTTGCTGGAACCAGAAACCGTCAATGAGGCCAACATTTAGCGAATTATACAAAGTATTTGATAATATGTTACTGTCTTCCGCTAAACAGGTAAGTAATTATCCGCCAGCAGCGTTGATACCCTTATAGTAAGGAAATAACTACCCCAGAGATGAATGATACTTGCATGATTATTCCCATTATATTACACCAACTTCATTTTGAAGGTAAATCAGAGATGTAGAAATAACTTTAAAACACCAAATACAATGTTTAAATGTGAAATATTATCTGAAGCTTATTACTTATAAAAAATGACATGGGCATCTGAACTTGCATACATCAAATTTGTATTCGTTTTCTGGCGTTGAGAGGTTTGTTCGTGTTGTTTCTTGTTAGCAGTATTGTTGGAATATAAAATAGTATCAATGAAGTAATTTGAACAACAGCAAAAAATACAAACACCGATTGCGATTTGAGAAGCGACAAAACTTACAGGTTCATAGCGAGCTGTTGCAGATGGCATCAAGGTTTTTGGCTTTTTTTGTGTAATTCCGAAAAATTATTATTATTATTTTTTTTTTTTTGGAATCGAAAATATCTGTCGATCGCATTTTTCTTCATTACGATTTTGTTCGTCGCACAAAATATTATTTTTGCAGATTTCTGTTTACATAAGGCTTCAATCTTTATGTGTGTTATCTAAGTTTGGGGCCTTTTGAACACACAGAAAATTGTGGTATTTCTTACATTTAACCACGGATTGCATAACTAAAAACACGCTCTCAACCAATCAGAACAATGTATTTTGGCATTTGAATTGCTCATATAATATAATGTTTAATATTGAATCAGTTCTAAATACAGGATAAAATGTACGAGTGAGTCTGGTTGCGAATGAATTTATGAATGGCAAGATTTCCTCCAGAGATGCTGAGTGGCTCGAACAGTAGATTAAAACTATGGATGTGAATAAACTTTTAAGTTTACACTCAAAGTTGTATATTCTCAGTCATATATTCTATATATGTTAGTCATTTGGTACACATTCATGTTTAATTCATGCTTTGTTCTTAGACTAATTAAATTGTGAATTTAATTTCCCGCCATGAAAACATTGTTAGAAAGAGTGTCATTGGGTGACATGACAAATAATATATTCATGATACTCGGGAAATACACTATACTTGCATAAATATGAAAAATAGCAAATATAAAGTTTATCACCATAAATTGCAAATTTAGAAATCAATTTGTTTTGTTTATTATTCACTCTCAATTACTGACCATACACAACAAATTCATTCAGAAACAAATTACCTGGTCACATGTCCTAAGATTTGCATATCAAATTTGATATATTATGTATTTGTAATCAGATAAGACAGACTTGGAACTGTATTGTTAACAATGACTTGTTTCATAAAAATCATTTCAACAGAATTACATGGAGTTACAACCTGAATTTATGTTGGACATGATGGCCAGATCAGAACAGTCAGCAATAGGAAGTCCAGACAGTCATCACCCGTTACTAGATGCCACCAGTGAAGATATGGTTGTTACGGATACAGATATAGAAGCAGAACATTGCTATGGCAACATAGAACCAACAAATACACAAAAACCTATTGGTCTATTGTCGAATGGAATCAGCGGTAAACAGAAAGATTCCCTCCAGGAAAGTCAGCCATTACTTAAAGATAGAGAAAATGCACAGGTAGAATTGAATAATTTGATGAATAATATTGACTATCCAAGCAATGTGAGTGATCGCACACAACAAGACAATTGGTCAAAGAACAGAAAAGTTGTAAATGCTGTATAAATAAATCAGATCATGAATTATCACAGCACATGAACCAAATAATGAAATTCATTCTCTGTAAATATAATGTCACCTCAACAATACACTGTCCAAACAATACATTTCATACAGCTTTTTGACTCATGATATAAAAAAAATAATTTAATTTATAGTACTTTGTTGTTTATTTTGTCTAAAAATTTTAAAAGATTTAAGTTGAATGATGTGTGTACAATTTAAAGAGTTATTAAACTGCAACTTTTTCAACATTAATAAATCGATTAGTATGGATCAATACACTCATGGACATTATCAGTGTCCAGGCTATGAACAATATAAATGTCTAATATTACAAAGTCATTACCTGATGCTACTTTTTCGTAGAGTAGGATGATATGTCATTGGCTAGTATTCAAAATTGCTTTATAAATAAGGCAAGGATGGAGACAAACGAAATAATAGGAACTACGCAATCGATTAACCAACTCTACAAAAAAGTACATTGTAATATCACTTAATAAGTAACTCAGAGTTTGAAAACAACATACTATGTTTTACAAACCATCTGGTAATGTATGGTAATTAGACTGGTGTCTAAGAACAGTTATGACTTATATTTTATCTTCCTTTTCGAAGTTTTTATTTCAAAATAAATTCTAGTTGTCAATATTAGTTATTTTTATTACACAATGTGTATACCGGTAATAATTATTTTCATATCGTAGAGATAAAATCAGTGCGTCATACGATTTGTTCAAGCACACACAAAAGGATGACATTTAGTTAATCATTTTGTGATATTTCACACTAAACAACTTTACTGTTACTGTAATAATATGTTATAACATTTCACAGCATAAAACAGCATCTTTTTTAACATATTTCATGTTTTCAGCTTGTTCTGAAAAAGATGTTTCACATATTTGTGAAGTGGGAATACAACTTTGACATTGTGAATATATTTATGTTTAATTTTAAAAGATATTTAATTCTTTCATTCTTACATAATACATGAATGATATATAACAGAGAGCTTTACATAAAATAATATAGATATATACAAGTTAACAAGTTAATGTTTCTTTGGATCTTACGTTATACTTGTTTGATTATATTGTGCAATGTATTTGTCAGTTAATTTTGGATCGTCAGGCATTTGTTTTGTTTTCTTGGGTTTGCAAATTTCCCTATATACTATGTAAAATGATTAATTGTTGGGTATATAATTTCTACACTATTCTACTATATTATAGATATATTTAATGTAATATGAGGTTATTACAAGTATATGCACAAAGACAGTACAGCAACAGTATCAACCAACGTGCTGTACATCTTTTATTATACATCTTTTTCTTTCAAGGATACATCATGGGAATGCCGAAATCCAAAATGTTTAGAACAGAATCAACGAACTTCTTTGTGTTGAATCCTGATTTTTGACGAGTTGAATGTAAATATATAAGAAAAAGGTATATTCACTGAATTTTATTTTCACTGAATCGTTTCCTTCAGCAAAAATAGCGAAAAATTTATTCCAAGTGAAAATAAAATATTTCACAGTACATGTATAAGAATTTAATAAATGTGATATTGTAGTGTCACAAATTGAGATATCCTTTTCATCCCATGTATCTATTCCACATCTTCTATAGGCTAAAAATGGGGACAGAGATCATAATTTGTAGAGTGATCACCGAGCATGAATGACAATTTCGGTTTACCATGTTGCGATTATATAATATAGTCATTTCTTGAGCCATTATTATATTTACAATTACAGGAATGTATTGGTTCCATAATTACTAATTTTGGAGTTCATTCAAACAGTGATCATTTGACAATCCGTGACAAATCACGACTAGCCATGGGAGAATTTGAAACAACGTCTCACATATAATTATATTTTACATATTACATTATATCACATATGTGTATCAGTCAGTATCAAAAACAAATGGAAATATTTGAATTAATATAATTAATAACAAGCTACGCATGGCACAATCCCTTTTAGACATAAACATGTCAGAGATATGGATCCAGATGTTGATGCTCGATTATGGTGATTTGTTAACACTGAAATGATTGACATTCAGTCATCTTGTATCTGATCATCAAAGGAGTCTATATCGAGAGATATTGCTGTGGAACAGCATTAATCAAAACAAAATAGCCACTAGTCGTCCATTTTGAATACATCTGTAACATGATGTAGAATGAATATATAACATTTTTAAGTCAAATCTTGCCACTTGGCCATTTTGAATCAGATTGTCAAACAAATATATCTGTACATTTATGACATGATGTGTAATGAATATATAAAATTTGAACAAAATCAGTCAAAGCTATGTCAGAGATATGGCATTAGAACTACATTCATTAAAAGTAAATGGCTGCCATTCAGCCATCTTGAATCAGATCGTGAAACAAATTGATGTGCATATCTATAATATTATGTATGATGTATGTGAGAAGTTTGAATGTAATCAGTCCAGGCATGTCTATGATTTGGGTCCGGACGCACGCATGGACACACGGACACATGGACACATGGATGCACAGAGGTCAGACCATAAGTTCCTGTTTCCGGACTGCGTCTGAACGGGGTCTAATAATTCAGGGAATATTGTGTAAAACAACCAACATCTAGAGATAATGCCATATTTTGCGATAGTCAGGCATTCATCAAAAGATGTTTGCATGAAAAATCAGAATGGCGGGATATTACATAGTAATGTGAAATAAATTATTACATAGATTTATTACACTGAGCTGACACAATATATGGGATAGATTAGTATATGTATTAACATGCTATATGATATATAAATTAGCATTTTATTTGTTTTTAGTCATAAATTGTAATATATATGTTTCTTTGTTTTTATTACATTATATCTATATACAATTTAATATTTAGTTTTTGTTGGGATCGTACATTATAAATAGATGTATTAACATTCTGTTTCCTTGAATTCTTGCATATTACATATATAAATATATAAGTTGACATTTGATATATTTTTTAAGTTATCACATATTACATTATAGATATACACAACTCAAAATTGTGTACATGTGTATGTTACGATAATCCTCAGGATCATTTTAGTATATGAAGGTTATATTCTTAAACATGAAGTTTAATTTGTATATTCATTTATTGCCTGGTTGCCAGCAACCCTAACTTAACCCTTTCACCACCACAATTCCTCAATCAGATTGTTCTGTACTTTTTTCTTTGAAAATTAACCCTATTTTTGGAGCCAACAGACAAAATTTGAGTCAATTTTTACTCAAAAATTCAACTTTTTTTGTCTCAATCATTTTTGAATTTGTGATGAAAAGGGGAACTTGTGGTGTAAGGGTTAAACTATTAGGGTTGTACAAACCATCACACCTACCAGAAAGTCTGTGGAAAAAATAAATTTCATTTATTACTCGTAGGCTTAACTACAGATTACAGCCCCAATCGGAAACTATTAGGGAATATAGCCCGTTCACAAAGAACACCTTAGGGTTATATTCCCTATAGAAAAAAAGACCTCTCCTAAGGCCTCAGGGTGCTCACGCTTGTGAGACCCAATTCGATTAATCTCACAAACGTTTCCGCTGCACCAACGGGCCGCCGGAAGCTTGTGGGAGATGGGCGGGTTCCATGGACTTTCTGGTAGGTATGATTAGGTAAACAAACGGGTTTGTACAACCCTAATAGTTTACTACATCACCTACCAGAAAGTCCGTGGAAATAATAAATTTCATTTATTACTCGTAGGCATAGTAGCACGCTCACTGGAGGTGGGGAAGCTCCGACGGCTGAAATGTATATTTTTCGACACAAAAAAGAAAGGTTAAAAAACTGAGAGAAATCTAATACTACTCACTAACGAAACGAAACGATGAAGAAGCAGTTCAATAAACGCTTCCACGACTGTATAAACATTCCACCATGAAATGGTGATATTCAAAGCAGGGTGGCTCTATTTGCTCTGCCCATAACAGACAAACATGCGCTTCTCACTGTCCCTAGACACCTTGGTGCGGTCGCAGTACCAGCTCAGGGCTTCGACCGGGCATAGAATCCGTCTCACACAGTCCTCCAACTATGTAAGTGATGCGTGGGATGACGGTCGGCTCAGGTCCTGGGATTCCTGGCAAGAAAGCCCAGCCAAGTCTTCAAAATAACTTGCGAGTTCATAAAGGAGGCACATCCGCTACTAAAGGACAGTGTCCCAAAGCTCTGAGCGTCGCCTACCTGACGCTAGAGCCAAAAGAAAAACTGTTTACATAGTGACATACTTAGTGTCTGCCTTATCCATAGACTCGAAGGGGAGTGTCGTAACACTGTTAGACCAACGACAAGTCCCAGTAAAGAGGACTAGCTAGCCCCTAGACGCGTGGCCCCTTCGAGCGGAAAGACTAAAACAGTTGTAACATAATGGAACTCAAAACCAGTTTCAGTCCAGCAGATTCTGATAAAACTGGGAATAAAACTGATCAGAAGATATAGGGCACAATCGGCTACCTTGCTAATAGAAGGACTGAGGTGATCAATCTCCCTTCCGTCGCACCAATCAATGTACGGTCTCCATATGGATTCATACAAACGTCTGGTGCCTTCCGACTGTGCCAAAGCGAGGAACTTGGACAACTTTGCAGAGAAGCCTACTGCTTGCACGAGTTTATTGATAGCCTATATGCGTGAATATGGAATAGCCCGGGGCTCATCAGTACCATTCGGCTGGGACAACAGATCCGGGAGATCCGGCAACTCTATGGGAGACTCGACGATAAGTTCCAGCAACTTTAGGAGCCAGACCTTCACAGGCCAATTAGGCGCCCCCCAGGTCAGAAGACAGGTGGGCTTGAGTCAAAAATTCTCCAAAACTTGGTGCCGAGTTGGAAGGAGAAAAGCGTAAGAGTCCCTGCGACTCCAAGAGATTTAAAGACTGTACGTAGCGAAAGCGCTCATCTCCGGGAGGAGTGACACGTACGTCAAGAGCTTGGCATTCCAGTGATTGGCAAACAGAACTATCTAGGGCCCGTCCCAGAGACAAAACGGCCGGTCCGCCACCCATTGGGGGAGGGGTCTGCCACTCAGTGTTCTGGAACCGAATATGTCTCAAGAGGGCGCCCGCCGCTGTTGCGGATCCCCGAAAGGTGGTAAGCCGAAAGCTCAACCTGGTTATCCAGGCAGGAGAATCTCCTCCGCTTACTTCGACAATGTGGGAAAACGCGTCCCTCCCCTCCTTGATGTACGACACTACTGAGGTGTTGTCTATCCGAAGCAGGACTCTGTGGTGGTGTGCGACTTTCAGACGGTGGGACGGTCTGCAACTCCAACAAAAAGATGTGGCGGTCCAATATGCGGACGACCACATCCCCTTGGACCTGAAGGTCATTCAGATGACTGCTCCATCCTGGGGCAATGCATCTGTAATGAGAGTCAGCGAGAGAGTCGTTGGAACTAGGGGTGTTCCTGTTTCCAAGTACCATGCGACCTTCCGCCAAAGGAGAGCCGTAATCGCTTGGGTCGTTGATTGAACCCTAAATTTCAGGTTCACATGTGGATCCTGCACGTCAACCGCACGTGCTCCACTAAGACCTCCCTGTCTCGGTTGTGTACTAACCATTCGTCGAGATGTGGGTTCAGATAGACCAACGACTGGTGTAGCAGCTGGGTCACCTGTCTTAGCACTCTAGTGAAGACATACAGTGCCTGTGCACAGACCGAAGGGGAGGGCGGTAAACTCGTAAACTTTGCCCTATAATGGGAATCTGAGATACCGGCTGCATGAGTGGTGAATGGGAATATGGAGTTAAGCATCGCCCACCAATCGCCCGAGTGCACTGACAGAAGTACCGAAGCCGATGTTTCCATCCGGAAGTGCTTGAGTTCCACAAACCTGTTCAGCCGACTGAGGTCTAGGACTGGACGCCACCCCTACACTCTTCGAAATGAGGAAGATGCGGGAATAGAACCCTGGTGATACACGGGGGTTCCCCACTAGGGCAGGCACATCGCCCTTTTCTCCAGAAGGCTTGCTACTTCCTGTTGGACCGCCTCCACTTTGACCTCGTCCCTCTGTAAAAAACCTGAGGGAGGGTGAGGAGTCAGAGGAGGAGGAGACCAGAGAGGAATCTGATACCCACGCGACACTACTTTGGGGGTCCTGGGATCGGAACCCTCCTGCGCCAAGCTGGTATGTGCATAAGGCGCGATCCCACGGAAAGGAGCAGACGGGGGTTCAGAGCTAGTGTTCCCCCTCCTCTCGAAAGGGAGGATGAGGAGGGGGAAACTGAGCCCGAGAACTTGGGGAGGGAGACCCGGAGTCATACCCCCATCCATGTCCAGGCAGCCGGAGAAGCCTTCAAAGAGACTTTGCGGCCCTCGGCCCCCAGAAGTGTCAGAACACCCACCACCAACGCCACGTTACTTGGGCTTTCTCTGACGCTTCCCGCTACTAGTCTTCTTCTGCCCCTTCGAAGGAGACCATTAGCGTTTTGATCCTCACTGGTTATGGCTCCGAGCGGCAGACTTACTACCTGAGCTGCCTTGCCGTTTTGATTTGAACAGTCGACCAGAAGGACTAGCTACCTTGACAACAGGGAAGATTGCTTCAATTGGATACGCTGATCTTCCGCAACCGCCAAACCATTTACTGCATCCACTAACCGGCCACCAAATAGCCGATCACGCCCCAAGGCCTTCTCCACAGGAGGTCAAACTAATCTCCTGCTGGAGTAGGATAGGCGCACAAACCCAGAACTGCCTCACGCTCAGCCGAAACCGCTCCTGCCAAGAGGGCAGTATGGACTTGCAAGATATCGCACATAGCGACTCTCTGTGCCGCCAGAGACTGGCCCATCTGCCAGAGGATCGAGGTTCGTTGCTGAGCACTCAGACGGTCAGAACTTAGCAAGGCGAGCTGGCACTCTAATGCTAAAGAAACCCATTCTATAAAATTGATGGGTCCAAGTTAAACCCATAAAGACCTACGCACTAGTAGGCTCTGGTGCCGGTCAAATGACCACGCAACGTGGCCTTCCTGATCTGTACTACCCGCCTTACCAAAGTATGGGTACCAGGATCAGGATGGGGAATTCGTGGAGAAGGCTGTGGTACCGCGTGAGTGTCTCACACCGGGGACCCATCGACAGTTCGCGTAGCTCCAATGGGGTATCGATTCACCCAGGGGAGTTGGCTATTGGGTGTGGTCTCCATGCCGGCAGTGGGAGGGGAGAGCACCGATGAAAACGGGTCCAAAGGCAACTCCTCCATCCAGGAGGGTGGGCTTACCACCGGCCCCGTACGAAACAAGAGTATCACGCCCGTCACTGCTCGGTTCACAAGCTTCGACCTTAACTGCATATTAGTAAAGGACTAAATCCGGTTGGTTGGGTATCCTGTGACTGACCCGACAAAGTGGGGACGAGAAATGACAAAGCCCCCCCCATAAGGGGGTTGCATACCACTGGAGTCCCCTCCCATCACAGAGTCATAAGTGGGGACACCCTGCGCGACTTGGAAAAACGCAAGAAACAATGCCTGGTCAGTCTGAGCTTTGGGGGGGGGGTTACATAAGAGGACGCGTAAGGCGATCCGTTCCAGGGAGAAGGCTCCCTCTAAAAAGAAGTGGACGCTCCCTTTCCACTGATGTGAGTTGTCCCCCCACTGACCCTCTAAAGGAGAGATCACTGGGAGAATATGATACACCTGGTGGTGGAGGGACAGGCAGTATCTCAGCCTGTGTCCCTCCCTGAGACTGCCGAAGGGAGTTGACTTTTGGAGCCAGGTTACGCATACAGGCGATCCAAGCCATCTCTCACCCTGGGGGAGCTGCTTGCCACCTTGACTAATACCGGTAAAGGAAGGCAACAGGGCCTGTCCCTGTGATTGCGCAATCCACTCAGGCTGCGTCAGTACCGATAAAATCTTGGCGAATTGAACCGGCTCAGTCTCTAAAGGGTTTGTCCCGGCCCCCACGAAAAATTAGATGTTGAAAAAACGAGCAAATTCACCGCGCCATAATTCGAAACCCGGGTGAATAAAAACTGAGCCAGCAATTCAACTAACACAGGGAAAAAAAAGGGGGCCCTAATAATGGAAAGCCTTTAGCGTAATTAGGTCTATCACCAATACTAGATTCTCAGTCATAAAACTGTAACCTGCACTTTTGTCCATGTACTGTATATCTGTACTCGTTGGTCGCGGAAATAAAAGAGATTAATTGGATTGGGCCTCATGAGCGCGAGTACCCTGAGGGTGAGCCCTTAGGAGAGGCCTTTTTTTCTATAGGGAATACTACCCTATGGTGTTCTTTGTGAATGGGGTATATTCCCTAATAGTTTCCGATTGGGGCTGTAATCTGTAGTTAAGCCGACGAGAAATAAATGAACTTTATTATTTACACAGACTTTCTAGTAGGTGATGTAGTAAACTAGCAATACAAGAATTGATATTAATATGATTGCTTATAAAGGAAAAATGTAGAAATGATGTAATATGTGATAAGAGTTAAAAATGTTTTATTTTGGTATTAACTCATTTATAACTCAAATAAGACAAGATTTGAAACCTACAATACACCAACATAACAGGAATGTTTTTCAAACAAGATAGATATGCCTCTTTTAAAACTCTGTTTTCAAATTGTTAATCTAATAAAGAATTACAATCAAACAATTAACATTAGTCTCATTGTAGTCCACTGTCAATAACAAATTTGCTTTCTACTGCATGTACACACCATCAACAATATTACCACATTTATAAAACAAGCAGTCTCTCGGCTGAGATAGTTCTGCTGTTACCAATGCACATTTCAATTAAGAACTGCAGATATTAGAAAATGAATAAATCTAAGAGAGATTCACATGTAGTACCTATATATGTAATATCAAAGCAATCAGATTTGAGGTTTTTAACAAGAAGTCGAAAATATCACTTTTTACCAAAAATGACCACCAAAATTAGAGAATTATAGATATCATCATGAAATGAACAAATCTCAGAGAAGTCTACCCAAGGTACATATACACCAAGTATCAAAGCATGCAGGCTTGTAGTTTCCAAGAAGAAGTCTATAAAGTGAAAAGTTAACACGAACAACGGATGCCGACAGACAATATCTCATATGATAAGCTCCGCTCGACAAAGTCGACAGCGAAGCTAAAAATCATCAAAGTATTTTCTGACAACAGTGGTTTTGTATTCTTGCTTAATGGTACTAATATGCACTTAACACATCGTGGCTATTGTTTGCAGTCGACTGTGGGGCTGATAGTTTGTCATTTGTATAGGGACATCCTGTGGAGACAAATTAGGTTCCAAACGTGAGCCCAAGAAGTGTATTTTGGACTGACAAGCAGTGTGCAAACAATGTTGTGGTGAATGGTATGTGAGATAGTTTGAATACACTGATCACTGTTGTCAATTTAAATAAACATAACATCACTGACTTGCTACTGCTACTAAAAAGCTACCCAAGTTGCCATTCCATATTCTCAGATTTGTGTTCTATTTTCGAGACACCTAACTCCCTATTTTGAATTTGCATGACAATAGTAATTTCACTCTATTTTACATGACATGGCATGAAAACCCTTGGTAGAGATTATAATCCCTGACTTCAGTGAAATGTAGCACATTACAGATGTACGTACACATATGTGTGGTTACAGACACTGCCTCTACACTAGTAATGCACAGCTGTTTTATAAGTGTGATTGAAAGACACCAAAATACATAGCTATTTGCTATTTGAAAATTTCATTGCATATATAACACCACAAGAAAGTTTGAGTTAGGAGATAAAATCCACAGTTTTGGTCAGAATCGAGTGAGTGGGCTCAGGCAATTTACAAAACTATGATTTATATCGTAAACCTACACCTTCAAGGGAGTGTTCTTGACTTGTACCACAAAAAACAATAAAATTGTAAGATACAGTAATTGTTAGTGCACAGACTTATGTTAATTTACATAAATACAAGGGGTGTATTGTATGCTTTATCAATTGCCAACTTCTGCCAACTTTTTAAATATTTTCAACTCCAGATGTTGCATAGAATAGTCGTAATTAAAATGTCAGTTTCTTGGAAATGTTGCCGAAAACGTCAAAAAAGTTTGATAGAAGTTGCCTGAAAAAAAAGTAAATGCTGCCTACAAAGTGGTAAAGCTCACAGAATGTCAGTAAAGTAGGATGGAAGATTGTGAAAGTTGCATGGAAATAACTAAGTCTTGCAAGCTTGCTGGACAGTTGGTTGGAAGATTGTGAAAAAAGAAAAAGTTGGCTGCAATTTTGTGAATGCTCGCTGAGAATTTATAGATACTGTTTGAAATGTTGAAAATACTTGCGAGAAAAAGGAAAACAATTACAAAGTGGTAACAGTCGCAAATGTTGGTTGGATTGTTGTAGAAATAGTTTGCAAAGTCACAAAGTTTGGCTGAAAAGTCGTAAAACCTGAGGGAATATTGGCAAAATAGCCTGTAAATTTGGATGAAAGATTGCAAAACATGAAGTAGTAAATGCTGTGTGATCAGGAAAATGATAACAGTTACTGTTTGTGAATTTTGTAAAAAAAAGAATAGTTAGTTTACTTAGTTAGTTTAAAAATTTACTATAATAGTATAAGTTGCAAGCTTAAATGCTCGCCTGAAAGTCAAGGCTTGAACGTACTCAAATTAGGCTGAAAGTCGCCTGAAAAGTTGTAAATGTAGGATGCAATGTCGTAATAGTTCCTTGAAAATCACAGAGCCTTGCTAAAAAGTTGTAAAAGTTTGTGGAAATGTTGAAGAGTTGCTTAAAAGGTAAGCAATGACGTCTTAGTTTGTGAACTTTTCACCTTTTCGATACAGCTTTCATGAATTTACAGACTTTTTTTTGACTTCACAAACATCTTTCCCTTCATTGAAATTAATTTTTTTAACTTTTGATGACTTTTATTATAATAAGACAAACCTGCTATTAACTGTGATGATTCATTGCCCCCAAGAATCCATTATAATCAAACTCAAACTAGTGCATGGCAGAAGTTTTTTTTTCAGATTACTCGCGACAAGCAGCATATCATTAATTTTTATTGGAGATTAAAAGTACATCAATCAACTACAACTGAGTTGAATTCAGAATGCTATCCATGTGCACATATGTTAATATATTTACCAATAATTAGTGACAAAACATGTCTATAATTAATTATTTTAGTATTCGTAGTCAGCAAGTTTTCACCATATGTGATCAAAAAACATTGTGAAATAAATCCTTGCCAGAAAAACATGTTCTATATTTTGACTTCAAAATAGCACATCCTTAAACCATCAATTGGATGCACTGAAAAAGCATTTCCATTTGGTCTTTTCAAACAATTCAGACCTGGGTTTCACAATAGCAATAGTCATAATTACTCTTTGGTATGTGTGACTTTTTGTCATCTCCATTTCCAGTAGTACTGATCAAACTTGAGTCAGAAAGAGAATTGAACATTCTCAAAGAAACTCACACAAAATTCTTTAGAATGAATATTGAAAAGAGGCTCATACATAAAAAACATAATCTTTATTACACTGTAATAAAAAACAAAACAATCTTAACTTCATCTTAGTCACAAAAGTAAGAGAGATATGCATGTACTCACACTCAAAAGTAAGAGAGATATGCATGTACTCACACTCAAAAGTAAGAGAGATATGCATGTACTCAAACTCAAAAGTAAGAGAGATATGTATGTACTCACACTCAAAAGTAAGAGAGATATGCATGTACTCACACTCAAAAGTAAGAGAGATATGCATGTACTCACACTCAAAAGTAAGAGAGATATGCATGTACTCACACTCAAAAGTAAGAGAGATATGCATGTACTCACACTCAAAGGAAAGAGAGATATGCATGTACTCACATTCAAAAGTAAGAGAGATATGCATGTACTCACACTCAAAAGTAAGAGAGATATGCATGTACTCAAACTCAAAAGTAAGAGAGATATGCATGTACTCACACTCAAAAGTAAGAGAGATATGCATGTACTCACATTCAAAAGTAAGAGATATGCATGTACTCACATTCAAAAGTAAGAGAGATATGCATGTACTCGCATTCAAAAGTAAGAGATATGCATGTACTCACATTTAAAAGTAAGAGAGATATGCATGTACTCACACTCAAAAGTAAGAGAGATATGCATGTACTCGCATTCAAAAGTAAGAGATATGCATGTACTCACATTTAAAAGTAAGAGAGATATGCATGTACTCACACTCAAAAGTAAGAGAGATATGCATGTACTCACATTCAAAAGTAAGAGATATATGCATGTACTCACATTCAAAAGTAAGAGAGATATGCATGTACTCAAACTCAAAAGTAAGAGAGATATGCATGTACTCACACTCAAAAGTAAGAGAGATATGCATGTACTCAAACTCAAAAGTAAGAGAGATATGCATGTACTCAAACTCAAAAGTAAGAGATATGCATGTACTCACACTCAAAAGTAAGAGATATGCATGTACTCACATTCAAAAGTAAGAGATATGCATGTACTCAAACTCAAAAGTAAGAGAGATATGCATGTACTCACACTCAAAAGTAAGAGATATGCATGTACTCACACTCAAAAGAAAGAGAGATATGTATGTACTCACATTCAAAAGTAAGAGAGATATGCATGTACTCACATTCAAAAGAGAGATATGCATGTACTCACACTCAAAAGTAAGAGAGATATGCATGTACTCACACTCAAAAGTAAGAGAGATATGCATGTACTCACACTCAAAAGTATTAAAGAGAGATATGCATGTACTCACACTCAAAAGTATTAAAGAGAGATATGCATGTACTCACACTCAAAAGTAAGAGATATGCATGTACTCACACTCAAAAGTAAGAGAAATATGCATGTACACACATTCAAAAGTAAGAGATATGCATGTACTCACACTCAAAAGTAAGAGATATGCATGTACTCACACTCAAAAGTAAGAGATATGCATGTACTCACATTCAAAAGTAAGAGATATGCATGTACTCACACTCAAAAGTAAGAGATATGCATGTACTCACATTCAAAAGTAAGAGATATGCATGTACTCACATTCAAAAGTAAGAGAGATATGCATGTACTCACACTCAAAAGTAAGAGATATGCATGTACTCACATTCAAAAGTAAGAGAGATATGCATGTACTCACACTTAAAAGTAAGAGATATATATATATAACCACTGACTGTATGGGGAATAGCATGAGTGTACAGATGGCATCTTATAATGTCAAAGGTTGAGATATAAAACCACTGACTGTATGGGGAATAGCATGAGTGTACAGATGACATCTTATAATGTCAAAGGTTGAGATATATAACCACTGACTGTATGGGGAATAGCATGAGTGTACAGATGACATCTTATAATGTCAAAGGTTGAGATATATAACCACTGACTGTATGGGGAATAGCATGAGTGTACAGATGGCATCTTATAATGTCAAAGGTTGAGATATATAACCACTGACTGTATGGGGAATAGCATGAGTGTACAGATGACATCTTATAATGTCAAAGGTTGAGATATATAACCACTGACTGTATGGGGAATAGCATGAGTGTACAGATGGCATCTTATAATGTCAAAGGTTGAGATATATAACCACTGACTGTATGGGGAATAGCATGAGTGTACAGATGACATCTTATAATGTCAAAGGTTGAGATATATAACCACTGACTGTATGGGGAATAGCATGAGTGTACAGATGGCATCTTATAATGTCAAAAGTTGAGATATATAACCACTGACTGTATGGGGAATAGCATGAGTGTACAGATGACATCTTATAATGTCAAAGGTTGAGATATATAACCACTGACTGTATGGGGAATAGCATGAGTGTACAGATGGCATCTTATAATGTCAAAGGTTGAGATATATAACCACTGACTGTATGGGGAATAGCATGAGTGTACAGATGACATCTTATAATGTCAAAGGTTGAGATATATAACCACTGACTGTATGGGGAATAGCATGAGTGTACAGATGACATCTTATAATGTCAAAGGTTGAGATATATAACCACTGACTGTATGGGGAATAGCATGAGTGTACAGATGACATCTTATAATGTCAAAGGTTGAGATATATAACCACTGACTGTATGGGGAATAGCATGAGTGTACAGATGACATCTTATAATGTCAAAGGTTGAGATATATAACCACTGACTGTATGGGGAATAGCATGAGTGTACAGATGGCATCTTATAATGTCAAAGGTTGAGATATATAACCACTGACTGTATGGGGAATAGCATGAGTGTACAGATGGCATCTTATAATGTCAACAGTTGAGATATATAACCACTGACTGTATGGGGAATAGCATGAGTGTACAGATGACATCTTATAATGTCAAAGGTTGAGATATATAACCACTGACTGTATGGGGAATAGCATGAGTGTACAGATGACATCTTATAATGTCAAAGGTTGAGATATATAACCACTGACTGTATGGGGAATAGCATGAGTGTACAGATGACATCTTATAATGTCAAAGGTTGAGATATATAACCACTGACTGTATGGGGAATAGCATGAGTGTACAGATGACATCTTATAATGTCAAAGGTTGAGATATATAACCACTGACTGTATGGGGAATAGCATGAGTGTACAGATGGCATCTTATAATGTCAAAGGTTGAGATATATAACCACTGACTGTATGGGGAATAGCATGAGTGTACAGATGGCATCTTATAATGTCAAAGGTTGAGATATATAACCACTGACTGTATGGGGAATAGCATGAGTGTACAGATGGCATCTTATAATGTCAAAGGTTGAGATATATAACCACTGACTGTATGGGGAATAGCATGAGTGTACAGATGACATCTTATAATGTCAAAGGTTGAGATATATAACCACTGACTGTATGGGGAATAGCATGAGTGTACAGATGACATCTTATAATGTCAAAGGTTGAGATATATAACCACTGACTGTATGGGGAATAGCATGAGTGTACAGATGACATCTTATAATGTCAAAGGTTGAGATATATAACCACTGACTGTATGGGGAATAGCATGAGTGTACAGATGACATCTTATAATATCAAAGGTTGAGATATATAACCACTGACTGTATGGGGAATAGCATGAGTGTACAGATGGCATCTTATAATGTCAAAAGTTGAGATATATAACCACTGACTGTATGGGGAATAGCATGAGTGTACAGATGGCATCTTATAATGTCAAAAGTTGAGATATATAACCACTGACTGTATGGGGAATAGCATGAGTGTACAGATGACATCTTATAATGTCGAAGGTTGAGATATATAACCACTGACTGTATGGGGAATAGCATGAGTGTACAGATGACATCTTATAATGTCAAAGGTTGAGATATATAACCACTGACTGTATGGGGAATAGCATGAGTGTACAGATGACATCTTATAATGTCAAAGGATGAGTGCATGCATACACTTTTTACAGCAATAACAGATAACTCTAGTTATTATTACCAACTTTATTACTGAGATTAATCAACAAAAGATCTATTGTATACTTTGTCATTCACTCATTTGCTTGATTTTTCATGAAAGAAATAACTTAAAGTTGATATTTTGGGTGTGTATATAGCTCAGGAAGTAGTCCATCTCATTGCCAACACCAAATGTTTCCTCTTTAATAAAAATGCACAAAGATGCAAGGTCTGTTGTATACAAGTATTGCAGGTTTTCAGAATATACCAATAATACAATGGTGGTTTACAAGTTATGCAAGTTTTACTAGTGGCTTACAATCTGCATAGTAATCGCATATAAAAACAACTGAAGCAGCTTACAAACTGCATGAAAACAAAGTGACAAATGTGAGTTTGTGGGATTAAATATGCTGACAGAACAATAAGTCACAAGACCAAAAAAATGAGTGGTATATCTGTGTCATTTGTTTCTTTTAAAATGCAAAACTTTAAATGCCACTTGTAAATTGCCACATTATACAAAACTTAAAATAAAAGTTAAAAAGAAAAAAAAAACGTTTTTAATCATCTTCTTCCTCTTGTTTACCTTTATTTTGTCTTAATATGTCACCAGGGCTAGGATATGGTCTTTGCTGGAAGAGAGGTCCATTCGCTGTAGTATCAACACCTGTCTTAGCATCACCATGTCGGGCTAGACCTGATGACCAGTTTCCCCTGAGGATAGAATTTCACAAATTGTTATCAATATACAATGAATTACACAATAAACAAGTGATGACACAGTACATGTATACCCATGTGTCCTATGATATGTATTTATACAACAAACAAGTGATGACACAGTACATGTATACCCATGTGTCCTATGATATGTATCTATACAACAAACAAGTGATGACACAGTACATGTATACCCATGTGTCCTATGATATGTATCTATACAACAAACAAGTGATGACACAGTACATGTATACCCATGTGTCCTATGATATGTATCTATACAACATACAAGTGATGACACAGTACATGTATACCCATATGTCCTATGATATGTATCTATACAACAAACAAGTGATGACACAGTACATGTATACCCTGTGTCCTATGATATGTATCTATACAACAAACAAGTGATGACACAGTACATGTATACCCATGTGTCCTATGATATGTATCTATACAACAAACAAGTGATGACACAGTACATGTATACCCATGTGTCCTATGATATGTATCGATACAACAAACAAGTGATGACACAGTACATGTATACCCATGTGTCCTATGATATGTATTTATACAACAAACAAGTGATGACACAGTACTTGTATACCCATGTGTCCTATGATATGTATCTATACAACAAACAAGTGATGACACAGTACATGTACATGTATACCCATGTGTCCTATGATATGCATCTATACAACAAACAAGTGATGACACAGTACATGTATACCCATGTGTCCTATGATATGTATTTATACAACAAACAAGTGATGACACAGTACATGTATACCCATGTGTCCTATGATATGTATCTATACAACAAACAAGTGATGACACAGTACATGTATACCCATGTGTCCTATGATATGTATCTATACAACAAACAAGTGATGACACAGTACATGTATACCCATGTGTCCTATGATATGTATCTATACAACATACAAGTGATGACACAGTACATGTATACCCATATGTCCTATGATATGTATCTATACAACAAACAAGTGATGACACAGTACATGTATACCCATGTGTCCTATGATATGTATCTATACAACAAACAAGTGATGACACAGTACATGTATACCCATGTGTCCTATGATATGTATCTATACAACAAACAAGTGATGACACAGTACATGTATACCCATGTGTCCTATGATATGTATCGATACAACAAACAAGTGATGACACAGTACATGTATACCCATGTGTCCTATGATATGTATTTATACAACAAACAAGTGATGACACAGTACTTGTATACCCATGTGTCCTATGATATGTATCTATACAACAAACAAGTGATGACACAGTACATGTACATGTATACCCATGTGTCCTATGATATGCATCTATACAACAAACAAGTGATGACACAGTACATGTATACCCATGTGTCCTATGATATGTATTTATACAACAAACAAGTGATGACACAGTACATGTATACCCATGTGTCCTATGATATGTATCTATACAACAAACAAGTGATGACACAGTACATGTATACCCATGTGTCCTATGATATGTATCTATACAACAAACAAGTGATGACACAGTACATGTATACCCATGTGTCCTATGATATGTATCTATACAACAAACAAGTGATGACACAGTACATGTATACCCATGTGTCCTATGATATGTATCTATACAACAAACAAGTGATGACACAGTACATGTATACCCATGTGTCCTATGATATGTATCTATACAACAAACAAGTGATGACACAGTACATGTATACCCATGTGTCCTATGATATGTATCTATACAACAAACAAGTGATGACACAGTACATGTATACCCATGTGTCCTATGATATGTATCTATACAACAAACAAGTGATGACACAGTACTTGTATACCCATGTGTCCTATGATATGTATTTATACAACAAACAAGTGATGACACAGTACATGTATACCCATGTGTCCTATGATATGTATCTATACAACAAACAAGTGATGACACAGTACTTGTATACCCATGTGTCCTATGATATGTATTTATACAACAAACAAGTGATGACACAGTACATGTATACCCGTGTGTCCTATGATATGTATTTATACAACAAACAAGTGATGACACAGTACATGTATACCCATGTGTCCTATGATATGTATCTATACAACAAACAAGTGATGACACAGTACATGTATACCCATGTGTCCTATGATATGTATCTATACAACAAACAAGTGATGACACAGTACATGTATACCCATGTGTCCTATGATATGTATCTATACAACAAACAAGTGATGACACAGTACATGTATACCCATGTGTCCTATGATATGTATCTATACAACAAACAAGTGATGACACAGTACATGTATACCCATGTGTCCTATGATATGTATCGATACAACAAACAAGTGATGACACAGTACATGTATACCCATGTGTCCTATGATATGTATTTATACAACAAACAAGTGATGACACAGTACTTGTATACCCATGTGTCCTATGATATGTATCTATACAACAAACAAGTGATGACACAGTACATGTATACCCATGTGTCTTATGATATGTATCTATACAACATACAAGTGATGACACAGTACATGTATACCCATGTGTCCTATGATATGTATCTATACAACAAACAAGTGATGACACAGTACATGTATACCCATGTGTCCTATATGTATCTATACAACAAACAAGTGATGACACAGTACATGTATACCCATGTGTCCTATGATATGTATCTATACAACAAACAAGTGATGACACAGTACATGTATACCCATGTGTCCTATGATATGTATCTATACAACAAACAAGTGATGACACAGTACATGTATACCCATGTGTCCTATGATATGTATCGATACAACAAACAAGTGATGACACAGTACATGTATACCCATGTGTCCTATGATATGTATTTATACAACAAACAAGTGATGACACAGTACTTGTATACCCATGTGTCCTATGATATGTATCTATACAACAAACAAGTGATGACACAGTACATGTACATGTATACCCATGTGTCCTATGATATGCATCTATACAACAAACAAGTGATGACACAGTACATGTATACCCATGTGTCCTATGATATGTATTTATACAACAAACAAGTGATGACACAGTACATGTATACCCATGTGTCCTATGATATGTATCTATACAACAAACAAGTGATGACACAGTACATGTATACCCATGTGTCCTATGATATGTATCTATACAACAAACAAGTGATGACACAGTACATGTATACCCATGTGTCCTATGATATGTATTTATACAACAAACAAGTGATGACACAGTACATGTATACCCATGTGTCCTATGATATGTATCTATACAACAAACAAGTGATGACACAGTACATGTATACCCATGTGTCCTATGATATGTATCTATACAACAAACAAGTGATGACACAGTACATGTATACCCATGTGTCCTATGATATGTATCTATACAACAAACAAGTGATGACACAGTACATGTATACCCATGTGTCCTATGATATGTATCTATACAACAAACAAGTGATGACACAGTACATGTATACCCATGTGTCCTATGATATGTATCTATACAACAAACAAGTGATGACACAGTACATGTATACCCATGTGTCCTATGATATGTATCTATACAACAAACAAGTGATGACACTGTACATGTATACCCATGTGTCCTATGATATGTATCTATACAACAAACAAGTGATGACACAGTACATGTATACCCATGTGTCCTATGATATGTATCTATACAACAAACAAGTGATGACACAGTACTTGTATACCCATGTGTCCTATGATATGTATTTATACAACAAACAAGTGATGACACAGTACATGTATACCCATGTGTCCTATGATATGTATCTATACAACAAACAAGTGATGACACAGTACTTGTATACCCATGTGTCCTATGATATGTATTTATACAACAAACAAGTGATGACACAGTACATGTATACCCATGTGTCCTATGATATGTATTTATACAACAAACAAGTGATGACACAGTACATGTATACCCATGTGTCCTATGATATGTATCTATACAACAAACAAGTGATGACACAGTACATGTATACCCATGTGTCCTATGATATGTATCTATACAACAAACAAGTGATGACACAGTACATGTATACCCATGTGTCCTATGATATGTATCTATACAACAAACAAGTGATGACACAGTACATGTATACCCATGTGTCCTATGATATGTATCTATACAACAAACAAGTGATGACACAGTACATGTATACCCATGTGTCCTATGATATGTATCGATACAACAAACAAGTGATGACACAGTACATGTATACCCATGTGTCCTATGATATGTATTTATACAACAAACAAGTGATGACACAGTACTTGTATACCCATGTGTCCTATGATATGTATCTATACAACAAACAAGTGATGACACAGTACATGTATACCCATGTGTCCTATGATATGTATCTATACAACATACAAGTGATGACACAGTACATGTATACCCATGTGTCCTATGATATGTATCTATACAACAAACAAGTGATGACACAGTACATGTATACCCATGTGTCCTATATGTATCTATACAACAAACAAGTGATGACACAGTACATGTATACCCATGTGTCCTATGATATGTATCTATACAACAAACAAGTGATGACACAGTACATGTATACCCATGTGTCCTATGATATGTATCTATACAACAAACAAGTGATGACACAGTACATGTATACCCATGTGTCCTATGATATGTATCGATACAACAAACAAGTGATGACACAGTACATGTATACCCATGTGTCCTATGATATGTATTTATACAACAAACAAGTGATGACACAGTACTTGTATACCCATGTGTCCTATGATATGTATCTATACAACAAACAAGTGATGACACAGTACATGTACATGTATACCCATGTGTCCTATGATATGCATCTATACAACAAACAAGTGATGACACAGTACATGTATACCCATGTGTCCTATGATATGTATTTATACAACAAACAAGTGATGACACAGTACATGTATACCCATGTGTCCTATGATATGTATCTATACAACAAACAAGTGATGACACAGTACATGTATACCCATGTGTCCTATGATATGTATCTATACAACAAACAAGTGATGACACAGTACATGTATACCCATGTGTCCTATGATATGTATTTATACAACAAACAAGTGATGACACAGTACATGTATACCCATGTGTCCTATGATATGTATCTATACAACAAACAAGTGATGACACAGTACATGTATACCCATGTGTCCTATGATATGTATCTATACAACAAACAAGTGATGACACAGTACATGTATACCCATGTGTCCTATGATATGTATCGATACAACAAACAAGTGATGACACAGTACATGTATACCCATGTGTCCTATGATATGTATTTATACAACAAACAAGTGATGACACAGTACTTGTATACCCATGTGTCCTATGATATGTATCTATACAACAAACAAGTGATGACACAGTACATGTATACCCATGTGTCCTATGATATGTATCTATACAACATACAAGTGATGACACAGTACATGTATACCCATGTGTCCTATGATATGTATCTATACAACAAACAAGTGATGACACAGTACATGTATACCCATGTGTCCTATATGTATCTATACAACAAACAAGTGATGACACAGTACATGTATACCCACGTGTCCTATGATATGTATCTATACAACAAACAAGTGATGACACAGTACATGTATACCCATGTGTCCTATGATATGTATCTATACAACAAACAAGTGATGACACAGTACATGTATACCCATGTGTCCTATGATATGTATCGATACAACAAACAAGTGATGACACAGTACATGTATATCCATGTGTCCTATGATATGTATTTATACAACAAACAAGTGATGACACAGTACTTGTATACCCATGTGTCCTATGATATGTATCTATACAACAAACAAGTGATGACACAGTACATGTACATGTATACCCATGTGTCCTATGATATGCATCTATACAACAAACAAGTGATGACACAGTACATGTATACCCATGTGTCCTATGATATGTATTTATACAACAAACAAGTGATGACACAGTACATGTATACCCATGTGTCCTATGATATGTATCTATACAACAAACAAGTGATGACACAGTACATGTATACCCATGTGTCCTATGATATGTATCTATACAACAAACAAGTGATGACACAGTACATGTATACCCATGTGTCCTATGATATGTATTTATACAACAAACAAGTGATGACACAGTACATGTATACCCATGTGTCCTATGATATGTATCTATACAACAAACAAGTGATGACACAGTACATGTATACCCATGTGTCCTATGATATGTATCTATACAACAAACAAGTGATGACACAGTACATGTATACCCATGTGTCCTATGATATGTATCTATACAACAAACAAGTGATGACACAGTACATGTATACCCATGTGTCCTATGATATGTATCTATACAACAAACAAGTGATGACACAGTACATGTATACCCATGTATCCTATGATATGTATCTATACAACAAACAAGTGATGACACAGTACATGTATACCCATGTGTCCTATGATATGTATCTATACAACAAACAAGTGATGACACAGTACATGTATACCCATGTGTCCTATGATATGTATCTATACAACAAACAAGTGATGACACAGTACATGTATACCCATGTGTCCTATGATATGTATTTATACAACAAACAAGTGATGACACAGTACATGTATACCCATGTGTCCTATGATATGTACAAATGTATCTATACAACAAACAAGTGATGACACAGTACATGTATACCCATGTGTCCTATGATATGTATCTATACAACAAACAAGTGATGACACAGTACATGTATACCCATGTGTCCTATGATATGTATCTATACAACAAACAAGTGATGACACAGTACATGTATACCCATGTATCCTATGATATGTATCTATACAACAAACAAGTGATGACACAGTACATGTATACCCATGTGTCCTATGATATGTATCTATACAACAAACAAGTGATGACACAGTACATGTATACCCATGTGTCCTATGATATGTATCTATACAACAAACAAGTGATGACACAGTACATGTATACCCATGTGTCCTATGATATGTATCTATACAACAAACAAGTGATGACACAGTACATGTATACCCATGTGTCCTATGATATGTATTTATACAACAAACAAGTGATGACACAGTACATGTATACCCATGTGCCCTATGATATGTATCTATACAACAAACAAGTGATGACACAGTACATGTATACCCATGTGTCCTATGATATGTATTTATACAACAAACAAGTATTTTTACAAACTGAACAATTACAAGTCAGCCATCTTGGATCAAACCATGATAGGAACATGCACTTATCCCATGACATACTACATGTATGTGTATACAATGCATACACAGCTACATAAATGTCAGTGATACGTGATATACGAGTTATTTAAAATATATCAGAAGACTATTTTCACTCCTTCCAACTATCCTAAGTTTCTCAAAAACTGAAGTTACATGTACATGAAATTAAATGTCAATATCAGAGACAAGCACATCTTTGTTTATCACAATATTACACGATCTTTCACACTGGACAGACTAAAATCAAACTCGTGCAAGAATTGAAAATAGGTTTGATAGTATTTGGAATAATATTACACACATAAAGTATTAATTTGAACAATATCACCGCCAATATACAATATCCCTCATACATGTATACTTGTTAGTTCATCATTTATTAGGGAGCATGGCACAAACAGCCAATTGTAGCTTGAATCAAATTTATAAATTAAATTACATCAATGGTAGTACAGTGGCCACTCGCTAATTTGCGGATGTCAGGATCCTAGCAAAAACGGTGACTTAATTATCAAACTTGCGGTCATACCGAGGTGTCTTGTGAAGGGGGAGACTGGCTTATGCATTGAAAATGAATAAACAACATTACAACATTGAAGTCAACATAGATTGAACTCATTGCAGTGAATTTTATAGAGCTTTATCATAGCGAACCGGTCGTGAAGTACACCTGAGATAAGCAACAACGCAAATGGCAGCCAGTCAGCCATTTTAAATCAAATCATAATGTCTACAACATTCATTTTAAAGTTTCAGACAGTTTCAGATGGTTTTTATTGTTACCCTTACCACATCACTAAATTTGAATTCTTTCACACATTATAGTGCCTGTGTGTACAATGTAAATGTTTTCTGTAAATATGAAGGATTTATATACATTACATTTCAACAAGTCATTGAAAATAACACAGTCCCCGTTAAATTTTTGAAAGTTCTCTTTGTGCTCGTCATATTAAAGCGGAGGGGTTGTTGCGAGTGTGTCCTTGAAAGTTGAGTTCCAAGTGGCGTATACAACAGATTGTTTATTTGCATCAAAACACGTGTTTCGTGAAGTAGTAATATGGCCAAAAATAAAAACAGCTGTTATTCGGCCATCTTTGATCTGATTATGAAACACACTGATATGTATGATGTATGTGCCAAATACAAATGAAAATGGTACATAAATTGTGGAAATATAGTTGTATGGCCAAAAAGTCAGATGGCTGTCAATCAGCCATTCTTGACCAGATTTTGAAACAAATTGTCATGGACATGCATCCTAACATGTATAAAGTACATGTATGTGCCAAATTTGAATGAAAACTGACAGAGCACGTCCAAGATACCGCATAAAAAAACAAACAAGATGGCTGCCAGTCGACCATCTTTAATCCAATTGCGAAATAAATCGTCATGGACATGTATCCTAACATGTATAAACTTTGTACCAAGTTTGAATAACAACTAACAAAGCATGTCCAAAATACAACATTTTCAAAAAACAAGATGGCTGCCAGTCGGCCATTTTCAATCAAATTGCTAAACCACTGCATGTGCATATGTCCCAAATAAGGTACTAGGCACATGCAAAGAATGAACGTAATCGGTCCACAGGATTCTGAAATATGACTCTGGACAGGCTGACGCACTGAAGGACAGACACACGAACGGACGGACAGACAGACTCAGAAACTCATGGACGGTCGAGACATGTATCCTAACATGTATGATCTATGTACTAAGTTTGAATGAAAACTGACAAAGCATGTCCAAAATACAACATTTAAAAAAAAAAGATGGCTGCAAGTCGGCCATTTTGAATCGAATCGTTAAACCACTGCATGTGCATATGTCCCACATAAAGTACTCGGCACATGCAAAGAATGAACGGAATCGGTCCAAGGGGATTCTGAGATATGACTTCGGACGGACACACGATCGCACGGAGACCGGATTATAAGTCCCCGTTTTCGGACTTCTACTGAGTAGAGTAAACTCTGAACTGGAAGACATTAATCTGTGACCATACATACCTTGGGGTATCGGAATATGCACTAGGATCCATGGGATCCAACTCTTCAGACTCGGCTTTTCTTTTATGTTGACCTATGCAATAAAAACACATTCCCAATAACTGACAACAAGTATAAGATAAGTTGGCATGCAATTAAAAACAAAATACTGTAATTAACTAAAATTGTTATTATGAATAAAGGCTAGTATAAAGAAATTATGTGCACAAATTTATGTCATCCAATCACACTGAGAGCAAAATTGTTTTATTGTATAAAGTAAATAATTATAATATACCCCTTTGAATGTTAAAGTATGGTGCACTACGCCCTTTTTCTTTTCTGTCTGAGTCACGGATTGGTCCTCCTTTACTACCCTGTAATAAACAAGCCATGCATGGCACAATCCCAGTTAGTTATCAAATTTAAGATATATAGTTTTGTTTATAGTAATATAGCTGGAATATAACCATGTCAGGAGTATGATTTTTTAACATTAAAATGATTGACATTTGTATCTGATCGTCAAAAAAGTACTTGTCCATATTGAGAGATATTGCTCTGGAACAGCATTCAAAATCAGCCATTTTGATTACATGTATATATATATTAACATGATGTATAATGAATATATAAAATTTGAATATAATCAATCAAAGCATTTAAGAGATATGGCTCTAGAAGCCCAATCATTAAAACAAAATGGCCACCAGTCAACCATTTTGAATCCAATCTGAAAACAAGCAGCCTCTCGGCTGAGATAGCTCCGCTGTTAGCAATGCACATTTCAATTAAAGAACAGAAGATATCATTAGAAAATGAACAATATGCATAGTATCAATGCTATGGGACTTGCTGTTTTCAACAAGAATTCAAAAATATAATTTTTCACCATAAACGATTGTGGTTTTTAACAAGAAGTCGAAAATATCACTTTTTACAAAAATGACAAAAATATTCATCAAAATTAGAGAATTGAAGATATCATCATGAAATGAACAAATTTGAGAGTGGTCCACATGTAGTACATATATATGTAATATCAAAGCAATTGGACTTGCGCTTTTTAACAAGAAGTTGAAAATATCACTTTTTACCAAAAATGACAAAAATATTCACCAAAATTAGAAAATTAAAGATATCATTACAAAATGAACAACTCTGAGAGAGGTCCACATGTAGTACCTATATATGTAATATCAAAGCAATTGGACTTGCGGTTTTTAACAAGAAGTTTAAAATATCACTTTTTACCAAAAATGACAAAAATATTCACCAAAATTAGAGAATTAAAGATATCATTACAAAATGAACAAATCTGAGAGAGGACCACATGTAGTATCTATATACGTAATATCAAAGCAATTGGACTTGCGGTTTTTAACAAGAAGTCGAAAATATAATTTTTTACCAAAAATGACAAAAATATTCACCAAAATTAGAGAATTGATGATATCATTACAAAATGAACAAATCTGAGAGAGGTCCACATGTAGTACCTATATATGTAATATCAAAGCAATTGGACTTGCGGTTTTTAACAAGAAGTTGAAAATATCACTTTACCAAAAATGACAAAAATATTCACCAAAATTAGAGAATTGAAGATATCATTACAAAATGAACAAATCTGAGAGAGGTCCACATGTAGTACCTATATATGTAATATCAAAGCAATTGGACTTGCGGTTTTTAACAAGAAGTCGAAAATTTAATTTTTTACCAAAAATAACAAAAATATTCACCAAAATTAGAAAATTGATGATATCATTACAAAATTAACAAGTCTGAGAGAGGTCCACATGTAGTACCTATATATGTAATATCAAAGCAATTGGACTTGCGGTTTTTAACAAGAAGTCGAAAATTTAATTTTTTACCAAAAATGACAAAAATATTCACCAAAATTAGAGAATTGAAGATATCATCATGAAATGAACAAATCTGAGAGAGGTCTACCCAAGGTACATATACACCAAGTATCAAAGCATTCAGGCTTGTAGTTTTCAAGAAGAAGTCGAAAAAGTAAAACATTGACACGACGACGGACGACGACGGACGACGACGGATAATCACTCATATGATAAGCTCCGCTCGACAAAGTCGACAGCGGAGCTAAAAATAAAATGACATGCATCAGGAACCTGTAATGTCTAATGTATGTACCAAGTTTGAACGAAATCCATCCATAAATGCCAGAAATGCTTGATATTTGATGATTTTTTGGCACAAAAATGACCACCATTCGGCCATTTTGAATAGGATCATCAAACCAATACATATATCTGTTTATCTATGACATGATGTATAATGAATATTTAAAATTTGAATATAATCAGTCAAAACAAGTCGGAGATATGGGTCTAGAAGCCCATTCATTAAAACAAAATGGCCGCCAGTCAACCATTTTGAATCCAATCTGAAAAAAATAAAATGACATGCATCAGGAACCTGTAATGTCTAATATATGTACCAAATTTGAACAAAATCCATCCATAAATGCTTGATATTTGATGATTTTTTAGCACAAAAATGACCACCATTCGGCCATTTTGAATAGGATCGTCAAATCAATATAAATGTCTATCTATGACATGATGTATAATGAATATTTAAAATTTGAACATAATCAGTCAAAGCAAGTCAGAGATACATTATGTATGGCACGAGAACCACATTCATTAAAACAAAATGGCCGCCAGTCGGCCATTTTTAATCTTATCTGAAAAACAAAATTATTTGCATCAAGGTCTCATAATGTTTAATGTATATACTGTAAAATGACTAATTTTCACTGGGTTTAAATTTCACTGATTTACCATTTCAGGCATATTCAGTGGGTTTTAAATTCACGGTTTTATCATTTAGATAATGTGTTCTATGCTAAATTTTACATATTCACTGTGTTTTAATTTAGCGCATTTTTCCAGTCAGCGAAATAAGCTAAATTAAAACCCAGTGAATAATTACCCCCTTTACAGTAGCCAAGAAATGCTTGATTTTGATGATTTTTAGCACAAAAATGGCTGCCATTCGGCCATCTTAAATTAGATCAAGAAACAAATTGACGTGCATATGTATAATATCATGTATGATGTATGTATGAAGTTTAATTGTGATTGGTCCAGGCATCTCTAAGATACAGGTCCGTACGCACGCACAGATGCACGCACGCACGCACACATGCACGGACACACAGAGGTCAAAACATAAGTCCCCGTTTTCGGACTGTGTTCGAACGGGGACTAATAACATACAGTCTTCATAAAAAACACTCTGAATAAATAGGCGGTTAAAATCTGCATGTAATGACTAGCAATTATAATAGATTTAGTTGTGAGAATTGATAAATATATATCTTACTCTTTCACACATTCTGCAAATTCCAGTTGTACTATTGATCTTTTTTCCACACTTCCAGCAAGTTTCATATACAATGACAGGCTCCACATGACCAGATTCCTCTTCATCATCATTGTCGGCTTCTATGGTGACCTTTTTGGATGCTTGTTCCTTTAGTTTGGACTCTGGTAGGGTAATTTTGGCTTTAGGATCTTTGAAGAAAACAAAT
The DNA here is from genome assembly GCF_978046115.1 of Saccoglossus kowalevskii. Classification (NCBI taxonomy): domain Eukaryota; kingdom Metazoa; phylum Hemichordata; class Enteropneusta; family Harrimaniidae; genus Saccoglossus; species Saccoglossus kowalevskii. The sequence continues at coordinate 3,606,487 of NC_140643.1, read as the reverse complement.
CCGTTAATTAAATGTTTATATTATAACAATTGCTGGAATCATCAAAACAATGACGTAAACAACTACCAAAAAGAAACTGTGTATTGAAGAATTTATAAAACTTCACTAAACCTGGAATTATATATTTCATGTATAGATAAATTTAAAGCACGGAATATTACAGTAAATTCCAGAACTGTATGAACCAGCACAAACATAAGAAATAACTGAATGTTACCCATTGGCAAAGCATTTTAAATATATCAAACTTACCTGTTGGTGGCAGCCATGATACTTGATCCGTTTCCATATTCCAATAATATTCATGGCCTCTGATATTATGAAAAACAGTTGTTGATATTAAAGTGAAATGTACAATGTAGTGTATAACAATCTGTATCACAAATAATCCTTCCTTTCCCATAACAATTTGCATTTCAAAATATTCATAAAACATACTCAACACTTATAATTACTAGTGAAGTACAAGAGAAAGTAAGTTAAGTTAATGATCATAAACCTGAAGATGTAATGAGATCACTGTAAAGTAAGTTAAGTTAATGATCATAAACCTGAAGCTGTAATGAGATCACTGTAAAGTAAGTTAAGTTAATGACCATAAACCTGAAGCTGTAATGAGATCACTGTAAAGTAAGTTAAGTTAATGATCATAAACCTGAAGCTGTAATGAGATCACTGTAAAGTAAGTTAAGTTAATGACCATAAACCTGAAGCTGTAATGAGATCACTGTAAAGTAAGTTAAGTTAATGACCATAAACCTGAAGCTGTAATGAGATCACTGTAAAGTAAGTTAAGTTAATGACCATAAACCTGAAGCTGTAATGAGATCACTGTAAAGTAAGTTAAGTTAATGACCATGAACCTGAAGCTGTAATGAGATCACTGTAAAGTAAGTTAAGTTAATGATCATAAACCTGAAGCTGTAATGAGATCACTGTAAAGTAAGTTAAGTTAATGATCATAAACCTGAAGCTGTAATGAGATCACTGTAAAGTAAGTTAAGTTAATGATCATAAACCTGAAGCTGTAATGAGATCACTGTAAAGTAAGTTAAGTTAATGACCATAAACCTGAAGCTGTAATGAGATCACTGTAAAGTAAGTTAAGTTTAATGACCATAAACCTGAAGCTGTAATGAGATCACTGTAAAGTAAGTTAAGTTAATGATCATAAACCTGAAGCTGTAATGAGATCACTGTAAAGTAAGTTAAGTTAATGACCATAAACCTGAAGCTGTAATGAGATCACTGTAAAGTAAGTTAAGTTAATGACCATAAACCTGAAGCTGTAATGAGATCACTGTAAAGTAAGTTAAGTTAATGACCATGAACCTGAAGCTGTAATGAGATCACTGTAAAGTAAGTTAAGTTAATGATCATAAACCTGAAGCTGTAATGAGATCACTGTAAAGTAAGTTAAGTTAATGACCATAAACCTGAAGCTGTAATGAGATCACTGTAAAGTAAGTTAAGTTAATGACCATAAACCTGAAGCTGTAATGAGATCACTGTAAAGTAAGTTAAGTTAATGACCATAAACCTGAAGCTGTAATGAGATCACTGTAAAGTAAGTTAAGTTAATGACCATAAACCTGAAGCTGTAATGAGATCACTGTAAAGTAAGTTAAGTTAATGACCATAAACCTGAAGCTGTAATGAGATCACTGTAAAGTAAGTTAAGTTAATGATCATAAACCTGAAGCTGTAATGAGATCACTGTAAAGTAAGTTAAGTTAATGACCATTAACCTGAAGCTGTAATGAGATCACTGTAAAGTAAGTTAAGTTAATAATCATAAACCTGAAGCTGTAATGAGATCACTGTAAAGTAAGTTAAGTTAATGACCATAAACCTGAAGCTGTAATGAGATCACTGTAAAGTAAGTTAAGTTAATGACCATAAACCTGAAGCTGTAATGAGATCACTGTAAAGTAAGTTAAGTTAATGACCATAAACCTGAAGCTGTAATGAGATCACTGTAAAGTAAGTTAAGTTAATGACCATAAACCTGAAGCTGTAATGAGATCACTGTAAAGTAAGTTAAGTTAATGACCATAAACCTGAAGCTGTAATGAGATCACTGTAAAGTAAGTTAAGTTAATGACCATAAACCTGAAGCTGTAATGAGATCACTGTAAAGTAAGTTAAGTTAATGACCATAAACCTGAAGCTGTAATGAGATCACTGTAAAGTAAGTTAAGTTAATGATCATAAACCTGAAGCTGTAATGAGATCACTGTAAAGTAAGTTAAGTTAATGACCATAAACCTGAAGCTGTAATGAGATCACTGTAAAGTAAGTTAAGTTAATGATCATAAACCTGAAGCTGTAATGAGATCACTGTAAAGTAACTTAAGTTAATGACCATAAACCTGAAGCTGTAATGAGATCACTGTAAAGTAAGTTAAGTTAATGATCATAAACCTGAAGCTGTAATGAGATCACTGTAAAGTAAGTTAAGTTAATGACCATAAACCTGAAGCTGTAATGAGATCACTGTAAAGTAAGTTAAGTTAATGATCATAAACCTGAAGCTGTAATGAGATCACTGTAAAGTAAGTTAAGTTAATGACCATAAACCTGAAGCTGTAATGAGATCACTGTAAAGTAAGTTAAGTTAATGACCATAAACCTGAAGCTGTAATGAGATCACTGTAAAGTAAGTTAAGTTAATGACCATAAACCTGAAGCTGTAATGAGATCACTGTAAAGTAAGTTAAGTTAATGACCATAAACCTGAAGCTGTAATGAGATCACTGTAAAGTAAGTTAATGATCATAAACCTGAAGCTGTAATGAGATCACTGTAAAGTAAGTTAAGTTAATGACCATAAACCTGAAGCTGTAATGAGATCACTGTAAAGTAAGTTAAGTTAATGATCATAAACCTGAAGCTGTAATGAGATCACTGTAAAGTAAGTTAAGTTAATGATCATAAACCTGAAGCTGTAATGAGATCACTGTAAAGTAAGTTAAGTTAATGACCATAAACCTGAAGCTGTAATGAGATCACTGTAAAGTAAGTTAAGTTAATGACAATAAACCTGAAGCTGTAATGAGATCACTGTAAAGTAAGTTAAGTTAATGATCATAAACCTGAAGCTGTAATGAGATCACTGTAAAGTAAGTTAAGTTAATGACCATAAACCTGAAGCTGTAATGAGACCACTGTAAAGTAAGTTAAGTTTAATGATCATAAACCTGAAGCTGTAATGAGATCACTGTAAAGTAAGTTAAGTTAATGACCATAAACCTGAAGCTGTAATGAGATCACTGTAAAGTAAGTTAAGTTAATGACCATAAACCTGAAGCTGTAATGAGATCACTGTAAAGTAAGTTAAGTTAATGACCATAAACCTGAAGCTGTAATGAGATCACTGTAAAGTAAGTTAAGTTAATGACCATAAACCTGAAGCTGTAATGAGATCACTGTAAAGTAAGTTAAGTTAATGACCATAAACCTGAAGCTGTAATGAGATCACTGTAAAGTAAGTTAAGTTAATGATCATAAACCTGAAGCTGTAATGAGATCACTGTAAAGTAAGTTAAGTTAATGACCATAAACCTGAAGCTGTAATGAGATCACTGTAAAGTAAGTTAAGTTAATGACCATAAACCTGAAGCTGTAATGAGATCACTGTAAAGTAAGTTAAGTTAATGACCATAAACCTGAAGCTGTAATGAGATCACTGTAAAGTAAGTTAAGTTAATGATCATAAACCTGAAGCTGTAATGAGATCACTGTAAAGTAAGTTAAGTTAATGACCATAAACCTGAAGCTGTAATGAGATCACTGTAAAGTAAGTTAAGTTAATGACCATAAACCTGAAGCTGTAATGAGATCACTGTAAAGTAAGTTAAGTTAATGATCATAAACCTGAAGCTGTAATGAGATCACTGTAAAGTAAGTTAAGTTAATGACCATAAACCTGAAGCTGTAATGAGATCACTGTAAAGTAAACCACAGACAACAAAATTGCCACCATTTTGAATTTGATCTGCAAAGTGGGATCCATAATGTTCAGTATACATTATACACTGTACTAAGTTTAAACAAAAGCCATGCATATACATGCACAGAGGTGATCTAGAAATGCCAGGGTACGTACATGTACATACATTGTACGTATGTACATGTATTAATGCATGTATAATAACAAATTATACCTTTAATAGTGTGTGTACTGTAAAATACTTTATTTTCACTTGGAATTAATTTTCGCTGAAGGAATAATTCAGTGAAAATAAAATCTAGCAAATATACCTTTTTAGGGAAAAAAACAAGCCAGGATTTTGGCAGGGAAAATAATTAACAACAATTGGAGACAAAATGATTTACATAAATGAAAACAACATATCAGGTTACTGCTTTATCTGATTTAGGAGACCTAGTTACATCATAGACCTTAGAAAGAGAGGGACAGGCAACTGGATTATAAAACAAAGGATTTCACGACATCCGGCGTGCAACGTGGGTTACTACAGTTATAAACAAATGACCAAGCTAAGGAAGCCGTATGCCGTCACTCACAATCAATCGGCCACGCAGTTTGCAACACGTCTTTCAGTGCTTGTGCTCATTACATTGAATTTTTAATTTCAATACAAGATCCATTTTTTTTGTACTGGTTATCAGGTGACACTTATTATATGTAGAGTTAGAATTCGTTTTTTTTCATCAGTATAAATTAACTACTCGGCTGATTTTATGTGCGGTGACAAATGGTTGACTAATACTTATCCTGCGACTGCCATATTTTCGCCCATTTTCAGGAAAATAAAAACACTTGTTGTTTGCATTATCGTATTTTCACTTAAATCATACTATTTTCAATGATACTCGCATAGTTTTAGTTTTGCTAGTCTATATTTTAAAATTGTAATTCTGAAATTTCCGAACTGTCTGAAAGGCCGTCTGTACACTGCAGACAGGACTCGTCCAGATTGTTTTTAGATCGCTGTATTTTCGCCCCTTTTCTCAAAAATAAAACATCTATTGTTCCATTTTTGGCGGTTTTTACTTGAGTCCTGCCATTTTCGAAGTAATTAGGGTATGTTATTTTGATGACTTGCTATACAATCGGTCGAAATTACGAATTTTCTAAACTGTTTGAAACCGTGAAAGTCAGCAGCTTACACCAGAAATTGCTGACCCGGTTTGTGTTAGATCATTGTATTTTCGCCCGACTTGTCAAAAATAAAACATCTGTTGTTCAAATTCTTGCATTTTTTACTTGAGTCATGCCATTTTCGAAGTAATTAGGGTATTTTAATTTGATAACTTGCTATACAAAAGTCGAAATTACGATTTTTCTAAACTGTTTGAAACCATGAAAGTCAACAGCTTACACCGGAAATGGCTGACCCGGTTTGTTTTAGATCGCTGTATTTTCGCTCGATTTCTCAAATTAAAAACATCTGTTGTTCAAATTATTGCGTTTACTTAATAATTTGGGTATTTTAATTTGATTACTTGCTTTAAAACAAGCAGCCTATCGGCTGAGATAGCTCCGCTGTTAGCAATGCACATTTCAATTAAAGAACTAAAGACATCATTAGAAAATGAACAATATGTATATGTCCACATGTAGTACCTATATATGTAATATCAAAGCAATCGAAAATATCACTTTTTACCAAAAATGACAAAAATATTCACCAAAATTAGAGAATTGAAGATATCATCACAAAATGAACAAATCTGAGAAAGGTCTACATGTAGTATCTATATATGTAATATCAAAGCAATTGAATTTTTGGTTTTTAACAAGAAGTCGAAAATATCACTTTTTACCAAAAATTACAAAAATATTCACCAAAATTAGAGAATTGAAGATATCATCACAAAATGAACAAATCTGAGAGAGGTCGACATGTAGTACCTATATATGTAATATCAAAGCAATCGAAAATATCACTTTTTACCAAAAATGACAAAAATATTCACCAAAATTAGAGAATTGAAGATATCATCACAAAATGAACAAATCTGAGAAAGGTCTATATGTAGTATCTATATATGTAATATCAAAGCAATTGAACTGTTCGTTTTTAACAAGAAGTCGTAAATATCACTTTTTACCAAAAATGACAAAAATATTCACCAAAATTAGAGAATTAAAGATATCATTACAAAATGAACAAATCTGAGAGAGGTCTACCCCAGGTACATATACACCAAGTATCAAAGCATTCAGGCTTGTAGTTTTCAAAGTAAAACATTGACACGGACGACGACGCAGGACAATCACTCATATGATAAGCTCCGCTCGACAAAGTCGACAGCGGAGCTAAAAAGTCGAAATTCTGAATTTTCTATTTGGAAACGTGTGATACAAAGTGGAAAACTCATTAACATACAATTAGCATATTCATGACAGTAGCTTCAGTAGTCACGCAGGGAAACTCGCGCGTTTTGCGTGATTTTATGAGTGCTGCCGACAGTACAAATAAACAGATGGTTGTTTATTCGTTAATAGGATTGTGAGATTATTTGGAGGATTATAACCCAGGTTAAAACAAAAGAAATAATGTAGTTGCCTGTCCCTCTCTTTCTAAGGTCTATGGTTACATGTAGCAGTACAAATGTCTTAATTCTGTTCACTTATTTTTATGTCTAACAATTTTTTTACTAAATTTTCTATTACACCTTACACATGCTAGTGACACCAGAATTGAGTTATTGTAACCATAAGACCCATGCATTTGCAATTGTGGCAATAATACTGATACAACAAGTCAATGTCATAGTCCCCCTCATGTTTTCAGTGACTTTGTCAAACAGTGAAAAGCATAGTCAGTTTATATTTAAATACTAGGATGGTATTCAGCATATTAACTACAAATGTGCATGAAACAGGTATAAAGACGAAGTTTGAATGAAATTGGTCAAGGCATTTTGTGATTTTATTCAAATGACGGCCATTCGGCTAAATTTCAATGAAAACGCAAAATAAATGATCACAACATTCAATCCTTTTCATGTGCATTGTATATTGTCTTTGTATCAAATTTAACCCAAATCTGTACAATAATCTCTGTAAAATGAGCAGAACACTCTTAAAAAAACAAAATGGCTACCAGTCTTCCAATTTGAAATGAATCATGAAAAACAATGACGTGCATCAGTAACCCACTATATGACTGATGTCAATGCTAAGTTTGAATGAAATCGGTCAAGGCATGGAGAAACGATTGATGACATGTCCCAATGTTGATTTTTGTTGTTTTTCGGTCAAACAACCAAATCAAAAATAAATCAATGTGCATGGTCTCCCATTATGACTTGTCTTTGTACCAGCTTTATTGTTATTACCATATTTAACCATAACTTCGCTTCTTTTTATTGGATTTATTTCATTGCTGTATGTAATTATCAGTGTTTATTATCTCCAGTTATGTTATCAAGATTGAGTAGTTGTAGCCAAATTTCCTATAGATTTATGCTGTTTACGTGATGCAAAGAAACACACTTTGGCCTGTATTCAGCCATTTCTATTAGTTTATAGTTTTGTTTACGTTACACGAAGTATGGGCTAAGATTTAAGCTGATTTAGGCTTATCTAGCATATTTGCATTTTGACTAGACCCAATTGTGTCCACGCACAAGAAGGACCAGTCGTTAGCACGGGCTAAGGGTTGCCATTAGTCGGTGACCTTTGGTAAGCCGCTATTTACGAACGAAAAATGGATGACACACGCGTGGTTCTATTTCTGCTGCTGGCATGCTTAGTTCTAATTTTGAAGCGACGTGCACAGGGAAGACGGACCCAACTTATTTGGATAACAGTATACAACAGGCGTAACAGAATACAGAGTTTTATTAATGCATGTTGTAGACAGCGAACCAAATTTATTTTGTCTACAATTGGAGCTGCTGTACGCTCTACTACAGCGACCTGATCAGTGTGGAAGTGAGCGCCGAGTAATGACTGGTGGAATAGAGTCGTTATACGAACATGGGACAATTTTCACACCCAAAGGTCGCCACAGAGGGCGCTTAGCCCTGGGCTAAGCGTTAACGCATACTTCATTAGCCCGTGCTAAGGGTCTAGACCACGTCTTAAATTCGGATCAGATTTAACCCGTACTTAGCATTCCTTAGCCCGTGCTAAGCGTTCACGCACGTTTTCTTAGCACAGGCTAAGCAATTTGACCTCTTAGCCCGTGCTAAGGAGCTGTGCGTGAACGCAACTTGTATATGTGTGTTCTTCCTGATTGGCTCAATTAAAACAAACAATAAGATTAATTGACGCCATAGATTAAAATTCTAAGGTGTGAATCCACCCTTGTCTTTAAATAGACAAAGAGTTAATTAAGACAGACTTCATCCTTTGTATTCCAAGTGATACATTGTTATCAATCGTCCAAGCGTATGTAGTTTTTCTACGAGCTTTATCTCGTTCCAGTACAACTGAATAAATGCGTGTTCACCATTAGAACATTGCACATTGGTATACCGTCTACTGCTTGATGTAACTACAGTCTATCTGGTGAGATTTAAAGATCCTATACTGTTAAATTGTGGCAGTTGCACCACAAGCTTTGAAGAAAATCTGTCCAGGACTCTCTGAGAAATGATGACGGATGGACGCAAAACATAAAAAACAGTCCAAGAATTTCCAGGAAATTACTGATCAAATCACATAACGGTCTGATCAATATGTAAATTATATTGAGACCAGAGTTTTGTAGTTGTGCAACTGAATCTATATAAACTAAAAATCATGAAAAAATTGTCAACAAATTTAATGTAATTGCATACCAAGTTTGGTTGCAGTCTAAAACATAAGAGAGTGTATACAGGTATGATCCAACAGTGGCTAGTAACACATTTATCATGTCATGGATTACTTACGTGTTTTCATCAGCAACCTTTACCCAACCAGATGGAATCTCTTCACTCACTTCCTTTGTAGCCTTTTTTTTCCGTCGTTTTACCCATCGTTTTTCACAATAATCACTACATGTATGCCATTTGTTGGATCGATTAGGACAGACTCCTTCCAGAGCATCTTTCTTTTTTGGTTCTTCAGTTATCTTTTCTGACGGTTTTTGTGGAAATATTGGCGTACTTATATCAGAATAATCTTCAGCAATTATTTCCTCATGTGGGTCTGAAAATAAAGTCATCAACTTTGTGTTTAAACCTGTTTTTACACCAGCATAAGCGTTACATAATAGTTACACAGGTGGTAATACCCACTTTCCATTTTTTTAGACCTTTATGTTAGGGTGTAATGTACCGTACTGTTTTTCACTAATGCCAACATACCGAGGTAAGTTACTGACACAAAAAAATCATACGAACACAAGAAGTGTGTCTGTATGTTTTTGCAAATGTACATCAAGAAAGTGGGCTCACTTTAGATAACATTGCAATCCTGAGGGCGTCTATTTTCAGAAAAAAAATTTAAAAACGCCTTGATTAAAATTTTGGGTCATCAATGAATATTGCCTTTATGAATTTTGCTTACTATTTCTTCATCCATACAAAATGTATACTGAAAACTTCTTTCAATCATTCCAACTATTGAAGGTCAGTTTTGAGTCAATATATACTATACAACCACTGCTAACATAAATAGGGTTTCCTTCCTCATCATTGTCCACATTGAGAAATATTGCTCTAGAACTGCATTAATTAAAACAAAATCAGCCATTTTGAATACACGTATATATTTATAACATGATGTATAATGAATATATCAAATTTGAACATAATCAGTCAAAGCATGTCAGAGATATGGCTCTAGAAGCCCATTCATTAAAACAAAATGGCTGCCAGTCAGCCATTTTGAATCCAATCTGAAAAATAAAATGACGGGCATCAGGAACCTGTAATGTCTAACGTATGTACAAAGTTTGAACAAAATCATTTATAAATGCCAGAAATGCTTGATATTTGAGGAATTTTCAGTACAAAAATGGCTGTATGTATATTGTCATGTATGATGTATGTGTAAAGTTTGATTGTGATTGGTCCAGGCATTTCTAAGATACAGGTCCGCACGTACACTAGGAGGTCAAAACATAAGTCCCCGTTTCGGACAGTGTCCGAATGGAGACTAAAAAATCTATTCACAATTTCTTGGAACCTTATATGCTAGAGCTTGAACTACTCTTCTATTGATCTATTTTCCCTCTAAATGACGCACAGTCACTAATTGATCTATTTTCCCTCTAAATGACGCACAGTCACTAATTGATCTAATGCCCCTCTAAATGACGCACAGTCACTAATTGATCTAATGCCCCTCTAAATGACTCACAGTCACAAATTGATCTGATGCCCCTCTAAATGACTCACAGTCACTAATTGATCTAATGCCCCTCTAAATGACTCACAGTCACTAATTGATCTATTTTCCCTCTAAATGACTCACAGTCACTAATTGATCTATTTTCCCTCTAAATGACGCACAGTCACTAATTGATCTAATGCCCCTCTAAAAGACTCACAGCCACTAATTGATATAATGCCCCTCTAAATGGCTCACAGTCACTAATTGATCTAATGTCCCTGTAAATGGCTCACAGTCACTAATTAATCTAATGTCCCTCTAAATAACTCAGTCACTAATTGATCTAATGTCCCTCTAAATGACTGTCACAAATTGATCTAATGCCTCTCTAAAAGACTCACAGTAACTAATTGATCTAATGCCCCTCTAAATGACTCAGTCACAAATTGATCTAATGCCCCTCTAAAAGACTCACAGTCACTAATTGATATAATGCCCCTCTAAATGACTCACAGTCACTAATTGATCTAATGTCCCTCTAAATTACTCGCAGTACCAAATTGATCTAATGTTCTTCTAAATGACTCGCAGTCACAAATTGATCTGATGCCCCTCTAAATGACTCACAGTCACTAATTGATCTAATGTCCCTCTAAATGACTCACAGTTACTAATTAATCTAATGTCCCTCTAAATGACTCACAGTCACTAATTAATCTAATGTCCCTCTAAATGACTCACAGCCACTAATTAATCTAATGTCCCTCTAAATGGCTCACAGTCACTAATTAATCTAATGTCCCTCTAAATGACTCAGTCACTAATTAATCTAATGTCCCTCTAAATGACTCACAGTCACTTATTGATCTAATGGCCCTCTAAATGACTCACAGTCACTAATTGATCTCATGTCCCTCTAAATGACTCACAGTCACTAATTAATCTAATGTCCCTCTAAATGACTCGCAGTCACTAATTAATCTAATGTCCCTCTAAATGGCTCACAGTCACTAATTAATCTAATGTCCCTCTAAATGACTCACAGTCACTAATTGATCTAATCTCCCCAGGGGTTTCACAAATGCATCTAACAGCAAGCCATCATCCTGTAATAACAGGCCAAAAACATAAAAAAGGCTTTCAGCAGTGCGAAACGCTGCAGTGAGACCGGCAAGGGCAGAGAGTAGACAGCCAATTTGGCCTTATAGCAGGCCACGAAACCCCTGTGTCCCTGTAAAAGACTTGTGATCACCAATTGATCTAATGACCCTCTAAATGACTCACAGTCACTAATTAATCTAATGTCCCTCTAAATAACTCAGTCACTAATTGATCTAATGTCCCTCTAAAAGACTCACAGCCACTAATTGGTCTAATTCCCCTCTAAATGACTCGCAGCCACTAATTGATCTAAATTAGGCAGAGGGTTCTTGGAACCCACCAATTCACATAGTTCATACATTTGTAACTACCATAGATTCCGGTCAGTCAAAATGACTATTTAGAACTGTAGGCATTAATCTGCGATTCAGCCAATGACGGAGAAATAAATCTAGGTCAGGGGAAGCCCCATGACCTCAAGATTTTCCCTCACGTCATGTGCAGCCATATTGGCTAAATACCTCACTTTGGTTTTTTTTTTCACTGCGCCGAGGACTAAGCCAACACTACGGATAAAGTGGGGTGGTTGGTAGGAGCCAGGAGTCTATAGTGGGTATGACCTATGTGAATTGGCGGGTTCCGAGAACCCTCTGCCTAAATACACTACATTCAATTACCCAATATAGACTCCAGTCAGTCAAAATGACTGTTTTGAACTGTAGGCAGAGTCAGACGCCGATAGGTGGCGGGTTTCTGAGTAAACAGAAAATGATGAAAAGTGTGTCCCAGTCCGGGATAATGCTCTCCAGTAATAGACTACCACCTCATTAAGACCAATGCAGGAAATGGTGTCTTATCTTGCCTATGCCGTCCCCGAAGCATGAAACAAAATGCTGCCACGATGACGGGGTTCAGTGTGCCCAAGAATGCTTGAAAGACAGAAACAGTTCTGCACGAGAGCAAAGGCCAAAGGTAGAAATCTGTTCGCAAAATTGCTGAGCCTATGCGCAGGGACCCTGCAGTCGTTCGGGCTGGGTCAGCAACCAAAGTCTGACCCTCTACGACAGGACCCATCCTGAAGAAACCCTCCTCAATGGATTGAGTATCTCTTAGGTAGTAGTTGGTGAAGATGTTCTGCGTTCTCCAGAAGCCTGCCCTCAGTATGTGTTCGAGGGGAGCGTCTGATGCCAGCGCTAGTGAATTAGCAATCGCTCGGACCTCATGCGCTCGTACTTGGTGTCTTTGCAAGTTCTGTGTTGAGGAACTATAGGCTTCTAACACAGTCGCAGCAATCCATCGGGCGATGGAAGTCGGGGAGGCTGGCCTGTCTTGCTTGCCTTGGCCGTAACACAAAAACATGTGCTTGGCACCCAGTCTCAAATCCCGAGTACAGTTTTCGTAGCAACTCAGTGCTTGAACCGGGCCGAGAAGCAATTCTTCCTGACCCTCCGGGCTGACAATGTTTGACAGTCGGGGGAGACTACTGAGAGCCTTTATGTGTGTAAGTGAAACACTGCTGGGCTCGTTGGTAGTGCGCCGTCTGGTTGGGACAGCAGGTCTGGTAAGCCCGAAAGCACTACTGGTGCTTCGACTAGCATTTTCAACAGAAGTGGAAACCAGGCCTTGGTTGGCCAATTGGGTGCGACCAGTGTCAATATGCGGGTGTGAACCTGTCACAGTTTTCTGCGGTACCCAGTGAACTAGTGGGAAGGAAGGAAAGGCGTACACATCTATGTGGGTCCAAGGGATCAACAAGGTGTCCATGGCTCAGGCTCCTGGAGTCGGCAAGAGTGTTACGTACGTCGGGAGCTTGGTGTTCCAGGGTGTGGCAAACAGGTCCATCTTTGGACCGTCCCACAACCAAAACAGCCTGGAGGCTACCCACTAGGGTATCTGCCACTCTGTGTTATGGAGGCGGAGCCGCCTTGAAAGGCGTCTGCCAGACTGTTCCTTACCACTGGATTGTATTCCAGGCACCAAAGAAGAATAGCTAGCACTGACAACGAAGGGGAACGCATCCCCCACTCCTTGTTGATGTAGGAGACCAGCGTTGTGTTGTCTGTGCGGAGGACTCTGTGGTCTTCAACTACGGGTAGAAAGTGTGGTAGTGCTAAGTGCACTACTTTCAGTTCGAGCCAGTTGATATGGCGTTCCCGAAACCATTGCGGGGGCCATATACTTTGGGGTTATTCGTCCAATAGATGCGCTCCCAAGGAAGGCATCTGTTACCAGAGTCATAGCTGTGGCGAGTGAGTCCAAGGAGACCCCCTGCCTGAGGTAGGCCATTGACAACCACCAGGGCAGGGCTTCCTTCACTTAGTCCGAGGGAAAACTTGCCTGTCCAGTTTCCGTAGGTGTGCTTGGTGTTGTAGCAAACATGTGTTGCACTGGGCGGCTGCGTAATGCAGCCTGGGGAACTACCCTTTGTACCGAGGTCATCATTCCAATGACCAGCATGAGTTCTCGGAGGAACACTGAAGGCACGCTGGATTCACAGTGGATGGAGAGAAGAACTCTGCATGGCATCTCCATGCGGAACCGATTGAGGAGCACATACTGATTAAGTCTGTCTAGACACCCACCACCTGTAGATTTAGTACTACATATACAAACACATTTGGGTAGAAGCCTTGACTTAATACAGGCTGATCTACCTTGTGTATGACGCCCTTTTCTAGCAAACTGACTCCTTCCTGTCTGATTGCTTCTGCCTTGCAGGAGTCCCCTGGCAGTCACCCAATGGGAGAGACACTGAAAATGGAGATTTCAGCAGTATCCTGTACTAGTAACAGTGTGTCACCACCTGGAAAGTCCAGGGATTGGTCACCCGCAGCCTCCAAACCTGAAAACATCGGTGCAATCTGTGTGCGACAGGGATATGTGGTCATGCGTTCGGCGGCTGTAAGGTGTGTGAGTCCCCACGAGGTCTAAAGTAGACAATAAGTTGTGACCTGGCCTCTCGCTGGATGTGTGCCCATCCCCACTGTTGCAGAGATAGGCGTCAAACATGCTTGCCCCGCTGCCAGGGTTGACGACCGACCGGGGAGGATGAGGAGCCACCATCTGGTCCTCTCTCCACTACTCTTCCCTCCCGCGGAAGGGTATGAGCGCTCGCCTCACGCTCGTCTGGTCCGATCGTCTCGGATTGTGACGAGGACGCCCATGGAACGCGGCCATCCCCCTTTATTGATTTGCCAAACGGAAATTTGTGGTACCGGGGTCCGGGGAAGGAGCCCAGGGATTTGGTCGGGGCGTTTGGTTTTATCCCACACTGATCCTGAAACCACACCGACCGGGTATTGTTTGGTCCAGCGGAAAAAGTTTTGCATAAGATTACCCTTAGGCGTTATCTCCTCTATGGCTGACCAACGTATTCCCATTGACACTGTTTGCGCACCCTCCGCCATGCTCAGCACTCGGCTGGACTAGGGGAGACGTGCAAACGGGGTTTGGATCCCTGCGCCTGTGATCCCATAAGCGTTGAAGCAATATTAAGTGGTTGCTTTTAGGATCGAGGGTGGGGGTATGTACATCTTATCAATAGGATCGATGATACTGGCTGATCGCAGGGAGGGGGTGGCGCAACGTGCGTCCTGTCCCAATTGCTCTGCCCAAAAATTGGAGCTTGGCAGCCAACATCCCCATAGGTATTCAGTACCCGAGGTCTCTGTGGAGATCGGGTGCCACTAGCCTGAGCCTTGCCTTCATCCCAATTGATGAGAGAGACGTGGCTGGGAGTTCCCGGGAAGAGACATGTTAGAATGCGACTCATGCCTTTTGTGTTGCTTTCTGCCTGCCAACCCAGGGGTCGCAGTGGAGACGGCTTGCTCCGTCTGCATCTGATCTACACGGCCTGTCAGAGACGCAATTTGTCCTTGCAATGGTACCTCCACTGTCGGGCCTCTTACTCGACGTCTCAGTACACAAGGTACCGGTATACGAGTGCAAGGACTTTCCACTCATGCCAACACACAACTCACATTAACCGATTTTATTGGACGCGCGATCTTGCTGTCTCAGTTACAGCGATTTTGCATGGCTCTGAAAAACATCCCAGACCTCAGAACTCCAGTGAATACACATGCCTTCAAGGCAAAAACCCTGAACCTTGCGCACACAGTCACAGCAAAAATAGCATTTCGAATGCGGGATCCATGCTGGTAAATTCTGATTAGAACCACTGCACAGTCGCCTCGAAAATTGAGGAGACAAAAAAATGGTGGTGAGCCTCTGGTGCTGTCATTATATCTATCCATTTCTAAATGCATTGGTGAAACATAAAAATGAACACAACATGCATGAGGGAGACAAATTACAGTTGAAAGCTGACACAAAGGAAACAAACAAAGGACAAATTTGCATTTTTTCCTTGTTGTAAAAATATACACACACAAAGGGAGCGACACAGGGGTGACAATAGACAATATGGCTGCGTCTCATGGCCTCGGTCACATGGTTCGTGATGTGAGGGAAAATCTTGAGGTCATGTGGCTTCCCCTAACCGAGATTTATTTCTCCATCATTGGCTAAATAGCAGATTAATGCCTATAGTTCAAAATAGTCATTTTGACTGACCGGAGTCTATGGTGGGTAATTGAACATGGTGAATTTACCAGTTACATGCTTGCCAGATGTAGATAAAAGTCATTTAGACTGTTGTCTCCTGTGAAATAATGTGACTTTGTGGGTTTACTTAAAATGGAACAGACACATTTGATAAAAATCCTTATGATGCAGGGCATAGGAAGCCAAATAACTATAATAAACTGATTGACTGGCCTGTATATAGCGAGGTCACGAGTAGTTATCTCATGCTTTGCCTGGCAACCAGTCTTGATTGGTGCATGATAAATTGTAAATGGGCAACGCCTCCAACTGTGCTGATAACTATTTACACACAGCTCAGAATTTGTAAATAGAGTAAATCTGTTAAATTTTCTTGATTTATTGTACTATTGTGCATTGGTGAAATTTGTAAAACCAACTAATATACTCCAAACTGTTTTTTTATAAATTAAATTAGACTTTTGTTAGAAATAGTTCTTTTTGCATCCCTAGTACCCTTGGCCTGCCCTTAACACTAATCCTACACTCTCCAATTAAATAATAGAATAAAATTATAATAATAAAATTAAAAAAAAAAACAAAAAAAACCCAGAAAATTCAGTTGAAATAAAAGTAAAATAATGTACATTTATTTTTATTTTATTTATTTATTTATTAATTATTTTTTTTGGATGGTGGTGATATGAGACAGCTGGTAAATTCAACTTATTCAACTTTGGTCTCTCATTTGAAAATAGTAGTAGATAAGTTGACCAATTTCAATAATGGTTTCCTGATGTGTACATTTTAATTGTTTGATAAAATGCTGTTCTGCTGAACAGATATTACGGACAATGTTAATTTAATTTTGTTGTTCCTTAGTTCACTGTAATGACCACATTGAAGGGGAAAGAGTTTTCCATCTTCAATTTCACTGTTTTGAAAGATTTGGCATTTTCTGTCAGTCACATCTTTATTAGTATATCTGCCAGTTTCAATGTGGAGATTGTGGGCACTTAACCTAAGTTTAGTTAAGGCTGACCTATGATGATTTTTAGGGGCCCAAGCCCAAAGGGCGAGGCCCCTATTCTTATTGTTCGGTTTTTTCTTTCTTCCGTAACTTTTTTCGTCAAGCCGTTTGAGAAAACTGCTGAACAGAATGGTGTGAAAATGCTCTATAATGATAGCCCCTAATGTGAACTGGTGCAACATGCTTTCAGAATTTAGATTGGTCAATTAGTTTTGCAGCCATATTGGATTGAAATAAAACCGGAAGTGGCTGTTTGACCACTTTCTGAGGGTCGAGGCATCGTACATAAATGATGACAGCGATTTACTCGGCCTATGGCCTGTGAACTCGTATGATTTGTGCAATGTACACATGCACGGTACGACTAGTAACAATTACCTAACCTTCACGGTCCTTCACGCCACACAGTTGTCAAGATGCATCTCAATAAAATAGCATCTAAAACCAAAATAAGGCTGATATGTGTAAATACTTGTACATTAGTCTGGTCTATGCAGCCAACAATAATGAAATTGCAAGAATGGCATTGGCAAAATGATGACCTCGGATGTAGCCATGTCTAGGGCATGGATATGATTTATAGTCGTTGCCCACTAATGTAATGTTATAGTGTCTATGAAGTATGTGATTATGATTAATCATTTGTGACCAAGCCATTGATTGTATAGGCTACCACACACTGTATAATATTGAGCAGAAAGCCATGCAAAAAACTGCATTTCATTCACCACATTGGCATGGCTGGCTGTACTCATTCTTACTTTTTCATGACCATTGTTTGACCGACTACAATTTTCTTGTGATTTAGGCGGATTTTTGTCACATGCAAGAAACAGCAAGAGCTGCAATGTGTACATCAAAAATGCTCTTATTATGCCACTAATCTCAACCTTAAACAATGAAATGTGTTGTCATTTGTTAATAAGGCCAAATTTTATGAAATGAGTTACCTTTTTCTAAAATGAACAATCATGTAAAAAAACAATTGTTTAAGGTAGAGATGCAGTTTATTTGTGAATTTCAATCAAAAATAGTTTTTTCGTTTTTTATATAGATTTTTATCTAAAGAACATTCTGTGAAAATTTGACCAATGAATTCTTATTGGAACACCGTTAAAATTGCTGTTTATTTTCTGGTTAAAAATAAAAAACACTCGCACATGGCAATGTTTATGTCCAATTGCCTAATTTGCATGAGTAACCAAATAACAGAACCTTTAATTGACAATATGCAAATCGAGATTGTACGGGTCATAGTTCATTCAATTCACGCGCATATGCAATTATTCTCAAATCAGTTCTTGCTCGCTAGCAAACCATCCCGAATTTACGGCAGAATCTGGTCCCTCAAATAAGGGACACATGAGCTTTGATTCTAACCGGATATATTGCACTGGATCGGGGAGATACAAACTTTTGTGTATCTTTTGTCCAATGGGTACCTGTACTTCTATCATTCGCAAGTTTTGCTAGGTGGTGTGAGACAGCTTTGTTTGCAACCGGACGAACTTCGTTTAATTCAATGAAGCAAACAACTGACAATGCTAAAATAAATTGCAGAGGTACGCTAAAATTAATTGAAAACAACCAAATAATTTCAATGAAAAATAAATCACAGAGAAAGGTAACTTGATACATTACGGTAACAACTCTTTTGACGCGCTGACCGCTTCTCCGCGTCTGATGTTTTTTTTCCCTTGTCATAATACTTTATACTGAGTTTTTTAGCCTGCAACTCGGCCACGACCTTTGCTTTTTCCGTGAAAAATGGGTAAGTTAGGGAGGGGCACAATGGATTACGTAAAGCCGATGAGATATTCATACAGTTATACAAACATAGCGATCCCCATTTGGTGGGTTGAATCTAAATTTACCTTTCCTCAAACCTTTAACAAATACTCTGTATGACGCAGTTTTTCACGACCTCCGGTGAAATGGATCGTGCGAAGTTAGACGGCCAGGTTGAAATGGGCCGTAATATTTTGCTACACAACGGAAATGGAAGACAACTATTGTAAATCGAAACAGTTTTCATTCAACTACGAGCAGACGCGATGGGTCGAAAAAAATTAAAACGAACCCTGACCTCTGGAAATACCTCATTCATAGAGTGCCATAGTACCAAAGGTCGCCGAGCACGACCGTACAACGTACTTTGCTACATCACTACAGATGCATGCTAGCTGACAAGGGGGTTTCCGATTAAGGTAACCAAGATGGCTTCGCAGAGTGCGTGATTTTTCCGCGGTGTTTAAAAACAGCATATTGTTGCCGATGTTTCTGTAATTTTCGGGTTATTTTTTATTTTTAAGTAACCGAGCATTTCACGTTTGTGTATTTTGCCACTGAAAAGTTAGTTATCGATGACAGCACAGCAATGGTCTGAATGGTACTTATCCACTACTACATCGCAATGCTATCAGCACGGTGATCGTTACAGCGAAACGGCAAATGTAAAATTAGTCAGTTTTATAATGCCTTCGGAGAAAAAAATGCGTGAAAAAAATTATTTAACAGTATTCCACTGGAAGCTACAAGGCTAGAAGTTGTAGACATGTTGCGAGATAAGGGTGAAAAAGTTTATCATTTACAACTGTATGTTTTTTGTATTCCGCTTGCATGCTGGAAGCGTCTACGTCTTGTCTTTTTTTTTGTAGTTTGCAAGACTAGTTGGTAGCGCTTGAGGTAAGTTAAACAGGGTCGCGGACAGGAAGTTACACATCGCCGCACCGTAACTGAGGCCAGCAACTCATTTGCATATAACATCAACAGTGACTTGTCAATCAAAGAGCAACGTAAACAAACTTTCGGGACTTTTAATCACATACGCGTGCCTTGATTCCCTATATTTTAAAATCCATTTTTGGGCATGTTCCAGCATTGACAATGCTCCGAAATTCCAACGCTATCTAGCCAAGACTGTCTGGGTAAGAAAAGCAAAAAAAAAAAAAAAATTCACTCCGAGTGCCCACGAACATGCATCTATACCTTAATTTAAAACCCAAGAATTCACCAAAAATAGATGACAAGAAAAATGCTAATTTGCATATTTGCACAATAAACTGGGAATTACTGCTTTGTCACACTTCGTCAGACTTTCTAGACTTTACATTTGATGTAAAACCAGAACAACTGCTCTTGAATATATAAATCAGAAACACGTCATTTGTACCAGTGTTTTGATGGGGTCGGTAAAATCATGTGGCAATGCCCAGTAAATATGACGTCATCTAATGAATTATTAAACAGGGGGCGGTTCTAAGAAGGTGACCTTTTATCACGACCAAAACATCATGGCTTCTCTTCCATGTATTTTCAATAAAAAATCTACGAGTATTTCAAAGCCTATGGTTTATCGTGAAGAGTACAAAGTGGGATATTAAATTATTTATCCTCAATGATTTTATGTAGTATTGAGAACCAAATCCAGGAAGCGAACACACAATAATGAATGATCGCGTAACCCTAGAATCGAAACGCGAGGCACAGAAGTTTTGTTCAGCATTTCCAATCCCATTTTTTCCACTGCAACATATTTGTTAAAAGAAATATTTGAATTCTGTTTGTTTTTTAAGGAGGCAATTATTTATTTCGATTTCGGTACGCACTATTCAGGGATTTTCCAAGACAGTCGCAGACAATCAGCTTATGGATGTACATGTACGTACAAAACATGCTGTTGTAATATTGGCATCGGTCGCCTGCAAGAAGAGAGCTCCCGCACCTACCAAAAAAGTTCTAAAATTTAGACCGGTTTTAAATAATTAGTGTTGGAAATCTGACATACATGTATTTTTAAAGTGCAAAATTAAAGTAAAATTTTTCAGAATAGAAATCAGCAAATGAAAAAAATAGGGATGCTAGACAGTGTGCTTCGTTAGTTTAAAAAAAAATGGAATGTTCGTCAAATTGACGTAAACTTCCCCATGTTTCATGGTAAAAGCAAAGGTCCTGACCAAGTTGTAGGCTAAAAAAATCAAAATCAAAACAAAGTCATCAATCAGTAAGTATTATGACAAGGAAAACAGAACATCAGTCAGAAGAGAAAAGGTCAGCACAAAACTGATAGGTCAAAAGAGTTGTTAATGTATCAAGTCACCTCTCTCTGTGATTTATTTTTCATGGAAATTATTTGCTTGTTTTCAATTAATTTTAGCGTACCTCTGCAATTTATTTTCATTGAATTAAACGGAGTTCGTCCGGTTGCAAACAAAGCTGTCTCGCACCACCTAGCAAAACTTGCGAATGATCGAAGTACAGGTACCCATTGGACAAAAGATACATGAAAGTTTGTATCTCCCCAACCCAGTGCAATATATCCGGTTAGAATCAAAGCTCACGTGTTCCTTATTTGATTCTGCCATAAATTCGGGATGGGATTTAGAAAAAAATAAAATGGGACTTTTAAGGTGTATTTTGGCGTCATTTTTCGGACATTTCAATCATTCCTGACGCCTAAATCAGAGTCTAAGTTTTACCGTAGTCATTGACGCCTATTCAAGAGTATGATGTTTATTGTGACTGGCATGAATAGGTAAGCTTCGTTTCGACAATGAGCTGTTATCACTGTAAATAATGTTAAATTATTCTCCACATGCTCAGTTTATTTTTTGAAAACAATTATTTAAAAATAAAATCTCTCAGTCAATCAGAAATTCGGATTCACGCCTTCAGGGAAAGTCACGTTTGGACGCTCACATCGATTTTGTTTTTCGTTCGGCGGTCTGAGGCATTCAGTGTAGCTTTTGCCTCTTCCAACATAGAAATCTTCTGAATCTTCTTTCTACCTCTCTTTCTTTTCACACCACGCATAATGTAATGATAAAAATTAGGAAAAAACGCTGAGGAAATATAATGTTTGGTTTGCTAGCGAGCGAGAACTGATTTGAGAATAATTGCACATGTGCGTGATTGAATGAACTATGACCCGTACAATCTCGATTTGCATATTGTCAATCAAAGGTCTTGTTATTTGCTTACTTACTTACTTACATGCAAATTAGGCAATTGGACATAAACATTGCCATGTGTGAGTGTTTTTTTATTTTTATCCAGAAAATAACCAGCAATTTTAACGGTGTTCCAATAAGAATTCATTGGTCAAATTTTCACAGAATGTTCTTTAAGATAAAAATCTATATAAAAAATGAAAAAAACTATTTTTGATTGAAATTCACAAATACACTGCATCTCTACCTTAAGACTTTCAATAAGGTTAGCTACCACGTTGGAAGCAATGACATTGCAAATAATAAAGAGGATGATAAAGTTGTTGAAGTGACTACGCAGCTAATACAATATACAGAATCCGAAATACATGAAGCTGGTACAATCATCATTTCTGGTATTCTTCCTAGAGGCAATGCAGAATTAAATGAACAGATTAAGAAAGTCAACGTGGAAATCAAGTCCAAGAGTAGAAAATGAAGAATACATCGAATTTGTGAATCACAGGAAATTATAAAAAACAAAGAAACTCTACCATCAAGATTGCATCCACCTTAATGACATCAGTACTAAAATTCTGCAATCTAGCCTCATCTATGTTATATCAAGCAAATATGGTTACTATTCTGGTGACAGCACTGAAGAAACCAACTACAGCAGTAGACCAGATTACCATCCAAGACAATTGTCACAATATTTAAGACATCAAAGAACCACTAAACCCAAAAATATTAAGAGTAAAAGTTCAACACAATAATGAATCATCACAAGACACAACAACAGTGTCAAGTATCAACAATGTGATAAGTGGAAATATGCAGACCACTACTGTTGACAAAATCCATGAGTACAATACCAACAACAGCCAACAAGTATCACTGTATCCACCAGGATCTAACAATATGGCAATACCAAACTTTAGAGATATTAATATTGAGTTTCCATTTCTGACAGTAAGTTTCAAGAGAATTTATGGCATTTTGTAAGCCAGTATGTGATTGGGATAATACTACAAGGTCGTCTGCATATAGCAGACATGGGAGACTTGTGTTTAAGAGACTTGGTGGGTCATTCGGAGCCAAGTCTAATGATGTTTTAATGTCATTTACATAGATATTGAAAATGAGTGGGCTAAGTCCATCTCCTTGTCTAATTCCTCTATTAATTGTGAAGCTGTCTGTTACACCCTGTTTAAGTTTAACACATCCTGTTGAGTTCAGATAAATTGATTTTATGTGTAATGTCTTAAGTATCTTTATTGTAATTTGTATATACCAATTCGTATATACCGAGGAGACAACCCCGATTGAAGGTCATGTATTTTGTGACGTCACCAATTCGTGTGTCGGTAAGGCTTCTAGAACCGTGCCACTGTGGTTTACCTGAAGTCACCCCCATCCCACCCATTCGTGTAACATAACAGAGTGTTGGGTTCAATCATTTGTAGCCCTGAGTACAGTCCTGTAGGTTGGCCTCCTTCCGTTGATCATTCGGCCCCCACAGTCCTGAGAAGTCGCATAGACCGGGGATTCGACACCCGCCTACAAATTTATGGCGGAGAACCGTTCTGCAGTTTTCATGATTGTAACCAGCTAAAACATCTATCGACTAATCTAGCGATTACAAATACCTTTTTTGTGGCCGAAAAATGAACCTACAGCACTGGAACGTTGGCGAAAGCAAGTTTTACGCAACGAAACAACGTTTTGTTTATGAATGCGTCAAGAACAAGATGGCGGCGTATATTTTCGGTTGACGTTGGAAAATGTCGATTCTATCGACCCTAGTGGGAAATCTTATGTAATTTCGCTTCCAGTTAAGGTATTTAGAATAGTTAGACGTATCGACCTGCTTATTTTTTAACTGCAAAGCTGAATGCCTCTTAAATCGCCCGATACACTCTTTCACAATAGTGTCGAATCCCCGGTCTATGCGACTTCTCAGGACTGTGAGGGCCGAATGATCAACGGAAGGAGGCCAACCTACAGGACTGTACTCAGGGCTAAATCATTTGTAAATGAACAGTGTCTTGATCGGGTATTATAAATGCAATATTTTACCTTCACTATCTTGCTTGATCAGTCCTCTCTGCTTTAGGCGTGCAACGAGTGCTGGCGGTAAGGGCATCCTTGAATATAATTACCAGAAAAGAAACAGCTTTGATATATTTGTTTTGCGACGATCGAGTTCCCTTCGGAGTACAAATCTCGGACGCAAACCACAAACCTCGCTTTCAATTCGTCATTGGAAGAAATATTGCATTATGGGTAAACTAAACTATCGACTTTTACCTTATCCCGCAATGCTAATTTCCGAGGTACGAGTTTACTTGGGATCTGTACCACGTGCACACAATCTTAAAATGAGAGAAATATACATGGTTGTTACATGTATACAGATGTATTTGTTATTAAAAGATTTTTTGGAGATGCTGAATTGAGTTACAAAAACATCAAATTACAAACTTGACCATGCCCATATTTTAGAAACCATGTCCACTTTGGCGAAAACATGCCAAAATTGTAACTCAATGTTCAATTAAATATTAACCAAACTTTGAGTTACGAGCAACATAAATTGTTCCTGTTGTTTAACGTCCACATAACTCAAACTTTAATTAACAGTTAAAGTACAGTAGTTTTCGCGCCACGCATGTGCGACATTTGTGTTGATAAACATTGATTTTCCCACAACTTGAATCCAATGCGCTTTTCTGATAGACTCCTTCCATACACCTGAAAATTCTTAATTAAAGCTTTGTAACCTCTCATTTTGTACTCGTTGATCTGCACAACAGTCAAAGTCGCCATCTTTTTTTATATGATGATACCCATATATCTTGCGCATGCGTGGTACGACTACCACCCTTTAACTGAACTACGAGTTACGGGCAACATATATGTTTTGTTTTGTTTAACATTTTATATTTCCCCGTAACTAGAAATTCTGTTAATTGAGAATTGAGTTACAATTTGGAGGATGTCTCGCAAAACTGGGCGTGGTTTCTAAAATGTAGGTGTAACTCAAAGTAACTCAAACAATTGAGCATTTTTATTTGTTATTAATGAACCACACACTGCAGTTCCAAGGTTATTAATGAACCACACACTGCAGTTCCAAGGTTATTAATGAACCACACACTGCAGTTCCAAGGTTATTAATGAACCACACACTGCAGTTCCAAGGTTATTAATGAACCACACACTGCAGTTCCAAGGTTATTAATGAACCACACACTGCAGTTCCAAGGTTATTAATGGACCACACACTGCAGTTCCAAGGTTATTAATGAACCACACACTGCAGTTCCAAGGTTATTAATGAACCACACACTGCAGTTCCAAGGTTATTAATGAACCACACACTGCAGTTCCAAGGTTATTAATGAACCACACACTGCAGTTCCAAGGTTATTAATGAACCACACACTGCAGTTCCAAGGTTATTAATGAACCACACACTGCAGTTCCAAGGTTATTAATGAACCACACACTGCAGTTCCAAGGTTTTTGTGAACCTTTATAAAGCAATGACAACTTTATTTATAATAACTTTATAGCTTATTTTAATTATCAAAAGTGTTAGTTGTTGTCATGGTTGCAATAAGTAGGAAGATTCATACACTTTTACAATTTGAAGGCTCTATATTAATATTAAAAGAATATATTAATAAATGATTTAAAATTATCCACATACTGATGTGTAAATGATTATTTATTATTTAAAATGGGCATTATCAATGTTTTTTCTCTCTTTCTTTTTATATTATGTTTAGTTCTGACAATATCAACCATCCAACATAGTGTACAAGTTCACAGGAAACAAAGCAACACTCTAGAAGCTAGTTAATTTCGAGTTTTCCTGACCAACTGTGAAACTCAAGCTGAGAGAATTACCAATTTGCATAATCATTACCCAGTGCAAACAGATATTTAAAATAAAGTGGCCATAACTCTCACATAAACACAACGATTGCTGTTTTGTAAATGTTATTAATAGTAAATATATGGATATTCTGATACCACCTTTCACAATCAAATTATATATGTACTATGTACACATTTGAAATTTATGGAAAGTGTTCAAAAAAAAAAAAAAAATACAATTAATGAATTTGCTCTAGCAAAAACCTTTTTTTAGGCTTGCCAATGCTCATCTATACCTTGATTTTTAATTCTTTAATAACAATTTGCAAAAGTTATTTCGACTCACAGATTGACGCACACTCAAACCACTATAATAATCGTCACAGTCTGACTGATTAAAATAAGATCCTAGCTTTTTTATTTTATTCTATTTTTTTTAAATATGTATTTATATATTTGTTTTTCATATATGATATTTTATTTCATTTCAATTTATAATTTACATGTATTTGCTGGTAGTCACTCGTAAGGGTTGGTGAATTAAGCCTTATTGGCACTTTAAACAAACTACCAGCAACTAAATATTAAAATAAAATAAAATAAAATAAAATAAAATAAAATAAAATATCTTAGGATCTTTATTTCAGTCATACTGCAGAGTAGAGCGATAACAGTTTGTTATCCTCTCAGCCTCGATTTGGCAATTGACATGCACAATCCTATTGGTCAATATTGACCCATAACCTGGACCTGTTCTTCACCGGAAAAGAAAGAACACACAACGCGATGGCGGGGCATATGAGTAGGCTAAAACTCGCTTTAGGACTTGTAATCAACTTATTTTCTTCCATCTGTATTGTTTTTCTAAACAAATGGATTTACGTGTCATATGGCTTCCCCAACATGACGCTGACGTGTATGCACTTCCTCGTCACTTCGCTGGGATTGATTATTTGCGAGAGATGGAATATATTTTACCGAAAAAATCTGCCTATAAGTGGTATGCTTCCACTTAGCTTGACTTTCTGTGGGTTTGTCGTCTTTACTAACTTATCCCTACAGAGTAATACAGTAGGCACGTATCAACTAGCTAAGACCATGACAACACCGACAATTATTTGTATACACTGGGCGTTTTACAACAAGCCGTACTCCACAAGGGTGAAGGCAACTTTGGTGAGTTACCCCATATAAATATTCGATGATACTGTATTTAATTTTATCCCATGTACCGTTCCCGTTCTACGTGATACATCTCAAATGATATTTTAATATCCCTCCACTGATATAAATCCGATTGGCTACTCATGATTTGATTGGCAGTGCAGTGGTGCGCGCGATTCGAAATTATGACGTCATTCACAAATATGTCAAAACATTTGACCACTCAGCAATATTTGAAAAAAAAAATAATTGTCAGGAACATGCGTAAGATTAATGTTTTCACTATATACTGGTAATTTCAGACATTCACAAAAGTGTCGCATATACACAAAATATTTCGGGATTCTACGAACCACAACTTAATTGCTTCTAGCAGCACAAGAGAATTTGTTACCCTGTTATATGGCTCATTAAATTCCCATAAAATTTGTAAAATAAACTTACTTCAAAAATTAGTAATTATGTTACCAATTTATCGTAAAATCAAAAATATATTTCCCAAGATGAATTGTTTGTAAAGTAATGACTTTCCAGTATGCAAATGAGATACAGATATGTATTGGCATTTCCCATTTATCCATAACATTACTATGCAGAGAATGCTTGTCCAAGATGGCTGCAATAATTTTTTTTTTGCAATTACATTATTCTATTACATCTGAGGGGTGTGAATATCAATATGATGTTTTTTTAAGGTTTTTCATTTGTTTTTGCAGAGCCATGCACTCAACAGATTTCAATACTAATGTGCATGTGCTCTGAAATACTACACAGACCTGATTAACATCTGAACATGTTATCAACTCTTTCTTACGCATGCAACGGCTTTGTACTGACATAACTCATGATGGGTTAATGATGCATCAAATATAGACAGGAACTACGTCACTAACAATGACTTTTTTGTTATATTTATTTTGTAGATTCCAATAACAATAGGAGTATTTTTAAATTCTTATTATGATGTGAAATTCAATGTATTAGGAACAGTATATGCAACGTTGGGTGTTTTAGTCACATCTCTCTATCAAGTGGTAAGTTTCATTAACTTGTTGATTTTGTATGCATTTTTTTATTTAATTGTTGAATTTTATAGCCTCCAATAAATTAAAAATGGTTTTAAAATTTATATGTTTTGAAACAACACAGTGTCACACTATATATGTTGTTTTCCATATTGGTGTTGGTTATACAACCAACAATTTCAACCACCCAGGCTATGTGCTATCCAGTTTTCTGCAACCACCCAGGCTATATGCTATCCAGTTTTCTGCAACCACCCAGGCTATATGCTATCCAGTTTTCTGCAACCACCCAGGCTATGTGCTATCCAGTTTTCTGCAACCACCCAGGCTATGTGCTATCCAGTTTTCTGCAACCACCCAGGCTATATGCTATCCAGTTTTCTGCAACCACCCAGGCTATGTGCTATCCAGTTTTCTGCAACCACCCAGGCTATATGCTATCCAGTTTTCTGCAACCACCCAGGCTATGTGCTATCCAGTTTTCTGCAACCACCCAGGCTATGTGCTATCCAGTTTTCTGCAACCACCCAGGCTATATGCTATCCAGTTTTCTGCAACCACCCAGGCTATGTGTTGTCTATTTTTCTGCAACCACCCAGGCTACCGGGTATATGCTATCCAGTTTTCTGCAACCACCCAGGCTATATGCTATCCAGTTTTCTGCAACCACCCAGGCTATGTGCTATCCAGTTTTCTGCAACCACCCAGGCTATGTGCTATCCAGTTTTCTGCAACCACCCAGGCTATGTGCTATCCAGTTTTCTGCAACCACCCTGGCTATGTGTTGTCCAGTTTTCTGCAACCACCCTGGCTATATGTTTGTCTAGTTGTGTTGTCTATCCTATGTCTGCACCGTACAACATATGACATTTTATTAGTTGCTCTAGGATAATGTGCAGACCTGATTAGTTTTTAGTTGAAATCAATGTGATGTGATGTGATGTAGGTATTGGAGTTATAAAGTATAAAAAAAGGAATGCTGTATTTATTATATACATGTATATTTTACAGTTAGCACATATGCTTCATATGCATATCATTTAAAATATAACTGCAAGCAATGATAAGTGTGGTTCCAAGTAGCTGTGGTTTAACAAATATTTAATGAAATAATGTTCATATATGATGATAGTTTATACAATGAAGCACCAGTTGCATGTTCCTATCTGCAACAGTACTCAATATATATTTTGAGAGGCTATTATCTTGGATATAATTTGAGTGGTTGAATCATAAAAACGAAAAAGAAACACCGATTTTGAGACAAAAAATTTGCCGATGGCCGTTACATGCACCACACCAGCACCACACAGTAAAAGACTTTATTGTAGTGTTTAGTAAACAATGTCTCAGTTCATTCTCGCTGCCTCAAAAAAAATACACTCGCCCAATCATTCTGTCATGGTATGGTTTATCTTTTTCAGGATTTGGTAGCCCTGGTACAATTCCGTTTTTACTTCCCAATAGCATGAGCATCGTCAAATCCCTGGTGCTAAAATGTGTGTTTGCAGATTACACAACGTTTTTTCTCGTCGAAAGCTATTTGGCCAATCAAAAATCATAATTCACGCATCGGTGAGGTGATTAGCACATGACATCATTTTGACCCCAAAGACGCACTTAGAGAATAATTTTCAGGCGTTTCGAAAAACAACTTTCGTAAATTAATTTGCCAAACTAAAATATGGCAACTTTTTGAAAATAGCACAATTCAACAAACAAAAAAAATATGGTAATTTCGTCCTTCTTAGGCATGCATTCAACCATTTGCATTTTTTTTGAAGATATATGTGAAACTAAAACACTCCAACGTTCTTTTAAATAGCATGATACAAGTAAAAATTACGATAATTTGATCAGCAGATGTTATATTTTATCGAAAACAGGCAAAACATATTTCCAACGACGACTACATCACGATCCCCAAACGTTGCCAGGACCAATCACAAACAAGAAAAAAGACAATGAATTTTCGGATTAGCACTTCTGTTTTTCCCCACGCTAACGAAAAAATCCTTTGTCTTCTACTGACCTGCTGACACAAAACAAGTCGGCGCAGCCATTTCCGGTCCTGGGTGACAGTTCGTAAATTTCGGAACAACAACTTTTGAACACTGATTTGCCCAACTAACAAACACTAATGTTTGAAATTAGTATGATTTTAGTCATCATCAAGACTAATTCCCGTATATACATTAGTTGTCGTTTTCAGAATAGTCAGTACAGAAAAAAGTCTGACAAATATTACGATTACTAATAGAATCGTGGATTCAAACAAAAGTGATGCAAATATCAAAATTGATAGTGATGATGAATAAACATTGCATTGTCATTGAAACTTTTACGCACAAATTAAACTTGGGTTGTTTATTTTTGTAGGTCTAGTGAGGTTGCGCTGCAAAATTAACCAACTTACATGACATTCGATGTTTTTTCGACTTCAGCATTTGAAAGTTTAGAGTACATTCCAAAAATAAAGAAATCATTTTTTGAATGCAAATACCGGTAATACTCTCGCTATGAAGTGAATGTAAGTGGTAGTAGCTTCGGCGACTTGAAGTCTGGATGCCTCAGGAATGTTTCAAAACAATGTTTATTGTAGCAAACCAGGGAGCTACAATTTTGTTTGTAGCTTCACAAGCAAACCAACATCAATAACTGACAAAGCAATTATATTTACCATCTTGAGAATTTTAATTTTGCTTGTTTTGTTGGGTTGCATTTATCACGTGGCTATGAGTATGAAGCCATGCAAATTACAGTTGTGTGCGTGAAGCTGTGAGCACGTCTGTTTTTGTAAAATACTAGACAGTGCAAAGACACGCAAGTTGTTGGCGTTGGAACTTCATAAAATCCCATGATGAAATACAAAAGAAGTGGCCGATGGAATGAGTACAATGAAGTGAAACATTGTTTCAACTACGTAACGGTAGACCTAGATTGCATCATATAAAACAACATTACATTGATGGCGCAGAATGACAGCTCAACTAGTGGGCAATTTCGATAAAAAAGGACTGTAAAATTAATATTGTACTCGACCGCGTTAGCGCCCATACTTGGTCTTGCGTAACGGATCTTGGTAATCGTTTTTATATGATACAGCGTGGATATCGACTGCTGTGAACATGTTGTGAATGCGTAGAACACAGTAACCGTGCATAAACTACGCTTTGACAATGACCTGTTGATACAAGTAAAATGCGGTAATTATTTCATGCCATATTCAGTTTACCTCTCAAAAATGACTAGTTATTAGTTTTTTTGGAAAAACCATGTCGTTTATTCGCTGAAATCAATTCCAACAGATTGTACTTCGACATCGATAATTCACTTTCGCATTGCATTACTGGAAAGTCTTCGAGAATTTCTGAAGAATTGCGTCAGTACAACACAGCATTCTGATTAGTTAATAACCAACTTGACCCATTAGGTCAAAGTACGCTGCTGCAGGTCAAATCTGCAAATGCATCATGGCGGAAAGTGATTTTCATCAAGCGTTTGTGTACGGGATCCAACATCTTCGTCAGTGGAGATAATATGACAATTTTGACTGTGTTCCAACAGACAAATGATTTTAATTTCGTAAATTTTGGTGGTACGTAATTAATATTGTAATAAAATGTGCATATTTTTTTTTATCATTTCTGTTTCTTCATTGTGAAAATCAATGACGACTCAACTAATTTCGTAATTTGATTTTCCCTCAAAGACGTATTCTGTCACTTGATGAATCAAATTTTTCATTTGGCACTCTTTTTCGAGGGGGGTGCTTGGGTAAGTGCCCACCCCTAAAAAATCATGAATTTTTGAGTTGAGGCCCCTGGGCGCTAACGCGGTAGAGTACGGTAGATCAAGAATGGAAATATTGTTTAAACTTGGTTACAATTGACCTAGATTGCGTCCTTGCATACAAAAATAGTTCGTACGCAAATAATGAGAGCAGAATGATTTGTTAGTTTCCAATAATTTTGTACTTTTCGATGCCCCTACAAATGTAATAACAGTATTTCACATAAAACCATCCCGATTGCGTTGATAGACAAGATTGAAAATCAATCATTTTGAACCCAGAATGGGGCACAGTATGAATTTCTCGATGGCGCAGAATGAGGGGCGCAGAATACGGCGCAGACTGGTGGCGCAACTAGGTAGCACACAATGTTTATTTTGGGTAATGTGCCGGTGCATTCCAGTGGTGCAGAGTACCAATTTCAAGCCTCACACATACCTCCTACATCTCTTCCTTTCAGTTCGCCACAAGATGGGGGCAGCACCACATGAACCACTATTCATGCTTCCTGAAAGAATACCACTCGACTGTGCCCATTTCACCAACTCACCCCGGTTTCTTCTTGCTAGGCTCGGCTTCAAAGCTCGCCTCTTTGTGGGACATTCATTTTGCATTGGGGCAGCCACAATTGCAGCAAGTGTGCATCTCCCATACAACCTTAATCAAACAATGGGCAGAGGGTCGAGCAACTGTTATCGCACATACATCATAACACCTGAAGAGTTGCTTCAGTCAGCTTTTAGTACACTTGCTTTTATATGATTATTCGAACTATACCAATCACTCTTGCTGTAAACCTGACATTCTGCTGCGTGCATTTAGCTTTTAGCAAATTGTATTTCCTTTTTACATCGTGTACACAATTCATTTTGCCTTTGCCTATTTTTATTTGTCTACATGTTTGCTCCCCCAGGCCGATGTACCAGTTACATCCTCTGGGTCGAGCAGCATTCACAACTACTTTCTCACCTGGGCCGTCATGCCTGTCTTCCAGCCACCACCCCCCAGACAGACATACCAATTATGTCCTCTGGGTCGGGCTCTGTTCTCATTCCTCTCTCTCGCATTTCTTCATGGGGGGGTCCCTTTGGTCACCACTTTATGCCTCCCTCGGTTTGGGCTCATGGACTCCATCCTGCCCCCGATTCAGGGCTCGGCGGCCAACTTCTTGGTCACCTCCCATCTATCTCAGCTTCGCAGCAGGATCTCCTTGACCCATCAAGGTCAAGACCTTGACCTACCTTGCGGGTGGGTCTCGGCTTTGACCTCTGTAGTGTGACTGAAGGAGCCCCTTCCAAATTTTGTACATGTAGTTATTTTTATTATTCCCTGTTCGAATGAAGTCCGAAAACGAGGACTTATAATTCGGTCTTCGTTCGTTCGTCCGTCCATCCAGAGTCATATTTCAGAATCCTTTCGACCGATTCTGTTCATTCTTTGCATGTGTCTAGTACTTTATGTGGGACATGTGCACAAGCAGTGGTTTAGTGATTATTTTGAACTGATATTTATTAAAACTGCAAATTTGAGGACACTGCCTTCACCATATTATTAAACACAAGAGGGCGCTTGACTTGTACAAAGGATCTATTAGCCACTTTAGTCCATAACTAACGATGCAATTACAAGGAGTAATTTTAGTGCCTCATTCCGATCCTCAGACTTGCTTTTTCTCAAACATACTTTAAACAATTTTAGCAAGTGCAATCATAGACATGCACCTCAATTTGTTTTACTTTCACTTGTAATCTATGTTTTTCTTTGCTATGTCTTAAACTGGAGGGGTCGTCTCGTAACACGTGTTCAAATTTGATGTAAATGAACAATCTGTTTTATATGCCACTTGGGACTCAAGTTTCAAAGACACGCTTGCGACAACCCCTCCACTTTAATATGACGAGCACAAAGGGAACTTTCAAAAATTGGGATTGATATTGTGATTTGTGCTTCTGTATTTGAATGTATCAATTACAATTATCAACAGCTCAAGTGGAGGTGAGGTTTCTATTACATACATACTGCAATCGCTAAATGGGCACAACACTTAACAAAATAAACAAACATTACACTGTACAATCTTTTGAATATAGGCATAACTCAAATTTAGGCGTCAGGGAAGAGTGATAAGCATCACTCAGCATAAAAAAAAACTTTTCACATTATAAAAAATTACTCAGTATATTTAATGTAATTTATATGCATTTATTGCTTTTAATTTTCTTCGTAATGGAAAGTATATTCTGACAGAAGTTTCAAATAAAAACAAACATGAATGCAATGCTTAGAAGAAAATGATCATGGTACGGCGCGGTTACTAAAAAAAGTACGATACCATGGTTACGGTAACAGAAACTGGCCATGCTTCGACCACGGAGCTATTTTTGCCTTGCCCGTAGTGTAGTGTAAACGAAGGGGAAGGTATAGTAAGGGGAAGATTTTGGCGGCGGCGACGTTGTTGGTGTTGTTGTTATTGGCATGACTTGTGGGTGTGATAACTCAAGTAATTTTTACATGATTGGTTTCAAATTTATGTATGTTATAAAAAAACATGCAAAGATGGCCAAGTTCGATGTTGGTGTATTTTTCTTACATAATTAATGAGAGATGGCTACTGATTGGTTTTCGCTTGTGGGTGCAATAACTTGAGCAATTTTTACATGATCGGTTACAAATTGATATATGGTATAAACAAACATGCAACAATGGCCAAGTTCGATGTTGGTGTATTTTTCTTGCATAATTAATGAGAGATGACTACTGATTGGTTTTCGCTTGTGGGTGCAATAACTTGAGTAATTTTTACCCGATCGGTTTCAAAGTTATAAACATGTATGTTATGAACAAAGGTGTAAGGATAACCAAGTTCAATATTGGTGCAATTTACATGCATAATTAATGAGATATGGAGTAATTATTTTTTCAGTTAAAACATAATTGTTGTGAAAGCTTTTTTTAGTTAAAGAAAAGTAATTTAAATGTTTTGAAATTCAATCCACCTAATCTGTATCAGGATTTAACCAGAAAATCCATAGTGTAATAGTTGTTTTGAAATCCTTTGGAATTTTTCATTGTTGTGTGATTATGTATACATTTTCATCTTATTGAAACCAGTGCCATCTTAAGTTCATTGTAGACAATGCCTTTGTTTTTACTCTAGTTAATATTTGACCTTTGTGTGAAGTCATTGTATGGTAATTAAATCTGTTCAAAGTTTATTTTCAAACACATTTGTGAGTTTATACTGTGAGCAGTAATATTCTCAAATAGCCGCATTGGGTTAATTTTGTACAAACCTGGTGCATAGATGCTCTGGGCCAATGCACAGATTTGATTAGGTTTTGATAGAAATCCATGCATATTAATTAATTTGCATGATAATTAGCTCATTTTTAGCTGTTCCATGACTGTTCCACTGATATCTAAACAACCACTCATTGTATTTTGATGAAACTTGGTGCATAAATGCACTGAACTTGTGCGCAGATTTGATTAGTTTTGGGTAAAATTCTGTGTTTATTAATTACCTAATTTGCATAATGATTAGTAAATTTTCTGCTTTTATACTGATATCTCAACTACTAATCATCACATTTCAATGAAACTTATTACATAGATGCTCAAGAACAATGTACAAATCTGATCAGTTTTGGGTTAAAATCTGTTCATATTAATTCCCTAATTAACATAATAATTCATAATTTGTTGGTTTTGATCACATTTCATTGGAACTTGGTACATAGATGGTCTGTTACATTGCACAGACCTTATTAGTTTTACACTCAAATTCGTTCATTTAATTTTTCTGATTTGCATTTCCATCAATATCTCGATTTTGAATTAATTTTTACTGTGTCTCTAATACTCTCAGCACACGGGTGTTCTTTCTAAGCTTTCTTTGACTCCATCTTACTATAATCAGAGCCATCTGGAGTTCATTATTAGAAAATGCCTTCTATTATACATTAGTTAACATTTGATCTTTGTGAGAAGTCATTGTATGGTAACTCGATACTTGTTCGCATTGTTCAGTGAGTTACAAACTATGCGCAATAAGCTTTGTAAAGTTGTTACTGTACATGTACAATAAGTTATGAAGGCGCGACAATGTCATATAAATCATTGGCCATTGTGTTTTTCTGTGATTTTCAACATTTTATGAGTAAAAATTTGCCGGAAAAATCCAAGTTTTAATGACATCTCGCAAGAGAACTGGCATTACCGTATTGCGCATGCGCCAGTCTAACCGCTGAGGAAATCGGCATCGTTTTCGTCTGAGGATATTGTATTCCGGGACTGTATCGTTCTTTGCACAAGGCTTATATAGATTAAATTCTATCTCAAAGGTAAGAAACTGTGCTTATGGTATTTATTATGAACTTTGATTTATCCTTTTGTGTCCTGACTTTAGTGAGAAACTAGCGATCACACAGTGTCACACTTTGCCAGAAAAACAGTCCTGCTATTAGTTCAAGAACTGGTTATGAAACGCGTAAATCGAAAGATTATCTCGTCATTTAGGAGGCTGGGGAATAACGTTTGGCATATAAAATACTGGAATAATAAAAACGTAAAAGTTTAGAACACGCTGATCGTGATTCTGTTATGCACGATTTTTATTTCCGGTGTTTATTGGCAACGGCTAGCGAATTGAAACTTGGTTTCATGACGACATATTAGACTAGAATTATCGAGAAAACACAAGTCAAGTTCGGCGAACCGTGACTGCTTGAAAGCAGTGATGAAATTGAAAAGTACTGTAATTCAATATCATTGAATCTATCATCACTGTTAAATTACCTTTGAAGTAAATATGATACCCGAGTGCGTTACCGGGACCTCCATGCTCCATTTATCGGTAAATCGAAGCTCTGTCAACAGAGACACATTTCCTCAATCAGCTATTTATTTGGGTACTGAAGTCAGGGTGGCAATTTCAATGTTTAGCTCCCATAATTTATCTCCATTATGAGCAGGAAAATAAATTACGGACCTTGATTGAGATGGATTTAATGGCGGCCATGTTTTTAATTGTTGACATTGTGCATTATGTGAAACAATATTAGGAAGGAGGTCAAATTCACGTAATCCTCAATTTTAATGATGTTGACTTTACAGCAATTCCAGGCACTGATTTGACGCTGAAATAGTGCTAGATGTTGATAACTTACTACAATAAGTTACATACTTCGTTTTCACAATTACAGAAGTTGTTACAAATAATGCATACAGCATATCTGCAATTTGAAGCGCACCGGAAGAAAGCTCCGCCCATAAAAGAGGCGGTACATTAGTTTTGAATTTCTCCTCCAATAAATGATCGAGGCTCTCAACTTAGTTTTCTATTTCAATTTGCGTCATACATGTATGTTATTTCAATGAGAGAGGCGCATAACGTGGTAGCTCTGCAAAGAACGTTATTTTACAGAACCAGCTGACCGACTGATCATGACAGAATTATTGATCAAAGTGCATTCATTATTCCTACTGTGGAAATATCCGTATCACGCTGATGTATATAACTGAAAGCTGCCTGCAACAAATGTCCTATGAAGACTTCATCCAGTACATCAATAATGAAATTGAATACATAAGTAGAATGGGTGTTATTCGATTATTAGTTCTCAACGATGAGAACTAAAAGGTTGATGTGCCACCAAATAATCGCTTTAAAAAGCTTATCACTGGCACACATGATCACACGTCCGGGGAGGGTCGATTCGTCTCGCCTCGCAAGTTAATTCGCCCCACAAGACGATTCGTCAGATTTAAGGTTAGCCCACTACTAACTCGCCAAATAAGCACAACAAGATCTGAACAACAAACTGTTCACGTGCTCGTCATGCACTGGCATGCGTAATTGTTCGTTTGTTTTTGCCGACGTTGGGTTATACCACGGTTTCTAGTAACGGAACGGAAAAATAAACTACAAGACTTGAAAAAAAAGTTAAATCTGAATTAAAACTGTTCCTCTTTTTTCCCCTACTATCTTCCATGCACGGAACGTTCACGGAAGTTGTATATATTTATAAGATAAATAAAACTCTTGTTCTCACTTCAACTGGTTTTTCGACTCCTTGCTTCTCAATCGTGGTGCTTAAACAACTTGGACAAACGGTGATTTGTAGACACGCAATCGACACGATGACCGACCAAAAGTGAATGAAAGACAGACGCGCCTCAAAGTCTAGGTGTACCGGACTTTGTAGCAAAAATAGAAAACATTGTGGGCAATATCTGTCAATCATTCATCTGATTTGCAGCCGATGTTTATATTTCCAGTTACAACTTATGTAAGTTTGTAAACAAAGTATGTAATCTTGTAGGACGCAAACAAAAAGGCTAATGATCGGTCCCTTGTTGGATTATTGGGAGTTGTCAATGCGCTCTCCAAAAATATAAGAAACAAATGTCCGAACATAAACTTGACACTTTATTCCTTTCCACCACTGAGAAACGATTGACTGAAAGGTATACAGAGAAATAAAGCACATAAGTAAACAATACATTTCACGTAATCGATTGATATGCATAGTATACATGTACATTTTGTACAGTAATATTACTATCATCACAGTTAGCGACTACCTCACAAAAGGTAAAGATATCACAACACATCTTAGAAATACATGGAATTACACGCAGTAGATCGTAAAGCGTAAAGACTAGCGTGATCGGTAAACACGAGTCACATGTATACGAAGCAATGACCTCAAACAAACGTCGCAAAAGTCAGCAGTTCGTAACAAAGAAATCATATTTATGCTCACCGTAATATTAGACCCCAACAACCAACAACCTAAACTTCGCTTAGTGTAGTTCACTCGACTGCTGTAATTCATGCAAATGCGTCAAAACACCAGCAAGACATGATGCGATCCGCCATTTCTCTCTGCTTTTTCCCGGTGCTATAAATAGCCACCTTACCAAATCTCAACTACAGAGGGCGATGGACTGTACAATAGCAAATTAGTATAACGTTATTTGGCCATAACAAATCTATTGTAGTAGGTTATCAACATCTCGCACTACTTCAGCGTCAAATCAGTGTCTGGAATTGCTGTAATAGTCATAATTTTTGGCTCATCCGGCCTTAAGGCCTGATGAGCCTATGCCATGGCGAGGCGTCTGTCGTCCAGAAATTACAAAATCCATGAATAAGGATGCCATTCAC
Organism: Saccoglossus kowalevskii; assembly: GCF_978046115.1. Classification (NCBI taxonomy): domain Eukaryota; kingdom Metazoa; phylum Hemichordata; class Enteropneusta; family Harrimaniidae; genus Saccoglossus; species Saccoglossus kowalevskii. Next base: position 3,567,602 of record NC_140643.1, on the reverse strand, counting down.
TGATTCTAGGTTAGCTATTTGTGATATATCTGTATGTTTTTAAGAGAATAAAGTTCATTTAGGCAGTCAATGGGTGCATTCTTTCTTTCTTGATACATTGATTTAAAACCTTCCCCACACGTGTTCTAATGGAATTACCCAGAATGCTTAGCGCAACCAGCAGCGCTCTGCACATGCGCAGTTAATATTTCTCCCATAATGCACTCATTATCACGAAATTTAAAATGGTGGATCATTGCGGTCGCACATGTGGATCTTCTTGGCTATCCCCACAAAATTGGTGCCGAGAAACCAGGATTCTGCGAGTCGATTGATTCATCTACCAGTCAACTTCCAGGGAAGATCCACGATTCATCCCGACTTTCAAGTTAATCATCGTTATGCCAAGAGCAACGCAACTAATTCAACGGAGGAACAAAGCAAAGGCACAACTACAAGCCATTCTCACACACAGGCGCTCGAAACGTTTCCTGGATAATGAAAAATGACCTAAAGTGGGATCGGCATAGTTAGTCAGTCGCTGGTAAATTCCCCTACTACTAGTACTCATATAATAACACAAGGTAGGAAAGCGTTGACACCAAAACTTCCCGAAAATAACACTATTTTCCAAATTATATTTTGATCGGCTTCACATAACTCAAGCATGATATCAGTAGAAACCATTGATCGACTTACATTACCGTTATTCGAACTAAAACAGGTTAAATCCTGTGAAAATCGAAACACCAGAGCAATATGAATCAACCCATCTACGCAGTTATTTTGAAGCAGAGGCCCGAGCATGCGTATATGTTTGGAACTGTGCATGTTTGGAACTGCGCATGCTCGGGCCTCTGCTTCAAAATATCCGCATAGATGGGTTGATTCATATTGCTTGGGTGTTATTCATGTCTTGGTGTCAAAGCTTTCCTACCTTGTGTTATTATATGAGTAGTGGGGGAATTTACCGGCGACTGACTAACTATGCCGATCCCACTTTAGGTCATTTTTTATTATCCAGAAAACGTTCCATGCGCCTGTGTCCTCACACTGATTGAAGAGCTAATCACGCTGTACCCGATGCCAATGACAAAAACGCTGCGTACCGGGAAAAACTCACACGGAAATTAGCTGTCGACAACCGGCTATCAGCGCTAGTCAACGCGGACCAACAAGTCATCGATCATTACGATGAAGACCGTGCCGAATTTACCAAGACTGAGTCATATGAAGTCGAAATACACCCCCCGCTTCGCTCGACATCCAGAATTCCAGACTATTCGATTTCAACAACCAGTCATCCAACAAGCACCTCTCGATCACAACATGGCCGCCCTACAACCGGATCAACAAACCCACTACAAGTCAGTTTGTCTTCTGCATTTAGAAATACCCACTTTTCACGGCGATCTACTCACTTGGGCTGAATTCATTGATAATTTCAAAGCCGCTGTCCACAACGACCCTCATATATCCGATATCCAAAAGTTCACGTTCCTCCCAACCACCACCGGATTACAATACAACAAGTTTACGAGGATTTCCTGATGCATGAGAAACAACAGTACGAGCTTTGGATTTCTAGTCACCTCGATCCCTATCCCGTTCGACCCTGGACACCTCGACCCCAAATATAACACCTTGACCCCTTGCCCCCTAGTCACGTCAACCCCCGGAGTTACACACTGTGCGTCACTTCGATCCAAGAATTATACAACACTGATACGACAATATCATACTTTCCCTGAGTGTGTCGGCCACCGATTACATTTCACTGACTAGTTAATGTTCGTTGCTTGTCGATTTCTGTTCATTTTATCGCACGCAACTGCAAAATGACGCCATCTTGGACTGAACCACTGTACTTGATCGGTGACACCCTATTATCCTGCAAATGAGGTGACTTGATTTCTAGCTTTGAAATCCCGATGTTGTCAAAACTACCGCTTAATTTTCAACAACAACTGATACGTTCGAACGGTAACAAGGACTGGACATTAGCCACGCCAAGTACGAGTAAATGCATGCTTCAAAAAATGTGTGTTCTCAACGTCAACGTCCCTCATCAGTCACCGCGTTCAACATGGGGAGGCAGGCCATTCAAAACAACCGCCATAAAATATCCGCGTTTCACGGTTCGACTCAACACAGCCCTTCAAACCCACCAGCGACGACCGCCAACCATAGATCAAATTCACCACCTCCCACAACTCAACACTACAGTAAATCTGCAACGAAATCACGATTTATTCCGCGACCCTGCAGCTACTGTAAAAGCCGGCATTCGTCGAACGATTGCCAAACCGTAAGTACATGCGAATCCCGCTTAGACATTGTCAGACGTAATAAACTCTGTTTTAATTGTTTAGGCAAGCATGGTGTAAAACAGTGCCGTTCACGCTTCACCTGTAGGTAATGTAAAAGTGATCATCATGCGTGCCTACAATCGGACATGTCGATTCAATTCAATCTGTCACCTTTGCTGTTGCTCCACCATCTTGTTGTCTCTTGGTGTCCGAAATAAATCTATCAAATGACTAACTGATTCTCTCATTAAAAGGTGTAGTTGTTGTTGTTATCCATCGATATTATTGTCAGTTATATGAAATGCAATTTTAAATTTAGCGTTTACGATTTGTTTGAGATGTTTACGATGTCGAACGCAGAACATCACCATCAATAAAAGGCATGATGCAAAAAAAAAAAAGATTCTGAAATTTTGAAAACCCGGAGCTGCAGAAGAAAGCTCCCTGAAAAAAAACAACTCAGCATGGCAGCATGTGTACCTCCTGTGACTTTTGTCCTCAGTATCCATCATGCAGTGTGACAAAATAATTATTTTATTCTACTTTTTGAAAATTGTAATTTTGAAGCATGGTAATACATTGTATTTTTTTCATTTTTATTTTTTTAGTTTGTCTACTATTACAGTATTTTAATGCATATTTAAAACTCAACTGACTGAAAATACTCGACCTAAATTTTAGAATGTTGAATGTCAGACTAAAATTATAAACATAGTTGAACTCTGGTGACCTTGCCCTTTGTTATATAATATAATTCCCTTTAACATATTTTGTTTCAATATAAATATGCATTGTCATAATTAATTTTGAATACAAACAAGTTTTGGGGTTGAACCAACAGTGGGGAATCAGTCTACCAAATGTCCTTAAAAGATGTAAATATGTTACAAAAACATTGGTGCCTTATTTGTTTAATTATTTTAAGGGACATAATTTCCAGCTTTATTCAAAGTAATTCGTATAAAAACAAATGCCTCATCGCAACACAAAAAAAGTGCTGCATTTAGACGTGAATAAATTCATAAAACATGCAAGATAACAGAAAATCTTAGCTGGCTTTTATCCAAGTATTTTGTACAGGTGTCTGTCAAAAATTAATGATTCACTGAGACAAATATGAACTGCCTCATTGTGGGACTACTGTATTATATGAAAAGTAAAAAAAAAAAACACCCTTTATGAATAGCTATCATGTTGCAAGCTCTGCTTTGTATGCAAATCAACTTAAATAGTTACATGTAGTTGGTGTCCAGTGGAGGGAGAAGTCAACAGTACTGTTGTCTCCTGAAAATCTACATCTTCAAACACTGCAATCTTTGAAGTGCGTTTTTAAACCAGTATTATAAAAACTCTATCATTCTGTTCTAATAGCTGAAACATATTCCTGTGAGTTTTCATTTGTCGAATGAACTGTTTGTCAAATACAGAATACATATATTTTAGAACAATTTTCTTTTTAAAATGTGGATGAAATGTTTTGCTTTTTATGTATTTTTTATGTATTGTTTTTGATTTGATAACTTTGAACTAAACAGATTTTCTATTAGCTTCAGATCTTGATCAAAGTTTGGCACCCAGTTCATAGGAGTGCTTATATTGATTTTCTGACATCTTGTTTTCTATAAAGATTTTATTGGTAGGTTTGCAAATGTGTATCAGACTGTGCAATCTCTCCATGAGTTGGTTTTGAAACCCAGTATGGGATTCTGAGATACATTACCAAGGATATTATTACATAAATCATTTGCTTCATTGAACACATACAACAATGCATATTTCCACTGAGATCAGTGACCTTTGATGTGTATCACCAGTGATCAGTCAAGTAGAAACAGTCAAAATATTTTATCAGATTTTCTCAATTTTTGCATGATATTTTCATACAGGACATCTGTTGTTCAAACTCAGGGAAGACTTTATACTGATGAATAAGGTGACCAAGTTTGATGAAGTTTGGAATAGAATTAGTAAAGTTATTATGCACACAATAACAATTATTAACAACAACGACGACGACAACAACAACAACAACGCAGGACAAAATTTTTCCCTTAATATCTTTCCCTTCCATCTTTGATGGTACGGGCAAGGTAACAAAACAACTCGAAATTGTAAAATTATACTGGCCAACAAATCTGCCCGACACTGGCAGGACATACTGACCATGAACAAATTAAGATCCATTCCAGAATGGCATTTAGTTTTAACAAACGATTTTTAAAAACATACTTCAAGGCTGAAGTTGATTTGCATACAAAGCAGAGCTTGCAACATGATAGTTACCCTGAGAGGGCGCTTTTTACTTTTCAAATAATATTGTCATGGTACAATGAATATAATGTGACAGTTCATATTTGTCTCAGTAAATCATTAGTTTTTAACTGAGATACCTGTACAAAATCCAACTAAAATTTTCTGTTATCTTGCATGTTGTACAATTCAATACATGTCTAAATGCAGCACTTTTTTTCTGAGTTGAGGCATTTGTTTTTATTCTAAAATATCTGAATTAATTATCTGAAATAATATTAATACAGAAGTACAATTGATGTTTAATTATTACTGATTTGATGTATTGAGATGGAAATCACTACTATAAATACTTTTATTTTATTTTCTGTCTTTTGTATTCTAATTAAGTACAAAGTGGGGATATCCCTTAACATTTTATTTCTTTGAAATGTGTTTTCAAATTAGTATTATACAAATGTAAAATTACATCCTAATAGCTGAGGCAAATTGCTGCGAATTTTGATTCTCAAAGTTTATATACTTCAACAAAGAAACTTTTTTTTTTTTTCAAATGAACTGTATGTCAAATACAGAATACATATTTTTGAGTATAATTTTCCTCTCAAAATGTGGATGAGACTAAACAGACATAATTTTCTATCGGCTTCAGATCTTAACCAAAAGTTTGGCACCCACTTCATAGGAGTGCTTATATTGATTATCTGACATCTTGTTTTCTGTTAAGATTTTATTGGTAGGTTTGCAAATCTGTATCAGACTGCAACAACTCTCTCCATGAGTTTGCATTGAAATCCAGTCTAGCATATATATACATTACCAAGGATATTATTACAAGATAAATGATTTGCTTCATTGAACACATACAGCAATGCACATTCACACTGGGATCAGTGACCTTTGAATGTGTATCACGAGTTATCAGTCAAGTAGAAAATATTTTATCAGATTTTCTCAATTTTTGCGTGATATTTTCATACAGGACATCTGTTCTTCATACCCAGGGAAGACTTTATACTCATGAATAAGGTGACCAAGTTTGATAAAGTTTGGATTAGAATTAGTAAAGTTATTGTGCACACAATAACATTATTAACGACGACGACGACAACGACGACGACGACAACGCCGGACAGAAATTTTTCCCTTAATATACCTTTCCCTTCCATCTTTGATGTTACGGGCAAGGTAAAAACTCATTTCTCATAAAAAGATTACTGGTAGGTTGATTAAAACAAAAACATTAGATTGAAAGTTTGTTTTTACACCAAAATGTTTTTGGTTTAATTTTTTTTAAAGATAATTCCAAATATCCTATTGTATGACGTTGGTACAAAAATAAGTTTTTTTTTTGTTTTTTTAAGTATAGTGCTACATGTATGCTAGTTAATCAGACTATTATTATGCAATGTTACAATAACATAGTGAATAGACTATGCACAGACTAGCTCGAATGCTTCAATATTTAGTATATACTTTGGGTGGACCTCTACTAGATTTGTTCATTTCATGACCATGTCTTCAATTCTCTATTTTTGGCGAATATTTCGTAATTTTTGGTCAAAAATGTAATTTTCGATTTCTTCAAAACCGGTAGCCCGAATGCTTCGTAACTTAGATTTTTGTCTGATTTGTTTATTTTATGTTGCGTCATTTTATGTTATTTACGACTTTAGCTCTATTTACATTTATAGACATTTTTAGAGATTATTAGACGCCCAGACAGACCTGTCTTACCTAGTCATTATTAGACATTGTTAGACGATATTATCGATAATATCGGAAAAAACAAATTGTCCCAATAGTTGCCCAGACAGACCTGTCTAACTTACACATTATTAGACGATTTTATCGATAATATTGGAGAAAAACGAACTGTCCCAATAGTTGCCCAGACAGACCTGTCTAACTTAGACATTGTTAGACGATTTTATCGATATTATCAATAATATCAAAGAAAAACGAACTGCCCCAATAGTTGCCTAAGAAAGGCTTGTCTAACTTTGACATTTTTTGACGATAATTTCGGATAACGTTAAAAAGTGCAATGTCGCGCCTTCCTCCAATAAGTTATATCCTAGAGTTCACATAAAATAATTATACTATAAATTGCTATAAAGCATATACAGTATTGTTCAGTGCAATAAGTTTTCTAAAGTTATTACTGTACAATCAGTTATATCCTATTAAGTCACATAAGATAATTAGTCCCCGTTCAGGCGCAGCCTGAAAAGGGGACTTATAATTCAGGTTTTGTCTTTTTTCCGTCTCCAACATTTTCTCAGAAATTCTACAGCAGGTATCAGTGAAACTTGGCAGGTTGATGAGTATGCACGTAATTTTTTTTTCCAGATCTGAAAATTCCAAGTGGGTCTTTTTCACGATTTTCATCAAAAATTATCTCTCCCGGCAACATTGACAGAACGTCTGCGCATGCTCAGAATAAATTAATTACTGTAAAATACTTTATTTTTGCTTGCAACATTTTTTTGCTATTTTCGCTGAAGGAATGTTTCAGTTAAAATAAAATCCAGCGAATATACCCTTTTCTTATATTTTACAGTCAACTTGTCAAAAATCAATGAAAATAAATTCAATACAAAACAGCCAGAAAAAGTCTTTTCAGCGAATGATAATTCCAGCTGAAATAAAATATTTTACAGCAGATTAGATCTGTGAGTAACGCTGCTGTTATTATGGCATGTGATTTCTCCATTGCGTGCAATTTATGATAGTACTGTTTATACATGTGTTCTGTTTGGCTCAGTGGTCTCATTCACTAGTTGCTAGAAGAACTAGTAACCTTATTTGATTTCAAGAACTTCAAGAAGGCGGCATAAGAGACGTGTTTGCAAAGGTAAGTTTCCCAGTTTCTACAAAATTGAATGTATTTTGGGGTACGATTGGTGTACATTCCGTGACGTACATACGGACGTGAATATTATGATGATTGCCAGCTTTATATTCTTGTGAAAAGCCAAAAAAGCAAACAATTGTCTCCAATCTACGAAACTAGTTTGTAAATTGTATACCCTGTCAAATTATTGTACACGGACGATTAATTCATGGGGACATAGTTTCAAGTTAGTAAATCGTTATCCGGTCTTTTGCTTGTGATGCGATTTCTGAAATATCCACAACTCGGGGGGGGGGGGGGGGGATGTCCCTGTGTCGATCAATTTATTCATTATATAATAGTAGGTTGCATATGATTATATTCGTATTTTTATGTTGTGAGCATTAAACTGTTAGTTGTAATGAAGATTTTGCCGATCTCGTACGATTCAACATGGCCGATGTGCAGTGACAACACGTGTATGGACGTTCGGTCGAGTAGTCTGCAACGGACCATGAAATCGCCCGGCGTTTTTTCGGCATTTTTTTTTTAGTTTTTTTTTTAAATATTTTAGATATTTCATTCACTCCTGACGCCTAAAAGAGTCTACTTTATATTTTACCGTAGTCATTGACACCTATTGTGAATAGCCCGAATGGGTAAGCTTCGTTTCGACAATGAGCTGTTATTTCTGCGAACAATGTTAAATTATTCTTTGAATGCTCAGTTTATATTTTGAAAACAACTAATTTTTTGATTAAAAAAAGATCATTCCGTTTTCCCTGTCAAAATCAAAGCATAAAGATCTTGCCAGAACATCGGTAAATCTACTACCGCGTTGCGTTCACCACGAGGTCACTGAACCGTCATTAACATATTTAAATGAGCCACGTGTAAATGAGAACAAGGCGGATATCTATCGCTTCGCGCATTTACATTCGACCGAAATCATTCGTTTACGATGAAACTAAGTTGAATATTACTTCCAATTTATAAAAATTCAACGAATTAAATTTTTGTGCGTTATTATAATCATTACTGAATAATAATCAACAATTGCAATACTTCGAAAACAAGTTATTCACTTGCGAAACACAGAATGACCAGATTGTGCTACCGTGATCATTCGCTACCGGTACTAACCACTAAGCAATGTATTCGTGTTTGTATTTATTCAAACCTTCTTTTAGAACATACTTTTCGTTATCAACAAGATTATAAAAAAATAATGGATGTTACAGTATGTGAATTTTTGGGGGGATTCAATTGATTATTCCAACATTTCGCGATGCCTATGAACCAAAGGCTTTTCACTCTTCTCTGAGTGTGACACCTAAACCAGAGGTTTTATGGTGTATAAATTGGCACTAAATGAAAAGGCCGTTGAACCTTATTCAAATTTATAAATACATGTTATTATGTATTTCATTATGAAAACTGACTAAATTAAATGTGATCTTATTTTTAATTATGATTATGATTTATATCGGTAATGACGTTTTCATCCAATATTAATTGTGCAATTGTTAAAATGCCTACCTACACATTTATTGTTTTTGTTTCTGTTGCCCTGAAATAGACATTTGTAAAAAAAAAAAAAAAAAAAAAAAAAAAATCATGCTTGATTAAAATTAAAAAAAAAAGATGTAGTCATGTAGCCCCTTCCTGTTACCTGTTTTCAACTTCTTCCAAAGTAAAACTGGCGAAGCCTTGTAATTGCCATACAATCATCAACTTGTATGTTATTGAAAATCTTTATTTTGTTGTCTGTGAATTAATATAATATTTGAAATGGCGTAATGGTGCAAAATATTCTCAAACAATCAGTCTTCTGATGACACTACACTGCGCATTTATGCACAGTCAGTATCCCAATGCGCGATCACAGCTTACTAAGTGATGATTGTGGTTGAAATGGAAAACTGAATACAAAAATCCAGTAATATCTCAAACGAATTTCCGTCTGCTGTGAATGCATGTTTCGTTACATTAAATAAATAACCCAATTTTATGATAGAAACTTGCAATCTTGTGCCATACAGGGTCAAGTGATTGAGCAATAACAAATGTGATTTTATGTATTTGATCATTGAATGTATCCAAAAACATGGTACCAATGATCTGAAATTTCAGGAGTGCTCGCTGAAGGTTTATCAATCCTGCGTATTGTCTTGTTCTTTTTCAATCCTGCATTTCAGTTACTAGAATTCATACTAAAAATAGTTTGTTTTTTTTCTAATAATTTGTCCACTTTCAAAAACAAATATTTTTCCATAGTCGAAATGCTAGAAGAATACAAAACTACTGTGATTTCATAGCGATACCTGTAGAGCCATTGTCAATTAGTTCGCCTGATCAACACAGCGTTATACATAGGACTGATATTGAATCACGGAGAGTAAAATCTGGTGATACTAATCCCTAGAACCACTCAGATTGGGACATATGTCTTATGAACCCACATGTGTATGTCTTTGACTATACTTATTTTAACCTTTTTTTTTTTTTTTTTTTTTTACAGTGGTGCTGTGAACTGCTTTAATTTCGCAAGGCAATTTTTTCTGGGTTCCTACAACATGGAGTGTCAGGGACTTTATTGAAATGTTGTACACAAATTTCACAAAATCCTGAATATATCTAGAAGTGAAAATTAAATGGTTTACAGTATCTTATACCCATTAATAATGATTGAAATGCAATAATATCACTGCACTAAAAAGACTTCAAACAATTATTTGTTTCTTCTCCATTGAAGGGAATGAGCAGACCAACCTTTATCGCAACTGGCTTTCTTAATTATTACATGTACTTGCTCTGAAAACATAGCTTTTACAATTGTTTAAATTAACAGATGTTGTTCTATGTACAATGAATACATTTTAAATAATAAACCTTACTGTGTTAATAACAAATTGTATTTGACAACATGAGAATGATTCTGATGCCCAGTGGTGATGTTGAAACAAACCCAGGTCCTGGTAATATACTAAGACCTGATTAACAAAGAAGTACCAGTACATCAAGGTTCACTCAGATTTATGAATGCAGTTTCTTGAGCAAGTATATATGTATGACAAATAGTTTTGTTGCACTTGTGTACTCTGAGATTCTGAACATGGGTCAGTGGAAGTTTTTAGTTGTCAGTACAAAACTAGATCATCGGAAATCACTTTATGATGAGTTGTAACTACAAAGAGTACATATTTATTCATCTGTTTGCAGATGTTCCTTGTACAACTTTATAATCAAATAACGGGGACTGTGACATTTCATGTCTTGTTATACTATAAGTTGCTGTAAAGCATATTCAGTATTGTTCAGTGCAATAAGTTTTCTAAAGTTATTACTGTACAATCAGTTATATCCTATATATTCAGTCACATAAGATAATTATACTATAAGTTGGCATATATAGTAGTTGTTAACTGAGCAGTATTTGCTAATATCCAGACTATTGAGTTAACTTTGCACAATTTTTCTGTTGACTTACTCAATGTTAAACTCCCATTATTCTATTACACTTTACTAAAACAGTGGAGTGAAGTTCGGCCTAATAAAAACATCTCGCATGAATATGAAATCATATGGAATAACAAAAATATCCTCATTCAAAATAAAAGTATCTTTTACAGAGCGTTTTTTAATGCAGGAATAATTTATATTGCAGATATATTTGACACAAATGGTAAAATTAAAAATTGGGCTAATTTCCAGGCACTAGGGCTCAATTATGTTCAGCTACTTCAGTGGTATGGCATTATCTCTGCACTGCCATTAGACTGGAGGAATAGTCGTGCAATTTGTGTACGTCCAGAGCCTCCTATTAGTCTAGTCACCGGTGAACAAATAATTATACTTGAAAATACCACCCAAAAGCAATTACGTAAGCTGTTCACCTCCCATGTTTTTACAACACCCAAAAGTCAACTCTTTCTTAATACTTTGTGTAATCTGGATAACAAGGATTGGGAATTTTATTATTCCATGCCTTTTTTGGTAACTCTATGCAGCAAACTACGGGAGTTTCAGTGGAAATTAAACCACAATATCCTGTACACAAATGAAATGTTATTCCATATGAATTCACCATTAGTATCGTCAGATTTATGCTCATTTTGTCATGGTACCACCGAGAACCTAGTGCATCTTTTTGTCGAATGCGAGTCTATTAAAGTCGTCTGGACATCAATTTTTAATCTATGGGGAACAAAACTAGGATGCCCAAGAACATTGTCAGCAAAACAGATTATATTAGGAGACAAGGACTTCTCCCCTCTACTAAACCATATAATTATAATTGTTAAAAGAAATATCTATACGTGTAAATTAAAAAAGGAACTACCATGCCTTAATCTCATAAAATCTGACATACGTTACACGCAGAAGATAGAGTTAGAAATTTCAAATAGAAGACATACAATGTCCATTTTCCTGGACAAGTGGGGAGACTTCAATTGTTAATGGGTATTCAGTGTCTATTTTGTATGGGTTATACTAGCTGTGACATTTGTTGTATGTTGACATTGTGCTGTAAAGAATTTCTATTATATGGAATAAAAGATAGTTAAAATGAAAAAAAAAAAAAAAAAAAAAAAAAAAAAAAAAAAAAAAAAAAAACTTTGCACAATTATATGCGAGTCACAGCTTGAACAGTACAGTAAACAACACAACTTTGAAGTAAATAGTGAAGTATTTTCTCAGGTAATCATGTAGAATTAGATGTTGTTACCCATAAAGTTGATAATCTTATGAATCAATTAATGAACAAATTTAACTGACTTAAATCAAAGTGAAATATCTTCAAATGTAATGCAATTACTAAATCAGTTTCACCTGTATCAAAAGAATATTGTGAGTACTGATTGGATAGATATTATAAATAGACTCCCTGGTGCTGGTTTACAAAACCGTGGCCTTGTTATCAAAATGTTATTATACAAGTATTAATACATACTCCAGCATTTGCAAGCTACATTCTTAACAAATCAAAAACCCATCAATGCAGAAAAAATAAAACACCATCTTGTTTGTCATGTGAATGGGAATCATTTATAATCCACATGTATTTGGATAACAACAGTTTTAATAGTGCAGCATGGTTACATAAATACAATAAAAGTACAGATTTATTTAATCCTCTTGTAGAAAATGCTGCCCATGAGTTTCTTGTGATTATATTTGATATATTAGAACAATATGACGTAAACAGTAATAATATGTCAGTACATACGTTTTTTTAACTATCCTTTATTCCATACAGTAGAAATTATTTACAGCACAAAGTATTTACATAGTATCTATAATAACACATATAAATTAAAACACTGTAAATATCACAATGTAAGACTTGAACCGGTCAATGGTTTACAACTTCCTATCACATATTCTAGTAATAATGAACCAGTTTCTATTTCAAATTGCCTTAATGATTATTTTAGTGAAGAAACAATACATGAATATTCGTGTAGTCATTGCAACAATCAGAGAAGAAGAAGAATGCAATGAGATTAAGGTAGAGGTTTGTGGGCACTTGGGAGTGAATTTTTTTTATTGCTTTTTATTATCCAAAAAGTCTTGGCTATAGACTGTTAAAATTGTGTAGAATTGTGAATAGTGGAACATACTCAAAAAACGATTTTAAAATTTACTACATGGACCTTATCAAACATGTGCATAAACCCAACTATTTTTCATCTGGGATCCACCAGTCAGTAAAAACAAATTTTATGTGTCAGTTTACATTATTACTATATCAGGGATTTTCAGGGTAGGGAACAGAAGCGCAGTACCCCTCTGCCATGGCCATGCACCCCCTTACTCTGGGGAGCAGATCCTCTGGCAACCATAAAATTCTGATTGACCAGGGATCACATGTGGCCATAGTCTTCAACTGTGACCCCAAGGAAGCCATAGAATGCTCCATTTTAAACTAGAATTATCAAAAACGTCACACCCTGGTAGGGAAAACTCTATCTCCCCCACTTGGTGGCGCCGCTGAATTATAAAATGAATTGAGAACATCTTATAAATGCAAGTTAATTCACCACTCACCAAATAAAAATGTGAGCATGCTGTTTTCATGAACTTACCCGCACTTCTATCTGTATTCTCGCGTACATCACTCAACTGCATGGCTAAAGTTCCTTCAAAACCCTATGTGATATATAGGGTATCAATGCTTTTGACCCATGATACAATGAATTTGTATGAATATTTTCTATGAAAATTTATAAAATATAAAATCTTTCACTTTATTCAAAATCCCCCCAAAAGTCTGTGTTTCCTGCATTCATTGGACGATTTACCAGCATGCATATGAAAGATATCATAAACAAACAGTATGGTCTTAATAAGGCACTGTGATTGGTCAAGTTGTTTTCATACACCAGTTGAAAGCAACTTGACCAGTCACAGTGCAAAACAATTTTTTTTTATTGCTTTTTATTATCCAAAAAGTTTTGGCTATAGAATGTTGAAACTTTGTAGAATTGTGAATAGTAGAACATACTCAAAAAACGATTTTAAAATATAGATAACAGGTGCAGACATTCTCTCTTTTGAATGCTTAGCAAGATTTAGCAAGGCTGTACATAAATAATAAAAAAGAAACATGGTGGAAAAAAGAAATGACGGGATCTCCATATTATGCACTATATTTAACTTTTAACAAAACTATAATATATTTAAATTTGGAACTGTTACAGCCATTATAATTATGAGCATTTTCTGAGTGAATTGTTATGCAAATTAGCAATTATCTCTGCTTCTTTTTAGTGCACATCCCTTTGCTTTGACCTTTTGTTCTGAAATTTTCACAAATGATTGACAATGTGTTTATCTTGAAACTCCGTCGGGCATTGTTTTTGGTTGAACAGTGTTGCAACAATCGTACAGACAACTAGCCTGGGTGTTAATTAATATGCATAAACTTGAAGTAGTGAAATTTGGGCTGCTGCCCTGCACAATTGACAACTGGTAGACAGTTTTCAAGATGGCGCTTTCTTCATAGTAAACAGATGTACCCACAAACTAATTTTGACAGGAAACAGAAGCATGGTTTAGGAGCTAATTTTTTTTTAAATCACTTTTGACCAAAAAAGCACATTTTTGTGCATATTTCAAACTACAGTGTCCATAAAAAAAAAAAAAATACTAAAAATTTGTTAAAATTCATACAATAAGTTTTTCGAAAATATATAGTTTTGTGGACAAGGGAGGTCATCTTGGTTTTCTAATTAACTAATTAAAATACCTGTCAGGCAAACTGCATCTCTACCTTAAGTTGAAAAAATTACAGATTCAACAAATTCAAAACACTGCAAATGTATCAATTTGTAAATGTAAATTAAAAGATACACTTACAGCTGGTGCACTGAAAGCTTCTAATGGCATTGAAAAACTTGTAAACATAGATCAAGGATTCAGAGTATTTAAAACTTTTCATGGTTTGCCTCTCTATTTTGAAAAAGCTAAACGAGATTTATTTGCCATGATCAGACAGTTAGCTATTATCTTTTTCTGCAGCTGAAACTAGATGGCTACATTTAGTCCGAATACTTGGATGTATGCAAGATAGTATAGAATACAGTGATGATCAACTTAATGCTATGGCATGGAAAAAATAGTGTAATTTCATTCAATCAGATCACTATGACTTCATGGTTCAAAAACTGTTACATAATATGCTAAAGTCAGATGATGCTCCTATTGTCAAATCTCCACATATTCATATGTTAACTGAGAGGTGCCCCACAGTATGGTATTAACAGTTATTAGTGTTATTAACAAACACATTTTTGTACGAATGGTTTTGATCTGGAAGAACTGATTAACTATCAAATACATAAACATACTAAAACATGTAGAAAGAAAGGTCAAAAGATATGTTGTTTTAACTTTCCACAGCCACCTATGGCTACAAACTTTCCACAGCCACCTATGGCTACAAACTTTCCACAGCCACCTATGGCTACAACTGTGATGTTGAAACCACTATGGCTACAACTGTGATGTTGAAACCACTTTCCACAGCCACCTATGGCTACAACTGTGATGTTGAAACCACTTCCCACAGAATTTGATAATGAGAACAATCAAAGTCATAAAAATAATTATGAGAAAGTTAAATCTTTACTAGATGAGATGAAGTTTGGAGAAAATATCACATTTGACATATTTTTAGTGAAATTAGGGATGTCATATGATAGCTATATATTAGCTATACATTCTTCTTTAAGTAAAAATACAATATTTCTTAAAAGAGAACCATCTGTAATTAGAATCAATAATTACAATCCATAAAACACATTTCAATTCATCGCCAAGTAAATCCCACCAACAGTACCAGTAATAGCTGCAGAGCTTTTAACTCGATGAAGACGCTTCCAAAGGTTTTCTCTTCATAATGATCAACCACTATTCTAGAGAAACTACAAAAATCTATGGAAGCAGAACATCACAAAATCAACATTCCCTCCCCCAAATGTATAGCTTAGAGTGATATTTGGTAATAAGAAATGAAAATTATGTTATAAAATTTTACTATTTCATAAATTTAGCCAATTCTTGGTCTCAACATAACCAGTTGCATCAACTACAATGTATTCCCTTGCGGGCAAGGATTCAATAGTTTTGCTATGTTTTCAGCTTCATGCTTTGGCTCACAAATGAATAACTTGCTTGTTTTTGAAGTGTTGAAATTGTTGATTATTACTCAGTTGTCATTATAATAACGCACGGAAAATAAATTCGTTGAATTGTTATCAAATTTCAAGTAAAATTCAACTTTGTTTCACCGTAAGCAAATTATTTCGGTCACATGTAAACGATCGATGCGATACGATATCCGCCATGTTTGAATACACTCAAGACTAGTTTCTTGATCGGATAGGTCAAGTTGCTAATTAACCAATCAAAATCAATATGCTAATTTTCCCCTAAGAGGTCTTGTATCCGCTACTAAATACCCGAGCGTAACTTGTAAAGTTACTAATAGGCCGCTGGAAAAAAGCATTATTGCTTGGGTGAAGCTTACTTGTATAATTTAGAATGGCCATAACAGGACAAAGTGGGAAGTCTGTTTTGTACATCTGTTTCTCTGATTCAAAGTCATCCTTCAAATCCCTGGGGTGGTTTTTGGTTGCTTCCAAATAGGCCAAAGTGATATAATTTTTCTTTAAAACAAAACTGTTTTTGTGTAAACCCCGAAGACCCTCCCGTCCCCTTTGTCAGAAAAACTCCACATAAAACCACACCAAACGTAAAAGGGACACCGGGTCACGGTCGGACAGTGTCCTGATGGTAAACATCTTACTCATGTCTCCCACACTAATAACCGTTTTGTGTTGGATTTTATCTTCCCCCTCCCGCTTCAAACTTTTTACTTTCTCTATAAATACATTATTGGTAGTTTGGAATTCCCAATCTTTGATAATGTTAATGGGGCGATTGAATAGGACATTGGTTATGTGGCGATGGATTGCTGCTTGAATTCCAGCGTAGATTCTTATGCTGTATTCTTTCTCGTCTCTAGCCCTGACCTTGGCATAAAAATGCTTCAATATTTTCGCCAGCTCATGCACTTCCACCATTTTGAAGGCTCAGTCCAAAAACGAAGT
The DNA here is from genome assembly GCF_978046115.1 of Saccoglossus kowalevskii. Classification (NCBI taxonomy): domain Eukaryota; kingdom Metazoa; phylum Hemichordata; class Enteropneusta; family Harrimaniidae; genus Saccoglossus; species Saccoglossus kowalevskii. The sequence continues at coordinate 3,550,611 of NC_140643.1, read as the reverse complement.
CCAAAAACGGGGACTTACGATTCGGTCTCCGTCCGTGCGTCCGTCTGTGCGTCCGTCCGGAGTCATATCTCAGAATCCCTCAGACCGATTCTGTTCATTCTTTGCATGTGCCTAGTACTTTATGTGGGACATATGCACATGCAGTGGTTTAGCGATTCGATTCAAAATGGCCGACTGGCAGCCATCTTGTTTTTTGAAAATGTTGTATTTTGGACATGCTTTGTCAGTTTTCATTCAAACTTAGTACATAGATTATACATGTTAAGATACATGTCCATGATGATTTATTTCACAATTGGATCAAAGATGGCCGACTGGCAGCCATCTTGTTTGTGAAATTGTCGTTTTTTGGACATGCTTTGTCAGTTTTCATTCAAATTTAGTACATAGATCATATGTGTTAGGATACATGTCCCCGGCCGTCCGTGAGTTCCTGAGTCTGTCCATCCGTCCGTCTGTGTGTCCGTCCGTCTATGCGTCAGTCTGTTCAGAGTCATATTTCAGAATCCTGTGGACCGATTCTGTTCATTGTTTGCATGTGTCTAGTACCTTATGTGGGACATATGCACATGCAGTGGTTTAGCAATTCGATTCAAAATGGCCGACTGGCAGCCATCTTGTTTTTTTGAAAATGTTGTATTTTGGACATGCTTTATCAGTTGTCATTCAAACTTGGTACATAGATTATACATGTTAGGATACATGTCCATGACGATTTATTTCGCAATTGGATTAAAGATGGTCAACTGGCAGTCATCTTGTTTTGGTTTTTTTAAGAGGTATCTTGGACGTGCTCTGTCAGTTTTCATTCAAATTTGGCACATACATGTACTTTATACATGTTAGGATGCATGTCCATGACAATTTGTTTCAAAATCAAGGATGGCCGATTGACAGCCACCCGACTTTTTGGCCTTACTACTATATTTCCACAATTTATGTACCATTTTCATTCGTATTTGGCACATACATCATACATATCAGTGTGTTTCATAATCAGATCAAAGATGGTTGAATAACGGCTGTTTTTATTTTTGGCCATATTATTACTACATGGAACACGTGTTTTACAATCTGTTGTATATGCCACTTGGAACTCAAGTTTCAAGGACATGCTCGCGACAACCCCTCAGCTTTAATGCGACGAGCACAAAGAGAACTTTCAAAAATTTAACGGGGACTGTGTCATTTTCAATGACTTGTTCGTTCAGAACACCACACTATACAAAAAAAAAACATAATTTTAGTACGGAAATTGGGTCATCATGGGGTCAAATGGTGGCGTTCGCTGGTACAAACTATAGTTACAATATGTCATTTATTTTTAATTTTGACTTTTATCACACTTACATTTGAGTAATTTCACACCCTATTTTGTGGAGGCGTTAGTATTCACTTCATTTTTCATTGCTGCCAAATTTTTGACCATTTCTTCAGAAAATTCTGGGAATCTGTTAATCTAGCTTGTTATTACCGCCGGCGTTCTGCTGCTCCCATTCAATTGTAGCTTGAAGAAGTATTTCATCAGTAGCGTCAATTTGATCCAGCTGGTTCCATTTGAAATTAAGATCAAAATTGATCTGAGGCTCGTCGTCTGACATAATTACTATGTTCTGAAAATGCTGCTTGTGACTTGCAGACAACAATATTTATTATATTTCAATCTAGTTTATTCCAGTTTTTGTTTTATTAATAATTCATCAAACAGGACCTGAGTCGTATATTGCCAGATATAAACCCTGGCTTCAGCCAATTAGATGGCTAGATTCACACTGGTCATATTATAATGACAGTTCAGCGACTTCATGGTGAATGCAGCTCGGAAGAGATTTACTGATAATGTAGTGCGATCTTTTGGCTTTGATTTCCGTGGGAAAACGACATGATTTTTTTTTAAATCAAGAAATTAGTTGAAAAAGAATTTAACAGTTTTAGGGTGATAACAGCACATTGTCAAAAACTTGCGAAACACGTATTCGTCACTGCATAAGGAGTATTGACAAAGCTTGCCGCAAGAACAAAAGCAGTTTCACTGCGTGTCGGACTTCTTATCACTGCTGAACAATAAAGAGGTGTGAATATTTTTAGGCATGTTGTCGAAACAAATGAATAGGATTAGGAACAATGCTGTTTTCGACCAGCTGGTTGAAACAAAGTCAGTCACGGTCTTGCTGAATTGGGGGTGCGGTTAGTAATAAGTACTTTTCCTGTTTTCAATTTTTGTTGAGAACTCTTTTTAACACTGAAGCCAAAATCGGGGGTGCAGTTACTATTACATATGCGGTTTATATTAGGATTTTAATGGTAATACTTATTTACTATTCTACATTAATGTGAGTTATTGTTTTGAAAAGTGCTGTAAAATAAGTATGTGGAAGTGCAAATGTCACATATTTATCATATCATATAGGATGTAGGACAATGAGGGCGCCATCACAGAAGGCCAGTAAAATCCTTCAACACACAGCATTAAACATACAATATTTTCCCAAAGATGGCTTTACAAATTTACGTCAACCGTCAACCAAAAATAAAAAAATGTTTTCCCACCACACACCATCTGTCCAGTCTGGAAAACATGTGAATTCTTATCAATGCAATATTTTTTAGTCCGCAGTCCGAAAACGGGGACTTATGTTTTGACCTCTGTGCGTGTGTGCGAGTGTGCGAGTGTGCGTGCATCTGTGCGTGCGTCCGGACCTGTATCTTAGAAATGCCTGGACCAATCACAATCAAACTTCACACATACATCATACATGATATTATGCATATGCACGTCAATTTGTTTCACGATCTGATTCAAGATGGCCGAATGGTGGCCATTTTTGTGCTAAAAATCAAAATCAAGCATTTCTTGGCTGTTTACAGATGGATTTTGTTCAAACTTGGTATATACATTATACATTATAGAACCTTGATGCACATCATTTTGTTTTACCATCTGATTCAAGATAGCCGAATGGCGGCCATTTTTGTGCTAAAAAATCCTAAAAAATCAAGCATTTCTCAGCTGTTTACAGATGTATTTTGTTCAAACTTGTTACATATATTAGACATTACAGGTTCCTGATGCACATCATCTATTTTTGACTCCCATGTGCGAAGCACATAATGGGAGTCTTTGCAGTTAGTGTGTGTGTGTGTGTGTGTGTGTGTGTGTGTGTGTGTGTCCGACTGTTCCACTGCTATCTCAAGAACCATACTTCGTTTTTTTATGAAACTTGGTGCATAGATGCTCTGGGCCAATGCGCAGATTTAATTAGGTTTTGGTAAAAATCCGTGCATATTAATTACCTAATTTGCATGATAATTAGCTAATTTTTAGCTGTTCTATGACTGTTCCACTGATTTTTGAAGAACCACTCATTGGATTTTGATGAAACTTGGTACATATATGCTCTGAACTAATGCTAGGTTTTGATTAGTTTTTGGTAATAATCCGTGGATACTAATTACCTAATTTGCATAATGATTAGTCAATTTTTGGTTTTTACACTGATATCTCAAGTACTAATCATCACATTTCAATGAAACTTGGTACATATATGTCATATGACACTGCACAGACCTGATAGTCTTTATGGTAATATCAGTACATATTAATTACCTAATTTGCATAATTAATAAATTTTCAGCATTTGATATAAGAAGTGAGCATTACATTTCAATGAAACTTGGTACTTATATACTCAAGGACTATGCAGAGATTGATTGTTTCCGATAAATATTTGTGCATATTAATCACCTAATTTGCATAGTTAGTTAATTTTCAGCTTTTCCACGGGTATCTCAAGTACGCATTTCAATGAAACTTGGTACATAGATCCTTTAGGACTATGCAGAGACCTGATTAGTTTTAGGGTAAATAATTGTGCATATTAATTACCTAATTTGCATAATTAATTTTCAGCTTTTCTACTGATATCTAAAGTACTAATCATCACATTTCAATGAATCTAGAATTATGCAGAGACCCAATTAGTTTTCGGTAAATGTTTGTGCATAGTAATCACCTAATTTGCATAATTAACCAATTTCCAACTTTCACACTGATATCTCAGGTACTAAACATCACATATTAATGAATGTTTGTACATGGATGCTGTAGGACAATAGACAGACCTGGATAATTGTGGGTTAAAATCTGTACATATTAATTACCTAATTTGCATAATTAACCAAGCATTCACATTGATATCTAAAATACTAATTATTCCATTTCAATGAAACTTAGTACAAAGATGCTCTAGGACAATGTACAAACCTAATTAGTTTGGGGTAAAAATCTGTTCATATTAATTCCCTAATAAGCATAATAATTCATAATTTTTTGGTTCTAATCACATTTCAATTAAACTTGGAAACATAGATTTTCTGTTACATTGCGCAGACCTCATTAGTTTTACACTCAAATCAGTTCATATTAATTTTCTGATTTGCATAATTAGTTTTCAGCTAAGTAATTTCGAATTATATTTAATGTGTCTCCAATACTCTCAGCACATGGGAGTTCTTTCTAAGTTTTCTTTGATTCAGATTGGATTCAAAATGGCTGTCTGGTAGCCATTTTGTTTTAATGAATAGGCATCTAGAGCCATATCTCTTAAATGCTTTGACTGATTATATTCAAATTTTATATATTCGTTATACATCATGTTATATATATATACATGTATTCAAAATGGCTGATTTTGAATGCTGTTTCAGAGCAATATCTCTCAATATGGACAAGTACCTGTTTGACGATCAGATACAAATGTCAATCATTTTAATGTTAAAAAATCATATTCCTGACATGGTCATATTCCAGCTTTATTACTGTAAACAAAACTATATATCTTAAATTTGATAACTAACGGGGACTGTGCCATGCATGACTTGTTTTTCTTATCATGTGATTTTTTGTTTTCAAAGACTGTTTGCTTAGAACATTTTTTGTATAATCAGCTTGTTCTATTGTTGATTACTTTCACTGTATGCAGTTTGTTTTATTTCATATAATTATTTTGTTTTCTTTATTAGTGGGTTGGTACAAAACAACATGAATATCAAGTAAATTCAATGCAGTTACTGTTCTACCAAGCACCACTTTCAGCTACATTATTAGTCTTTGTCTTACCAGCCTTTGAACCTCCCTGGCATCAGGATGGATTGTTTCATGTCCACTGGCCATTTGAGGCTTTGGTAAGCATTTTTCACTTAATTTTAGAATCTTTTTGAATTATTTGAGATTATTGTTCATGTTTACACTAAGACATTTTAAATATAGACTAATAGCTTCGAGGGGAGTAGGGCTTTGTCTCAGTAACTGTTCCTTTCATCCTTGTTGAGAATTGAAGTTTTATGTTTCTTTAACAACTGGCACTATTCTGGGAATACCATCCTGGCAGGAGTTCCAAAATAAAACCCATGCTCTGATAATGCCTCTAGTTTCAAGGAGCAATAAACATTACCATTATGATCTTATTGGTGTTGCAAAGGATAGTTTAAGATAGAATATTGTTTATTGAAATTAATAATCCCCTTAACCGTTTTCCAATATAGTTAAATTGAAGTACGTAACAAACTGTATAACTCAGTCTCAACAATCAAATAAAAGAATGTATATATATATTTACATTATTACTAATGCATTGCAATGCAACTAATTCAAATTGAAAGAAATTACAATATAACATATTCTATCAGTAATACTTCTCAAAGGCGTATTTCGCGGTCAGTGTTATTTAAAAAATATTTGTTTATAATTTTATACACTTGCTTGGCAATACCCACCCCAATTAGATATAATGTGTACATATTTTAATAAATAAAGATATACTAACAAAAGAGAAATATTAATTATTTCATATTTTATTATATAACAGGAATCAATATTTTTCCTTGCTAGAATGATGTGTAACTTCATACGGAAATCCTGATAAAGTTCACAACTGGCAATTTAGCACTATTTGGGATTATCAACTTGTCAGCAAATAATTAAGCCAAAGCGGTTTCGATATCGAAATCGAGAATCTCTCCGATTTTACATAAAGTAGAACATTCCGAAGGAGGTGAAACAGAAGAGCCATTTTTAACGCGTAAAAAGAGAAAGTGTAATTTGACCTCTATGTGGCCAACCAATGGCTGGACACGATACGTTTATGGTCGTTGCCAAAGAGCCCCGCGACCATCGCCTGGCGATGCTATTCTGTTTCATCCCCTCCAGAATGTTCTACTTTCGCAGCCTAATCACAGGTTTTTTGAAAAACGTCGAAAAAACACAAGAATTAGTAGAAATGTTGGATTATTGATGGAGAATAATGTCTTTATTACAATAATGCTGAAAAACCGTGAGTTTTTGCCTTAGTTATTTTTTTATCGGCGAAAAACTCGGCAAATTTAGTTGCACAACTTTCCTCTATCATATACACCCAGCGACACCGATGCCAGCTGACTATGGTTTTGTAATAGCAGTGTTCAAATGACCATGCTTTTTATTTTGGCTACGTTGCGCGCTGGTAGGAGATCGCCGGCACCGACATTGTTACCACTGTCAACGTAATCCCAACGCAACTTTGAACTTTGAATGAACTGTAAATGCTGCCTTCATTCTAGAAAATACTATCGCAAAACGATTGGAAATAATAAATGTAACAGCAGAATACGTCCTAGTAATAAACTAAGTGACTTCTAAAGACTGAATGTTTTTTGAAAACTTTGTATATAGGCCCATTTAGTTATAAACCAACGTTAGCGTCACGTTTATGCCACAACCAAAACATGTTGCTTGTTTTTGAGCGAAGCGGATCGTCAACCAGCCTACCGGCTTGTAGATTTGTATGTGTGTGTCTGTGTGTGTGATTTCCAGTGTTTTCACGTATTATTTCTTCTGTTATTTTTTTCGCTTGGCCGATTTCGCTCAAAATTGGCAGATAGGTCACACCTTCACCCTAGTTATTGGAAAAAATCTTAAAAAAAAAATTTGGCCCACCGTTGCCGTAGCAGCAGCCAAAAAAAATGTTTGGATAGTTTCGCGCCAAATGTATCTCCTCCTACAAATTTGGGATAAAACACTTCAGACATAGCTCATTCTACTCAGCTTGAGTGTGGGCACAAAATTACTACTTGAATTTTTGATATCTTTTTTCATTACCGAGAAATTTGACCCCAAAATTGGGGTAACTGTTCACCAAAACTGGCTTTTTAACTCTTCTGTGATTTTTTAGGCTTGGCTGATTTTGTTCATATTTGACAGGCAGGTCGCACTGCCACTAATTGGAATACTTTTGCCCCTAATTTATTACCTCTTACCAGTCTTGTAATAGCAGTGTTTAAATGATCATGCTTTTTATTTTGGCTACGTTGCCTGCACACCGGTAAGATTTCACTGGCGTCAACACTGTTACACTGTATCAACGTATTCCCAACGCAACTTTGAACTTTGAATGAACTGTAAATGCTGCCTTCATTCTAGAAAATACTATCGCAAAACGATTGGAAATAATAAATGTAACAGCAGAATACGTCCTAGTAATAAACTAAGTGACTTCTAAAGACTGAATGTTTTTTGAAAACTTTGTATATAGGCCCATTTAGTTATAAACCAACGTTAGCGTCACGTTTATGCCACAACCAAAACTTGTTGCTTGTTTTTGAGCGAAGCGGATCGTCAACCAGCCTACCGGCTTGTAGATTTGTATGTGTGTGTCTGTGTGTGTGATTTCCAGTGTTTTCACGTATTATTTCTTCTGTTATTTTTTTCGCTTGGCCGATTTCGCTCAAAATTGGCAGATAGGTCACACCTTCACCCTAGTTATTGGAAAAAATCTTAAAAAAAAAATTTGGCCCACCGTTGCCGTAGTAGCAGCCAAAAAAAAATGTTTGGATAGTTTCGCGCCAAATGTATCTCCTCCTACAAATTTGGGATAAAACACTTCAGACATAGCTCATTCTACTCAGCTTGAGTGTGGGCACAAAGTTACTACTTGAATTTTTGATATCTTTTTTCATTACCGAGAAATTTGACCCCAAAATTGGGGTAACTGTTCACCAAAACTGGCTTTTTAACTCTTCTGTGATTTTTTAAGCTTGGCTGATTTTGTTCATATTTGACAGGCAGGTCGCACTGCCACTAATTGGAATACTTTTGCCCCTAATTTATTACCTCTTACCAGTCTTGTAATAGCAGTGTTTAAATGATCATGCTTTTTATTTTGGCTACGTTGCCTGCACACCGGTAAGATTTCACTGGCGTCAACACTGTTACACTGTATCAACGTATTCCCAAGGCAACTCTGAACTTTGAATGAACTGTAAATGCTGCCTTCAATCTAGAAAATACTATTGCAAAACGGTTGGAAATAATACATTTAACAGCAGAATACATCCTAGCAATAAAATAAAGTGACTTCTAAAGACTAAGTGTTTTTTTGCCGAACTTCGCATACGGTGCCTACCGTGGCAACAACCGAAAACATGTTACTTGTTTTTTGAGTGGAGCCGATTGCAAACCAGCCCACCGGCTTGTTTTAGTATAAGCTAGTAACAACTTGTCAATAATTATGGGATGATTTGTAAGCATAAGATTGTTATGTGAACTTGGTTCATTAATGGAATACTGTGCAATGATGCTATTTTCAGGGCCTAACCGATTCTGACTCCTATATCGACTATGTCCTGGGCTGTTTACTAGTACCAACCTACTTACTTGTCAGTGTCTAACTGTTATATACAGCCCAGAACACGTCAGAATAGTAAAAAAAAAGTCAGAGCCGGCCACAGAACCAAAACAATCTGTCAGCCTTTGCTGCCCACAGCATCGATATGATTTTATATTGCATAGAAATGAACACTAAATGCAGCTATCCCGGTCAGCAATCGAATCATCAATCTTAGTGGTCCATATGTGAATGTTGTCAAGTTCGAGAGTGTGTTTTAACGTAATCATTATTGCTACAATTTTGGGCTTGAACATCTTCTATATTCACCCAAAACAACAACAAACCTGAAACAAAAGCAACCGTCTGATCTAAACAACCTGAGTCTATGAAAATCGAGTCTTATCTCCTTTGCGTTTCAGAAAGTCAGGGCCAATCTACCATGATTGTTTGCTTATCATCAATTCACAAAGGTCAAAAATGTTTTTAAACATGAATTTAACGACGAACGTTTTTGGAACAAACTTGAGGGACTGTAAAACGCAATTTATGATATGCGACTTAAAAACGCAATTTATACGTGAATTTCCCAACAAAGGTTTGAATGTTTTAGTTGTATCTGGTGTGGCACTGGCGTGGAAAGTGGTTGAATAAAATGGCGAAAACCTTCGAATGCATTGTTATGCTAATTTGATTTCCAGCATGTTCGTTGACAAAGAAAAGAAAGATTTCTTGAATTTTCGGCAATAGCTACGTGGATTTGAACCAAAATGTTATCGCAAGACTCAGAATATGACAGTGACAGCCACTGAAACGTAATTGAAGGCAAATGAACACGTCAAGCAAAAAGGACTTTTTCCAGTAAAATGGAGGCACATACCATTTTGACTCTTGAGAGGAAAGGAAATCAGTTGATTTAAGGGTGTCACAATAATCAAGGGAGCAAATCATTTTTATGCTACGAAAAAAATGCAGACTTTGAACGTACTTTTTGGACTTTAGTACTACGTCATTTTTGTTTGATTACCTAACGTTTTTATGTTCATGATCTGTAAGTAACAGAGCATATACCTAAGCGGCAATCCCTCAGCAAATAATGAAGCAAAGGCATTTTCGATGTTGAAATTGCGAAACTCGCCCTTTTTACGCAAACTGGGAAGTTTGAATTACTAAACGAAGTACAGGACTACGAAAATAAAATATCCAAGAATAACACATACCAACAATTATATCATAAAAGTGAATATTCGTGGTGTATTTTAGGTCTAACCGGACCATAAGTGGAAATTTGTTAGTACTCTAAATATTCAAATATATTTTAGTATAAGGTAGTAATAATTACTATTGATTGGTTTATTTGTTTCATGGCAACATGGCATGCTACATTGTTCTGTCAAGAGCAGGAAAATGAGTCGTAATTAGGGGTTATCAAAGAAAACTAACTGACTACAGCCATGATAATTGGGAAGGTGTGAATTAATTATTTAACATTGTTAAATCTATCAGATTAGGAATGATAGCGTCATTCTTACTCTTTATGCCCACACAAATATGTAAATGTTGAAACTAATAATTATCACTACAATTTATTTTCAGATATTGGTTTTTCTGTCTAGTCTTGTGGCATTTTCAGTTAACCTTTCCATCTATTGGATTATTGGCAACACTTCTCCAGTCACGTATCCTTTTTACTTCCCTTTCAAACATGTTCAGAAGACAGTGGGTTACATGTATGTTTGGTTTCCACCCATGCTTTTGTGTAGCTAGAGTGATTTTCCAGATGTACCTTGCACTGGTTGTATAAAAAATTGGTATGTAGACAAGACATGTACAAGGACATGCCTGGACTGACTGTATTAAAAATTGGTATGTAGAAAAGACGTGTACATGGACATCCCTGGACTGACTGTATTAAAAATTGGTATGTAGACAAGACATGTACAAGGACATCCCTGGACTGACTGTATTAAAAATTGGTATGTAGACAAGACATGTACAAGGACATGCCTGGACTGACTGTATTAAAAATTGGTATGTAGACAAGACATGTACATGGACATTCCTGGACTGACTGTATTAAAAATTGGTATGTAGAAAAGACATGGACATGCCTGGACAGACTGTATTAAAAATTGGTATGTAGAAAAGACATGGACATGCCTGGACTGACTGTATTAAAAATTGGTATGTAGACAAGACATGTACATGTACATGCCTGGACTGACTGTATTAAAAATTGGTATGTAGAAAAGACATGTACAAGGACATGCCTGGACTGACTGTATTAAAAATTGGTATGTAGACAAGACATGTGCATGGACATGCCTGGACTGACTGTATTAAAAATTGGTATGTAGACAAGACATGTACATGGACATGCCTGGACTGACTGTATTAAAAATTGGTATGTAGAAAAGACGTGTACATGGACATGCCTGGACTGACTGTATTAAAAATTGGTATGTAGACAAGACACGTACAAGGACATGCCTGGACTGACTGTATTAAAAATTGGTATGTAGAAAAGACGTGTAAGTGGACATGCCTGGACTGACTGTATTAAAAATTGGTATGTTGACAAGACATGTACATGGACATGCCTGGACTGACTGTATTAAAAATTGGTATGTAGAAAAGATATGTACATGGACATGCCTGGACTGACTGTATTAAAATTGGTATATAGACAAGACATGTACATAGACATGCCTGGACTGACTGTATTAAAAATTGGTATGTAGAAAAGACATGGACATGCCTGGACTGACTGTATTGTATGTAGACAAGACATGTACATGGACAAGCCTGGACTGACTGTATTAAAAATTTGTATGTAGACAAGACATGTATATGGACATGCCTAGACTGACTGTATTAAAAATTGGTATGTAGACAAGACATGTACATAGACATGCCTGGACTGACTGTATTAAAAATTGGTATGTAGACAAGACATGTACATAGATATGCCTGGACTGACTGTATTAAAAATTGGTATGTAGACAAGACATGTACATGCCTGGACTGACTGTAGTAAAAATTGGTATGTAGACAAGACATGGACATGCCTGGACTGACTGTAGTAAAAATTGGTATGTAGACAAGACATGTACATGGACATGCCTGGACTGACTGTATTAAAAATTGGTATGTGGACAAGACATGTACATGGACTGACTGTATTAAAAATTGGTATGTAGAAAAGACGTGTACATGGACATGCCTGGACTGACTGTATTAAAAATTGGTATGTAGACAAGACATGTACATGGACATGCCTGGACTGACTGTATTAAAAATTGGTATGTAGACAAGACATGTATATGGACATGCCTGGACTGACTGTATTAAAAATTGGTATGTAGACAAGACATGTACATGGACATTCCTGGACTGACTGTATTAAAAATTGGTATGTAGAAAAGACATGGACATGCCTGGACAGACTGTATTAAAAATTGGTATGTAGAAAAGACATGGACATGCCTGGACTGACTGTATTAAAAATTGGTATGTAGACAAGACATGTACATGTACATGCCTGGACTGACTGTATTAAAAATTGGTATGTAGAAAAGACATGTACAAGGACATGCCTGGACTGACTGTATTAAAAATTGGTATGTAGACAAGACATGTGCATGGACATGCCTGGACTGACTGTATTAAAAATTGGTATGTAGACAAGACATGTACATGGACATGCCTGGACTGACTGTATTAAAAATTGGTATGTAGAAAAGACGTGTACATGGACATGCCTGGACTGACTGTATTAAAAATTGGTATGTAGACAAGACACGTACAAGGACATGCCTGGACTGACTGTATTAAAAATTGGTATGTAGAAAAGACGTGTAAGTGGACATGCCTGGACTGACTGTATTAAAAATTGGTATGTTAACAAGACATGTACATGCCTGGACTGACTGTATTAAAAATTGGTATGTAGAAAAGATATGTACATGGACATGCCTGGACTGACTGTATTAAAATTGGTATATAGACAAGACATGTACATAGACATGCCTGGACTGACTGTATTAAAAATTGGTATGTAGACAAGACATGTACATAGACATGCCTGGACTGACTGTATTAAAAATTGGTATGTAGACAAGACATGTACATAGATATGCCTGGACTGACTGTATTAAAAATTGGTATGTAGACAAGACATGTACATGCCTGGACTGACTGTAGTAAAAATTGGTATGTAGACAAGACATGGACATGCCTGGACTGACTGTAGTAAAAATTGGTATGTAGACAAGACATGTACATGGACATGCCTGGACTGACTGTATTAAAAATTGGTATGTGGACAAGACATGTACATGGACTGACTGTATTAAAAATTGGTATGTAGAAAAGACGTGTACATGGACATGCCTGGACTGACTGTATTAAAAATTGGTATGTAGACAAGACATGTACATGGACATGCCTGGACTGACTGTATTAAAAATTGGTATGTAGACAAGACATGTATATGGACATGCCTGGACTGACTGTATTAAAAATTGGTATGTAGACAAGACATGTACATGGACATTCCTGGACTGACTGTATTAAAAATTGGTATGTAGAAAAGACATGGACATGCCTGGACAGACTGTATTAAAAATTGGTATGTAGAAAAGACATGGACATGCCTGGACTGACTGTATTAAAAATTGGTATGTAGACAAGACATGTACATGTACATGCCTGGACTGACTGTATTAAAAATTGGTATGTAGAAAAGACATGTACAAGGACATGCCTGGACTGACTGTATTAAAAATTGGTATGTAGACAAGACATGTGCATGGACATGCCTGGACTGACTGTATTAAAAATTGGTATGTAGACAAGACATGTACATGGACATGCCTGGACTGACTGTATTAAAAATTGGTATGTAGAAAAGACGTGTACATGGACATGCCTGGACTGACTGTATTAAAAATTGGTATGTAGACAAGACACGTACAAGGACATGCCTGGACTGACTGTATTAAAAATTGGTATGTAGAAAAGACGTGTAAGTGGACATGCCTGGACTGACTGTATTAAAAATTGGTATGTTAACAAGACATGTACATGCCTGGACTGACTGTATTAAAAATTGGTATGTAGAAAAGATATGTACATGGACATGCCTGGACTGACTGTATTAAAATTGGTATATAGACAAGACATGTACATAGACATGCCTGGACTGACTGTATTAAAAATTGGTATGTAGAAAAGACATGGACATGCCTGGACTGACTGTATTGTATGTAGACAAGACATGTACATGGACAAGCCTGGACTGACTGTATTAAAAATTTGTATGTAGACAAGACATGTATATGGACATGCCTAGACTGACTGTATTAAAAATTGGTATGTAGACAAGACATGTACATAGACATGCCTGGACTGACTGTATTAAAAATTGGTATGTAGACAATACATGTACATAGATATGCCTGGACTGACTGTATTAAAAATTGGTATGTAGACAAGACATGTACATGCCTGGACTGACTGTAGTAAAAATTGGTATGTAGACAAGACATGGACATGCCTGGACTGACTGTAGTAAAAATTGGTATGTAGACAAGACATGTACATGGACATGCCTGGACTGACTGTATTAAAAATTGGTATGTGGACAAGACATGTACATGGACTGACTGTATTAAAAATTGGTATGTAGAAAAGACGTGTACATGGACATGCCTGGACTGACTGTATTAAAAATTGGTATGTAGACAAGACATGTACATGGACATGCCTGGACTGACTGTATTAAAAATTGGTATGTAGACAAGACATGTATATGGACATGCCTAGACTGACTGTATTAAAAATTGGTATGTAGACAAGACATGTACATGGACATGCCTGGACTGACTGTATTAAAAATTGGTATGTAGACAAGACATGTACCGGTACATAGACATGCCTGGACTGACTGTATTAAAAATTGGTATGTAGACAAGACATGTACATGCCTGGACTGACTGTATTAAAAATTGGTATGTAGAAAAGACATGGACATGCATGGACTGACTGTAGTAAAAATTGGTATGTAGACAAGACATGTACATGGACATGCCTGGACTGACTGTATTAAAAATTGGTATGTGGACAAGACATGTACATGGACATGCCTGGACTGACTATTAAAAATTGGTATGTAGACAAGACATGTACAAGGACATGCCTGGACTGACTGTATTAAAAATTGGTATGTAGAAAAGACGTGTACATGGACATGCCTGGACTGACTGTATTAAAAATTGGTATGTAGACAAGACATGTACATGGACATGCCTGGACTGACTGTATTAAAAATTGGTATGTAGACAAGACATGTACATGCCTGGACTGACTGTATTAAAAATTGGTATGTAGACAAGACATGTACATGCCTGGACTGACTGTATTAAAAATTGGTATTTAGACAAGACATGTACATGGACATCCCTGGACTGACTGTATTAAAAATTGGTATGTAGACAAGGCATGTACATGGACATGCCTGGACTGACTGTATTAAAAATTGGTATGTAGACAAGACATGTATATGGACATGCCTAGACTGACTGTATTAAAAATTGGTATGTAGACAAGACATGTACATGGACATGCCTGGACTGACTGTATTAAAAATTGGTATGTAGACAAGACATGTACATGCCTGGACTGACTGTATTAAAATTGGTATGTAGAAAAGACATGGACATGTCTGTACTGACTGTATTAAAAATTGGTATGTAGACAAGACGTGTACATGTCTGGGCTGACTGTATTAAAAATTGGTATGTAGAAAAGACATGTACATGCCTGGACTGACTGTATGTATACTTTTGGGCATATTCTTGTAATATTTATGGATGTAATGACATGCTTCATATTCTTTAACTTGATATCATTAGATACAACATGGTTGGTCATTTTAAGTTTTGTCTGACTTTGCTGGGTGGTTATTTCCTGTTTGATGACCAACTCCAAACTAATCAATTACTTGGCATAGGCATGACGTTAACTGGCATCATTTTGTACACTCACTTCAAAATGCAAGAAAGAGAACTTCCATCAAGAACAGTTATTAGAGCTTAGCATAGTAAATGAACCCATGTTTGTAGGCTCTAGTTGACCTCAATGCATCCGTGCCCAACGTATCTTGTGTTCAAACTTTACGTATACATCACATCCAATCCAATTCAAGATGGCCAAATGGCAGCCACTTAACGTATGAAAGCAACAAAATTAATAGACCTCAGCCATGCATATAGAGATACAGAAAACTTTGCACATACATTGAATATAATAGGACCATGATGCACATCATATTGTTTTTATGATCAGATTTAAAATGGCTGACTAGTTGCAATTTTGTTTTAAAGTGAATGCTGCATACTTCAGACATGTCTGAACCGTTCATGTCCAAACTTTCACACATCATGGTATACACCTGCATATGCATTTGTTTCCAATCCAATTAAAGAATCCTGAATGGTGTATATTTAAAAGCTTAAATTATATCAATAGTTCAAATGCAACTGATGTCAGTCATGTTTACTATATTGCATGATAAGAACTGTGTGTTGTCAATGACTGGTTAATTATTTAATTTTTGTTAGCCTCAATGGAGAAGCAACTGCTCAATGGCTTTTATGAATGTTAAAAAATTGCCTTATGGGGCATGTACTGTGAACAAAATAAATAGAATATATTATTTGTTATATCATTTTAATTGCTGAAGATGTAATTGTGATTGAGTGAAAGCATATTTAGCTCTGCTGTCATAGTATATAGCATGGCTGGTCATATAAGTGATTGTCCGTCCATCAACAATTTTCCATTCTCTTCCTAAAAACTACCAGCTCAACTGCTGAAATTTATGTTTAGTATGTACCAGTAGGTATTTTGAAGTGGACCTCTGTCGGATTTGTTCATTTTGTGACAATATCTTCAATTCTCTACTTTTTGTGAATATTTTTGCCATTATTTAGGTTATTTTCGACTTCTTCTTGAAAACTGCTACTCTATTTGCTTTGATATATACTTGATATCCCTCTGTGACTTTGGGGGAACTTTCAAAGCTCTGCTGAAACAGTGGAACTATTTCACTTGACTTGTTTAGAAGTAGGGTTTATTTGAAACTATGTTTCAAGGCATATCAGTATTTCTGTTACCAAAAATAAATGTGGACCTTGTAGTAAATACAGGTACGAATTTTTACCATCACTTTGATGTATTCATGTATGCTGGTTCATTTAACCAAGGTTGAACGTTTTTAATGGTGTGTCACATTATGTTTTTTTGTTATTTCCATGTATCAGAATTGCATTTATAATGAAGTTGGTCTGTATAATGTACAGTCAATGCAGTCAAGTATACCCCTTGATATTGCACAATTCACTCCATACTGATGTATTAACTTGCCTGTGCCTGTATGATGTGAATTGTGTATCTTAAGGTATACTTGATTACAGCGGTGATTTATTTTATTAAATAATACGGTATTATTTGTTTCCATGAACAAACTGTCAACTTGTAATGTACATTATTTGAGGTATATTATGATCATTACTTCAGTGACAGATTATTGTATGAAATTGGCAAAGTATTCAGTTCAGGCGAAGCCTGAAAGGGGAATACTCGTTTTACTTTCTTCCTCATTTTCAAGTTGCTGCAAGTTATCTCCAACATTTTCTCAGAAACTCTGCAGCAAATGTCAATGAAACTTGGCAGGTTGATGAAAAAGGCTGTGTTACATATGCACGTAATTTTTTTTCCAGATCTGAAAATCCTAAGTGGTTTTTTTTCAAGATTTTCATTCAAAATTACCTCTCTCTACTACACTGACAGAGCAACTGAGCATGCTCAGAATAATTGATTCTGTTAAATTCAGATTCAGATTCATGAATTCCTGATTTCTGATTCACAAGTTTTACCAAATGTATTTGATCTGTAGTGTATAATTTTCAGAACTCAGAACCAACTTTACAGAACCTCAGAACCAAATTTCAAAATACAAGCTTCGTTATCATCGAAAGACATCTTTTAGGTTATTATTGATATGACCATACCCTACCCAAAAAATATGCAAATTAGCTAAATCCAGTTACTGTGAAATACTTTATTTTCACTTGGAATTAATTTTCACTATTTTCGCAAAACACCCAAAACGTCTTTTCAGCGAAAATTAATTACAGCTAAAATAAATTATTTTACAGTACTTCCTTTGATCTCAGCAACCATTGAGCTGATTCTGTTCATATTTGGTAGGATTACACCTTGACACGAGTAGATGTGCTTCTGACAGTAATGGCCACACCCTTACAAAAATATGCAAATTAGATCAATGCAGTTATTTGCTGCTATCTCTACCACCACAGTGTCAATTTTATTCATATTTGGTTTGATTACACCTTGGCACGAGTAGATGTGCTTCTTACAGTAATGACCACACCCTCCCAAAAATATGCAAATTAGATCAATGCAGTTATTTGCTGCTATCTCTACCACCACCGTGTCAATTTTATTCATATTTGGTATGATTACACCTTGACACGAGTAGATGTGCTTCTGACAGTAATGACCTCGCCCTCTCAAAAATATGCAAATTAGATCAATGCAGTTATTTGCTGCTATCTCTACCACCACCGTGTCAATTTTATTCATATTTGGTATGATTACACCTTGACACGAGTAGATGTGCTTTTGGCAATAATGACCACACCTTCCCAAAAATATGCAAATTAGATCAATGCAGTTATTTGCTGCAATCTCTACCACCACCGTGTCAATTTTATTTATATTTGGTATGATTACACCTTTGCATGAGTCAATGTGCTTTTGGCAATAATGACCACACCCTCCCAAAAATATGCAAATGCAAATTAGATCAATGCAGTTATTTGTTGCTATCTCTACCACCACGGTGTCAATTTTATTCATATTTGGTATGATTACACCTTGGCACGAGTAGATGTGCTTTTGGCAATAATGACCACACCCTCGCAAAAATATGCAAATTAGATCAATGCAGTTATTTGCTGCAATCTCTACCACCACCGTGTCAATTTTATTTATATTTGGTATGATTACACCTTTGCATGAGTCAATGTGCTTTTGGCAATAATGACCACACCCTCCCAAAAATATGCAAATGCAAATTAGATCAATGCAGTTATTTGCTGCTATCTCTACCACCACCGTGTCAATTTTATTCATATTTGGTATGATTACACCTTGGCACGAGTAGATGTGCTTTTGGCAATAATGATCACACCCTC
This sequence comes from Saccoglossus kowalevskii, assembly GCF_978046115.1. Lineage (NCBI taxonomy): Eukaryota > Metazoa > Hemichordata > Enteropneusta > Harrimaniidae > Saccoglossus > Saccoglossus kowalevskii. Next base: position 3,531,689 of record NC_140643.1, on the reverse strand, counting down.
CCAAAAATATGCAAATTAAAACTGCAGTTATTTGGTCTTTGATTTGACCCAGGTCCTGGTAATATACTAAAACCTTAAATAACAAAGAAGTCATATACATCAAAGTTCACTCAGATTTATGAATGCACCTTTTTGAGCAAGTATACATGTATGACAAATAGTTTTGTTGCACTTGTGTACTTGATTCTGAACATGGGTCAGTGGAAGTTTTTAGTTGTCAGTACAAAACTAGATTATGGGGAATCACTTTATGACGAGTTGTAACCACAAAGAGTACATATTCACCTATTTGCAGATGTTCCTTGTACTACTTTATAATCAAATAACTAAGACTGTGACATTCATGTCTTGTTATATCTATATAATTAATGTATTTAAAACTATGTATTCACTTTATAAATTTTGTTACCATTGCGTATCATATTCTTGGCACACAGTGTTGTTTACTCTCTGTGTGTGCATATGCTATGTATGTCATCTGTGAGGCTGTTAGCATTAGTAAATTTGATTGTCTTTTAACCTACTCAACCAACAATTGGATTTGTGGATATAATAGAACTATTGGGCAGTGTTTTAATTATGAGAGAAATGACAAAATAAATAAGTTGATACAAAGGCAGATTAATTAGGAATTTTCAGTTCTACTTGAAACAGTGACTCAAAATAACATGAAACAAGTTCAATTTTATGCATTATGGGAGAGAGTCTTTCATTGTTTATAATGGAATAATATTACCCTGGAAACTAAATTATATATTCAGGTATTTCAGTTTAACCACTTTCTGTGAGAAATGTGAACTGAATTTTGGAATGTATTCATATGGTACAACTCGCCATCTGGTCACAATTACCTCATTACCGTCTTAAATTTACATGTGCATATTTACTGGTTTTATTAGAACTGACTAATTATTATGCAAATTTGGTAATTACCATGAACAGATTTTAATCCATAATTGAGCAGGGTTGTGGATTGTCCTCAAACATCCAAGTTTCATTAAAATCCATTGAATTGTTGCAAATTAGGTAATTGATATGCACAAATTTCAATCAAAAACTAATAAATTATGTACATTATCCCAGGATCTATGCATCAAGAAACCAACCTAACTTTCATGTTCAGTGGAACTGACATACACACACTCTAACTGCAGATTCCCATTGTGTGCTTCACATACAGGCGTCAAAAATGAGCTATGGAAGGTGGAATTAGCGAGATAATTGCATGAAAACTGCAAATTTTGGAAGGTGAGAATATTGCCCGACATGCCATAATCTTAAAAAAATGTGATACGAGAAGGTGTGAATGTTTCAAGAAAAGTCATAAAAGACATGTTCACAAAGCTGCCAAAGATTTGTAATGTCACCTTGGAAAGTTGCCTGAAAAGTCACCAAAGCTTAAGAATGTTCTGAAACGGAATCTGGAAATCCAGAAGAGTATGGGAAAAAAAAATTGGCCTTTTGTCACGATTTTTTATTTATGTTCACAATAACAGTGGAAGTTTTACCCCATATCTTGACACCAAAACTACTACATACATATACATACTGTATTAATCTCATTGACAAGATCGTTTTGAAAGAACTGCACACCAGATTCAACAACTTCAACAGCAATATTTTTTTTAATATTATCAGACTTCAAAAATGTGTTCACATACAACACATTTAAAACAATAACAATCTTATTTGTGCTATCACTACTTTCTCCATTGCCATATGAACTTCACTCCTTTGTTTCCATCCCAGAGTTAGTCCTGTGTCTATGTCTTTATATCATTAAGTACAATACAATAGCAAACAATGAGCTGTAATACAACTTTGAAAAATAAAAATTCATTTTATACACAAATAAATGACCATTTCAACAGCTAAACACAAAAATATTAAAAGGGTTGCATCAAACTTGGTCAATATATTTCGCATTTTAGTTAATTTGCTATAATAGAAAAATTGCCGACGATCAGTTACCTTGTCAATATATTTTTAATCACATTACAACTTATAAACATTTAACCTGGAAGGCCCCCCATGTTACATTCAAATTATCATGATTAATATAAGGGAAACATTCACTCACAGATATACAATGAGTATCTTCACTACAGTTTAGCACTGAACATTTAAATTGTCATGTTGTGCCAAATAAAGACCTTACTGACCAGTATGATATTTTAAACAGTTATTGTCATTTGAGATAGCTTCACTGTCAGCAATGCACATTTCAATTAGAGAATTCTAAATGTCATCACAATAGGAACAAATCTGAGATACGTATTTGTATAATATTAAACTGTCGAAAATATCACTTTACCAAAAATATTCATCGCTAAAAAGTCTATAATCCCTAAGTGAAATTCAGTGTGCACACTTGTGAATATGAATCAGCAATTTTTACATAAATAAGCATTAAAAATGATTTACCTGCAAGAATCCATTCAAAATTATGTAAAACTGATGCTTATTGCTAACAGTAAAACCATGCTAGATACATAAATTATTATGAAAGTGTTGAAACTTATTGCAGGAATCTGATTTCTATATAAGTATTATAAAATGGATATTGTTTAGGAAATTCCTTGTAGATCATGAGAGAAAACGTGAGTTGTAGATTAGTGGAAAATGATTATTACAGGTACCCATACAAGCCGTTTTGAGATGCTTATAAAAAAAGAAGTTGACTAGTTGGCTCCAGCATTTGATGGTGGTTCTCTATCCTGAAATGAGATAACATTCAATCAGTGCTCACTCTTGTGTATATGATGTTGGAACTTCAATAACCAATGGCCACCAGTATGTACAATCTCAGTGCTGTCACCAGACATGAAACATTTGCCTCATACATATTAATTAAATTTTTTGTCCCAGTTTTTTTACACTCATGACAAATTGTTTCACAAAAATGTAAAAAAAATACAAGCAACAATTTAATAATAAACATTTGAGTACACTTTCTCCACTATAAGAGAAACAAAATAGTTCCACATGGATGGGTAATTGTCTCATAAGCTGAAGAATCAATTCCATGTATTTAATTCCTGGTGAGAACACTGCAGTCATAATACTGAGTTTGATTAAAATAGAAATACCAACAAAATCAGGTATAGTGTGTCTGAGATCAAGTTAGAATAATGAAAAAGTAACAGCTGACTGGTAAGACGTATCTAAGACGGATGGACATGCACACACAAGTGAAATTTTAAGTTTGAATGAAGACTAATTTGGTGGTAGTCCATAATCTGTGTTGTCACTGAATTCATGCTTACTTACCATTTGCAAGAAATCAACCAGTTTATTGAGATCATTGCCATGACTCAGATCAATAAAATCTGCCGGCATTCTGTGGAGATGAACGGGATTAGGCAATATACATACAGCAGTCTTAACATATCTCAACAAACCACTCTGTAACAAACAAAAAAAACAAATCTTATAATTTACTGGTAATGTTTTTAACATTGGATTTATGCATTACACATGACATACTGCATCCATCATATGTAGTATTGAAGTATTGTAGTACAAAGTTAAACTTCTTAACCTACACAAAAAAAATAAAAAAAATAAACTCAAGTGCAACACTGAAAACAGAATATATTTTTAGGTTCAGATTATTGTAATTGAACTGAATCAGTGTACATTGGCGCTATTTTTCTTCATGCTGTTGTATGCTTTGTATATTCTGGAAATCCTCCATGTCCAAAGAATGTAAATGAATGCTGTGACTTTAAACCACAAAGGTTTTTCATATTATATGACCAGATAAATTCCCTACCTGAGACACACCCGGTACTACTGCATCACTGTCACTAGATGGTGCACTAACTGCTAGATCATCGGTTGAAATAAGTTCTTGCCAACTGAACAACAAAGGATCGGTGACTTCTCCAAATGCATTGAAATCCACAACCAAAATGCCACCCTGCAATAGAAAGCAATCAGAATGATTTTGATACAAACATCAGTTATATTAGTCATCATTATTATATTCTGTGATTAGAATTTTATTTATTATGTAAAACCGGACATTTAACTAGATACTTCTTGACTGTGACTAATATAACATGACGGATATCACACAGTAAATGATCATCAGTTGTGCATGTCATAAATGACTACCTGCTAATAATAGTCTAAGTATGGCCCAACATAAGCTACCAGACCATAACTATTTTGAATCATATCCACAAGTGACAATGCTCCATTACAATACATTCATGTACACCAAGTTATGTGCCAAGTATGTAAGTCTGCGAAAGAGCCTAATCCACCAGTTGGCCATATTGAATCACTGTAACCCAATATGTGTATCCACCAGTTGACCATATTGGATGACTGTAACCCAATATGTATATCCACCAGTTGGCCATATTGGATGACTGTAATCAATATGTATATCCACCAGTTGGCCATATTGGATGACTGTAACCCAATATGTATATCCACCAGTTGACCATATTGGATGACTGTGACCCAATATGTATATCCACCAGTTGACCATATTGGATGACTGTGACCCAATATGTATATCCACCAGTTGGCCATATTGGATGACTGTAACCCAATATGTATATCTACCAGTTGGCCATATTGGATCACTGTAACCCAATATGTATATCCACCAGTTGGCCATATTGGATGACTGTAATCCAATATGTATATCCACCAGTTGGCCATATTGAATGACTGTAACCCAATATGTATATCCACCAGTTGGCCATATTGAATGACTGTAACCCAATATGTATATCCACCAGTTGGCCATATTGGATGACTGTAACCCAATATGTATATCCACCAGTTGGCCATATTGGATCACTGTAACCCAATATGTATATCCACCAGTTGGCCATATTGGATGACTGTAATCCAATATGTATATCCACCAGTTGGCCATATTGGATGACTGTAATCCAATATGTATATCCACCAGTTGGCCATATTGGATGACTGTAACCCAATATGTATATCCACCAGTTGGCCATATTGAATGACTGTAACCCAATATGTATATCCACCAGTTGACCATATTGGATGACTGTAACCCAATATGTATATCCACCAGTTGGCCATATTGGATGACTGTAACCCAATATGTATATCCACCAGTTGGCCATATTGGATGACTGTAACCCAATATGTATATCCACCAGTTGGCCATATTGGATGACTGTAACCCAATATGTATATCCACCAGTTGGCCATATTGGATGACTGTAACCCAATATGTATATCCACCAGTTGGCCATAAAGAATGACTGTAACCCAATATGTATATCCACCAGTTGGCCATAAAGAATGACTGTAACCCAATATGTGTATCCACCAGTTGGCCATAAAGAATGACTGTAACCCAATATGTATATCCACCAGTTGACCATATTGGATGACTGTAACCCAATATGTATATCCACCAGTTGACCACATTGGATGACTGTAATCCAATATGTATATCCACCAGTTGGTCATATTGAATGACTGTAACCCAATATGTATATCCACCAGTTGACCATATTGGATGACTGTAACCCAATATGTATATCCACCAGTTGGCCATATTGGATGACTGTAACCCAATATGTATATCCACCAGTTGGCCATATTGGATGACTGTAACCCAATATGTATATCCACCAGTTGGCCATATTGGATCACTGTAACCCAATATGTATATCCACCAGTTGGCCATATTGGATGACTGTAATCCAATATGTATATCCACCAGTTGGCCATATTGGATGACTGTAATCCAATATGTATATCCACCAGTTGGCCATATTGGATGACTGTAATCCAATATGTATATCCACCAGTTGGCCATATTGGATGACTGTAACCCAATATGTATATCCACCAGTTGGCCATATTGAATGACTGTAACCCAATATGTATATCCACCAGTTGACCATATTGGATGACTGTAACCCAATATGTATATCCACCAGTTGGCCATATTGGATGACTGTAACCCAATATGTATATCCACCAGTTGGCCATATTGGATGACTGTAACCCAATATGTATATCCACCAGTTGGCCATATTGGATGACTGTAACCCAATATGTATATCCACCAGTTGGCCATATTGGATGACTGTAACCCAATATGTATATCCACCAGTTGGCCATAAAGAATGACTGTAACCCAATATGTATATCCACCAGTTGGCCATAAAGAATGACTGTAACCCAATATGTGTATCCACCAGTTGGCCATAAAGAATGACTGTAACCCAATATGTATATCCACCAGTTGACCATATTGGATGACTGTAACCCAATATGTATATCCACCAGTTGACCACATTGGATGACTGTAATCCAATATGTATATCCACCAGTTGGTCATATTGAATGACTGTAACCCAATATGTATATCCACCAGTTGACCATATTGGATGACTGTAACCCAATATGTATATCCACCAGTTGGCCATATTGGATGACTGTAACCCAATATGTATATCCACCAGTTGGCCATATTGGATGACTGTAATCCAATATGTATATCCACCAGTTGGCCATATTGAATGACTGTAACCCAATATGTATATCCACCAGTTGACCATATTGGATGACTGTAACCCAATATGTATATCCACCAGTTGGCCATATTGGATGACTGTAACCCAATATGTATATCCACCAGTTGGCCATATTGGATGACTGTAACCCAATATGTATATCCACCAGTTGACCATATTGGATGACTGAAACCCAATATGTATATCTACCAGTTGGCCATATTGGATCACTGTAACCCAATATGTGTATCCACCAGTTGGCCATATTGAATGACTGTAACCCAATATGTGTATCCACCAGTTGACCATATTGGATCACTGTAACCCAATATGTATATCCACCAGTTGACCATATTGGATCACTGTAACCCAATATGTATATCCACCAGTTGACCATATTGGATCACTGTAACCCAATATGTATATCCACCAGTTGACCATATTGGATGACTGTAACCCAATATGTATATCCACCAGTTGGCCATATTGGATGACTGTAACCAAATATGTATATCCACCAGTTGACCATATTGGATGACTGTAACCCAATATGTATATCCACCAGTTGGCCATATTGGACTACTGTAACCCAATATGTATATCCACCAGTTGACCATATTGGATGACTGTAACCCAATATGTATATCCACCGGTTGGCCATATTGGATGACTGTAACCAAATATGTATATCCACCAGTTGACCATATTGGATGACTGTAACCCAATATGTATATCCACCAGTTGGCCATATTGGACTACTGTAACCCAATATGTATATCCACCAGTTGGCCATATTGGATGACTGTAACCAAATATGTATATCCACCAGTTGACCATATTGGATGACTGTAACCCAATATGTATATCCACCAGTTGGCCATATTGGATGACTGTAACCCAATATGTATATCCACCAGTTGGCCATATTGAATGACTGTAACCCAATATGTATATCCACCAGTTGACCATATTGGATGACTGTAACCCAATGTCTATCCACCAGTTGACCATATTGGATGACTGTAACCCAATGTCTATCCACCAGTTGGCCATATTGGATGACTGTAACCCAATATGAATATCCACCAGTTGACCATATTGAATGACTGTAACCCAATATGTATATCCACCAGTTGGCCATATTGGATGACTGTAACCCAATATGTATATCCACCAGTTGACCATATTGGATGACTGTAACCCAATATGTATATCCACCAGTTGGCCATATTGGACTACTGTAACCCAATATGTATATCCACCAGTTGGCCATATTGGATCACTGTAACCCAATATGTCTATCCACCAGTTGACCATATTGGATGACTGTAACCCAATATGTATATCCACCAGTTGGCCATATTGGATGACTGTAATCCAATATGTATATCCACCAGTTGGCCATATTGAATGACTGTAACCCAATATGTATATCCACCAATTGACCATATTGGATGACTGTAACCCAATATGTAATAATAATAATAATAATAATAATCTTTATTGAAACCGTATCCCGGAGTGGGATCTTAGTTGAAAATACAATAAAGTAATACAAAAAAGATAAAAAATAACACAAGACATTCAAAGACAATAGAAAATAAAAAATAAAATTAAATTATTTGGCGGTTGGTTGAGGCAACTGGCATTTTAAGATTTTTTCTTGTCGTAATTTGAAACAAGTGTGGATGAATTTTCCTAGTTCAATGATTGTTTTGTCATTTTTAATTTTTAGTATATTTGTAAGTTTTTCGTCATCCGTCCCCAAGTTGCTTATATTGTATTTAATATTCTTGATCATGATTTCTCGTTCCTTCTTGTATAAATCACAATTGAGAAGAAAATGTTTTTCGTTTTCAATTTCCTGTTTGTCACAAACTGGGCAAATTCGGTCCTCCGCTAAAATGTTATTATATGTATATCCACCAGTTGGCCATATTGGATGACTGTAACCCAATATGTATATCCACCAGTTGGCCATATTGGGTGACTGTAACCCAATATGTATATCCACCAGTTGGCCATATTGAATGACTGTAACCCAATATGTATATCCACCAGTTGACCATATTGGATGACTGTAATCCAATATGTATATCCACCAGTTGGCCATATTGGATGACTGTAACTCAATATGTTTATCTACCAGTTGGCCATATTGGATGAATGTAACCAAATATGTATATCCACCAGGTGGCCATATTGAATGACTGTAACCCAATATGTATATCCACCAGTTGGCCATAAAGAATGACTGTAACCCAATATGTATATCCACCAGTTGACCATATTGGATGACTGTAACCCAATATGTATATCCACCAGTTGACCATATTGGATGACTGTAACCCAATATGTATATCCACCAGTTGGCCATATTGAATGACTGTAACCCAATATGTATATCCACCAGTTGGCCATACTGGATGACTGTAACCCAATATGTATATCCACCAGTTGGCCATATTGGATGACTGTAATCCAATATGTATATCCACCAGTTGGCCATATTGAATGACTGTAACCCAATATGTATATCCACCAGTTGACCATATTGGATGACTGTAACCCAATATGTATATCCACCAGTTGGCCATATTGGATGACTGTAACCCAATATGTATATCCACCAGTTGGCCATATTGGATGACTGTAACCCAATATGTATATCCACCAGTTGGCCATATTGAATGACTGTAACCAAATATGTATATCCACCAGGTGGCCATATTGGATGACTGTAACCCAATATGTATATCCACCAGTTGGCCATAAAGAATGACTGTAACCCAATATGTATATCCACCAGTTGGCCATAAAGAATGACTGTAACCCAATATGTATATCCACCAGTTGACCATATTGAATGACTGTAACCCAATATGTGTATCCACCAGTTGACCATATTGGATGACTGTAACCCAATATGTATATCCACCAGTTGACCATATTGAATGACTGTAACCCAATATGTGTATCCACCAGTTGGCCATATTGGATGACTGTAACCCAATATGTATATCCACCAGTTGGCCATAAAGAATGACTGTAACCCAATATGTATATCCACCAGTTGGCCATAAAGAATGACTGTAACCCAATATGTGTATCCACCAGTTGACCATATTGGATGACTGTAATTCAATATGTATATCCACCAGTTGGCCATATTGGATGACTGTAACCCAATATGTATATCCACCAGTTGACCATATTGAATGACTGTAACCCAATATGTGTATCCACCAGTTGGCCATATTGGATGACTGTAACCCAATATGTGTATCCACCAGTTGGCCATATTGGATGACTGTAACCCAATATGTATATCAACCAGTTGACCATATTGGATCACTGTAACCCAATATGTATATCCACCAGTTGACCATATTGGATGACTGAAACCCAATATGTATATCCACCAGTTGGCCATATTGGACTACTGTAACCCAATTAGTATATCTACCAGTTGGCCATATTGGATCACTGTAACCCAATATGTGAATCCACCAGTTGGCCATATTGGATCACTAACCCAATATGTATATCCACCAGTTGGCCATATTGGATGACTGTAATCCAATATGTATATCCACCAGTTGGCCATATTGAATGACTGTAACCCAATATGTGTATCCACCAGTTGACCATATTGGATCACTGTAACCCACCCAATATGTATATCCACCAGTTGACCATATTGGATCACTGTAACCCAATATGTATATCCACCAGTTGACCATATTGGATCACTGTAACCCAATATGTATATCCACCAGTTGACCATATTGGATCACTGTAACCCAATATGTATATCCACCAGTTGACCATATTGGATCACTGTAACCCAATATGTATATCCACCAGTTGACCATATTGGATGACTGTAACCCAATATGTATATCCACCAGTTGGCCATATTGGACTACTGTAACCCAATATGTATATCCACCAGTTGGCCATATTGGATCACTGTAACCCAATATGTCTATCCACCAGTTGACCATATTGGATGACTGTAACCCAATATGTATATCCACCAGTTGGCCATATTGGATGACTGTAATCCAATATGTATATCCACCAGTTGGCCATATTGAATGACTGTAACCCAATATGTATATCCACCAATTGACCATATTGGATGACTGTAACCCAATATGTATATCCACCAGTTGGCCATATTGGATGACTGTAATCCAATATGTATATCCACCAGTTGGCCATATTGAATGACTGTAACCCAATATGTATATCCACCAGTTGACCATATTGGATGACTGTAACCCAATATGTATATCCACCAGTTGGCCATATTGGATGACTGTAACCCAATATGTATATCCACCAGTTGACCATATTGGATGACTGTAACCCAATATGTATATCCACCAGTTGGCCATATTGGATGACTGTAACCCAATATGTATATCCACCAGTTGACCATATTGGATGACTGTAACCCAATATGTATATCCACCAGTTGGCCATATTGGATGACTGTAACCCAATATGTATATCAACCAGTTGACCATATTGGATCACTGTAACCCAATATGTATATCCACCAGTTGACCATATTGGATGACTGAAACCCAATATGTATATCTACCAGTTGGCCATATTGGATCACTGTAACCCAATATGTGTATCCACCAGTTGGCCATATTGAATGACTGTAACCCAATATGTGTATCCACCAGTTGACCATAATGGATCACTGTAACCCAATATGTATATCCACCAGTTGACCATATTGGATCACTGTAACCCAATATGTATATCCACCAGTTGACCATATTGGATCACTGTAACCCAATATGTATATCCACCAGTTGACCATATTGGATCACTGTAACCCAATATGTATATCCACCAGTTGACCATATTGGATGACTGTAACCCAATATGTATATCCACCAGTTGGCCATATTGGATGACTGTAACCAAATATGTATATCCACCAGTTGACCATATTGGATGACTGTAACCCAATATGTATATCCACCAGTTGGCCATATTGGACTACTGTAACCCAATATGTATATCCACCAGTTGACCATATTGGATGACTGTAACCCAATATGTATATCCACCAGTTGGCCATATTGGATGACTGTAACCAAATATGTATATCCACCAGTTGACCATATTGGATGACTGTAACCCAATATGTATATCCACCAGTTGGCCATATTGGACTACTGTAACCCAATATGTATATCCACCAGTTGGCCATATTGGATGACTGTAACCAAATATGTATATCCACCAGTTGACCATATTGGATGACTGTAACCCAATATGTATATCCACCAGTTGGCCATATTGGATGACTGTAACCCAATATGTATATCCACCAGTTGGCCATATTGAATGACTGTAACCCAATATGTATATCCACCAGTTGACCATATTGGATGACTGTAACCCAATGTCTATCCACCAGTTGACCATATTGGATGACTGTAACCCAATGTCTATCCACCAGTTGGCCATATTGGATGACTGTAACCCAATATGAATATCCACCAGTTGACCATATTGAATGACTGTAACCCAATATGTATATCCACCAGTTGGCCATATTGGATGACTGTAACCCAATATGTATATCCACCAGTTGACCATATTGGATGACTGTAACCCAATATGTATATCCACCAGTTGGCCATATTGGACTACTGTAACCCAATATGTATATCCACCAGTTGGCCATATTGGATCACTGTAACCCAATATGTATATCCACCAGTTGACCATATTGGATGACTGTAACCCAATATGTATATCCACCAGTTGGCCATATTGGATGACTGTAACCCAATATGTATATCCACCAGTTGGCCATATTGGATCACTGTAACCCAATATGTATATCCACCAGTTGACCATATTGGATGACTGAAACCCAATATGTATATCTACCAGTTGGCCATATTGGATCACTGTAACCCAATATGTGTATCCACCAGTTGGCCATATTGAATGACTGTAACCCAATATGTGTATCCACCAGTTGACCATAATGGATCACTGTAACCCAATATGTATATCCACCAGTTGACCATATTGGATCACTGTAACCCAATATGTATATCCACCAGTTGACCATATTGGATCACTGTAACCCAATATGTATATCCACCAGTTGACCATATTGGATGACTGTAACCCAATATGTATATCCACCAGTTGGCCATATTGGATGACTGTAACCAAATATGTATATCCACCAGTTGACCATATTGGATGACTGTAACCCAATATGTATATCCACCAGTTGGCCATATTGGACTACTGTAACCCAATATGTATATCCACCAGTTGACCATATTGGATGACTGTAACCCAATATGTATATCCACCAGTTGGCCATATTGGATGACTGTAACCAAATATGTATATCCACCAGTTGACCATATTGGATGACTGTAACCCAATATGTATATCCACCAGTTGGCCATATTGGACTACTGTAACCCAATATGTATATCCACCAGTTGGCCATATTGGATGACTGTAACCAAATATGTATATCCACCAGTTGACCATATTGGATGACTGTAACCCAATATGTATATCCACCAGTTGGCCATATTGGATGACTGTAACCCAATATGTATATCCACCAGTTGGCCATATTGAATGACTGTAACCCAATATGTATATCCACCAGTTGACCATATTGGATGACTGTAACCCAATGTCTATCCACCAGTTGACCATATTGGATGACTGTAACCCAATGTCTATCCACCAGTTGGCCATATTGGATGACTGTAACCCAATATGAATATCCACCAGTTGACCATATTGAATGACTGTAACCCAATATGTATATCCACCAGTTGGCCATATTGGATGACTGTAACCCAATATGTATATCCACCAGTTGACCATATTGGATGACTGTAACCCAATATGTATATCCACCAGTTGGCCATATTGGACTACTGTAACCCAATATGTATATCCACCAGTTGGCCATATTGGATCACTGTAACCCAATATGTCTATCCACCAGTTGACCATATTGGATGACTGTAACCCAATATGTATATCCACCAGTTGGCCATATTGGATGACTGTAATCCAATATGTATATCCACCAGTTGGCCATATTGAATGACTGTAACCCAATATGTATATCCACCAATTGACCATATTGGATGACTGTAACCCAATATGTATATCCACCAGTTGGCCATATTGGATGACTGTAACCCAATATGTATATCCACCAGTTGGCCATATTGGATGACTGTAACCCAATATGTATATCCACCAGTTGGCCATATTGAATGACTGTAACCCAATATGTATATCCACCAGTTGACCATATTGGATGACTGTAATCCAATATGTATATCCACCAGTTGGCCATATTGGATGACTGTAACTCAATATGTTTATCTACCAGTTGGCCATATTGGATGAATGTAACCAAATATGTATATCCACCAGGTGGCCATATTGGATGACTGTAACCCAATATGTATATCCACCAGTTGGCCATAAAGAATGACTGTAACCCAATATGTATATCCACCAGTTGACCATATTGGATGACTGTAACCCAATATGTATATCCACCAGTTGACCATATTGGATGACTGTAACCCAATATGTATATCCACCAGTTGGCCATATTGAATGACTGTAACCCAATATGTATATCCACCAGTTGGCCATATTGGATGACTGTAACCCAATATGTATATCCACCAGTTGGCCATATTGGATGACTGTAATCCAATATGTATATCCACCAGTTGGCCATATTGAATGACTGTAACCCAATATGTATATCCACCAGTTGACCATATTGGATGACTGTAACCCAATATGTATATCCACCAGTTGGCCATATTGGATGACTGTAACCCAATATGTATATCCACCAGTTGGCCATATTGGATGACTGTAACCCAATATGTATATCCACCAGTTGGCCATATTGAATGACTGTAACCCAATATGTTTATCTACCAGTTGGCCATATTGGATGACTGTAACCAAATATGTATATCCACCAGGTGGCCATATTGGATGACTGTAACCCAATATGTATATCCACCAGTTGGCCATAAAGAATGACTGTAACCCAATATGTATATCCACCAGTTGGCCATAAAGAATGACTGTAACCCAATATGTATATCCACCAGTTGGCCATAAAGAATGACTGTAACCCAATATGTATATCCACCAGTTGACCATATTGAATGACTGTAACCCAATATGTGTATCCACCAGTTGACCATATTGGATGACTGTAACCCAATATGTATATCCACCAGTTGACCATATTGAATGACTGTAACCCAATATGTGTATCCACCAGTTGGCCATATTGGATGACTGTAACCCAATATGTATATCCACCAGTTGGCCATAAAGAATGACTGTAACCCAATATGTATATCCACCAGTTGGCCATAAAGAATGACTGTAACCCAATATGTGTATCCACCAGTTGACCATATTGGATGACTGTAATTCAATATGTATATCCACCAGTTGGCCATATTGGATGACTGTAACCCAATATGTATATCCACCAGTTGACCATATTGAATGACTGTAACCCAATATGTGTATCCACCAGTTGGCCATATTGGATGACTGTAACCCAATATGTGTATCCACCAGTTGGCCATATTGGATGACTGTAACCCAATATGTATATCAACCAGTTGACCATATTGGATCACTGTAACCCAATATGTATATCCACCAGTTGACCATATTGGATGACTGAAACCCAATATGTATATCCACCAGTTGGCCATATTGGACTACTGTAACCCAATTAGTATATCTACCAGTTGGCCATATTGGATCACTGTAACCCAATATGTGAATCCACCAGTTGGCCATATTGGATCACTAACCCAATATGTATATCCACCAGTTGGCCATATTGGATGACTGTAATCCAATATGTATATCCACCAGTTGGCCATATTGAATGACTGTAACCCAATATGTGTATCCACCAGTTGACCATATTGGATCACTGTAACCCACCCAATATGTATATCCACCAGTTGACCATATTGGATCACTGTAACCCAATATGTATATCCACCAGTTGACCATATTGGATCACTGTAACCCAATATGTATATCCACCAGTTGACCATATTGGATGACTGTAACCCAATATGTATATCCACCAGTTGGCCATATTGGACTACTGTAACCCAATATGTATATCCACCAGTTGGCCATATTGGATCACTGTAACCCAATATGTCTATCCACCAGTTGACCATATTGGATGACTGTAACCCAATATGTATATCCACCAGTTGGCCATATTGGATGACTGTAATCCAATATGTATATCCACCAGTTGGCCATATTGAATGACTGTAACCCAATATGTATATCCACCAATTGACCATATTGGATGACTGTAACCCAATATGTATATCCACCAGTTGGCCATATTGGATGACTGTAACCCAATATGTATATCCACCAGTTGGCCATATTGGATGACTGTAACCCAATATGTATATCCACCAGTTGGCCATATTGAATGACTGTAACCCAATATGTATATCCACCAGTTGACCATATTGGATGACTGTAATCCAATATGTATATCCACCAGTTGGCCATATTGGATGACTGTAACTCAATATGTTTATCTACCAGTTGGCCATATTGGATGAATGTAACCAAATATGTATATCCACCAGGTGGCCATATTGGATGACTGTAACCCAATATGTATATCCACCAGGTGGCCATATTGGATGACTGTAACCCAATATGTATATCCACCAGTTGGCCATAAAGAATGACTGTAACCCAATATGTATATCCACCAGTTGGCCATATTGGATGACTGTAATCCAATATGTATATCCACCAGTTGGCCATATTGAATGACTGTAACCCAATATGTATATCCACCAGTTGACCATATTGGATGACTGTAACCCAATATGTATATCCACCAGTTGGCCATATTGGATGACTGTAACCCAATATGTATATCCACCAGTTGGCCATATTGGATGACTGTAACCCAATATGTATATCCACCAGTTGGCCATATTGAATGACTGTAACCCAATATGTTTATCTACCAGTTGGCCATATTGGATGACTGTAACCAAATATGTATATCCACCAGGTGGCCATATTGGATGACTGTAACCCAATATGTATATCCACCAGTTGGCCATAAAGAATGACTGTAACCCAATATGTATATCCACCAGTTGACCATATTGGATGACTGTAACCCAATATGTGTATCCACCAGTTGGCCATATTGGATGACTGTAACCCAATATGTATATCCACCATTTGGCCATAAAGAATGACTGTAACCCAATATGTATATCCACCAGTTGGCCATAAAGAATGACTGTAACCCAATATGTGTATCCACCAGTTGACCATATTGGATGACTGTAATTCAATATGTATATCCACCAGTTGGCCATATTGGATGACTGTAACCCAATATGTATATCCACCAGTTGACCATATTGAATGACTGTAACCCAATATGTGTATCCACCAGTTGGCCATATTGGATGACTGTAACCCAATATGTGTATCCACCAGTTGGCCATATTGGATGACTGTAACCCAATATGTATATCAACCAGTTGACCATATTGGATCACTGTAACCCAATATGTATATCCACCAGTTGACCATATTGGATGACTGAAACCCAATATGTATATCCACCAGTTGGCCATATTGGACTACTGTAACCCAATTAGTATATCTACCAGTTGGCCATATTGGATCACTGTAACCCAATATGTGAATCCACCAGTTGGCCATATTGGATCACTAACCCAATATGTATATCCACCAGTTGGCCATATTGGATGACTGTAATCCAATATGTATATCCACCAGTTGGCCATATTGAATGACTGTAACCCAATATGTGTATCCACCAGTTGACCATATTGGATCACTGTAACCCACCCAATATGTATATCCACCAGTTGACCATATTGGATCACTGTAACCCAATATGTATATCCACCAGTTGACCATATTGGATCACTGTAACCCAATATGTATATCCACCAGTTGACCATATTGGATGACTGTAACCCAATATGTATATCCACCAGTTGGCCATATTGGACTACTGTAACCCAATATGTATATCCACCAGTTGGCCATATTGGATCACTGTAACCCAATATGTCTATCCACCAGTTGACCATATTGGATGACTGTAACCCAATATGTATATCCACCAGATGGCCATATTGGATGACTGTAATCCAATATGTATATCCACCAGTTGGCCATATTGAATGACTGTAACCCAATATGTATATCCACCAATTGACCATATTGGATGACTGTAACCCAATATGTATATCCACCAGTTGGCCATATTGGATGACTGTAATCCAATATGTATATCCACCAGTTGGCCATATTGAATGACTGTAACCTAATATGTATATCCACCAGTTGACCATATTGGATGACTGTAACCCAATATGTATATCCACCAGTTGGCCATATTGGATGACTGTAACCCAATATGTATATCCACCAGTTGACCATATTGGATGACTGTAACCCAATATGTATATCCACCAGTTGGCCATATTGGATGACTGTAACCCAATATGTATATCCACCAGTTGACCATATTGGATGACTGTAACCCAATATGTATATCCACCAGTTGGCCATATTGGATGACTGTAACCCAATATGTATATCAACCAGTTGACCATATTGGATCACTGTAACCCAATATGTATATCCACCAGTTGACCATATTGGATGACTGAAACCCAATATGTATATCTACCAGTTGGCCATATTGGATCACTGTAACCCAATATGTGTATCCACCAGTTGGCCATATTGAATGACTGTAACCCAATATGTGTATCCACCAGTTGACCATATTGGATCACTGTAACCCAATATGTATATCCACCAGTTGACCATATTGGATCACTGTAACCCAATATGTATATCCACCAGTTGACCATATTGGATCACTGTAACCCAATATGTATATCCACCAGTTGACCATATTGGATGACTGTAACCCAATATGTATATCCACCAGTTGGCCATATTGGATGACTGTAACCAAATATGTATATCCACCAGTTGACCATATTGGATGACTGTAACCCAATATGTATATCCACCAGTTGGCCATATTGGACTACTGTAACCCAATATGTATATCCACCAGTTGACCATATTGGATGACTGTAACCCAATATGTATATCCACCAGTTGGCCATATTGGATGACTGTAACCAAATATGTATATCCACCAGTTGACCATATTGGATGACTGTAACCCAATATGTATATCCACCAGTTGGCCATATTGGACTACTGTAACCCAATATGTATATCCACCAGTTGGCCATATTGGATGACTGTAACCAAATATGTATATCCACCAGTTGACCATATTGGATGACTGTAACCCAATATGTATATCCACCAGTTGGCCATATTGGATGACTGTAACCCAATATGTATATCCACCAGTTGGCCATATTGAATGACTGTAACCCAATATGTATATCCACCAGTTGACCATATTGGATGACTGTAACCCAATGTCTATCCACCAGTTGACCATATTGGATGACTGTAACCCAATGTCTATCCACCAGTTGGCCATATTGGATGACTGTAACCCAATATGAATATCCACCAGTTGACCATATTGAATGACTGTAACCCAATATGTATATCCACCAGTTGGCCATATTGGATGACTGTAACCCAATATGTATATCCACCAGTTGACCATATTGGATGACTGTAACCCAATATGTATATCCACCAGTTGGCCATATTGGACTACTGTAACCCAATATGTATATCCACCAGTTGGCCATATTGGATCACTGTAACCCAATATGTCTATCCACCAGTTGACCATATTGGATGACTGTAACCCAATATGTATATCCACCAGTTGGCCATATTGGATGACTGTAATCCAATATGTATATCCACCAGTTGGCCATATTGGATGACTGTAACCCAATATGTATATCCACCAGTTGGCCATATTGGATGACTGTAACCCAATATGTATATCCACCAGTTGGCCATATTGAATGACTGTAACCCAATATGTATATCCACCAGTTGACCATATTGGATGACTGTAATCCAATATGTATATCCACCAGTTGGCCATATTGGATGACTGTAACTCAATATGTTTATCTACCAGTTGGCCATATTGGATGAATGTAACCAAATATGTATATCCACCAGGTGGCCATATTGGATGACTGTAACCCAATATGTATATCCACCAGTTGGCCATAAAGAATGACTGTAACCCAATATGTATATCCACCAGTTGACCATATTGGATGACTGTAACCCAATATGTATATCCACCAGTTGACCATATTGGATGACTGTAACCCAATATGTATATCCACCAGTTGGCCATATTGAATGACTGTAACCCAATATGTATATCCACCAGTTGGCCATATTGGATGACTGTAACCCAATATGTATATCCACCAGTTGGCCATATTGGATGACTGTAATCCAATATGTATATCCACCAGTTGGCCATATTGAATGACTGTAACCCAATATGTATATCCACCAGTTGACCATATTGGATGACTGTAACCCAATATGTATATCCACCAGTTGGCCATATTGGATGACTGTAACCCAATATGTATATCCACCAGTTGGCCATATTGGATGACTGTAACCCAATATGTATATCCACCAGTTGGCCATATTGAATGACTGTAACCCAATATGTTTATCTACCAGTTGGCCATATTGGATGACTGTAACCAAATATGTATATCCACCAGGTGGCCATATTGGATGACTGTAACCCAATATGTATATCCACCAGTTGGCCATAAAGAATGACTGTAACCCAATATGTATATCCACCAGTTGGCCATAAAGAATGACTGTAACCCAATATGTATATCCACCAGTTGGCCATAAAGAATGACTGTAACCCAATATGTATATCCACCAGTTGACCATATTGAATGACTGTAACCCAATATGTGTATCCACCAGTTGACCATATTGAATGACTGTAACCCAATATGTGTATCCACCAGTTGACCATATTGGATGACTGTAACCCAATATGTATATCCACCAGTTGACCATATTGAATGACTGTAACCCAATATGTGTATCCACCAGTTGGCCATATTGGATGACTGTAACCCAATATGTATATCCACCAGTTGGCCATAAAGAATGACTGTAACCCAATATGTATATCCACCAGTTGGCCATATTGGATGACTGTAACCCAATATGTATATCCACCAGTTGGCCATATTGGATGACTGTAACCCAATATGTATATCCACCAGTTGGCCATATTGAATGACTGTAACCCAATATGTATATCCACCAGTTGACCATATTGGATGACTGTAATCCAATATGTATATCCACCAGTTGGCCATATTGGATGACTGTAACTCAATATGTTTATCTACCAGTTGGCCATATTGGATGAATGTAACCAAATATGTATATCCACCAGGTGGCCATATTGGATGACTGTAACCCAATATGTATATCCACCAGTTGGCCATAAAGAATGACTGTAACCCAATATGTATATCCACCAGTTGACCATATTGGATGACTGTAACCCAATATGTATATCCACCAGTTGACCATATTGGATGACTGTAACCCAATATGTATATCCACCAGTTGGCCATATTGAATGACTGTAACCCAATATGTATATCCACCAGTTGGCCATATTGGATGACTGTAACCCAATATGTATATCCACCAGTTGGCCATATTGGATGACTGTAATCCAATATGTATATCCACCAGTTGGCCATATTGAATGACTGTAACCCAATATGTATATCCACCAGTTGACCATATTGGATGACTGTAACCCAATATGTATATCCACCAGTTGGCCATATTGGATGACTGTAACCCAATATGTATATCCACCAGTTGGCCATATTGGATGACTGTAACCCAATATGTATATCCACCAGTTGGCCATATTGAATGACTGTAACCCAATATGTTTATCTACCAGTTGGCCATATTGGATGACTGTAACCAAATATGTATATCCACCAGGTGGCCATATTGGATGACTGTAACCCAATATGTATATCCACCAGTTGGCCATAAAGAATGACTGTAACCCAATATGTATATCCACCAGTTGGCCATAAAGAATGACTGTAACCCAATATGTATATCCACCAGTTGACCATATTGAATGACTGTAACCCAATATGTGTATCCACCAGTTGACCATATTGGATGACTGTAACCCAATATGTATATCCACCAGTTGACCATATTGAATGACTGTAACCCAATATGTGTATCCACCAGTTGGCCATATTGGATGACTGTAACCCAATATGTATATCCACCAGTTGGCCATAAAGAATGACTGTAACCCAATATGTATATCCACCAGTTGGCCATAAAGAATGACTGTAACCCAATATGTGTATCCACCAGTTGACCATATTGGATGACTGTAATTCAATATGTATATCCACCAGTTGGCCATATTGGATGACTGTAACCCAATATGTATATCCACCAGTTGACCATATTGAATGACTGTAACCCAATATGTGTATCCACCAGTTGGCCATATTGGATGACTGTAACCCAATATGTGTATCCACCAGTTGGCCATATTGGATGACTGTAACCCAATATGTATATCCACCAGTTGACCATATTGGATGACTGAAACCCAATATGTATATCCACCAGTTGGCCATATTGGACTACTGTAACCCAATTAGTATATCTACCAGTTGGCCATATTGGATCACTGTAACCCAATATGTGAATCCACCAGTTGGCCATATTGGATCACTAACCCAATATGTATATCCACCAGTTGGCCATATTGGATGACTGTAATCCAATATGTATATCCACCAGTTGGCCATATTGAATGACTGTAACCCAATATGTGTATCCACCAGTTGACCATATTGGATCACTGTAACCCACCCAATATGTATATCCACCAGTTGACCATATTGGATCACTGTAACCCAATATGTATATCCACCAGTTGACCATATTGGATCACTGTAACCCAATATGTATATCCACCAGTTGACCATATTGGATGACTGTAACCCAATATGTATATCCACCAGTTGGCCATATTGGACTACTGTAACCCAATATGTATATCCACCAGTTGGCCATATTGGATCACTGTAACCCAATATGTCTATCCACCAGTTGACCATATTGGATGACTGTAACCCAATATGTATATCCACCAGTTGGCCATATTGGATGACTGTAATCCAATATGTATATCCACCAGTTGGCCATATTGAATGACTGTAACCCAATATGTATATCCACCAATTGACCATATTGGATGACTGTAACCCAATATGTATATCCACCAGTTGGCCATATTGGATGACTGTAACCCAATATGTATATCCACCAGTTGGCCATATTGGATGACTGTAACCCAATATGTATATCCACCAGTTGGCCATATTGAATGACTGTAACCCAATATGTATATCCACCAGTTGACCATATTGGATGACTGTAATCCAATATGTATATCCACCAGTTGGCCATATTGGATGACTGTAACTCAATATGTTTATCTACCAGTTGGCCATATTGGATGAATGTAACCAAATATGTATATCCACCAGGTGGCCATATTGGATGACTGTAACCCAATATGTATATCCACCAGGTGGCCATATTGGATGACTGTAACCCAATATGTATATCCACCAGTTGGCCATAAAGAATGACTGTAACCCAATATGTATATCCACCAGTTGACCATATTGGATGACTGTAACCCAATATGTATATCCACCAGTTGGCCATATTGAATGACTGTAACCCAATATGTATATCCACCAGTTGACCATATTGGATGACTGTAACCCAATATGTATATCCACCAGTTGGCCATATTGGATGACTGTAATCCAATATGTATATCCACCAGTTGGCCATATTGAATGACTGTAACCCAATATGTATATCCACCAGTTGACCATATTGGATGACTGTAACCCAATATGTATATCCACCAGTTGGCCATATTGGATGACTGTAACCCAATATGTATATCCACCAGTTGGCCATATTGGATGACTGTAACCCAATATGTATATCCACCAGTTGGCCATATTGAATGACTGTAACCCAATATGTTTATCTACCAGTTGGCCATATTGGATGACTGTAACCAAATATGTATATCCACCAGGTGGCCATATTGGATGACTGTAACCCAATATGTATATCCACCAGTTGGCCATAAAGAATGACTGTAACCCAATATGTATATCCACCAGTTGGCCATAAAGAATGACTGTAACCCAATATGTGTATCCACCAGTTGGCCATATTGGATGACTGTAACCCAATATGTATATCCACCAGTTGACCATATTGGATGACTGAAACCCAATATGTATATCCACCAGTTGGCCATATTGGACTACTGTAACCCAATTAGTATATCTACCAGTTGGCCATATTGGATCACTGTAACCCAATATGTGAATCCACCAGTTGGCCATATTGGATCACTAACCCAATATGTATATCCACCAGTTGGCCATATTGGATGACTGTAACCCAATATGTATATCCACCAGTTGACCATATTGGATCACTGTAACCCAATATGTATATCCACCAGTTGACCATATTGGATGACTGAAACCCAATATGTATATCCACCAGTTGGCCATATTGGACTACTGTAACCCAATTAGTATATCTACCAGTTGGCCATATTGGATCACTGTAACCCAATATGTGAATCCACCAGTTGGCCATATTGGATCACTAACCCAATATGTATATCCACCAGTTGGCCATATTGGATGACTGTAATCCAATATGTATATCCACCAGTTGGCCATATTGAATGACTGTAACCCAATATGTATATCCACCAGTTGGCCATATTGAATGACTGTAACCCAATATGTATATCCACCAGTTGACCATATTGGATGACTGTAACCCAATATGTATATCCACCAGTTGACCATATTGGATGACTGTAATTCAATATGTATATCCACCAGTTGACCACATTGGATGACTGTAATCCAATATGTATATCCACCAGTTGGTCATATTGAATGACTGTAACCCAATATGTATATCCACCAGTTGACCATATTGGATGACTGTAACCCAATATGTATATCCACCAGTTGGCCATATTGGATGACTGTAACCCAATATGTATATCCACCAGTTGGCCATATTGGATGACTGTAATCCAATATGTATATCCACCAGTTGGCCATATTGAATGACTGTAACCCAATATGTATATCCACCAGTTGACCATATTGGATGACTGTAACCCAATATGTATATCCACCAGTTGGCCATATTGGATGACTGTAACCCAATATGTATATCCACCAGTTGGCCATATTGGATGACTGTAACCCAATATGTATATCCACCAGTTGGCCATATTGAATGACTGTAACCCAATATGTATATCCACCAGTTGACCATATTGGATGACTGTAATCCAATATGTATATCCACCAGTTGGCCATATTGGATGACTGTAACCAAATATGTATATCCACCAGGTGGCCATATTGGATGACTGTAACCCAATATGTATATCCACCAGTTGGCCATAAAGAATGACTGTAACCCAATATGTGTATCCACCAGTTGGCCATATTGGATCACTGTAACCCAATATGTGTATCCACCAGTTGGCCATATTGGATGACTGTAACCCAATATGTATATCCACCAGTTGACCATATTGGATGACTGTAACCCAATATGTATATCCACCAGTTGGCCATATTGGATGACTGTAACCAAATATGTATATCCACCAGGTGGCCATATTGGATGACTGTAACCCAATGTGTATATCCACCAGTTGGCCATAAAGAATGACTGTAACCCAATATGTATATCCACCAGTTGGCCATAAAGAATGACTGTAACCCAATATGTGTATCCACCAGTTGGCCATATTGGATGACTGTAACCCAATATGTATATCAACCAGTTGACCATATTGGATCACTGTAACCCAATATGTATATCCACCAGTTGACCATATTGGATGACTGAAACCCAATATGTATATCTACCAGTTGGCCATATTGGATCACTGTAACCCAATATGTGTATCCACCAGTTGGCCATATTGAATGACTGTAACCCAATATGTGTATCCACCAGTTGACCATATTGGATCACTGTAACCCAATATGTATATCCACCAGTTGACCATATTGGATCACTGTAACCCAATATGTATATCCACCAGTTGACCATATTGGATCACTGTAACCCAATATGTATATCCACCAGTTGACCATATTGGATGACTGTAACCCAATATGTATATCCACCAGTTGGCCATATTGGACTACTGTAACCCAATATGTATATCCACCAGTTGGCCATATTGGATGACTGTAACCAAATATGTATATCCACCAGTTGACCATATTGGATGACTGTAACCCAATATGTATATCCACCAGTTGGCCATATTGGACTACTGTAACCCAATATGTATATCCACCAGTTGGCCATATTGGATGACTGTAACCAAATATGTATATCCACCAGTTGACCATATTGGATGACTGTAACCCAATATGTATATCCACCAGTTGGCCATATTGGATGACTGTAACCCAATATGTATATCCACCAGTTGGCCATATTGAATGACTGTAACCCAATGTCTATCCACCAGTTGACCATATTGGATCACTGTAACCCAATATGTATATCCACCAGTTGGCCATATTGGATCACTGTAACCCAATATGTATATCCACCAGTTGGCCATATTGGATGACTGTAACCCAATATGTATATCCACCAGTTGGCCATATTGGATGACTGTAATCCAATATGTATATCCACCAGTTGGCCATATTGAATGACTGTAACCCAATATGTATATCCACCAGTTGACCATATTGGATGACTGTAACCCAATGTCTATCCACCAGTTGACCATATTGGATGACTGTAACCCAATGTCTATCCACCAGTTGGCCATATTGGATGACTGTAACCCAATATGAATATCCACCAGTTGACCATATTGAATGACTGTAACCCAATATGTATATCCACCAGTTGGCCATATTGGATGACTGTAACCCAATATGTATATCCACCAGTTGACCATATTGGATGACTGTAACCCAATATGTATATCCACCAGTTGGCCATATTGGACTACTGTAACCCAATATGTATATCCACCAGTTGGCCATATTGGATCACTGTAACCCAATATGTCTATCCACCAGTTGACCATATTGGATGACTGTAACCCAATATGTATATCCACCAGTTGGCCATATTGGATGACTGTAATCCAATATGTATATCCACCAGTTGGCCATATTGAATGACTGTAACCCAATATGTATATCCACCAATTGACCATATTGGATGACTGTAACCCAATATGTATATCCACCAGTTGGCCATATTGGATGACTGTAACCCAATATGTATATCCACCAGTTGGCCATATTGGATGACTGTAACCCAATATGTATATCCACCAGTTGGCCATATTGAATGACTGTAACCCAATATGTATATCCACCAGTTGACCATATTGGATGACTGTAATCCAATATGTATATCCACCAGTTGGCCATATTGGATGACTGTAACTCAATATGTTTATCTACCAGTTGGCCATATTGGATGAATGTAACCAAATATGTATATCCACCAGGTGGCCATATTGGATGACTGTAACCCAATATGTATATCCACCAGTTGGCCATAAAGAATGACTGTAACCCAATATGTATATCCACCAGTTGACCATATTGGATGACTGTAACCCAATATGTATATCCACCAGTTGACCATATTGGATGACTGTAACCCAATATGTATATCCACCAGTTGGCCATATTGAATGACTGTAACCCAATATGTATATCCACCAGTTGGCCATATTGGATGACTGTAACCCAATATGTATATCCACCAGTTGGCCATATTGGATGACTGTAATCCAATATGTATATCCACCAGTTGGCCATATTGAATGACTGTAACCCAATATGTATATCCACCAGTTGACCATATTGGATGACTGTAACCCAATATGTATATCCACCAGTTGGCCATATTGGATGACTGTAACCCAATATGTATATCCACCAGTTGGCCATATTGGATGACTGTAACCCAATATGTATATCCACCAGTTGGCCATATTGAATGACTGTAACCCAATATGTTTATCTACCAGTTGGCCATATTGGATGACTGTAACCAAATATGTATATCCACCAGGTGGCCATATTGGATGACTGTAACCCAATATGTATATCCACCAGTTGGCCATAAAGAATGACTGTAACCCAATATGTATATCCACCAGTTGGCCATAAAGAATGACTGTAACCCAATATGTGTATCCACCAGTTGACCATATTGAATGACTGTAACCCAATATGTGTATCCACCAGTTGACCATATTGGATGACTGTAACCCAATATGTATATCCACCAGTTGACCATATTGAATGACTGTAACCCAATATGTGTATCCACCAGTTGGCCATATTGGATGACTGTAACCCAATATGTATATCCACCAGTTGGCCATAAAGAATGACTGTAACCCAATATGTATATCCACCAGTTGGCCATAAAGAATGACTGTAACCCAATATGTGTATCCACCAGTTGACCATATTGGATGACTGTAATTCAATATGTATATCCACCAGTTGGCCATATTGGATGACTGTAACCCAATATGTATATCCACCAGTTGACCATATTGAATGACTGTAACCCAATATGTGTATCCACCAGTTGGCCATATTGGATGACTGTAACCCAATATGTGTATCCACCAGTTGGCCATATTGGATGACTGTAACCCAATATGTATATCCACCAGTTGACCATATTGGATGACTGAAACCCAATATGTATATCCACCAGTTGGCCATATTGGACTACTGTAACCCAATTAGTATATCTACCAGTTGGCCATATTGGATCACTGTAACCCAATATGTGAATCCACCAGTTGGCCATATTGGATCACTAACCCAATATGTATATCCACCAGTTGGCCATATTGGATGACTGTAATCCAATATGTATATCCACCAGTTGGCCATATTGAATGACTGTAACCCAATATGTGTATCCACCAGTTGACCATATTGGATCACTGTAACCCACCCAATATGTATATCCACCAGTTGACCATATTGGATCACTGTAACCCAATATGTATATCCACCAGTTGACCATATTGGATCACTGTAACCCAATATGTATATCCACCAGTTGACCATATTGGATGACTGTAACCCAATATGTATATCCACCAGTTGGCCATATTGGACTACTGTAACCCAATATGTATATCCACCAGTTGGCCATATTGGATCACTGTAACCCAATATGTCTATCCACCAGTTGACCATATTGGATGACTGTAACCCAATATGTATATCCACCAGTTGGCCATATTGGATGACTGTAATCCAATATGTATATCCACCAGTTGGCCATATTGAATGACTGTAACCCAATATGTATATCCACCAATTGACCATATTGGATGACTGTAACCCAATATGTATATCCACCAGTTGGCCATATTGGATGACTGTAACCCAATATGTATATCCACCAGTTGGCCATATTGGATGACTGTAACCCAATATGTATATCCACCAGTTGGCCATATTGAATGACTGTAACCCAATATGTATATCCACCAGTTGACCATATTGGATGACTGTAATCCAATATGTATATCCACCAGTTGGCCATATTGCATGACTGTAACTCAATATGTTTATCTACCAGTTGGCCATATTGGATGAATGTAACCAAATATGTATATCCACCAGGTGGCCATATTGGATGACTGTAACCCAATATGTATATCCACCAGTTGGCCATAAAGAATGACTGTAACCCAATATGTATATCCACCAGTTGACCATATTGGATGACTGTAACCCAATATGTATATCCACCAGTTGACCATATTGGATGACTGTAACCCAATATGTATATCCACCAGTTGGCCATATTGAATGACTGTAACCCAATATGTATATCCACCAGTTGACCATATTGGATGACTGTAACCCAATATGTATATCCACCAGTTGGCCATATTGGATGACTGTAATCCAATATGTATATCCACCAGTTGGCCATATTGAATGACTGTAACCCAATATGTATATCCACCAGTTGACCATATTGGATGACTGTAACCCAATATGTATATCCACCAGTTGGCCATATTGGATGACTGTAACCCAATATGTATATCCACCAGTTGGCCATATTGGATGACTGTAACCCAATATGTATATCCACCAGTTGGCCATATTGAATGACTGTAACCCAATATGTTTATCTACCAGTTGGCCATATTGGATGACTGTAACCAAATATGTATATCCACCAGGTGGCCATATTGGATGACTGTAACCCAATATGTATATCCACCAGTTGGCCATAAAGAATGACTGTAACCCAATATGTATATCCACCAGTTGGCCATAAAGAATGACTGTAACCCAATATGTGTATCCACCAGTTGGCCATATTGGATGACTGTAACCCAATATGTGTATCCACCAGTTGGCCATATTGGATGACTGTAACCCAATATGTATATCAACCAGTTGACCATATTGGATCACTGTAACCCAATATTTATATCCACCAGTTGACCATATTGGATGACTGAAACCCAATATGTATATCCACCAGTTGGCCATATTGGACTACTGTAACCCAATTAGTATATCTACCAGTTGGCCATATTGGATCACTGTAACCCAATATGTGAATCCACCAGTTGGCCATATTGGATCACTAACCCAATATGTATATCCACCAGTTGGCCATATTGGATGACTGTAATCCAATATGTATATCCACCAGTTGGCCATATTGAATGACTGTAACCCAATATGTGTATCCACCAGTTGACCATATTGGATCACTGTAACCCACCCAATATGTATATCCACCAGTTGACCATATTGGATCACTGTAACCCAATATGTATATCCACCAGTTGACCATATTAGATCACTGTAACCCAATATGTATATCCACCAGTTGACCATATTGGATGACTGTAACCCAATATGTATATCCACCAGTTGGCCATATTGGACTACTGTAACCCAATATGTATATCCACCAGTTGGCCATATTGAATGACTGTAACCCAATATGTCTATCCACCAGTTGACCATATTGGATCACTGTAACCCAATATGTATATCCACCAGTTGGCCATATTGGACTACTGTAACCCAATATGTATATCCACCAGTTGGCCATATTGGATCACTGTAACCCAATACGTCTATCCACCAGTTGACCATATTGGATCACTGTAACCCAATATGTGTATCCACCAGTTGACCATATTGGATCACTGTAACCCAATATGTATATCCACCAGTTGACCATATTGGATGACTGTAACCCAATATGTATATCCACCAGTTGGCCATATTGGACTACTGTAACCCAATATGTATATCCACCAGTTGGCCATATTGGATCACTGTAACCCAATATGTCTATCCACCAGTTGACCATATTGGATGACTGTAACCCAATATGTATATCCACCAGTTGGCCATATTGGATGACTGTAATCCAATATGTATATCCACCAGTTGGCCATATTGAATGACTGTAACCCAATATGTATATCCACCAATTGACCATATTGGATGACTGTAACCCAATATGTATATCCACCAGTTGGCCATATTGGATGACTGTAACCCAATATGTATATCCACCAGTTGGCCATATTGGATGACTGTAACCCAATATGTATATCCACCAGTTGGCCATATTGAATGACTGTAACCCAATATGTATATCCACCAGTTGACCATATTGGATGACTGTAATCCAATATGTATATCCACCAGTTGGCCATATTGCATGACTGTAACTCAATATGTTTATCTACCAGTTGGCCATATTGGATGAATGTAACCAAATATGTATATCCACCAGGTGGCCATATTGGATGACTGTAACCCAATATGTATATCCACCAGTTGGCCATAAAGAATGACTGTAACCCAATATGTATATCCACCAGTTGACCATATTGGATGACTGTAACCCAATATGTATATCCACCAGTTGACCATATTGGATGACTGTAACCCAATATGTATATCCACCAGTTGGCCATATTGAATGACTGTAACCCAATATGTATATCCACCAGTTGACCATATTGGATGACTGTAACCCAATATGTATATCCACCAGTTGGCCATATTGGATGACTGTAATCCAATATGTATATCCACCAGTTGGCCATATTGAATGACTGTAACCCAATATGTATATCCACCAGTTGACCATATTGGATGACTGTAACCCAATATGTATATCCACCAGTTGGCCATATTGGATGACTGTAACCCAATATGTATATCCACCAGTTGGCCATATTGGATGACTGTAACCCAATATGTATATCCACCAGTTGGCCATATTGAATGACTGTAACCCAATATGTTTATCTACCAGTTGGCCATATTGGATGACTGTAACCAAATATGTATATCCACCAGGTGGCCATATTGGATGACTGTAACCCAATATGTATATCCACCAGTTGGCCATAAAGAATGACTGTAACCCAATATGTATATCCACCAGTTGGCCATAAAGAATGACTGTAACCCAATATGTGTATCCACCAGTTGGCCATATTGGATGACTGTAACCCAATATGTGTATCCACCAGTTGGCCATATTGGATGACTGTAACCCAATATGTATATCAACCAGTTGACCATATTGGATCACTGTAACCCAATATTTATATCCACCAGTTGACCATATTGGATGACTGAAACCCAATATGTATATCCACCAGTTGGCCATATTGGACTACTGTAACCCAATTAGTATATCTACCAGTTGGCCATATTGGATCACTGTAACCCAATATGTGAATCCACCAGTTGGCCATATTGGATCACTAACCCAATATGTATATCCACCAGTTGGCCATATTGGATGACTGTAATCCAATATGTATATCCACCAGTTGGCCATATTGAATGACTGTAACCCAATATGTGTATCCACCAGTTGACCATATTGGATCACTGTAACCCACCCAATATGTATATCCACCAGTTGACCATATTGGATCACTGTAACCCAATATGTATATCCACCAGTTGACCATATTAGATCACTGTAACCCAATATGTATATCCACCAGTTGACCATATTGGATGACTGTAACCCAATATGTATATCCACCAGTTGGCCATATTGGACTACTGTAACCCAATATGTATATCCACCAGTTGGCCATATTGAATGACTGTAACCCAATATGTCTATCCACCAGTTGACCATATTGGATCACTGTAACCCAATATGTATATCCACCAGTTGGCCATATTGGACTACTGTAACCCAATATGTATATCCACCAGTTGGCCATATTGGATCACTGTAACCCAATACGTCTATCCACCAGTTGACCATATTGGATCACTGTAACCCAATATGTGTATCCACCAGTTGGCCATATTGGATCACTGTAACCCAATATGTATATCCACCAGTTGACCATATTGGATGACTGTAACCCAATATGTGTATCCACCAGTTGGCCATATTGGATCACTGTAACCCAATATGTATATCCACCAGTTGACCATATTGGATGACTGTAACCCAATATGTATATCCACCAGTTGGCCATATTGGACTACTGTAACCCAATATGTATATCCACCAGTTGGCCATATTGGATCACTGTAACCTAATATGTCTATCCACCAGTTGACCATATTGGATCACTGTAACCCAATATGTGTATCCACCAGTTGGCCATATTGGATCACTGTAATCCAATATGTATATCCACCAGTTGGCCATATTGGATCACTGTAACCCAATATGTCTATCCACCAGTTGACTATATTGGATCACTGTAACCCAATATGTGTATCCACCAGTTGGCCATATTGGATCACTGTAACCCAATATGTATATCCACCAGTTGACCATATTGGATGACTGTAACCCAATATGTATATCCACCAGTTGGCCATATTGGATGACTGTAATCCAATATGTATATCCGCCAGTTGGCCATATTGAATGACTGTAACCCAATATGTATATCCACCAGTTGACCATATTGAATGACTGTAGCCCAATATGTATATCCACCAGTTGACCATATTGGATGACTGTAATCCAATATGTATATCCACCAGTTGGCCACATTGAATGACTGTAACTCAATATGTCTATCCACCAGTTGGCCATATTGGATGACTGTAACCCAATATGTATATCCACCAGTTGGCCATATTGGATGACTGTAATCCAATATGAATATCCACCAGTTGGCCATATTGGATGACTGTAACCCAATATGTATATCCACCAGTTGGCCATATTGGATGACTGTAACCCAATATGTATATCCACCAGTTGGCCATATTGGATGACTGTAACCCAATATGTGTATCCACCAGTTGGCCATATTGGATCACTGTAACCCAATATGTATATCCACCAGTTGACCATATTGGATGACTGTAACCCAATATGTATATCCACCAGTTGGCCATATTGGATGACTGTAATCCAATATGTATATCCGCCAGTTGGCCATATTGAATGACTGTAACCCAATATGTATATCCACCAGTTGACCATATTGAATGACTGTAGCCCAATATGTATATCCACCAGTTGACCATATTGGATGACTGTAATCCAATATGTATATCCACCAGTTGGCCACATTGAATGACTGTAACTCAATATGTCTATCCACCAGTTGGCCATATTGGATGACTGTAACCCAATATGTATATCCACCAGTTGGCCATATTGGATGACTGTAATCCAATATGAATATCCACCAGTTGGCCATATTGGATGACTGTAACCCAATATGTATATCCACCAGTTGGCCATATTGGATGACTGTAACCCAATATGTATATCCACCAGTTGGCCATATTGGATGACTGTAACCCAATATGTATATCCACCAGTTGGCCATATTGGATGACTGTAACCCAATATGTATATCCACCAGTTGGCCATATTGGATGAATGTAACCCAATATGTATATCCACCAGTTGGCCATATTGGATGACTGTAACCAAATATGTATATCCACCAGGTGGCCATATTGGATGACTGTAACCAAATATGTATATCCACCAGGTGGCCATATTGGATGACTGTAATCCAATATGTATATCCACCAGTTGGCCATATTGGATGACTGTAACCCAATATGTATATCCACCAGTTGGCCATATTGGATGACTGTAACCCAATATGTATATCCACCAGTTGGCCATATTGGATGACTGTAACCAAATATGTATATCCACCAGGTGGCCATATTGGATGACTGTAACCAAATATGTATATCCACCAGGTGGCCATATTGGATGACTGTAATCCAATATGTATATCCACCAGTTGGCCATATTGAATGACTGTAACTCAATATGTCTATCCACCAGTTGGCCATATTGGATGACTGTAACCAAATATGTATATCCACCAGGTGGCCATATTGGATGACTGTAATCCAATATGTATATCCACCAGTTGGCCATATTGGATGACTGTAACCCAATATGTATATCCACCAGTTGGCCATATTGGATGACTGTAACCCAATATGTATATCTGTTGGCCATATTGGATGACTGTAATCCAATATGTATATCCACCAGTTGGCCATATTGGATGACTGTAACCCAATATGTATATCCACCAGTTGGCCATATTGGATGACTGTAATCCAATATGTATATCCACCAGTTGGCCATATTGGATGACTGTAACCCAATATGTATATCCACCAGTTGGCCATATTGGATGACTGTAACCCAATATGTATATCCACCAGTTGGCCATATTGGATGACTGTAATCCAATATGTATATCCACCAGTTGGCCATATTGGATGACTGTAACCCAATATGTATATCCACCAGTTGGCCATATTGGATGACTGTAATCCAATATGTATATCCACCAGTTGGCCATATTGGATGACTGTAACCCAATATATATATCCACCAGTTGGCCATATTGGATGACTGTAACCCAATATATATATCCACCAGTTGGCCATATTGGATGACTGTAACCCAATATGTATATCCACCAGTTGGCCATATTTGATGAATGTAACCCAATATGTATATCCACCAGTTGGCCATATTGGATGACTGTAATCCAATATGTATATCCACCAGTTGGCCATATTGGATGACTGTAACCCAATATGTATATCCACCAGTTGGCCATATTGGATGACTGTAATTCAATATGTCTATCCACCAATTGACCATATTGGATCACTGTAACCCAATATGTATATCCACCAGTTGGCCATATTGGATGACTGTAACCCAATATGTATATCCACCAGTTGGCCATATTGGATGACTGTAACCCAATATGTATATCCACCAGTTGGCCATGTTGGCCATATTGGATGACTGTAACCCAATAGTTTTGACCAGAACAATCACAATTAGGTCATATTTGATTAGATACATGTGGATCTTCCTTACCTGTCGTCTTCTGTAAATATCAACAACAACTGAAAATAAAGAATATAACAAAATGACTAAATTTGTTAAGTCTTGGTAAGTCATCTAATCAAAAACTCACTCACAAAGTACAGGGCCTAAAATGGAGAATGTCTATTTTCGTCAGAGGGAAACCTAACATGAAAACAGGTTTCTAATTTGGACAACCGTGAAAATATATACAGTAACCAAACTATAACATAGGCTAATACAGCATTTTCATTTTAGTAACACATGAAATCTTACTGGTGAATCGTCTAAAAAAAAGGAAGATGTATGGCCATGACAGACAAACAAACTTCTAATTGAGCAAATACAATATTTACAAATATAACTGCAAGCAGTGATCCTGGTGGTTCTTAGTACATGTAGCTTTGGTTTCAACAAATATTTTGGTAATGTATCTTATTCGACAAAAACATAATATTGGTTACTGCTATGTGCAACACTTGAGATATTACATAAATGAGGTAACATGGTCATCTGATACATTAGTCATCTCTTGATCTAAGCATTCAATATAGCACTGGTTGCATGACACGATCTGCAGCACTGCTAAAAATACTATAGTTATGCATATTAATTAGGTTTCATATGGCCACATTTTGTATATTATAGTATTATTTGTATGTCTCAAACCATACTTTATGCATAATAATGACGTCACATAAATATATATATGGCTTCCAAAAAGCATAGATCTTGTCTGATGCTTTCAATATTATACTGACTGAATTGTCCTACATGTATCTGCAACAGAGTTTAAGATATTACAGTTACTATAATGAGGTCACACGACCATATATGGACATGCGATGAGACATTTTTCTTGTCCAATGTCTATCTGCAATAGTTCTCTAAATATTGAAATTAAACATGTCTGACATGTACTAGCGCTTATGGTCTCTTAAAATTATCCCACTTCTTTGTGATTTCTACCAGTGTATTTCTACTTGTATAAAGTATTGTTTATGATAATATCACAACAATCAGAATATGGAATAACCATAGCATTAAATTCACAGGTAGTGTTATTTATGACGGATCAAATCTTCTAATTATACACACAATGTGTGTGAAGACTACGGCACACAATCTGTGATTTACAATTTTGCAACTTACAATGATCATCTGGAAACTGAGTTTTGATGTGCTCTTCAAAGAAATCAACAATTTCTTCTTGTATCTCTTCTTTCATTTTATCAATATGAGGATAATGGTTTGTGTAATGTCTCTGGGATATACCTACAAAGAAATACACAAGTCATTCAAGGCTATTACCAGAGATAACATTTGGTATTACCACTCATTTAACATGTTTAGAATTGGCTGTGAATGACCTCTTTATGATTTGTGCAACTGTAAAGACATGACACTAAGCATGATAAAGTGTAGCAGCATAAAAAGAAGAAAACCAAGATTAGTCTATGGCTGTATCAGAGATAACAGTACTGTGCATTGTGTAGAACATTGTAGAATACACTAATATTTCATGTGTGGGTTATATGACTTAATTTAATGATTCCAAAGAGATCCTAAACTCACAACAAGTTAAATATATATTTAGTTTTTTTCATGGTGCTATTAAGTATTTTAAATATATGAACAATTCAGCATGTACTCATTTCTAAAATATCCACATTATGAAATGAAATAAACCAAAGACTACAGGTACGTACTACTAACTATTGGTTTCAATAAATTAAGTAATGATTGTGAATCACCATACCTATAATTTTTCTATTCTTCACAAATATTCGAAATTCCATACCATCTATTATGTTATACCATTTTCTTAAAACAAGCTTGGAAGATATAATAATGCATTTGTTACTGGGATAAAGCTTAAAAGTACGATGTAGCACTTTGGTTGATTAAAATCACCACTGCCATTAACTACAGGTTTGGATGCATGTTTAAGTATTTTCACATCAAACATGGCCACTTGGGTTTGATTACAACCCAATATGTACCATGCAAGGTTTAATTATGACCACCCTGTATTCCCATGCCATGCAAGGTTTAATTATGACCACCCTGTATTCCCATGCCATTTTGTGCTGCAGTCGTTCCAAACCACAAATAGATGTATTTCTCAGCTGAACTTTGATTGACAATATGTTATACTAAGCTACATTTAAAGCTGACTAGAAAATACACAAGTGAATGGATTATTATACCTCATATTGCACGTTTTCCTTCTCTTCACAGTCTGTACAACCAGCAAACCTTGTAAAGACAACACATATTGCACATTTCTATTTAGCTCAATTGATATAAATTTGCTTTTGACTTTAAAAAATGAATCTTTGCATTGTTTTTAGGTTTATTCAGGTTTTTTTAGTTAACAAGTCGTGAATGACACTGCCTTCGCTAGTTGTCATTCTAAAGTTACATGGACATAAATTGGCAAACGTGATTTCTATGGCATTTTCAAGTTTATAGCACTCTCCATCCAGGTCAGCATTATTCTTAGCAAGGAAACCAGATAGCACCAAACCAGTACAACAGGTACCGTAAAATGACAAGTAAGTATACAAATCAGATCTGCAAATATGTAGAGTCAGTGTTGTGTCAGTTTGGATAAACTAGTTTGTGGCCCTGGATTAGTTTCAATATCTCTAATAAGGACAAGAGTAATTCTCATATGACAATGATACAAATAAAGTGCAAAAATCCAGAAGAATATTATCAATTTTTTATTATCATACATTAATATTAACAAATCGTGTGAAATTTTATGTACAGAGAAACACATATTTTATGCTTTGGTTGACAGAACTTCTCAAAGTAAGAAACAGAGGACCTGCGAAACTTTATACAATTGTCGGACACGCAGTGAATAGTACCGGTATGTTTTTGTAATACATGCAGTTCCAGTGGCTTTGCTTTCTGAGAGAAAAAAATCTGGCTATGCACCTGAAAAAAAAACAAAAAAAACCATTTAGCCCAAAATAAGCAGAGGTTGTAGCAAATGTGCTCCCATTGGCTGTTAGATTTAATTAAAAAAGATATTTGAGTCTTTTTAGTACGAAAAAATCTTACTTAATAAATTTATACCAGCCAGAAAGAAATTGCAGTTCACACTGTACTATTTTAAACATGTTCTATAAAAGTCTAGGATGAACTAATTCAACAGTCTGTTTCCACTCTACAAAGTTGTCAAATAAATATTTACGGGATTAAGAATGTGCAAAAAGCCACTTGAGCTGAACCAAATGGATGCCAAGCTATCAAAAGAAATAACAAGCAGCCTCTCGGCTGAGATAGCTCTGTTGTTAGCACTGCACATTTCAATTAAAGAACAGAAGATATCATTAGAAAATGAACAATATGCATAGTATCAATGCAACGGGGCTTGCTGTTTTCAACAAGAATTCAAAAATATCATTTTTCACCATAAATGATTGTGGTTTTTAACAAGAAGTCGAAAATATCACTTTTTACCAAAAATGATAAAAATATTCATCAAAATTAGAGAATTAAAGATATCATTACAAAATGAACAAATCTGAGAGAAGTCCACATGTAGTACCTATATATGTAATATCAAAGCATTTCGACTTGTGGTTTTTAACAAGAAGTCAAAAATATCCTTTTTTACCAAAAATGACAAAAATATTCACCAAAATTAAGAGAATTAAAGATATCATTACAAAATGAACAAATCTGAGAGCGGTCCACATGTAGTACCTATATATGTAATATCAAAGCAATTGGACTTGCGGTTTTTAACAAGAAGTTGAAAATATCACTTTTTACCAAAAATGACAAAAATATTCACCAAAATTAGAGAATTAAAGATATCATTACAAAATGAACAAATCTGAGAGAGGTCCACATGTAGTACCTATACATGTATTATCAAAGCAATTGAACTTGCGGTTTTTAAGAAGAAGTCGAAAATATCACTTTTTACCAAAAATTACAAAAATATTCACTAAAATTAGAGAACTAAAGATATCATTACAAAATGAACAAATCTGAGAGAGGTCCACATGTAGTACCAATATATGTAATATCAAAGCAATTGGACTTGCGGTTTTTAACAAGAAGTCGAAAATATCACTTTTTACCAAAAATGACAAAAATATTCACCAAAATTAGAGAATTGAAGATATGATCATGAAATGAACAAATCTGAGAGAGGTCTACTCAAGGTACATATACACCAAGTATCAAAGCATTCAGGCTTGTAGTTTTCAAGAAGAAGTCGAAAAAGTCAAACATTGACACGGACGACGACGACGGACAATCACTCATATGATAAGCTCCGCTCGACAAAGTCGACAGCGGAGCTAAAAAAAAACTATTGAGAAAAATACAAAAAAATACATTTAATATAAAAGCAGATAGAAGTGCATTGGCTGCTAATTTGCATATTAATTTGCATACTAATTAACATATTGTAGTTGTATTGAAATATATAAAATAATATCCGAAGTTTTGAAAAAAAAAATTATGACTATTAAGGTAGCGGGACTATTATTTGCATACTTTTTTTTCATTCATCTTCTAATTGGGACCAAACGACTACAAATAGACCCAGGAAAGTATATATTTTTGGAATCGCCAGACTTCAAGCTTTTCAAAGGTGTGTTTGTCATGCCCGTATCTGCATTCTGCGGTGCGTTACTTAATCAAAAGTGAAAAATTACTTTTTTTGTAAAAAAAATAATTACGCATTTATGCTGGTGATAATAAGTTTTGTTTTCACTTTTTCTAGTTGTGCAATAGTCCGGTAAATTGAATGTGTCTGATCAGTTTTATTCAAGCAACGCGTTTTGAAAAATAGTGTCCTAAATTTTAATTTCTGTTTTAGTCACATTGACCCCAACTCAAACCACAACACATTGGTAAATAATCCATGAAATAGTTTGTCTGGACACATTCAAGTTCCTCTCATTGTCACCTTAAAGATGTGAAAATTTGGTGTTAATCCAACGACAATAAGTATACGTTATTTTTTGTTAAAAACCTTGTATTTTGAAAAACATAAACTCCTAGAAAACGTCCATGAAGTCACAGCAAAGATTTTCAAGCTTGTTTATCGGCACAAACGATTTGTTTTCCCATCAAGGTCTGTTTACATGTGTAGGGACATCCAAATGTGTAAGGCTATTGGAAACCAAAAAATTAAAGGAATGGGATAGCTATAGTTCGATAAAACGGCAGATGAAAACACTAAAATCAATGATTTTTTTCAGTGGCTGTGTGACCTTGTGTCTG
This sequence comes from Saccoglossus kowalevskii, assembly GCF_978046115.1. NCBI lineage: Eukaryota > Metazoa > Hemichordata > Enteropneusta > Harrimaniidae > Saccoglossus > Saccoglossus kowalevskii. The sequence goes on along the minus strand of NC_140643.1, from coordinate 3,490,224 downwards.
ACACATTCATATGCAAATGACTAATCTGTGAAATAAACAGGGGCGGAGACAAACCACTCAATTGTTTGGAAACACTCATTGTGTGTCAGATAGCTACTGATAACACATCCTAACATTGCTTTGTCTTGAGTTAATCTTTGAAACTTATAGGCACACAAATTAAACCTGTGTTGTTGGTTTTAGAAAACACTACTGAAGCTGCCTTGCTTCCCTTCAGAAAATCTACATTTTAACCAACTTACATGACATTCTAGGTTACGTTGACTTTGTCAGATGAAAGTTTATAGTGCATTTCATCAATTAATAAATAAATGTGAAAATCGGAATTTTCAACACAAATAATAGTCTCGCTACCTTAAGTCAACATCATTAAAATTGAGGATTACGTGAATTTGACCCCCTCCCTAATATTGTTTCACATATCCCTTAAAAACATGGCCGCCGTTAAATCCATCTCAATCGAGGTCCGTAATTTATTTTCCTGCTCATAATGGGGATAAATTATGGTAGCTAAACATTGAAATTGCCACCCTGACTTCAGTACCCAAATAAATAGCTGATTGGGAAAATGTGTCTCTGTCGACAGAGGTTCGATTTACCGATAAACTTCAACACAGCATGGAGCATAGAGGTCCCGGTCACGAGTGCAGTAACACACTCGGTTATCATATTTACTTCAAAGGTAATTTAAAAGCGATGATAGATTCATTGATATTTAATTACAGTACTTTTCAATTTCATCATTGCTTTCGGTTGGCCGAACTTGACTTGTGTTTTCTCGATAATTCTAGTCTAATATGTCGTCAGGAAACCAAGTTTCAATCTGCTAGCAGTTGCCAATGAACACCGGCAACAGCAATCGTACATAACAGAATCACGATCAGCGTGTTCTAAACTTTTTATTATTCCAGTATTTTATATGCCAAACGTTATTCCCAAGCCTCCTAAATGACGAGATAAACTTTCGATTTACACGTTTCATAACCAGTTCTTGAACTAATAGCAGGAGTGTTTTTCTGGCAAAGTGTGACACTGTGTGATCGCTAGTTTCTCACTAAAGTCAGGACACAAAAGGATAAATCAAAGTTCATAATAAATACCATAAGCACAGTTTCTTACCTTTGAGATAGAATTTAATCTATGTAAGCCTTGTGCAAAGAAAGATACAGTCCCAGAATACAATATCCTCAGACGAAATCGACGGCGATTTCCTTAGCGGTTAGACTGGCGCATGCGCAATACGGTATGCCAGTTCTCTTGTGAGATGTCGTTAAAACTCAGATTTTTCCGGCAAATTTCGGTACTTGTACATGTACTCGTAAAATGTTGAAAATCACAGAAAAACACAATGAAACTTTGGCGAATCAAAAAAATACTTGGCGTGCATATGTATGGCAGTGAGAATTACATTTGCACCAACTTTGAAAAAAATTGGACAGAGCATATAAAAGTTATAAGAGGTAAAAGACGGATGAACGAACAGACGGACGGACGGACAGACAGACAGAACGAACCCAATCTATAGGCCTTCGGCAGACTTCGTCTGCGAAGGCTAAAGTATATTGCAAGCATTTTTAGAACATGAAGGAGACAATAATGGTTTCTTTGCAAATTGTAGAGAGAAGAGAACAAATATTTTTATTCTGATGTTTTTTAAACACATGAAAACATTCTTTCAAACACAAATGAATCACTATTATAGCTAATTATTCCACTAAATTCCATTAAAGTATGATAAAAATCCATACAATTCTGTAGAATTCAATAGAAATTCTTCAGATCATTTCTGTAAGAGGTTTTGAGATCCAATGCTTTGCCCCAGAATAATGACCCATCAAAGGTGTTAAAGCTGAGGGGTATAGTCACCTGAGCATGTCCCAAGTGACGATAACAACGCACAATTAAAACGCAAATGCTCACAGGTAAACGTTAGTTTGTAAACAACGAGTGCACAAGTGGCACTTCTCTGTAAACAATTATAACACAAGTTCTAACAAGCAGCTTGACGGCTGAGATAGCTCCGCTGTTAGCAATGCACATTTCAATTAAAGAACAGAAGATATCATTAGAAAATGAACAATATGTATAGTATCAAAGACTTGCTGTTTTCAACAATTCAAAAATATCACTTTTCACCAAAAATAATCATCAAAATTAATTAATTGAAGATATCACCACGAAATTAACAAATCTGAAAGAGGTCCACATTTACTACCTATATATGTAATATAAAAGCAATCAGACTTGCGGTTTTCAACAAGAAATCGAAAATATCACTTTTTATCAAAAATTACAAAAATATTCACCAAAATTAGAGAGTTAAAGATATCATTACAAAATGAACAAATCTGAGAGAAGTCCACATGTAGTACCTATATATGTAATATCAAAGCATTTTGACTTGTGGTTTTTAACAAGAAGTCAAAAATATCACTTTTTAACAAAAACGACAAAAAATATTCACCAAAATTAGAGAATTAAAGATATCACTACAAAATGAACAAATCTGAGAGAGGTCTACCCAAGGTACATATACACCAAGTATCAAAGTTTTCAAGAAGAAGTCGAAAAAGTAAAACATTGACACGGACAACGACAACAGACAATCACTCATATGATAAGCTCCGCTCGACAAAGTCGACAGCGAAGCTAAAAAGCAATCGAGATACGTTTACATAAACTTAGTAAGACTTAGGGCATACTGTAAATTTCAGCAAGAAATACTGCAGTGTTTTCTTAAAATCATGTAATTAGTGGGATCATGGATGCTTATGTCAACAAATGACTTCCTATGTTCAAATGTGTTCCTCTGAATCCAGGCTTTCAAACAATGTATGGTAAATGGAAGTTATGAATGAATGAGACAAAAACGTTGCAACACCCTTTCAGCTACCTTAACATCAGCTTGGTATTATGAACATGTATCCTGCCTTTTGTGTCAACTTTGAACATAATGTATATCATTATGTCTTGCTATTACACTTAGTCAAGTTTAAATCTGAAAGTCAATTACAGTAAAACCTGTCAAAACCGAACCCTGGATAAACCGACCCACTGTAAGAACCGACCGATTTATGCAGCCCCAAAAATTTCTCAATAGACGCGTATGTTAAAACAACCTGTGAAATCCGACCACTGTCTACTCCGAACACCGACCGCATTGATCGGTCCCAAGTCCAATTTTCACACTGAATACATCGACCATCCGACCAGTTGCATCACATCCGCTGTCTAGTAATCCGGTCTGTCCGACCTGAAAAGTGTGCATTGTGTTCAATTTACCGTGAACAATACCAAATCTCACACTCCAAGTAACGTCCCGCGTAAAACAATGGCAACTTATTAAGTTTCTCACACCACACGCCCAGACATCGCGTGGTGTCTGGACAGTATAATGACACCAGATATAAACAAAAAGATTGTTTACAGGAAAAGTGTGAAATAATGTTTTATCAGTTTTCTGTAATTAAAACAAAAGAATTTTTCCCATAAGAAGACCTTTCGATCAGTTTTCCAGTCACTCTGTTTTTGACAGCAATCACTACAAGCACCACGCTCTACAACTATCGATATCGTTTATTTACTGCTTTTATTTACCATGAGCCGACCACCACAGAAACGTCGTAGGGTAGAACTTACCCTAGCTGACAAAGTCAAGCTTATCAAGGATTCCGAGTCAACGAATCTAACTCGACAACAACTTGGCCAGAAGTATGGCATCGGGAAATCTACAGTGACAGACATCATAAAGAAAAAGGCGGACTACATGAAGCAGTTTGAAAATAACATCGATGGATCCAGACAGCGCATCAAAACTTCATCGAAATTTGAAGAAATCAATGGCTTAGTTTGGACATGGTTTCAGCAGGCTCGTGCAAAGCATATTCAGGCCAGAAGATATTTTTAATACCGATGAAACTGGTGTTTATTTTAGAGCCTTGCCTGATAGAACACTTGGAACAAAATCAGACGATTGTAAAGGCGGCAAAGTTTCAAAGGAGAGACTGACCGCGTTGTTTACATGCAGCATGAAAATAAAACCGTTCGTCATCGGAAAGGCAGCGAAACCACGCTGTTTTAAAAATATTGATCCAAAAACTTTGCCTGTATACTGGAATTCAAATAAAAAAGCCTGGATGACAAGTGCCTTATTTGAAGAATATCTCCGTGATTTGAACAATCAAATGCGTCGTAAACGTCGAAAAATCTTGCTTTTTCTTGACAACGCCACTTCACACTGCCCGAACATTAGGCTATCGCATGTCACTCTGAAATTCTTTCCTGCCAATACCACATCTGTTTTACAACCGCTAGACCAGGGAATTATTAGAGCATTTAAAGCTCGATACAGAAAGAGACTCCTACGTTCTGTTATTGCAAAGATTGACACAGAATCGAGTGCGAGTGAAGTGGCGAAATCCGTAAATGTACTCGACGCCGTACACTGGATCAACAGTTCGTGGATTGACACGAAATCTGAGACAATAACAAAATGTTTTCACAAAGGTGGTTTCCATCAACTGGACAGTGAAATCACCGATGTGGAAGAAGCAGACGACACAGAAGAGATAAGAAATCTTATCAATGAAGTCACAGGGCCAGATGTTCAATGCACCGTTGACGAATATCTTAACTTCGATGACAATATGCCGACAGAGGAAACTTACGATGGCGAATGGGAACAACAAATTTTAGAGAATTTTATTGAAGACAAAGAAAACCAAGACTGTCTAGATGATGATACAGAAAGCAGTGAAAATCAAATCGTCAATGAATGTGACGAGGGCAGCGACATGACACATCAGGATGTGCTGCACATGTTGACAAAAATAAAGAACTTCGCAATAAACAAAGACTCGTGTTACCTGACTGCAGTCCAAGACCTGCAAACCATGACTGAACGAAAAATTGTACAGAAAAGATGTTCTTTGAGGCAGTCAACTTTGGACAGTTTTTCACACCATAAACTGACATTTATTGACGTACTTAACCTAAGTTTAGTGACTTTTTTCAACGTGAATCAGTGACGTCATTAAAAATGGATGCCTTCATTAACATGTATACGTACCTGTCATCAGCCGACGATCTCCAGTTGTTGTTTTTTTTCTTTGTACATGTACAAATTAATTCATAAATGTACAGTACTACATGTAATAAAATAATGTGTGAACTTTCGTTTTATTGATAATAAACGTAAATACAATGACGTTTACAATGTTGGTATTGTGATCTCTCTGATTAAAAATAAGTGCAAATATATGCCCCATTTTTTTAAAGCCACGCCCACCCTGGATAAACCGACTCCCTCTGAAAACCGACCATACATTATGGGCCCACTCAAGGTCGGTTTTGACAGGTTTTACTGTATATTATTTTGTCTTTTGCTTGTATCAATACAAAATGTAAAAACTTGATTAATTCGCAGTCTCTATTAATTCGCGCACCCATTTTATTTTCAAACGCTAATTTTTAAATGTATTCTTTTAATTCGCGGCGTTTAAAAACATGTTTAAAATTGTATCCTTTTAATTCGCGGGCCAGAATAAAGTGGATAACTAAGAATATATTGCATGAAGACATTAAAAATACACATTTTATTTGAGTTTTTATGTTATCAGTACTTGGTGTAGCCGCAATCGCAGATAATTTCCATCATCACAGCCTTTCAGTTAGCAAGCAGAAGCAGTTCAGGTTCGGTCAAGATTTGACCTGAAAAAAATCCCCCACGACACTATAGATGTTGGGCAAGATTATTACTTAGTCGATAAATATCCATCGGTCAGCACATCGATTAAGAATTTCCGTGATGGAAAGCTTAGTACAGGGCTTTTCGTAGCTGGTCCACAGGGTTGCATCGACCATGTGTCCGCCATTTTGGAAAGTGATTTGATTCTATTACGTCATTTAAGTGAACCGCCCTATGGCGGATTCGGTAAAAAACAGAGTTAAGCGGTCATGTACATTCTATAAATCTAACCTTACACACATAATCTTGTACTGACGTGTTTTTTGTCCAAAAAGACGTTCCTTTTCATTTAACCCCTAGTTAACTCTTCGCATTCATGGTATTTGTGAGAGTTGAAAGATTTTTTGAACAAATGACAAATAACTATATTGATTTGCGTCAAGCTGGGTGGCCCAAATTTAAATATGAGTGCATGAACGCGTGGTTATTAGAGTTCAGTCGAAATGTACGTGAATGAAATGTATGCGATCGAAGTGCGCTGCCCAGAGTTTATTATATTATAGTAAAATTTAATTTGACGTATGGTATGTTTATGTTTGCGTAATTATTACGAATGCAACGCATTATCGCGTCGGTGATATTGAAATATTCACAGACCCAATACCCCGGGTCAGTCAATAGTAAAAAAAAATAATTTTCATGAGAGCAACACATTACGAAGTTGAAATATTCAGAGCCGGTACAATATGTTACAATATGCTGATGTTCTTTTGTTTGCATGACCTTTATGACCGTTACGCGCATGCTCTGTGTTGTTGTTGTTTTTTTTACCCAAGATGTCGGCTTAATAAATGTTGCGTCTGCAATGCATCCAGACCACGGTCTCTTCGTGACTACTTTCACTTATAAGCCCGTATCGAAACATGGTGGCAGCATAGCGACTGGAAGTCCTGAAGATTTCTGAACAAGTGAAAGAATCCACAGACTGTCGATAGAACTGAATTCTGATCACAAAACGCAGTGAGTGAATTGAACTTTCCCGCATTACTGTAATCACGTGACCTGGTCGTGTCGAGTTAAAAACTCTACATAATTAGCCAGTGACATCAAAATATAGACATTGTTGAATTAATTATGGCTGACCCCCCTGTTATCGATCAACAACCTAGCCAGAATGTACCAAACCCTGTCTTACCACCAACTGCACCACAAATTCCATTGCCTGCCCACTTGGATATGGGTGACAGCGCCACCAGTGTTGACAAATGGAAACTCTGGAAACAGATTTGGAGCAATTATAGCATTATTACTAACCTGCAGAACCAAGCTCCAGCGTACCAACTAGCACTGTTTTTACATTCTATTGGGCCTGAAGCTCTAAGTGTATACAACAGCTTTGATTATGGTGCTGGGGAAGATAAAAGTCTAGTTGATACAGTTATCAAGAAAATTGACAAGCATTTTATTGGAGAAACGAATGAAACCTACGAGAGATATCTATTTAACAAGAGAGTCCAAGAGCCGGGTGAGAGTATTGATGTATATGTAACTGCTCTCAGAACACTAGCAAAAACGTGTAATTTTTGTCAGTGTCTGCATGACTCCATCATCCGCGACCAGATAGTGATTGGTATAAAAGACAACGTAGTCCGTAAATGTCTACTACAAGAGCGTGACCTGAAATTAAACGCCTGTATTGATATTTGCCGCGGGGCTGAAGCAACTGCCTCACAACTGAAGGAAATGGGAGGTCAACATGAAGTGCACAAGGTGAAGTCAACTCAGTCCAGAGAGCCACGAAAGAAAATGGAGAAAAAATATTCAAAGCCTGAAGCAAAAACTAGGGATATTGACTGTAAATTTTGCGGTTATAAACATGTTTCTGACAAATTGAAATGCCCAGCGTGGGGTAAAACTTGTTCATTCTGTAAGGGTAGAAATCATTTTTCAAAGAAATGTAGGAAATCTAGTAGGGCACATGCTGTACTTGACTGCGACTATGACACTAACAACCGACCTGACAGTGACTCTGACTCTGACTCTGACTCTGACCCTGAGTGGATATCCTGTGTAAAAGTCTACACTGTTGGTTCTCAAGGGAAACAAGTCTATGCTGAAATGGTCATTGATAGGCAACCAGTGAAATTTCATTTGGACAGTGGAGCTAGTGTCAACCTTTTGCCTGCTAGATACGTTAAAGAGAGACAAATCAAGCCTTGTACCACAACCTTAGTAATGTGGAATGGTACTAAAGTAAAGCCTGTTGGAGTTTGCAATCCTAAGTCGGGCAGGAAATTTTCCGTAGAGTTCATCATAGTGGGAGATAACTTAACTCCACTACTTGGTCTTCGTGCTACTGAACAAATGAACTTATTTTAATACATAGGGGAAATTTCAAGCAAGTCAATGCAGTGAAGACTGACAGCAAAGATAATATCATCGCCAACTATCCTGATGTGTTCGATGACACTGCCCTAGGCAAGTTTGAGGGCGAAGTGCACCTCCATGTGAATCCTGCTGCAGTCCCTGTCACTCTTCTGTGTCGACCAGTCGCAGTTTCAGTTCGAAGTAAACTGAAAGCTGAACTTGACCGACTTGAGAACTTAGGAGCTCTAGCCCCGGTAGACAAACCCACAGAATGGTCTGGTCAGTTTGTTACTACCACTAAAAAATCAGGTGAAATCCGAGTATGCATTGACCCGAAACCCCTCAACGAAGCTCTTCGACGAGAAAGGTACCAGTTGCCGACACTTGACGAGTACCTACCTAATTTAGCGAAGTCTAAAGTCTTCACAAAAGTTGATCTGTCTTCTGCATACTGGCATCTAGTCCTTGACGAAGAGTCTAGTCTTTTAACTACATTCATTACTCCATATGGCAGATACCGTTGGCTTAGACTCCCATTTGGTCTCAATGTCTCAAGTGAGATATTTCAAAAACGATTACATCAAGCTTTAGAAAACTTGCCTGGTGTAATATGTATTGCTGATGACGTTATTGTTCACTCCGAGACTGTTACTGAACATGATACTCACCTTGAGAAACTGCTGAACAGATGTCGTGAGAAAGGGATAAAGCTCAATAAGGAAAAACTTGAACTTCGTTGTTCTGAGATTCGCTTCCATGGACATTTGTTAACATCAGAAGGTCTCAAAGTTGACCCGGATAAAGTGAAGGCAATACAAGACATGCCTACCCCAAGAAATACTGAAGACGTCCAACGTCTCAATGGCATGGTGAACTACCTCAGCCGATTCCTACCTCATCTGTCTGATATAATGAAGCCAATTCGACTGCTGACACATTCTGATACCCCATGGGAATGGAGCGCAGTTCACAAATCAGCTTTCACTGAACTTAAGTCTAAGATTGGTTCAGCACCTATTCTAGCCTACTACAATCCAAGCAAAGACCTGGAAATACAATGCGATAGTAGTCAGTTTGGACTTGGTACTGTTCTAATGCAAGAGGGTCGTCCGATTGCCTACGCCAGTAAAGCACTAACACCTACTGAAGTCAGGTATGCTCAAATTGAGAAGGAGATGCTCGCGATAGTTTTCTCTATGGAGAAATTCCACCAGTACACATACGGCCACCACACCATTGTTTATAGTGATCATAAACCACTAGAATCAATAGTGAAGAAGCAGCTACACAAAGCACCCAAACGACTACAACGTATGATGATACGATTACAGAATTATGACATTCGTGTTGTGTACTGCAAAGGTAAAACAATGTACATTGCAGATACACTGTCAAGGGCACACCCACCCACCACTGCAAGTACAAAAGAAACGGTCTTTGACAGAATTAATATGATTAGTTTCCTACCCATCAGAGAAGAACGACTGGCCAAAATTCGTGACGCTACTGAGAATGATGAGTCATTACAACTGCTGCAGAAAACAATTATCGCAGGATGGCCACACAGCAAACACCAACTTCCTGCGCAGGTCACACCATACTTCAACTGTAGAGATGAACTCTCTATTCAAGATGGCCTGATATTTCGAGGAGAGAGAGTAGTCATTCCGCATAGCATAAGAAAAGACATGCTAATTCGCATACACTCATCTCATATTGGTGTGGAGGGATGCCTACGAAGAGCACGCATTAGCCTGTATTGGCCGGGCATGTCAGCAGAAGTGAAACATCATATCTCATCATGTGAAACCTGCAGAACTTACGAGACTAGTCAAGCAAAGGAAACACTGATGAGTCATGAGTTACCTCAACGCCCATGGCAGAAGGTTGCGACTGATCTCTTTACACATGACAACACTGACTATCTCGTGACTGTTGACTATTACAGCGACTTTTACGAACTAGATAAACTACCAAACACACGATCAGCGACTGTGATAAAGGCAACAAAGAGCCATTTTGCAAGACATGGTATACCTGAACAAGTCGTATCCGACAATGGACCCCAATATGTTTCATCTGAGTTTAGAACATTTGCACAAGCATGGGACTTTGAACACTTGGTCACCAGTCCTTACAATAGCAAAGCCAATGGAAAGGTAGAGTCTGCAGTCAAGAAAGCAAAACGCATTCTAAGGAAGTGCAAGGACTCCAATAGCGATACATACCTTGCCATACTCGACCAGCGCAACACCCCTACACAAGGAGTAGAATCCAGTCCAGTACAAAGACTCATGAATCGACGTACAAGAACACTACTCCCTACAACAGCTAGACTACTGCAACCAAGGTATGTCAACTCAGAACAAGAGCTGGAAAAAATGAGACACAAACAACTCATACAAGCTAAGTATTACAACAGACAAGCCCATGATCTACCAGTTTTAGAGAAGGGTGATGTCATCAGGATGAAACCGTTTGTCCTCGGCGAGAAGAAATGGCGTAAAGGCATCGTGACACAACGTCTCGATCAGAGATCTTATACCATAGACACACCAGATGGCACCTACCGACGCAACAGAATGCACCTGAAAAAATCTGCTGAATCACCACCTGTTGAATCTCACTACACTCCTGACAGACAAACATCACCACCTCATGACAGACGTACAGTACCCACAAATACTCGGTCGAATACCACATCTGATTTGAAATCAGCTGCTGCACTGCCGGCTACACCCACGCTGACTGCACCATACAAATCACCCACCAAGACACGAAGCGGACGTACTGTCAAACCACCAGCCTACCTTGACCAATACACCACTTGACTGACTATGTGACATGAAAGTCTGTTTTAGTAGCCAGTTTACTGTTATTAGTTTGCACCTGTTGAGTATTTTTACTGTTTGAAATGTTATTGGCGATCCGCTCCGCTAGGATTGCCCTTATAATCACTTTTGTCGTTTTGTGTGTGTGTGTGTGTCTGTGTGTGTACATTTCCAGTGTTCCAGTGTTCACGTATTATTTCTTCTGTGATTTTTTTGGCTTGGCCGATTTCGTTCAAACTTGGCAGGTAGGTCACACCTTAACCCTAGTTATAAGGAAAAATCTGGAAAATTGTTTTGGCCCGCCGTTGCCATAGCAACAGCCAAAAAACTGATTTTTGGATAGCTTCGCGCCAAATGTATCTCCTCCTACAAATTTGGGATAAAATACTTCAAACATAGCTCATTCTACTCAGCTTGAGTGTGGGCACAAAGTTACCATTTGAATTTTTGATATCTGTTTTCATTACCGAGAAATTTGACCCTAAAGTTGAGGTAACTTTTCACCAGCAATGGCTTTTAACTCCTCTGTGATTGTTTCCGCTCGGCCGGTTTTGTTCATACTTCACAGGTAGGTCGTGCCGTCACTAATTGGAAAACAATCCTGGCCCACCATTGCCATTGCAACATCCAAAAACTGATTTTTGAATACTTTCGCCCCAAATGTATTACCTCCTACCAGTTTTATCGGTGTCGCTGGGTGTATATGATAAAGGGAAGTTGTGCAACCAAATTTGCCGAGTTCGCAGTTTTTCGCCAATAAAAAAATAACTAAGGCAACAACTCACGGTTTTTCAGCATTTTTGTAATAAAGACATTATTCTCCATCAATAATCCGCCCAAAACAGGAACATTTCTACTAATTCTTGTGTTTTTTCTACGTTTTTCGAAAAACCTGCGATTAGGCTGTGAAAGTAAAACATTCCGGAGGGGGCGAAATGGAAGAGCCATATTTAACGCCTAAAAATAGAACGCGTATTTTGACCTCTATGCGGTCGTCGCCAAAGAGCCCCGCGTCCATCGCCTGGCAATGCTCTTCCGTTTCACCAGTTGCGTTTTTTTGACTAAAATTTGGGCAGTACTGTCAATCACGAAAATTGATGAATAAATTAATACACATAAAAAATGAATCACGGGCTAATTCAATGGTCACCGAACACTCCACTGTGGCAAGATAGTAGCGTACTGTATATTTGACCCAGATTTGACAAGCGTGGTACAGTTTTTTGCGCGTGTCCATAATAACACGCACAAAGGATTGTGGGGCAGAGTCCTTTATTTGCTGGCATTCTTGACTTTTGACTGCAGTTCTTTTTTATATTTTAGAGTAAATGCTTTTGATATGCTCTTAGGTTTCTTAATATCCGTCTGAAATTCTGGACTGTGGTCATATTTTTCGATTAGGAGTCGTATATTTAAATAACTCACCGTGACTAATGTTTTGCATTATGAAGTATATTATTATGAAGGTCAACACACTGTACTTTAGGTAAATATTTACCATCTCGTTATTTCATTATTTCGCTTTCCAGCATTTACAGGAAACGCTTCATTCTAGAAAATGCTATCGCAAAACGGTTGGAAATAATAAATGTAACAGCAGAATACGTCCTAGCACAGTCACTCGACTAGGAGAGTGATTGTGGTCCTTGTAATAAACTAAGTGACTTCCAAAAACTGAATGGTGTTTGCGAACTTCGTATTAGTTATAAACCGACGTTAGCTTCGCGTTTATGTCACACCATGGAAACAGCCAAAAACATGGTGCTTGTTTTTGAGCGGAGCGGATCGCCAACCAGCCTACCGGCTTGTTATTATAAATGTTATTCAGTATTTAGCATATCCAGATGGAGCATGTACTTTATATTCATACCCTAATGTGAATGCGATTGTTTCATTATGAACTATTCACAAGCACTGCCAGAACTCTTATATACAACAAATTGTAGTTCATCAACTCATTCTTTGAAAAGGAAGGATGTTACAATATGCTGATGTTCTTTTGTTTGCATGACCTTTATAACCGTTACGCGCATGCTCTGTGTTGTTGTTGTTTTTTTTACCCAAGATGTCGGCTTAATAAATGTTGCGTCTGCAACGCATCCAGACCACGGTCTCTTCGTGACTACTTTCACTTATAAGCCCGTATCGAAACACAATATTGTAAACAAATTTGCGTAATTAGAAAAGCAATGCACTAAGTAAACGACGTTGATATACTAGTATTCAAAGCCAGTACAGTGTTGCATACAAGTTGCGTAATTACAGTACCATCGGATATAATAACAATTTTACTAGATTGACGCGCAGGGCACGAAAGAAAAAGGTTGCTAAGTTAACGCGCCAGTTCAGTGCGTGACTTGGGTTCAAACTTCGGTCAACACACACTTGATGTCAGCATCGCCGCGCATCAAGTTTTGCAAAGAAGTACTTGAAGTTCAATTGCGTCCCAAAATGATGTCGCTGATCACTCAGTGGTCGCAGCGTGTGTTGTGTCATGCACCCCGTTTCGACTTTGGCTTGCTTTTCCTTCTTAGTGCATGTTCTTGTTCACGTAAAATGCAATCTCTCACCAATGTATTAAAACACTTTGAATTTATACTTTGCATGATTATATTTGGTCAAACGCAAAACATTATTTTTTCTAAACATTTTCTGAGACCATTTTTATCAACGCAGGGTTATTATTCCAGACAAGATGGGCTTCGTAATATCTGCCATAACATCGCCCGGGCAATCTTTTGGTCCACATTTTTCTAAAAAAAATCGAATCCTCCATATGATCGCCCAGGGCGGGGTATCAGCCGAATCCGGTAGATGAAAGTGCTTGACAAAAAAAAATTATGTAAACAATGAACACATGGCTACAAAAATGCAATCAACGGGGCAGAAGACCACCTTATCCGAAGCAACACTGAAATAGCAGAAATCATTGCCGATCTGCTGTTAAACGACGATGTCGTCGACGAAGATGGTGATTGGTTTGACGGCTTCACTGCCGACGACCTGTCGAACAATTAATAATTTGTGTACTGCTGAGAAAAATAAAAAAAGGCCGTGCAGCCAGACGGCTACTTTGTAGCCACGTGTTCATTGTTGTTTGTGCACAGTGTGACCTTTGCCATTTCACTGTTCCATTTCAAGTGTAACACGGTGCATGGTTCTTGACGCAGTGCGTGTTCTCTGTCCGACTATACGCCATGAATGTCGCTAGCCACGAGTCTCAGAGGCACTAAAACAACGTCCTGTAATTGTGTTCATTGGAAAACAAAACAAATTACTAATAAATTTATGAAAACGACTCCTTTTTGAATCGATCTAAAAGTACTCTTTTAATTCGTGCACCAAAAACCAATAATTTCCGTTTTGACGCTATTAATTCGTGCACTTGAAAAAATAATTATTTTTACTACCGTGAATTAATCGAGTTTTTACGGTATGTCCCAGAAACAAAACAATACACAGATAGTTTTGAGATTACACTGAGGGAAAGGATGAAAGTAATGGTGATAGACTTACGGTTTAGTCAAATCATGTGTAATATAATCAGAACTTTTTAAAAGTAAGTAAACATCATTTGGGGAAGAGCATTTCAGTGATCCATTGAACGCTATCCATGTGGCATCCTAGGAATATAAAGATGACATAATAAATGAATTTATGAATATAGGTCAAAATGGATTGAGTTTCCTTGATTAAGTAGGTATGTTCAATCTATATTGCATATGCTCGTTTTTGGACATCATCTCATGACATGTCTCACTAAGTTATTTCTCGCATATGCTTGTTTCTGAACACCATCTCATTACGTCACACTAAGTTATTTCTCACATATGCTTCTTTCTGAACACCATCTCATGACATGTCTCACTGTGTTATTTCTCGCATATGCTTGTTTCTGAACACCATCTCATTACGTCTCACGAAGTTATTTCTCACATATGCTTGTTTCTGAACACCATCTCATGACATGTCTCACTAAGTTATTTTTCACATATGCTTGTTTCTGAATATATCTCATTACATCTCACTAAGTTATTTCTCACATATGCTTCTTTTTGAACACCATCTCATGACATGTCTCACTGTTATTTCTCACATAATGCTTGTTTCTGAACACCATCTCATTACATCTCACTAAGTTATTTCTCACATATGCTTGTTTCTGAACACCATCTCATGACATGTCTCACTAAGTTATTTCTCACATATGCTTGTTTCTGAACACCATCTCATGACATGTCTCACTGTGTTATTTCTCACATATGCTTGTTTCTGAACATATCTCATTACATCTCACTAAGTTATTTCTCACATATGCTTGTTTCTAAACACCATCTCATTACGTCTCACTAACTTATTTCTCACATATGCTTGTTTCTGAACACCATCTCATGACATGTCTCACTAAGTTATTTCTCACATATGCTTGTTTCTGAACACCATCTCATTACGTCTCACGAAGTTATTTCTCACATATGCTTGTTTCTGAATATATCTCATTACGTCTCACTAAGTTATTTCTCACATATGCTTGTTTCTGAACACCATCTCATTACGTCTCACTAAGTTATTTCTCGCATATGCTTGTTTCTGAACACCATCTCATAACATGTCTCACTGTGTTATTTCTCGCATATGCCTGTTTCTGAACACCATCTCATAACATGTCTCACTGTGTTATTTCTCACATATGCTTCTTTCTGAACACCATCTCATTATGTATCACTAAGTTATTTCTCACATATGCTTCTTTCTGAACACCATCTCATGACATGTCTCACTGTTATTTCTCACATATGCTTGTTTCTGAACACCATCTCATTATGTTTCACTGTGTCATTTCTCACATAATGCTTGTTTCAGAACACCATCTCATTACGTCTCACTAAGTTATTTCTCACATATGCTTCTTTCTGAACACCATCTCATGACATGTCTCACTGTGTTTTTTCTCACATATGCTTGTTTGGTGTTCACCATCTCATTACATGTCTCACTGTGTTATTTCTCACATATGCTTGTTTCTGAACACCATCTCATTACGTCTCACTAAGTTATTTCTCACATATGCTTGTTTCTGAACACCATCTCATTACGTCTCACTAAGTTATTTCTCACATATGCTTGTTTCTGAACACCATCTCATTAGGTCTCACTAAGTTATTTCTTGCATATGCTTGTTTCTGAACACCATCTCATAACATGTCTCACTGTGTTATTTCTCACATATGCTTGTTTCTGAACACCATCTCATAACATGTCTCACTAAGTTATTTTTCACATATGCTTGTTTCTGAACATCATCTCATTATTAGTCCCCGTTCGGACGAAGTCCGAAAACGGGGACTTATAATTCGGTCTCCGTCCGTCCGTGTGTCCGTGCGTCCGTCCGGAGTCATATCTCAGAATCCCTTGGACCGATTCCTTTCATTCTTTGCATGTGCCTAGTACTTTATGTGGACATATGCACATGCAGTGGTTCAGCGATTCGATTCAAAATGGCCGACTGGCAGCCATCTTGTTT
Organism: Saccoglossus kowalevskii; assembly: GCF_978046115.1. NCBI lineage: Eukaryota > Metazoa > Hemichordata > Enteropneusta > Harrimaniidae > Saccoglossus > Saccoglossus kowalevskii. The sequence continues at coordinate 3,473,816 of NC_140643.1, read as the reverse complement.
TTTGAAAATGTTGTATTTTGGACATGCTTTGTCCGTTTTCATTCAAACTTGGTACATAGATTATACATGTTAGGATACATGTCCATAACGATTTATTTCACAATTGGATCAAAGATGGCCGACTGGCAGCCATCTTGTTTTTTGAAAATGTTGTATTTTGGACATGCTTTGTCAGTTTTCATTCAAATTTAGTACATAGATCATACATGTTAGGATACATGTCCTGACCGTCCGTGAGTTCCTGAGTCTGTCTGTCCGTCCATCCGTGTGTCCGTATGTCCATGCATCAGTCTGTCCAGAGTCATATTTCAGAATCCTGTTGACCAATTCCCTTCATTATTTGCATGTGCCTAGCACCTTATTTGGGACATATGCATATGCAGTGGTTGAGCGATTCGATTCAAAATGGCCGACTGGCAGCCATCTTGTTTTTTGAAAATGTTGTATTTTGGACATGCTTTGTCAGTTTTCATTCAAACTTGGTACATAGATTATACATGTTAGGATACATGTTCATGACGATTTATTTGGCAATTGGATCAAAGATAGTTGACTGGCAGGCATCTTGTTTTTTTTTTATGCGGTATCTTGGACGTGCTCTGTCAGTTTTCATTCAAATTTGGCACATACATGTTTATACATGTTAGGATGCATGTCCATGACAATTTGTTTCAAAATCTGGTCAAAGCTGGCCGATTGACAGCCATCGGACTTTTTGGCCTTACTACTATATTTCCACAATTTATGTACCATTTTCATTCATATTTGGCACATACATCATACATATCAGTTTGTTTCATAATCAGATCAAAGATGGCCGAATTACGGCTGTTTTAATTTTTTGCCATATTACTACTACACAGAACACGTGTTTTAATGAAAATAAACAATCTGTTGTATACGCCACTTGGAACTCAAGTTTCAAGAACATGCTCACGACAACCCCTCCGCTTTAATATGATGAGCACAAAGAGAACTTTCAAACATTTAACGGGGACTGTGTCATTTTTAATGACTTGTGTTTCACTAAGTTATTTCTCACATATGCTTGTTTCTGAACACCATCGCATGACATATCTCACTAAGTTTTTTCTCACATATGCTTGTTTGGTGTTCACCATCTCATGACATGTCTCACTGTGTTATTTCTCACATATGCTTGTTTCTGAACACCATCTCTTTATGTTTCACTAAGTTTTTTTTCAGATATGCTTGTTTCTGAACACCATCACATGACATGTCTCACTAAGTTTTTTCTCACATATGCTTGTTTGGTGTTCACTATCTCATGACATGTCTCACTGTGTTATTTCTCACATATGCATGTTTCTGAACACCATCTCATGACATGTCTCACTAAGTTTTTTCTCACATATGCTTGTTTGGTGTTCACCATCTCATGACATGTCTCACTGTGTTATTTCTCACATATGCTTGTTTCTGAACTCCATCTCATGACATGTCTCACTGTGTTAAAGACAGTACAAGATAATAATTGCTACACCTAACTGTAGATAACATAATGAAAATTTACCCTTGGGGAACTCCAGTTCAATTTGGGAAAAACTGAACCACCAAGCTCCTTTATTGTTTCTTTAACTTTACAGCTAAATGTTGGAAAACATGGAACCTGAAATAAGAACATAATTACTATAAGTGTTATGAATATAATTCACATACACCTCAGTCACTGATATCCAATTGCTATAATATAATTCACATACACCTCAGTCACTGATATCCAATTGCCATAATATAATTAACATACACCTCAGTCACTGATATCCAAATGCCATAATTTGATTTACATACACCTCAGTCACTGATATCCAAATGCCATCATATAATTCACATACACTGATATCCAAATGCCATAATACAATTCACATAAAACTGATATCCAAATGCTATAAAATAATTCACATACACCTCAGTCACTGATATCCAAATGCCATAATATAATTCACATACTGAGTACACCTCAGTCACTGATATCCAAAATGCCATAATATAATTCACATACACCTCAGTCACTGATATCCAAATGCCATGATATAATTCACATACACTTCAGTCACTGATATCCAAATGCCATAATACAATTCACATACACTAATATCCAAATGCTATAATATAATTCACATACACCTCAGTCACTGATATCAAATGCCATAATATAATTCACATACACCTCAGTCACTGATATCCAAATGCCATAATATAATTCACATACACCTCAGTCACTGATATCCAAATGCCATAATACAATTCACATACACTGATATCCAAATGCTATAATATAATTCACATACACCTCAGTCACTGATATCAAATGCCATAATATAATTCACATACACCTCAGTCACTGATATCCAAAATGCCATAATACAATTCACATACACTGATATTAAAATGCCATAATATAATTTACATACACCTCAGTCACTGATATCCAAATGCCATAATATAATTCACATACACTTCAGTCACTGATATCCAAATGCCATAATACAATTCACATACACCTCAGACACTGATATCCAAATGCTATAATATAATTCACATACACCTCAGTCACTGATATCCAAAATGCCATAATACAATTCACATACACTGATATTAAAATGCCATAATATAATTCACATACACCTCAGTCACTGATATCCAAATGCCATAATATAATTCACATACACTTCAGTCACTGATATCCAAATGCCATAATACAATTCACATACACCTCAGTCACTGATATCCAAATGCTATAATATAATTCACATACACCTCAGTCACTGATATCAAATGCCATAATATAATTCACATACACCTAGGTCACTGATATCCAAAATGCCATAATATAATTCACATACACCTCAGTCACTGATATCCAAATGCCATAATATAATTCACATACACTTCAGTCACTGATATCCAAATGCCATAATACAATTCACATACACTGATATCCAAATGCTATAATATAATTCACATACACCTCAGTCACTGATATCCAAATGCCATAATATAATTCACATACACCTCAGTCACTGATATCCAAATGCCATAATATAATTCACATACACCTCGGTCACTGATATCCAAATGCCATAATATAATTCACATACACCTCAGTCACTGATATCCAATTGCCATAATATAATTCACATACACCTGTCACTGATATCCAAATGCCATAATTTAATTTACATACACCTCAGTCACTGATATCCAAATGCCATCATATAATTCACATATACTTCAGTCACTGATATCCAAATGCCATAATACAATTCACATAAACTGATATCCAAATGCTATAAAATAATTCACATACACCTCAGTCACTGATATCAAAATGCCATAATATAATTCACATACACCTCAGTCACTGATATCCAAATGCTATAATATAATTCACATACACTTCAGTCACTGATATCCAAATGCCATAATACAATTCACATACACTGATATCCAAATGCCATAATATAATTCACATACACCTCAGTCACTGATATCCAAATGCCATAATTTAATTCACAGACACCTCAGTCACTTATATCCAAATGCCATAATATAATTCACATACACCTCAGTCACTGATATCTAAATGCCATAATATAATTCACATACACTTCAGTCGCTGATATCCAAATGCCATAATACAATTCACATACACTGATATCCAAATGCCATAATATAATTCACATACACCTCAGTCACTGATATCCAAATGCCATAGTATAATTCACATACACTTCAGTCACTGATATCCAAATGCCATAATATAATTCACATACACCTCAGTCACTGATATCCAAATGCCATAATATAATTCACATACACCTCAGTCACTGATATCCAAAATGCCATAATATAATTCACATACACCTCAGTCACTGATATCCAAATGCCATAATATAATTCACATACACCTCAGTCACTGATATCTAAATGCCATAATATAATTCACATACACTTCAGTCGCTGATATCCAAATGCCATAATACAATTCACATACACTGATATCCAAATGCCATAATATAATTCACATACACCTCAGTCACTGATATCCAAATGCCATAGTATAATTCACATACACTTCAGTCACTGATATCCAAATGCCATAATATAATTCACATACACCTCAGTCACTGATATCCAAATGCCATAATATAATTCACATACACCTCAGTCACTGATATCCAAAATGCCATAATATAATTCACATACACCTCAGTCACTGATATCCAAATGCCATAATATAATTCACATACACCTCAGTCACTGATATCCAAATGCGATAATATAATTCACATACACCTCGGTCACTGATATCCAAATGCCATAATATAATTCACATACACCTCAGTCACTGATATCCAATTGCCATAATATAATTCACATACACCTGTCACTGATATCCAAATGCCATAATTTAATTTACATACACCTCAGTCACTGATATCCAAATGCCATCATATAATTCACATATACTTCAGTCACTGATATCCAAATGCCATAATACAATTCACATAAACTGATATCCAAATGCTATAAAATAATTCACATACACCTCAGTCACTGATATCAAAATGCCATAATATAATTCACATACACCTCAGTCACTGATATCCAAATGCTATAATATAATTCACATACACTTCAGTCACTGATATCCAAATGCCATAATACAATTCACATACACTGATATCCAAATGCCATAATATAATTCACATACACCTCAGTCACTGATATCCAAATGCCATAATTTAATTCACAGACACCTCAGTCACTTATATCCAAATGCCATAATATAATTCACATACACCTCAGTCACTGATATCTAAATGCCATAATATAATTCACATACACTTCAGTCGCTGATATCCAAATGCCATAATACAATTCACATACACTGATATCCAAATGCCATAATATAATTCACATACACCTCAGTCACTGATATCCAAATGCCATAGTATAATTCACATACACTTCAGTCACTGATATCCAAATGCCATAATATAATTCACATACACCTCAGTCACTGATATCCAAATGCCATAATATAATTCACATACACCTCAGTCACTGATATCCAAAATGCCATAATATAATTCACATACACCTCAGTCACTGATATCCAAATGCCATAATATAATTCACATACACCTCAGTCACTGATATCCAAATGCGATAATATAATTCACATACACCTCAGTCACTGATATCCAAATGCCATAATATAATTCACATACACCCCAGTCACTGATATCCAAATGCCATAATTCAATTCACATACACCTCAGTCACTGATATCCAAATGCCATAATGTAATTCACATACACCTCAGTCACTGATATCTAAATGCAGTAATATAATTCACATACACCTCAGTCCCTGATATCCAAATGCCATAATTCAATTCACATACACCTCAGTCACTGATATCCAAATGCAGTAATATAATTCACATACACTGATATTCAAATGCCATAATTTAATTCACATACACCTCAGTCACTGATATCCAAATGCCATAATTCAATTCACATACACTGATATCCAAATGCCATAATTTAATTCACATACACTGATATCCAAATGCCATAATTTAATTCACATACACCGATATCCAAATGCCATAATATAATTCACATACACCGATATCCAAATGCCATAATTCAATTCACATACACCGATATCCAAATGCCATAATATAATTCACATACACCTCAGTCACTGATATCCAAATGCCATAATTTAATTCACATACACTGATATCTAAATGCCATAATTTAATTCACATACACTGATATCCAAATGCCATAATTTAATTCACATACACCGATATCCAAATGCCATAATTCAATTCACATACACTGATATCCAAATGCCATAATTTAATTCACATACAGATATCCAAATGCCATAATTTAATTCACATACACCGATATCCAAATGCCATAATTCAATTCACATACACCGATATCCAAATCCCATAATATAATTCACATACACCTCAGTCACTGATATCCAAATGCCATAATTTAATTCACATACACCGATATCCAAATGCCATAATTCAATTCACATACACTGATATCCAAATGCCATATTATAATTCACATACACCTCAGTCACTGATATCCAAATGCCATAATTCAATTCACATACACTGATATCCAAATGCCATAATTCAATTCACATACACTGATATCCAAATGCCATAATTTAATTCACATACACTGATATCCAAATGCCATAATTTAATTCACATACACTGATATCCAAATGCCGTAATTTAATTCACATACACTGATATCCAAATGCCATAATTCAATTCACATACACTGATATCCAAATGCCATAATTTAATTCACATACACTGATATCCAAATGCCATAATTCAATTCACATACACTGATATCCAAATGCCATAATTTAATTCACATACACTGATATCCAAATGCCATAATTTAATTCACATACACTGATATCCAAATGCCATAATTTAATTCACATACACTGATATTCAAATGCCATAATTCAATTCACATACACTGATATCCAAATGCCATAATTTAATTCACATACACCTCAGTCACTGATATCCAAATGCCATAATTTAATTCACATACACTGATATCCAAATGCCATAATTTAATTTACATACACTGATATTCAAATGCCATAATTCAATTCACATACACTGATATCCAAATGCCATAATATAATTCACATACACCTCAGTCACTGATATCCAAATGCCATAATTTAATTCACATACACTGATATCCAAATGCCATAATTTAATTCACATACACTGATATTCAAATGCCATAATTTAATTCACATACACTGATATCCAAATGCCATAATTTAATTCACTTACACTGATATCCAAATGCCATAATTTAATTCACATACACTGATATCCAAATGCCATAATTTAATTCACTTACACTGATATCCAAATGCCATAATTTAATTCACATACACTGATATCCAAATGCCATAATTTATTTCACTTACACTGATATCCAAATGCCATAATTTAATTCACATACACTGATATCCAAATGCCGTAATTTAATTCACATACACCTCAGTCACTGATATCCAAATGCCATAATTCAATTCACATACACTGATATCCAAATGCCATAATTTAATTCACTTACACTGATATTCAAATGCCATAATTTAATTCACTTACACTGATATCCAAATGCCATAATTTAATTCACTTACACTGATATTCAAATGCCATAATTTAATTCACATACACTGATATCCAAATGCCATAATTTAATTCACATACACCTCAGTCACTGATATCCAAATGCCATAATTCAATTCACATACACTGATATCCAAATGCCATAATTTAATTCACTTACACTGATATTCAAATGCCATAATTTAATTCACATACACTGATATCCAAATGCCATAATTTAATTCACATACACTGATATTCAAATATACATACCTTAGCACCATCATTCTGGAATAAGAACAAACAAGTTATTTGTCAATGACAGAATATACATTTATTGGATAGTCAAATATTTGATTTTTAAAGATGTCATGAATCACAGTGTAAAGTGTTTTGCTGTCTTAGAAGAGATGATGCCATAATCAATCCATCTATACTACCAATCAAATAAATACTAAATATACTATCAAGAATTTTGATGCTCCACAGAAATGATTTTGTGAGTGAGGATATTACCTTTGTTGCTAAGGACACACCCACTGACATCTCATCAATGGGCAACATAAAAACACCATTCTATAATATTCTAGACAAAAACATTCCCCTACAAGAGATTGTAGTAATGACCAGAATATTCTCTGACAGGTACTCAAACACATAGCAAGAAAGTTGTAACTTGCCCTAGCACAGTTTCACTTTGCATTGGACAACATTTTTGTTGAAATTTTGGAGTACAATATTAATTAAAAATAAACAAGACATGAAATGTCACAGCCCCCGTTATTTGATTATAAAGTTGTACAAAGAACATTTGCAAACAGGTGAATAAATATGTACTCTTTGTGGTTACAACTCATCATAAAGTGATTTCCGATGATCTAGTTTTGTACTGACAACTAAAAACTTCCACTGACCCATGTTCAGAATCTCAGAGTATACAAGTGCAACAAAACTATTTGTCATACATGTATACTTGCTCAAGAAACTGCATTCATAAATCTGAGTGAACCTTGATGTACATGACTTCTTTGTTAATCAGGTCTTAGTATATTACCAGGACCTGGGTTTGTTTGAACATCATCACTGGGCATCAGAATCATTCTCATGTTGTCAAATACAATTTGTTATTAACACAGTAAGGTTTATTATTTAAAATGTATTCATTGTACATAGAACAACATCTGTTAATTTAAACAATTGTAAAAGCCATGTTTTCAGAGCAAGTAAAGGTTGGTCTGCTCATAACCTTCAATGGAGAAGTAACAATAATTGTTTGAAGTCTTTTTAGTGCAGTGATATTATTGCATTTCAATTATTAATGGGTATAAAATACTGTAAACCATTTAATTTTGACTTCTAGATATATTCAGGATTTTATGAAATTTGTGTACAACATTTCAATAAAGTCCCTGACACTCCATGTTGTAGGAACCCAGACAAAATTCAGTTCACAGCACCACTGTAAAAAAAAAAAAGTTTAAAATGAGTATAGTCAAAGATATACACATGTGGGTTCATAAGACATGTGTACCAATCTGAGTTGGTTCTAGAGATTAGTATCACAAAATTTTACTCTCCGTGATTCAATATCAGTCCTATGAATAATGCTGTGTTGATCAGACGAACTAATTGACAATGGCCCTACAGGTATCGCTATGAAATCACAGTAGTTTTGTATTCTTCTTGCATTTCGACCATGGAAAAATATTTGTTTTTGAAAGTGGCCGAATTATTAGAAGAAAAACAGAAACTATTTTTTTAGTATGAATTCTAGTAACTGAAATGCAGGATTGATAAACCTTCAGCGAGCACTCCTGAAATTTCAGATCATTGGTACCATGTTTTTGGATACATTCAATGACCTAATACATAAAATCACATTTGTTATTGCTCAATCACTTGACCCTGTCTGGCACAAGATTGCAAGCTTCTATCATAAAATTGGGTTATTTATTTGATGCAACGAAACATGCATTCACAGCAGATGGAAATTTGTTTGAGATATTACTGGATTTTTGTATTCAGTTTTCCATTTCAACCACCATCATCACTTAGTAAGCTGTGATTGTGCATTGGGATACTGACTGTGCATAAATGTGCTGTGTAGTGTCATCAGAAGACCGATTGTTTGAGAATATTTTGCACCATTACGCCATTTCAAATATTATATTAATTCACAGACAAGAAAATAAAGATTTTCAATAACATATAAGTTTTCCCACAGTTGATGATTGTATGGCAATTACAAGGCTTCGCCAGTTTTACTTTGGAAGAAGTTGAAAACAGGTAACAGGAAGGGGCTACATGACTACATCTTTTTTTTTTTAATTTTAATGAAGCATGATTTCTTTACTTTTTATTTTTTTTTACAAATGTCTATTTCAGGGCAACAGAAACAAAAACAATAAATGTGTAGGTAGGCATTTTAACAATTGCACAATTAATATTGGATGAAAACATCATTACCGATATAAATCATAATCATAATTAAAAATAAGATCACATTTAATTTAGTCAGTTTTCATAATGAAATGCATAATAACATGTACTTATAAATTTGAATAAGGTTCAATGGCCATTTCATTTAGTGGCACAGTTTATTCACCATAAAACCTCTGGTTTAGGTGTCACACTCAGAGAAGAGTGAAAGGCCTTTGGTTCATAGGCATCGCGAAATGTTGGAATTGAATCCCCCCAAAAAATTCACATACTGTAACATGCATTATTTTTTTTATAATCTTGTTGATAACGAAAAGTAAAGTATGTTCTAAAAGAAGTTTTGAATAAATACAAACACGAATACATTGCTTAGTCGTTAGTACCGGTAGCGAATGATCACGGTGGCACAATCTGGTCATGCTGTGTTTCGCAAGTGAATAACTTACTTGTTTTCGAAGTATTGCAATTGTTGATTATTATTCAGTAATGATTATAAAAACGCACAAAAATTTAATTCGTTGAATATATATAAATTGGAAGTAATATTCAACTTAGTTTCATCGTAAATGAATGATTTCGGTCGAATGTAAATGTTCGAAGAGATACGATATCCGCCATGTTCTCATTTACTTGTGGCTCATTTAAATATGTTAATGACGGTTCAGTGACCTCGTGGTGAACGCAACGCGGTAGTAGATTTACCGATGTTCCGGCAAGATCTTTATGCTTTGATTTTGACAGGGAAAACGGCATGATTTTTTTTTAATCAAAAAATTAGTTGTTTTCAAAATATAAACTGAGCATTCAAAGAATAATTTAACATTGTTCGCAGAAATAACAGCTTCGAAACGAAGCTTACCCATTCAGGCTATTCACAATATGTGTCAATGACTACTATGGTACAATATAAATTAGACTCTTTTAGGCGCCAGGAGTGAATGAAGTATCTAAAATATTTTTAAATAAAACTATCAAAAAATGCCGAAAAAACGCCGGGCGATTTCATGGTCCGTTGCAGACTACTCGACCGACCGTCCATACACGTGTTGTCACTGCACATTGGCCATGTTGAATTGCACGAGATCGACAAAATCTTCATTACAACTAACAGTTTAATGCTCACAACATAAAAATACGAATATAATCATAGGCAACCTACTATTATATAATGAATAAGTTGATCGACACAGGGACCCCCCCCCCCCCCGAGTTGTGGATATTCCGGAAATCGCGACACAAGCAAAAGACCGGATAACGATTTTACTTGAAACTATGTCCCCATGAATTAATTGTCCGTGTACAATAATTTGACAGGGTATACAATTTACAAACTAGTTTTGTAGATTGGAGACAATTGTTTGCTTTTTTGGCTTTTCACAAGAATATAAAACTGGCAATCATCATAATATTCACGTACGTCGATCACGGAATGTACACCAATCGCACCCCAAAATACATTCAATTTTGTAGAAACTGGAGAACTTACCTTTGCAAACACGTCTCTTATGCCGCCTTCTTGAAGTTCTTGAAATCAAATAAGGTTACTAGTTCTTCTAGTAACTAGTGAATGAGACCACTGAGCCGAACAGAATACATGTATAAACAGTACTATAATAAATTGCACGCAATGGAGAAATCACGTGCTGTAGCGTTACTCACAGATCTAATCAACTGTAAAATATTTTATTTCAGCTGGAATTATCATTCGCAGAAAAGACTTTTTCTGGCTGTTTTTGTATTGAATTTATTTTCATTGATTTTTGACAAGTTTGACTGTAAAATATAGGAAAAAGGGAATATTCGCTGGATTTTATTTTAACTGAAACATTCCTTCAGCGAAAATAGCAAAAAAATGTTGCAAGCAAAAATAAAGTATTTTACAGTAATTAATTTATTCTGAGCATGCGCAGACGTTCTGTCAATGTTGCCGGGAGAGGTAATTTTTGATACAAATCGTGAAAAAGACCCAATTAGGGTTTTCAGATCTGGAAAAAAAATTACGTGCATACTCGGAATACACTTGTTCATCAACCTGCCAAGTTTCACTGATACCTGCTGTAGAATTTCTGAGAAAATGTTGGAGACGGAAAACGGACAAAACCTGAATTATAACTCCCTTTTAAGGCTGCGCCTGAACGGGGACTAATAAATATACTAACCTCTTCATCACTGGAATCATCTGAATCACTGAAAATATAATTTAGATATTAGACATTTACTGTGCTATTGTATTTGGATGATTAACCAGTTCCCTCGTTTGTAGTCTGCACTTTCCTTCAGAAGATTGGAACAAAAAGCTGAGAATTTACTTAGATTTTTTCTGTTGGCTCCAAAATTAGGGTATATTTCCAGAAATATTGAAGAATATTAGAAATATGTGCAGAAAAATTTGGGTGAGAAAGGTTGGTGGTGAAAAGGTTTAAATAGTAATTACTGCTATGATAAGTTTGTGTGAATCTATGCAATAACAAATGAATGAATTAAATAGTTAGTAATTACTGCTATGATAACTTTGTGTAAATCTATGCAATAACAAATGAATGAATTAAATAGTTAGTAATTACTGCTATGATAAGTTTGTGTGAATCTATGCAATAACAAATGAATGAATTAAATAGTTAGTAATTACTGCTATGATAACTTTGTGTGAATCTATGCAATAACAAATGAATGAATTAAATAGTTAGTAATTACTGCTATGATAAGTTTGTGTGAATATATGCAATAACAAATGAATGAATTAAATAGTTAGTAATTACTGCTATGATAAGTTTGTGTGAATCTATGCAATAACAAATGAATGAATTAAATAGTTAGTAATTACTGCTATGATAAGTTTGTGTGAATCTATGCAATAACAAATGAATGAATTAAATAGTTAGTAATTACTGCTATGATAACTTTGTGTGAATCTATGCAATAACAAATGAATGAATTAAATAGTTAGTAATTACTGCTATGATAACTTTGTGTGAATCTATGAAATAACAAATGAATGAATTAAATAGTTAGTAATTACTGCTATGATAACTTTGTGTGAATCTATGCAATAATAAATGAATGAATTAAATAGTTAGTAATTACTGCTATGATAACTTTGTGTGAATCTATGAAATAACAAATGAATGAATTAAATAGTTAGTAATTACTGCTATGATAACTTTGTGTGAATCTATGCAATAACAAATGAATGAATTAAATAGTTAGTAATTACTGCTATGATAACTTTGTGTGAATCTATGCAATAACAAATGAATGAATTAAATAGTTAGTAATTACTGCTATGATAACTTTGTGTGAATCTATGCAATAACAAATGAATGAATTAAATAGTTAGTAATTACTGCTATGATAAGTTTGTGTGAATCTATGCAATAACAAATGAATGAATTAAATAGTTAGTAATTACTGCTATGATAACTTTGTGTGAATCTATGAAATAACAAATGAATGAATTAAATAGTTAGTAATTACTGCTATGATAACTTTGTGTGAATCTATGCAATAACAAATGAATGAATTAAATAGTTAGTAATTACTGCTATGATAAGTTTGTGTGAATCTATGCAATAACAAATGAATGAATTAAATAGTTAGTAATTACTGCTATGATAACTTTGTGTGAATCTATGCAATAACAAATGAATGAATTAAATAGTTAGTAATTACTGCTATGATAAGTTTGTGTGAATCTATGCAATAACAAATGAATGAATTAAATAGTTAGTAATTACTGCTATGATAACTTTGTGTGAATCTATGCAATAACAAATGAATGAATTAAATAGTATCAAGTATAATATAAGAGTACATGCAAGCAGTATGATATGAAATGAAGATCTAGCATGAATTTATGAAGTCATTCCAATTGGAAGATTATTATTATTCTAGAAATACTGATTGCAAATTACTGATTCTGTGAAAGTACTCTTTTTCTAGTGTCCTTGCTTTGAAAATGCCTTTTTTAGAATACTGTAAAAAACTTTTAGCTGTAATTAATTTACGCTGAAATAATCTTTTTGGTGTTTCTTATGGAATTTATTTTCACTTATGTTTGATGAGTTAAATGCAAGATACAATGTATAAGGAAAAAAGTATATTATCTGGATTTGATTTTTGATGAAGCACACCTGCAGCAAGAAGTATTTGACAGTACTGTGATAATATTGCTCATTTCTGTGTACTCTTATAAATCCTTAATAATAATTATTTTGGCTTTATTGTTTTCAATTATTCTTTCAAAGCTAAAACCTGACCAAAAATATTGAACCACTCAACTTTTGTGAGTCAGTGCAGCTTGGCTGCTGTTTCTGTAAGCATTCAATGGATGATAACTTTGAAAACATCTTCTCATCTTGAACTAAAAGGTATTTAAACCTGAAACTGAGAAATCAACTTACCTTTGAGGGAGGACCAGACTGCCATCAGACATCAAATAATCATGAAAGTTTTGGGAGAAAGGCAGAACTTTACTACAAAATGAAAATAGAGTTGTAATATAGTTAGATTTTGTCATTGCTATAGTCTGGTAAGTAAATTACCGGTACACTAAACTTGTCCCAAACTGACAGCAATCAAGTAACTAAATTGCGCCCTCACACAACCAAATGTAATTATTTATTTTCACCTAAACAACACACCTCAGGCAAAAAAAATTCTTAGCAGGTGGGCAGAAACAATAAATTGTTGCTGTTCTTTCAAATTGACAATGCTGGTGTGCTGGTCCCAGTAATCATTCAATGTTTGTAACACTGTGGTGGGGGGGGGGGGGCATTGTCATTAGTGCACCCCAATCAACACAACACTATACTAGGGATAATACATATATACAGAATAGAATAGAATATTGCTTTATTACAACGTTAAAGAAAATTTGACAATTCTTTTTTGGTTTCTACACATGTAGAAGGTAATAAAGTTAAAAACAAACAAAACAAAAAGTGTGACAAACAAACAAGAATCAAAGAAAGCTTATAAAGAACTCCCGTGTGCTGAGAGTTTTGGAGACACATTAAAAATTAATTCAAAATTACTTATACTTGAGATATTGATGGAATAGCTGAAAACTAATTATGCAAATAAGGTAACTAATATGAACAGATTTAGGTGTAAAACTAATAAGGTCTGCACAATGTACCAAGTTTCATTGAAATATGATTAGAACCAAAAAAATATTAATTATTATACTAATTAGAGAATTAATATGAACAGATTATAACCCAAAATTAATAAGGCTGTCTATTGTCCTAGAGCATTTATGTACCAAGTTTTATTCAAATGTGATGATCAATACTTGAGATATCAGTATTAATTAATTATGTTAATTATATGATTAAGAAGCATAAATATTTACCAAAAACTAATATGGTGCATAGTCTTAGGTTCATTGAAATGTGATGGGTACTCTTTAAAAGTTTCATTAAAATCCAATGAGTGGTTTTTAGACATCAGTGCAATAGCCATAGAACAGCAAAAAATTAACTAAGTATGCAAATTAGGTAATTGATATGCACACATATTTACCCAAAAACTAATCAGGGGTCTGCACAGTCCTCAAGTAACTATGTACCAAGTTTCATTGAAACGTGATCATTACTACTCGAAATATCAAAAGCTAAAAATTAATTAATTATGCAAATTAGGTAATTAATAAGAACTGATATTACCCTGAAAACTATCAGGTCTGTGCAGTGTCATATGACATCTATGTACCAAGTTTTATTGAAATGTTATAATTAGTACTTTAGATATCAGTGGAAAAGCAGAAAATTGATTAATCTTTATGTAAATTAGATAATTAATATTGCACAGATTTTTACCCAAAACTAATCAAATCTGCGCATTAGTTCAGAGCATCCATGTGCCAAGTTTCATTGAAATCCAATGAGTGGTTCTTCAAAAATCAGTGGGACAGTCATAAAACAGCTTGAAATCAGTTAATTATCATTCAAATTAGGTAATTAATATTCATAGATTTTTACCTAAAACTAATCAAATCTTCGCACTAGTTCAGAGCATCCATGTGCCAAGTTTCATCAAAATCCAATGAGTGGTTCTTCAGATATCAGTGGAACAGTCTTGCAACAGCTAAAAATCAGCTAATTATCATGCAAATTAGGTAATTAATATTCATAGATTTTTACCAAAACCTAATCAACTCTGCGCATTATCCCAGAGCATCTATGTACCAAGTTTCAACAAAATTTGATTAGTAGTTCTTGAGATAACGGTGGAACAAAAAAAGTGACATACATACATACAGACAGGGTAACTGCAAAGACTCCCTTTTGTGCTTCGCACACGGGAGTCAAAAAGTAAGCTACTGTGGTAATATTATTTGCTCTCTTATTGCTCTTTTATATATACAACAAAAACCATAGGAAGTTTACTGCATATATGATAGATGGACTGTGATATATGTATAGCATAGTGTCAATTTAGTTATTCATATGAACAGACAAAACTGACTGACTAAATATTACAATATTTTGTGTACACGAAAATAAAAGCATTATCTTTCCCGCTTATATAATACGGCGTTCATTTTTATTATATATTTTTGTAGTGGAGGTACTAATTTTTGTCTTAAGTCGTTATTAAATGTTCTGGACATAACCGCCCCTCCCCCAACAAAATACTGAACATCGGACTGAAATCGAAGACGACTCGTCCGTCTACGGATAACAATCAAAACGAATTAATTGAACTTACATACCTTTTTATAGTTAAGTGTTTGAACTTTGGATACCATGATGAAAACATGCAATTAATAACGTTCTCTTTCTTCATTTTAAAACAACTGCGAGAAAACTCTAATCTTCAATTTTTGAAACTGCACTGTCGATAGGTGAGAATTAAAAAAAACGATTGCTTTTAGAGCGATGTAACAGTGCGATGACTGGATTCTGCCATTAGTTTACAGTAGATATTGTTCGCAAAGTTATAAACGGAATTTGCCAACGACATGTACACCAATAATGATGAAATTCAGTCCAGATCTTGAAGACCCCACCTAATTATATCATGGAGGTAGCCATTTTGTTTTTTTAGCGACTGAATTAAAGTGAGGCTTGTTGTCGTAAAATGTATTATTGTGCACTTGTATACAGTTAATCAAAATTACAATTTTTATATAAAATATAGATGTTGCTGTAATTTGGAAATTATTGATAAAAACAACATGGCAAGATTAATCTAGAATTAAAATTATTTTGCGACAATACCCACGAATGTTGCCGTAGTTGGCGCTTGTTACTGAGGAAGACAATCTGGTTCTGCACTTGAAGTGCTTGTGATGAGACAGTCATGGACATCCCAGAAGACGACGAATCGGACGAAGTTGTAGTTTTTGAGGTATATAATTAAGTAATCGGGAAAGACTTGCCTATGAACTCCCACCTCTAATCCTACCTCTACCCAAACTCTCTACCCCCCCCCCCTCCAAATTAATAGTATATGTCCCTCTTGAGGACACCTATAGATATCTAGGGGGCATGTGCAGCTGAACTGGGAGGCTGGAGGGTTAGGATTAGTATTTGAGTAAGGGGTGGGGTACATTGGTAAGTCTTTCCAGTACGTGTTGTCTATCATTCAGTTATATAGAATAGAATATATCATTTTACACAGCATATAACAATCAAATGGATGGTGTCAGCAGAGAGCATGGGAAAGATGAGTGATGGAAGTAGAGTGGACAAACTAGAAAACATATAATGGTACTGAAATATTGGGTATCAAATTAAGTAGAAAAAAGATTGTACCTCAAAATTTCAGGCATTCAAAACTCTTAACCACCCTCTCAACACCAACAAATTGGGGTACCCAACTTTAAATTTTACACCAAGCATAGCGGTAAAAAGTTTTTTTATTTAAAATTACCGTTGCTGCATGTAGTGTTTGAACAGCAATGCAGTGCTTAAGTGACCAAATTGCTAGTCAATCTGTTAATGATGTTGCTTTCTGACAAGCATCCAGTACTTAAATTGATTGTGACAAGGTTGTGGACAAACATGATAAACCAGTAATTTTCCAATGTAAACCAGGACTTCCATAGTTTGTAGAAATTTCAAAATAAGATATTAATTTAAGAGCAAAAATAAAAATAGAGAAAATGTTTCATATGTGAAGCTAAATGACAAGGCTACAAGTAATTCTACTGAAAAAGGACACATTCTTAAACAACGTAGTATACCACAACAACTAGAACATTTGATAATCAGTGACTCTCAATCTAAACACATCTATAACAGTGATCTTGCAAAGAACCAGACGGTTCTCACTTTAGTGGTGCAAAGATTGAAACATTCCAACAAGTTATTAACAATAATCATTTCCCACAAAGTCTAAAAAGTACAAGTAACCTGTAGAATGCTGTGTGGGTAATATTTTTATATTGATTTTTGTTGCATTTGCAGCAAATAGTTACCAAACAATGAGAAATCTATTGGATTGGATCAGCTGGCTTCAAATACATAGTTCAAGCCTGCCTAACCGGTACTTATACCAGGATTTAGCTACAGAACATAGACAGTCTGTGGTTACAGCTTCATGTTCCGAGTAATCGCAAAAAATTGACATTACAATAGAAAAATAAAAGACTGGCACACCAATGCAATTAAATGCAATTAATCCTCGGATTGAAACGTAGACTTTGAAGTCAATGGTGTAAGCAATGAATAACTTCAAGTTGGCATAGAGACGAGATAGTTTATTTAACCAGTGCTGAACTAGAAGCTGAAATTATAATTAAGTTCGTTGTCATATAATTTGTTTATTTCAATTTCTCCTGAGAAGTCAAATAGAATACATCGGTGAATGGATGTTTTGGGGGTGTAGTTTACACTGTGTATGGAATGGTAGGGTTGGGTGTCATATAATTTGTTCATTTCCAACTCTCATGAAGTCATATAGAATTTCACTTAATTATTTTTAACTCCGCTGTCGACTTTGTCGAGCTGAGCTTATCATATGAGTGATTGTCCGTCGTCGTCCGTCTCCGTCTGTCGTCCGTGTCAATGTTTGACTTTTTCGACTTCTTCTTGAAAACTACAAGCCTGAATGCTTTGATACTTGGTGTGTATGTACCTTGGGTAGACCTCTCTTAGGTTTGTTCATTTCAATGTGATATCTTCAATTCTCTAATTTTGGTGAATATTTTTGTCATTTTTGGTAAAAAGTGATATTTTCGACTTCTTGATAAAAACCGCAAGTCCGATTGCTTTGATATTACATATATAGGTACTACATGTGGACCTCTCTCAGATTTGTACATTTTGTGATGATATTTTCAATTCTCTAATTTTGGTAAATATTTTTGTAATATTTGGTAAAAAGTGATATTTTCGACTTCTTGTTAAAAACCAATAGTTCAATTGCTTTGATATTACATATATAGATACTACATGTAGACCTTTCTCAGATTTGTTCATTTTGTGATGATATCTTCAGTTCTCTAATTTTGGTGAATATTTTTGTCATTTTTGGTAAAAAGTGATATTTTCGACTTCTTGTTGAAAACTGTAAGTCCGATTGCTTTGATATTACATATATAGGTACTACATGTGGACCTCTCTCAGATTTGTTTGTTTTGTGATGATATCTTCAATTCTCTATTTATTTTGGTGAATATTTTTGTAATTTTCGGTAAAAAGTGATATTTTCGACTTCTTGTTAAAAACTGTAAGTCCGATTGCTTTGATACTATTCATATTGTTCATTTTCTAATGATGTCTTCAGTTCTTTAATTGAAATGTGCATTGCTAACAGCGGAGCTATCTCAGCCGACAGGCTGCTTGTTGTTTTCAAGCATCACGTGTGAATCCAATTTTTACTGTGCTGTGTCAAGTCTCAATGGGGTATGTGGGAAATGGCATTTTCACTGGAATTTATTTTAGCGGAAAAATGTTTACAGTGAAAATGAAGTATTCCACATTATTGCATATGTACTGCAGTTTATTTTGATTCGTCCCTGAAATCAAAATCGGTATTTCCACACCACATATGCAAATGAGGTCTTTCAAGAGTAGCGTTTTTCGAAACATAGCAGAAATAAACTATATTTAGAAGTACGATATTTTACGCTTGGGTACATGGATGTACTTGCCGAGTGAAATGAAATTTGAACAAGAGTAATGGTACTTCTAGGCAGTCACTTATTTTGACTAAAATTATTAAATTTGCATATCGGTATTTTCACGGTCGATATGCAAATGAACATGGTATTGGCGATCCGCTCCACTGGGTTTGCTCTTACAGCCAAAACAAAGTCAGCTTGGACGTTCAGTTGCGAGACGTAACAAAAAAAAAACGCAGCCAGTGATACATTTTGAAAATAAAAATACAAAATAAATGCAATCAGAGGTGCCGACCACGCGCGTTGGTAATGAATAGAACGCGTTGTGACACAGTCTCATCAGCCTCTTTCACTGACACAATATAATTATGCTATTTCCCAATGCACTTATATTTAATACATTGACAAAAAACATCCCAAGAAAAATGTAAATCAAGCTTGTAATTACAAGTAACTCAACTCAAACGCAATATTCATCACTGTAAAAGTGGATAAATTCGAACCAGCCAGCTCATGATCGGAGACGTCCCGTCGTCTTCGTTGATAACTCGCCAATTCACCATAATCGTGGTGGTGAACTGTTTTAATAGCTGATTTGTAAAAGATGGACATTCAATTCATATTTATCCCAACTTATTTGAATATTCTTTCGGAAATTTGAGACATTGTTAAAAAATCCTGTACAGGGTTATGTCTGATGTAAACTAATAATACGCAATTATCCAGGCAGTACTAGAAATTATTGCTGATACTAAAAAAAATTTGTATTGGGAAGTTGGATACTTGAACGTGTAGTCCCGGGGCATGTAGTAGACGAACATAATCGTACTGTCACATGTTTTTCGTCTTAGCCTTGTCTTTTCGTCTTAACCGTCGCAGTCCGCTTCATTGAATGTTTAGTTTGATAATTTATAAACATATATTCAGTGTGAAACTGTTGCTTTCAAAGATGATTTAAACTTGTCCCTTCCGCTGCCAAAGTATTCAATATACGGAAATAGCATGCGTGTGTGCATTTGCGTGAGTGAAAGATGCAGGTGAGATTTCACATCGCAACGTGTTCTATTTATTTCCAACGCACGTGGTCGGCTCCTTTGATTGCGTTTATTTTGTTCTTTCATACTCAAAATCTATCGCTGGCACAGTTTATTTTGTCATGTCTCACAATTGAACGTCCAAGCTTTGTTGATAACTTCTCACTAAACGTATCTCCTGCTACAAATTTAGGATACAACACCCCAGACATAGCTCATTTTACTTAGCTTGAGTGTGGGCACAAAGTTACTTTTTGTAAAATCCGAAAACAAATTCTGACCACCGTTTCCATGGCAACATCCAAAAACTGATTCTTTTAATACCTTCACGCCAAATGTATCACACCTTACATTACTTTAATTAAAAAGCACGGACATAGCTCATTCTACTCAGCTTGAGTGTAGGCAACAATTTACTGTTTTTTATGTCTATTTTCATTATCGAGAAAATGGACCCCAACGTTGGGGTAACTCTTCACCAGCAACAGCTTCTAACTCCTCTCTTGGCTAATTTTGTTCATACATGACAGGCAGGTTGTACCGTCACTAATTGGAAAAACAATCCTAGCCCACAGCTACCATGGCAACAGTCAGAAACTGCCAAGTGTTTTTTTGAATACTTTCGCACCAACTTTATTACCTCCTACCAGTCTTGTGATAGCAGTGTTTAAATGATTATGCCTTTTATTTTGGCTACGTTGCACACCGGCGCCGATGGACATTGTTACACTGTATCAACGTAATCTCAACGCAACTTTGAACTTTGACTGAAATGTAAATACTGCCTCCAATCTAGAAAATACTATCGCAAAACGGTTGGAAATAATACATTTAATGGCAGAATACGTCCTAGCAATACAATTAAGTGACTTCTAAAGACTGAATGTTTTTTGCGAACTTAATATACGGTGCCCGGTTTTAGTTATAAACCGACGTTAGCTTCATGTTCATGTCCTACCATCGCCAACCAGCCTACCGGCTTGTTTTCATTGGCAACCGGACTACTTTTATTTTGTATACAATTTTTCGTCTGCTATTTTTATCCAGTTCAAATCGTTAAGCGACATTTTTGGCATATTAAGTGTACATCACATGGAATACTACGATTGAGAGAACTTGGTGTACCGGTATGTTGAGTTTTATAAACCCTGAAGGGCTCTCGGAAGATCCCCCCCCCCCCCCCGCAGTAAGATTAGCGATTGCCATGGAGGCGCAACCGTCAAGATCAAAGTACCAGGAGGTTTCTGCTGGCGACGTTGCCCAGTTACCAATAAAGATTACCAACGCCAAATGAACAACATTTTAACCGGTAATGAAGATTCATTCAATCCACGGCTAACAAGTTACATCACAAGCGAAGTTGTAGCGTGCGGCTCAGCGACGACCGCTGTCGACGAAAGTCATCCCGTCAGTGGAGTACCGCAGTAGCATGACATGTTTGCCAATGCAAAATTCTGTGGAGAAACTTTTAACTTCAACATAAATTTGTGTCAACCCTTCACCATTGTATTCAAACGAATCACGTGGTGTGCCGTTCTTCTTCAAACCCGACATTCAATCAATAGGGGAGTTTCAGTTAAAAAAAAACATCGGGAGTGAGACTATTCGACTCTGTCACTAAAAAATAGGGGTGTTTTCAGCAAAAAACGAATAACCCTGGAATACACACAATATACTGAATTTCAGAACAAATCGTGCATTACTTACAGCAGCAGAATATCACAGAAATATCAGACGAAACATGAAAACACTATATATTGTATTTCGGCCTGAACCCTCTCTATTGCAATTCAAGGAATTACCGTAACCCATATGTGCATCCATTTCCCACCCTGGTATCACCCACCCCTGAAAACAAACTCTTAATACCATGCTGAAGCGTTTGGTAATAACAATGAATATTGGTGGAAATGACATAGATAAAGAGACAGACTCTGAATCAATCAAGAATGAACTCCGTCAACAGGAATTTTTCTGTGTGAAATGATACCACGTCAACACTGGAAGATAAAGAGAACAAATATAATGTACAAAATAAATTCTTACATTAGGAGTGAAGAAACTAAAAATGTATATATTATACCACTAGGCAATATCACCACTGCATGAAAAATCGAATTTCCGTCGTAACCGCTTGCCGGATTAGCAACGTGTTTTGCAGTAAATTCGTTGTTAACATTTGGGTGTGTAAACGTTTGAATTTTCCTCGCGTAACCGTCGAAACTGAAACAACGTAAATTTAGAAGTTGTGCATTCAAGTATCTTGAACTGCTGCACTACTGGCTTGACATGGTAGAAATTATTCACTTTTCATATAAACCTGTATTTCTAACTAATCCGTTTATAATTTACTAATTTATCGTCAACTATATATTTTTTGTTGTGTGCATATATTTATAATGGTGTCGTTTGAACTAATACTCAATGATTAGATTGTGGCGAAGTGCTTATCTAGCGACTGTAATTGTACATTACATAAATATGCTATTATAGCGACATATAATAATTTATTACATATGCATACGTAGTGACTAATAATAATATTACTTCTGTTATTGTGTCCTCGCCGATATCATATCCAGTTGAACTTTACAATTCATGCGCCCTCTGTAAATTGTGTATGTTTGTCTATGGAATTAACACTTTAGCGACTATTGACATTTTGTGAAGTGGCCTTGAACCTTCCATGGATAAGGTGTTGGTTTGACCTGCACCTTCGCTAATCCTACGAGCGCGAAATATGTTTTGAGGTTAACCTGAATTTGAGATTTACTGGATTCCGGCAGAGCAAGATCCCGGCAGACATTATCTCAGAAAACATGTGTTTAGATAATGTACTTTTATAAGTTACTGCCAACACATTACAATAAAACACGATCGTCAAGAAACGTTGATGTAGATCTAAAAGGTCACCAATTTCATTTTAAAATACAAATAGGGGCTTTATAAATCATGTAAAATAATATATAGTCAAAAAAAATAGGTGGTTTAACAATTAACGGATTATGGTATTATTATGAGTTTGTTCTACCCGGATTGTGTCTACCGGGAATGTTTTCTATATCATCACTTAAATTACAATTTAAACAAAATGCTATAATACATTGTAGTGTATTGCAATACTTGATGACCATGTAATTTTCATGATCTTGTTTTATAAATGAGTTATGAGTTACTGTAGCACACGAATCTACAGGAGTGTTTTTGTGAACGGCAGGTCGGCCCTGGGATTCTGGCCCTGGATTTACGCGACTAATTGACGTAATATTAAAACATACGACAATTCGTTCCACTCAAACCACTCTGTAAAATAGCGTTATTTCAAAAAACACCAATTAGCATTAAGTAGTAATTATCCCTCGAGGGTGTATATTCGGACAAATTGAAGCGGGTGAGACAACATAGTGACAGGCGTATTTATAACTGTTGAGACGTTGCTTCTCTTTCACGGGCTAAAAATCGTTCTACGATTACATCACTTCCGCTTTAGGATCTCGTAATCGTGACAAGCACTATGGTTGACGCTGTGACATCACGTCTGTAAATAAACAACATGTTTAATACGTCGCTATGAGTCCGTATCGAACACGACGCGGCGCGACGACCATCGCATTTCAATCCCAAGATTAGGTGGCCCACAGTAGAGGGACTGTGGGTGGCCTAACTGCAGCATGATCAAGCGCTAGATTGCATAACCGCAACTATCATTGACCATGGAGGTATAAACAGGTACCTCCATGCATTGACTAAATTAGGTTCATGACATTTGTTTTTACACTTGCAACATCGATGGCTGCGAGAGGTGTCAATTACCAAGGAAACAAAACCAATGGTTGGTATATTAAAAAAATACTAATTTCTCAATGGTTATTTCAAAGACAGCATTGTAAAAAAAGAAAGCAGAGACTTCTATTTAAGACACTGTTCCGATGATGCAGACTACCTTTTTGTCGAAATTTGCACATAAAGGAAAACACTGAAAAACAGAGAAACGACACGCTGAGGTCCGGCGTGTTGGACACTTCTTACGTAGCCAAACTGCCGGCCTAAATAATAATGTGTCAAAGTAGCGAAAAAAGTAACTGATGTCACTTCCTTTTATACTGCAATCTGAATTTTCTGAATTTGCTTTGGCATCGTTTTATAACTATAAATCGAACATGTATACCTTCCTTGTTACTTTACTGAGTAATCATATTTAAATATGACTGAAGATTAGGTTTAGGTCCAGTGGATGGACGTTTCTGCCAAGGGTTTCGACCAGCACGGACATTTCGGTCCATGATTCTCTTCTGTAAAATAAACGATCTTCGCACCCATCATTATATGTGTAGGTATCAGTTACTAGTATTTCATTAGTATGATTTTTTGGCCATTGAAAAAATGATGTATGCTTGTATTTTGTGCATGTATTTATAACCAATTTCAACAGTAAGAGTCGTAACTTTTGAAAGTACAAGTATCGTGACTCGTCCATACATTTCACTTACGTTCATTACACTTGAATAAAGTCACCGCTTGAAAAGAATGCTATTTACGAAGTTTAAAATAGCCAAGCCTTCCGGATTCAAGCCTCTTGGTTGAATTGACAACGGTGGGTATAATTTATTCTAAAAAGGTAAAGATCGGTAAACATGAAACTAAACTAAAATTTCTCCTGCGTTTTACGTGTGACATCTTTACGAAAGAAACAGAGTTAAGCAAATTTATTTAGATATGAGTGCATTGCCGCACATAATTCAAACACATTGTTACTGCCATCGCCATAATGTTCCGAACACCAAAAACATGCCCTGACCAAAACAGTAACATTGCCAGCTAAGTTGCTGACTGCTTTGGTGTGTGCGTCTGAAGATCGTTATCTTACTTGACCCCCCTTGGATCAAACTAACACCAGAGGGAGACGTCGCACTCACTAATTACGAGGTGTCACACGCAACGTAATATTACCGTAATTGGTATAGTACAGGTGTGATGGTTCAAATACCAAAATGGCAACAGTAACAGAAAGACTTCCCTGGCGGCGATGATAAAATACGAACACGGTGCCAACAGATGAGGTTTCAACTGGTACTGGTGTTATTATACTCTGCAAACATCAAGTACAATAACGCGGTAAAACTCCACTACTCCAATAACTAGATACTTAAATTCCAATACAATTCAACGAGATCTCCGATCCGATCTGAACTCAATGCTGAACAACTCCCTCTATATATACCCCCACTGTCTATAAATAGACCATTACATCAGCATACATAATGAGTCTGGAACTTACTACAAATTTCTAGAATGTTCCATTACCTTCTATTGCCTCCTACAGTGTTCTATTACCTATTCAACCAGTTTCTAAAAATTCCACCCAGACACAGTACGGTTCTAGAACATTCTCAGTGACACGGAAGTGGTAAATAAGTTGTATGCGACATAAGGAATACATACAAGTCAAGTGTTCTGGAAATCGGATCAGAGATTACACCCCAAATTTCAATGTATTTAAATATTCTGTTTACGTTGCCATATATTACAATGTATGAGATATCACAATATAGGAAACACTGTATGTACTGTGTCGAACTAAAAGCGACAGCCCCCAAATTATAATGAAATGTTCTATCTGTTGAAGTTTTGCGCGCAAGTTTGTGTTTATTATTACATTATATTGCGTTGTTCAATAAAGTGTTATCGGTAAAACGTACGTAATTTTTTTTCATGACTATTTTAATAATTTCACAATGCAAAATTCTAGGTTCGTTGATCCTACAACCCGGTCATATATAGTACGTCAGAGACTGAATGGATTTTCATTGCGATATTTAGCCAATGACTGGGAGGTCAATCAGTACTATACGCAAAGTCGAAAAACTCGGGGAAACGGAATCAACTCGTGCCTCTAAGTCGACCGGTCAACACGTACAAAGGCGACCCCCGAAGTAGTGGAATTTACTGAGTTTTTGAAGGCCAGAAAGCATCTATGTCAGCTAGCGAAGTGAAATGAATGCTGTTGGATGAGGGTGTTTGTACGCCCAACAGACTGCCATACGCAATAAGATTTAGACTACTCATACTCAGCCCAAAAAGATGTCGCTGATCACTCAGTTGTCGCAGCGTGTGTTGTACCTAGTCCATGATGCACCAAGTTTCGACTTCTGTAAAATGCGACAGTAAAAATATACGTTTCCCTTGGTATCACATTAGGATAAAGCTGTGGGGTGGGGCGCTAAACGGCAGGATATTAGATACCCTTAAACATGCAATTAAAATCACGTGTGTACAGTGCTTTCTAATTATTCGTCACAAATAAAACAACAACACAAATAAGTACTTTTCATTATCTAATTTACATAATACTGTACATAATAATGACCGAGAAGACCGTTTGTTACAGTTGTTTACAGAAATATATAATACATAGTCTATTACGTGATGTCGGCATTCAGTTTTACAAAAATATTAAAACATACTAGTAATCTATTACGTGATATCGGTGATCAGTTGTTCACAGGAATATTTAATACGTAGTCTATTACGTGATGTCGGCATTCAGTTTTACAAAAATATTAAAACATACTAGTAATCTATTACGTGATATCGGTGATCAGTTGTTCACAGGAATATTTAATACGTAGTCTATTACGTGATGTCGGCATTCAGTTTTACAAAAATATTAAAACATACTAGTAATCTATTACGTGATATCGGTGATCAGTTGTTCACAGGAATATTTAATACGTAGTCTATTACGTGATGTCGGCATTCAGTTTTACAAAAATATTAAAACATACTAGTAATCTATTACGTGATATCGGTGATCAGTTGTTCACAGGAATATTTAATACGTAGTCTATTACGTGATGTCGGCATTCAGTTTTACAAAAATATTAAAACATACTAGTAATCTATTACGTGATATCGGTGATCAGTTGTTCACAGGAATATTTAATACGTAGTCTATTACGTGATGTCGGCATTCAGTTTTACAAAAATATTAAAACATACTAGTAATCTATTACGTGATATCGGTGATCAGTTGTTCACAGGAATATTTAATACGTAGTCTATTACGTGATGTCGGCATTCAGTTTTACAAAAATATTAAAACATACTAGTAATCTATTACGTGATATCGGTGATCAGTTGTTCACAGGAATATTTAATACGTAGTCTATTACGTGATGTCGGCATTCAGTTTTACAAAAATATTAAAACATACTAGTAATCTATTACGTGATATCGGTGATCAGTTGTTCACAGGAATATTTAATACGTAGTCTATTACGTGATGTCGGCATTCAGTTTTACAAAAATATTAAAACATACTAGTAATCTATTTCGTGATTTCGGCGTAGAGTATAGTTGTTTACATGAATATTTAGTGTATAACCACTTTTCGGAATAACGTTTTTTAAAATGTTATTTTCCAAACTAAAAAACGCCAACATCCTTGAAAATGGTATGATACAGGTAAACATTTGATGGGCGCTGGTCGTTGCGCAGCGCGTTTTCGTACTTCATGTAATGAAGCAATGTTTACATGTGTTGTATACGTCGCTATGAGTCCCCTATCCAACAGGACGCGATGACCGCCATTTGAACAAAAGATTTTTAGCTCTGCTGTCGACTTTGTCGAGCGGAGCTTATCATATGAGTGATTGTCTGTCGTCGTCCGTCGTCGTCGTCCGTGTCAATGTTTTACTTTTTCGACTTCTTCTTGAAAACTACAAGTCTGAATGCTTTGATACTTGGTGTATATGTACCTTGGGTAGACCTCTCTTAGGTTTGTTCATTTCATGTTGATATCTTCAATTCTCTAATTTTGGTGAATATTTTTGTCATTTTTGGTAAAAAGTGATATTTTTGACTTCTCGATAAAAACCGCAAGTCCAATTGCTTTGATATTACAAATATAGATACTACATGTGGACCTCTCTCAGATTTGTTCATTTCGTGATGATATCTTAAATTTTCTAATTTTGGTGAATATTTTTGTAATTATTGGTAAAAAGTGATATTTTTGACTTCTTGTTAAAAACCGCAAGTGCAATTGCTTTGATATTACATATATAGGTACTACATGTGGACCTCTCTCAGATTTGTTCATTTTGTAATGATATCTTTAATTCTCTAATTTTGGTGAATATTTTTGTCATTTTTGGTAAAAAGTGATATTTTCGACTTCTTGTTAAAAACCGCAAGTGCAATTGCTTTGATATTACATATATAGGTACTACATGTGGACCTCTCTCAGAATTGTTCATTTTGTAATGATATCTTTAATTCTCTAATTTTGGTGAATATTTTTATCATTTTTGGTAAAAAGTGATATTTTCGACTTCTTGTTAAAAACCGCAAGTCCAATTGCTTTGATACTACATATATAGGTACTACATGTGGACCTCTCTCAGATTTGTTCATTTTGTGATGATATCTTCAATTCTCTAATTTTGGTGAATATTTTTGTAATTTTTGGTAAAAAGTGATATTTTCGACTTCTTGTTAAAAACCACAAGTCTGATTGCTTTGATATTACATATATAGGTACTACATGTGGACCTCTCTCAGATTTGTTCATTTTGTGATGATGTCTTCAATTCTCTAATTTTGGTGAATATTTTGGTCATTTTTGGTAGAAAGTGATATTTTCGACTTCTTGTTAAAAACTGTAAGTCTGATTGCTTTAATACTATACATATTGTTCATTTTCTAATGATATCTTCAGTTCATTATTTGAAATGTGCATTGCTAACAGCGGAGCTATCTCAGCCGACAGGCTGCTTGTTTATTTTATATGCTGACCAACAAATTTCAGAATAACAATGTTTTAAACGTTTGTAAAACTATCAACGCAAATCTTCCTGAAAATGGTGCGAATTGAAAAAAAAACAACATATTTTGAGGAGGTGTTAAGAGATGCCGCGGTGTAAATATACATTGCAAACAGGGTATGTTTCGTTCGTAAAATTTTTGTTTATTTTGGCTCATTAAAAAAATACGTGCTGCATTTGTTTCTGTATTTTGCGTACTTCAGAATGTTTATTCGTTAACCCATGTGAACGCAAGCCTAATTTTCTATTAACATAAAATTAGCATATGGTATGACTTAATTTTTAACAAAAGCCTTTTTGAATCACATCTACGCATGCGTATACATTTCGTTACGATGTTTGGCACAACGCGAGAGACAGTACATTATTTACCGAAATGTGGGAAAACTACAAGGATTTTGTCGATTTTGATATCGATTAGAATGATATATTGCAAGAGGGACCACAGAATGTTGCTGCTGAATGCATGAAACAAGGCTACAGAAACGGAGACATCGACGCAGCCATCCATTCTGTCAGGGCTGTAAAAACGTATCAAACGTAGTTTATGTGTTAAAACACGATCGAAAAAAAAAAAAAAAAATTAACAGAACTGCCATTAAACAGCAGTGGGCACTTTTTTGCCATCTTGATATAACATGAACAAAATTTGTATGCTTTAAAAGTGGGCACTTTTTCGAACTTCCACCTTAATATTAATAAAATAATAGTTCAAGCTGGAAAAGTGTGTTTGGGAGGTTTGTTAGGATCAGATACTCTCACTATAACATCGAATTTGGTCATTCGTATCGCCATCTTGATATAACAATATAAAAAAATGTGTACGTTCTGAATTAGGGAGCTGTTTAATTCAGTGATTTTCTGAGAAGAATATCGGAATCCGACTACACCAAAATGATTCGGTTATTTCTAAGATATAAATCAATGGTTCTTCAAAATTGTAGGCATCAATATTAAAAAAAAAACAATACTCGACGACCATCGAGTACCTACGGGGCCAAAACCACAGTCCCTCTCATTACAGCTCCCTGATCATAGATAGATAGAGGGACTGTGGCAAAACTAACGATCAAATAATCAACTGAAATGAACCAATTAATACTGCTTCTTCACAAAATAATCTATATTGGGGAACAATTAAAATATGACAAGTGTGATCGTTTTAGATATAGGGAAGCATTTTCACAGGGTGAAAACTTACAGAAACTCCATAACACATCTCCCTGCAATGAACAGTGCTGGCTGTGACGGTCTGAAAATCTTATATTATATCTATATTTAATTTCTTCACCGATTTGACACGTACTGGATATTCTCGGGCCGACATCCGGGCATTTTCATTGCATGGCAACCATCACCGTGAAAACAACTCAGAAAACGGTACTTTGGGATGGTTGTTGAGACTCCCCTGAACAGTGTAACAAGATTACCGCTGCATGTGTGACGCATTTGATTGTTCAGAATTACTTTAAAGTTGAATTTCTGTTGTTTTCTCGAATTTTCACCGATTCTTCGGTCCGCGTTCCGTGTTCCTCAGCAGCGTGCGCAGATCCCGTAGAAATATGTGGTACTGTGGTCCATGTCTCAGCAATGTGGAACGTAGCTCCGCCCTGAGAATATTGAGGAAGCAGTGCGCATACAAGAGAGTTGTAAACAATATTTAGTGTCGGCAAGGGGTAATTTCGTAAGCTGTAATCAATTATTTTTATTTTCTTAATAATGTAATTTAAATAAACAAAAAACGTAAATTCGTAGACATG
Organism: Saccoglossus kowalevskii; assembly: GCF_978046115.1. Lineage (NCBI taxonomy): Eukaryota > Metazoa > Hemichordata > Enteropneusta > Harrimaniidae > Saccoglossus > Saccoglossus kowalevskii. The sequence continues at coordinate 3,442,464 of NC_140643.1, read as the reverse complement.
GACAATGCGTTAAATGTAATCAGTTATTTTGTTCGTCCGTAATTTGTAGAAAGATATTATTTTTTGTAAGCGTATAAAGTATTCTCCACATTAAATGTTGTAATTCTTTGTTTCTTAAACACAAATTATGAAAAATGTAAAATGGAATTTGCTTTATTTGTAAATTGTAAAAACCTGTAAATGAAACTTTCATTTTATTTCCTGTAAAAACATAAAATGCATTTTTAGCTTTGTTTGATTGCTTTGATATTACATATACAGGTATTACATGTGGACCTCTCTCAGATTTGTTCATTTCGTATTTATATCTTCAATTATCTAATTTTGATGAATATTTATGTCATTTTTGGTAAAAAGTGATATTTTTGAATTCTTGTTGAAAACAGCAAGTCCGATTGCTATACATACTATACATATTGTTCATTTTCTAATGATATCTTCAGTTCTTTAATTGAAATGTGCCTTGCTAACAGCGGAGCTATCTCAGCCGAGAGGCTGCTTGTTTTAGCTTTGCTGTCGACTTTGTCGAGCGGAGCTTATCATATGAGTGATTGTCCATCGTCCATGTCAATGTTTTACTTTTTCGACTTCTTCTTGAAAACTACAAGCCTGAATGCTTTGATACTTGGTGTATATGTACCGTGGGTAGACCTCTAAATAAACTGCAAGATTATTGCCAAAAATGGGAAATCAAAGTAAATCTTGCGAAAACTAAAATTCTTGTATTCAGAAGGGGAACATTACAAAGAAATGAACAATTGTTTTATCAAAATGAAAAACTTTGCTGTGTCAAATCATATAATTATCTTGGAATAATCTTTCAGTCAAATGGTAAATTTACAGAAGCTAGAGACAACCTAGCAGATAAAGCAATCAAAGCCATGTATGTACTAAACCAGTCTTTACCAGAAATGTACATCCATCTGTTTAATATATGTATCAAACCAATTTTACTGTATGGATCTGAAATTTGGGGAATGGAAAATATGAGTAACAATAACTCTGACAAAATGAAAACAGGAAACAACTACTTGGGCTTAATAAATACACAGCGAATAGTGCATGTCAGGGTGAAATTGGAGCATTTCCATTGATAACTGAAGTGAAAATCAATATGATTAAGTTCTGGTCCCGTGTCACAGACAAGTCACAAAATAAGCGATCAGACTTTGTCAAAAGCACAATGGGAAACATCAGTCAAAAATATCTTGAAAGATGCATCACAGCTATCACATCAAAATATTAAGGAAATTAGCAGCACTATTAAACAACAATACATAACATACTGGATAGAGAATATGACAAAAGAAAAAACAAAACTGAGAACATACATTAAATTTAAAATTAATTACAATCTGGAAATTTTTTTGGATTAATTAATTAATGTTTTGGATAATAATCAAAGAATATCAATGACTAGATTCAGGACAAGTAGTCACAATCTAGCCATTGAAAAAGGCAGACATACATGTACCAATCCAAAAACCCCATTAGAAAATAGAATTTGTAAACAATGCCCATTACAGGAAGTTGAAGACGAATTACACTTACTTTTAGTTTGCCCACGATATCAAACAGATAGAAATGATTTTATTTCCAATATTTTATTCCCCAAAGAAATCATTACCAACCTGCAAAAATTCACATATTTAATGAAAAGTAATGACAGAAATATAATAAAACTTTTAGGGGAATTTTTACATAAATCATTTATTTTAAGAAATGAGCTTTTTTTGGATATAATACCTTGACTCTTTTTTTTTCTATTTTTTTACGTTATCATACTTTGATATTATTTTAATCACTTATATATTTATTGATGTAAACCAATAGAATATTTGTACTTCTAAGGATGCAATAAAGTTATTATTATTATTAAACATTGTGGTTTGGCAGTATGTGGCGTCAAACATTGTGGTTTGGCAGTATATGACGTCAAACATTGTGGTTTGAAAGTATGTGGCGTCAAACATTGTGGTTTGAAAGTATGTGGCGTCAAACATTGTGGTTTGGCAGTATGTGGCGTCAAACATTGTGGTTTGGTAGTATATGACGTCAAACATTGTGGCTTGGCAGTATGTGACATCAAACATTGTGGTTTGGCAGTATGTGACGTCAAACATTGTGGTTTGGCAGTATGTGACGTCAAACATTGTGGTTTGGCAGTATGTGGCGTCAAACATTGTGGTTTGGTAGTATATGACGTCAAACATTGTGGCTTGGTAGTATATGACGTCAAACATTGTGGCTTGGCAGTATGTGACGTCAAACATTGTGGTTTGGCAGTATGTGACATCAAACATTGTGGTTTGGCAGTATGTGGCGTCAAACATTGTGGTTTGGCAGTATGTGGCGTCAAACATTGTGGTTTGGCAGTATGTGACGTCAAACATTGTGGTTTGGCAGTATGTGGCGTCAAACATTGTGGTTTGGCAGTATGTGACGTCAAACATTGTGGTTTGGCAGTATGTGGCGTCAAACATTGTGGTTTGGCAGTATGTGAAGTCAAACATCGTGGTTTGGCAGTATGTGAAGTCAAACATCGTGGTTTGGCAGTATGTGACGTCAAACATTGTGGTTTGGCAGTGTGTGATGTCAAACATCGTGGTTTGGCAGTATGTGACATCAAACATTGTGGTTTGGCAGTGTGTGATGTCAAACATTGTGGTTTGGCAGTATGTGGCGTCAAACATTGTGGTTTGGCAGTATGTGACGTCAAACATTGTGGTTTGGCAGTATGTGACATCAAACATTGTGGTTTGGCAGTGTGTGATGTCAAACATCGTGGTTTGGCAGTATGTGACATCAAACATTGTGGTTTGGCAGTGTGTGATGTCAAACATTGTGGTTTGGCAGTATGTGGCGTCAAACATTGTGGTTTGGCAGTATGTGACGTCAAACATTGTGGTTTGGCAGTATGTGACGTCAAACATTGTGGTTTGGCAGTGTGTGATGTCAAACATCGTGGTTTGGCAGTATGTGATGTCAAACATTGTGGTTTGGCAGTGTGTGATGTCAAACATTGTGGTTTGGCAGTGTGTGATGTCAAACATTGTGGTTTGGCAGTATGTGGCGTCAAACATTGTGGTTTGGCAGTATGTGACGTCAAACATTGTTGTTTGGCAGTATGTGACATCAAACATTGTGGTTTGACAGTACATGTATGTGAAGTCAAACATCGTGGTTTGGCAGTATGTGACATCAAACATTGTGGTTTGACAGTACATGTATGTGATGTCAAACATTGTGGTTTGGCAGTATGTGACGTCAAACATTGTGGTTTGGCAGTGTGTGATGTCAAACATTGTGGTTTGGCAGTATGTGACATCAAACATTGTGGTTTGGCAGTATGTGGCATCAAACATTGTGGTTTGGCAGTATGTGAAGTCAAACATTGTGGTTTAGCAGTATGTGGCATCAAACATTGTGGTTTGGCAGTATGTGAAGTCAAACATTGTGGTTTGGCAGTATGTGAAGTCAAACATTGTGGTTTGGCAGTATGTGAAGTCAAACATTGTGGTTTGGCAGTATGTGGCATCAAACATTGTGGTTTGGCAGTATATGACGTCAAACATTGTGGTTTGGCAGTATGTGGCGTCAAACATTGTGGTTTGGCAGTATGTGACGTCAAACATTGTGGTTTGGCAGTATGTGACGTCAAACATTGTGGTTTGGCAGTATGTGACGTCAAACATTGTGGTTTGGCAGTGTGTGATGTCAAACATCGTGGTTTGGCAGTATGTGACATCAAACATTGTGGTTTGGCAGTGTGTGATGTCAAACATTGTGGTTTGGCAGTATGTGGCGTCAAACATTGTGGTTTGGCAGTATGTGACGTCAAACATTGTGGTTTGGCAGTATGTGACATCAAACATTGTGGTTTGACAGTACATGTATGTGAAGTCAAACATCGTGGTTTGGCAGTATGTGACATCAAACATTGTGGTTTGACAGTACATGTATGTGACGTCAAACATTGTGGTTTGGCAGTATGTGACGTCAAACATTGTGGTTTGGCAGTGTGTGATGTCAAACATTGTGGTTTGGCAGTATGTGACATCAAACATTGTGGTTTGGCAGTATGTGGCATCAAACATTGTGGTTTGGCAGTATGTGAAGTCAAACATTGTGGTTTGGCAGTATGTGGCATCAAACATTGTGGTTTGGCAGTATGTGAAGTCAAACATTGTGGTTTGGCAGTATGTGAAGTCAAACATTGTGGTTTGGCAGTATGTGAAGTCAAACATTGTGGTTTGGCAGTATGTGGCATCAAACATTGTGGTTTGGCAGTATATGACGTCAAACATTGTGGTTTGGCAGTGTGTGATGTCAAACATCGTGGTTTGGCAGTATGTGAAGTCAAACATTGTGGTTTGGCAGTATGTGGCGTCAAACATTGTGGTTTGGCAGTATGTGAAGTCAAACATTGTGGTTTGGCAGTATGTGGCGTCAAACATTGTGGTTTGGCAGTATGTGGCATCAACTATTGTGGTTTGGCAGTATGTGAAGTCAAACATTGTGGTTTGGCAGTATGTGAAGTCAAACATTGTGGTTTGGCAGTATGTGGCGTCAAACATTGTGGTTTGGCAGTATGTGGCATCAAACATTGTGGTTTGGCAGTATGTGGCATCAACTATTGTGGTTTGGCAGTATGTGAAGTCAAACATTGTGGTTTGGCAGTATGTGAAGTCAAACATTGTGGTTTGGCAGTATGTGACGTCAAACATCGTGGTTTGGCAGTATGTGGCATCAAACATTGTGGTTTGGCAGTATATGGCATCAAACATTGTGGTTTGGCAGTATGTGAAGTCAAACATTGTGGTTTGGCAGTATGTGAAGTCAAACATTGTGGTTTGGCAGTATGTGACATCAAACATTGTGGTTTGGCAGTATGTGATGTCAAACATTGTGGTTTGGCAGTATGTGAAGTCAAACATTGTGGTTTGGCAGTATGTGGCGTCAAACATTGTGGTTTGGCAGTATGTGGCATCAAACATTGTGGTTTGGCAGTATGTGGCATCAAACATTGTGGTTTGGCAGTATGTGGCGTCAAACATTGTGGTTTGGCAGTATGTGAAGTCAAACATTGTGGTTTGGCAGTATGTGGCGTCAAACATTGTGGTTTGGCAGTATGTGAAGTCAAACATTGTGGTTTGGCAGTGTGTGATGTCAAACATCGTGGTTTGGCAGTATGTGACATCAAACATTGTGGTTTGGCAGTGTGTGATGTCAAACATTGTGGTTTGGCAGTATGTGGCGTCAAACATTGTGGTTTGGCAGTATGTGACGTCAAACATTGTGGTTTGGCAGTATGTGGCATCAAACATTGTGGTTTGGCAGTATGTGAAGTCAAACATTGTGGTTTGGCAGTATGTGGCATCAAACATTGTGGTTTGGCAGTATGTGAAGTCAAACATTGTGGTTTGGCAGTATGTGAAGTCAAACATTGTGGTTTGGCAGTATGTGAAGTCAAACATTGTGGTTTGGCAGTATGTGGCATCAAACATTGTGGTTTGGCAGTATATGACGTCAAACATTGTGGTTTGGCAGTGTGTGATGTCAAACATCGTGGTTTGGCAGTATGTGAAGTCAAACATTGTGGTTTGGCAGTATGTGGCGTCAAACATTGTGGTTTGGCAGTATGTGAAGTCAAACATTGTGGTTTGGCAGTATGTGGCGTCAAACATTGTGGTTTGGCAGTATGTGGCATCAACTATTGTGGTTTGGCAGTATGTGAAGTCAAACATTGTGGTTTGGCAGTATGTGAAGTCAAACATTGTGGTTTGGCAGTATGTGGCGTCAAACATTGTGGTTTGGCAGTATGTGGCATCAAACATTGTGGTTTGGCAGTATGTGGCATCAACTATTGTGGTTTGGCAGTATGTGAAGTCAAACATTGTGGTTTGGCAGTATGTGATGTCAAACATCGTGGTTTGGCAGTATGTGATGTCAAACATTGTGGTTTGGCAGTGTGTGATGTCAAACATTGTGGTTTGGCAGTGTGTGATGTCAAACATTGTGGTTTGGCAGTATGTGGCGTCAAACATTGTGGTTTGGCAGTATGTGACGTCAAACATTGTTGTTTGGCAGTATGTGACATCAAACATTGTGGTTTGACAGTACATGTATGTGAAGTCAAACATCGTGGTTTGGCAGTATGTGACATCAAACATTGTGGTTTGACAGTACATGTATGTGATGTCAAACATTGTGGTTTGGCAGTATGTGACGTCAAACATTGTGGTTTGGCAGTGTGTGATGTCAAACATTGTGGTTTGGCAGTATGTGACATCAAACATTGTGGTTTGGCAGTATGTGGCATCAAACATTGTGGTTTGGCAGTATGTGAAGTCAAACATTGTGGTTTAGCAGTATGTGGCATCAAACATTGTGGTTTGGCAGTATGTGAAGTCAAACATTGTGGTTTGGCAGTATGTGAAGTCAAACATTGTGGTTTGGCAGTATGTGAAGTCAAACATTGTGGTTTGGCAGTATGTGGCATCAAACATTGTGGTTTGGCAGTATATGACGTCAAACATTGTGGTTTGGCAGTATGTGGCGTCAAACATTGTGGTTTGGCAGTATGTGACGTCAAACATTGTGGTTTGGCAGTATGTGACGTCAAACATTGTGGTTTGGCAGTATGTGACGTCAAACATTGTGGTTTGGCAGTGTGTGATGTCAAACATCGTGGTTTGGCAGTATGTGACATCAAACATTGTGGTTTGGCAGTGTGTGATGTCAAACATTGTGGTTTGGCAGTATGTGGCGTCAAACATTGTGGTTTGGCAGTATGTGACGTCAAACATTGTGGTTTGGCAGTATGTGACATCAAACATTGTGGTTTGACAGTACATGTATGTGAAGTCAAACATCGTGGTTTGGCAGTATGTGACATCAAACATTGTGGTTTGACAGTACATGTATGTGACGTCAAACATTGTGGTTTGGCAGTATGTGACGTCAAACATTGTGGTTTGGCAGTGTGTGATGTCAAACATTGTGGTTTGGCAGTATGTGACATCAAACATTGTGGTTTGGCAGTATGTGGCATCAAACAATGTGATATAAATTTATCAGTAACATTTTTATTTTCCTAAGTACTAGTAAATATTAACACAAAACATACACGTGTTCTTTCTAAAGATATGTACACTGCCATGGCTGCATTCTTAATAATAGTTCTAATCACATTTAAACTATTATTCATTTTTTCTCACTACCTCAAAGCCATTAATGAAAACACTAAGTTTCTTTTCTTTTGACAGAATTCTCCACTTTACCATCATTTGAAGGATGTGGGATGTGAGGATTTTGAGGTATCACCATTATTGAGTTCTACAAGACCTTCACAGCAAACTATACCAACATCATTAAATCTTTTACATAAATTAAAGGTAATGCAGTTTACATATTTTGGTTGGTGTTAATATAATGTATTTATAAACATCTTCTAAAAAGGTTATTACTTTAACCCTTGTCCAGATGATGTATTATATTAAACAGTCGGATTCCCCCGGTCCGTACCAGTTCTGAGCCGGCCTCTTCTCGCCGGCCGAGGCTTCCGCTGAGGACAGACTGCCCAGCCCAGGTCCGACGCCCACCCGCGAAGGAGGGAGAACGAAAAAGAACCGAGAGCACCCTGACGGCCGCACAGCTGAGACGGTCCACGGGAAGGAACCCGACGCGTCCGAGCTTGAATCGAAACCGCCCCGAGAGAACCCTTGCCCTCACCCTCCAAGCGAACACCCCGCAAAGGAAACCGAAGAAGGAGAGAGGGAGGAGAACAAACGAGTAGGCAACGAGCCTCGCACAGCCGCGGTGCCGGTTCTGGTCCCGCCTCTCGCCCCAGCCCAACCGACCCGGCCCATCAGAACCAATCCTTGTCCCGAAGTTACGGATCTGACTTGCCGACTTCCCTTACCTACATTGTTCTATCGGCCAGAGGCTGTGCACATTGGAGACCTGCTGTGGATATGGGTACGACCCGGCACGAGAATCACTGGCATCTCCCTCAGATTTTCAAGGTCCGGCACCGGCGCACCGCACACCGCAAGACTCGCGGCTCTTTTCGGGGCTTTGGCCTCTATCTCCGGTCGAGCCGATTCCAGGCACGTCCGCCCCCCTTACAAAGAAAAGGGAACTCTTTCCGGGGCCACCGCCGGTGTCTCCGAGTTCGTTTGCGTCGTCGCACTGGCCGAGCCCCGACCAACGCCCCGCGCCAGCTCCTCGCGAAAGGAACGTGGAACGAAAACGCGACCGGGAGGGACGGCAATCTCCGTGCTTGGGTTCGAGAATATTGACCCAATTCTCTTTCGAGGAGGTGCGAGGGGAAAGTTGCGGGCACACCGACGAACGGTGACCCGAACGCCCCGGCATCCAAGCGGAACTCTCCTGTCTCTTAGAATCGACTGACCCATGTTCAACTGCTGTTCACATGGAACCCTTCTCCACTTCGGCCTTCAAGGTTCTCACTTGAATATTTGCTACTACCACCAAGATCTGCATCTGCGGCGCTCACCACAGCGGCCCTCCTACACGCCGCGGCCTAAACCAGGAGTACGGTTAGCTTCCCTCTGCCGCGGCGGCCGGGTATGGGCTCGTCGGACGCTCCAGCGCCATCCATTTTCAGGGCTAGTTGATTCGGCAGGTGAGTTGTTACACACTCCTTAGCGGATTCCGACTTCCATGGCCACCATCCTGCTGTCTGTATCAACCAATGCCTTTCATGGACTCTGATGAGCGTCCCCGTCGGGCGCCTTAACTCGGCGTTCGGTTCATCCCGCAGCGCTAGTCCTGCTTACCAAGAGTGGCCCACTTGGTACTCGCGTTCGTACGGCCCAGCTCCAATCGAGCGATTCGGACTTCTCACCAATTTAAAGTTTGAGAATGGGACGAGGGCGTTTCGCCCCAGAGACACCTAATCATTCGCTTTACCAGATGAAACCGCGTCTTCTCGAGCGCCAGCTATCCTGAGGGAAACTTCGGAGGGAACCGCTACTAGACGGTTCGATTAGTCTATACCCAAGTTTGATGATCGATTTGCACGTCAGAATCGCTGCGGGCTTCCACCAGAGTTTCCTCTGGCTTCTCCCTGCTCGGGCATAGTTCACCATCTTTCGGGTCCCAACGCGTGCGCTCTTGCTCGACCTCACCGACGCAGCGGACGAGATCGGCCGGTGGTGCGCCCGCCAGCCTCTTACGAAGACAGGACGGAATCCCACTTCGGGCGGACCGGGCCGCCTTTCACCTTCACTGCGCCCGAGGGTTTCGCTCGACCCTGCAATTCGCGCACGTGTTAGACTCCTTGGTCAGTGTTTCAAGACGGGTCAGGTGGGCGACCGATGCTCCTCGCTGACCACAGGCGCCCGTTCATCCCGGCCCTCCCTTTGGAAAAAAGGAGAGCGGGCGCGTCATAGTCCTCGGTCCGGCCCAAGCTCCCCGACGCCAAAGCCAGCTGTAAGCTCCGCGGTGAGACGAAAAAACCCTTAATAAGGGCACGCCCCGAACCACTGCCATCTTCCGATCAGAGACGGGTCGTGGCCGAGGCCGAACCGGTCGCGAGCACTTCGCCCGGGGAGCAGTGCGCCCGACTCTGGTGCCAGGGGCCGTACCCCGCGTTCCTCGACGGATCTGCCGACGCGGGCAGGCCAGGCACCGAACGAAGCCGAGCTGAATCTCCCAGGCCGACACTGCAGGCCCACCCGTTTACTTCTCGGCACTTTCACGTACTCTTGAACTCAACTTACCCTCGCGGTACTTGTTCGCTATCGGCCTCGTGCCAGTAGTATGACCGGCACTTCCTTACGCCACAGTTCCTGCCCGCTGCTAGAAGGACGAGGGGATTCGGCGCTGGGCTCTTCACGCTTCACTCGCCGTTACTGGGGAAATCCTGGTTAGTTTCTTTTCCTCCGCTTAGTGGTATGCTTAAATTCAGCGGGTAGTCACGTCTGATCTGAGGTCGCTTGGGTGAATCGAATCGAGTCACATCGAATACGGTGAGCGTTGGGTGAAACCACACTGCCTCGTCGCGCCGCGTCGCACTTGACTCGCCCAACGCATTACCAGTGTCTTTTTTATATTGGGAGCCGAGAGATGGAAAGGAGAGGCAGTGTGCGACGCGGAGACGGTTGGTGCGAGGTGTCCCCAGCATCGGGCCTCGTCTTCTATAGCGCTCGCAGGCACCAAGCCGGCAAGAGGAAGGAAGAGAATGAGGGAAGAAAGGGGAACAGTGCCTTACTTGCTCCACCTCACCTCGCCAAACTCGTTGCCGTGCCCCTCGATAGCTCAGCGTCTGCCAATTGTGCACCAGTCCAAGGTGGTCGTGGTGAGGCAGGAAGAATCCTACAAGCAAACCAGACAACCGAGAACGGCGCGATCGCCCTTACGAACTGTCGCCGACCCTCAGACAGGCGTGGCCCCGAGCATGAAACCCGGGGCTGCAATGTGCGTTCGAAGTGTCAGTGATCGATGTGTCCTGCAATTCACACTAGTTCACGCAGCTGGCTCCGTTCTTCATCGACGCACGAGCTGAGTGATCCACCGCAGCGAATTGTCGGTGTTATTTTGTTCGTTCAATATGAAGTAGCAAAACCAGAGAGAGACAACAACAAATAAAACATGGGGAGAGGGAGCTTGTCGTTCGATCGAACGAACGAACACGACCTCCGCATCAAACCGAGATGCACCGTCCCCTTGACGGTGACCTGCCAGGCCCTCTTGAAAAAAGGCCCGGACCACATGGGTACTCCCCGCAACGAGACGCAATTGCAGAGCACACAGACCACTCGCGGAACCGAGAGATTCACACTGATTCAGCCCTGCCTCCTGTTCGACAGTAGCAGCAGAGGAGTAGGAGGTAGTGGTGAACGAAGTCAATCGCACACCACCGACCAGCCGACCGACCGACCGACCGCTGCCGAGGAGGCGACGGTGACGTGGCGAGAAAAGAGAGAAGCATCTCTCCTCTTCGAGATGGTAATGATCCTTCCGCAGGTTCACCTACGGAAACCTTGTTATGACTTTTACTTTCTCTAAACGATCAAGTTCGATCGTCTTCTCGGCGCGCGAGCGAGGCCGGCAGAACCAGTCCCCGTCGCATGCCGATCCGAAGATCTCACTAAACCGTTCAATCGTTAGTAGTGACGGGTGGTGTGTACAAAGGGCAGGGACGTAATCGACACGAGCATATGACTCGCGCCTACTGGGAATTCCTCGTTCAAGGGAAATAATTACAATTCCCTATCCCTAGCACGTAGGGGGCTCATCGGATTGCCTGGGTCCTGTCGGCCAGGGAGGCGACACCCGCTGATCCCTTCAGTGTAGCGTGCGTGCGGCCCCGGACATCTAAGGGCATCACAGACCTGTTATTGCTCAATCTCGGGTGGCTGAACGCCGCTTGTCCCTCTAAGAAGTCGGTCACTGACACGTTAAGGGTCGCACGACTATTTAGCAAGCCAGAGTCTCATTCGTTATCGGAATCAACCTGTCAAATCGCTCCACCAACTAAGAACGGCCATGCACCACCACCCACAAAATCAAGAAAGAGCTCTCAATCTGTCAATCCTCAACGTGTCTGGGCAGGGTGAGTTTTCCCGTGTTGAGTCAAATTAATTTGGGGTCTAAAGACACTAGAACTTCCGTTACTTTCTTTGGGGGTCCAAGCCTTTCATTTCTGCTTTAGTTCTTTTCTTCGTCTGCCAGTTTTTCATCAGGTAGTTTAAGGGAATCGCTGAGCAAAATTGTCTGAAACTTTCTATACTCATGGGCTAATTTTTTTTTTTTTTTTTTTTTTATTTAATAATAATAACAAAAATGTTGTCGTCATCTTGAATTTTTGGCAAATATGCCAACAAATGTTGACATTTTTTTTGTCATCCGTGCTTAATTTAACCATATATATGATTTTATGTATGACCTAAGCTATTTATAAGAAAAAAAATGTTGGATAACATCACAATTACTGTATGCAGTGATTGTTTATGAATGGCAGCACAACATGTCACTTAACATTAATTTATACCATCTGCATAGACATTACCATGGTTACATACATGTATAGGGTTGAAATGCTTTTTTCCATTTTACAATTTTCTCCCTCAATCCCTCCATTGTGTCATCCATCAAGATCAAGTCATCGGCATACAACATCTCTCCCATCAGCCCTTCTCTTGCGCTCTCTGTAACTACATCAATGACAACTGCAAATATCAATGGTGATAGTACAGAGCCTTGATGCACACCCACCTTCACCTCAAACTCCTCTGACAACTCCGATCCTACTCTAACTCTTGTCTTTGCTCCTTCATATAAACTCATCACTGCTCTTACCATTGCCTCTGGTATACCTCTCTTCCGCATTGCCCACTCCATCACCTTCCTCGGGACTCTATCAAAGGCCTTCTCCAAATCCACAAAACACATATACAGTTTCTTCCCTTTTGCACGATATTCCTCTTGCATCCTCCTCAGAATAAACACTGCATAAATTGTTCCTTTCCCTGGCATAAAACCAAACTGCATCTCATTCAAACTTGGTACTTAGATTATACATGTTAGGATACATGTCCTATACATCTAAGGGCATCACAGACCTGTTATTGCTCAATCTCGGGTGGCTGAACGCCGCTTGTCCCTCTAAGAAGTCGGTCACTGACACGTTAAGGGTCGCACGACTATTTAGCAAGCCAGAGTCTCATTCGTTATCGGAATCAACCTGTCAAATCGCTCCACCAACTAAGAACGGCCATGCACCACCACCCACAAAATCAAGAAAGAGCTCTCAATCTGTCAATCCTCAACGTGTCTGGGCTGGGTGAGTTTTCCCGTGTTGAGTCAAATTAATTTGGGGTCTAAAGACACTAGAACTTCCGTTACTTTCTTTGGGGGTCCAAGCCTTTCATTTCTGCTTTAGTTCTTTTCTTCGTCTGCCAGTTTTTCATCAGGTAGTTTAAGGGAATCGCTGAGCAAAATTGTCTGAAACTTTCTATACTCATGGGCTAATTTTTTTTTTTTTTTTTTTTTTATTTAATAATAATAACAAAAATGTTGTCGTCATCTTGAATTTTTGGCAAATATGCCAACAAATGTTGACATTTTTTTTGTCATCCGTGCTTAATTTAACCATATATATGATTTTATGTATGACCTAAGCTATTTATAAGAAAAAAAATGTTGGATAACATCACAATTACTGTATGCAGTGATTGTTTATGAATGGCAGCACAACATGTCACTTAACATTAATTTATACCATCTGCATAGACATTACCATGGTTACATACATGTATAGGGTTGAAATGCTTTTTTCCATTTTACAATTTTCTCCCTCAATCCCTCCATTGTGTCATCCATCAAGATCAAGTCATCGGCATACAACATCTCTCCCATCAGCCCTTCTCTTGCGCTCTCTGTAACTACATCAATGACAACTGCAAATATCAATGGTGATAGTACAGAGCCTTGATGCACACCCACCTTCACCTCAAACTCCTCTGACAACTCCGATCCTACTCTAACTCTTGTCTTTGCTCCTTCATATAAACTCATCACTGCTCTTACCATTGCCTCTGGTATACCTCTCTTCCGCATTGCCCACTCCATCACCTTCCTCGGGACTCTATCAAAGGCCTTCTCCAAATCCACAAAACACATATACAGTTTCTTCCCTTTTGCACGATATTCCTCTTGCATCCTCCTCAGAATAAACACTGCATAAATTGTTCCTTTCCCTGGCATAAAACCAAACTGCATCTCATTCAAACTTGGTACTTAGATTATACATGTTAGGATACATGTCCTATACAATTGTTTTGCAATTGGATCAAAGATGGCCGACTGGCAGGAATCTTGTTGTTTTTTTTAAGTGTGATATTTTTGACATGCTTTGTCAGTTTTCATTTAAATTTGGCACATACTTTATACATGTTAGGATACATGTCCATGACAATTTGTTTCAAAATTGGATCAAGGATGGCTGATTGACAGCCATTTGACTTTTTGGCCTTACTACTATATTTCCAAGATTTATGTACCATATTCATTTGTATTTGGCACATACATCATACATGTCAGTTTGTTTCATAATCAGATCAAAGATGGCTGAATAACAGCTGTTTTTATTTTTGGCCATATTACCATATCACTGTCACCCATGTATCATTTTCATTGATGTTTAGCATGTCATAAATGGATACATGTACATGTCAATTCAATTTGCAATTTGATCAAATATGGCCGACTGATGGCCATCTTGTTTGTTTAAAATGTGATAACTTAGACAAGCTTTCACTTGTGATCTATGTTTTTCTTTGCTATGTCTAAAACTAGATGGGTCATCACCCAAACGTGTTTGAATTTGATGTAAATAAACAATCTGTTGTATATTCCCCTTGGGACTCAAGTTTCAGGGACACGCGCGCGACAACCCCTCCACATTAATATATGACGAGCACAAAGAGAACTTTCAAAAATTTAATAGGGACTGTGTCATTTTCAATGACTTGTGAAATTTCAATGACATTGGAGGGCTGGGATAGTCCACAGACCTGATCAGTTTTGGGTTAAAATCAGTGCATATTAATTGGACCTATTTTACGTATGTAAATTTGCCAATATTTTTGAATTTCAATTTATCAGATTTGAATTGAACTTGGCACATAGATGTAACTTAGTGTATTGATGCTTTCAAATAATCCCCTGTCCTGATTAGTTTAGATTTGAAATCTATACAAACTGAAAACATATCGGTAATCAAATTGTTTTGTTGTCTTATAATGCCAGAGTATTCTCTCAGTTATAACATTTGTTGTTGTAGATCTGATTACTTTCACATTTTGTATCTCAAAGCTACATTAACTTTAGCTGACATTATAGTTGTTGTTCAAAATTCTTTTCTTCAATTTTTAATTCTGCTATTCTACTGCATAAAATTGTGTTTGTTATGATGTACATTTGTATATGAAACAAATCTGTTAATGCATAGAGACTTCAGGTGTTAAGTTTCAGAAATAAACACATGCTGAGGACAATGAGTCAGATATGAGTATAAAACTATATTATACATGAACATGTTCTGTTTTCTCACTAATTCCATGTAAGTTATGATGATGACAATTCTTCTATTATGTACTATGTTAATGACAGGATGCAACATGGTATGTATTGAGATTTGTAAAAGATAAATTGTTCATTGGTGACAGTTTTACAGCATCAGAGACTGCATTTGTGAGTATTGTATGTATTTCATGTATAATTGTCTCTTTTTAGCTTCCATAATTTTTAGCTCAGTTTGTCTGTCCAAACTACATATTTTCTGCAATGATTTTACTCAAAATTAGAAGATTTGTAATGGTGTACATTCATACAAACATACATACCTGCATGTAGATTTATTGTCTGCCCTTGGGCTGTTGGTCATGACCATAATATTGATGATACCTTCGGCTCTGGCATCATCAATATTATGGTCATGACCACCATCTGCAGCATCCCTTGGGCAGGCAACAATTACCTTCACAAGCATGTGTTATTATTTAAATAACAAGCGGCAAGGTCACCAGAGTTCAACTATGTTTTTGATTTGATGATCTATGACTATCTGACCATTTTTGTACAAATCATCAAATGTTTCTTAACATGGGCCAAACTTTGACATGACTCTTAGTGGGTCAAGTGGCAGACATTTTTTTTTACCAATATTTGTTATTGTGCAAGTTGAATTCATATTGGTAATTTGTACAACAATCAATGTTCTATCATATACATGCTAATGTATCATTTCATCTATAGAGTGTAGCTCCTTGTTATAGGGATGTTGATTCATGTATGTGTTTTATTTCAGAGTTCATATTTGATGTACCGATGTCTTTACAAAACATCACTCTTACTGCCTGGTGATAAAGAGCTCATACAGTCATATGGCAATAACACCAATCAATGTGTACCAATTAAGGATGGAAAAGTCACTTCACAAATTATGGGGTATGTTGAATATCCCACCACTCCCCAATATACAATTTTTAGCTCTGCTGTCATCAATCAGCTGCATTGCTATGATGGTATGACTAATTGTCTGGTGCTAGTATCTGGCATCACTTATGGTATGACTGATTGTCTGGTGTAAGTGTCTGGCATCATCTTATGGTATCACTGATTGTCTGGTGTAAGTGTCTGGCATCATCTTATGGTATGACTGATTGTCTGGTGTTAGTGTCTGGTATCATCTTATGGTATGACTGATTGTCTGGTGTTAGTGTCTGGCATCATCTTATGGTATGACTGATTGTCTGGTGTTAGTGTCTGGCATCATCTTATGGTATGACTGATTGTCTGGTGTAAGTGTCTGGCATCATCTTATGGTATGACTGATTGTCTGGTGTTAGTGTCTGGCATCATCTTATGGTATGACTGATTGTCTGGTGTTAGTGTCTGGCATCATCTTATGGTATGACTGATTGTCTGGTGTTAGTGTCTGGCATCATCTTATGGTATAGTAGTGTCAGCCAATCATAGTAGTGTCGGCCATTCATACTGCTTAATCATTATTCTTACCTTCTCATTTTAATGACATTGTTTTCCCAGATTGTCAGCATCAGTTGTTTTGTTGGTGGGTTGTCTGACTGGTATCGTCTTACAGTATCATATTGACAGATTTAACAGTGCCCTCACACTGCTGTCACTATCTATTTTATTGGTACTTCTGTCATGCACTGTAATGATTGCAAAATCTTGTGTCACAGTTTTTAAACTGAAACACTTAAATCAATCAAATCTCAATATATTACGCACATTCTTAGAAGATAGTGAAAAATATTCAACCAATATGAAGAAGTCTCTCAGATTGATCCAAGAGTTTGAAGTCATAGCAAGAGGATTTCTTCTGTAAGTATATTGGTCATATCATTTGTTATCAGCACTAAGTTATAATAATATTAATCATGACATAGATACCAAGTTATAATGATATCAATCAAGGCATAGGTACCAAGTTATAATGATATCAATCATGGCATTGGTACCACGTTATAACAATATCAATCATGGCATTGGTACCAAGTTATAATGATATTAATCATGGCATTGGTACCAAGTTATAATAATATCAATCATGGCATTGGTACCAAGTTATAATGATATTAATCATGGCATAGGTACCAAGTTATAATGATATCAATCATGGCATAGGTACCACGTTATAACAATATCAATCATGGCATTGGTACCAAGTTATAATGATATCAATCATGACATAGGTACCAAGTTATAATGATATCAATCATGGCATAGGTACCACGTTATAACAATATCAATCATGGCATTGGTACCAAGTTATAATGATATCAATCATGACATAGGTACCAAGTTATAATGATATCAATCATGACATAGGTACCAAGTTATAATGATATCAATCATGGCATAGGTACCACGTTATAACAATATCAATCATGGCATTGGTACCAAGTTATAATGATATCAATCATGACATAGGTACCAAGTTATAATGATATCAATCATGACATAGGTACTATGTTATAATGATATTAATCATGACATAGGTACCAAGTTATAATGATATTATTCATGGCATAGGTACCAAGTTATAATGATATTAATCATGACATAGGTACCAAGTTATAATGATATTAATCATGACATAAGTACCAGTTATAATGATATTATTCATGGCATAGGTACCAAGTTATAATGATATCAATCATGGCATAGGCACCAAGTTATAATGATATCAATCATGACATAGGTACCAAGTTATAATGATATCATCATGACATAGGCACCAAGTTATAATGATATTATTCATGGCATAGGTACCATGTTATAATGATATCAATCATGACATAGGTACCAAGTTATAATGATATCAATCATGACATAGGTACCAAGTTATAATGATATTATTCATGGCATAGGCACCAAGTTATAATGATACTAATCATGGCATAGGTACCAAGTTATAATGATATTAATCATGACATAGGTACCATGTTATAATGATATCAATCATGACATAGGTACTAAGTTATAATGATATCAATCATGACATAGGTACCAAGTTATAATGATATCAATCATGGCATAGGTACCAAGTTATAATGATATCAATCATGGCATAGGTACCAAGTTATAATGATATTAATCATGGCATAGGTACCAAGTTATAATGATATTAATCATGACATAGGTACTAAGTTATAATGATATCAATCATGACATAGGTACTAAGTTATAATGATATCAATCATGACATAGGTACTAAGTTATAATGATATCAATCATGGCATAGGTACCAAGTTATAATGATATTAATCATGACATAGGTACCATGTTATAATGATATCAATCATGACATAGATACCAAGTTATAATGATATCAATCATGACATAGGTACTAAGTTATAATGATATCAATCATGGCATAGGTACCAAGTTATAATGATATCAATCATGACATAGGTACCAAGTTATAATGATATCAATCATGACATAGGTACCAAGTTATAATGATATTATTCATGGTATAGGTACCAAGTTATAATGATATCAATCATGGCATAGGTACCAAGTTATAATGATATCAATCATGACATAGGTACCAAGTTATAATGATATTAATCATGACATAGGTACCAAGTTATAATGA
The DNA here is from genome assembly GCF_978046115.1 of Saccoglossus kowalevskii. Lineage (NCBI taxonomy): Eukaryota > Metazoa > Hemichordata > Enteropneusta > Harrimaniidae > Saccoglossus > Saccoglossus kowalevskii. Next base: position 3,423,803 of record NC_140643.1, on the reverse strand, counting down.
TATTAATCATGACATAGGTACCAAGTTATAATGATATTATTCATGGTATAGGTACCAAGTTATAATGATATCAATCATGGCATAGGTACCAAGTTATGATATCAATCATGACATAGGTACCAAGTTATAATGATATTATTCATGGTATAGGTACCAAGTTATAATGATATCAATCATGGCATAGGTACCAAGTTATAATGATATTAATCATGGCATAGGTACCAAGTTATAATGATATCAATCATGACATAGGTACCAAGTTATAATGATATTATTCATGACATAGGTACCAAGTTATAATGATATTATTCATGACATAGGTACCAAGTTATAATGATATTATTCATGGTATAGGTACCAAGTTATAATGATATCAATCATGGCATAGGTACTAAGTTATAATGATATCAATCATGACATAGGTACCAAGTTATAATGATATTAATCATGACATAGGTACCAAGTTATAATGATATTAATCATGACATAGGTACCAAGTTATAATGATATTATTCATGGTATAGGTACCAAGTTATAATGATATCAATCATGGCATAGGTACCAAGTTATGATATCAATCATGACATAGGTACCAAGTTATAATGATATTATTCATGGTATAGGTACCAAGTTATAATGATATCAATCATGGCATAGGTACCAAGTTATAATGATATTAATCATGGCATAGGTACCAAGTTATAATGATATCAATCATGACATAGGTACCAAGTTATAATGATATTATTCATGACATAGGTACCAAGTTATAATGATATTATTCATGACATAGGTACCAAGTTATAATGATATTATTCATGACATAGGTACCAAGTTATAATGATATTATTCATGACATAAGTACCAAGTTATAATGATATTATTCATGGCATAGGTACCAAGTTATAATGATATTATTCATGGTATAGGTACCAAGTTATAATGATATCAATCATGACATAGGTACCAAGTTATAATGATATTAATCATGACATAGGTACCAAGTTATAATGATATCAATCATGACATAGGCACCAAGTTATAATGATATCAATCATGACATAGGTACCAAGTTATAATGATATCAATCATGACATAGGTACCAAGTTATAATGATATCAATCATGACATAGGCACCAAGTTATAATGATATCAATCATGGCATAGGTACCAAGTTATAATGGTATTATTCATGGCATAGGTACTAAGTTATAATGATATTAATCATGACACAGGTACCAAGTTATAATGATATTAATCATGACATAAGTACCAAGTTATAATGATATTAATCATGACATAAGTACCAAGTTATAATGATATTAATCATGACATAAGTACCAAGTTATAATGATATTAATCGTGACACAAGTACCAAGTTATAATGATATCAATCATGACATCGGTACCAAGTTATAATGATATCAATCATGGCATAGGTACCAAGTTATAATGATATCAATCATGGCATAGGTACCAAGTTATAATGATATTAATCATGGCATAGGTACCAAGTTATAATGATATTAATCATGACATAGGTACTAAGTTATAATGATATTAATCATGACATAGGTACATGTACTAAGTTATAATGATATTAATCATGACATAGGTACCAAGTTATAATGATATCAATCATGACATAGGTACTAAGTTATAATGATATTAATCATGACACAGGTACCAAGTTATAATGATATTAATCATGACATAAGTACCAAGTTATAATGATATTAATCATGACATAAGTACCAAGTTATAATGATATCAATCATGGCATAGGTACCAAGTTATAATGATATTAATCATGGCATAGGTACCAAGTTATAATGATATTAATCATGGCATAGGTACCATGTTATAATAATATCAGTCATGGCATTGGTACAAAGTTATGATATCAAGCATAATCAAGCATCTGCTTATGAATCCATATCTCTGACTAGTTTATGTTCCAACTATATTACTATAAACAAAGCTATATAAGAAGTTTGATAACTGTGCCATGCATGGCTTGTGTTTTTCTGATCCGATTCAAAATGACTGACTAGTGATCATTTTGTTTTAATGAATGCGGCTCTAGAGCCATATCTCTGACATGCTTTGATTGGTGTTAAAATTTATGTACTCATCATACTTCATGTTATAGATATACAGATGCATTGGTTTGACGATCTGATTCAAAATGGCTGACCGATGGCCATTTTGTTTTAATTGATGTTGTTCTTTGCAATATCTCTCAATATAGAGAAGTACTCATACTATATTACCATATACAAAACTATATAACTTAAATTTAATAACTAACTGGGACTGTGTCATGCAAGGCTTGTTCTTTATTTTAAGACTCCTTGTCTGCAAATATCAGCTAAGAATTGCTTGGTTCTACAAGTGTCTAAGAGACGGGATGGTCAGCTTGTTATGTCTACCATTGTATGACAGTGACAATAAGTCTTCTTTGTGAAATATCTTTAATGTGTCATCTCAATTAACTGTATTCTCATTTCACATAGGGCTACTCCTCAAACACCCATTGGTCGATTGGAGCAGAGTCTCTTTCACAGATCTCAACGCCAGTGTCCTGTGCTTAGAAAACTGCTTTTCTGCAGTGCCAGAGATATGATACTTTCCCTAAGGCAGCAAACTTATCTTCTACTGGAGACATTCCCACTAAATACAGAGATTGATAATGTTGGTAACTACGTTTCTACAATACCATTAGAAGAATTGGGTCTGTGTTTCCTCTCTTATCAGGTTAGTTATCTTGTGAGCCACCACAGTTACTTTTCTGTTTCTTCAAAGTAATAACTGCTTAGTTAATAATTTTGTCAATGAATAAATTTTAGATTAAATAGATTATATACAGCCTTTGTGATTGTTGGGATGTATGGTTTTTAAGACATTAGTTGTATTGTAGACATATTTGCACCTGCAAAGAATGTCAATAACACACATAAAAATTGATCGTTGACAGTGTGGAAATGAAAGATTTTTAATCAGTCCCCGTTCAAACGCAGTCTGAAAATGATGACTTGTGTTTGAGCTTTATTTGTCCTCAAACAACTAACCACAAAATACCTGAGCAACAAAAAGACTTTGTTTGCTTGTTTCATTGACTTCCAGAAAGCCTTTGATTCCATCTGGCATCTAGGTCTCTTCTGGAAACTTATCCAAAGTGGTATTACAGGTAAATTCTACAACATCATAAAATCCATTTATCTGAACTCAACAGGATGTGTTAAACTTAAACAGTGTGTAACAGACAGCTTCACAATTAATAGAGGAATTAGACAAGGGGATGGACTCAGCCCACTCCTTTTCAATATCTATGTAAATGACATTAAAACATCATTAGACTTGGCTCATAATGACCCACCAAGTCTCCTAAACACAAGTCTCCCATGTCTGCTATATGCAGACGACCTTGTAGTATTATCCCAATCACATACTGGCTTACAAAATGCCATAAATTCTCTTGAAACTTACTGTCAGAAATGGAAACTCAATATTAATATCTCTAAGTCAAAAATCATCATGTTTAGTAGGTCAAAAAAATCACAGGACAAACTAAAATTCTATGTTGATGGAAAGGAACTTGAAAATACAAAAACCTACACATACCTCGGCATTAAACTACACAAATCAGGTAAATTCATCGGAGCACAAGAAGACCTCAGAGCTAGAGCAATGAAGGCATGTTTCAAAATGAAACAAATGCTATTCTCAGAAAAACTAACTCCAATCAAAACATACTTAAAAATGTTCGATGCAATTGTAAAACCAATTATGCTTTACTGCAGTGAAATTTGGACGAGCGAGAACATCAATAAATCGCATCTAATGGCAAATCTGTCAACACCAATGGAAAAAGTACAAATACATTTCTGCAAATACCTTCTAAAAGTAAATAGCAAAGCAAGTAATTTGGCAAGCCTACTAGAGTTGGGAAGATATCCTCTCCTAGCATCAAGCTTAAAATATATGATCAAATATTGGATCAAAATTAATAATTCTAACCCAAATTCGCTAGTACATGAAGCTTACAATCTTGGGATACATCTTGATAAAAAAGGAAAAGACAACTGGGTAACAGACATAAAACAAATTTTAGAAAATTTAAATATGGGAAATATTTGGGAAAACCATAAATCTCTTGATGAAAAACAAATCACTGAAACAGTAACGCGCAAACTAGAACAATCCTTTGAAATACATAGTACAGAAACATTACACAATGACAATAAAGGTAAAAACCATAAAAACAAGTTACGAACCTATAGGAAAATTAAAACAGAATTTGCATATGAAAAATATCTCACCACAATCAAAAATCCAAATCATAGAGCAGCTATGACAAAACTCAGAATAAGTGCTCATACCCTTCAAATCGAAAGGGGCAGATACAATAACATTTTAGCGGAGGACCGAATTTGCCCAGTTTGTGACAAACAGGAAATTGAAAACGAAAAACATTTTCTTCTCAATTGTGATTTATACAAGAAGGAACGAGAAATCATGATCAAGAATATTAAATACAATATAAGCAACTTGGGGACGGATGACGAAAAACTTACAAATATACTAAAAATTAAAAATGACAAAACAATCATTGAACTAGGAAAATTCATCCACACTTGTTTCAAATTACGACAAGAAAAAATCTTAAAATGCCAGTTGCCTCAACCAACCGCCAAATAATTTAATTTTATTTTTTATTTTCTATTGTCTTTGAATGTCTTGTGTTATTTTTTATCTTTTTTGTATTACTTTATTGTATTTTCAACTAAGATCCCACTCCGGGATACGGTTTCAATAAAGATTATTATTATTATGTGTGTGTATGCATCACATGTATCATAATTTTTCTGATCTTATTCAAACTGCTTCAAATTTTATGTATTTCCTAAATCACAGAGGCTATATAATGCAGTTACTTGTTCAGAATGGTGTGGTATCTCAGGATGGAAATATACTACACAAAATGTATACAGTTGTCAATCAGTGGGCATGAACAACATTCAAAAATCTAACAATCTAATAGGCTACACAGTTGTTAAATAGACAATCAGATACTTACAGTAGGATAAATGGGAGGAAAGGGTGAATATATTTAATGTGAATTGCTGTAGAATTTCATGCAGTATATGATCATCCTCAGTTTGTAGATCCAAAAATTCTGCTTGCAATTTTGTAATTTGATGACACACTAAGATGGAGGCAATATCAATTGTAATGGTTCAATACTGTCTTGTTGTGTGCATTTACCAGTTAGATTTGTTGTAATTTGATGACACACTAAGATGGAGGCAATATCAATTGTAATGGTTCAATACTGTCATGTTGTGTGCATTTACCAGTTAGATTTGTTGTAATTTGATGACACACTAAGATGGAGGCAATATCAATTGTAATGGTTCAATACTGTCATGTTGTGTGCATTTACCAGTTAGATTTGTTGTAATTTGATGACACACTAAGATGGAGGCAATATCAATTGTAATGGTTCAATACTGTCTTGTTGTGTGCATTTACCAGTTAGATTTGTTGTAATTTGATGACACACTAAGATGGAGGCAATATCAATTGTAATGGTTCAATACTGTCTTGTTGTGTGCATTTACCAGTTAGATTTGTTGTAATTTGATGACACACTAAGATGGAGGCAATATCAATTGTAATGGTTCAATACTGTCATGTTGTGTGCATTTACCAGTTAGATTTGTTGTAATTTGATGACACACTAAGATGGAGGCAATATCAATTGTAATGGTTCAATACTGTCTTGTTGTGTGCATTTACCAGTTAGATTTGTTGTAATTTGATGACACACTAAGATGGAGGCAATATCAATTGTAATGGTTCAATACTGACATGTTGTGTGCATTTACCAGTTAAATTTGTTGTAAATTTACATGTATGTAAATGTGTCGAAATGGGCGTAGAACGAGTGGCAAGTGCTAGTAGCACTAATCCGAAAAAGTACTAGTGCTAAAATGGTACTAGATCTAGTGCTAAAATGTGCACAGTGCGAGTGGCATTGTTATCGCATTGTCAACGACGTTGAATAATAGGAGGGGCATCAACAACCACTTTCATATGCAAACTACAAACAGTATAAAACATCTGTGGGAAGTCTTATTTTTGGACGTAATATTCTTTATAATACCAGCAGTCCAGCAGTCAGACAAGACCAATACTTTCAAGAGTAGAACACAAGTTGTTTATTCGTGAACATAACATAGAAGAGCCCTGAAACAATTACAATGGATGCTTATATACCCTCGTGGGGATTCTGAATTCGAGCGGGGAAACTTAGATACAAATCTACAATACTGTGATTGGTCAATACAAATATTGTGGTGTTGCCTCTCACGTTCGCTCATAGCACAGTGTTCAAAGTCGTATCCCGTTTTGTTACATTCAAGCTTAGGCGATATAAACGATGTATATAGCAGTATAATAATATAACACGATACACAGTATCAGTAATAATAGTAAACAATAATTCTATCCATATCTATTTCCGACAACATCGGCAATATGCGCGAGATGTCCATAATAATACTTTCTTTATATAATACCGAATTCTGCCGTAAATTCGGCCATCCGAAAAATCGCCCTTGGGATTTCACAGGTGATGGGTTATTTGGGGTTCAAAATTTTAAAAAATAATTATCAAATATTTTGGGGGGAAATGTTCATTGTATCTAACTACACAGACTTTCTACGCCGTCAGTTGGGCCACCCAAGACGAAAGAAACTATTGCAGAATTAACAATAATTAATAATCCTTGCTGAATTAAAAAGTAGACCACCTGGAATGTCATTACAGTGTCGCCCAGTGTCATTTTTCAAATACATTTGTTTTTATTTTATTGGTAACAAAAGTATATTTTAAACGAACACAACTGCATTGCGTAGCAGCAAGCGATCACAGATGATCAATCCGAACATGCTACGTTTCACAAACATTGAATATTACTCAGTAGTGATTATAATAATGCACAAAAAATATATTCGTTGATTCAAATAAAATTCAACTTAGTTTCATCGTAAGCAAATGATTCCGATCGCATATAAACGCTCGATGCGGTAGGGTATCCGCCATGTTTCTCTTGCGTGAGTTGAGCTAATAGGTCAAATCGCTAATTAACCAATCAAAATGCTGGATGATGCCAACGCGTTCAAATCACCATAGCTCATTTAAATATGTTAATGTTATTGAACGCAACGCGAAAAAGATTTGCCGATGTTGTAGTACGCTTTTTTGGCTTGAATTTTGATGGGAAAATGGCGTGATTTTTTTTAAATAAAAAAATAGTTGTTTTCAAAGATGAACTTAGCATAAGAAGAAAAATTTAACATTGTTTACAGTGATAACAGCTCTTTGTCCAAACGGAGCTTACACTAGTCAAAATAAACACGCTCTTGAATAAAAACTTAAATACTAATAGACCATGGAGCTAAAATGATCTTATTTTAGCTCCATGAATAGACTGATTTAGGCGTCAGGAACGATTGAAATGTCCGATAAATTACGACAAAATGTTTTAAAAAATAAATTTAAAAACTGCCGAAAAATCGCCCTGGACGATGTCTTGGTCCCATTTTTTTAAAGCGACCATACACTGTTTTTTTTTTTTGGTTTTTTTTATGTTAATAACAATTTTTTTTTTTATTCTGAAATACAGAAAAAAAAATACAGAGCAGATGACAAAATCCCCTCTGGGAAAAAAAAAAAGTACATGACAAACGCTGTCTGGTATACGGTGGTGAGACAAAAACAAAAATAAGATTAATTTACTTGTATTAAGCCAACCTATTATTTAAGAGCTCCCATTTACGATAGTGATATTGTTCCTTTCCTTTATATAGGGCTATTTCCAACTCTATTTTTCTATTTTCACGGACTAGTGATTTAAACGCAATTGCAGAAGGGATTGTAGCATTTCTTCTACAGCTATAAATATACTTTTTGAACAGTAAAATAAAATGGTTCAAAATTAGATTGTCATCATTTAAAATACCTAAAATTATATTTACTTTATTACACTCTATTTGTTGAATAATACTACACCCTGCCTGCAATGCATTCCATAATTTTTGAACATGGTGACAGTCAACTAAAAGATGTTCAATTGTTTCATTATACAATTGGCAGAGTGAACACAAAGGAGAATTTACAAGGCTCCATTCAAATAATTTTGCATTAACAGGTAGGTATCTATGTAAAATTTGAAACTGAAAAGCTCTCATGGCTGAAGCTATAGTTGGGTTTGTTTAGCTGTGAAGGGTTAAAATACGTATTTCACAACCGGAAATTCAACAGACGAACTTGTTACTTAGCAACTGTAACAAGAACAAGATTTCGAGAGTCTACAACAAAAAATCTTAAGGGCTTCTAAAAATATTATTGCAGAGAAAGTGCCTAGACATATATAATATGGTCACGATAAAAAATCAAAAAATCGGCGAGGTTACATCATATTCCGTTAGTTCCTCCGTGATACAAGGTAACAACAGGATTGCGTGAATATGTACATGCCCATTCACAGGTCGCAGTACACACAACATCAACCGAGCTTTACAGGGACCCGGGACTTAGACTAGGAGTATACTAATTTTTTATTTAGTTCACATATGGCATCATAATTTCATTTTCGAAGATCTATTTTCATTAAGTGTGGCGCCGACCAGAAATAAAACGGCAGATCAGCGATTTAAAAAAAAAATCAACGCTGAATTCCACCATTTACATAAAGTTTCCATTCGCCAAAGTTGAAAACACAAACTTCCTCACAATACCATTTCATACAGTATATCTATTCACAATTTGTAAAAATTTCGAAGTTCGACCTGCAGTTTCACTGTTTCAGCTAGTTTCCCGGCCGATCGCGTTGTTCCAACGGTCTATTACGACAAGCGTGGACAATGACATTCTCAATTTTCCCACTGTAGCACATTTCCAATGAATGAAAGATACAACAATTTTACGTAAATATTAATTTATTTTCAGAGAATTACGGGATATCTTGACGTCGTTGACAACGCGATATCAATGCCACTCGCACTATGTACATTTTAGCACTAGACCTAGTGCCGTTTTAGCACTAGATCTAGTGCCGTTTTAGCACTAGATCTAATGCCATTTTAGCACTAGATCTAGTAGTTTTTCGGATTAGTGCTACTAGCACTAACCACTCGCACTATGTCCATTTCGACACATTTACATACCTCAAATTTATCACAAATATTTATATATAGTTGTTAAGTGTGTGTTTTTTATTCCAGGAAAGTCAAAATGTAGAAGAAGAATTGAAAGCATTAACAGATAACTACTCTATAGGTGCCTTAAAGGTACATTAATCTTTCATTTGTGGTCAATTCTACACACAGAAGTTTTTGAACTATCTTTGATTTTCTATTGTACTCTCTATTAACCATTTAGTGTTAATTTTTACCATTAAAGGCTATTCACTCATGAGGGCACTATTTACCATTAAATGTACTAAATACCATTATGGGCATTATTTACTATTGAAGGTGTTATACAGTATTTGAGGGGTCTATATTTCTTGAAGGGCACTATTTACAACTGAGAGTACTATTTACCATTAAAAGCTATTTACTATTTGAGGGCATTATTTACTATTAAGAGCATTATTTACTATTGAGGTTATTATTTACCATTGAAGGCAGTATTTTCATTACCATATGTGACTGACTAATTTGCATATATCCCAATTATGTTACAGGCAGTATCACAACTTTTTAATGATCAGATGTCAGAGTTCATTCGGAGACTAGCACTGTGTTTTTGTTCTGATTGTTACAGTGACAATACACAGTGGACAGGTAAAATGGTTACCACATATTTCTCAATTGTTTCACATTTTTAAAGTATTGATATCTCCAAAAAAAACTTGTTTTGTTATGTGACTGTAACGCAGAAAATATGACACCAGGCAGATGTCAAGTCACCATGCGTTCTTTTAATTTCCAATATGAGCAACTATGAAAGTTAACACGACTGAAACCTACATAAATACAATACATAGTCAAGATTAATACAATGCCATTGGAGGTATGGAGATCATAATTCCAAGTAGAAACCATGATATGTAAATAGAATAGTTTAGCTACTATGTAAGTACTGAATGTACAAACTACACAATAAACTGAATCATGTCTCTCAATAGACTCAAGTCGACGCATAGAGACTTCCTTTTTTCATGAATATAAATAAATAACATCTAATGCGAGTCACAGAAATAATATTGCACTAGAGTAAAGCGTATATAAACTCACCCCAACCAGTACAATTCAGTGACGCCCTATATGATTACATAGTTTCTTTTTACACGCAAACACACCTACAATAATTTAGAACAAATAAACGAGTCGTGATAACTGCTAAACTTGAATCATTACCATTCGCACATTTAAACAGTGCCACAAACTCGAACCAGTTCTCATTTAGAAAAACTACAATTACATAAATATTACATAAATATTACATAAATATTACATAAATATTACGCAAATACAATAAGCAAATGAACAATTCATAATAAGTTTATGTATCTCAAATAACTAATTACCACGATGAACAGGTGAAAAATGGGCTTTCAACGTTGTTCTGTGCAAACAATGGGTACACGCTCCTACTCGTTTTTTACAAGTTAACGAAATATACAATGTTTACACTAAATTGCTACAAAATACGTTTCAAATATTAGCTATCATCTTACCGAAAGTAAATCCATAAACGTGGAAAGTAGATGGGAAATACTGCATGGGTTGTCTTCCCTCAGTGGTTTCAAAACGATGCTCACGCCGCAAATCTCAGTGACCAACTGACTGGATGTCAAGTTGAGCACCACCGCGCATACGCAAAGTAAATTACAAGGCTAATTAGAATGTTAATGCATTTGACCTGTCACACACTTCCCTACCTAAGTGGTTGATGTCCTCAGCAACCGTTTCAGTTGATTTACAAAGCTGTGTGATTATGTTGTGTAACTATGTATAATTGTATCCCCAGTAAGGGCGACTGCAGGGTTACTCTCACTTGTCAAGGTGCGACCCCAAGGCTTGTCTCACATTTCCCATACAGATCCGTCAGACCTGTCCACTGCCCAAAATTACAAATCTTATGAATTAGTATTATGTATTAACATTATGTGCCATTCCTGACAGCACTTGCATAAACAGTAAATTTGATTTGGCGATATCAGCGATTACTTGTAGATCAACTTGTGGAGTAGCTTTAACTTCTTGGATCGCGGATTCGGGTAGATGGTGGAGATTCGAATGTGTTCCAGCATTTGCACGAGTTGTACGTCTCAGTTTTACTGGTTCACTGGCAGCAGCTACAGTGGGAGGCTCTTCAACTAACTCTTCCGGGTTATCCTCACCCGATATAACAGACAATGGAATACCTTCTGGCTTTTCCACAATTGGTTGTTTAAGTGCTTTGAACGATCCAGAAAGAGGCTTCCCTACTTTGTCTATGGCATGATCACCACCATGTACAAATCTGTTGGTTTGATTGTCATGACGTCTAGCACTACCACCGCCGCCATCCAGACAACTAACCTTTATGCCAATGTCATACTCATCCTCACTCGAATCTTCACTCACATTATCACCATAATCATCTGTCACATCATGTTTTTCATTACTACTTTCTGTGTGTACATCTTTCACCAGGCTTCGGGAGTCTAAAAGTTCGCCTCTATGCACAGTTTTTCTTGGTCCATCTCCATCTAGTGGTTCTACCACATAGGTGTTGCCTCCAGTATCCAATCGCTTCACCACCTTATGGGGTGTAGAGTTCTATGCGTCTTGTATTTTGTTGCGACCTTTAACACTTCTATTGCGTAAAAAAACTCTTGCGCCAATTGGTAGATCAGTGTTTTTTGCATCTCTATCATTTCTAACTTTCCTTCGCAACACTTCTTTTTCGCTTTTCTCGGACACTTTCTCAAATGCACCCATCAATCGTTCATGATGCTTGGAAATCCAATCCTCAACTTGACCATTTCCAATGTCATCACTGTTTTCTATGCCAAGAACATGGTCAACAGGGAGAACAGGCTCTCTACCAAAGAACAAATAATGTGGGGAATACCCAGTTGAGGAATGTGGAGTACAGTTATAGGCATAAATGGAGGAAGAGTACGGAGTCTATCGTTTAATGTCCTATTAAATCTTTCACATTGGTCATTACCCTCTGGATGGTAGGGAGTAGTCCTACTCTTTGCAATTCCATAAAGTGCACACAATGCCTGTATAATTTTACTTTCAAAATTGCGACCTTGATCGCTGTGGATTCTGTGTGGAACTCCAAACCTCAAGAACCAATCTCGAACTAACACACGAGCACCTGTACTGGCTTTCTGGTCACGCGTAAGAATTGCTTGGGTGAATTTCGTGAATACATCTGTTAATATCAATACATTTTCTATCCCATTAATACCAGGTTCAAGTACAGTAAAATCCATTGCAAGAACTTCTAAGGTTTTCTTGGTCGTTAAAGATCCCATAGTAGGACGGACTTTCTTACCTGCTTTGGCCAGGATACATCGAGTACAATCCTGACAGTGTTCAGCAATTTCTGCCAGCATGCCTGGCCAATAGCATCGACTTCTGGCGAGGGCTGCCGTTTTTTCAGTGGCTTGGTGACCAACACTGTCATGAATGGCTGAAAATAGTTGGGACTTTAGTGATTCTGGAAGTATCAGCTGTTTGACCTCTTGACCAGCATCATGCACAACACGGTAAAGAACACCGTCTTCCTCCCTGCACCTCTTCCAGTTTCGAAGTAGTTTTCTAGTCGATCTAGACTCTTTCATCAGCTGTCTTGTTGTTGGGGGATGCTTACTATCCCAATAATGACGGAACCTACTAATCACTTCGTCTACCCTCTGCATTTTTGACAGATCATGTTTTGAGGGGTAAGTAGATGTTGACTCCGGCTTTATTACTTGTGACCGTACACGAACTTCATCAAGTAGTACGTCTCATGTCAACTGACACATCTGTGTTTGAAGTTCACTTGGAACCTGTGTGGATACATATTCTCTCGGGATGCAACTATGAATAACATGACCACTAACTTGTTCAAACCTCACGGTTTGTGGTTCAATGCCATGGTCATTTTTTCTGCTTAAAGCATCAGCACTTGTATTGCTCTTGCCTGATCGGTACTTGATTACAAAATTGAATTGTGCTAGTTCGGCAGCCCACTGAGTTTCTGTTGCGCCCAATTTAGCTGACGTTTGCAGGTAACTTAGTGGATTATTGTCAGTATACACCGTGAACTCTGCTCCAACTAAATATGTCTCTAAACTTCTGGGTAATGGCCCACTTTAATGCCAAAAGTTCCAACTTCATGCTGGAGTAGTTTTGCATATTTCTTTCATTCGTCTTCAAACTACGACTGGCATACGCCAAGACTACAGTTCCATTCTCTTGATTTTGAGAAAGTACAGCACCAAGGCCATTCAAACTGGCATCTGTTTCGACTACAAAGGGTTTATATAAGTCTGGGTAACCTAGTACAGGTGCACTAGTTAGGGCATTCTTAATTGCAACAAAAGCCTCCTCGCAAGAAGCGTCCCATAACAGCTTGATTTTCATTGACGAATTTTTCTTTCCATACATCGTGTCATTCTTCCCTCCTTTCAACAAGTTGTGTAGTGGGGCGGCTATCTTTGCATACCCCTTGATGAACCTTCTATAATAAGTGCGCAAAGTAAATTACAAGGCTAATTAGAATGTTAATGCATTTGACCTGTCACATGACAATTTTCTGATTTTTTCTTGTCATCTTAAAAATGGTTAGACTGATTAATTTGATATTTTTAGTCCCCGTTCGGACGAAGTCCGAAAACGGGGACTTATAATTCGGTCTCCGTCCGTCCGTGCGTCCGTCCGGAGTCATATCTCAGAATCCCTTGGACCTATTCCGTTCATTCTTTGCATGTGCCTAGTACTTTATGTGGGACATATACACATGTAGTGGTTAAGCGATTTGATTCAAAATGGCCGACTGGCAGCCATCTTGTTTTTTGAAAATGTAATATTTTGGACATGCTTTGTCAGTTTTCATTCAAATTTAGTACATAGATCATACATGTTAGGATACATGTCCCCGACCGTCCGTGAGTTCCTGAGTCTGTCTGTCCGTCCGACTGTCCGTGTGTCCGTGCGTCAGTCTGTCCGTCATATTTTAGAATCCTGTGGATCGATTCCGTTCATTCTTTGCATGTGCCTAGTACTTTATGTGGGACATATGCACATGCAGTGGTTCAGCGATTCGATTCAAAATGGCTGACTGGCAGCCATCTTGTTTTTTGAAAATGTTGTATTTTGGACATGCTTTGTCAGTTGTCATTCAAACTTGGTACATAGATTATACATGTTAGGATACATGTCCATGACGATTTATTTCACAATTGGAACAAAGATGTGACACATAAATTGTTAACTATATTCGTATCCAGCTATTTGTCTTGGTGCTTTCAAAGTTATAAAAAATTCAACTGCTATGGCTTAAACGTAAATAATACAACAACAGGTTTGCTATTATAGTGTTGGTGACAGTATTGATAACACTGGAGGCTAATATCCTAATTTTGATTTTCTTACAGTTAGAGAACTAGTTAATAAGTTCAAAGAGATGATGAACACGCCTATAAAAGCAACTAAGAGTTCATTGGATGTATTACAAAAAAGTTACAATTTTCATAAAATCGGAATCCAGGAAAAAGAAGAAAGAAAATGGAGCAGCTCTGCTGTTGAAGACAATCACCATGGCAACAGTGTTTTAGTTGCTATGCACAGCTTGCAATTACATTTACAAATGGCATTGAAAGAGTAAGTGTTCTCCATAACTGTATTTTCAGCTAATAATAAAACACATTAAATAGCCAAATAATATTTATCATATTCATTAACACAGTTCCTCATGCATAGACAAATTTCTAATTTCTGTCAAATGATATGGCTATTTGACAAACCGAAAGGGCCAAAATACAAGCATGCACAGACCACTATAATTTTGAACACGCAGTCAAACACTGCTATCTCAAACCTCCAGGTTCAGCGGGAATATGCCACTGCACTGCACTGCACTGCACTGTACTGCACTGCACTGTAATGCACTGCACTGCACTGCACTGCAATGCACTGCAATGCACTGCAATGCACTGCACTGCACTGCACTGAACCGCACTGCACTGCACTGCACTGCACTGCACTGCACTGCACTGCACTGCACTGCTCTGTAATGCACTGCACTGCACTGCACTGCACTGCACTGTAATGCACTGCACTGCACTGCACTGCACTGTACTGCACTGTACTGCACTGCACTGCACTGCACTGCACTGTAATGCACTGCACTGCACTGTACTGAACCGCACTGCACTGCACTGCACTGCACTGTAATGCACTGCACTGCACTGCACTGCACTGTAATGCACTGCACTGCACTGCACTGTAATGCACTGCACTGTAATGCAGTGCAGTGCACTGTATTGCATTGTACTGCACTGCACTGCACTGCACTGAATTGCACTGCACTGCACTGCACTGCACTGCACTGCACTGCACTGCACTGCACTGCACTGTAATGCACTGCACTGCACTGCACTGCACTGCACTGTACTGCACTGTACTGCACTGCACTGCACTGCACTGCACTGCACTGCACTGAACTGCACTGCACTGCACTGAACTGCACTGCACTGCACTGCACTGCACTGCACTGAACTGCACTGCAGAAATGTACAAAACACATAGTACAATACACATGTACATAGTTTTACTCAGTACATGTTTAATTTTTGTTGTATTTTTGCATGTTTCATAACATTTCAAACTTGTTTTCAGTAGTAAAAAAATGTAAATATTCATGCAAAATAATAGCTTCTCAATTTGCCTCAACCAGAGTTGGATTTTTCCAGGAGCAACTGGAATGTTCAAAAGAATTAAAAGAAATTAAATGTAAAGAAAATGAGTTGTTTCTTAGCTTGAAACACCTCAGGACTGAATTAGACGCATGTAAAGAATGCTGGGAAGGAGGTTCCTCAAGACTGCAAAGTTTACTGGGAAATGTTTCATCCCAAAGTAAGTATGGTTTATATCAAAATGAGTAGGGTGTATTAATAAAAGCTTAAGAAAAATATTCTGTTATCATTTTCTTGTTTTGTTGATGTTTAATCATCCATGAGAGCATCCTTTTGGTTGCTCAGATGCTGTGCTTCAGAATTTGGTTGCTCAGATGCTGTGCTTCAGGACTTGGTTACTCAGATGCTGTGCTTCAGGACTTGGTTGCCCAGATGCTGTGCTTCAGGACTTGGTTGCCCAGATGCTGTGCTTCAGGACTTGGTTGCCCAGATGCTGTGCTTCAGGACTTGGTTGCCCAGATGCTGTGCTTCAGGACTTGGTTGCTCAGATGCTGGGCTTCAGGACTTGGTTGCTCAGATGCTGTGCTTCAGGACTTGGTTGCTCAGATGCTGTGCTTCAGGACTTGGTTGCTCAGATGCTGTGCTTCAGGACTTGGTTGCTCAGATGCTGTGCTTCAGGACTTGGTTGCTCAGATGCTGTGCTTCAGGACTTGGTTGCTCAGATGCTGTGCTTCAGGACTTGGTTGCTCAGATGCTGTGCTTCAGGACATGGTTGCTCAGATGTTGTGCTTCAGGACTTGGTTGCTCAGATGCTGTGCTTCAGGACTTGGTTGCTCAGATGCTGTGCTTCAGGACTTGGTTGCTCAGATGCTGTGCTTCAGGACTTGGTTGCTCAGATTGTGTGCTTCAGGACTTGGTTGCTCAGATTGTGTGCTTCAGGACCTTGTTGCCCAGATGCTGTGCTTCAGGACTTTGTTGCCCAGATGCTGTGCTTCAGGACTTGGTTGCCCAGATGCTGTGTTTCAGGACTTGGTTGCTCAGATTTTGTACTTCAATACTTGGTTGCTCAGATTTTGTGCTTCAGGACTTGGTTGCTCAGATGCTGTGCTTCAAGACTTGGTTGCTCAGATGCTGTGCTTCAGGACTTGGTTGCTCAGATGCTGTGTTTCAGGACTTGGTTGCTCAGATTTTGTAATTCAGGACTTGGTTGCTCAGATTTTGTGCTTCAGGACTTGGTTACTCAGATGCTGTGCTTCAGGACTTGGTTGCCCAGATGCTGTGCTTCAGTACTTGGTTGCCCAGATGCTGTGCTTCAGGACTTGGTTGTCCAGATGCTGTGCTTCAGGTCTTGGTTGTCCAGATGCTGTGCTTCAGGACTTGGTTGCCCAGATGCTGTATTTCAGGACTTGGTTGCCCAGATGCTGTGCTTCAGGACTTTGTCCAGTATTAAATAGTATAAATTATTTTGTGGCCAGTCTCTGCATTGCCTGTGTGTGTTTTAATGTTGGACTTGATCATCCAGTGCCCAGTTTCAAGTCTTGAGCCCCCTTGCAATTGAGAGCATGGCAGCCTGTGTACTGTATGATCATTCACTCATGTCACAGCCACCACCATCTTCTACAGACATGACACTTCTACTTACTTGGAATTTGATGAGATGGGCCAAACCCATGAACACTAATACATGTAAGGGTGATGCGAGTCTCACTGTGAGCTTTCATGCTTGGCTACACATCTGTTTTCCTTTCATCCCTGTCTAATCACAGGTACACTATCTTTCTAAATGTCTGTATGTCAATGTGTCTTCTATTAACCATAACATCTATTTACAAATGTATATGACAGGTAAGTCTTCTGCAAGGGCTGCTACTATTGGTGAAATCAGTGATGATGTAACCAAATCACAACAAGAACCAATACAGTTATTTGGTCTACCAGAACCACAGATAGAATTTGATGATCAGGTGAGTGTCCTTTGTTACAAGAGACTTTTGACACATGTGTGTAGTGTATAGAATAGGACTCTTCCAGGATATAAATCAAACCCAAGACCAAATGTCAACAAGAGTTGGAGTATGATGGCTTTATCTGATTTAAATTGAATTGCTCAGTATAGATATATTCTATCCTGCAATACATGAATACAGTACATATGTACATGAACCTTGACTTTTATCAAATTGTAGTCATTGTTCTGATTTTCATTCTGAATTTGACCCTATACGCAAGATCTGCATAATGATCAACTTATATTTATATTCATGATCTAAGATAGATATCCCAAAGGCTACATAGCTAATAGGTAGCATGTCTGTCACATCACCAATTTAATATTTATTTATTCAACACTAAAACAAACTACAGTGAGTTGCTCTATGGTCATATAATTATAAATATAAAATAAAGATAAAATAAAATAAAATAAACTACATGTACACTAAGATACAGTAAAGTTAATCAACTACACAGAATGCAAAATAAAGCTAAATAATATTACAAACATGCAAAGGATTACAATAAACTTATACGGTACAATACAATACAATACAATACACTAGGTAATATTGTTAAGAGGTAACAAAATCACATTAAAATCACATTATAGTCATAATTATGGTGGAAGGAATATTTTGACTCCCGAGTGCGAAGCACAAAAAGGGAGTCTTTGCAGTTAGTGTGTCGGTCTGTCGGTCTGTGTGTGTGTCTGTTCCACTGATATCTCAAGAACCATACATTGATTTTTGATGAAACTTGGTGCATAGATGCTCTGGGTCAATGCGCAGATTTGATTAGGTTTCGGTAAAAGTTCATGCATATTAATTACCTAATTTGCATGATAATTAGCTGATTTTTAGCTGTTCCATCACTGTTCCACTGATATCTAAAGAACCACTCATTTGATTTTGATGAAACTTGGCACATAGATGCTCCAAACTAATGCGCAGATTTGATTAGATTTGGGTAAAAATCTGCAATATTACCTAATTTGCATAATGATTACTAAATTTTCGGCTTTTCCACTGATATCTCAAGTACTAATCATCACATTTCAATAAAACTTGGTACATATATGTCATAGGATACTGCACAAACCTGATAGTTTTTAGGGTAATATCAGTACATATTAATTACCTAATTTGCATAATTAATTAATTTTCAGCTTTTGATATTTCAAGTAGTAATCATCACATTTCAATGAAACTTGGTACATAGATCTTCTAGGACTATGCAGAGACCTGATTAGTTTTAATTGGATATTAATTACCTAATTTGCATAATGTTGCACTGATATATAAAGAACCACGAATTGGATTTTAATGAAACTTTTAAAGAGAACTATGCAGAGACCCAATTAGTTTTTGGTAAATTGTTATGCTTATTAATCACCTAATTAACATAATTAATTAACACTGATATGTCAATTACTGATCATCACATTTGAATAAAATTTGGTACATAAAAATGCTCTAGGACAATAGACAGGCCTGATTAATTTTGGGTTAAAATTTGATCATATTAATTCTCTAATTAGCATAATAATTCATAATTTTTTTTGTTCTGTTCATATTAGTTACCTGATTTACATAATTAGTTTTCAGATTTTCCATCAATATCTCGTGTACAAGTAATTTTGAATTAATTTTTAATGTGTCTTCAACTCTCAGCACACGGGAGTTCTTTCTAAGCTTTCTTTGATTAATTTTGGTGGAGCTGCTCACATCTTATTTGCATACATTGAATGTATTGTGCAGTTCTTATTCCTGTACAATATTTCATAATTGCATTGTTCATTTAACTTCCTGAAATTTTGTATAATTTGTACAGTACTTGAATAATTCAATTCTGTGTGTATTGTACAGACTGCAGTGCATAAGGAAATGTATCTCATCTTCAATCTGCTTTTTATCACAGTATTTACAGACTTTCATTTCTTGGAGTTCTGCAATGCCTGCCAGTTTCAATATGAAGTTTGTGATCAGAGATTCTTAACTGGCATAGGGCATGTCTAAGTTTAATATTACTCATTGTTAGTCCCCGTTCGGACGTAGTCCGAAAACGGTGACCTATGTTTTGCCCTGTGTGCGTCCGTGCGTCCGTGTGTGCGTCCGTGATCACCTGTATCTCGAACATGCATGGACCGATTAAGTTCAAACTTCACTCATACATCACACATTATATGGGACATATGCACATGCATTTTTTTCATGATCCGATTAACGATAGCCGAATAGCGGCCATTTAAGGCCGAAAATGCATCAAAATCGCACATTTTCACCATTCCGAACCCAGATCTCAGTTATGCAAGGACAGATTTTGTTCAAATTTGGTACATACATTAAACATAATAGGACCTTGATGCACGTCATTTTTTTTTTTCGGATCAAGTTCGAAATGGCCGACTGGCGGCCATTTTGTTTTAAAGAATTCAGTTCTGGATCCGTATCCGAGACATGTCTGGATTGATCAAGTTCAAAATTCACACACACAAGGTACATCATGTCAAAAATATGTATGTGCATTTGTTTTATGATCTCATTAATGATAGCCAAATGGCGACCGCTTTAAGGCCGAAAATGCATTGAAATCGCACATTTTCACCATTCCGGACCCAGATCTCAGTTATGCATGAACGGATTTCGTTCAAATTTGGTACATACATTAAACATAATAGGACCTTGATGCTCGTCATTTTTTTTTTTCGGATCAAGTTCGAAATGGTTGACTGGCGGCCATTTTGTTTGCAGGTGCATTTCGGTCATGATCTGCTTTGAATGTATATGTCACTCAAATATGAACGGAACAGGGACGTGTCATTGACAATGACTTGTTATTAAATATTTTTCCATTTTAAACTGTGT
The DNA here is from genome assembly GCF_978046115.1 of Saccoglossus kowalevskii. Classification (NCBI taxonomy): domain Eukaryota; kingdom Metazoa; phylum Hemichordata; class Enteropneusta; family Harrimaniidae; genus Saccoglossus; species Saccoglossus kowalevskii. Next base: position 3,403,024 of record NC_140643.1, on the reverse strand, counting down.
TTTGAATGTTCTATAATTTGCCAATTTAAGTCAGTGTTATTTCTTTGATGTCATGTGATTTATATAGAAGTCCTAGTGCATGAAACGTCCTGAAACAAAGCATTCTGAATGACCAAGAAGATCTAAATAAGTTTTTGATATGTACATACATATTACTAGAAATCTGTTCAATTTTGCCGCAGACATTTGAAGCCTATACAGATCCAAATGAAGAGGATTGCACTGACTGGGATTATGAACCAATCACACTTGTAGAAAGAGTAAGTAAATTAAGTTGATGTATTTCATACAGTCCCTGCTCTATTGTTGAAAGATTCAACCTAGTGGAAGCTATTCATAGCAATGATCGTTCATCCCCCATTTTCAACTTCACAATTTTTGACTCCCGTGTGCGAAGCACAAAAAGGGAGTCTTTGCAGTTAGTGTGTCTGTATGTGTGTGTGTGTGTGTATGTATGTATGTGTGTGGGTGTGTGTGTGTGTGTGTGTGTGTGTGTATGTGTATGTGTGTCCGTCTGTTCCACTGATATCTCAAGAACCATACATCAGTTTTTGATGAAACTTGGTGCATAGATGCTCTGGGCCAATGCGCAGATTTGATTAGGTTTTGGTAAAAATCCATGCATATTAATTACCTAATTTGCATGATAATTAGCTGATTTTTAGCTGTTTCATGACTGTTCCACTGGTATCTAAAGAACCACTCATTGGATTTTGATGAAACTTGGCACACAGATGCTCCAAACTAATGCGCAGATTTGATTAGTTTTGGGTAAAAATCTCTGCAATATTAATTACCTAATTTGCATAATGATTAATCAATTTTCGGCTTTTCCACTGATATCTCAAGTACTAATCATCACATTTCAATAAAACTTGGTACATAGATGTCATAGGACACTGCACAAACCTAAAAGTTTTTAGGGTAATATCAGTAGATATTAATTACCTAATTAGCATAATTAATTAATTTTCAGCTTTTGATATTTCAAGTACTAATCATCACATTTCAATGAAACTTGGTACATAGATGTCATAGGACACTGCACAGACCTGATAGTTTTTAGGGTAATATCAGTAGATATTAATTACCTAATTATCATAATTAATTAATTTTCAGCTTTTGATATTTCAAGTACTAATCATCACATTTCAATAAAACTTGGTACATAGATGTCATAGGACACTGCACAAACCTAAAAGTTTTTAGGGTAATATCAGTAGATATTAATTACCTAATTAGCATAATTAATTAATTTTCAGCTTTTGATATTTCAAGTAGTAATTGTCACATTTCAATGAAACTTGGTACATAGATGTCATAGGACACTGCACAAACCTAAAAGTTTTTAGGGTAATATCAGTAGATATTAATTACCTAATTAGCATAATTAATTAATTTTCAGCTTTTGATATTTCAAGTACTAATCATCACATTTCAATGACACTTGGTACATAGATGTCATAGGACACTGCACAGACCTGATAGTTTTTAGGGTAATATCAGTATATATTAATTAGCTAATTTGCATAATTAATTAATTTTCAGCTTTTGATATTTCAAGTACTAATCATCACATTTCAATGAAATTAGGTACATAGATGTCATAGGACACTGCACAGACCTGATAGTTTTTAAGGTAATATGAGTACATATTAATTACCTAATTTGCATAATTAATTAATTTTCAGCTTTTGATATTTCAAGTAGTAATCATCACATTTCAATGACACTTGGTACATAGATGTCATAGGACACTGCACAGACCTGATAGTTTTAGGCTAATATCAGTATATATTAATTAGCTAATTTGCATAATTAATTAATTTTCAGCTTTTGATATTTCAAGTAGTAATCATCACATTTCAATGACACTTGGTACATCGATGTCATAGGACACTGCTTAAACCTGATAGTTTTTAGGGTAATATGAGTACATATTAATTATTTAATTTGCATAATTAATTAATTTTCGGCTTTTGATATATCAAGTAGTAATCATCATATTTCAATGAGACTTGCTACATAGATCTTCTAGGATTATGCAGAGACCTAATTAGTTTTAATTGGATATTAATTACCTAATTTGCATAATGTTCCACTGATATATGAAGAACCACAAATTGGATTTTAATGAAACTTTTAAAGAGAACTATGCAGAAACCCAATTAGTTTTTGGTAAATATTTATGCTTATTAATCACCTAATTAACATAATTAATTAACACTGATATCTCAATTACTGATCATCACATTTGAATAAAATTTGGTACATAAATGCTCTAGGACAATAGACAGGCCTGATTAATTTTGGGTTAAAATTTGTTCATATTAATTCTCTAATTAGCATAATAATTCGTAATTTTTTTGTTCTGTTCTGTTCATATTAGTTACCTGATGTACATAATTAGTTTTCAGCTTTTCTATCAATATCTCATGTACAGGTAATTTTTAATTAATTTTTAATGTGTCTTCAATACTCTCAGCACACGGGAGTTCTTTCTAAGCTTTCTTTGATTACTTTTTTGGCTACCTTGTCATCCACAGTTCTGGCTTTGATAGATATTATGAATGATTATGTCCACATTTATTTTTGGCAAATTTTATTTTGATGTTTGGTTAAAATTCTTTTTTCAACATCTTTTTCTCAGAACTATAAATCTGACTTCTTTTATATTTTTCATCCAAGTGATGGTAGTCTCAGCTTTGTCGATACTTTAAGTCAGATTGCTTTCACAGTATGCATTTTAAACAGTGCAGCTGACTTAGCTGACAGACAGCTTGTTCTATTACAATTGAGGTATTGTGTACCTACCTTCTAGTGGCTGGAATAATTATATTAATTCACCAACTTAATGCTGGCAATTCTCATGAGAGTCATAATGCCAAACACACCTGATTTTATCTAGGAGAAACCCCATTGTATTTTCATCTTGTTTACTTCCATACTGTGGTCTATATTCTAATGGCTCACAAAAAATATTACTTCAATAGGAGAGAAGACAACAACAAAAACAAGAGTCATTGAGAATGTTATCAGAACTCAGAACTGTACTCGCAGTGAGAAGCACAGAAAGAGAGAAATTAAAGCTAGAACGGCTTGCTCAGAAACAGAGGGACGATAAAACAAGTGATTCAGATAGAAAGAATGAGAATGAAGTAGAATCCACAACAAAGCTTGATGTAGTTGACTTGAATGCTGAATGTGATGGTACAGACACTCAACCTGCAGGAGATGATCAGAGAGTAAAGTCCAATATAAGTATATATGAAAGTAAGCAATGTGAGGACCAGGAAGGCACTTGTGATGGAAAAGATGTTACTGATCAGTTCAGTGTCAGTAATGAAGGGAGGCATAATATTGGTATAAATGAGAGCAATATGATGACTGATGACGTTGACAAAGATGATGATGTTCAATGCCTTCCCACTGTGATCAACAGGCAGAAACTTGTGGCCAACTTTGGTGATCATGGGTTTGACCTCGCCAGTCTGGCAGCACAGGTTGCGGCCAGGTCACATAATCTTAATTTACAAGAACAGACATTTGGAGATGGTGATAAGGAAAGTTGTGACGATTTATTATTAGAAGGTTAAGAATTATCACAATCTAACAGGTGGCTTATTGTGTTACTCAGAGAGTACCTTGTATGGATGTGGATTGTCGCAATCTAACAGGTGGCTTTGTGTTATTCTGTGAGTACCTGGTATGTATGTGGATTGTCACAATCTAACAGGTGGCTTTGTGTTACTCAGAGAGTACCTGGTATCGATGTGGATTGTCACACAAAGCCATCTGTTAGATTGCAACAATCCACATCCATACAAGGTACTCACTGAGTAACACTATAAGCCACATATTAGATTGTGACAATCCACATCCATACCAGGTACTCTCACAGTAACACAAAGCCACCTATTAGATTGTGACAATACACATCGATACCAGGTACTCACAGAATAATTCTAGCAGGTGGCTATGTGTTACTGTGAGAGTACCTGGTATGGATGTGGATTGTCACAATCTAACAGGTGGCTATATGTTATTGTGAGAGTTACTGGTTTGGATGTGGAATGTCACAATCTAATTGGTGGCTATATGTTATTGTGAGAGTACCTTGTAAGGATGTGGATTGTCACAATCTAATATGTGGCTTTGTGTTATTGTGAGAGTTCCTCGTATGGATGTGGATTGTTACAATTTAATAGGTGGCTATATGTTATTGTGAGAGTTACTGGTTTGGATGTGGATTGTTACAATTTAATAGGTGGCTATATGTTATTGTGAGAGTTACTGGTTTGGATGTGGAATGTCACAATCTAACAGGTGGCTTTGTGTTACTCTGTGAATACCTGGTATGTATGTGGATTGTCAAAATCTAACAGGTGGCTTTGTGTTATTCTGTGAGTACCTGGTATGTATGTGGATTGTCACAATCTAACAGGTGGCTTTGTGTTATTCTGTGAGTACCTGGTATGTATGTGGATTGTCACAATCTAATAGGTGGCTATATGTTATTGTGAGAATTCCTTGTATGGATGTGGATTGTCACAATCTGATAGGTGGTTTTGTGTTATTCTGTGAATACCTGGTATGGATGTGGATTGTCACAATCTAACAGGTGGTTTTGTGTTATTCTGTGAGTACCTGGTATGGATGTGGATTGTCACAATCTAATAGGTGGCTTTGTGTTATTCTGAGAATACCTGATATGGATGTGGATTGTCACAATCTAATATGTGGCTATATGTTATTGTGAGAGTTCCTTGTATGGATGTGGATTGTCACAATCTGATAGGTGGCTATATGTTATTGTGAGAGTTACTGGTTTGGATGTAGATTGTCACATTCTAACAGGTGGCTATATGTTATTGTGAAAGTTTCTTGTATGGATGTGGATTGTCACAATCTAATAGGTGGCTATATGTTATTGTGAGTTTCTTGTATGGATGTGGATTGTCACAATCTAACATGTGGCTTTGTCTTACTCAGAGCGTACCTGGTATGGATGTGGATTGTCACAATCTAACAGGTGGCTTTGTGTTACTGTGAGAGTACCTGGTATGGATGTGGATTGTCACAATCTAATAGGTGGGTATATGTTATTGTGAGAGTTCCTTGTATGGATGTGGATTGTCACAATCTAATATGTGGCTTTGTGTTATTCTGTGAGTACCTGGTATGGATGTGGATTGTCACAATCTAATAGGTGGCTTTGTGTTACTGTGAGAGTACCTGGTATGGATGTGGATTGTCACAATCTAATAGGTGGCTTTGAGTTATTCTGTGAGTACCTGGTATGGATGTGGATTGTCAGAATCTAATAGGTGGCTTATTGTCTTACTCAGAGAGTACCTGGTATGGATGTGGATTGTCACAATCTAATAGGTGGCTTTGTGTTACTGTGAGAGTACCTGGTATGGATGTGGATTGTCACAATCTAATAGGTGGCTTTGTGTTACTGTGAGAGTACCTGGTATGGATGTGGATTGTCATAATCTAATATGTGGCTTTGTGTTACTGTGCGAGTACCTGGTATGGATGTGGATTGTCACAATCTAATAGGTGGCTTTGTGTTACTGTGAGAGTACCTGGTATGGATGTGGATTGTCACAATCTAATAGGTGGCTTTGAGTTATTGTGTGAGTACCTGGTATGGATGTGGATTGTCAGAATCTAACAGGTGGCTTTGTGTTACTCTGTGAGTACCTGGTATGGATGTGGATTGTCACAATCTAATAGGTGGCTTTGTGTTATTCTGAGAGTACCTGGTATGGATGTGGATTGTCAGAATCTAACAGTTGGCTTTGTGTTACTCTGTGAGTACCTGGTATGGATGTGGATTGTCACAATCTAACAGGTGGATTTGTGTTATTCTGTGAGTACCTGGTATGGATGTGGATTGTCACAATCTAATAGGTGGCTTTGTGTTATTCTGAGAGTACCTGGTATGGATGTGGATTGTCAGAATCTAACAGGTGGCTTTGTGTTACTCTGTGAGTACCTGGTATGGATGTGGATTGTCACAATCTAACAGGTGGCGATATCTTATTGTGAGAGTTTCTTGTATGGATGTGGATTGTCACAGTCTAATAGGTGGCTTTGTGTTACTCTGAGAGTACCTGGTATGGATGTGAATTGTCACAATCTAACCGGTGGCTTTGTGTTATTCTGTGAGTACCTGGTATGGATGTGGATTGTCACAATCTAACAGGTGGTTTTGTGTTATTCTGTGAGTACCTGGTATGGATGTGGATTGTCACAATCTAACAGTTGGCTTATTGTGTTACTCAGAGAGTACCTTGTATGGATGTGGATTGTTGCAATCTAACAGGTGGGTTTGTGTTATTCTGTGAGTACCTGGTATGTATGTGGATTGTCACAATCTAACAGGTGGCTTATTGTGTTACTCAGAGAGTACCTGGTATGGATGTGGATTGTCACAATCTAACAGGTGGCTTTGTGTTATTCTGTGAGTACCTTGTATGGATGTGAATTGTCGCAATCTAACAGATGGCTTTGTGTTATTCTGTGAGTACCTGGTATGGATGTAGATTGTCACAATCTAACAGGTGGCTTTATGTTATTCTGTGCATGGAAGGTACTAACGGAAAGAGCCACGACACTATTGTTTCAGCTTTGCCCCATGATCGTTTGTCAATGTTTGTTCACAAATATTGGTTCTGTTAGCTCTTAACACCTTTGTACAATGGGTTATGCTAGTCTCAAGCATTCGGTAAAATTCGAAGCATGTTCGGAAGCGATAGACGAACCTTGCATGTAAAATGCTGAAAATGGCGTCTAGTTTGAATGTTGTTGTTTCTGGAGATCTTGGCGAAATTTATTGAAAATTAGCAGATATAACATCGATTGGAGAAGAACTGATGAACTATCATGAATCTTTTTGTATTTGTAACGGTGATGAGACTTAATCAATGATTGGCTGTGATAATAACGACTGCATTATTCAATGGAACTATTGTCATTGCGTGGGTTTGACGCCCGAAACTATTGAAATTTTCGACAACCGGGCATCAGCGTACACCACCAGAAAAGAAGGGTATGCCTAGACACTTTCGCTGCCATAATATTTTTAGACACTTGAAATCTTGTTTTAGTTATTAGCAACTGTAACAATAACATGTGAAATCTGTGAAGTCAAACGTTCTTCTGTTGAATTCCCGGTTGTGAAATACGTATTTTGACCCTTCACACCTAAAACCAACCAAGTGCGCATGTGTGATGACTGTAGTTTCATAATGCGCATATATTTTATGGTCACATTGAGAGGCGTCGTGGCTCCTTCCGTTAGTACCTTCCATGTTCTGTGAGTACCTTCCATGTTCTGTGAGTACCTGGTATGGATGTGGATTGTCATACTAATAGGTGGCTATATGTTATTTTGAGAGTGTGTACAATTGAAAACTGCTCATCAGATTTTAATGAAATGTACACAACTGCAATCCTGATTTACTTTCTGCAAATATCTATACATATCATAATATTTAGCTTATTTTAAATTTTGCCTGGTATATTTGAAGGACCGCTCATAAGGTAAAGGTATTCTTTTGGAAAATCTACTGGCCTAAAAAATTTGTGTAAATTTTAGATATGCTTATTTAAAGGGGAATTGATACTATAAATAAGGGTCAAGATGGCCACCGTATCAGTATGCTAATCCGAACCAAGCCGCTCACATTGTGGCAGGAGCTCCGTGAAATGTGCCATTTATGAGCTGTGATTCCAAATACATATATACGAGGGCATGAATATGTGCGCAAGCGATTACACTCTGTTTGGGCTTTTGATGTATAAATGTATATATAAATAAATGTAAATCACAGTTGGAGTAAACGAAAAATTTAAATCTTCTAGATATTTATTCAATCTACAAAGCTTGTTGATTTACAAACAGCATTATCGTTACGTAGTTTGTCTATGTCTAACCATCGGTAACACTGGGACATGAAGAAGTGAGACAGTCAACAATGTCAATAACATTAGGTTACGGGCTCTTGGATATCCATTGCAATAACTGTAGAAGTAGAAATTATTCGCGTGGTTTTAATTTCGCAGTGAGTACAAAAGCGCAAAATTAAAAACAGGCGAAAATGTCTTGCTGGAATGTAAAACACAATACCCAAGTCAAAGCAACAGTCATCACCCACATCACCGAGACGTCGATCAGGAAAGCGATGTTTGAAGCCAAAAACCAGTCAGTGGAGAGAGGGAGTTTTGGCCAGTCTCATAACTCAACTAACTATTAGTATATGCTACCTAAAATTACAATTTATTTGAATAAGTTATACATACATGTAATATCGTTTCTTTTAATATAATATGTAACACAATGTGCAATGATAATAAAACAACACAATCAAGAGCCTGAAAAAAAATAAGATCTGTATGATTTTTTTTTTACTCCCGTGTGCGAAGCACAAAAGGGAGTCTTTGCAGTTACCCTGTATGTCTGTATGTATGTATGTCTGTATGTATGTATGTCACTTTTTTTGTTCCACCGTTATCTCAAGAACCACTAATCAAATTTTGGTGAAACTTGGTACATATATGCTCTGGGATAATGCACAGAGCTGATTAGGTTTTGGTAAAAATCTATGAATATTAATTACCTAATTTGCATGATAATTAGCTGATTTTTAGCTGTTCCAAGACTGTTCCACTGATATCTGAAGAACCACTCATTGGATTTTGATGAAACATGGCACATGGATGCTGTGAACTAGTGCGCAGATTTGATTAGTTTTGGGTAAAAATCAATGAATATTAATTACCTAATTTGCATGATAATTAACTGATTTTAAGCTGTTCTACGACTGTTCCACTGATTTTTGAAGAACCACTCATTGGATTTCAATGAAACTTGGCACATGGATGCTCTGAACTAATACGCAGATTTGATTAGTTTTGGGTAAAAATCTATGAATATTAATTACCTAATTTACATAATGATTAATCAATTTTCGGCTTTTCCACTGATATCTCAAGTACTAATCATAACATTTCAATAAAACTTGGTACATAGATGTCATATGACACTGCACAGACCTGATAGTTTTTATGGTAATATCAGTACATATAATTACCAAAAATGCATAATTAATTAATTTTCAGCTTTTGATATAAGTAGTGAGCATTACATTTCAATGAAACTTGGTACTTACATACTCAAGGACTATGCAGAGATTGATTGTTTCGGATAAATATTTGTGCATATTAATCACCTAATTTGCATAAATAGTTAATTTTCAGCTTTTCCACGGGTATCTCAAGTACTAATCATCGCATTTCAATGAAACTTGGTACATAGATCCTTTAGGACTATGCAGAGACCTGATTAGTTTCAGGGTAAATAATTGTGCATATTAATTACCTAATTTGCATAATTAATTTTCAGCTTTTCTACTGATATCTAAAGTACTAATCATCACATTTCAATAAATCTAGAATTATGCAGAGACCCAATTAGTTTTTGGTAAATATTTGCATATTAATCACCTAATTTGCATAATTAACCAATTTCCAACTTTCGCACTGATATCTCAGGTACTAACATCACATATCAATGAATGTTTATACATGGATGCTGTAGGACAATAGACAGACCTGGATAATTGTGGGTTAAAATCTGTACATATTAATTACCCAATTTGCATAATTAACCAATTTTAAGCTTTCACACTGATATCTAAAATACTAATTTCCATTTTAATGAAACTTAGTACAAAGATGCTCTAGGACAATGTACAAACCTAATTAGTTTGGGGTAAAACTCTGTTCATATTATTTCCATAATTAGCATAATAATTCATAATTTTTTGGTTCTAATCACATTTCAATTAAACTTGGTACATAGAGTTTTTGTTACATTGCGCAGACCTCATTAGTTTTACAAACAAATCTGTTCATGTTAATTTTCTGATTTGCATAATTAGTTTTCAGCTAAGTAATTTCAAATTATATTTAATGTGTCTCCAATACTCTCAGCACATGGGAGTTCTTTCTAAGCTTTCTTTGATTTTGTCAAGGCTATATACTAAATTCCCTTATTTTGGGTGTATTTTTGTGAGTGTACATGTATCCATAAAATTATCAAAACTTAAAATGTAATCATAGTACAAATGTAAATTAAACAAAATTATCGAGTGATTTTGGATTTGTTGGAAAAGTACTTGAAATGCTGTGACATGGTCTACTATTGGTGGTGGGAATTACCAAGCCAGTTTATAAAACAAGCCGGTAGGCTGGTTGGCATCCGCTCCGCTCAAAAACAAGTATCATGTTTTCGGTTGTTGTACGGCAACCGAGGTGGCTCACAACATGGCATTTTATAAAACTATCTTCACAATTAATTTTTATTTATAATTCCTTTTCAATAACCATTCTCGGTTCTGAAATTGATTATAAAAACCCACTTTTGCTTCTGATATGTTTTCATTATAAAAAAACAATTGTTTGAATCCATTTTCATTTTTTTAAATCCGTTTTCAAAATCCGTTTTCATTTTTAAAATCCATTTTTTGATTTCAAAATCCATTTTCGTTTTCAAAATCCATTTTCATTTTTTAAATCCATTTTCATTTTCAAAATCCATTTTTGATTTCAAAATCCATTTTCGTTTTCACAGAAGAATTAATACGTGAAAACACCGGAAACCACACACACAAAAACACAAAAAGGGCAATCCTAGCAGAACGGATCGCCAATAGTGAACACAAATGTTCGTAAATATTACTGACCGCAAAAGACGCTCATCGCGAAGTGTCTTGTCAGTTTTGTTAAAAATGTTATTTTTGGTTTCTCATAATAACCATGAGTGTCATTTTTGTTAAAACATTTTTACTTTCAACATAATAACCATATATATGCGTATGACATTTGAGACGTGTCATATGCAAGTTTGCAGTTATTTGTGCTGTATTTATTTAATTACCTTGGTGTTATTTTGAGGCAGCTGGTAAATTGCTTTTCATGAAATTCTCTCTTTTAGTGAAACAGTCGCTGATAGACTTGGCAATTGCTTGGACGGTTTCAGAATTTTTGTTATTGAGAAGTGCTTTCGAATTACCGGATAAGTTTACGTTTTCAAACAAAGCATCTCTTTCAAATTTGTACAGGTTACAATTGAAGAGAAAGTGTTCTTCATCTTCAATTTCATTGGAGTCACAGACAGGGCATGTTCTATTTAAGATATCTATGTTGTGGTATCGCCCAACTCTAATCTGAAGTATGTGGGCACTTATCCTCAGTTTAGTCATAGATGATCTGTGGATGGGGTTTTTAATAATTTCAAGGTATTTTTCAAGTGCAAAATCAGTTTTCAGCTGTCTGTAGGTACGAAGTTTATTTTGGTGATTAGTGCCTTTATTGTCATTATGCATTGTTTCTGTGCAGTGTTTCTCAAACATATTTTTTAGTTTTTTTGTAGCTAATGGGATAATATTGGTTTTTTCGCAAACATCACTAATTTCTAAAAGGTTCAGTAATTTTTTTATGCCTGTGGTCCAATTACTGATGTTTTCTTTGTCCAAATTGGTGCCAAGTTTGTTGGCCTCAGAGATCAGAGTGTTTTCATCCATATGTTTTATTTTCAGCCAGTAATTAATCATACGTTTGATGCTTGAGATGATAAGTGGATATCTTCCCAGTTCAAGTAAACATGCCAAGTTTGTGGCTTTACAGTTTACTTGTAGTAGGTACTTGCACATTTTGTGATGTAATTTTTCCATAGGCAAGGATTGTTTAAACAAGTCTGTTGAGTGCATATTAATAATATCGAAGTATGTCACACCGATTTAATTTTGTGGATGACATCCGCGCGCGCATTAGTTTTCGCCTGTTCTCAACAACAACAACAAAAAATTCCGACGACGAGTCTCCACAGATCTGTTTTCTGTCCGGAACTTGCCGACTCATTGTCACAAAGCGTCGGCTTGTCATAAAACTCGTTTTGGACTACCTCAAAACATGCCAATTTTGTCGTAAATGATTCCAACATGGCGACCACGCCACCAAAATAATGGAGGGATTGTTGTAGACTGGTACGCAATTGACGTCGGCCAGGGAGATGCGACGTTTACACAGCTATACGAGAGATTGGTACCGGCAAGTGAGTTTCTCCCAGACAACTTTAAGGACATATTGTCCAGAGTGGCTGTCCCACGTTTCTTCTGCAACAATGAGTGAAATGGGAGAGGAGTGGAGGAGTATGGTGGCCTAAAAATCGGTCATGCGACAAGTCAGTTTGGTTGTTTTGTTAGCATTGAAGTCGACAAAACTGCAAAGAAAGCAGAGGAAGTTCCTCGGCTGAAGTCCACTTTCGAGGTGAAGACAATTTTCTTCTTATTTTTTTTTTCATTTTCTGATTCGGATAATTTTCTTGCACACCCAGTGCAATGTTTTGTTAGTTATTGTCATAAAGTAGTGATATGTACATGTGTACATTCTGCCTTGACTTGTACTGAAAATGGTGTTCATGCTGTACCTTGAATGCAGTGTTTCTGACTGAACGTACTTCATCATGACTACATGTACTAGAGCTTGTCTGAAATAGTTATACCTGTGACAGTAATACAGTACGAGATGTGTACATCAACATGTGCCTCCTACAAATAAAGACTTCTTGTTGTTTTTTTGGTACACTCTGTTCTTTGGTTCAATTCGTAATACCAGCTCCGTAGTTCTGTGGTTTTAGCAGCATTTTTTTTATTTTGGCAGGATTTCTTTTTTTCACCCTCTCGCATTAGTTTTCGGGTCTCCAGAGGATGTCATCCATAAATTAAATCAATGTGGCCTCACGATTGTCAACTTATATACAAATATTTAATCATGATTGACTCAAGAGGTCAGCCTTGTCTACACTCATAATACACATGCATGCTTTCACCAAACATAGCAACTCTGACAGCCTAGTTATTAAAAATAATATGCTTTCTAATTCAATAATATTATTTTGAACTGACGAGTTAGTTACAATACCATTTCTGGATTGGCCATTTTTATTCATTCAATTTATATTTATAAAAACGATTATAACATCACTAGGTTTCTGCCATTCAATCAATCACTAATTAGTGACAATAGAACTATTTACTTATTTCTCATGCATCCTTGAACCTTATTGCTCAATTTCCTTATTTTTTTGAGCAGTTCCAAAAACTATTTTCTGAATGGACTGATTCGTCTGTTTGTGCATTGAGAAATATTGTTAAACACTACCAGGTCAACGATATATCTGCGCATAAATTACCACAATTCTTTGTTGGTTAGAGTGATTAAATGAGTTAATGAATTAGGAATCAATGAATCACAAATTACAATTGAATACATGTGAATTACAACTATCAACAGAGATTTATTAATATTCAACAAGATACCTTGCTTGTATCGTAGATGAAAAGTATATGAGGGGAATGTTGTTGTTGTCTCTGGCTTAAATTTAATAAGTTTTTATTTATTTTTTGTTGCAAATTTGGATATTTAATTAACCAATGAGAGATCTCTGCCAAACTATATATTTTTCAAAATATTGGTGAAATTCCTCTTAAAATTATCTTCTTCTTGTGATTACATTAACTCAAAGAGATCAACTTCAAAGTTGACAATCTTATTCATCGCATGAAGACATCAAAGTTCAAAATTTGGCATTCCATGTTTTTGTATATTCCACCTTTGTGCATGTTTGAATACATTAACAGCTTGCTTACATCAGAAGTGTGAGTTATGTCAGTGATTAAAGTAGATATCACACACATGTACTGACATAGAATTTACATCAGAAGTGTGGGTTATGTCAGTGATTAAAGTAGATATCACACACATGTACTGACATAGAATTTACATCAGGAGTGTGAGTTATGTCAGTGATTAAAGTAGATATCACACACATGTACTGACATAGAATTTACATCAGGAGTGTGAGTTATGTCAATGATTAAAGTAGATATCACACACATGTACTGATATAGAATTTACATCAGAAGTGTGAGTTATGTCAGTGATTAAAGTAGATATCACACACATGTACTGACATAGAATTTACATCAGAAGTGTGAGTTATGTCAGTGATTAAAGTAGATATCACACACATGTACTGATATAGAATTTACATCAGAAGTGTGAGTTATGTCAGTGATTAAAGTAGATATCACACACATGTACTGACATAGAATTTACATCAGAAGTGTGAGTTATGTCAGTGATTAAAGTAGATATCACACATATGTACTGACATAGAATTTACATCAGAAGTGTGGGTTATGTCAGTGATTAAAGTAGATATCACACACATGTATTGATATAGAATTTACATCAGAAGTGTGAGTTATGTCAGTGAATAAAGTAGATATCACACACATGTACTGATATAGAATGTACATCAGAAGTGTGGGTTATGTCAGTGATTAAAGTAGATATCACACACATGTACTGACATAGAATTTACATCAGAAGTGTGAGTTATGTCAGTGATTAAAGTAGATATCACACATATGTACTGACATAGAATTTACATCAGAAGTGTGGGTTATGTCAGTGATTAAAGTAGATATCACACACATGTACTGATATAGAATTTACATCAGAAGTGTGAGTTATGTCAGTGAATAAAGTAGATATCACACACATGTACTGATATAGAATGTACATCAGAAGTGTGGGTTATGTCAATGATTAAAGTAGATATCACACACATATACTGACATAGAATTTACATCAGAAGTGTGAGTTATGTCAGTGATTAAGGTAGATATCACACACATGTACTGACATAGAATTTACATCAGAAGTGTGAGTTATGTCAGTGATTAAAGTAGATATCACACATATGTACTGATATAGAATTTACATCAGAAGTGTGAGTTATGTCAGTGATTAAAGTAGATATCACACATATGTACTGACATAGAATTTACATCAGAAGTGTGAGTTATGTCAGTGATTAAATTAGATATCACACACATGTACTGATATAGAATTTACATCAGAAGTGTGAGTTATGTCAGTGATTAAAGTAGATATCACACACATGTACTGACATAGAATTTACATCAGAAGTGTGAGTTATGTCAGTGATTAAAGTAGATATCACACACATGTACTGATATAGAATTTACATCAGAAGTGTGAGTTATGTCAATGATTAAAGTAGATATCACACACATGTACTGATATAGAATGTACATCAGAAGTGTGAGTTATGTCAGTGATTAAAGTAGATATCACACACATGTACTGACATAGAATTTACATCAGAAGTGTGAGTTATGTCAGTGATTAAAGTAGATATCACACACATGTATTGATATAGAATTTACATCAGAAGTGTGAGTTATGTCAGTGATTAAAGTAGATATCACACACATGTATTGATATAGAATTTACATCAGAAGTGTGAGTTATGTCAGTGAATAAAGTAGATATCACACACATGTACTGATATAGAATGTACATCAGAAGTGTGGGTTATGTCAGTGATTAAAGTAGATATCACACACATGTACTGACATAGAATTTACATCAGAAGTGTGAGTTATGTCAGTGATTAAAGTAGATATCACACATATGTACTGACATAGAATTTACATCAGAAGTGTGGGTTATGTCAGTGATTAAAGTAGATATCACACACATGTACTGATATAGAATTTACATCAGAAGTGTGAGTTATGTCAGTGAATAAAGTAGATATCACACACATGTACTGATATAGAATGTACATCAGAAGTGTGGGTTATGTCAATGATTAAAGTAGATATCACACACATATACTGACATAGAATTTACATCAGAAGTGTGAGTTATGTCAGTGATTAAGGTAGATATCACACACATGTACTGACATAGAATTTACATCAGAAGTGTGAGTTATGTCAGTGATTAAAGTAGATATCACACATATGTACTGATATAGAATTTACATCAGAAGTGTGAGTTATGTCAATGATTAAAGTAGATATCACACACATGTACTGATATAGAATTTACATTAGAAGTGTGAGTTATGTCAGTGATTAAAGTAGATATCACACATATGTACTGATATAGAATTTACATCAGAAGTGTGAGTTATGTCAGTGATTAAAGTAGATATCACACATATGTACTGACATAGAATTTACATCAGAAGTGTGAGTTATGTCAGTGATTAAATTAGATATCACACACATGTACTGATATAGAATTTACATCAGAAGTGTGAGTTATGTCAGTGATTAAAGTAGATATCACACACATGTACTGACATAGAATTTACATCAGAAGTGTGAGTTATGTCAGTGATTAAAGTAGATATCACACACATGTACTGATATAGAATTTACATCAGAAGTGTGAGTTATGTCAATGATTAAAGTAGATATCACACACATGTACTGATATAGAATGTACATCAGAAGTGTGAGTTATGTCAGTGATTAAAGTAGATATCACACACATGTACTGACATAGAATTTACATCAGAAGTGTGAGTTATGTCAGTGATTAAAGTAGATATCACACACATGTACTGATATAGAATTTACATCAGAAGTGTGAGTTATGTCAGTGATTAAATTAGATGTCACACACATGTATTGATATAGAATTTACATCAGAAGTGTGAGTTATGTCAGTGATTAAAGTAGATATCACACACATGTACTGATATAGAATGTACATCAGAAGTGTGAGTTATGTCAGTGATTAAAGTAGATATCACACACATGTACTGATATAGAATTTACGTCAGAAGTGTGAGTTATGTCAGTGATTAAAGTAGATATCACACATGTACTGACATAGAATGTACATCAGAAGTGTGAGTTATGTCAGTGATTAAAGTAGATATCACACATATGTACTGATATAGAATTTACATCAGAAGTGTGAGTTATGTCAATGATTAAAGTAGATATCACACACATGTACTGATATAGAATTTACATTAGAAGTGTGAGTTATGTCAGTGATTAAAGTAGATATCACACATGTACTGACATAGAATTTACATCAGAAGTGTGAGTTATGTCAGTGATTAAATTAGATATCACACACATGTACTGATATAGAATTTACATCAGAAGTGTGAGTTATGTCAGTGATTAAAGTAGATATCACACACATGTACTGACATAGAATTTACATCAGAAGTGTGAGTTATGTCAGTGATTAAAGTAGATATCACACACATGTACTGATATAGAATTTACATCAGAAGTGTGGGTTATGTCAATGATTAAAGTAGATATCACACATGTACTGACATAGAATGTACATCAGAAGTGTGGGTTATGTCAATGATTAAAGTAGATATCACACACATGTACTGATATAGAATTTACATTAGAAGTGTGAGTTATGTAAATGATCAAAGTAGATATCACACACATGTACTGATATAGAATTTACATCAGAAGTGTGAGTTATGTCAGTGATTAAAGTAGATATCACACACATGTACTGACATAGAATTTACATCAGAAGTGTGAGTTATGTCAGTGATTAAAGTAGATATCACACACATGTACTGATATAGAATTTACATCAGAAGTGTGAGTTATGTCAGTGATTAAATTAGATATCACACACATGTATTGATATAGAATTTACATCAGAAGTGTGAGTTATGTCAGTGATTAAAGTAGATATCACACACGTACTGATATAGAATGTACATCAGAAGTGTGAGTTATGTCAGTGATTAAAGTAGATATCACACACATGTACTGATATAGAATTTACGTCAGAAGTGTGAGTTATGTCAGTGATTAAAGTAGATATCACACATGTACTGACATAGAATGTACATCAGAAGTGTGGGTTATGTCGGTGATTAAAGTAGATATCACACATATGTACTGACATAGAATTTACATCAGAAGTGTGAGTTATGTCAGTGATTAAAGTAGATATCACACACATGTACTGATATAGAATTTACGTCAGAAGTGTGAGTTATGTCAGTGATTAAAGTAGATATCACACATATGTACTGACATAGAATTTACATCAGAAGTGTGAGTTATGTCAGTGATTAAAGTAGATATCACACACATGTACTGACACAGAATTTACATCAGAAGTGTGGGTTATGTCAGTGATTAAAGTAGATATCACACACATGTATTGATATAGAATTTACATCAGAAGTGTGAGTTATGTCAGTGATTAAAGTAGATATCACACATATGTACTGATATAGAGTTTACATCAGAAGTGTGAGTTATGTCAGTGATTAAAGTAGATATCACACACATGTACTGACATAGAATGTACATCAGAAGTGTGAGTTATGTCAGTGATTAAAGTAGATATCACACACATGTACTGATATAGAATTTACATCAGAAGTGTGAGTTATGTCAGTGATTAAATTAGATATCACACACATGTATTGATATAGAATTTACATCAGAAGTGTGAGTTATGTCAGTGATTAAAGTAGATATCACACACGTACTGATATAGAATGTACATCAGAAGTGTGAGTTATGTCAGTGATTAAAGTAGATATCACACACATGTACTGATATAGAATTTACGTCAGAAGTGTGAGTTATGTCAGTGATTAAAGTAGATATCACACATGTACTGACATAGAATGTACATCAGAAGTGTGGGTTATGTCGGTGATTAAAGTAGATATCACACATATGTACTGACATAGAATTTACATCAGAAGTGTGAGTTATGTCAGTGATTAAAGTAGATATCACACACATGTACTGATATAGAATTTACGTCAGAAGTGTGAGTTATGTCAGTGATTAAAGTAGATATCACACATATGTACTGACATAGAATTTACATCAGAAGTGTGAGTTATGTCAGTGATTAAAGTAGATATCACACACATGTACTGACACAGAATTTACATCAGAAGTGTGGGTTATGTCAGTGATTAAAGTAGATATCACACACATGTATTGATATAGAATTTACATCAGAAGTGTGAGTTATGTCAGTGATTAAAGTAGATATCACACATATGTACTGATATAGAGTTTACATCAGAAGTGTGAGTTATGTCAGTGATTAAAGTAGATATCACACATATGTACTGACATAGAATTTACATCAGAAGTGTGAGTTATGTCAGTGATTAAAGTAGATATCACACACATGTACTGATATAGAATTTACATCAGAAGTGTGAGTTGTGTCAATGATTAAAGTAGATATCACACATATGTACTGACATAGAATTTACATCAGAAGTGTGAGTTATGTCAATGATTAAAGTTTATATCACACACATGTACTGACATAGAATTTACATCAGAAGTGTGAGTTATGTCAATGATTAAAGTTTATATCACACACATGTACTGACATAGAATTTACATCAGAAGTGTGAGTTATGTCAGTGATTAAAGTAGATATCACACACATGTACTGACATAGAATTTACATCAGAAGTGTGAGTTATGTCAATGATTAAAGTAGATATCACACATATGTACTGGCATAGAATTTACATCAGAAGTGTGAGTTATGTCAGTGATTAAAGTAGATATCACACATATGTACTGACATAGAATTTACATCAGAAGTGTGAGTTATGTCAGTGATTAAAGTAGATATCACACACATGTACTGACACAGAATTTACATCAGAAGTGTGAGTTATGTCAGTGATTAAAGTAGATATCACACACATGTACTGACATAGAATTTACACCAGAAGTGTGAATTATGTCAATGATTAAAGTAGATATCACACACATGTACTGATATAGAATTTACATCAGAAGTGTGAGTTATGTCAGTGATTAAAGTAGATATCACACACATGTACTGATATAGAATTTACATCAGAAGTGTGGGTTATGTCAATGATTAAAGTAGATATCACACATGTACTGACATAGAATGTACATCAGAAGTGTGGGTTATGTCAATGATTAAAGTAGATATCACACACATGTACTGATATAGAATTTACATTAGAAGTGTGAGTTATGTAAATGATCAAAGTAGATATCACACATATGTACTGACATAGAATTTACATCAGAAGTGTGAGTTATGTCAATGATTAAAGTTTATATCACACACATGTACTGACATAGAATTTACATCAGAAGTGTGAGTTATGTCAATGATTAAAGTTTATATCACACACATGTACTGACATAGAATTTACATCAGAAGTGTGAGTTATGTCAGTGATTAAAGTAGATATCACACACATGTACTGACATAGAATTTACATCAGAAGTGTGAGTTATGTCAATGATTAAAGTAGATATCACACATATGTACTGGCATAGAATTTACATCAGAAGTGTGAGTTATGTCAGTGATTAAAGTAGATATCACACATATGTACTGACATAGAATTTACATCAGAAGTGTGAGTTATGTCAGTGATTAAAGTAGATATCACACACATGTACTGACACAGAATTTACATCAGAAGTGTGAGTTATGTCAGTGATTAAAGTAGATATCACACACATGTACTGACATAGAATTTACACCAGAAGTGTGAATTATGTCAATGATTAAAGTAGATATCACACACATGTACTGATATAGAATTTACATCAGAAGTGTGAGTTATGTCAGTGATTAAAGTAGATATCACACACATGTACTGATATAGAATTTACATCAGAAGTGTGGGTTATGTCAATGATTAAAGTAGATATCACACATGTACTGACATAGAATGTACATCAGAAGTGTGGGTTATGTCAATGATTAAAGTAGATATCACACACATGTACTGATATAGAATTTACATTAGAAGTGTGAGTTATGTAAATGATCAAAGTAGATATCACACACATGTACTGATATAGAATTTACATCAGAAGTGTGAGTTATGTCAGTGATTAAAGTAGATATCACACACATGTACTGATATAGAATTTACATCAGAAGTGTGAGTTATGTCAGTGATTAAAGTAGATATCACACACATGTACTGATATAGAATTTACATCAGAAGTGTGAGTTATGTCAGTGATTAAAGTAGATATCACACATATGTACTGACATAGAATTTACATCAGAAGTGTGAGTTATGTCAGTGATTAAATTAGATATCACACACATGTACTGATATAGAATTTACATCAGAAGTGTGAGTTATGTCAGTGATTAAAGTAGATATCACACACATGTACTGACATAGAATTTACATCAGAAGTGTGAGTTATGTCAGTGATTAAAGTAGATATCACACACATGTACTGATATAGAATTTACATCAGAAGTGTGAGTTATGTCAATGATTAAAGTAGATATCACACACATGTACTGATATAGAATGTACATCAGAAGTGTGAGTTATGTCAGTGATTAAAGTAGATATCACACACGTACTGACATAGAATTTACATCAGAAGTGTGAGTTATGTCAGTGATTAAAGTAGATATCACACACATGTACTGATATAGAATTTACATCAGAAGTGTGAGTTATGTCAGTGATTAAATTAGATATCACACACATGTATTGATATAGAATTTACATCAGAAGTGTGAGTTATGTCAGTGATTAAAGTAGATATCACACACATGTACTGATATAGAATGTACATCAGAAGTGTGAGTTATGTCAGTGATTAAAGTAGATATCACACACATGTACTGATATAGAATTTACGTCAGAAGTGTGAGTTATGTCAGTGATTAAAGTAGATATCACACATGTACTGACATAGAATGTACATCAGAAGTGTGAGTTATGTCAGTGATTAAAGTAGATATCACACATATGTACTGATATAGAATTTACATCAGAAGTGTGAGTTATGTCAATGATTAAAGTAGATATCACACACATGTACTGATATAGAATTTACATTAGAAGTGTGAGTTATGTCAGTGATTAAAGTAGATATCACACATATGTACTGACATAGAATTTACATCAGAAGTGTGAGTTATGTCAGTGATTAAATTAGATATCACACACATGTACTGATATAGAATTTACATCAGAAGTGTGAGTTATGTCAGTGATTAAAGTAGATATCACACACATGTACTGACATAGAATTTACATCAGAAGTGTGAGTTATGTCAGTGATTAAAGTAGATATCACACACATGTACTGATATAGAATTTACATCAGAAGTGTGGGTTATGTCAATGATTAAAGTAGATATCACACATGTACTGACATAGAATGTACATCAGAAGTGTGGGTTATGTCAATGATTAAAGTAGATATCACACACATGTACTGATATAGAATTTACATTAGAAGTGTGAGTTATGTAAATGATCAAAGTAGATATCACACACATGTACTGATATAGAATTTACACCAGAAGTGTGAGTTATGTCAGTGATTAAAGTAGATATCACACACATGTACTGACATAGAATTTACATCAGAAGTGTGAGTTATGTCAGTGATTAAAGTAGATATCACACACATGTACTGATATAGAATTTACATCAGAAGTGTGAGTTATGTCAGTGATTAAATTAGATATCACACACATGTATTGATATAGAATTTACATCAGAAGTGTGAGTTATGTCAGTGATTAAAGTAGATATCACACACATGTACTGATATAGAATGTACATCAGAAGTGTGAGTTATGTCAGTGATTAAAGTAGATATCACACACATGTACTGATATCGAATTTACGTCAGAAGTGTGAGTTATGTCAGTGATTAAAGTAGATATCACACATGTACTGACATAGAATGTACATCAGAAGTGTGGGTTATGTCGGTGATTAAAGTAGATATCACACATATGTACTGACATAGAATTTACATCAGAAGTGTGAGTTATGTCAGTGATTAAAGTAGATATCACACACATGTACTGATATAGAATTTACGTCAGAAGTGTGAGTTATGTCAGTGATTAAAGTAGATATCACACATATGTACTGACATAGAATTTACATCAGAAGTGTGAGTTATGTCAGTGATTAAAGTAGATATCACACACATGTACTGACACAGAATTTACATCAGAAGTGTGGGTTATGTCAGTGATTAAAGTAGATATCACACACATGTATTGATATAGAATTTACATCAGAAGTGTGAGTTATGTCAGTGATTAAAGTAGATATCACACATATGTACTGATATAGAGTTTACATCAGAAGTGTGAGTTATGTCAGTGATTAAAGTAGATATCACACACATGTACTGACATAGAATGTACATCAGAAGTGTGAGTTATGTCAGTGATTAAAGTAGATATCACACACATGTACTGATATAGAATTTACATCAGAAGTGTGAGTTGTGTCAATGATTAAAGTAGATATCACACATATGTACTGACATAGAATTTACATCAGAAGTGTGAGTTATGTCAATGATTAAAGTTTATATCACACACATATACTGACATAGAATTTACATCAGAAGTGTGAGTTATGTCAATGATTAAAGTTTATATCACACACATGTACTGACATAGAATTTACATCAGAAGTGTGAGTTATGTCAGTGATTAAAGTAGATATCACACACATGTACTGACATAGAATTTACATCAGAAGTGTGAGTTATGTCAATGATTAAAGTAGATATCACACATATGTACTGGCATAGAATTTACATCAGAAGTGTGAGTTATGTCAGTGATTAAAGTAGATATCACACACATGTACTGACATAGAATTTACATCAGAAGTGTGAATTATGTCAATGATTTAAGTAGATATCACACACATGTACTGATATAGAATTTACATCAGAAGTGTGAGTTATGTCAGTGATTAAAGTAGATATCACACACATGTACTGATATAGAATTTACATCAGAAGTGTGGGTTATGTCAATGATTAAAGTAGATATCACACATGTACTGACATAGAATGTACATCAGAAGTGTGGGTTATGTCAATGATTAAAGTTTATATCACACACATGTACTGACATAGAATTTACATCAGAAGTGTGAATTATATCAGTGATTAAAGTAGATATCACACACATGTACTGATATAGAATTTACATCAGAAGTGTGAGTTATGTCAATGATTAAAGTTTATATGACACACATGTACTGACATAGAATTTACATCAGAAGTGTGAGTTATGTCAATGATTAAAGTTTATATCACACACATGTACTGACATAGAATTTACATCAGAAGTGTGAGTTATGTCAATGATTAAAGTTTATATCACACACATGTACTGACATAGAATTTACATCAGAAGTGTGAGTTATGTCAGTGATTAAAGTAGATATCACACACATGTACTGACATAGAATTTACATCAGAAGTGTGAGTTATGTCAATGATTAAAGTAGATATCACACATATGTACTGGCATAGAATTTACATCAGAAGTGTGAGTTATGTCAATGATTAAAGTTTATATCACACACATGTACTGACATAGAATTTACATCAGAAGTGTGAGTTATGTCAGTGATTAAAGTAGATATCACACACATGTACTGACATAGAATTTACATCAGAAGTGTGAGTTATGTCAATGATTAAAGTAGATATCACACATATGTACTGGCATAGAATTTACATCAGAAGTGTGAGTTATGTCAGTGATTAAAGTAGATATCACACACATGTACTGACATAGAATTTACATCAGAAGTGTGAATTATGTCAATGATTAAAGTAGATATCACACACATGTACTGATATAGAATTTACATCAGAAGTGTGAGTTATGTCAGTGATTAAAGTAGATATCACACACATGTACTGATATAGAATTTACATCAGAAGTGTGGGTTATGTCAATGATTAAAGTAGATATCACACATGTACTGACATAGAATGTACATCAGAAGTGTGGGTTATGTCAATGATTAAAGTAGATATCACACACATGTACTGATATAGAATTTACATTAGAAGTGTGAGTTATGTAAATGATCAAAGTAGATATCACACACATGTACTGATATAGAATTTACATCAGAAGTGTGAGTTATGTCAGTGATTAAAGTAGATATCACACACATGTACTGATATAGAATTTACATCAGAAGTGTGAGTTATGTCAGTGATTAAAGTAGATATCACACACATGTACTGATATAGAATTTACATCAGAAGTGTGAGTTATGTCAGTGATTAAAGTAGATATCACACACATGTATTGATATAGAATTTACATCAGAAGTGTGAGTTATGTCATGGTTAAAGTAGATATCACACATATGTACTGACATAGAATTTACATCAGAAGTGTGAGTTATGTCAGTGATTAAAGTTGATATCACACACATGTACTGATATAGAATTTACATCAGAAGTGTGAGTTATGTCAATGATTAAAGTAGATATCACACATGTACTGATATAGAATTTACATCAGAAGTGTGAGTTATGTCAGTGATTAAAGTAGATATCACACACATGTATTGATATAGAATTTACATCAGAAGTGTGTGTTATGTCAGTGAATAAAGTAGATATCACACACATGTACTGATATAGAATGTACATCAGAAGTGTGGGTTATGTCAGTGATTAAAGTAGATATCACACACATGTACTGACATAGAATTTACATCAGAAGTGTGAGTTATGTCAGTGATTAAAGTAGATATCACACATATGTACTGACATAGAATTTACATCAGAAGTGTGGGTTATGTCAGTGATTAAAGTAGATATCACACACATGTACTGATATAGAATTTACATCAGAAGTGTGAGTTATGTCAGTGAATAAAGTAGATATCACACACATGTACTGATATAGAATGTACATCAGAAGTGTGGGTTATGTCAATGATTAAAGTAGATATCACACACATATACTGACATAGAATTTACATCAGAAGTGTGAGTTATGTCAGTGATTAAGGTAGATATCACACACATGTACTGACATAGAATTTACATCAGAAGTGTGAGTTATGTCAGTGATTAAAGTAGATATCACACATATGTACTGATATAGAATTTACATCAGAAGTGTGAGTTATGTCAATGATTAAAGTAGATATCACACACATGTACTGATATAGAATTTACATTAGAAGTGTGAGTTATGTCAGTGATTAAAGTAGATATCACACATATGTACTGATATAGAATTTATATCAGAAGTGTGAGTTATGTCAGTGATTAAAGTAGATATCACACATATGTACTGACATAGAATTTACATCAGAAGTGTGAGTTATGTCAGTGATTAAATTAGATATCACACACATGTACTGATATAGAATTTACATCAGAAGTGTGAGTTATGTCAGTGATTAAAGTAGATATCACACACATGTACTGACATAGAATTTACATCAGAAGTGTGAGTTATGTCAGTGATTAAAGTAGATATCACACACATGTACTGATATAGAATTTACATCAGAAGTGTGAGTTATGTCAATGATTAAAGTAGATATCACACACATGTACTGATATAGAATGTACATCAGAAGTGTGAGTTATGTCAGTGATTAAAGTAGATATCACACACATGTACTGACATAGAATTTACATCAGAAGTGTGAGTTATGTCAGTGATTAAAGTAGATATCACACACATGTACTGATATAGAATTTACATCAGAAGTGTGAGTTATGTCAGTGATTAAATTAGATGTCACACACATGTATTGATATAGAATTTACATCAGAAGTGTGAGTTATGTCAGTGATTAAAGTAGATATCACACACATGTACTGATATAGAATGTACATCAGAAGTGTGAGTTATGTCAGTGATTAAAGTAGATATCACACACATGTACTGATATAGAATTTACGTCAGAAGTGTGAGTTATGTCAGTGATTAAAGTAGATATCACACATGTACTGACATAGAATGTACATCAGAAGTGTGAGTTATGTCAGTGATTAAAGTAGATATCACACATATGTACTGATATAGAATTTACATCAGAAGTGTGAGTTATGTCAATGATTAAAGTAGATATCACACACATGTACTGATATAGAATTTACATTAGAAGTGTGAGTTATGTCAGTGATTAAAGTAGATATCACACATATGTACTGACATAGAATTTACATCAGAAGTGTGAGTTATGTCAGTGATTAAATTAGATATCACACACATGTACTGATATAGAATTTACATCAGAAGTGTGAGTTATGTCAGTGATTAAAGTAGATATCACACACATGTACTGACATAGAATTTACATCAGAAGTGTGAGTTATGTCAGTGATTAAAGTAGATATCACACACATGTACTGATATAGAATTTACATCAGAAGTGTGGGTTATGTCAATGATTAAAGTAGATATCACACATGTACTGACATAGAATGTACATCAGAAGTGTGGGTTATGTCAATGATTAAAGTAGATATCACACACATGTACTGATATAGAATTTACATTAGAAGTGTGAGTTATGTAAATGATCAAAGTAGATATCACACACATGTACTGATATAGAATTTACATCAGAAGTGTGAGTTATGTCAGTGATTAAAGTAGATATCACACACATGTACTGACATAGAATTTACATCAGAAGTGTGAGTTATGTCAGTGATTAAAGTAGATATCACACACATGTACTGATATAGAATTTACATCAGAAGTGTGAGTTATGTCAGTGATTAAATTAGATATCACACACATGTATTGATATAGAATTTACATCAGAAGTGTGAGTTATGTCAGTGATTAAAGTAGATATCACACACATGTACTGATATAGAATGTACATCAGAAGTGTGAGTTATGTCAGTGATTAAAGTAGATATCACACACATGTACTGATATGGAATTTACGTCAGAAGTGTGAGTTATGTCAGTGATTAAAGTAGATATCACACATGTACTGACATAGAATGTACATCAGAAGTGTGGGTTATGTCGGTGATTAAAGTAGATATCACACATATGTACTGACATAGAATTTACATCAGAAGTGTGAGTTATGTCAGTGATTAAAGTAGATATCACACACATGTACTGATATAGAATTTACGTCAGAAGTGTGAGTAATGTCAGTGATTAAAGTAGATATCACACATATGTACTGACATAGAATTTACATCAGAAGTGTGAGTTATGTCAGTGATTAAA
The DNA here is from genome assembly GCF_978046115.1 of Saccoglossus kowalevskii. Lineage (NCBI taxonomy): Eukaryota > Metazoa > Hemichordata > Enteropneusta > Harrimaniidae > Saccoglossus > Saccoglossus kowalevskii. Next base: position 3,375,037 of record NC_140643.1, on the reverse strand, counting down.
GTAGATATCACACACATGTACTGACACAGAATTTACATCAGAAGTGTGGGTTATGTCAGTGATTAAAGTAGATATCACACACATGTATTGATATAGAATTTACATCAGAAGTGTGAGTTATGTCAGTGATTAAAGTAGATATCACACATATGTACTGATATAGAGTTTACATCAGAAGTGTGAGTTATGTCAGTGATTAAAGTAGATATCACACACATGTACTGACATAGAATGTACATCAGAAGTGTGAGTTATGTCAGTGATTAAAGTAGATATCACACACATGTACTGATATAGAATTTACATCAGAAGTGTGAGTTGTGTCAATGATTAAAGTAGATATCACACATATGTACTGACATAGAATTTACATCAGAAGTGTGAGTTTTGTCAATGATTAAAGTTTATATCACACACATGTACTGACATAGAATTTACATCAGAAGTGTGAGTTATGTCAATGATTAAAGTTTATATCACACACATGTACTGACATAGAATTTACATCAGAAGTGTGAGTTATGTCAGTGATTAAAGTAGATATCACACACATGTACTGACATAGAATTTACATCAGAAGTGTGAGTTATGTCAATGATTAAAGTAGATATCACACATATGTACTGGCATAGAATTTACATCAGAAGTGTGAGTTATGTCAGTGATTAAAGTAGATATCACACATATGTACTGACATAGAATTTACATCAGAAGTGTGAGTTATGTCAGTGATTAAAGTAGATATCACACACATGTACTGACACAGAATTTACATCAGAAGTGTGAGTTATGTCAGTGATTAAAGTAGATATCACACACATGTACTGACATAGAATTTACATCAGAAGTGTGAATTATGTCAATGATTAAAGTAGATATCACACACATGTACTGATATAGAATTTACATCAGAAGTGTGAGTTATGTCAGTGATTAAAGTAGATATCACACACATGTACTGATATAGAATTTACATCAGAAGTGTGGGTTATGTCAATGATTAAAGTAGATATCACACATGTACTGACATAGAATGTACATCAGAAGTGTGGGTTATGTCAATGATTAAAGTAGATATCACACACATGTACTGATATAGAATTTACATTAGAAGTGTGAGTTATGTAAATGATCAAAGTAGATATCACACACATGTACTGATATAGAATTTACATCAGAAGTGTGAGTTATGTCAGTGATTAAAGTAGATATCACACACATGTACTGATATAGAATTTACATCAGAAGTGTGAGTTATGTCAGTGATTAAAGTAGATATCACACATATGTACTGACATAGAATTTACATCAGAAGTGTGAGTTATGTCAGTGATTAAAGTAGATATCACACATATGTACTGATATAGAATTTACATCAGAAGTGTGAGTTATGTCAATGATTAAAGTAGATATCACACACATGTACTGATATAGAATTTACATTAGAAGTGTGAGTTATGTCAGTGATTAAAGTAGATATCACACATATGTACTGATATAGAATTTACATCAGAAGTGTGAGTTATGTCAATGATTAAAGTTTATATCACACACATGTACTGACATAGAATTTACATCAGAAGTGTGAGTTATGTCAATGATTAAAGTTTATATCACACACATGTACTGACATAGAATTTACATCAGAAGTGTGAGTTATGTCAGTGAATAAAGTAGATATCACACACATGTACTGATATAGAATGTACATCAGAAGTGTGGGTTATGTCAATGATTAAAGTAGATATCACACACATATACTGACATAGAATTTACATCAGAAGTGTGAGTTATGTCAGTGATTAAGGTAGATATCACACACATGTACTGACATAGAATTTACATCAGAAGTGTGAGTTATGTCAGTGATTAAAGTAGATATCACACATATGTACTGATATAGAATTTACATCAGAAGTGTGAGTTATGTCAGTGATTAAAGTAGATATCACACATATGTACTGACATAGAATTTACATCAGAAGTGTGAGTTATGTCAGTGATTAAAGTAGATATCACACATATGTACTGATATAGAATTTACATCAGAAGTGTGGGTTATGTCAATGATTAAAGTAGATATCACACATGTACTGACATAGAATGTACATCAGAAGTGTGGGTTATGTCAATGATTAAAGTAGATATCACACACATGTACTGATATAGAATTTACATTAGAAGTGTGAGTTATGTAAATGATCAAAGTAGATATCACACACATGTACTGATATAGAATTTACATCAGAAGTGTGAGTTATGTCAGTGATTAAAGTAGATATCACACACATGTACTGACATAGAATTTACATCAGAAGTGTGAGTTATGTCAGTGATTAAAGTAGATATCACACACATGTACTGATATAGAATTTACATCAGAAGTGTGAGTTATGTCAGTGATTAAATTAGATATCACACACATGTATTGATATAGAATTTACATCAGAAGTGTGAGTTATGTCAGTGATTAAAGTAGATATCACACACATGTACTGATATAGAATGTACATCAGAAGTGTGAGTTATGTCAGTGATTAAAGTAGATATCACACACATGTACTGATATAGAATTTACGTCAGAAGTGTGAGTTATGTCAGTGATTAAAGTAGATATCACACATGTACTGACATAGAATGTACATCAGAAGTGTGGGTTATGTCGGTGATTAAAGTAGATATCACACATATGTACTGACATAGAATTTACATCAGAAGTGTGAGTTATGTCAGTGATTAAAGTAGATATCACACACATGTACTGATATAGAATTTACGTCAGAAGTGTGAGTAATGTCAGTGATTAAAGTAGATATCACACATATGTACTGACATAGAATTTACATCAGAAGTGTGAGTTATGTCAGTGATTAAAGTAGATATCACACACATGTACTGACACAGAATTTACATCAGAAGTGTGGGTTATGTCAGTGATTAAAGTAGATATCACACACATGTATTGATATAGAATTTACATCAGAAGTGTGAGTTATGTCAGTGATTAAAGTAGATATCACACATATGTACTGATATAGAGTTTACATCAGAAGTGTGAGTTATGTCAGTGATTAAAGTAGATATCACACACATGTACTGACATAGAATGTACATCAGAAGTGTGAGTTATGTCAGTGATTAAAGTAGATATCACACACATGTACTGATATAGAATTTACATCAGAAGTGTGAGTTGTGTCAATGATTAAAGTAGATATCACACATATGTACTGACATAGAATTTACATCAGAAGTGTGAGTTTTGTCAATGATTAAAGTTTATATCACACACATGTACTGACATAGAATTTACATCAGAAGTGTGAGTTATGTCAATGATTAAAGTTTATATCACACACATGTACTGACATAGAATTTACATCAGAAGTGTGAGTTATGTCAGTGATTAAAGTAGATATCACACACATGTACTGACATAGAATTTACATCAGAAGTGTGAGTTATGTCAATGATTAAAGTAGATATCACACATATGTACTGGCATAGAATTTACATCAGAAGTGTGAGTTATGTCAGTGATTAAAGTAGATATCACACATATGTACTGACATAGAATTTACATCAGAAGTGTGAGTTATGTCAGTGATTAAAGTAGATATCACACACATGTACTGACACAGAATTTACATCAGAAGTGTGAGTTATGTCAGTGATTAAAGTAGATATCACACACATGTACTGACATAGAATTTACATCAGAAGTGTGAATTATGTCAATGATTAAAGTAGATATCACACACATGTACTGATATAGAATTTACATCAGAAGTGTGAGTTATGTCAGTGATTAAAGTAGATATCACACACATGTACTGATATAGAATTTACATCAGAAGTGTGGGTTATGTCAATGATTAAAGTAGATATCACACATGTACTGACATAGAATGTACATCAGAAGTGTGGGTTATGTCAATGATTAAAGTAGATATCACACACATGTACTGATATAGAATTTACATTAGAAGTGTGAGTTATGTAAATGATCAAAGTAGATATCACACACATGTACTGATATAGAATTTACATCAGAAGTGTGAGTTATGTCAGTGATTAAAGTAGATATCACACACATGTACTGATATAGAATTTACATCAGAAGTGTGAGTTATGTCAGTGATTAAAGTAGATATCACACATATGTACTGACATAGAATTTACATCAGAAGTGTGAGTTATGTCAGTGATTAAAGTAGATATCACACATATGTACTGATATAGAATTTACATCAGAAGTGTGAGTTATGTCAATGATTAAAGTAGATATCACACACATGTACTGATATAGAATTTACATTAGAAGTGTGAGTTATGTCAGTGATTAAAGTAGATATCACACATATGTACTGATATAGAATTTACATCAGAAGTGTGAGTTATGTCAATGATTAAAGTTTATATCACACACATGTACTGACATAGAATTTACATCAGAAGTGTGAGTTATGTCAATGATTAAAGTTTATATCACACACATGTACTGACATAGAATTTACATCAGAAGTGTGAGTTATGTCAGTGATTAAAGTAGATATCACACACATGTACTGACATAGAATTTACATCAGAAGTGTGAGTTATGTCAATGATTAAAGTAGATATCACACATATGTACTGGCATAGAATTTACATCAGAAGTGTGAGTTATGTCAATGATTAAAGTAGATATCACACACATGTACTGATATAGAATTTACATCAGAAGTGTGAGTTATGTCAGTGATTAAATTAGATATCACACACATGTACTGATATAGAATTTACATCAGAAGTGTGAGTTATGTCAGTGATTAAAGTAGATATCACACACATGTACTGACATAGAATTTACATCAGAAGTGTGAGTTATGTCAGTGATTAAAGTAGATATCACACACATGTACTGATATAGAATTTACATCAGAAGTGTGAGTTATGTCAATGATTAAAGTAGATATCACACACATGTACTGATATAGAATGTACATCAGAAGTGTGAGTTATGTCAGTGATTAAAGTAGATATCACACACGTACTGACATAGAATTTACATCAGAAGTGTGAGTTATGTCAGTGATTAAAGTAGATATCACACACATGTACTGATATAGAATTTACATCAGAAGTGTGAGTTATGTCAGTGATTAAATTAGATATCACACACATGTATTGATATAGAATTTACATCAGAAGTGTGAGTTATGTCAGTGATTAAAGTAGATATCACACACATGTACTGATATAGAATGTACATCAGAAGTGTGAGTTATGTCAGTGATTAAAGTAGATATCACACACATGTACTGATATAGAATTTACGTCAGAAGTGTGAGTTATGTCAGTGATTAAAGTAGATATCACACATGTACTGACATAGAATGTACATCAGAAGTGTGAGTTATGTCAGTGATTAAAGTAGATATCACACATATGTACTGATATAGAATTTACATCAGAAGTGTGAGTTATGTCAATGATTAAAGTAGATATCACACACATGTACTGATATAGAATTTACATTAGAAGTGTGAGTTATGTCAGTGATTAAAGTAGATATCACACATATGTACTGACATAGAATTTACATCAGAAGTGTGAGTTATGTCAGTGATTAAATTAGATATCACACACATGTACTGATATAGAATTTACATCAGAAGTGTGAGTTATGTCAGTGATTAAAGTAGATATCACACACATGTACTGACATAGAATTTACATCAGAAGTGTGAGTTATGTCAGTGATTAAAGTAGATATCACACACATGTACTGATATAGAATTTACATCAGAAGTGTGGGTTATGTCAATGATTAAAGTAGATATCACACATGTACTGACATAGAATGTACATCAGAAGTGTGGGTTATGTCAATGATTAAAGTAGATATCACACACATGTACTGATATAGAATTTACATTAGAAGTGTGAGTTATGTAAATGATCAAAGTAGATATCACACACATGTACTGATATAGAATTTACATCAGAAGTGTGAGTTATGTCAGTGATTAAAGTAGATATCACACACATGTACTGACATAGAATTTACATCAGAAGTGTGAGTTATGTCAGTGATTAAAGTAGATATCACACACATGTACTGATATAGAATTTACATCAGAAGTGTGAGTTATGTCAGTGATTAAATTAGATATCACACACATGTATTGATATGGAATTTACATCAGAAGTGTGAGTTATGTCAGTGATTAAAGTAGATATCACACACATGTACTGATATAGAATGTACATCAGAAGTGTGAGTTATGTCAGTGATTAAAGTAGATATCACACACATGTACTGATATAGAATTTACGTCAGAAGTGTGAGTTATGTCAGTGATTAAAGTAGATATCACACATGTACTGACATAGAATGTACATCAGAAGTGTGGGTTATGTCGGTGATTAAAGTAGATATCACACATATGTACTGACATAGAATTTACATCAGAAGTGTGAGTTATGTCAGTGATTAAAGTAGATATCACACACATGTACTGATATAGAATTTACGTCAGAAGTGTGAGTTATGTCAGTGATTAAAGTAGATATCACACATATGTACTGACATAGAATATTCATCAGAAGTGTGAGTTATGTCAGTGATTAAAGTAGATATCACACACATGTACTGACACAGAATTTACATCAGAAGTGTGGGTTATGTCAGTGATTAAAGTAGATATCACACACATGTATTGATATAGAATTTACATCAGAAGTGTGAGTTATGTCAGTGATTAAAGTAGATATCACACATATGTACTGATATAGAGTTTACATCAGAAGTGTGAGTTATGTCAGTGATTAAAGTAGATATCAGACACATGTACTGACATAGAATGTACATCAGAAGTGTGAGTTATGTCAGTGATTAAAGTAGATATCACACACATGTACTGATATAGAATTTACATCAGAAGTGTGAGTTGTGTCAATGATTAAAGTAGATATCACACATATGTACTGACATAGAATTTACATCAGAAGTGTGAGTTATGTCAATGATTAAAGTTTATATCACACACATGTACTGACATAGAATTTACATCAGAAGTGTGAGTTATGTCAATGATTAAAGTTTATATCACACACATGTACTGACATAGAATTTACATCAAAAGTGTGAGTTATGTCAGTGATTAAAGTAGATATCACACACATGTACTGACATAGAATTTACATCAGAAGTGTGAGTTATGTCAATGATTAAAGTAGATATCACACATATGTACTGGCATAGAATTTACATCAGAAGTGTGAGTTATGTCAGTGATTAAAGTAGATATCACACACATGTACTGACATAGAATTTACATCAGAAGTGTGAATTATGTCAATGATTAAAGTAGATATCACACACATGTACTGATATAGAATTTACATCAGAAGTGTGAGTTATGTCAGTGATTAAAGTAGATATCACACACATGTACTGATATAGAATTTACATCAGAAGTGTGGGTTATGTCAATGATTAAAGTAGATATCACACATGTACTGACATAGAATGTACATCAGAAGTGTGGGTTATGTCAATGATTAAAGTTTATATCACACACATGTACTGACATAGAATTTACATCAGAAGTGTGAATTATATCAGTGATTAAAGTAGATATCACACACATGTACTGATATAGAATTTACATCAGAAGTGTGAGTTATGTCAATGATTAAAGTTTATATGACACACATGTACTGACATAGAATTTACATCAGAAGTGTGAGTTATGTCAATGATTAAAGTTTATATCACACACATGTACTGACATAGAATTTACATCAGAAGTGTGAGTTATGTCAATGATTAAAGTTTATATCACACACATGTACTGACATAGAATTTACATCAGAAGTGTGAGTTATGTCAGTGATTAAAGTAGATATCACACACATGTACTGACATAGAATTTACATCAGAAGTGTGAGTTATGTCAATGATTAAAGTAGATATCACACATATGTACTGGCATAGAATTTACATCAGAAGTGTGAGTTATGTCAATGATTAAAGTTTATATCACACACATGTACTGACATAGAATTTACATCAGAAGTGTGAGTTATGTCAGTGATTAAAGTAGATATCACACACATGTACTGACATAGAATTTACATCAGAAGTGTGAGTTATGTCAATGATTAAAGTAGATATCACACATATGTACTGGCATAGAATTTACATCAGAAGTGTGAGTTATGTCAGTGATTAAAGTAGATATCACACACATGTACTGACATAGAATTTACATCAGAAGTGTGAATTATGTCAATGATTAAAGTAGATATCACACACATGTACTGATATAGAATTTACATCAGAAGTGTGAGTTATGTCAGTGATTAAAGTAGATATCACACACATGTACTGATATAGAATTTACATCAGAAGTGTGGGTTATGTCAATGATTAAAGTAGATATCACACATGTACTGACTTAGAATGTACATCAGAAGTGTGGGTTATGTCAATGATTAAAGTAGATATCACACACATGTACTGATATAGAATTTACATTAGAAGTGTGAGTTATGTAAATGATCAAAGTAGATATCACACACATGTACTGATATAGAATTTACATCAGAAGTGTGAGTTATGTCAGTGATTAAAGTAGATATCACACACATGTACTGATATAGAATTTACATCAGAAGTGTGAGTTATGTCAGTGATTAAAGTAGATATCACACACATGTACTGATATAGAATTTACATCAGAAGTGTGAGTTATGTCAGTGATTAAAGTAGATATCACACACATGTATTGATATAGAATTTACATCAGAAGTGTGAGTTATGTCATGGTTAAAGTAGATATCACACATATGTACTGACATAGAATTTACATCAGAAGTGTGAGTTATGTCAGTGATTAAAGTTGATATCACACACATGTACTGATATAGAATTTACATCAGAAGTGTGAGTTATGTCAATGATTAAAGTAGATATCACACATGTACTGATATAGAATTTACATCAGAAGTGTGAGTTATGTCAGTGATTAAAGTAGATATCACACACATGTACTGATATAGAATTTACATCAGAAGTGTGAGTTATGTCAATGATTAAAGTAGATATCACACATGTACTGACATAGAATTTACATCAGAAGTGTGAGTTATGTCAATGATTAAAGTAGATATCACACACATGTACTGATATAGAATTTACATCAGAAGTGTGAGTTATGTCAGTGATTAAAGTAGATATCACACACATGTACTGATATAGAATTTACATCAGAAGTGTGAGTTATGTCAGTGATTAAAGTAGATATCACACACATGTACAGATATAGAATTTACATCAGAAGTGTGAGTTATGTCAATGATTAAAGTAGATATCACACATATGTACTGACATAGAATTTACATCAGAAGTGTGAGTTATGTCAGTGATTAAAGTATATATCACACACATGTACTGATATAGAATTTACATCAGAAGTGTGAGTTATGTCAATGATTAAAGTAGATATCACACACATGTACTGATATAGAATTTACATCAGAAGTGTGAGTTATGTCAGTGATTAAAGTAAATATCACACATATGTACTGACATAGAATTTACATCAGAAGTGTGAGTTATGTCAGTGATTAAAGTAGATATCACACACATGTACTGATATAGAATTTACATCAGAAGTGTGAGTTATGTCAGTGATTAAAGTAGATATCACACACATGTACTGACACAGAATTTACATCAGAAGTGTGGGTTATGTCAGTGATTAAAGTAGATATCACACACATGTATTGATATAGAATTTACATCAGAAGTATGAGTTATGTTAGTGATTAAAGTAGATATCACACATATGTACTGATATAGAGTTTACATCAGAAGTGTGAGTTATGTCAGTGATTAAAGTATATATCACACATATGTACTGACATAGAATGTACATCAGAAGTGTGAGTTATGTCAGTGATTAAAGTAGATATCACACACATGTACTGATATAGAATTTACATCAGAAGTGTGAGTTGTGTCAATGATTAAAGTAGATATCACACATATGTACTGACATAGAATTTACATCAGAAGTGTGAGTTATGTCAATGATTAAAGTTTATATCACACACATGTACTGACATAGAATTTACATCAGAAGTGTGAGTTATGTCAGTGATTAAAGTAGATATCACACACATGTACTGACATAGAATTTACATCAGAAGTGTGAGTTATGTCAATGATTAAAGTAGATATCACACATATGTACTGGCATAGAATTTACATCAGAAGTGTGAGTTATGTCAGTGATTAAAGTAGATATCACACACATGTACTGATATAGAATTTACATCAGAAGTGTGGGTTATGTCAATGATTAAAGTAGATATCACACATATGTACTGACATAGAATTTACATCAGAAGTGTGAGTTATGTCAATGATTAAAGTTTATATCACACACATGTACTGACATAGAATTTACATCAGAAGTGTGAGTTATGTCAGTGATTAAAGTAGATATCACACACATGTACTGACATAGAATTTACATCAGAAGTGTGAGTTATGTCAATGATTAAAGTAGATATTACACATATGTACTGGCATAGAATTTACATCAGAAGTGTGAGTTATGTCAGTGATTTAAGTAGATATCACACACATGTACTGATATAGAATTTACATCAGAAGTGTGGGTTATGTCAATGATTAAAGTAGATATCACACATGTACTGATATAGAATTTACATCAGAAGTGTGAGTTATGTCAGTGATTAAAGTAGATATCACACACATGTACTGATATAGAATTTACATTAGAAGTGTAAGTTATGTAAATGATCAAAGTAGATATCACACACATGTACTGATATAGAATTTACATCAGAAGTGTGAGTTATGTCAGTGATTAAAGTCGATATCACACACATGTACTGATATAGAATTTACATCAGAAGTGTGAGTTATGTCAGTGATTAAAGTAGATATCACACACATGTACTGATATAGAATTTACATCAGAAGTATGAGTTATGTCAGTGATTAAAGTAGATATCACACACATGTACTGATATAGAATTTACATCAGAAGTGTAAGTTATGTAAATGATCAAAGTAGATATCACACACATGTACTGATATAGAATTTACATCAGAAGTGTGAGTTATGTCAGTGATTAAAGTAGATATCACACACATGTACTGATATAGAATTTACATCAGAAGTGTGAGTTATGTCAGTGATTAAAGTAGATATCACACACATGTACTGATATAGAATTTACATCAGAAGTATGAGTTATGTCAATGATTAAAGTAGATATCACACATATGTACTGACATAGAATTTACATCAGAAGTGTGAGTTATGTCAATGATTAAAGTAGATATCACACATATGTACTGGCATAGAATTTACATCAGAAGTGTGAGTTATGTCAGTGATTAAAGTAGATATCACACACATGTACTGACATAGAATTTACATCAGAAGTGTGAATTATGTCAATGATTAAAGTAGATATCACACACATGTACTGATATAGAATTTACATCAGAAGTGTGAGTTATGTCAGTGATTAAAGTAGATATCACACACGTACTGATATAGAATTTACATCAGAAGTGTGGGTTATGTCAATGATTAAAGTAGATATCACACATGTACTGACATAGAATGTACATCAGAAGTGTGGGTTATGTCAATGATTAAAGTAGATATCACACACATGTACTGATATAGAATTTACATTAGAAGTGTGAGTTATGTAAATGATCCAAGTAGATATCACACACATGTACTGATATAGAATTTACATCAGAAGTGTGAGTTATGTCATTGATTAAAGTAGATATCACACACATGTACTGATATAGAATTTACATCAGAAGTGTGAGTTATGTCAGTGATTAAAGTAGATATCACACACATGTACTGATATAGAATTTACATCAGAAGTGTGAGTTATGTCAATGATTAAAGTAGATATCACACACATGTACTGATATAGAATTTACAACAGAAGTGTGAGTTATGTCAGTGATTAAATTAGATATCACACACATGTACTGATATAGAATTTACATTAGAAGTGTGAGTTATGTCAGTGATTAAAGTAGATATCACACACATGTACTGATATAGAATTTACATCAGAAGTGTGAGTTATGTCAATGATTAAAGTAGATATCACACACATGTACTGATATAGAATTTACATCAGAAGTGTGAGTTATGTCAATGATTAAAGTAGATATCACACACATGTACTGATATAGAATTTACATCAGAAGTGTGAGTTATGTCAGTGATTAAATTAGATATCACACACATGTACTGATATAGAATTTACATTAGAAGTGTGAGTTATGTCAGTGATTAAAGTAGATATCACACACATGTACTGATATAGAATTTACATCAGAAGTGTGAGTTATGTCAGTGATTAAAGTAGATATCACACACATGTACTGATATAGAATTTACATCAGAAGTGTGAGTTATGTCAGTGATTAAAGTAGATATCACACACATGTACTGATATAGAATTTACATCAAAAGTGTGAGTTATGTCAGTGATTAAAGTAGATATCACACACATGTACTGACACAGAATTTACATTAGAAGTGTGGGTTATGTCAGTGATTAAAGTAGATATCACACACATGTACTGATATAGAATTTACATCAGAAGTGTGAGTTATGTCAGTGATTAAAGTAGATATCACACACATGTACTGATATAGAATTTACATCAGAAGTGTGAGTTATGTCAGTGATTAAAGTAGATATCACACACATGTACTGATATAGAATTTACATCAGAAGTGTGAGTTATGTCAGTGATTAAATTAGATATCACACACATGTACTGACACAGAATTTACATCAGAAGTGTGGGTTATGTCAGTGATTAAAGTAGATATCACACACATGTACTGATATAGAATTTACATCAGAAGTGTGAGTTATGTCAGTGATTAAAGTAGATATCACACACATGTACTGATATAGAATTTACATCAGAAGTGTGAGTTATGTCAGTGATTAAAGTAGATATAACACACATGTACTGACACAGAATTTACATCAGAAGTGTGGGTTATGTCAGTGATTAAAGTAGATATCACACACATGTATTGATATAGAATTTACATCAGAAGTGTGAGTTATGTCAGTGATTAAAGTAGATATCACACATATGTACTGATATAGAATTTACATCAGAAGTGTGAGTTATGTCAGTGATTAAAGTAGATATCACACATATGTACTGACATAGAATGTACATCAGAAGTGTGAGTTATGTCAGTGATTAAAGTTGATATCACACACATGTACTGACATAGAATTTACATCAGAAGTGTGAGTTATGTCAGTGATTAAAGTAGATATCACACACATGTACTGATATAGAATTTACATCAGAAGTGTGAGTTATGTCATTGATTAAAGTAGATATCACACACATGTACTGATATAGAATTTACATCAGAAGTGTGAGTTATGTCAGTGATTAAAGTAGATATCACACACATGTACTGATATAGAATTTACATCAGAAGTGTGAGTTATGTCAATGATTAAAGTAGATATCACACACATGTACTGATATAGAATTTACATCAGAAGTGTGAGTTATGTCAGTGATTAAATTAGATATCACACACATGTACTGATATAGAATTTACATTAGAAGTGTGAGTTATGTCAGTGATTAAAGTAGATATCACACACATGTACTGATATAGAATTTACATCAGAAGTGTGAGTTATGTCAGTGATTAAAGTAGATATCACACACATGTACTGATATAGAATTTACATCAGAAGTGTGAGTTATGTCAGTGATTAAAGTAGATATCACACACATGTACTGATATAGAATTTACATCAAAAGTGTGAGTTATGTCAGTGATTAAAGTAGATATCACACACATGTACTGACACAGAATTTACATTAGAAGTGTGGGTTATGTCAGTGATTAAAGTAGATATCACACACATGTACTGATATAGAATTTACATCAGAAGTGTGAGTTATGTCAGTGATTAAAGTAGATATCACACACATGTACTGATATAGAATTTACATCAGAAGTGTGAGTTATGTCAGTGATTAAAGTAGATATCACACACTTGTACTGATATAGAATTTACATCAGAAGTGTGAGTTATGTCAGTGATTAAATTAGATATCACACACATGTACTGACACAGAATTTACATCAGAAGTGTGGGTTATGTCAGTGATTAAAGTAGATATCACACACATGTACTGATATAGAATTTACATCAGAAGTGTGAGTTATGTCAATGATTAAAGTAGATATCACACACATGTACTGATATAGAATTTACATCAGAAGTGTGAGTTATGTCAGTGATTAAAGTAGATATCACACACATGTACTGATATAGAATTTACATCAGAAGTGTGAGTTATGTCAGTGATTAAAGTTGATATCACACACATGTACTGATATAGAATTTACATCAGAAGTGTGAGTTATGTCAATGATTCAAGTAGATATCACACACATGTACTGACATATAATTTACATTAGAAGTGAGTTATGTCAATGATTAAAGTAGATATCACACATGTACTGACATAGAATTTACATCAGAAGTGTGAGTTATGTCAGGGATTAAAGTAGATATCACACACATGTACTGATATAGAATTTACATCAGAAGTGTGAGTTATGTCAGTGATTAAAGTAGATATCACACACATGTACTGATATAGAATGTACATCAGAAGTGTGAGTTATGTCAGTGATTAAAGTAGATATCACACACATGTACTGATATAGAATTTACGTCAGAAGTGTGAGTTATGTCAGTGATTAAAGTAGATATCACACATGTACTGACATAGAATGTACATCAGAAGTGTGAGTTATGTCAGTGATTAAAGTAGATATCACACATATGTACTGATATAGAATTTACATCAGAAGTGTGAGTTATGTCAGTGATTAAAGTAGATATCACACACATGTACAGATATAGAATTTACATCAGAAGTGTGAGTTATGTCAATGATTAAAGTAGATATCACACTTATGTACTGACATCGAATGTACATCAGAAGTGTGAGTTATGTCAGTGATTAAAGTTGATATCACACACATGTACTGACATAGAATTTACATCAGAAGTGTGAGTTATGTCAATGATTAAAGTTTATATCACACACATGTACTGATATAGAATTTACATCAGAAGTGTGAGTTATGTCAGTGATTAAAGTAGATATCACACACATGTACTGATATAGAATTTACATCAGAAGTGTGAGTTATGTCAATGATTAAAGTAGATATCACACACATGTACTGATATAGAATTTACATCAGAAGTGCGAGTTATGTCAGTGATTAAATTAGATATCACACACATGTACTGATATAGAATTTACATCAGAAGTGTGAGTTATGTCAATGATTAAAGTAGATATCACACACATGTACTGATATAGAATTTACATCAGAAGTGTGAGTTATGTCAGTGATTAAAGTAGATATCACACACATGTACTGATATAGAATTTACATCAGAAGTGTGAGTTATGTCAGTGATTAAAGTTGATATCACACACATGTACTGATATAGAATTTACATCAGAAGTGTGAGTTATGTCAATGATTCAAGTAGATATCACACACATGTACTGACATATAATTTACATTAGAAGTGAGTTATGTCAATGATTAAAGTAGATATCACACATGTACTGACATAGAATTTACATCAGAAGTGTGAGTTATGTCAATGATTAAAGTAGATATCACACACATGTACTGATATAGAATTTACATCAGAAGTGTGAGTTATGTCAGTGATTAAAGTAGATATCACACACATGTACTGATATAGAATTTACATCAGAAGTGTGAGTTATGTCAGTGATTAAAGTTGATATCACACACATGTACTGATATAGAATTTACATCAGAAGTGTGAGTTATGTCAATGATTCAAGTAGATATCACACACATGTACTGACATATAATTTATATTAGAAGTGAGTTATGTCAATGATTAAAGTAGATATCACACATGTACTGACATAGAATTTACATCAGAAGTGTGAGTTATGTCAGGGATTAAAGAAGATATCACACACATGTACTGATATAGAATTTACATCAGAAGTGTGAGTTATGTCAGTGATTAAAGTAGATATCACACACATGTACTGATATAGAATTTACATCAGAAGTGTGAGTTATGTCAGTGATTAAAGTAGATATCACACACATGTACAGATATAGAATTTACATCAGAAGTGTGAGTTATGTCAATGATTAAAGTAGATATCACACATATGTACTGACATAGAATTTACATCAGAAGTGTGAGTTATGTCAGTGATTAAAGTAGATATCACACACATGTACTGATATAGAATTTACATCAGAAGTGTGAGTTATGTCAATGATGAAAGTAGATGTCACACACATGTACTGATATAGAATTTACATTAGAAGTGTAAGTTATGTAAATGATCAAAGTAGATATCACACACATGTACTGATATAGAATTTACATCAGAAGTGTGAGTTATGTCAGTGATTAAAGTAGATATCACACACATGTACTGATATAGAATTTACATCAGAAGTGTGAGTTATGTCAGTGATTAAAGTAGATATCACACACATGTACTGATATAGAATTTACATCAGAAGTGTGAGTTATGTCAGTGATTAAAGTAGATATCACACACATGTACTGATATAGAATTGACATCAGAAGTGTGAGTTATGTCAATGATTAAAGTAGATATCACACACATGTACTGATATAGAATTTACATCAGAAGTGTGAGTTATGTCAGTGATTAAAGTAGATATCACACATATGTACTGACATAGAATTTACATCAGAAGTGTGGGTTATGTCAGTGATTAAAGTAGATATCACACACATGTATTGATATAGAATTTACATCAGAAGTGTGAGTTATGTCAGTGATTAAAGTAGATATCACACATATGTACTGATATAGAATTTACATCAGAAGTGTGAGTTATGTCAGTGATTAAAGTAGATATCACACACATGTACTGATATAGAATTTACATCAGAAGTGTGAGTTATGTCAGTGATTAAAGTAGATATCACACATATGTACTGACACAGAATTTACATCAGAAGTGTGGGTTATGACAGTGATTAAAGTAGATATCACACTCATGTACTGATATAGAATTTACATCAGAAGTGTGAGTTATGTCAGTGATTAAAGTAGATATCACACACATGTACTGATATAGAATTTACATCAGAAGTGTGAGTTATGTCAGTGATTAAAGTAGATATCACACACATGTACTGACACAGAATTTACATCAGAAGTGTGGGTTATGTCAGTGATTAAAGTAGATATCACACACATGTATTGATATAGAATTTACATCAGAAGTGTGAGTTATGTCAGTGATTAAAGTAGATATCACACACATGTACTGATATAGAATTTACATCAGAAGTGTGAGTTATGTCAGTGATTAAAGTAGATATCACACACATGTACTGACACAGAATTTACATCAGAAGTGTGGGTTATGTCAGTGATTAAAGTAGATATCACACACATGTATTGATATAGAATTTACATCAGAAGTGTGAGTTATGTCAGTGATTAAAGTAGATATCACACATATGTACTGATATAGAATTTACATCAGAAGTGTGAGTTATGTCAGTGATTAAAGTAGATATCACACATATGTACTGACATAGAATGTACATCAGAAGTGTGAGTTATGTCAGTGATTAAAGTTGATATCACACACATGTACTGACATAGAATTTACATCAGAAGTGTGAGTTATGTCAATGATTAAAGTTTATATCACACACATGTACTGATATAGAATTTACATCAGAAGTGTGAGTTATGTCAGTGATTAAAGTAGATATCACACACATGTACTGATATAGAATTTACATCAGAAGTGTGAGTTATGTCAATGATTAAAGTAGATATCACACACATGTACTGATATAGAATTTACATCAGAAGTGCGAGTTATGTCAGTGATTAAATTAGATATCACACACATGTACTGATATAGAATTTACATCAGAAGTGTGAGTTATGTCAATGATTAAAGTAGATATCACACACATGTACTGATATAGAATTTACATCAGAAGTGTGAGTTATGTCAGTGATTAAAGTAGATATCACACACATGTACAGATATAGAATTTACATCAGAAGTGTGAGTTATGTCAGTGATTAAAGTTGATATCACACACATGTACTGATATAGAATTTACATCAGAAGTGTGAGTTATGTCAATGATTCAAGTAGATATCACACACATGTACTGACATATAATTTACATTAGAAGTGAGTTATGTCAATGATTAAAGTAGATATCACACATGTACTGACATAGAATTTACATCAGAAGTGTGAGTTATGTCAATGATTAAAGTAGATATCACACACATGTACTGATATAGAATTTACATCAGAAGTGTGAGTTATGTCAATGATTAAAGTAGATGTCACACACATGTACTGATATAGAATTTACATTAGAAGTGTCAGTTATGTAAATGATCAAAGTAGATATCACACACATGTACTGATATAGAATTTACATCAGAAGTGTGAGTTATGTCAGTGATTAAAGTAGATATCACACACATGTACTGATATAGAATTTACATCAGAAGTGTGAGTTATGTCAATGATTAAAGTAGATATCACACACATGTACTGATATAGAATTTACATCAGAAGTGTGAGTTATGTCAGTGATTAAAGTAGATATCACACACATGTACTGATATAGAATTTACATCAGAAGTGTGAGTTATGTCAGTGATTAAAGTTGATATCACACACATGTACTGATATAGAATTTACATCAGAAGTGTGAGTTATGTCAATGATTCAAGTAGATATCACACACATGTACTGACATATAATTTACATTAGAAGTTAGTTATGTCAATGATTAAAGTAGATATCACACATGTACTGACATAGAATTTACATCAGAAGTGTGAGTTATGTCAGGGATTAAAGTAGATATCACACACATGTACTGATATAGAATTTACATCAGAAGTGTGAGTTATGTCAGTGATTAAAGTAGATATCACACACATGTACTGATATAGAATTTACATCAGAAGTGTGAGTTATGTCAGTGATTAAAGTAGATATCACACACATGTACAGATATAGAATTTACATCAGAAGTGTGAGTTATGTCAATGATTAAAGTAGATATCACACATATGTACTGACATAGAATTTACATCAGAAGTGTGAGTTATGTCAGTGATTAAAGTAGATATCACACACATGTACTGATATAGAATTTACATCAGAAGTGTGAGTTATGTCAATGATTAAAGTAGATATCACACACATGTACTGATATAGAATTTACATCAGAAGTGTGAGTTATGTCAGTGATTAAAGTAGATATCACACACATGTACAGATATAGAATTTACATCAGAAGTGTGAGTTATGTCAGTGATTAAAGTTGATATCACACACATGTACTGATATAGAATTTACATCAGAAGTGTGAGTTATGTCAATGATTCAAGTAGATATCACACACATGTACTGACATATAATTTACATTAGAAGTGAGTTATGTCAATGATTAAAGTAGATATCACACATGTACTGACATAGAATTTACATCAGAAGTGTGAGTTATGTCAATGATTAAAGTAGATATCACACACATGTACTGATATAGAATTTACATCAGAAGTGTGAGTTATGTCAATGATTAAAGTAGATGTCACACACATGTACTGATATAGAATTTACATTAGAAGTGTCAGTTATGTAAATGATCAAAGTAGATATCACACACATGTACTGATATAGAATTTACATCAGAAGTGTGAGTTATGTCAGTGATTAAAGTAGATATCACACACATGTACTGATATAGAATTTACATCAGAAGTGTGAGTTATGTCAATGATTAAAGTAGATATCACACACATGTACTGATATAGAATTTACATCAGAAGTGTTAGTTATGTCAGTGATTAAAGTAGATATCACACACATGTACTGATATAGAATTTACATCAGAAGTGTGAGTTATGTCAGTGATTAAAGTTGATATCACACACATGTACTGATATAGAATTTACATCAGAAGTGTGAGTTATGTCAATGATTCAAGTAGATATCACACACATGTACTGACATATAATTTACATTAGAAGTTAGTTATGTCAATGATTAAAGTAGATATCACACATGTACTGACATAGAATTTACATCAGAAGTGTGAGTTATGTCAGGGATTAAAGTAGATATCACACACATGTACTGATATAGAATTTACATCAGAAGTGTGAGTTATGTCAGTGATTAAAGTAGATATCACACACATGTACTGATATAGAATTTACATCAGAAGTGTGAGTTATGTCAGTGATTAAAGTAGATATCACACACATGTACAGATATAGAATTTACATCAGAAGTGTGAGTTATGTCAATGATTAAAGTAGATATCACACATATGTACTGACATAGAATTTACATCAGAAGTGTGAGTTATGTCAGTGATTAAAGTAGATATCACACACATGTACTGATATAGAATTTACATCAGAAGTGTGAGTTATGTCAATGATTAAAGTAGATGTCACACACATGTACTGATATAGAATTTACATTAGAAGTGTAAGTTATGTAAATGATCAAAGTAGATATCACACACATGTACTGATATAGAATTTACATCAGAAGTGTGAGTTATGTCAGTGATTAAAGTAGATATCACACACATGTACTGATATAGAATTTACATCAGAAGTGTGAGTTATGTCAGTGATTAAAGTAGATATCACACACATGTACTGATATAGAATTTACATCAGAAGTGTGAGTTATGTCAGTGATTAAAGTAGATATCACACACATGTACTGATATAGAATTTACATCAGAAGTGTGAGTTATGTCAATGATTAAAGTAGATATCACACACATGTACTGATATAGAATTTACATCAGAAGTGTGAGTTATGTCAGTGATTAAAGTTTATATCACACACATGTACTGATATAGAATTTACATCAGAAGTGTGAGTTATGTCAGTGATTAAAGTAGATATCAGACACATGTACTGATATAGAATTTACATCAGAAGTGTGAGTTATGTCAATGATTAAAGTAGATGTCACACACATGTACTGATATAGAATTTACATTAGAAGTGTAAGTTATGTAAATGATCAAAGTAGATATCACACACATGTACTGATATAGAATTTACATCAGAAGTGTGAGTTATGTCAGTGATTAAAGTAGATATCACACACATGTACTGATATAGAATTTACATCAGAAGTGTGAGTTATGTCAGTGATTAAAGTAGATATCACACACATGTACAGATATAGAATTTACATCAGAAGTGTGAGTTATGTCAATGATTAAAGTAGATATCACACATATGTACTGACATAGAATTTACATCAGAAGTGTGAGTTATGTCAGTGATTAAAGTAGATATCACACACATGTACTGATATAGAATTTACATCAGAAGTGTGAGTTATGTCAATGATTAAAGTAGATGTCACACACATGTACTGATATAGAATTTACATTAGAAGTGTAAGTTATGTAAATGATCAAATTAGATATCACACACATGTACTGATATAGAATTTACATCAGAAGTGTGAGTTATGTCAGTGATTAAAGTAGATATCACACACATGTACTGATATAGAATTTACATCAGAAGTGTGAGTTATGTCAGTGATTAAAGTAGATATCACACACATGTACTGATATAGAATTTACATCAGAAGTGTGAGTTATGTCAGTGATTAAAGTAGATATCACACACATGTACTGATATAGAATTTACATCAGAAGTGTGAGTTATGTCAATGATTAAAGTAGATATCACACACATGTACTGATATAGAATTTACATCAGAAGTGTGAGTTATGTCAGTGATTAAAGTAGATATCACACATATGTACTGACATAGAATTTACATCAGAAGTGTGGGTTATGTCAGTGATTAAAGTAGATATCACACACATGTATTGATATAGAATTTACATCAGAAGTGTGAGTTATGTCAGTGATTAAAGTAGATATCACACATATGTACTGATATAGAATTTACATCAGAAGTGTGAGTTATGTCAGTGATTAAAGTAGATATCACACACATGTACTGATATAGAATTTACATCAGAAGTGTGAGTTATGTCAGTGATTAAAGTAGATATCACACATATGTACTGACACAGAATTTACATCAGAAGTGTGGGTTATGTCAGTGATTAAAGTAGATATCACACACATGTACTGATATAGAATTTACATCAGAAGTGTGAGTTATGTCAGTGATTAAAGTAGATATCACACACATGTACTGATATAGAATTTACATCAGAAGTGTGAGTTATGTCAGTGATTAAAGTAGATATCACACACATGTACTGACACAGAATTTACATCAGAAGTGTGGGTTATGTCAGTGATTAAAGTAGATATCACACACATGTATTGATATAGAATTTACATCAGAAGTGTGAGTTATGTCAGTGATTAAAGTAGATATCACACATATGTACTGATATAGAATTTACATCAGAAGTGTGAGTTATGTCAGTGATTAAAGTAGATATCACACATATGTACTGACATAGAATGTACATCAGAAGTGTGAGTTATGTCAGTGATTAAAGTTGATATCACACACATGTACTGACATAGAATTTACATCAGAAGTGTGAGTTATGTCAATGATTAAAGTTTATATCACACACATGTACTGATATAGAATTTACATCAGAAGTGTGAGTTATGTCAGTGATTAAAGTAGATATCACACACATGTACTGATATAGAATTTACATCAGAAGTGTGAGTTATGTCAGTGATTAAATTAGATATCACACACATGTACTGATATAGAATTTACATCAGAAGTGTGAGTTATGTCAGTGATTAAAGTAGATATCACACACATGTACAGATATAGAATTTACATCAGAAGTGTGAGTTATGTCAATGATTAAAGTAGATATCACACATATGTACTGACATAGAATTTACATCAGAAGTGTGAGTTATGTCAGTGATTAAAGTAGATATCACACACATGTACTGATATAGAATTTACATCAGAAGTGTGAGTTATGTCAATGATTAAAGTAGATGTCACACACATGTACTGATATAGAATTTACATTAGAAGTGTAAGTTATGTAAATGATCAAAGTAGATATCACACACATGTACTGATATAGAATTTACATCAGAAGTGTGAGTTATGTCAGTGATTAAAGTAGATATCACACACATGTACTGATATAGAATTTACATCAGAAGTATGAGTTATGTCAGTGATTAAAGTAGATATCACACACATGTACTGATATAGAATTTACATCAGAAGTGTGAGTTATGTCAGTGATTAAAGTAGATATCACACACATGTACTGATATAGAATTTACATCAGAAGTGTGAGTTATGTCAGTGATTAAAGTAGATATCACACACATGTACTGATATAGAATTTACATCAGAAGTGTGAGTTATGTCAGTGATTAAAGTTTATATCACACACATGTACTGATATAGAATTTACATCAGAAGTGTGAGTTATGTCAGTGATTAAAGTAGATATCAGACACATGTACTGATATAGAATTTACATCAGAAGTGTGAGTTATGTCAATGATTAAAGTAGATGTCACACACATGTACTGATATAGAATTTACATTAGAAGTGTAAGTTATGTAAATGATCAAAGTAGATATCACACACATGTACTGATATAGAATTTACATCAGAAGTGTGAGTTATGTCAGTGATTAAAGTAGATATCACACACATGTACTGATATAGAATTTACATCAGAAGTGTGAGTTATGTCAGTGATTAAAGTAGATATCACACACATGTACAGATATAGAATTTACATCAGAAGTGTGAGTTATGTCAATGATTAAAGTAGATATCACACATATGTACTGACATAGAATTTACATCAGAAGTGTGAGTTATGTCAGTGATTAAAGTAGATATCACACACATGTACTAATATAGAATTTACATCAGAAGTGTGAGTTATGTCAATGATTAAAGTAGATGTCACACACATGTACTGATATAGAATTTACATTAGAAGTGTAAGTTATGTAAATGATCAAAGTAGATATCACACACATGTACTGATATAGAATTTACATCAGAAGTGTGAGTTATGTCAGTGATTAAAGTAGATATCACACACATGTACTGATATAGAATTTACATCAGAAGTGTGAGTTATGTCAGTGATTAAAGTAGATATCACACACATGTACTGATATAGAATTTACATCAGAAGTGTGAGTTATGTCAGTGATTAAAGTAGATATCACACACATGTACTGATATAGAATTTACATCAGAAGTGTGAGTTATGTCAGTGATTAAAGTAGATATCACACACATGTACTGATATAGAATTTACATCAGAAGTGTGAGTTATGTCAGTGATTAAAGTAGATATCACACATATGTACTGACATAGAATTTACATCAGAAGTGTGGGTTATGTCAGTGATTAAAGTAGATATCACACACATGTATTGATATAGAATTTACATCAGAAGTGTGAGTTATGTCAGTGATTAAAGTAGATATCACACATATGTACTGATATAGAATTTACATCAGAAGTGTGAGTTATGTCAGTGATTAAAGTAGATATCAAACACATGTACTGATATAGAATTTACATCAGAAGTGTGAGTTATGTCAGTGATTAAAGTAGATATCACACATATGTACTGACACAGAATTTACATCAGAAGTGTGGGTTATGTCAGTGATTAAAGTAGATATCACACACATGTACTGATATAGAATTTACATCAGAAGTGTGAGTTATGTCAGTGATTAAAGTAGATATCACACACATGTACTGATATAGAATTTACATCAGAAGTGTGAGTTATGTCAGTGATTAAAGTAGATATCACACACATGTACTGACACAGAATTTACATCAGAAGTGTGGGTTATGTCAGTGATTAAAGTAGATATCACACACATGTATTAATATAGAATTTACATCGCAAGTGTGAGTTATGTCAGTGATTAAAGTAGATATCACACATATGTACTGATATAGAATTTACATCAGAAGTGTGAGTTATGTCAGTGATTAAAGTAGATATCACACATATGTACTGACATAGAATGTACATCAGAAGTGTGAGTTATGTCAGTGATTAAAGTTGATATCACACACATGTACTGACATAGAATTTACATCAGAAGTGTGAGTTATGTCAATGATTAAAGTTTATATCACACACATGTACTGATATAGAATTTACATCAGAAGTGTGAGTTATGTCAGTGATTAAAGTAGATATCACACACATGTACTGATATAGAATTTACATCAGAAGTGTGAGTTATGTCAATGATTAAAGTAGATATCACACACATGTACTGATATAGAATTTACATCAGAAGTGCGAGTTATGTCAGTGATTAAATTAGATATCACACACATGTACTGATATAGAATTTACATCAGAAGTGTGAGTTGGGTCAATGATTAAAGTAGATATCACACACATGTACTGATATAGAATTTACATCAGAAGTGTGAGTTATGTCAGTGATTAAAGTAGATATCACACACATGTACTGATATAGAATTTACATCAGAAGTGTGAGTTATGTCAGTGATTAAAGTTGATATCACACACATGTACTGATATAGAATTTACATCAGAAGTGTGAGTTATGTCAATGATTCAAGTAGATATCACACACATGTACTGACATATAATTTACATTAGAAGTGAGTTATGTCAATGATTAAAGTAGATATCACACATGTACTGACATAGTATTTACATCAGAAGTGTGAGTTATGTCAGGGATTAAAGTAGATATCACACACATGTACTGATATAGAATTTACATCAGAAGTGTGAGTTATGTCAGTGATTAAAGTAGATATCACACTCATGTACTGATATAGAATTTACATCAGAAGTGTGAGTTATGTCAGTGATTAAAGTAGATATCACACACATGTACAGATATAGAATTTACATCAGAAGTGTGAGTTATGTCAATGATTAAAGTAGATATCACACATATGTACTGACATAGAATTTACATCAGAAGTGTGAGTTATGACAGTGATTAAAGTAGATATCACACACATGTACTGATATAGAATTTACATCAGAAGTGTGAGTTCTGTCAATGATTAAAGTAGATGTCACACACATGTACTGATATAGAATTTACATTAGAAGTGTAAGTTATGTAAATGATCAAAGTAGATATCACACACATGTACTGATATAGAATTTACATCAGAAGTGTGAGTTATGTCAGTGATTAAAGTAGATATCACACACATGTACTGATATAGAATTTACATCAGAAGTGTGAGTTATGTCAGTGATTAAAGTAGATATCACACATATGTACTGACACAGAATTTACATCAGAAGTGTGGGTTATGTCAGTGATTAAAGTAGATATCACACACATGTACTGATATAGAATTTACATCAGAAGTGTGAGTTATGTCAGTGATTAAAGTAGATATCACACACATGTACTGATATAGAATTTACATCAGAAGTGTGAGTTATGTCAGTGATTAAAGTAGATATCACACACATGTACTGATATAGAATTTACATCAGAAGTGTGAGTTATGTCAATGATTAAAGTAGATATCACACACATGTACTGATATAGAATTTACATCAGAAGTGTGAGTTATGTCAGTGATTAAAGTTTATATCACACACATGTACTGATATAGAATTTACATCAGAAGTGTGAGTTATGTCAGTGATTAAAGTAGATATCAGACACATGTACTGATATAGAATTTACATCAGAAGTGTGAGTTATGTCAATGATTAAAGTAGATGTCACACACATGTACTGATATAGAATTTACATTAGAAGTGTAAGTTATGTAAATGATCAAAGTAGATATCACACACATGTACTGATATAGAATTTACATCAGAAGTGTGAGTTATGTCAGTGATTAAAGTAGATATCACACACATGTACTGATATAGAATTTACATCAGAAGTGTGAGTTATGTCAGTGATTAAAGTAGATATCACACACATGTACAGATATAGAATTTACATCAGAAGTGTGAGTTATGTCAATGATTAAAGTAGATATCACACATATGTACTGACATAGAATTTACATCAGAAGTGTGAGTTATGACAGTGATTAAAGTAGATATCACACACATGTACTGATATAGAATTTACATCAGAAGTGTGAGTTATGTCAATGATTAAAGTAGATATCACACACATGTACTGATATAGAATTTACATCAGAAGTGTGAGTTATGTCAGTGATTAAAGTTGATATCACACACATGTACTGATATAGAATTTACATCAGAAGTGTGAGTTATGTCAATGATTCAAGTAGATATCACACACATGTACTGACATATAATTTACATTAGAAGTGAGTTATGTCAATGATTAAAGTAGATATCACACATGTACTGACATAGTATTTACATCAGAAGTGTGAGTTATGTCAGGGATTAAAGTAGATATCACACACATGTACTGATATAGAATTTACATCAGAAGTGTGAGTTATGTCAGTGATTAAAGTAGATATCACACACATGTACTGATATAGAATTTACATCAGAAGTGTGAGTTATGTCAGTGATTAAAGTAGATATCACACACATGTACAGATATAGAATTTACATCAGAAGTGTGAGTTATGTCAATGATTAAAGTAGATATCACACATATGTACTGACATAGAATTTACATCAGAAGTGTGAGTTATGTCAGTGATTAAAGTAGATATCACACACATGTACTGATATAGAATTTACATCAGAAGTGTGAGTTATGTCAATGATTAAAGTAGATATCACACACATGTACTGATATAGAATTTACATCAGAAGTGTGAGTTATGTCAGTGATTAAAGTTTATATCACACACATGTACTGATATAGAATTTACATCAGAAGTGTGAGTTATGTCAGTGATTAAAGTAGATATCAGACACATGTACTGATATAGAATTTACATCAGAAGTGTGAGTTATGTCAATGATTAAAGTAGATGTCACACACATGTACTGATATAGAATTTACATTAGAAGTGTAAGTTATGTAAATGATCAAAGTAGATATCACACACATGTACTGATATAGAATTTACATCAGAAGTGTGAGTTATGTCAGTGATTAAAGTAGATATCACACACATGTACTGATATAGAATTTACATCAGAAGTGTGAGTTATGTCAGTGATTAAAGTAGATATCACACATGTACAGATATAGAATTTACATCAGAAGTGTGAGTTATGTCAATGATTAAAGTAGATATCACACATATGTACTGACATAGAATTTACATCAGAAGTGTGAGTTATGACAGTGATTAAAGTAGATATCACACACATGTACTGATATAGAATTTACATCAGAAGTGTGAGTTATGTCAATGATTAAAGTAGATATCACACACATGTACTGATATAGAATTTACATCAGAAGTGTGAGTTATGTCAGTGATTAAAGTTGATATCACACACATGTACTGATATAGAATTTACATCAGAAGTGTGAGTTATGTCAATGATTCAAGTAGATATCACACACATGTACTGACATATAATTTACATTAGAAGTGAGTTATGTCAATGATTAAAGTAGATATCACACATGTACTGACATAGTATTTACATCAGAAGTGTGAGTTATGTCAGGGATTAAAGTAGATATCACACACATGTACTGATATAGAATTTACATCAGAAGTGTGAGTTATGTCAGTGATTAAAGTAGATATCACACACATGTACTGATATAGAATTTACATCAGAAGTGTGAGTTATGTCAGTGATTAAAGTAGATATCACACACATGTACAGATATAGAATTTACATCAGAAGTGTGAGTTATGTCAATGATTAAAGTAGATATCACACATATGTACTGACATAGAATTTACATCAGAAGTGTGAGTTATGACAGTGATTAAAGTAGATATCACACACATGTACTGATATAGAATTTACATCAGAAGTGTGAGTTATGTCAATGATTAAAGTAGATGTCACACACATGTACTGATATAGAATTTACATTAGAAGTGTAAGTTATGTAAATGATCAAAGTAGATATCACACACATGTACTGATATAGAATTTACATCAGAAGTGTGAGTTATGTCAGTGATTAAAGTAGATATCACACACATGTACTGATATAGAATTTACATCAGAAGTGTGAGTTATGTCAGTGATTAAAGTAGATATCACACATATGTACTGACACAGAATTTACATCAGAAGTGTGGGTTATGTCAGTGATTAAAGTAGATATCACACACATGTACTGATATAGAATTTACATCAGAAGTGTGAGTTATGTCAGTGATTAAAGTAGATATCACACACATGTACTGATATAGAATTTACATCAGAAGTGCGAGTTATGTCAGTGATTAAAGTAGATATCACACACATGTACTGATATAGAATTTACATCAGAAGTGTGAGTTATGTCAGTGATTAAAGTAGATATCACACACATGTACAGATATAGAATTTACATCAGAAGTGTGAGTTATGTCAATGATTAAAGTAGATATCACACATATGTACTGACATAGAATTTACATCAGAAGTGTGAGTTATGACAGTGATTAAAGTAGATATCACACACATGTACTGATATAGAATTTACATCAGAAGTGTGAGTTATGTCAATGATTAAAGTAGATATCACACACATGTACTGATATAGAATTTACATCAGAAGTGTGAGTTATGTCAGTGATTAAAGTTGATATCACACATATGTACTGATATAGAATTTACATCAGAAGTGTGAGTTATGTCAGTGATTAAAGTAGATATCACACACATGTACTGATATAGAATTTACATCAGAAGTGTGAGTTATGTCAGTGATTAAAGTAGATATCACACATATGTACTGACACAGAATTTACATCAGAAGTGTGGGTTATGTCAGTGATTAAAGTAGATATCACACACATGTACTGATATAGAATTTACATCAGAAGTGTGAGTTATGTCAGTGATTAAAGTAGATATCACACACATGTACTGATATAGAATTTACATCAGAAGTGTGAGTTATGTCAGTGATTAAAGTAGATATCACACACATGTACTGACACAGAATTTACATCAGAAGTGTGGGTTATGTCAGTGATTAAAGTAGATATCACACACATGTATTGATATAGAATTTACATCAGAAGTGTGAGTTATGTCAGTGATTAAAGTAGATATCACACATATGTACTGATATAGAATTTACATCAGAAGTGTGAGTTATGTCAGTGATTAAAGTAGATATCACACATATGTACTGACATAGAATGTACATCAGAAGTGTGAGTTATGTCAGTGATTAAAGTTGATATCACACACATGTACTGACATAGAATTTACATCAGAAGTGTGAGTTATGTCAATGATTAAAGTTTATATCACACACATGTACTGATATAGAATTTACATCAGAAGTGTGAGTTATGTCAGTGATTAAAGTAGATATCACACACATGTACTGATATAGAATTTACATCAGAAGTGTGAGTTATGTCAGTGATTAAATTAGATATCACACACATGTACTGATATAGAATTTACATCAGAAGTGTGAGTTATGTCAATGATTAAAGTAGATATCACACATATGTACTGACATAGAATTTACATCAGAAGTGTGAGTTATGTCAGTGATTAAAGTAGATATCACACATATGTACTGACACAGAATTTACATCAGAAGTGTGGGTTATGTCAGTGATTAAAGTAGATATCACACACATGTACTGATATAGAATTTACATCAGAAGTGTGAGTTATGTCAGTGATTAAAGTAGATATCACACACATGTACTGATATAGAATTTACATCAGAAGTGTGAGTTATGTCAGTGATTAAAGTAGATATCACACACATGTACTGACACAGAATTTACATCAGAAGTGTGGGTTATGTCAGTGATTAAAGTAGATATCACACACATGTATTGATATAGAATTTACATCAGAAGTGTGAGTTATGTCAGTGATTAAAGTAGATATCACACATATGTACTGATATAGAATTTACATCAGAAGTGTGAGTTATGTCAGTGATTAAAGTAGATATCACACATATGTACTGACATAGAATGTACATCAGAAGTGTGAGTTATGTCAGTGATTAAAGTTGATATCACACACATGTACTGACATAGAATTTACATCAGAAGTGTGAGTTATGTCAATGATTAAAGTTTATATCACACACATGTACTGATATAGAATTTACATCAGAAGTGTGAGTTATGTCAGTGATTAAAGTAGATATCACACACATGTACTGATATAGAATTTACATCAGAAGTGTGAGTTATGTCAGTGATTAAATTAGATATCACACACATGTACTGATATAGAATTTACATCAGAAGTGTGAGTTATGTCAATGATTAAAGTAGATATCACACATATGTACTGACATAGAATTTACATCAGAAGTGTGAGTTATGTCAGTGATTAAAGTAGATATCACACACATGTACTGATATAGAATTTACATCAGAAGTGTGAGTTATGTCAATGATTAAAGTAGATGTCACACACATGTACTGATATAGAATTTACATTAGAAGTGTAAGTTATGTAAATGATCAAAGTAGATATCACACACATGTACTGATATAGAATTTACATCAGAAGTGTGAGTTATGTCAGTGATTAAAGTAGATATCACACACATGTACTGATATAGAATTTACATCAGAAGTGTGAGTTATGTCAGTGATTAAAGTAGATATCACACACATGTACTGATATAGAATTTACATCAGAAGTGTGAGTTATGTCAGTGATTAAAGTAGATATCACACACATGTACTGATATAGAATTTACATCAGAAGTGTGAGTTATGTCAATGATTAAAGTAGATATCACACACATGTACTGATATAGAATTTACATCAGAAGTGTGAGTTATGTCAGTGATTAAAGTTTATATCACACACATGTACTGATATAGAATTTACATCAGAAGTGTGAGTTATGTCAGTGATTAAAGTAGATATCAGACACATGTACTGATATAGAATTTACATCAGAAGTGTGAGTTATGTCAATGATTAAAGTAGATGTCACACACATGTACTGATATAGAATTTACATTAGAAGTGTAAGTTATGTAAATGATCAAAGTAGATATCACACACATGTACTGATATAGAATTTACATCAGAAGTGTGAGTTATGTCAGTGATTAAAGTAGATATCACACACATGTACTGATATAGAATTTACATCAGAAGTGTGAGTTATGTCAGTGATTAAAGTAGATATCACACACATGTACAGATATAGAATTTACATCAGAAGTGTGAGTTATGTCAATGATTAAAGTAGATATCACACATATGTACTGACATAGAATTTACATCAGAAGTGTGAGTTATGTCAGTGATTAAAGTAGATATCACACACATGTACTAATATAGAATTTACATCAGAAGTGTGAGTTATGTCAATGATTAAAGTAGATGTCACACACATGTACTGATATAGAATTTACATTAGAAGTGTAAGTTATGTAAATGATCAAAGTAGATATCACACACATGTACTGATATAGAATTTACATCAGAAGTGTGAGTTATGTCAGTGATTAAAGTAGATATCACACACATGTACTGATATAGAATTTACATCAGAAGTGTGAGTTATGTCAGTGATTAAAGTAGATATCACACACATGTACTGATATAGAATTTACATCAGAAGTGTGAGTTATGTCAGTGATTAAAGTAGATATCACACACATGTACTGATATAGAATTTACATCAGAAGTGTGAGTTATGTCAATGATTAAAGTAGATATCACACACATGTACTGATATAGAATTTACATCAGAAGTGTGAGTTATGTCAGTGATTAAAGTAGATATCACACATATGTACTGACATAGAATTTACATCAGAAGTGTGGGTTATGTCAGTGATTAAAGTAGATATCACACACATGTATTGATATAGAATTTACATCAGAAGTGTGAGTTATGTCAGTGATTAAAGTAGATATCACACATATGTACTGATATAGAATTTACATCAGAAGTGTGAGTTATGTCAGTGATTAAAGTAGATATCACACACATGTACTGATATAGAATTTACATCAGAAGTGTGAGTTATGTCAGTGATTAAAGTAGATATCACACATATGTACTGACACAGAATTTACATCAGAAGTGTGGGTTATGTCAGTGATTAAAGTAGATATCACACACATGTACTGATATAGAATTTACATCAGAAGTGTGAGTTATGTCAGTGATTAAAGTAGATATCACACACATGTACTGATATAGAATTTACATCAGAAGTGTGAGTTATGTCAGTGATTAAAGTAGATATCACACACATGTACTGATATAGAATTTACATCAGAAGTGTGAGTTATGTCAATGATTAAAGTAGATATCACACACATGTACTGATATAGAATTTACATCAGAAGTGTGAGTTATGTCAGTGATTAAAGTAGATATCACACATATGTACTGACATAGAATTTACATCAGAAGTGTGGGTTATGTCAGTGATTAAAGTAGATATCACACACATGTATTGATATAGAATTTACATCAGAAGTGTGAGTTATGTCAGTGATTAAAGTAGATATCACACATATGTACTGATATAGAATTTACATCAGAAGTGTGAGTTATGTCAGTGATTAAAGTAGATATCACACACATGTACTGATATAGAATTTACATCAGAAGTGTGAGTTATGTCAGTGATTAAAGTAGATATCACACATATGTACTGACACAGAATTTACATCAGAAGTGTGGGTTATGTCAGTGATTAAAGTAGATATCACACACATGTACTGATATAGAATTTACATCAGAAGTGTGAGTTATGTCAGTGATTAAAGTAGATATCACACACATGTACTGATATAGAATTTACATCAGAAGTGTGAGTTATGTCAGTGATTAAAGTAGATATCACACACATGTACTGACACAGAATTTACATCAGAAGTGTGGGTTATGTCAGTGATTAAAGTAGATATCACACACATGTATTGATATAGAATTTACATCGCAAGTGTGAGTTATGTCAGTGATTAAAGTAGATATCACACATATGTACTGATATAGAATTTACATCAGAAGTGTGAGTTATGTCAGTGATTAAAGTAGATATCACACATATGTACTGACATAGAATGTACATCAGAAGTGTGAGTTATGTCAGTGATTAAAGTTGATATCACACACATGTACTGACATAGAATTTACATCAGAAGTGTGAGTTATGTCAATGATTAAAGTTTATATCACACACATGTACTGATATAGAATTTACATCAGAAGTGTGAGTTATGTCAGTGATTAAAGTAGATATCACACACATGTACTGATATAGAATTTACATCAGAAGTGTGAGTTATGTCAATGATTAAAGTAGATATCACACACATGTACTGATATAGAATTTACATCAGAAGTGCGAGTTATGTCAGTGATTAAATTAGATATCACACACATGTACTGATATAGAATTTACATCAGAAGTGTGAGTTGGGTCAATGATTAAAGTAGATATCACACACATGTACTGATATAGAATTTACATCAGAAGTGTGAGTTATGTCAGTGATTAAAGTAGATATCACACACATGTACTGATATAGAATTTACATCAGAAGTGTGAGTTATGTCAGTGATTAAAGTTGATATCACACACATGTACTGATATAGAATTTACATCAGAAGTGTGAGTTATGTCAATGATTCAAGTAGATATCACACACATGTACTGACATATAATTTACATTAGAAGTGAGTTATGTCAATGATTAAAGTAGATATCACACATGTACTGACATAGTATTTACATCAGAAGTGTGAGTTATGTCAGGGATTAAAGTAGATATCACACACATGTACTGATATAGAATTTACATCAGAAGTGTGAGTTATGTCAGTGATTAAAGTAGATATCACACACATGTACTGATATAGAATTTACATCAGAAGTGTGAGTTATGTCAGTGATTAAAGTAGATATCACACACATGTACAGATATAGAATTTACATCAGAAGTGTGAGTTATGTCAATGATTAAAGTAGATATCACACATATGTACTGACATAGAATTTACATCAGAAGTGTGAGTTATGACAGTGATTAAAGTAGATATCACACACATGTACTGATATAGAATTTACATCAGAAGTGTGAGTTATGTCAATGATTAAAGTAGATGTCACACACATGTACTGATATAGAATTTACATTAGAAGTGTAAGTTATGTAAATGATCAAAGTAGATATCACACACATGTACTGATATAGAATTTACATCAGAAGTGTGAGTTATGTCAGTGATTAAAGTAGATATCACACACATGTACTGACACAGAATTTACATCAGAAGTGTGAGTTATGTCAATGATTAAAGTAGATGTCACACACATGTACTGATATAGAATTTACATTAGAAGTGTAAGTTATGTAAATGATCAAAGTAGATATCACACACATGTACTGATATAGAATTTACATCAGAAGTGTGAGTTATGTCAATGATTAAAGTAGATATCACACACATGTACTGATATAGAATTTACATCAGAAGTGTGAGTTATGTCAGTGATTAAAGTTTATATCACACACATGTACTGATATAGAATTTACATCAGAAGTGTGAGTTATGTCAGTGATTAAAGTAGATATCAGACACATGTACTGATATAGAATTTACATCAGAAGTGTGAGTTATGTCAATGATTAAAGTAGATGTCACACACATGTACTGATATAGAATTTACATTAGAAGTGTAAGTTATGTAAATGATCAAAGTAGATATCACACACATGTACTGATATAGAATTTACATCAGAAGTGTGAGTTATGTCAGTGATTAAAGTAGAAATCACACACATGTACTGATATAGAATTTACATCAGAAGTGTGAGTTATGTCAGTGATTAAAGTAGATATCACACACATGTACAGATATAGAATTTACATCAGAAGTGTGAGTTATGTCAATGATTAAAGTAGATATCACACATATGTACTGACATAGAATTTACATCAGAAGTGTGAGTTATGACAGTGATTAAAGTAGATATCACACACATGTACTGATATAGAATTTACATCAGAAGTGTGAGTTATGTCAATGATTAAAGTAGATGTCACACACATGTACTGATATAGAATTTACATTAGAAGTGTAAGTTATGTAAATGATCAAAGTAGATATCACACACATGTACTGATATAGAATTTACATCAGAAGTGTGAGTTATGTCAGTGATTAAAGTAGATATCACACACATGTACTGACACAGAATTTACATCAGAAGTGTGAGTTATGTCAATGATTAAAGTAGATGTCACACACATGTACTGATATAGAATTTACATTAGAAGTGTAAGTTATGTAAATGATCAAAGTAGATATCACACACATGTACTGATATAGAATTTACATCAGAAGTGTGAGTTATGTCAATGATTAAAGTAGATATCACACACATGTACTGATATAGAATTTACATCAGAAGTGTGAGTTATGTCAGTGATTAAAGTTTATATCACACACATGTACTGATATAGAATTTACATCAGAAGTGTGAGTTATGTCAGTGATTAAAGTAGATATCAGACACATGTACTGATATAGAATTTACATCAGAAGTGTGAGTTATGTCAATGATTAAAGTAGATGTCACACACATGTACTGATATAGAATTTACATTAGAAGTGTAAGTTATGTAAATGATCAAAGTAGATATCACACACATGTACTGATATAGAATTTACATCAGAAGTGTGAGTTATGTCAGTGATTAAAGTAGAAATCACACACATGTACTGATATAGAATTTACATCAGAAGTGTGAGTTATGTCAGTGATTAAAGTAGATATCACACACATGTACAGATATAGAATTTACATCAGAAGTGTGAGTTATGTCAATGATTAAAGTAGATATCACACATATGTACTGACATAGAATTTACATCAGAAGTGTGAGTTATGTCAGTGATTAAAGTAGATATCACACACATGTACTGATATAGAATTTACATCAGAAGTGTGAGTTATGTCAATGATTAAAGTAGATGTCACACACATGTACTGATATAGAATTTACATTAGAAGTGTAAGTTATGTAAATGATCAAAGTAGATATCACACACATGTACTGATATAGAATTTACATCAGAAGTGTGAGTTATGTCAGTGATTAAAGTAGATATCACACACATGTACTGATATAGAATTTACATCAGAAGTGTGAGTTATGTCAGTGATTAAAGTAGATATCACACACATGTACTGATATAGAATTTACATCAGAAGTGTGAGTTATGTCAGTGATTAAAGTAGATATCACACACATGTACTGATATAGAATTTACATCAGAAGTGTGAGTTATGTCAATGATTAAAGTAGATATCACACACATGTACTGATATAGAATTTACATCAGAAGTGTGAGTTATGTCAGTGATTAAAGTAGATATCACACATATGTACTGACATAGAATTTACATCAGAAGTGTGGGTTATGTCAGTGATTAAAGTAGATATCACACACATGTATTGATATAGAATTTACATCAGAAGTGTGAGTTATGTCAGTGATTAAAGTAGATATCACACATATGTACTGATATAGAATTTACATCAGAAGTGTGAGTTATGTCAGTGATTAAAGTAGATATCACACACATGTACTGATATAGAATTTACATCAGAAGTGTGAGTTATGTCAGTGATTAAAGTAGATATCACACATATGTACTGACACAGAATTTACATCAGAAGTGTGGGTTATGTCAGTGATTAAAGTAGATATCACACACATGTACTGATATAGAATTTACATCAGAAGTGTGAGTTATGTCAGTGATTAAAGTAGATATCACACACATGTACTGATATAGAATTTACATCAGAAGTGTGAGTTATGTCAGTGATTAAAGTAGATATCACACACATGTACTGACACAGAATTTACATCAGAAGTGTGGGTTATGTCAGTGATTAAAGTAGATATCACACACATGTATTGATATAGAATTTACATCAGAAGTGTGAGTTATGTCAGTGATTAAAGTAGATATCACACATATGTACTGATATAGAATTTACATCAGAAGTGTGAGTTATGTCAGTGATTAAAGTAGATATCACACACATGTACTGACATAGAATGTACATCAGAAGTGTGAGTTATGTCAGTGATTAAAGTTGATATCACACACATGTACTGACATAGAATTTACATCAGAAGTGTGAGTTATGTCAATGATTAAAGTTTATATCACACACATGTACTGATATAGAATTTACATCAGAAGTGTGAGTTATGTCAGTGATTAAAGTAGATATCACACACATGTACTGATATAGAATTTACATCAGAAGTGTGAGTTATGTCAATGATTAAAGTAGATATCACACACATGTACTGATATAGAATTTACATCAGAAGTGCGAGTTATGTCAGTGAT
This sequence comes from Saccoglossus kowalevskii, assembly GCF_978046115.1. NCBI lineage: Eukaryota > Metazoa > Hemichordata > Enteropneusta > Harrimaniidae > Saccoglossus > Saccoglossus kowalevskii. The sequence continues at coordinate 3,336,394 of NC_140643.1, read as the reverse complement.
TAAATTAGATATCACACACATGTACTGATATAGAATTTACATCAGAAGTGTGAGTTATGTCAATGATTAAAGTAGATATCACACACATGTACTGATATAGAATTTACATCAGAAGTGTGAGTTATGTCAGTGATTAAAGTAGATATCACACACATGTACTGATATAGAATTTACATCAGAAGTGTGAGTTATGTCAGTGATTAAAGTTGATATCACACACATGTACTGATATAGAATTTACATCAGAAGTGTGAGTTATGTCAGTGATTAAAGTAGATATCAGACACATGTACTGATATAGAATTTACATCAGAAGTGTGAGTTATGTCAATGATTAAAGTAGATGTCACACACATGTACTGATATAGAATTTACATTAGAAGTGTAAGTTATGTAAATGATCAAAGTAGATATCACACACATGTACTGATATAGAATTTACATCAGAAGTGTGAGTTATGTCAGTGATTAAAGTAGAAATCACACACATGTACTGATATAGAATTTACATCAGAAGTGTGAGTTATGTCAGTGATTAAAGTAGATATCACACACATGTACTGATATAGAATTTACATCAGAAGTGTGAGTTATGTCAGTGATTAAAGTAGATATCACACACATGTACTGACACAGAATTTACATCAGAAGTGTGGGTTATGTCAGTGATTAAAGTAGATATCACACACATGTATTGATATAGAATTTACATCAGAAGTGTGAGTTATGTCAGTGATTAAAGTAGATATCACACATATGTACTGATATAGAATTTACATCAGAAGTGTGAGTTATGTCAGTGATTAAAGTAGATATCACACACATGTACTGACATAGAATGTACATCAGAAGTGTGAGTTATGTCAGTGATTAAAGTTGATATCACACACATGTACTGACATAGAATTTACATCAGAAGTGTGAGTTATGTCAATGATTAAAGTTTATATCACACACATGTACTGATATAGAATTTACATCAGAAGTGTGAGTTATGTCAGTGATTAAAGTAGATATCACACACATGTACTGATATAGAATTTACATCAGAAGTGTGAGTTATGTCAATGATTAAAGTAGATATCACACACATGTACTGATATAGAATTTACATCAGAAGTGCGAGTTATGTCAGTGATTAAATTAGATATCACACACATGTACTGATATAGAATTTACATCAGAAGTGTGAGTTATGTCAATGATTAAAGTAGATATCACACACATGTACTGATATAGAATTTACATCAGAAGTGTGAGTTATGTCAGTGATTAAAGTAGATATCACACACATGTACTGATATAGAATTTACATCAGAAGTGTGAGTTATGTCAGTGATTAAAGTTGATATCACACACATGTACTGATATAGAATTTACATCAGAAGTGTGAGTTATGTCAATGATTCAAGTAGATATCACACACATGTACTGACATATAATTTACATTAGAAGTGAGTTATGTCAATGATTAAAGTAGATATCACACATGTACTGACATAGAATTTACATCAGAAGTGTGAGTTATGTCAGGGATTAAAGTAGATATCACACACATGTACTGATATAGAATTTACATCAGAAGTGTGAGTTATGTCAGTGATTAAAGTAGATATCACACACATGTACTGATATAGAATTTACATCAGAAGTGTGAGTTATGTCAATGATTAAAGTAGATATCACACATATGTACTGACATAGAATTTACATCAGAAGTGTGAGTTATGACAGTGATTAAAGTAGATATCACACACATGTACTGATATAGAATTTACATCAGAAGTGTGAGTTATGTCAATGATTAAAGTAGATGTCACACACATGTACTGATATAGAATTTACATTAGAAGTGTAAGTTATGTAAATGATCAAAGTAGATATCACACACATGTACTGATATAGAATTTACATCAGAAGTGTGAGTTATGTCAGTGATTAAAGTAGATATCACACACATGTACTGATATAGAATTTACATCAGAAGTGTGAGTTATGTCAGTGATTAAAGTAGATATCACACACATGTACTGATATAGAATTTACATCAGAAGTGTGAGTAATGTCAGTGATTAAAGTAGATATCACACACATGTACTGATATAGAATTTACATCAGAAGTGTGAGTTATGTCAATGATTAAAGTAGATATCACACACATGTACTGATATAGAATTTACATCAGAAGTGTGAGTTATGTCAGTGATTAAAGTAGATATCACACATATGTACTGACATAGAATTTACATCAGAAGTGTGGGTTATGTCAGTGATTAAAGTAGATATCACACACATGTATTGATATAGAATTTACATCAGAAGTGTGAGTTATGTCAGTGATTAAAGTAGATATCACACATATGTACTGATATAGAATTTACATCAGAAGTGTGAGTTATGTCAGTGATTAAAGTAGATATCACACATATGTACTGACATAGAATGTACATCAGAAGTGTGAGTTATGTCAGTGATTAAAGTAGATATCACACACATGTACTGATATAGAATTTACATCAGAAGTGTGAGTTATGTCAGTGATTAAAGTAGATATCACACACATGTACTGATATAGAATTTACATCAGAAGTGTGAGTTATGTCAGTGATTAAAGTAGATATCACACACATGTACTGATATTGAATTTACATCAGAAGTGTGAGTTATGTCAATGATTAAAGTAGATATCACACACATGTACTGATATAGAATTTACATCAGAAGTGTGAGTTATGTCAGTGATTAAATTAGATATCACACACATGTACTGATATAGAATTTACATTAGAAGTGTGAGTTATGTCAGTGATTAAAGTAGATATCACACACATGTACTGATATAGAATTTACATCAGAAGTGTGAGTTATGTCAATGATTAAAGTAGATATCAAAAACATGTACTGATATAGAATTTACATCAGAAGTGTGAGTTATGTCAATGATTAAAGTAGATATCACACACATGTACTGATATAGAATTTACATCAGAAGTGCGAGTTATGTCAGTGATTAAATTAGATATCACACACATGTACTGATATAGAATTTACATCAGAAGTGTGAGTTATGTCAGTGATTAAAGTAGATATCACACATATGTCCTGACATAGAATTTACATCAGAAGTGTGAGTTATGTCAGTGATTAAAGTAGATATCACACACATGTACTGATATAGAATTTACATCAGAAGTGTGAGTTATGTCAGTGATTAAAGTAGATATCACACACATGTACTGATATAGAATTTACATCAGAAGTGTGAGTTGTGTCAATGATTAAAGTAGATATCACACACATGTACTGATATAGAATTTACATCAGAAGTGTGAGTTATGTCAGTGATTAAAGTAGATATCACACATATGTACTGACACATAATTTACATCAGAAGTGTGAGTTATGTCAGTGATTAAAGTAGATATCACACACATGTACTGATATAGAATTTACATCAGAAGTGTGAGTTGTGTCAATGATTAAAGTAGATATCACACATATGTACTGACATAGAATTTACATCAGAAGTGTGAGTTATGTCAGTGATTAAAGTTTATATCACACACATGTACTGATATAGAATTTACATCAGAAGTGTGAGTTATGTCAGTGATTAAAGTAGATATCAGACACATGTACTGATATAGAATTTACATCAGAAGTGTGAGTTATGTCAATGATTAAAGTAGATGTCACACACATGTACTGATATAGAATTTACATTAGAAGTGTAAGTTATGTAAATGATCAAAGTAGATATCACACACATGTACTGATATAGAATTTACATCAGAAGTGTGAGTTATGTCAGTGGTTAAAGTAGATATCACACACATGTACTGATATAGAATTTACATCAGAAGTGTGAGTTATGTCAGTGATTAAAGTAGATATCACACACATGTACTGATATAGAATTTACATCAGAAGTGTGAGTTATGTCAATGATTAAAGTAGATATCACACATATGTACTGACATAGAATTTACATCAGAAGTGTGAGTTATGTCAGTGATTAAAGTAGATATCACACACATGTACTGATATAGAATTTACATCAGAAGTGTGAGTTATGTCAATGATTAAAGTAGATATCACACACATGTACTGATATAGAATTTACATCAGAAGTGTGAGTTATGTCAGTGATTAAAGTTGATATCACACACATGTACTGACACAGAATTTACATCAGAAGTGTGGGTTATGTCAGTGATTAAAGTAGATATCACACACATGTATTGATATAGAATTTACATCAGAAGTGTGAGTTATGTCAGTGATTAAAGTAGATATCACACATATGTACTGATATAGAATTTACATCAGAAGTGTGAGTTATGTCAGTGATTAAAGTAGATATCACACATATGTACTGACATAGAATGTACATCAGAAGTGTAAGTTATGTCAGTGATTAAAGTAGATATCACACACATGTACTGATATAGAATTTACATCAGAAGTGTGAGTTGTGTCAATGATTAAAGTAGATATCACACATATGTACTGACATAGAATTTACATCAGAAGTGTGAGTTATGTCAGTGATTAAAGTAGATATCACACACATGTACTGATATAGAATGTACATCAGAAGTGTGAGTTATGTCGATGATTAAAATTTATATCACACACATGTACTGACATAGAATTTACATCAGAAGTGTGAGTGAGTTATGTCAGTGATTAAAGTTTATATCACGCACATGTACTGACATAGAATTTACATCAGAAGTGTGAGTTATGTCAGTGATTAAAGTAGATATCACACACATGTACTGATATAGAATTTACATCAGAAGTGTGAGTTATGTCTATGATTAAAGTAGATGTCACACACATGTACTGATATAGAATTTACATTAGAAGTGTAAGTTATGTAAATGATCAACGTAGATATCACACACATGTACTGATATAGAATTTACATCAGAAGTGTGAGTTATGTCAGTGATTAAAGTTTATATCACACACATGTACTGATATAGAATTTACATCAGAAGTGTGAGTTATGTCAGTGATTAAAGTAGATATCAGACACATGTACTGATATAGAATTTACATCAGAAGTGTGAGTTATGTCAATGATTAAAGTAGATGTCACACACATGTACTGATATAGAATTTACATTAGAAGTGTAAGTTATGTAAATGATCAAAGTAGATATCACACACATGTACTGATATAGAATTTACATCAGAAGTGTGAGTTATGTCAGTGATTAAAGTAGATATCACACACATGTACTGATATAGAATTTACATTAGAAGTGTGAGTTATGTCAGTGATTAAAGTAGATATCACACACATGTACAGATATAGAATTTACATCAGAAGTGTGAGTTATGTCAATGATTAAAGTAGATATCACACATATGTACTGACATAGAATTTACATCAGAAGTGTGAGTTATGTCAGTGATTAAAGTAGATATCACACACATGTACTGATATAGAATTTACATCAGAAGTGTGAGTTATGTCAATGATTAAAGTAGATGTCACACACATGTACTGATATAGAATTTACATTAGAAGTGTAAGTTATGTAAACGATCAAAGTAGATATCACACACATGTACTGATATAGAATTTACATCAGAAGTGTGAGTTATGTCAGTGATTAAAGTAGATATCACACACATGTACTGATATAGAATTTACATCAGAAGTGTGAGTTATGTCAGTGATTAAAGTAGATATCACACACATGTACTGATATAGAATTTACATCAGAAGTGTGAGTTATGTCAGTGATTAAAGTAGATATCACACACATGTACTGACATAGAATTTACATCAGAAGTGTGAGTTATGTCAATGATTAAAGTAGATATCACACATATGTACTGGCATAGAATTTACATCAGAAGTGTGAGTTATGTCAGTGATTAAAGTAGATATCACACACATGTACTGACATAGAATTTACATCAGAAGTGTGAATTATGTCAATGATTAAAGTAGATATCACACACATGTACTGATATAGAATTTACATCAGAAGTGTGAGTTATGTCAGTGATTAAAGTAGATATCACACACATGTACTGATATAGAATTTACATCAGAAGTGTGAGTTGTGTCAATGATTAAAGTAGATATCACACATATGTACTGACATAGAATTTACATCAGAAGTGTGAGTTATGTCAGTGATTAAAGTTTATATCACACACATGTACTGATATAGAATTTACATCAGAAGTGTGAGTTATGTCAGTGATTAAAGTAGATATCAGACACATGTACTGATATAGAATTTACATCAGAAGTGTGAGTTATGTCAATGATTAAAGTAGATGTCACACACATGTACTGATATAGAATTTACATTAGAAGTGTAAGTTATGTAAATGATCAAAGTAGATATCACACACATGTACTGATATAGAATTTACATCAGAAGTGTGAGTTATGTCAGTGATTAAAGTAGATATCACACACATGTACTGATATAGAATTTACATCAGAAGTGTGAGTTATGTCAGTGATTAAAGTAGATATCACACACATGTACTGATATAGAATTTACATCAGAAGTGTGAGTTATGTCAATGATTAAAGTAGATATCACACATATGTACTGACATAGAATTTACATCAGAAGTGTGAGTTATGTCAATGATTAAAGTAGATGTCACACACATGTACTGATATAGAATTTACATTAGAAGTGTAAGTTATGTAAATGATCAAAGTAGATATCACACACATGTACTGATATAGAATTTACATCAGAAGTGTGAGTTATGTCAGTGATTAAAGTAGATATCACACACATGTACTGATATAGAATTTACATTAGAAGTGTGAGTTATGTCAGTGATTAAAGTAGATATCACACACATGTACAGATATAGAATTTACATCAGAAGTGTGAGTTATGTCAATGATTAAAGTAGATATCACACATATGTACTGACATAGAATTTACATCAGAAGTGTGAGTTATGTCAGTGATTAAAGTAGATATCACACACATGTACTGATATAGAATTTACATCAGAAGTGTGAGTTATGTCAATGATTAAAGTAGATGTCACACACATGTACTGATATAGAATTTACATTAGAAGTGTAAGTTATGTAAATGATCAAAGTAGATATCACACACATGTACTGATATAGAATTTACATCAGAAGTGTGAGTTATGTCAGTGATTAAAGTAGATATCACACACATGTACTGATATAGAATTTACATCAGAAGTGTGAGTTATGTCAGTGATTAAAGTAGATATCACACACATGTACTGATATAGAATTTACATCAGAAGTGTGAGTTATGTCAGTGATTAAAGTAGATATCACACACATGTACTGACATAGAATTTACATCAGAAGTGTGAGTTATGTCAATGATTAAAGTAGATATCACACATATGTACTGGCATAGAATTTACATCAGAAGTGTGAGTTATGTCAGTGATTAAAGTAGATATCACACACATGTACTGACATAGAATTTACATCAGAAGTGTGAATTATGTCAATGATTAAAGTAGATATCACACACATGTACTGATATAGAATTTACATCAGAAGTGTGAGTTATGTCAGTGATTAAAGTAGATATCACACACATGTACTGATATAGAATTTACATCAGAAGTGTGAGTTGTGTCAATGATTAAAGTAGATATCACACATATGTACTGACATAGAATTTACATCAGAAGTGTGAGTTATGTCAGTGATTAAAGTTTATATCACACACATGTACTGATATAGAATTTACATCAGAAGTGTGAGTTATGTCAGTGATTAAAGTAGATATCAGACACATGTACTGATATAGAATTTACATCAGAAGTGTGAGTTATGTCAATGATTAAAGTAGATGTCACACACATGTACTGATATAGAATTTACATTAGAAGTGTAAGTTATGTAAATGATCAAAGTAGATATCACACACATGTACTGATATAGAATTTACATCAGAAGTGTGAGTTATGTCAGTGATTAAAGTAGATATCACACACATGTACTGATATAGAATTTACATCAGAAGTGTGAGTTATGTCAGTGATTAAAGTAGATATCACACACATGTACTGATATAGAATTTACATCAGAAGTGTGAGTTATGTCAATGATTAAAGTAGATATCACACATATGTACTGACATAGAATTTACATCAGAAGTGTGAGTTATGTCAGTGATTAAAGTCGATATCACACACATGTACTGATATAGAATTTACATCAGAAGTGTGAGTTATGTCAATGATTAAAGTAGATATCACACACATGTACTGATATAGAATTTACATCAGAAGTGTGAGTTATGTCAGTGATTAAAGTTGATATCACACACATGTACTGACACAGAATTTACATCAGAAGTGTGGGTTATGTCAGTGATTAAAGTAGATATCACACACATGTATTGATATAGAATTTACATCAGAAGTGTGAGTTATGTCAGTGATTAAAGTAGATATCACACATATGTACTGATATAGAATTTACATCAGAAGTGTGAGTTATGTCAGTGATTAAAGTAGATATCACACATATGTACTGACATAGAATGTACATCAGAAGTGTGTGTTATGTCAGTGATTAAAGTAGATATCACACACATGTACTGATATAGAATTTACATCAGAAGTGTGAGTTGTGTCAATGATTAAAGTAGATATCACACATATGTACTGACATAGAATTTACATCAGAAGTGTGAGTTATGTCAGTGATTAAAGTAGATATCACACACATGTACTGATATAGAATGTACATCAGAAGTGTGAGTTATGTCGATGATTAAAATTTATATCACACACATGTACTGACATAGAATTTACATCAGAAGTGTGAGTGAGTTATGTCAGTGATTAAAGTTTATATCACGCACATGTACTGACATAGAATTTACATCAGAAGTGTGAGTTATGTCAGTGATTAAAGTAGATATCACACACATGTACTGATATAGAATTTACATCAGAAGTGTGAGTTATGTCTATGATTAAAGTAGATGTCACACACATGTACTGATATAGAATTTACATTAGAAGTGTAAGTTATGTAAATGATCAAAGTAGATATCACACACATGTACTGATATAGAATTTACATCAGAAGTGTGAGTTATGTCAGTGATTAAAGTTTATATCACACACATGTACTGATATAGAATTTACATCAGAAGTGTGAGTTATGTCAGTGATTAAAGTAGATATCAGACACATGTACTGATATAGAATTTACATCAGAAGTGTGAGTTATGTCAATGATTAAAGTAGATGTCACACACATGTACTGATATAGAATTTACATTAGAAGTGTAAGTTATGTAAATGATCAAAGTAGATATCACACACATGTACTGATATAGAATTTACATCAGAAGTGTGAGTTATGTCAGTGATTAAAGTAGATATCACACACATGTACTGATATAGAATTTACATTAGAAGTGTGAGTTATGTCAGTGATTAAAGTAGATATCACACACATGTACAGATATAGAATTTACATCAGAAGTGTGAGTTATGTCAATGATTAAAGTAGATATCACACATATGTACTGACATAGAATTTACATCAGAAGTGTGAGTTATGTCAGTGATTAAAGTAGATATCACACACATGTACTGATATAGAATTTACATCAGAAGTGTGAGTTATGTCAATGATTAAAGTAGATGTCACACACATGTACTGATATAGAATTTACATTAGAAGTGTAAGTTATGTAAATGATCAAAGTAGATATCACACACATGTACTGATATAGAATTTACATCAGAAGTGTGAGTTATGTCAGTGATTAAAGTAGATATCACACACATGTACTGATATAGAATTTACATCAGAAGTGTGAGTTATGTCAGTGATTAAAGTAGATATCACACACATGTACTGATATAGAATTTACATCAGAAGTGTGAGTTATGTCAGTGATTAAAGTAGATATCACACATATGTACTGATATAGAATTTACATCAGAAGTGTGAGTTATGTCAGTGATTAAAGTAGATATCACACACATGTACTGATATAGAATTTACATCAGAAGTGTGAGTTATGTCAGTGATTAAAGTAGATATCACACACATGTACTGATATAGAATTTACATCAGAAGTGTGAGTTATGTCAGTGATTAAAGTAGATATCACACATATGTACTGATATAGAATTTACATCAGAAGTGTGAGTTATGTCAGTGATTAAAGTAGATATCACACACATGTACTGATATAGAATTTACATCAGAAGTGTGAGTTATGTCAATGATTAAAGTAGATATCACACACATGTACTGATATAGAATTTACATCAGAAGTGTGAGTTATGTCAGTGATTAAAGTTGATATCACACACATGTACTGACACAGAATTTACATCAGAAGTGTGGGTTATGTCAGTGATTAAAGTAGATATCACACACATGTATTGATATAGAATTTACATCAGAAGTGTGAGTTATGTCAGTGATTAAAGTAGATATCACACATATGTACTGATATAGAATTTACATCAGAAGTGTGAGTTATGTCAGTGATTAAAGTAGATATCACACATATGTACTGACATAGAATGTACATCAGAAGTGTGTGTTATGTCAGTGATTAAAGTAGATATCACACACATGTACTGATATAGAATTTACATCAGAAGTGTGAGTTGTGTCAATGATTAAAGTAGATATCACACATATGTACTGACATAGAATTTACATCAGAAGTGTGAGTTATGTCAGTGATTAAAGTAGATATCACACACATGTACTGATATAGAATGTACATCAGAAGTGTGAGTTATGTCGATGATTAAAATTTATATCACACACATGTACTGACATAGAATTTACATCAGAAGTGTGAGTGAGTTATGTCAGTGATTAAAGTTTATATCACGCACATGTACTGACATAGAATTTACATCAGAAGTGTGAGTTATGTCAGTGATTAAAGTAGATATCACACACATGTACTGATATAGAATTTACATCAGAAGTGTGAGTTATGTCTATGATTAAAGTAGATGTCACACACATGTACTGATATAGAATTTACATTAGAAGTGTAAGTTATGTAAATGATCAAAGTAGATATCACACACATGTACTGATATAGAATTTACATCAGAAGTGTGAGTTATGTCAGTGATTAAAGTTTATATCACACACATGTACTGATATAGAATTTACATCAGAAGTGTGAGTTATGTCAGTGATTAAAGTAGATATCAGACACATGTACTGATATAGAATTTACATCAGAAGTGTGAGTTATGTCAATGATTAAAGTAGATGTCACACACATGTACTGATATAGAATTTACATTAGAAGTGTAAGTTATGTAAATGATCAAAGTAGATATCACACACATGTACTGATATAGAATTTACATCAGAAGTGTGAGTTATGTCAGTGATTAAAGTAGATATCACACACATGTACTGATATAGAATTTACATTAGAAGTGTGAGTTATGTCAGTGATTAAAGTAGATATCACACACATGTACAGATATAGAATTTACATCAGAAGTGTGAGTTATGTCAATGATTAAAGTAGATATCACACATATGTACTGACATAGAATTTACATCAGAAGTGTGAGTTATGTCAGTGATTAAAGTAGATATCACACACATGTACTGATATAGAATTTACATCAGAAGTGTGAGTTATGTCAATGATTAAAGTAGATGTCACACACATGTACTGATATAGAATTTACATTAGAAGTGTAAGTTATGTAAATGATCAAAGTAGATATCACACACATGTACTGATATAGAATTTACATCAGAAGTGTGAGTTATGTCAGTGATTAAAGTAGATATCACACACATGTACTGATATAGAATTTACATCAGAAGTGTGAGTTATGTCAGTGATTAAAGTAGATATCACACACATGTACTGATATAGAATTTACATCAGAAGTGTGAGTTATGTCAGTGATTAAAGTAGATATCACACACATGTACTGATATAGAATTTACATCAGAAGTGTGAGTTATGTCAATGATTAAAGTAGATATCACACACATGTACTGATATAGAATTTACATCAGAAGTGTGAGTTATGTCAGTGATTAAAGTAGATATCACACATATGTACTGACATAGAATTTACATCAGAAGTGTGGGTTATGTCAGTGATTAAAGTAGATATCACACACATGTATTGATATAGAATTTACATCAGAAGTGTGAGTTATGTCAGTGATTAAAGTAGATATCACACATATGTACTGATATAGAATTTACATCAGAAGTGTGAGTTATGTCAGTGATTAAAGTAGATATCACACACATATACTGATATAGAATTTACATCAGAAGTGTGAGTTATGTCAGTGATTAAAGTAGATATCACACATATGTACTGACACAGAATTTACATCAGAAGTGTGGGTTATGTCAGTGATTAAATTAGATATCACACACATGTACTGATATAGAATTTACATCAGAAGTGTGAGTTATGTCAGTGATTAAAGTAGATATCACACACATGTACTGATATAGAATTTACATCAGAAGTGTGAGTTATGTCAGTGATTAAAGTAGATATCACACACATGTACTGACACAGAATTTACATCAGAAGTGTGGGTTATGTCAGTGATTAAAGTAGATATCACACACATGTATTGATATAGAATTTACATCAGAAGTGTGAGTTATGTCAGTGATTAAAGTAGATATCACACATATGTACTGATATAGAATTTACATCAGAAGTGTGAGTTATGTCAGTGATTAAAGTAGATATCACACATATGTACTGACATAGAATGTACATCAGAAGTGTGAGTTATGTCAGTGATTAAAGTTGATATCACACACATGTACTGACATAGAATTTACATCAGAAGTGTGAGTTATGTCAATGATTAAAGTTTATATCACACACATGTACTGATATAGAATTTACATCAGAAGTGTGAGTTATGTCAGTGATTAAAGTAGATATCACACACATGTACTGATATAGAATTTACATCAGAAGTGTGAGTTATGTGAATGATTAAAGTAGATATCACACACATGTACTGATATAGAATTTACATCAGAAGTGCGAGTTATGTCAGTGACTAAATTAGATATCACACACATGTACTGATATAGAATTTACATCAGAAGTGTGAGTTATGTCAATGATTAAAGTAGATATCACACACATGTACTGATATAGAATTTACATCAGAAGTGTGAGTTATGTCAGTGATTAAAGTAGATATCACACACATGTACTGATATAGAATTTACATCAGAAGTGTGAGTTATGTCAGTGATTAAAGTTGATATCACACACATGTACTGATATAGAATTTACATCAGAAGTGTGAGTTATGTCAATGATTCAAGTAGATATCACACACATGTACTGACATATAATTTACATTAGAAGTGAGTTATGTCAATGATTAAAGTAGATATCACACATGTACTGACATAGAATTTACATCAGAAGTGTGAGTTATGTCAGGGATTAAAGTAGATATCACACACATGTACTGATATAGAATTTACATCAGAAGTGTGAGTTATGTCAGTGATTAAAGTAGATATCACACACATGTACTGATATAGAATTTACATCAGAAGTGTGAGTTATGTCAGTGATTAAAGTAGATATCACACACATGTACAGATATAGAATTTACATCAGAAGTGTGAGTTATGTCAATGATTAAAGTAGATATCACACATATGTACTGACATAGAATTTACATCAGAAGTGTGAGTTATGACAGTGATTAAAGTAGATATCACACACATGTACTGATATAGAATTTACATCAGAAGTGTGAGTTATGTCAATGATTAAAGTAGATGTCACACACATGTACTGATATAGAATTTACATTAGAAGTGTAAGTTATGTAAATGATCAAAGTAGATATCACACACATGTACTGATATAGAATTTACATCAGAAGTGTGAGTTATGTCAGTGATTAAAGTAGATATCACACACATGTACTGATATAGAATTTACATCAGAAGTGTGAGTTATGTCAGTGATTAAAGTAGATATCACACACATGTACTGATATAGAATTTACATCAGAAGTGTGAGTTATGTCAGTGATTAAAGTAGATATCACACACATGTACTGATATAGAATTTACATCAGAAGTGTGAGTTATGTCAATGATTAAAGTAGATATCACACACATGTACTGATATAGAATTTACATCAGAAGTGTGAGTTATGTCAGTGATTAAAGTAGATATCACACATATGTACTGACATAGAATTTACATCAGAAGTGTGGGTTATGTCAGTGATTAAAGTAGATATCACACACATGTATTGATATAGAATTTACATCAGAAGTGTGAGTTATGTCAGTGATTAAAGTAGATATCACACATATGTACTGATATAGAATTTACATCAGAAGTGTGAGTTATGTCAGTGATTAAAGTAGATATCACACATATGTACTGACATAGAATGTACATCAGAAGTGTGAGTTATGTCAGTGATTAAAGTAGATATCACACACATGTACTGATATAGAATTTACATCAGAAGTGTGAGTAATGTCAGTGATTAAAGTAGATATCACACACATGTACTGATATAGAATTTACATCAGAAGTGTGAGTTATGTCAGTGATTAAAGTAGATATCACACACATGTACTGATATTGAATTTACATCAGAAGTGTGAGTTATGTCAATGATTAAAGTAGATATCACACACATGTACTGATATAGAATTTACATCAGAAGTGTGAGTTATGTCAGTGATTAAATTAGATATCACACACATGTACTGATATAGAATTTACATTAGAAGTGTGAGTTATGTCAGTGATTAAAGTAGATATCACACACATGTACTGATATAGAATTTACATCAGAAGTGTGAGTTATGTCAATGATTAAAGTAGATATCAAAAACATGTACTGATATAGAATTTACATCAGAAGTGTGAGTTATGTCAATGATTAAAGTAGATATCACACACTTGTACTGATATAGAATTTACATCAGAAGTGCGAGTTATGTCAGTGATTAAATTAGATATCACACACATGTACTGATATAGAATTTACATCAGAAGTGTGAGTTATGTCAGTGATTAAAGTAGATATCACACATATGTACTGACATAGAATTTACATCAGAAGTGTGAGTTATGTCAGTGATTAAAGTAGATATCACACACATGTACTGATATAGAATTTACATCAGAAGTGTGAGTTATGTCAGTGATTAAAGTAGATATCACACACATGTACTGATATAGAATTTACATCAGAAGTGTGAGTTGTGTCAATGATTAAAGTAGATATCACACACATGTACTGATATAGAATTTACATCAGAAGTGTGAGTTATGTCAGTGATTAAAGTAGATATCACACATATGTACTGACACATAATTTACATCAGAAGTGTGAGTTATGTCAGTGATTAAAGTAGATATCACACACATGTACTGATATAGAATTTACATCAGAAGTGTGAGTTGTGTCAATGATTAAAGTAGATATCACACATATGTACTGACATAGAATTTACATCAGAAGTGTGAGTTATGTCAGTGATTAAAGTTTATATCACACACATGTACTGATATAGAATTTACATCAGAAGTGTGAGTTATGTCAGTGATAAAGTAGATATCAGACACATGTACTGATATAGAATTTACATCAGAAGTGTGAGTTATGTCAATGATTAAAGTAGATGTCACACACATGTACTGATATAGAATTTACATTAGAAGTGTAAGTTATGTAAATGATCAAAGTAGATATCACACACATGTACTGATATAGAATTTACATCAGAAGTGTGAGTTATGTCAGTGATTAAAGTAGATATCACACACATGTACTGATATAGAATTTACATCAGAAGTGTGAGTTATGTCAGTGATTAAAGTAGATATCACACACATGTACTGATATAGAATTTACATCAGAAGTGTGAGTTATGTCAATGATTAAAGTAGATATCACACATATGTACTGACATAGAATTTACATCAGAAGTGTGAGTTATGTCAGTGATTAAAGTAGATATCACACACATGTACTGATATAGAATTTACATCAGAAGTGTGAGTTATGTCAATGATTAAAGTAGATATCACACACATGTACTGATATAGAATTTACATCAGAAGTGTGAGTTATGTCAGTGATTAAAGTAGATATCACACACATGTACTGACACAGAATTTACATCAGAAGTGTGGGTTATGTCAGTGATTAAAGTAGATATCACACACATGTATTGATATAGAATTTACATCAGAAGTGTGAGTTATGTCAGTGATTAAAGTAGATATCACACATATGTACTGATATAGAATTTACATCAGAAGTGTGAGTTATGTCAGTGATTAAAGTAGATATCACACATATGTACTGACATAGAATGTACATCAGAAGTGTGTGTTATGTCAGTGATTAAAGTAGATATCACACACATGTACTGATATAGAATTTACATCAGAAGTGTGAGTTGTGTCAATGATTAAAGTAGATATCACACATATGTACTGACATAGAATTTACATCAGAAGTGTGAGTTATGTCAGTGATTAAAGTAGATATCACACACATGTACTGATATAGAATGTACATCAGAAGTGTGAGTTATGTCAATGATTAAAATTTATATCACACACATGTACTGACATAGAATTTACATCAGAAGTGTGAGTGAGTTATGTCAGTGATTAAAGTTTATATCACGCACATGTACTGACATAGAATTTACATCAGAAGTGTGAGTTATGTCAGTGATTAAAGTAGATATCACACACACGTACTGATATAGAATTTACATCAGAAGTGTGAGTTATGTCTATGATTAAAGTAGATGTCACACACATGTACTGATATAGAATTTACATTAGAAGTGTAAGTTATGTAAATGATCAAAGTAGATATCACACACATGTACTGATATAGAATTTACATCAGAAGTGTGAGTTATGTCAGTGATTAAAGTAGATATCACACACATGTACTGATATAGAATTTACATCAGAAGTGTGAGTTATGTCAATGATTAAAGTAGATATCACACACATGTACTGATATAGAATTTACATCAGAAGTGCGAGTTATGTCAGTGACTAAATTAGATATCACACACATGTACTGATATAGAATTTACATCAGAAGTGTGAGTTATGTCAATGATTAAAGTAGATATCACACACATGTACTGATATAGAATTTACATCAGAAGTGTGAGTTATGTCAGTGATTAAAGTAGATATCACACACATGTACTGATATAGAATTTACATCAGAAGTGTGAGTTATGTCAGTGATTAAAGTTGATATCACACACATGTACTGATATAGAATTTACATCAGAAGTGTGAGTTATGTCAATGATTCAAGTAGATATCACACACATGTACTGACATATAATTTACATTAGAAGTGAGTTATGTCAATGATTAAAGTAGATATCACACATGTACTGACATAGAATTTACATCAGAAGTGTGAGTTATGTCAGGGATTAAAGTAGATATCACACACATGTACTGATATAGAATTTACATCAGAAGTGTGAGTTATGTCAGTGATTAAAGTAGATATCACACACATGTACTGATATAGAATTTACATCAGAAGTGTGAGTTATGTCAGTGATTAAAGTAGATATCACACACATGTACAGATATAGAATTTACATCAGAAGTGTGAGTTATGTCAATGATTAAAGTAGATATCACACATATGTACTGACATAGAATTTACATCAGAAGTGTGAGTTATGACAGTGATTAAAGTAGATATCACACACATGTACTGATATAGAATTTACATCAGAAGTGTGAGTTATGTCAATGATTAAAGTAGATGTCACACACATGTACTGATATAGAATTTACATTAGAAGTGTAAGTTATGTAAATGATCAAAGTAGATATCACACACATGTACTGATATAGAATTTACATCAGAAGTGTGAGTTATGTCAGTGATTAAAGTAGATATCACACACATGTACTGATATAGAATTTACATCAGAAGTGTGAGTTATGTCAGTGATTAAAGTAGATATCACACACATGTACTGATATAGAATTTACATCAGAAGTGTGAGTTATGTCAGTGATTAAAGTAGATATCACACACATGTACTGATATAGAATTTACATCAGAAGTGTGAGTTATGTCAATGATTAAAGTAGATATCACACACATGTACTGATATAGAATTTACATCAGAAGTGTGAGTTATGTCAGTGATTAAAGTAGATATCACACATATGTACTGACATAGAATTTACATCAGAAGTGTGGGTTATGTCAGTGATTAAAGTAGATATCACACACATGTATTGATATAGAATTTACATCAGAAGTGTGAGTTATGTCAGTGATTAAAGTAGATATCACACATATGTACTGATATAGAATTTACATCAGAAGTGTGAGTTATGTCAGTGATTAAAGTAGATATCACACATATGTACTGACATAGAATGTACATCAGAAGTGTGAGTTATGTCAGTGATTAAAGTAGATATCACACACATGTACTGATATAGAATTTACATCAGAAGTGTGAGTTATGTCAGTGATTAAAGTAGATATCACACACATGTACTGATATAGAATTTACATCAGAAGTGTGAGTTATGTCAGTGATTAAAGTAGATATCACACACATGTACTGATATTGAATTTACATCAGAAGTGTGAGTTATGTCAATGATTAAAGTAGATATCACACACATGTACTGATATAGAATTTACATCAGAAGTGTGAGTTATGTCAGTGATTAAATTAGATATCACACACATGTACTGATATAGAATTTACATTAGAAGTGTGAGTTATGTCAGTGATTAAAGTAGATATCACACACATGTACTGATATAGAATTTACATCAGAAGTGTGAGTTATGTCAATGATTAAAGTAGATATCAAAAACATGTACTGATATAGAATTTACATCAGAAGTGTGAGTTATGTCAATGATTAAAGTAGATATCACACACATGTACTGATATAGAATTTACATCAGAAGTGCGAGTTATGTCAGTGATTAAATTAGATATCACACACATGTACTGATATAGAATTTACATCAGAAGTGTGAGTTATGTCAGTGATTAAAGTAGATATCACACATATGTACTGACATAGAATTTACATCAGAAGTGTGAGTTATGTCAGTGATTAAAGTAGATATCACACACATGTACTGATATAGAATTTACATCAGAAGTGTGAGTTATGTCAGTGATTAAAGTAGATATCACACACATGTACTGATATAGAATTTACATCAGAAGTGTGAGTTGTGTCAATGATTAAAGTAGATATCACACACATGTACTGATATAGAATTTACATCAGAAGTGTGAGTTATGTCAGTGATTAAAGTAGATATCACACATATGTACTGACACATAATTTACATCAGAAGTGTGAGTTATGTCAGTGATTAAAGTAGATATCACACACATGTACTGATATAGAATTTACATCAGAAGTGTGAGTTGTGTCAATGATTAAAGTAGATATCACACATATGTACTGACATAGAATTTACATCAGAAGTGTGAGTTATGTCAGTGATTAAAGTTTATATCACACACATGTACTGATATAGAATTTACATCAGAAGTGTGAGTTATGTCAGTGATAAAGTAGATATCAGACACATGTACTGATATAGAATTTACATCAGAAGTGTGAGTTATGTCAATGATTAAAGTAGATGTCACACACATGTACTGATATAGAATTTACATTAGAAGTGTAAGTTATGTAAATGATCAAAGTAGATATCACACACATGTACTGATATAGAATTTACATCAGAAGTGTGAGTTATGTCAGTGATTAAAGTAGATATCACACACATGTACTGATATAGAATTTACATCAGAAGTGTGAGTTATGTCAGTGATTAAAGTAGATATCACACACATGTACTGATATAGAATTTACATCAGAAGTGTGAGTTATGTCAATGATTAAAGTAGATATCACACATATGTACTGACATAGAATTTACATCAGAAGTGTGAGTTATGTCAGTGATTAAAGTAGATATCACACACATGTACTGATATAGAATTTACATCAGAAGTGTGAGTTATGTCAATGATTAAAGTAGATATCACACACATGTACTGATATAGAATTTACATCAGAAGTGTGAGTTATGTCAGTGATTAAAGTAGATATCACACACATGTACTGACACAGAATTTACATCAGAAGTGTGGGTTATGTCAGTGATTAAAGTAGATATCACACACATGTATTGATATAGAATTTACATCAGAAGTGTGAGTTATGTCAGTGATTAAAGTAGATATCACACATATGTACTGATATAGAATTTACATCAGAAGTGTGAGTTATGTCAGTGATTAAAGTAGATATCACACATATGTGCTGACATAGAATGTACATCAGAAGTGTGTGTTATGTCAGTGATTAAAGTAGATATCACACACATGTACTGATATAGAATTTACATCAGAAGTGTGAGTTGTGTCAATGATTAAAGTAGATATCACACATATGTACTGACATAGAATTTACATCAGAAGTGTGAGTTATGTCAGTGATTAAAGTAGATATCACACACATGTACTGATATAGAATGTACATCAGAAGTGTGAGTTATGTCAATGATTAAAATTTATATCACACACATGTACTGACATAGAATTTACATCAGAAGTGTGAGTGAGTTATGTCAGTGATTAAAGTTTATATCACGCACATGTACTGACATAGAATTTACATCAGAAGTGTGAGTTATGTCAGTGATTAAAGTAGATATCACACACATGTACTGATATAGAATTTACATCAGAAGTGTGAGTTATGTCTATGATTAAAGTAGATGTCACACACATGTACTGATATAGAATTTACATTAGAAGTGTAAGTTATGTAAATGATCAAAGTAGATATCACACACATGTACTGATATAGAATTTACATCAGAAGTGTGAGTTATGTCAGTGATTAAAGTTTATATCACACACATGTACTGATATAGAATTTACATCAGAAGTGTGAGTTATGTCAGTGATAAAGTAGATATCAGACACATGTACTGATATAGAATTTACATCAGAAGTGTGAGTTATGTCAATGATTAAAGTAGATGTCACACACATGTACTGATATAGAATTTACATTAGAAGTGTAAGTTATGTAAATGATCAAAGTAGATATCACACACATGTACTGATATAGAATTTACATCAGAAGTGTGAGTTATGTCAGTGATTAAAGTAGATATCACACACATGTACTGATATAGAATTTACATCAGAAGTGTGAGTTATGTCAGTGATTAAAGTAGATATCACACACATGTACTGATATAGAATTTACATCAGAAGTGTGAGTTATGTCAATGATTAAAGTAGATATCACACATATGTACTGACATAGAATTTACATCAGAAGTGTGAGTTATGTCAGTGATTAAAGTAGATATCACACACATGTACTGATATAGAATTTACATCAGAAGTGTGAGTTATGTCAATGATTAAAGTAGATATCACACACATGTACTGATATAGAATTTACATCAGAAGTGTGAGTTATGTCAGTGATTAAAGTAGATATCACACACATGTACTGACACAGAATTTACATCAGAAGTGTGGGTTATGTCAGTGATTAAAGTAGATATCACACACATGTATTGATATAGAATTTACATCAGAAGTGTGAGTTATGTCAGTGATTAAAGTAGATATCACACATATGTACTGATATAGAATTTACAT
Source organism: Saccoglossus kowalevskii (assembly GCF_978046115.1). NCBI lineage: Eukaryota > Metazoa > Hemichordata > Enteropneusta > Harrimaniidae > Saccoglossus > Saccoglossus kowalevskii. Next base: position 3,314,639 of record NC_140643.1, on the reverse strand, counting down.
CAGAAGTGTGAGTTATGTCAGTGATTAAAGTAGATATCACACATATGTACTGACATAGAATGTACATCAGAAGTGTGTGTTATGTCAGTGATTAAAGTAGATATCACACACATGTACTGATATAGAATTTACATCAGAAGTGTGAGTTGTGTCAATGATTAAAGTAGATATCACACATATGTACTGACATAGAATTTACATCAGAAGTGTGAGTTATGTCAGTGATTAAAGTAGATATCACACACATGTACTGATATAGAATGTACATCAGAAGTGTGAGTTATGTCAATGATTAAAATTTATATCACACACATGTACTGACATAGAATTTACATCAGAAGTGTGAGTGAGTTATGTCAGTGATTAAAGTTTATATCACGCACATGTACTGACATAGAATTTACATCAGAAGTGTGAGTTATGTCAGTGATTAAAGTAGATATCACACACATGTACTGATATAGAATTTACATCAGAAGTGTGAGTTATGTCTATGATTAAAGTAGATGTCACACACATGTACTGATATAGAATTTACATTAGAAGTGTAAGTTATGTAAATGATCAAAGTAGATATCACACACATGTACTGATATAGAATTTACATCAGAAGTGTGAGTTATGTCAGTGATTAAAGTAGATATCACACACATGTACTGATATAGAATTTACATCAGAAGTGTGAGTTATGTCAGTGATTAAAGTAGATATCACACATATGTACTGACATAGAATTTACATCAGAAGTGTGAGTTATGTCAGTGATTAAAGTAGATATCACACACATGTACTGATATAGAATTTACATCAGAAGTGTGAGTTATGTCAGTGATTAAAGTAGATATCACACACATGTACTGACACAGAATTTACATCAGAAGTGTGGGTTATGTCAGTGATTAAAGTAGATATCACACACATGTATTGATATAGAATTTACATCAGAAGTGTGAGTTATGTCAGTGATTAAAGTAGATATCACACACATGTACTGATATAGAATTTACATCAGAAGTGTGAGTTATGTCAGTGATTAAAGTAGATATCACACACATGTACTGATATAGAATTTACATCAGAAGTGTGAGTTATGTCAGTGATTAAAGTAGATATCACACACATGTACTGATATTGAATTTACATCAGAAGTGTGAGTTATGTCAGTGATTAAAGTAGATATCACACACATGTACTGACACAGAATTTACATCAGAAGTGTGGGTTATGTCAGTGATTAAAGTAGATATCACACACATGTATTGATATAGAATTTACATCAGACGTGTGAGTTATGTCAGTGATTAAAGTAGATATCACACATATGTACTGATATAGAATTTACATCAGAAGTGTGAGTTATGTCAATGATTAAAGTAGATATCACACACATGTACTGACATAGAATTTACATCAGAAGTGTGAGTTATGTCAGTGATTAAAGTAGATATCACACACATGTACTGATATAGAATTTACATCAGAAGTGTGAGTTATGTCAGTGATTAAAGTAGATATCACACACATGTACTGACATAGAATTTACATCAGAAGTGTGAGTTATGTCAGTGATTAAAGTAGATATCACACACATGTACTGACATAGAATTTACATCAGAAGTGTGAGTTATGTCAATGATTAAAGTAGATATCACACACATGTACTGATATAGAATGTACATCAGAAGTGTGAGTTATGTCAGTGATTAAAGTAGATATCACACACATGTACTGATATAGAATGTACATCAGAAGTGTGAGTTATGTCAATGATTAAAGTAGATATCACACACATGTACTGATATAGAATTTACATCAGAAGTGTGAGTTATGTCAATGATTAAAGTAGATATCACACATGTACTGACATAGAATTTACATCAGAAGTGTGAGTTATGTCAATGATTAAAGTAGATATCACACACATGTACTGACATAGAATTTACATCAGAAGTGTGAGTTATGTCAGTGATTAAAGTAGATATCACACACATGTACTGACATAGAATTTACATCAGAAGTGTGAGTTATGTCAGTGATTAAAGTAGATATCACACACATGTATTGATATAGAATTTACATCAGAAGTGTGAGTTATGTCAATGATTAAAGTAGATATCACACACATGTACTTACATAGAATTTACATCAGAAGTGTGAGTTATGTCAATGATTAAAGTAGATATCACACACATGTACTGATATAGAATGTACATCAGAAGTGTGAGTTATGTCAGTGATTAAAGTAGATATCACACACATGTACTGACATAGAATTTACATCAGAAGTGTGAGTTATGTCAATGATTAAAGTAGATATCACACACATGTACTGATATAGAATTTACATCAGAAGTGTGAGTTATGTCAGTGATTAAAGTAGATATCACACATATGTACTGATATAGAATTTACATCATAAGTGTGAGTTATGTCAGTGATTAAAGTAGATATCACACATATGTACTGGCATAGAATTTACATCAGAAGTGTGAGTTATGTCAGTGATTAAAGTAGATATCACACACATGTATTGATATAGAATTTACATCAGAAGTGTGAGTTATGTCAATGGTTAAAGTAGATATCACACATATGTACTGACATAGAATTTACATCAGAAGTGTGAGTTATGTCAATGATTAAAGTAGATATCACACACATGTACTGATATAGAATGTACATCAGAAGTGTGAATTATATCAGTGATTAAAGTAGATATCACACACATGTACTGATATAGAATTTACATCAGAAGTGTGAGTTATGTCAATGATTAAAGTTTATATGACACACATGTACTGACATAGAATTTACATCAGAAGTGTGAGTTATGTCAGTGATTAAAGTAGATATCACACACATGTACTGACATAGAATTTACATCAGAAGTGTGAGTTATGTCAATGATTAAAGTAGATATCACACATATGTACGGCATAGAATTTACATCAGAAGTATGAGTTATGTCAGTGATTAAAGTAGATATCACACACATGTACTGACATAGAATTTACATCAGAAGTGTGAGTTATGTCAATGATTAAAGTAGATATCACACATATGTACTGGCATAGAATTTACATCAGAAGTGTGAGTTATGTCAGTGATTAAAGTAGATATCACACACATGTATTGATATAGAATTTACATCAGAAGTGTGAGTTATGTCAATGGTTAAAGTAGATATCACACATATGTACTGACATAGAATTTACATCAGAAGTGTGAGTTATGTCAGTGATTAAAGTAGATATCACACACATGTACTGATATAGAATGTACATCAGAAGTGTGAATTATATCAGTGATTAAAGTAGATATCACACACATGTACTGATATAGAATTTACATCAGAAGTGTGAGTTATGTCAATGATTAAAGTAGATATCACACACATGTACTGATATAGAATTTACATCAGAAGTGTGGGTTATGTCAATGATTAAAGTAGATATCACACATGTACTGACATAGAATGTACATCAGAAGTGTGGGTTATGTCAATGATTAAAGTAGATATCACACACATGTACTGATATAGAATTTACATCAGAAGTGTGAGTTATGTCAGTGATTAAAGTAGATATCACACACATGTACTGATATAGAATTTACATCAGAAGTGTGAGTTATGTCAGTGATTAAAGTAGATATCACACACATGTACTGACGTAGAATTTACATCAGAAGTGTGAGTTATGTCAGTGATTAAAGTAGATATCACACACATGTACTGACATAGAATTTACATCAGAAGTGTGAGTTATGTCAGTGATTAAAGTAGATATCACACACATGTATTGATATAGAATTTACATCAGAAGTGTGAGTTATGTCAATGATTAAAGTAGATATCACACACATGTACTGACATAGAATTTACATCAGAAGTGTGAGTTATGTCAGTGATTAAAGTAGATATCACACACATGTACTGATATAGAATTTACATCAGAAGTGTGAGTTATGTCAGTGATTAAAGTAGATATCACACACATGTACTGACATAGAATTTACATCAGAAGTGTGAGTTATGTCAGTGATTAAAGTAGATATCACACACATGTATTGACATAGAATTTACATCAGAAGTGTGAGTTATGTCAATGATTAAAGTAGATATCACACACATGTACTGATATAGAATGTACATCAGAAGTGTGAGTTATGTCAGTGATTAAAGTAGATATCACACACATGTACTGATATTGAATGTACATCAGAAGTGTGAGTTATGTCAATGATTAAAGTAGATATCACACACATGTACTGATATAGAATTTACATCAGAAGTGTGAGTTATGTCAATGATTAAAGTAGATATCACACATGTACTGACATAGAATTTACATCAGAAGTGTGAGTTATGTCAATGATTAAAGTAGATATCACACACATGTACTGATATAGAATTTACATCAGAAGTGTGAATTATATCAGTGATTAAAGTAGATATCACACACATGTACTGATATAGAATTTACATCAGAAGTGTGAGTTATGTCAATGATTAAAGTAGATATCACACACATGTACTGATATAGAATTTACATCAGAAGTGTGGGTTATGTCAATGATTAAAGTAGATATCACACATGTACTGACATAGAATGTACATCAGAAGTGTGGGTTATGTCAATGATTAAAGTAGATATCACACACATGTACTGATATAGAATTTACATCAGAAGTGTGAGTTATGTCAGTGATTAAAGTAGATATCACACACATGTACTGATATAGAATTTACATCAGAAGTGTGAGTTATGTCAGTGATTAAAGTAGATATCACACACATGTACTGACATAGAATTTACATCAGAAGTGTGAGTTATGTCAGTGATTAAAGTAGATATCACACACATCTACTGACATAGAATTTACATCAGAAGTGTGAGTTATGTCAGTGATTAAAGTAGATATCACACACATGTATTGATATAGAATTTACATCAGAAGTGTGAGTTATGTCAATGATTAAAGTAGATATCACACACATGTACTGACATAGAATTTACATCAGAAGTGTGAGTTATGTCAGTGATTAAAGTAGATATCACACACATGTACTGATATAGAATTTACATCAGAAGTGTGAGTTATGTCAGTGATTAAAGTAGATATCACACACATGTACTGACATAGAATTTACATCAGAAGTGTGAGTTATGTCAGTGATTAAAGTAGATATCACACACATGTATTGACATAGAATTTACATCAGAAGTGTGAGTTATGTCAATGATTAAAGTAGATATCACACACATGTACTGATATAGAATGTACATCAGAAGTGTGAGTTATGTCAGTGATTAAAGTAGATATCACACACATGTACTGATGTAGAATGTACATCAGAAGTGTGAGTTATGTCAATGATTAAAGTAGATATCACACACATGTACTGATATAGAATTTACATCAGAAGTGTGAGTTATGTCAATGATTAAAGTAGATATCACACATGTACTGACATAGAATTTACATCAGAAGTGTGAGTTATGTCAATGATTAAAGTAGATATCACACACATGTACTGACATAGAATTTACATCAGAAGTGTGAGTTATGTCAGTGATTAAAGTAGATATCACACACATGTATTGATATAGAATTTACATCAGAAGTGTGAGTTATGTCAATGATATGTGAGTCTTTGATAAAATTAACAGTGGGAGATTGTTGATGTCATTTTATATCATTTGACAATTAAAAAAAAGCCAAAGACATCCATACATTGTCACACTAACTATAGTAACCTAATACATATATTGGATGCAAGAGCTCACTATAAGGTTGCTAGCACAGCTAAATTGTACTCAAAGTCGGTGGAAAGGTTACAAAAATTGACATAAAGTACTCATTCCGCCCAACCTCCCGCTTTTATCGCTTTTTTCCGACCGCTTATCGCTTAATTTCCGACCGCTCGCTGCTTTCCGACCGGAAACCGACCGCTTTTTTTCCGCTCGCTCGCGTTCGCTTTTGTTCGCTCGCTCGCTCCTGCTATGGCTGGCTTCAGAAACATCGTTCGCTTGCCAACCGACCGCTGGAGTAACAATGGTCGTACATAGTATGTATAAACTTAAGTTTTTATTCGTAATAAATTTAGGTTTTAATGACGATTCAAAACACAACGCCTATTGCTTCTCTGTTTTGGTGTGTTTGTGTGTGTGTGTGTGATTTTGACTTGATTTTGAAATTTATTCCGAACGGCGCTCAAAATAATTTGACACTGTTATTTGCGAACGCAACTCACACTATGACCCTTACTCAATTTGCATAAGTAATACGAATGCTGTAGTTCAGAAAATCTATTGGTTAACTTTTGCTCGTGTCTGGGTGCGCAAAACAAAACTGCATATATAATTATCGCATAGCTGAATTTCTACAAATCAATTGGACTTAAACCTACTAGTATAATGACTGTGACGATTAATCGCTTGTCTGAGTACATGCGGCGACGAATTTGTGGATTGGCAGCAGCCGGACAAAAAATGAAAGAGATCTCGGAACAGTTAATTTGTTGAGGAAAACAAAACAGTGATACATTTTGAAAACAAAAATACAAAATAAACGCAATCAGAGGCGCCAACCACGGGCGTTGGAAATAAATAAAACGTGTTGTGACAGTCTCACCAAACTCTTTCACTCGCCCAATATAATTATGTTATTTCCCAAAGCACTTATATTTAATACATTGACGAAAAACACCGCAAGAAAAATGTAAATCAGGCTTATTATTACTAGTAACTCTACTCGAACGCAATGTTGATCACTGTAAAAGTGGATAAATTCGAACCGTCATCAAATTCAAAATTCAAGCGATCTCGTTGAATGTCAAAAATAAACTCGATGTTTAGAAAGACAAAAACAACACCATATTAGAGTGCAAAAAAGTTAGCAGCAAAGAACGAGAAGTGCATGTGGGAAAGCGATGAGTGAACTCCATCGTATTTTTTCAACGGTCATTCTATAAATTTCTGATTGTATTTATTCTTATTTTAACATCATAAAAACAAAAATGATACACTTGTACATGAAACAGTAGGTAATGAACTGTAAATGCGGGCGGTTGCGCTGTCAGGCGAGCGAGCGAACGACCGATTGCGCCAGCGGATACCCCGCGGATTTGCGCGGTCGAATTGAACAAAGCGAGCGAAAAAAAAGCGATCGAAATCCGGAAGCGGGCGGGAGGTTGGGCGAAATGAGTACTGTATCACAGAAATTTTAAGTCACTGCTTTTGGGGAGATTGTTTTTACTGGAATTTGGCTGTCACAAGCCTTTGTGTTGAATAAATATACCTTCATTTCTCGTTGACTTACAAGGAAATGTTTACTACTTGTTGCGAAGCACAAAATGGGAGTCTTTGCAGTTAGTGTGTGTGTATGTATGGGTGGGTGTGTGTGTGTGTGTGTGTGTGTGTGTGTCTGTCTGTCTGTTCCACTGATATCTCAAGAACCATACATCAGTTTTTGATGAAACTTGGTGCACAGATGCTCTGGGGCAATGCGCAGGTTTGATTAGTTTTTTTGGTTAAAATCCGTGCATATTAATTATCTAATTTGCATGATAATTAGCTGATTTTTAGCTGTTTCATGACTGTTCTACTGATATCTAAACAACCACTCATTGGATTTTGATGAAACTTGGTACATAGATGCTCTGAACTAATACTAGGTTTTGATTAGTTTTTGGTAAAAATTACCTAATTACTAATTACCTAATTTGCATAATGATTAGTCAATTTTTCGTTTTTTCCACTGATATCTCAAGTACTAATCATCAAATTTCAATAAAACTTGGTACATAGATGTCATAGGACACTGCACAGACCTGGTAGTTTTTAGGGTAATAGTGCATATTAATTACCTAATTTGCATAATTAATTTTCAGCTTTTGATGTTTCAAGTAGTAAGCATTACATTTCAATGAAACTTGATACATACTCAAGGACTATGCAGAGATTGTTTTGGGATAAATATTTGTGCATATTAATCACCTAATTTGCATAATTAATTAATTTTCAGTTTTCACACTAATTTCTCAAGTACTAATCCTCACCTTTCAATGAAACTTTGTACATGGATGCTGTAGGACAATAGACAACCCTGGATAATTGTGGGTTAAAATCTGTACATATTAATTACTAATTTGCATAATTAACCACTTTTAAGCTATCACACTGATATCTAAAATACTAATTATTCCATTTCAATGAATTTTAGTACAAAGATGCTCTAGGACAATGTACAAACCTAATTAATTTGGGGTTAAAATCTGTTTATATTAATTCCCTAATAAGCATAATAATTCATTTTTGTTGGTTCTAATCACATTTCAATAAAACTAGGTACATAGATGGTCTATTACATTGCACAGGCTTCATTAGTTTCACACTCAAATCTGTTCATATTAATTTTCTGATTTGCATTTTTAGTTTTCAGCTTTTCCATCATTATCTCAATCAAGTACAAGTAATTTTGAATTATATTTAATGTGTCTCCAAAACTCTCAGCACATGGGAGTTCTTTCTAAGCTTTCTTTGATTTTATCTGTGTACATGTGCTCCATCTTTGTATGCACAATTTGTATGATAAAACACTCAACCATTGTAAAGTTTATGTTAATATTCTGGTATCACAATTTTATTTATTATTATTTACAAATGTACACAACTTTGAATATATACACATACATGAAACCAAGGTTTTGTGTTTTGAAGTTGGCTCAATCTATGATCAGCAATCTGAAAAATATATATTTGATCTTTTCATTAATACTATGAAATTGGAAGACTGCATGGAAATCTACATGGTGTGTACAATATTGTAAATGACAATGAAAAAAACTAACAATCAATGTGTGGGCCAATTTACTCTTCATACATTTTCAATGAGTTTATCTACATGAGTAGAAAACCATAGACAATCTATATATACCTGGTAAGTACTATATTCAGTGCAATGGCAGGTGGACAAGGTGTGTGGAAAAAATACCATAGTTTGTTGAGTTGGCATATCTTAGGTTAATTTTACGATTCATTTGTCAGGTTATTTGATCACGGCATATCATTTATTTCAGATCTCTTTTGTAAATATAAGTTTGCATAGAACTCACTTTGGCACTTTGTTGCAACTATAGTCTACATTAGAATTAAAAAAAAATACATTTTACCAAAACATGAGATGGTAAATTTGTGCATCACTAAAACAACATTCTGTGCAGTGGCAGTGGACCTAACAGTAAGCCTAATGATCAGGTATTATTTGCCATAAAAATACTCGTTTTAAAAATTATTTTATTACAAAATGCCAATTTAAGTTTGTAGATAACATGTTTTTTTTTGCAAAAAATACTGATTTATCTATTTCACTGTTTCCATTTTCCTGAAGTCTACCGTTGGTGGCGCTCTTTTCTGTGCTGGAGGAGCTGAATGCCGAAGGGCTCCTTTCATCATGTAGCAGTTATGTGATAGACTGACTGTGAGAAACTCGGCTGCTGAATCTGATCGTCTGAGAACAAAACAAACAAAATTATTACATCTATATGGTACCAATTAGATATCAGATACACAAGTCATTGAGATTTCAAGAAAATGCATACAAAAATGAAAGTATATGGAAACCCTTTCTGTACATCATTGCAATGGATTTAATCCTAAATAGATGATTTGTAACTTACGGATACTGAAAACTGCGAGCTGATGGTAAAGGTTCTTCTTTTGAATCCAAAGTAGAACTAGATGGAGTCCTAGATAACACTGCCCTCGGTAGTCCACTACCAGCCTTGTGATTAACACCAGTACCTCCTATTTGACCTCCCCAAGCTGATCTTGGTCCTGCCCGGCCACGAGATGGTCTACAAACAATATGTACATAGCATTTGTAGTATTCAGGACAATGATTATGTTAGTTGTTTGTCATTTCAATAAGCTACACTGCTACCAATGTTGTATAATCACGTAATAAGCTACACTGCTACCAATATTGTATAATCACGTAATAAGCTACACTGCTACCAATATTGTATACTCATGTAATAAGCTACACTGCTACCAATATTGTATAATCACGTAATAAGCTACACTGCTACCAATGTTGTATAATCACGTAATAAGCTACACTGCTACCAATATTGTATACTCACGTAATAAGCTACACTGCTACCAATATTGTATACTCATGTAATAAGCTACACTGCTACCAATATTGTATAATCACGTAATAAGCTACACTGCTACCAATGTTGTATAATCACGTAATAAGCTACACTGCTACCAATATTGTATACTCACGTAATAAGCTACACTGCTACGAATATTGTATATTTGCGTAATAAGCTACACTGCTACCAATATTGTATACTCGCATAATAAGCTACACTGCTACCAATATTGTATACTCGCATAATAAGCTACACTGCTACCAATATTGTATACTCGCGTAATAAGCTACACTGCTACCAATATTGTATACTCGCGTAATAATCTACACTGCTACCAATATTGTATATTCGCGTAATAAGCTACACTGCTACCAATATTGTATACTCACGTAATAAGCTACACTGCTACCAATATTGTATACTCGCGTAATAAGCTACACTGCTACCAATATTGTATACTCGCGTAATAAGCTACACTGCTACCAATATTGTATACTCGCGTAATAAGCTACACTGCTACCAATATTGTATACTCACGTAATAAGCTACACTGCTACCAATATTGTATACTCACGTAATAAGCTACACTGCTACCAATATTGTATACTCACGTAATAAGCTACACTACTACCAATATTGTATACTCATGTAATAAGCTACACTGCTACCAATATTGTAGACTCATGTAATAAGCTACACTGCTACCAATATTGTATACTCACGTAATAAGCTACACTGCTACCAATATTGTATACTCATGTAATAAGCTACACTGCTACCAATATTGTATACTCGCGTAATAAGCTACACTGCTACCAATATTGTATACTCACGTAAATAAGCTACACTGCTACCAATATTGTATACTCACGTAATAAGCTACACTGCTACCAATATTGTATACTCACGTAATAAGCTACACTGCTACCAATGTATACTCATTTAATAAGCTACACTGCTACCAATGATGTATACTCACGTAATAAGCTACACTGCTACCAATATTGTATACTTACGTAATAAGCTACACTGCTACCAATATTGTATACTCACGTAATAAGCTACACTGCTACCAATATTGTATACTTACGTAATAAGCTACACTACTACCAATATTGTATACTCACATAATAAGCTACACTGCTACCAATATTGTATACTTACGTAATAAGCTACACTACTACCAATATTGTATACTCACATAATAAGCTACACTGCTACCAATATTGTATACTCACGTAATAAGCTACACTGCTACCAATATTGTATACTTACGTAATAAGCTACACTACTACCAATATTGTATACTCACATAATAAGCTACACTGCTACCAATATTGTATACTTACGTAATAAGCTACACTGCTACCAATATTGTATACTTACGTAATAAGCTACACTGCTACCAATATTGTATACTTACGTAATAAGCTACACTGCTACCAATATTGTATACTCACATAATAAGCTACACTGCTACCAATATTGTATACTCACATAATAAGCTACACTACTACCAATATTGTATACTCACATAATAAGCTACACTGCTACCAATATTGTATACTTATGTAATAAGCTACACTGCTACCAATATTGTATACTTACGCAATAAGCTACACTGCTACCAATATTGTATACTCACATAATAAGCTACACTGCTACCAATATTGTATACTCACATAATAAGCTACACTGCTACCAATATTGTATACTCACGTAATAAGCTACACTGCTACCAATATTGTATACTTACGTAATAAGCTACACTGCTACCAATATTGTATACTCACATAATAAGCTACACTGCTACCAATATTGTATACTCACGTAATAAGCTACACTGCTACCAATGATGTATACTGCTACCAATATTGTATACTCATGTAATAAGTTACACTGTTACCAATATTGTATACTTGCGTAATAAGCTACACTGTTACCAATATTGTATACTCGCGTAATAAGCTACACTGCTACCAATATTGTATACTCACGTAATAAGCTACACTGCTACCAATGTTGTATACTCACGTAATAAGCTACACTGCTACCAATATTGTATACTCACGTAATAAGCTACACTGCTACCAATATTGTATACTCACGTAATAAGCTACACTGCTACCAATATTGTATACTCATGTAATAAGCTACACTGCTACCAATATTGTATATTCGCGTAATAAGCTACACTGCTACCAATATTGTATACTCGCATAATAAGCTACACTGCTACCAATATTGTATACTCGCGTAATAATCTACACTGCTACCAATATTGTATATTCGCGTAATAAGCTACACTGCTACCAATATTGTATACTCGCATAATAAGCTACACTGCTACCAATATTGTATACTCGCGTAATAAGCTACACTGCTACCAATATTGTATACTCGCGTAATAATCTACACTGCTACCAATATTGTATATTCGCGTAATAAGCTACACTGCTACCAATATTGTATACTTACGTAATAAGCTACACTGTTACCAATATTGTATACTCACGTAATAAGCTACACTGCTACCAATATTGTATACTCACGTAATAAGCTACACTGCTACCAATATTGTATACTCACGTAATAAGCTACACTGCTACCAATATTGTATACTCGCGTAATAAGCTACACTGCTACCAATATTGTATACTCGCGTAATAAGCTACACTGCTACCAATATTGTATACTCGCGTAATAAACTACACTGCTACCAATATTGTATACTCGCGTAATAAGCTACACTGCTACCAATATTGTATACTCGCGTAATAAGCTACACTGCTACCAATATTGTATACTCACATAATAAGCTACACTGCTACCAATATTGTATACTCACGTAATAAGCTACACTGCTACCAATATTGTATACTCACGTAATAAGCTACACTACTACCAATATTGTATACTCATGTAATAAGCTACACTGCTACCAATATTGTATACTCATGTAATAAGCTACACTGCTACCAATATTGTATACTCATGTAATAAGCTACACTGCTACCAATATTGTATACTCGCGTAATAAGCTACACTGCTACCAATATTGTATACTCACGTAAATAAGCTACACTGCTACCAATATTGTATACTCACGTAATAAGCTACACTGCTACCAATATTGTATACTCACGTAATAAGCTACACTGCTACCAATGTATACTCATTTAATAAGCTACACTGCTACCAATGATGTATACTCACGTAAATAAGCTACACTGCTACCAATATTGTATACTCACGTAATAAGCTACACTGCTACCAATATTGTATACTCACGTAATAAGCTACACTGCTACCAATGTATACTCATTTAATAAGCTACACTGCTACCAATGATGTATACTCACGTAATAAGCTACACTGCTACCAATATTGTATACTCGCGTAATAAGCTACACTGCTACCAATATTGTATACTCGCGTAATAAGCTACACTGCTACCAATATTGTATACTCACGTAATAAGCTACACTGCTACCAATATTGTATACTCACGTAATAAGCTACACTGCTACCAATATTGTATACTCACGTAATAAGCTACACTGTTACCAATATTGTATACTTACGTAATAAGCTACACTGTTACCAATATTGTATACTCACGTAATAAGCTACACTGCTACCAATATTGTATACTCGCGTAATAAGCTACACTGCTACCAATATTGTATACTCACGTAATAAGCTACACTGCTACCAATATTGTATAATCACGTAATAAGCTACACTGCTACCAATATTGTATACTCACGTAATATGCTACACTGCTACCAATATTGTTAACTCACGTAATAAGCTACACTGCTACCAATATTGTATACTCGCGTAATAAGCTACACTGCTACCAATATTGTATACTCACGTAATAAGCTACACTGTTACCAATATTGTATACTTACGTAATAAGCTACACTGCTACCAATATTGTATATTTACGTAATAAGCTACACTGCTACCAATATTGTATACTCACATAATAAGCTACACTGCTACCAATATTGTATACTCACGTAATAAGCTACACTGCTACCAATGATGTATACTGCTACCAATATTGTATACTCATGTAATAAGCTACACTGTTACCAATATTGTATACTCGCGTAATAAGCTACACTGCTACCAATATTGTATACTCACGTAATAAGCTACACTGCTACCAATGTTGTATACTCACGTAATAAGCTACACTGCTACCAATATTGTATACTCACGTAATAAGCTACACTGCTACCAATATTGTATACTCACGTAAATCGGAAGTCTGATGGTAGATATCTGCCCAGTAAGTAGTCACGCTCAGTTTTCAAAATCTGGGCACGGAAATCTTTTTGTGATGTACCATAACCATTGAAGATATTATCAGTGAACATTAGTTTACCATTGATGTACATCTGAATAAATAAATAAAATACTTATTATAAATTTGTAAATGACGATATCAAGGTCACATTGACCTTTGCTACATATATATTTTATACCAACCTAACAAAAACAAAACATTGAACAGAAATTAAAATATAATTACCAGAAACATTCCAGGGACAGCATTGTGCCTCCTTAATAGAAGTGGTTTCATGTTCTCTGTCAGTTCAGCTGCTCTTGCCATATCATAATTGAATATTTTGAATCTATCATGGCGACTCTGAAATTAAATTGTAATCATGTGATGTCATAAATATATAATGCATGTATTGTAATCATGTGATGTCATAAATATATAATGCATGTATTGTAATCATGTGATGTCATAAATACATAATGCATGTATTGTAATCATGTGATGTCATTAATATATAATGCATGTATTGTAATTATGTAATGTCATAAATATATAATGCATGTATTGTAATCATGTGATGTCATAAATATATAATGCATGTATTGTAATCATGTGATGTCTTAAATATATAATGCATGTATTGTAATCATGTGATGTCTTAAATATATAATGCATGTATTGTAATCATGTGATGTTATAAATATATAATGCATGTATTGTAATCATGTGATGTCATAAATATATAATGCATGTATTGTAATCATGTGATGTCATAAATATATAATGCATGTATTGTAATCATGTGATGTCATGAATACATAATGCATGTATTGTAATCATGTGATGTCATAAATACATAATGCATGTATTGTAATCATGTGATGTCATAAATACATAACGCATTTATTGTAATCATGTGATGTCATAAATATATAATGCATGTATTGTAATCATGTGATGTCATAAATACATAATGCATGTGTTGTAATCATGTGATGTCATAAATATATAATGCATGTATTGTAATCATGTGATGTCATAAATATATAATGCATGTATTGTAATCATGTGATGTCATAAATATATAATGCATGTATTGTAATCATGTGATGTCATAAATATATAATGCATGTATAGTAATCATGTGATGTCATAAATATATAATGCATGTATTGTAATCATGTGATGTCATAAATATATAATGCATGTATTGTAATCATGTGATGTCATAATTATATGATGCATGTATTGTAATCATGTGATGTCATAAATATATAATGCATGTATTGTAATCGTGTGATGTCATAATATATAATGCATGTATTGTAATCATGTGATGTCATAAATATATAATGCATGTATTGTAATCATGTGATGTCATAAATACATAATGCATGTATTGTAATCATGTGATGTCATAATTATATGATGCATGTATTGTAATCATGTGATGTCATAAATATATAATGCATGTATTGTAATCGTGTGATGTCATAATATATAATGCATGTATTGTAATCATGTGATGTCATAAATATATAATGCATATATTGTAATCATGTGATGTCATAAATATATGATGCATGTATTGTAATCATGTGATCAACCAGAGATGCCAAAAGTTTGGAGGAAATGTTATACCAATAATTTGGAGAATTGCTCCCCACACTAAATTAATGCTGGTGCTTTCTAGTAGCAATATAGACTGTTGACAGTCCTCAGTGCTAATTTGTTAGTATACTAAATCAGCAAATGGTAAAGGCGTTCACTAGAAATGCTGCAGGCCTTTCAGCGAGGCCTGAGGACAGTTAGCGCTTGTAAACAGCCTCACGCAACATTACATGCTTTTTAATCGGTACTGAACAAAGAATGATTGACACCGGTGGAAAACCATGTAATGTCGTGTGAGGGTGTTTTCAAGCGCTGTTTTCAACAGTTCTTAGGCCACCGCTGAAATGCCTGCTGCAATTATTGCGAATGCCTTCTAGTAGCAATAAGGATTAAATAGATACTATTGATACATTATAGTATGGTCTAGTTTTGTTCCTGCACAATGTATAATAAATATATAAATAGACAATACACGCTGCTCGGACTGGTAAATATATTATATAGTAGATAATATTTGATAATCATTGTCCTAAAAATAGCTAGATGTTTTGAGCAATATTTGGCTTTTATCAATAGCATGGAAGAAAATGTCCTAAGCCATAAAAAGCCATTGCTCGAAAAGTCTATCTACCATACTACTTACTTCATAACAGGGTCTAGTTCTGTTTTTGTTACGTTTTTCATGCACTTTTCTGAGCATTGCTTGGCACTCCTCAGTCACATCTGGATGGAATATTGACACAACACAAATGACAATGATCTGAGTCTTTGGTACATTTTTTGTGATGAATTCATCATACTCAAAGTCTCCTACATAGCACATTCTATGCCGACTACATTTGCAGGTTACGTTCTCCTCCCCCAACTTCTCTGCTCGCAAGGCACTGCATTATTTCAGGTTAAAGGAAATTTTTCTCAAATTTGTTGCTACTATAAATTATACCAAGATGTTATCTACCAATGCACAGACTCAATTTTAATATTAATTCAGGTTTTCTCACTATAGTAACGAGAGATGTATTTCATCTTTTCTCACTATGGTAACGGGAGATGTATTCCATCTTTTCTCACTAGGTGTAATTGGAGATGTATACATCTTTTCTCACTAGGTGTAACAGGAGAGGTATTTCATCTTTTCTCACTATGGTAATGGGAGATGTATTTCATCTTTTCTCACTATGGTAACGGGAGATGTATTTCATCTTTTCTCACTAGGTGTAATTGGAGATGTATACATCTTTTCTCACAAGGTGTAACAGAAGAGGTATTTCATCTTTTCTCACTAGGTGTAACAGGAGATGTATTTCATCTTTTCTCACTATGGTAACAAGAGATGTATTTAATCTTTTCTCACTAGATGTAACGGGAGATGTATTTCATATTTTCTCACTAGGTGTAATGGGAGATGTATTTCATATATTTCTCACTAGGTGTATGGGGAGATGTATTTTATCGTTTCTAACTAGGTGTAATGGGAGATGTATTTCATTTTTTCTAACTAGGTGTAATGGGAGATGTATTTCATCTTTTCTCACTAGGTGTAACGGGAGATGTATTTCATATTTTCTCACTAGGTGTAACGGGAGATGTATTTCATCTTTTCTCACTAGGTGTAATGGGAGATGTATTTCATCTTTTCTAACTAGGTGTAATGGGAGATGTATTTCATCTTTTCTCACTAGGTGTAATGGGAGATGTCTTTCATCTTTTCTAACTAGGTGTAATAGGAGATGTATTTCATCTTTTCTCACTAGGTGTAACGGGAGATGTATTTCATCTTTTCTCACTAGGTGTAATGGGAGATGTATTTCATCTTTTCTCACTAGGTGTAATGGGAGATGTATTTCATCTTTTCTCACTAGGTGTAACGGGAGATGTATTTCATCTTTTCTAACTAGGTGTAATGGGAGATGTATTTCATCTTTTCTCACTAGGTGTAATGGGAGATGTATTTCATCTTTTCTCACTAGGTGTAATGGGAGATGTATTTCATCTTTTCTAACTAGGTGTAATGGGAGATGTATTTCATCTTTTCTCACTTGGTGTAATGGGAGATGTATTTCATCTTTTCTCACTAGGTGTAATGGGAGATGTATTTCATCTTTTCTCACTAGGTGTAATGGGAGATGTATTTCATCTTTTCTAACTAGGTGTAATAGGAGATGTATTTCATCTTTTCTCACTAGGTGTAACGGGAGATGTATTTCATCTTTTCTCACTAGGTGTAACGGGAGATGTATTTCATCTTTTCTCACTAGGTGTAATGGGAGATGTATTTCATATTTTCTCACTAGGTGTAATGGGAGATGTATTTCATCTTTTCTAACTAGGTGTAATGGGAGATGTATTTCATCTTTTCTCACTAGGTGTAATGGGAGATGTATTTCATCTTTTCTAACTAGGTGTAATGGGAGATGTATTTCATCTTTTCTCACTAGGTGTAACGGGAGATGTATTTCATCTTTTCTCACTAGGTGTAATGGGAGATGTATTTCATCTTTTCTCACTAGGTGTAACGGGAGATGTATTTCATCTTTTCTCACTAGGTGTAATGGGAGATGTATTTCATATTTTCTCACTAGGTGTAATGGGAGATGCATTTCATCTTTTCTAACTAGGTGTAATGGGAGATGTATTTCATCTTTTCTCACTAGGTGTAACGGGAGATGTATTTCATCTTTTCTCACTAGGTGTAACGGGAGATGTATTTCATTTTTTCTCACTAGGTGTAATGGGAGATGTATTTCATATTTTCTCACTAGGTGTAATGGGAGATGTATTTCATCTTTTCTAACTAGGTGTAATGGGAGATGTATTTCATCTTTTCTCACTAGGTGTAATGGGAGATGTATTTCATCTTTTCTCACTAGGTGTAATGGGAGATGTATTTCATCTTTTCTCACTAGGTGTAATAGGAGATGTATTTCATCTTTTCTCACTAGGTGTAATGGGAGATGTATTTCATCTTTTCTCACTAGGTGTAATAGGAGATGTATTTCATCTTTTCTCACTAGGTGTAATGGGAGATGTATTTCATCTTTTCTCACTAGGTGTAACGGGAGATGTATTTCATCTTTTCTCACTAGGTGTAATGGGAGATGTATTTCATCTTTTCTCACTAGGTGTAATGGGAGATGTATTTCATCTTTTCTCACTAGGTGTAATGGGAGATGTCTTTCATCTTTTCTCACTAGGTGTAATGGGAGATGTATTTCATATTTTCTCACTAGGTGTAACGGGAGATGTATTTCATCTTTTCTCACTAGGTGTAATGGGAGATGTATTTCATCTTTTCTCACTAGGTGTAATGGGAGATGTCTTTCATCTTTTCTCACTAGGTGTAATGGGAGATGTATTTCATCTTTTCTCACTAGGTGTAACGGGAGATGTATTTCATCTTTTCTCACTAGGTGTAATGGGAGATGTATTTCATCTTTTCTCACTAGGTGTAATGGGAGATGTATTTCATCTTTTCTCACTAGGTGTAACGGGAGATGTATTTCATCTTTTCTCACTAGGTGTAACGGGAGATGTATTTCATCTTTTCTCACTAGGTGTAATGGGAGATGTCTTTCATCTTTTCTCACTAGGTGTAATGGGAGATGTATTTCATCTTTTCTCACTAGGTGTAATGGGAGATGTCTTTCATCTTTTCTCACTAGGTGTAATGGGAGATGTATTTCATCTTTTCTCACTAGGTGTAATAGGAGATGTATTTCATCTTTTCTCACTAGGTGTAATGGGAGATGTATTTCATCTTTTCTCACTAGGTGTAATGGGAGATGTATTTCATCTTTTCTCACTAGGTGTAATGGGAGATGTATTTCATCTTTTCTCACTAGGTGTAATGGGAGATGTATTTCATCTTTTCTCACTAGGTGTAATAGGAGATGAATTTCATCTTTTCTCACTAGGTGTAACGGGAGATGTGTTTCATCTTTTCTAACTAGGTGTAATGGGAGATGTATTTCATCTTTTCTCACTAGGTGTAATGGGAGATGTCTTTCATCTTTTCTAACTAGGTGTAATAGGAGATGTATTTCATCTTTTCTCACTAGGTGTAACGGGAGATGTATTTCATCTTTTCTCACTAGGTGTAATGGGAGATGTATTTCATCTTTTCTCACTAGGTGTAATGGGAGATGTATTTCATCTTTTCTCACTAGGTGTAATGGGAGATGTATTTCATCTTTTCTCACTAGGTGTAATGGGAGATGTATTTCATATTTTCTCACTAGGTGTAATGGGAGATGTATTTCATATTTTCTCACTAGGTGTAATAGGAGATGTATTTCATAATTTCTCACTAGGTGTAACGGGAGATGTATTTCATATTTTCGCACTAGGTGTACCGTGAGATGTATTTCATATTTTCTCACTAGGTGTAACGGGAGATGTATTTCATCTTTTCTAACTAGGTGTAATGGGAGATGTATTTCATCTTTTCTCACTAGGTGTGATGGGAGATGTATTTCATCTTTTCTCACTAGGTGTAACGGGAGAAGTATTTCATCTTTTCTCACTAGGTGTAATGGGAGAAGTATTTCATCTTTTCTAACTAGGTGTAATAGGAGATGTATTTCATATTTTCTCACTAGGTGTAATGGGAGATGTATTTCATATTTTCTCACTAGGTGTAACGGGAGATGTATTTCATATTTTCTCACTAGGTGTAACGGGAGATGTATTTCATCTTTTCTAACTAGGTGTAACGGGAGATGTATTTCATATTTTCTCACTAGGTGTAACGGGAGATGTATTTCATATTTTCTCACTAGGTGTAATGGGAAATGTATTTCATCTTTTCTCACTAGGTGTAATGGGAGATGTATTTCATCTTTTCTCACTAGGTGTAATGGGAGATGTATTTCATCTTTTCTAACTAGGTGTAACGGGAGATGTATTTCATCTTTTCTCACTAGGTGTAATGGGAGATGTATTTCATCTTTTCTCACTAGGTGTAATGGGAGATGTATTTCATATTTTCTCACTAGGTGTAACGTGAGATGTATTTCATATTTTCTCACTAGGTGTAACGGGAGATGTATTTCATCTTTTCTAACTAGGTGTAATGGGAGATGTATTTCATCTTTTCTCACTAGGTGTGATGGGAGATGTATTTTATCTTTTCTCACTAGGTGTAACGGGAGAAGTATTTCATCTTTTCTCACTAGGTGTAACGGGAGATGTATTTCATCTTTTCTAACTAGGTGTAATAGGAGATGTATTTCATATTTTCTCACTAGGTGTAACGGGAGAAGTATTTCATCTTTTCTCACTAGGTGTAACGGGAGATGTATTTCATATTTTCTCACTAGGTGTAACGGGAGATGTATTTCATCTTTTCTAACTAGGTGTAATAGGAGATGTATTTCATATTTTCTCACTAGGTGTAACGGGAGATGTATTTCATATTTTCTCACTAGGTGTAACGGGAGATGTATTTCATATTTTCTCACTAGGTGTAGCGGGAGATGTATTTCATATTTTCTCACTAGGTGTAATGGGAGATGTATTTCATCTTTTCTCACTAGGTGTAATGGGAGATGTATTTCATCTTTTCTAACTAGGTGTAATGGGAGATGTAGTTCATCTTTTCTCACTAGGTGTAATGGGAGATGTATTTCATCTTTTCTCACTAGGTGTAACGGGAGATGTATTTCATCTTTTCTCACTAGGTGTAACGGGAGATGTATTTCATCTTTTCTAACTAGGTGTAATAGGAGATGTATTTCATATTTTCTCACTAGGTGTAACGGGAGATGTATTTCATATTTTCTCACTAGGTGTAACGGGAGATGTATTTCATATTTTCTCACTAGGTGTAACGGGAGATGTATTTCATATTTTCTCACTAGGTGTAACGGGAGATGTATTTCATCTTTTCTAACTAGATGTAATGGGAGATGTATTTCATTTTTTCTCACTAGGTGTAATGGGAGATGTATTTCATCTTTTCTCACTAGGTGTAAAGGGAGATGTATTTCATCTTTTTTAACTAGGTGTAATAGGAGATGTATTTCATCTTTTCTCACTAGGTGTAATGGGAGATGTGTTTCATCTTTTCTAACTAGGTGTAACGGGAGATGTATTTCATCTTTTCTCACTAGGTGTAATGGGAGATGTATTTCATCTTTTCTAACTAGGTGTAATGGGAGATGTATTTCATCTTTTCTCACTAGGTGTAATGGGAGATGTATTTCATCTTTTCTAACTAGGTGTAATAGGAGACGTATTTCATCTTTTCTCACTAGGTGTAATGGGAGAAGTATTTCATGTTTTCTCACTAGGTGTAACGGGAGATGTATTTCATCTTTTCTAACTAGGTGTAATAGGAGATGTATTTCATTTTTTCTCACTAGGTGTAACGGGAGAAGTATTTCATGTTTTCTCACTAGGTGTAACGGGAGATGTATTTCATCTTTTCTAACTAGGTGTAATAGGAGATGTATTTCATTTTTTCTCACTAGGTGTAACGGGAGATGTATTTCATCTTTTCTAACTAGGTGTAATAGGAGATGTATTTCATTTTTTCTCACTAGGTGTAATGGGAGATGTATTTCATTTTTTCTCACTAGGTGTAACGGGAGATGTATTTCATCTTTTCTAACTAGGTGTAATAGGAGATGTATTTCATTTTTTCTCACTAGGTGTAACGGGAGATGTATTTCATCTTTTCTCACTAGGTGTAACGGGAGATGTATTTTATCTTTTCTAACTAGGTGTAATACGAGATGTATTTCATATTTTCTCACTAGGTGTAACGGGAGATGTATTTCATATTTTCTCACTAGGTGTAACGGGAGATGTATTTCATATTTTCTCACTAGGTGTAACGAGAGATGTATTTCATATTTTCTCACTAGGTGTAATGGGAGATGTAGTTCATCTTTTCTCACTAGGTGTAATGGGAGATGTATTTCATCTTTTCTAACTAGGTGTAATGGGAGATGTATTTCATCTTTTCTAACTAGGTGTAATGGGAGATGTATTTCATCTTTTCTAACTAGGTGTAATGGGAGATGTATTTCATCTTTTCTCACTAGGTGTAATGGGAGATGTAGTTCATCTTTTCTAACTAGGTGTAATGGGAGATGTATTTCATCTTTTCTCACTACATGTAACGGGAGATATATTTCATCTTTTCTCACCATGGTAACGGGAGATGTATTTCATCTTTTCTCACTAGGTGTAACGGGAGATGTATTTCATCTTTTCTCACTAGGTTTAACGGGAGATGTATTTCATCTTTTCTCACTAGGTATAATGGGAGATGTATTTAATCTTTTCTCACTATGGTAATGTTTATATTCAATTACTGAAAAGGATACACTGGACATCCTCTCTGTACAATAGTTGGTTTGTGTTCTGCTGTGGTTGATGTTGCTCTCAGAGTTCTATTACAACTATGTGACCGAATGGCAGAATGCACCGGAGATCCATGTACAGGGGATCTAGAAAGAAAAAAAACACTAGATTTCAGGTTCAAGGGATGATGATGGCAATATCACAATACCATATTTGCTCTATTAAAAGTGCATACAAAATCATGATACTGTATTTGCTTTATTGGGATTGAATTCAAAATTATGATACTGTATTTGCTCTATGAGAAGTGCATACAAAATTATGATACTGTATTTGCTCTATGAGAAGTGCATTGAAATTATACAGTATTTGCTCTATTAGAAGTGCATACAAAATTATGATACTGTATTTGCTCTATTAGAAGTGCATATAACATACAGTATTTGCTCTATTAGAAGTGCATACAAAATCATAATACTGTATTTGCTTTATTGGAATTGCATTCAAAATTATGATACTGTATTTGCTCTATGAGAAGTGCATACACAATTATACAGTATTTGCTCTATTGGAAGTGCATACAAAATCATAATACTGTATTTGCTCCATTGGAATTGCATAAAACATTATACTGTATTTGCTCTATTGGAATTGCATTCGCACTAATAGAAGTGCTTACAAAATTATGATACTGTATTTGCTCTATTGGAAGTGCATACAAAATTGAGATACAGGATTTGCTCTATTGGAAGTGCATACAAAATCATGATACTGTATTTGCTCTATTGGAATTGCATTCGCTCTAATAGAATTGCATACAAAATCATAATACTGTATTTGCTCTATTAGAAGTGCATACAAAATTATGATATTGTATTTGCTCTATTAGAAGTGCATACAAAATTATGATACAGTATTTGCTCTATTGGAAGTGCATACAAAATCATGATACTGTGTTTTGTTTTTTTTTTGTTTTTTTTTTAAATTTTTTTGTGCCAGGCGACAGTTCTGGACATTGAATGTCACCGTTGTCTCTCCTGACTAGTTTTTTTTTTGTATGTGCAAATTGCAAGTGCTAGTGCTGACACATAGTGCATTTTGCCACAGAAGTCATATTCATGTTTGGGACTACATGACAGGGCTGTGTGGCCATCTCTCTGTCAAATGGCAATTTTAATGCGCTATCCTGGCGTCAACCAGGCTCGGTCGAACACAAGCACCTGCGGACCTTAACAAAGGTTCCCCCAAAGTCGCATTCGTTAGTGAATGAATCTCGGCCAGTGGAATTGGCCTTCCCATTGATACTGTATTTGCTCTATTGGAATTGCATTCGCTCTAATAGAAGTGCTTACACAATTATGATACTGTATTTGCTTTATTGGAATTGAATTCAAAATCATGATACTGTATTTGCTCTACTGGAAGTGCATACAAAATTATGATACTGTATTTATTTTATTGGAAGTGCATACAAAATTATGATACAGTGTTTGCTCTATTAGAAGTGCATACAAAATCATAATACTGTATTTGCTCTATTGGAAGTGCATACAAAATTATGATACTGTATCTGCTCTATTAGAAGTGCATACAAAATTATGATACAGTATTTGCTCTATTGGAAGTGCATACAAAATCATAATACTGTATTTGCTCCATTGGAAGTGCACACAAAATCATGATACTGCATTTGCTCTATTAGAATTGCATTCGCTCTAATAGAAGTGCATACAAAATCATAATACTGTATTTGCTCTATTAGAAGTGCATACAAAATTATGATACAGTATTTGCTCTATTGGAAGTGCATACAAAATCATAATACTGTATTTGCTCTATTGGAAGTGCATACAAAATCATGATACTGCATTTGCTCTATTGGAATTGCATTCGCTCTAATAGAAGTGCATACAAAATCATAATACTGTATTTGTTCTATTAGATGTGCATACAAAATTATGATACTGTATTGTTCTAATAGAAGTGCATACAAAATTATGATACAGTATTTGCTCTATTGGAAGTGCATACAAAATCATGATACTGTATTTGCTCTATTGGAATTGCATACAAAATCATGATACTGTATTTGTTCTATTGGAAGTGCATACACAATCATGAAACTGTATTTGCTTTATTGGAATTGAATTCAAAATCATAATACTGTATTTGCTCTATTGGAAGTGCATACAAAATTATGATACAGTGTTTACTCTATTGGAAGTGCATACACAATTATGATACTGTATTTGCTATATTAGAAGTGCATGGCTTTATATAACATATATAAAAAGTGCAAATCTGAAGGTGTACCATAAATGCTTCAATAAGGAAATAAAGTGTAATATTTGTGACTGCAAAGGTAGACAAATTTTTAGGTGTGTTGTCAAATTGTTGCCTGCACTCTAAATCTTTATTTGATTGTACAATGTACGTATATGTTGCAATTTGCATATTTGTAAACAGTTCTTTGTTCATGAATTAAGAAAATATGAAATTTTGCAGCAGTTAATATTTTATTCCAAGGATCATTAAGACAATTAATAGTGTCTATGGATGTATTAAGTCATCAAAATCCAACAATAACTGTTTACTGTAATTTTGTAAACTTTGACAACACCTCTTAAAGGGTGACAGTCAGCTTGGTTGTTTTGTTTATTCCAAACTTCCATGGTAACCGTCATCCTTTGTGCACTGAAAAGCATGCCACACCAAAACCATTACTTACAGTTATACCAATGAAATTAACATAATAGGCCAATAAGGTCATGCAAGAAAAAAATATATAAAGACACACATGCAATAAGATAGACATTTACGTAATTACACAATTATGAGACATTTAAAAAACAAAAGAATGTTTACTTTTAATTATAGCGCAGTAACCCATCAAATCCGCCGTACTATGCATCTTATTTAGAGGAAAAAATGAAAAAGTAGACAGTAAGAAAAACATTGAGCTCTATTAGGCTGGTTGAAAGCATTGAACACAATGATGAAGTTACAGTCAAACCTGTGTATAGCAACAACCCAAGGTACAGTCAAACAAAGACCAATCTGCAAATGTATTGCTGAAAGGTGGTCACATAAGAGAGGTGGTCTTTATTCACAGGTTGGTCACATGTTATGTTGGTAGTGTTTATATAGAGATGATTAATAACGTATGATTGATTGTGATATAGAACCAGACTCACCCACTAGCAACAGATAGTGTATTTGGAGTTCCACTTTTTGATGTCTCTGCTTGGACACCATCAATTTCAATTCTAACATGGTCCTTCCTCTTCTCAGATGTTCTGCTGACTGGTCGAGATGGTGAGGACAATGAACTAAACGGTCTGCTATTGTGGAACCCAGTTGTAGGTGGTGCTGATGGGGCTCGCACCTTTACCCTGGGTTCTGGGAGGGGTGAGGATGTATATGGGCGTTGTGGAAAGTCCTTGGCAGATGGCATTGTGCCCGGAACTGATTTTGCCGATTGAATGTTACGAGCTTTGCGGTATCTAGGTGCGCTACTAATGGTGCGTAGGTGGGGAGAGCTGATACCCACAGCTATTCTATAATGTTCCATCCAGTCTTCAGTAATGTTCCTGAAACACAATTGTATATTAATACAGCTTTTACAACCAGCATGACCTGCAAATACGCAATTCTTGTTGTATACAATATAATGCGTAATTAAACACAATAATGATTACCATTGATTGCAGATATTTGACCTACATGTAAAAAAAAACAGCTGAAAGATTTATCAAAATGCCAAAATGAGCAATTTCCATAAGAAGACATGTTAAAGCATTATTTCATTAAAAATGCATAGTTATCATCAAAATGTTAACATTTTTGACATAACTATGTAGTATTATGTAAGCAAACAAAATTGTGAGATATGGTGAGAACGTTTCACCATAGCAACCAATGGTAAATTTGAGTTAATATTCGGTTTTTAATTAAACTATTTCGCTATTTTTGTGCAATATTCTGAAGGAACTAAAACACAACATTTTTATGAATGTTTTGCGCAAAAAGAAGTTTAGTAACCAGATATTTTTAACTGGGTTTTGTTAACAACAACAATATTATAAACATCAAAGAAATCTGATGGTTGTTTTAATGGTAGCCAAGTAACAAAAATGAGAGGTGACCAGCTCATTCATTGTTTTCTTATCAACTAAACTTACTTTATTTTCAATTGTAGTCTTGATAACTCTTTCTCAGCCGGAATTTCATACTCATTTTTGTCTGGAAATTCCAAGATTTTCTGCAATTCTGCCAAGTCACGTTCTCTGGACTTGTTTTTATTTACAGGGCGGAAGCGGAGCTGCTTTTTGTCTTTGTCCTTCTTCTTCAGTGTAGGAGGTTTTATAAATTCTTTGGCTGCTTTAGATTCAAATGTTTCCCCAGTAATAAGACACCCCTGTAGATATGGAAACACATTGTCATGGTTAAACATACTCTCAATTATACAGTAAAATCCAAAACTTTTTGACCAACATACAAGATTTGTAACTTTTTTCTGAAGATCAAACACATTTTATTAATTAGTATGGACATTATCAAATGAACACTGAAAATGGAAAAAAATGAAGGTCACCGGACAAAATGTCATGGATAGTGAGATTATTTCTTTTCAAAATTTAATGCGGTGATATATGGTAACTTGTGATGAGTTTAAGTTGTGAATTCTTAATATCTCAATATGATGATGGAGTATAGAAGTGTCAAAGGTTACACTTTGTGGTATATGTATCAAATCTTGAATACTTGCACTTACCCAATCTTCAGGTGTCTTAGGTTCCACAGCACCATGAGCAGTACTAACATTAAATTTTGCTGACTCTTTTTGACAACTAAATACTATTTGCATTTGTTGATGATTACTACAGCGGAACTTTGTTTGCTCATTCAGATCTAGAATAATAGTGACGGGTAGCTTCTGGTGTGGCACCGGCCAATCCCATCGTTTTGTAATACTACCATCAGATTCAGCAATGTGGCCACCTTTATCAGTCGCTAAAAACCTAATAACAAAAATATAGACCTTTAGATGCAAATGACTATTTAGATCTTGTAGACAGAGTCACATGACTTTTCCCCTCAAATATGTTTTGCATCATCACATTACATCACAATTACCTCATTAGTTACATAGAACAGTGGAACAGTTTATACGATAACCAGGAGAGATTGAAAGACTACCTGAATGGTACAAACACCTCTCAGTCTCAAAGAGATCTTAGTGTTTAATAATAGACCATTTTCCGTACACTGCGAGAATCACGCGTTATGAGTGAAATCGAACGTAAAAACAGGACAAACAAAGGTCATAGCGTCGTAGTCGCGTCAAACATCGCGTGGGATTCGACAAACGCGAAAGTATTTTAGAGACATTTCCATGCTTAATAATGTGCTGTCCACATTTGATGATAGGCAATTTCGATTAAGTAAGGGTATTCGGAAGCAATATTCCTCTGTCGAAGATCGGCCGGTCGGTGTGAGCTACGAAATAAGGAAATTCGAGTTCAAAATCAAATCGTTCGATTTTTGCGGCAGACGTTCGACGCGCGTCTTTCATGCATCTCGCGAGATCTCGCAATTGTACGGAAAATCACCTATTGTGTCTAACCTTTTCACCACCATGCAGTTCTTTCTTTTCATCACATACAGTCTGCACTTTTCTTTTGAAGATTGGTACAAAATTAACATTTTTTGAGTAAAAACTGTAAATTGACTCAAATTTTGTCTGGCTCGAAAATTAGGGTTTATTTCAAGAAATATTAAAGAATACAAGACAAAAATGCAAAAAAATTTGGGCGAGAAAGTGTGGTGGTGAAAAGGCTAAGGTGACTCAACAAGTAATAAAGTAAAAGCTGAACTCATAATGTGACCATTTAAACTACTACTGAATTGTACTGTGGGATATCACTGCATCACAAAATTACACTTACCACACTTTGCCATTATTATGATAGACAGCCCCACGTCCAGTCGGTGTGAAATATGCAAGCATTTGCATTTCTGGATTGTCTTTGTAAACCAGTGTATAATATCCTGGTTTACCTTCAGCACATCGACTCACACATATAGCAATACGACCTGATGGATAACTGATGTCAGACAGTTGTCAAGGTAACAACCACATAAAATAAATAAATACAACCTTCTATAAGAGTGGCATACAAATCATATGCTGATTAATATTCACTGGGTTTAGTTTTAGTGAATTTGATGTTGCACAGATTCACTGGTTTGAAGGAAACATTACATTGTTATCTGTGCACTGGATTTTAATTTAGCGTATTCAGCCATCAATGAAAATAAAACCATGTAACAATTAAACCCTCTACAGTAGATTATAAAAACCAGGTAACAATTAAGCCCTTCACAGTAGAATATAAAAACCAGGTAACAATTAAGCCCTTTACAGTAGATTATAAAAACCAGGTAACAATTAAGCCCTTTACAGTAGATTATAAAAACCAGGTAACAATTAAGCCCTCTACAGTAGATTATAAAAACCAGGTAACAATTAAGCCCTCTACAGTAGATTATAAAAACCAGGTAACAATTAAGCCCTTTACAGTAGAATATAAAAACCAGGTAACAATTAAGCCCTTTACAGTAGAATATAAAAACCAGGTAACAATTAAGCCCTCTACAGTAGAATATAAAAAACAGGTAACAATTAAGCCCTCTACAGTAGATTATAAAAACCAGGTAACAATTAAGCCCTTTACAGTAGATTATAAAAACCAGGTAACAATTAAGCCCTTCACAGTAGAATATAAAAACCAGGTAACAATTAAGCCCTTCACAGTAGATTATAAAAACCAGGTAACAATTAAGCCCTCTACAGTAGAATATAAAAACCAGGTAACAATTAAGCCCTTCACAGTAGAATATAAAAACCATGTAACAATTAAGCCCTTCACAGTAGAATATAAAAACCAGGTAACAATTAAGCCCTTCACAGTAGAATATAAAAACCATGTAACAATTAAGCCCTTTACAGTAGAATATAAAAACCATGTAACAATTAAGCCCTTCACAGTAGAATATAAAAACCAGGTAACAATTAAGCCCTTCACAGTAGAATATAAAAACCATGTAACAATTAAGCCCTTCACAGTACAATATAAAAACCAGGTAACAATTAAGCCCTCTACAGTAGAATATAAAAACCAGGTAACAATTAAGCCCTTCACAGTAGAATATAAAAACCATGTAACAATTAAGCCCTTCACAGTAGAATATAAAAACCATGTAACAATTAAGCCCTTCACAGTAGAATATAAAAACCAGGTGACAATTAAGCCCTTCACAGTAGAATATAAAAACCAGGTAACAATTAAGCCCTCTACAGTAGAATATAAAAACCATGTAACAATTAAGCCCTTCACAGTACAATATAAAAACCGGGTAACAATTAAGCCCTCTACAGTAGAATATAAAAACCATGTAACAATTAAGCCCTTCACAGTAGATTATAAAAACCAGGTAACAATTAAGCCCTTCACAGTAGAATATAAAAACCAGGTGACAATTAAGCCCTTCACAGTAGAATATAAAAACCAGGTAACAATTAAGCCCTTCACAGTAGAATATAAAAACCATGTAACAATTAAGCCCTTCACAGTACAATATAAAAACCAGGTAACAATTAAGCCCTCTACTGTAGAATATAAAAACCAGGTAACAATTAAGCCCTTCACAGTAGAATATAAAAACCATGTAACAATTAAGCCCTTCACAGTAGAATATAAAAACCAGGTAACAATTAAGCCCTCTACAGTAGATTATAAAAACCAGGTAACAATTACGCCCTTCACAGTAGAATATAAAAACCAGGTAACAATTAAGCCCTTCACAGTAGATTATAAAAACCAGGTAACAATTAAGCCCTCTACAGTAGAATATAAAAACCAGGTAACAATTAAGCCCTCTACAGTAGAATATAAAAACCAGGCAACAATTAAGCCCTTCACAGTAGAATATAAAAACCAGGTAACAATTAAACCCTCTACAGTAGAATATAAAAACCAGGTAACAATTAAGCCCTCTACAGTAGATTATAAAAACCAGGTAACAATTAAGCCCTTTACAGTAGATTATAAAAACCAGGTAACAATTAAGCCCTTCACAGTAGATTATAAAAACCAGGTAACAATTAAGCCCTCTACAGTAGATTATAAAAACCATGTAACAATTAAGCCCTCTACAGTAGATTATAAAAACCATGTAACAATTAAGCCCTTCACAGTAGAATATACAAACCAGGTAACAATTAAGCCCTTCACAGTAGATTATAAAAACCAGGTAACAATTAAGCCCTCTACAGTAGAATATAAAAACCAGGTAACAATTAAGCCCTCTACAGTAGATTATAAAAACCAGGTAACAATTAAGCCGTCTACAGTAGATTATAAAAACCATGTAACAATTAAGCCCTTCACAGTAGATTATAAAAACAAGGTAACAATTAAGCCCTTCACAGTAGAATATAAAAACCAGGTAACAATTAAGCCCTCTACAGTAGAATATAAAAACCAGGTAACAATTAAGCCCTCTACAGTAGAATATAAAAACCAGGTAACAATTAAGCCCTCTACAGTAGATTATAAAAACCAGGTAACAATTAAGCCCTCTACAGTAGAATATAAAAACCAGGTAACAATTAAGCCCTCTACAGTAGAATATAAAAACCAGGTAACAATTAAGCCCTCTACAGTAGATTATAAAAACCAGGTAACAATTAAGCCCTTCACAGTAGAATATAAAAACCAGGTAACAATTAAGCCCTTCACAGTAGAATATAAAAACCAGGTAACAATTAAGCCCTTCACAGTAGAATATAAAAACCAGGTAACAATTAAGCCCTCTACAGTAGATTATAAAAACCAGGTAACAATTAAGCCCTCTACAGTAGATTATAAAAACCAGGTAACAATTAAGCCCTCTACAGTAGATTATAAAAACCAGGTAACAATTAAGCCCTTCACAGTAGATTATAAAAACCATGTAACAATTAAGCCCTTTACAGTAGATTATAAAAACCAGGTAACAATTAAGCCCTCTACAGTAGAATATAAAAACCAGGTAACAATTAAGCCCTCTAAGGTAGATTATAAAAACCAGGTAACAATTAAGCCCTTCACAGTAGAATATAAAAACCAGGTAACAATTAAGCCCTCTACAGTAGAATATAAAAACCAGGTAACAATTAAGCCCTCTACAGTAGATTATAAAAACCAGGTAACAATTAAGCCCTTCACAGTAGATTATAAAAACCAGGTAACAATTAAGCCCTCTACAGTAGATTATAAAAAGCATGTAACAATTAAGCCCTTCACAGTAGAATATAAAAACCAGGTAACAATTAAGCCCTTCACAGTAGAATATAAAAAACAGGTAACAATTAAGCCCTCTACAGTAGATTATAAAAACCATGTAACAATTAAGCCCTTCACAGTAGAATATAAAAACCATGTAACAATTAAGCCCTTTACAGTAGAATATAAAAACCAGGTAACAATTAAGCCCTCTACAGTAGAATATAAAAACCAGGTAACAATTAAGCCCTCTACAGTAGATTATAAAAACCATGTAACAATTAAGCCCTTCACAGTAGAATATAAAAACCAGGTAACAATTAAAGCCCTTCACAGTAGAATATAAAAACCAGGTAACAATTAAGCCCTTCACAGTAGAATATAAAAACCAGGTAACAATTAAGCCCTTCACAGTAGAATATAAAAACCAGGTAACAATTAAGCCCTTCACAGTAGAATATAAAAACCAGGTAACAATTAAGCCCTTTACAGTAGAATATAAAAACCAGGTAACAATTAAGCCCTTTACAGTAGATTATAAAAACCAGGTAACAATTAAGCCCTTTACAGTAGAATATAAAAACCAGGTAACAATTAAGCCCTCTACAGTAGAATATAAAAACCAGGTAACAATTAAGCCCTTCACAGTAGAATATAAAAACCAGGTAACAATTAAGCCCTCTACAGTAGAATATAAAAACCAGGTAACAATTAAGCCCTTTACAGTAGAATATAAAAACCAGGTAACAATTAAGCCCTCTGCAGTAGAATATAAAAACCAGGTAACAATTAAGCCCTTTACAGTAGAATATAAAAACCAGGTAACAATTAAGCCCTTTACAATAGAATATAAACTATGTAAATTTTATAGTATATTTCATGGCAATGGGAGAAATCAAGGACATTGATATCAAACTGTCTGATGACTATAATAACAAAAGGATACAAAACAGAAGCAGTTCCATCAGGAAGCATTGTTAGAAACTTCTGTCTACTTTCATTGTCAATGATTTGTGGCTTAGCTGGTATCAAACGAGCAGATGCAGACATTGTTTTGACTGAACTCTTTTTATTAGTATACTTCATCATGGCTTCCCTCTTTGTATCACCATAGTTACGGATAGTCAAGGGTCGGTCAGCACCTAGTTCTTTAGCCCGTGTACTTTCATTTTGCCTAAAAAACAATTACTGAGATGAATACCAGAATTGCCACCAAGTTGGCAACGAATTTGTCACTGTTTTAACGTTATTTTCCTCAAGGAGACTTGTTACATCTGAAGAACTGAAACATCATTGCCATGGCTACAGAAATTAGGCTAAAATTCTAACTGCAGATTCTCACTTTATTCTAACTAAAGTCAGCTAGAGGTCATTAATCCATTTTGAACCCAGTAACTGGGGAGGAGGGAGCAGTTTTATTGTCTTACAATACCTGATATATTACTTGGGACTGCTATCATTATTTCTTTCTTTTTATTTAAGACTGAAATTCAAAAAGTTCCTCTTTCTTTTTTTGTTTAATACAATAACAGCTTGAATAGACCGATGACAAATTACTCACTCATGAATGGTAACAATGTGTTTATCTTAACAAAGCTTTTATTGGAACAATGTCTTTTTACTGTGATTGTTAAAAGACATTGTTAGAAAAGAGCAGTGAATGACAAACATAAAATTTATTGATTTCTTGAAATGGTTGTATTGTCATATATTTGTAATGACTACAGTAGATATGTCCTACAATGCCAAGGTCGCAATATATTGTTATGCATAAACACTTTTCGGACAGAATGTCAATCAGTCAATATTCTGAATAGATGAGAGGCTGCTGGTCTTACACAATATGGTGTGGTTGTTTGATTGTTACTTACGTCTGTTTTATACAAAGCTGTAATCTTTGACTTGCCCACTCAATAATAGTTTGTCTCTCTAAATCATCCTTCTCATCTGGATGTATAATCCATCCTCTTTCCTCTGCCAATCGTGATGACAATGTGAAATTGATTACCTGTAGGAAACTGGGCTGTTCTCGATTGGATACCTGCGCTGCTACTGTAATTAAAAAAAAACACTTTCTCATTTAATTATTATTGCTGGTACCTCTTCAAACTTTTCAGAAAAATTCAGTTGAAAGCCCTTCTAATTTTAAGTAGCTTTGTCGAAATTCAAATCTGAAAGTTTGCCTTTGTTACGCCATTGTTGTTATGCCATTGGTTAGAAAGTAGAGATGTTGTTACGCCATTGGTTAGAAAGTAGAGCTGCTGTTACGCCATTGGTTAGAAAGTAGAGCTGCTGTTACGCCATTGGTTAGAAAGTAGAGCTGCTGTTACACCATTGGTCATAATGTGGTTTGAATTGCAAGAATGTGAATAAAGTTATACTACTCACCTTCTGAATGTGATTCTGTTGTATTGGACTGTAAGTCAATTCCACCAACTTTACGACCACTCTTTCGTGCTTCAGCTGTAAAGAATACAAGATAAATATGGTCATCAATAGCAAAACCAGAGACAGCCACCTGTTGATGGCTGGCACATAACCTTTTCAGCACCAGTTCCCTCTTTTCATCACAAAATAGTCCTGTTTATAGTCTGCACTTTCCTTCATAAAATTGGGACAAAAATAGTTAATTTTTTTGAGTAAAAACTTAAAATTGTATCAAATTTCGTCTGTTAGCTCCAAAAATAGGCTTCATTTCCAGAAATACTGAAGAATATAAGAAAAAAGTGTTGAATAATTTGGGTGAAAGAAGCCTGGTGGTGAAAAGGAATAACTAGAACCAGAGACAACCACCTGTTGATGGCCGGCCCGTAAGCTACATTTACCACCACAACTATGACAACTATGAGTGGAATATTGTAAATGAGAAACAGAGAAAAAACATCAGCATATTCTTTATATATTGGTCTTGCATAGTGATCTTAGAATATCAATGTAACTATGGTGATATTCTGAATATATTATCAAGGTTACCATGGTGATGTACTGAATATATTATCAAGATTACTATAGTGACAGTCTGAACATGGTACATGTATATACTCCAGTACAGAGTATGTTGCTATGTATTTAAACTGTTATATAGTAACCATGGCGATTACTGTCAGGCTACTTCACATATTACTCGTTAAGTGCATTTTTCTTTTCACACACGTCTTTCTTGATTTGCTATGTCCTGTAAAAACCTGATTCTATGACATACATATACATTATCATTTTCAAATAAGTGCAGCTTTCCAAATAAATTGTTCCACTTAGATGATTCAGTACAATGCTTTATTTAGAGCACATGCCAATGTAAGATCCAGTAAAACACAGAAAAATTCACAAAATTATTATAAGTCTAATGTACCCGGTACTTTATTTTGCTGGAATTAATATTCACTGAAAAGACTTTGGGTCTTTTGTATGGAATTCATTTTCACTGATTTTTTTATTGAGTTTAATGTAAGATATACGAAAAAAAGTATATTTGCTGGATTTTATTAGTCCCTGTTCGGACTTCGTCCAAACGGGGTCTTATAATTCTTTTGTGTGTTACAGTTTAATTTTTTGATACTTTTCAAAATCCAGGTTTTTGAAATAATTGAGGACAACAAAAAGTACCCCATCATTCACAATATATAATTTTTTTAGCCTATGTCACCAGCCTACAATTCGAAAAATTACATAATATCTCTGCCATAGGGAGTGTTAACGTTTTATAATGCAGCCAAAATGGCAACTAGAACACAATCATTTTCCCCAAAATTAGGCTAGTGACCATCAATATCCTTATATTGCCCGGGGGTAATATTTATTGCAAAATTAATAAATTCTGGATATTTGCATTTATGAGTAGGCTTTCATCATCTTTGTGGTGAGGCTAACTCTTAACTAAGTCCCAATTCAGATTTTTCCTTGTATTGTTAAATGCCTTTTGGATATATGGTGCTATATCAATACACACTATAATGATAACAGCCCTGAAGTGAATGATTTGTCAAAATAGTTTCTCTACACCTACTGCATGCCTTAGCAGCAATTCAATGTCTCAACTCTTATAACCTTACAATCCACACAACAGTTATTCATGTTGGCCTGGTACGCAATTTACACAATAGTTATTCTCGTTTACGACTGAGATCAAACTGTCATTATGCAATTATTTCATTGCAAAGTAATGAATTTATCAGACCAGTAATCAATATATCAAATTGTGTATGCACAAAGATATTTAAAGATCTGTATATATGTTGTCATGACAACCAAATATTTATTTGATCTGACAGTATACATGTATTACAACAAATTAGTTATTTTCAATTAAATGTTCTTTTATTTAATTTTTTCCTGTTTGGTGCATGTTTTTTTTTTTTAGAAAACATTACTATGCCACACAGTGGAGTACAAACCCTGTCATTGTACAGTACATGTAAATTGAGTGCTCAAGGTAACAAACATGAACACTTGACAGCTTTTTTATTGCCTTTATGTATTCAGTGTACAAATACACAGTAGAGTTCATTGTGTAAATCATAAAATTAAATTAGAATTGTAAACAGCATCACAGGGCTCAAGATTCACAATGCTGGTTTGTTCAATTAATTTTTAGTTAATCAAAGATTAATGTTTATTTTCTATGTGATTCAATGCATTTATGTGCACTCTAAACATATGATATACTAAATGCATTTATGTGCACTTTAAACATATGATATACTAAATGCATTTATGTGCACTCTAAACATATGATATACTAAATGCATTTATGTGCACTCTAAACATATGATATACTAAATGCATTTATGTGCACTCTAAACATATGATATACTAAATGCATTTATGTGCACTCTAAACATATGATATACTAAATGCATTTATGTGCACTCTAAACATATGATATACTAAATGCATTTATGTGCACTCTAAACATATGATATACTAAATGTGCTATATGTCTAAACTGAAGCTATTTCAGCTTGTATTCAATCCATTATTCTATTAAGTTTCTTGATATTTTGAAACAAGTGTTTCTGACAAAGAAAATGTTTTGTTAGCAACAAAAGTCACATGACTAAATTTGTATCAATGATATGTCAGTAATTGCCTTGTTTTTTAAATCTGAACCATGTAACCAAACCATGTAACCATGTAACCAAACCATTTAACCATGTAACCAAACCATGTAACCAAACCATGTAACCATGTAACCAAACCATGTAACCATGTAACCAAACCATGTAACCAAACCATGTAACCATGTAACCAAACCATGTAACCAAACCATGCCGGCAAGTTCCATAGCACATTGAAATTCAAATCAAGCAGATTGATGGTGCTTGAGAAAAAAAAATTGATCAATTAAATTGCTGTCATATAGTTTTTAATTATGCAGACCTTACTTTCTAAGGTGAGTGATTATTCCACTCATCCAAATCAAAACCCAGAAGAGCTAACTACTATCACCCTTCCAATCCATACCATTTTGATGGTATTTCAATAGCATTCATCCCAAAATCTATCACATTGCTGGAAATATAAGAGTACAAAAAAAATGTATACCATATTTTTCAAGATTTACTTTCTGTTGCATGAATGATGTGCAAGTAATTTAGCATAACTAGTTGTGTCACAACAAATCTACTTACAAGGTGCACTGCTTAACTAGTTATGTCACAACAAATCTACTTGCAAGGTGCACTGCATAACTAGTTGTGTCACAACAAATCTACTTACAAGGTGCACTGCTTAACTAGTTGTGTCACAACAAATCTACTTACAAGGTGCACTGCTTAACTAGTTGTGTCACAACAAATCTACTTACAAGGTGCACTGCTTAACTAGTTGTGTCACAACAAATCTACTTACAAGGTGCACTGCTTAACTAGTTGTGTCACAACAAATCTACTTACAAGGTGCACTGCTTAACTAGTTGTGTCACAACAAATCTACTTACAAGGTGCACTGCTTAACTAGTTGTGTCACAACAAATCTACTTGCAAGGTGCACTGCTTAACTACATTCAGCTGATCAAAGTATGTATACTTGTAAATTACATTGCAATGTTAGAATTGCCATGCACTTTACACAATATTTATTTATGTACTTTTTAACCAATTGACAACTCAAATTTATGCAAAGTAAGATCACAGCCAACTATCCACTGTGTATGCAATAAAATACATCTTAGAGGGAAACAACATTTGATAAAGAGATTTTTTTAAATATAACATTTTAAAAAGTGATGTGTATGTCTTTTGAGGGTTTCATTCATCACCTATTTTCAGTGACAGGAACAAACATCATCACTGCACAACACTGATTTTAACTCAGGAATTGTCGAGTCAGCCCTCTGAAAGATAATCTGTAGCCCAGAGCTGTTATTTGATCCACTCTCATAACATCACTGATATCAAGACAATTGCAACCTGATACAGTTTCTCCAATTCAGTTATATTTTGGATAGAAATTGAGAACGCTAACATTGTTATTATGAAATATAATCTGTTTGCTAAACCGAAAGAAAGAAACATTTTACTTGATGTTCAACTATATGTAGAAAATAAGGCTTTTAATTAATTGTTTCTATCATAACATTTAACAAATAGTTACCTCAGTCACAGTCCCTCTAACCCTGTCTGGAAACGACTAGCGTTCTTTTGTCTCGAACCGCAGTGCGGGTAAACAAACCGCTCACACCCAGGCCGAGGGAGTCAGGAAGTCAGACAGATTGCAATACCGTCAAAATATTCATTAAAATCGAAAAATTTACCGTCATGCAAAGCGATACCTCATTGTATGACTTCACTTTGACTTCAAATTCGGGCAACCACAACGTAAACAAACATGTAAACAAAATTATCACTATGAAATTTGGGTTTTTTGAATTATGATACGCATCACAACCAGCCTACCAACTCATAAACATCCAGTTCCTGCAATGCAAAGATTATTATCGGGAATTATGTTCATTTTCTTGTTATAATAGGGAAAAAACTTTGCGTGCCAACATGATAACATCGCTAAACAAATCTTGTCAAAATGGCGTCGTTCATGTTAACGTAGTCGATCGAAAAACCTGTGATATTTCTGATTCTTGGGGGGTTCATAAGTCAACTATACAACAACTAATGACTTTATTCTATGCAAAAGTATATAACGATGCTTTAATGTTTGTATATAAATGATTTTTTTAGCACAGAATTGAGTACATTGTCATTTCAAAACGTTGCCATTTGCATTTACGATCTAAAAAGCATCCATAAAAGTCGCTCAATTTAACATTAATAAAATGCGGTGTGACAAATAACAAATCAGCCCACCAATTTTTAATGATATGTTTCAATAATAAAATGTCAAAATCGAAGACAAATATTGGTCTCGTGCCGAGAAGTATGGTAAATAAAATAGAGTTCATTTTCAATCACCCCAAAATCAAAAACGACAAATATCTGGGTAAAGGTATGAAAATTTGTTGCGAAAATGTGTCGCTGCTGGTAAAATAGATGAATTAAAGAACTACTAAAATTAAGTGAAAAAGCACGAATTCTGGAATAAACAACTAAGTTGTCAAAAAATACATAACACTGACGATGTCAAATCACGTACTTATCACGTGACAATGCTTTGCCCACACCTGCAATGCGCCTTTGGCAGGGAAGGAGGCCAATTCACACCTAATACAATGACCGTTTCCAGACCAGGGATAGAGGGACTGTGCCTCAGTGAAGGTTTAGCTGAGGTAAGTACATTAAGGTAATTGACATTGCAGAACATTTGATGATTAAAAACTTGAGGGTGGATTTAAGAAAGAAAAAAAATATGCACAAAGCAAGTTTTGATAATAAAAATCCTACAAGAACGGAATTCTACCTAAAAACACTAGTTTACCATCCAACTTTTCCAATGTCAAAATTTAAATCAAATGATAGGAAATTTGACAGTTCTTCAAATTAAAATGTAGACGAGGATTTTATAAACAATTAAATGGCTTGCATATTCGCATCTGAGATACACAAACAATTGTGATTTAATAATTCTGAATAGTCACTATGAGAGAATATATTGATTCAGTCTAGCAGTTTTGAGTTTCTGCTAAAAAAACATTACCATTTGTTAATATTTGTGTTTATCATGTAAATTATGGGAATACTCACATTCAGCAATTTATAATTGCCACCCTACTGGCACCTAAAACATTGTAAGTGTAACCTGTCACTAAGAACTTCCAAGTTATAATGCAATAAAGTAATCTAAACATTTGATGTAAATGTTTGATAGACAGATTATATTGTTCAATAAGAAATGCATGGATGTGAATAATTTACTTGTAGTACCGGGTAAATGTAACAAATAATTACCAGTACTCATACTGTAGTCACTCTATATATTGGTTACATATGTTTTTAATAGTTTATTTCTTAGTTTGTTTGATGCCAGGATAAACTTATTTCAAGTTACCAATAAATTTCTGTAAATAATTACAAATGCAGAATTATTGTGATTCGTGAATGCTGTTCTCTTTTGTACTGCCTTCTATGTGCAAATTACTGTAAAATACTTTATTTTAGCAGGAATAAATTTTTGCTGAAAAGACTTTTTGGGTGTTTTGTATTGAATTTATTTTCACTGATTTTTGACGAGTTGAATGTAAAATACATGTGTATACAAAAAATGGTATATTCGTTGGATTTTATTTTTACTGAATCATCCCTTTAGCAAAAATAGCAAAAATTAATTCCAAGCAAAAAAATAAAAATATTTTACAGTAGTTTACTGATTGAACAATTTCATTTCATATTTCATATTCATCCGTGTTAGTGACATCAATTCAAGCCTATACTTTCAATCCACCATTTGACGTGAGTGACATGCATAGTAAGTCACTGATTAATTATTCAATTATCATCTTAATCCATTAGTCTCTTACTCTCAGCATAACAAAGTTATTCCTTTCATCTTCATATAAATTTCAATGACAGTTGAATATAACCAGCCAATTATAAAATGTTCCAATATTATTCAATCGGCCAATAGCAGCATCTCGTTTCGATTTGTGAAATTCATAAATATTTATAAACATGAAGGGAATGCCTTTGTTGCACTGGGAGTATCCTCTACAATTTCAGATGATAAGTAAATAAAAAGTACTTACGAACTTCAAGTCTGTGCATAGATTTAAATCTCTCCAGACGTGTCTTGGGTTTAAGTGGTGTGCTTCCAACTGATGGGGCTTTGCTTTCTTTTCGGTACTGTAATATTGCAGGGGCTCCATCAGATGTGTCCACCATCCCCTTTTTACTCTCATCATCATCATCTGCTCTTTTTTTCTTTTTCTTTTTTTTCTCTTTTTCTGCCTCCTCAGCCTCTGCAGCTTCTTTGATTTCTTTATCTTTCTGTTCTTTCTCTCGTTCTTCTTCTTCTATTTTATTCATGGCCTTTTCCTGGTAAGCCTGACTTTGCCACTCTCTTGTTGTGTATTGAGTCTCACTGATTAGTTCTATCCAGCTGTTCAGTAACAGATTTACAAGTTCTCGTGGAAGATCCAAATGCTCGTTTCGGAAAAGATAAAGAATTCGTCCTAATTGAATCAGCAGCATGGGAGCTGCAAAAATAGCTTCTTGGTATAAGTGTCTTTGGGTAAATTCTTCGCCATCGTTTGAATTATTGTCAAAGTAACCTGTTCTTAGCAGAGGGAGGCTGAAACTACCGTCTTTTATATCGGGAAGAAAAAATCCATCTCCTCTTCCTATTCCTATTCCTGCTTTCAAATCGCGTAGGTTAATAATATTTGCACCATCAGCTGTCGGGTTACTACCGTCGCCTTCTCGTGGTGTATGATCATCACCTTCTCCGGCCCGAGCTCTTGCTCTTTCCTGTTGTCTAAGAAAAGCGGCGATCCTAGGGTTGAGGTGGGCAAATCGTAGACTTTGTGGAAGCTCATCCGGCGTTTTCTTCTGTCGTTTCGCGCGCTTTCGAATGCCCGTCTGATCGAAGAAGAATAAATTGGAATTCATGGTGACAGGTCGCGTAACGAACTGTTTAGAACATTAATCTTGGGTTTCAGTACGCGTTGCTAGCTGCCCTATGTGGGGAAAAAAACGAACAAATTAATGAAAATAGTGAATAAGACACTACCGCGTGTACAGCGCATACGGGGATATCACTTTAAGTCAGGGGTAACTGTTCATTCCGGGTGTAACTGAACGCGTCAATGTCGTAAGCAAAGACCATCTACCTGGGATGTATCCTTTTTACTATTATAATGTTTGTAACATTGTATCACGTGCAGTTTTCATTATATAATTTAATTAAAAAACAGACGCCTCACTTGTGGTATTTAAACGGTACACCTGTCTCCGGGCCAATTTCAGAGCTCTAAGTACCCTCATTTTAAAGCGTGCAGCTAAATGTGAGACATACAAAGTACCGTGAAACGAGCAGAAAAGTTTACGCTGCTAAGGAAAATACCACACTTGCCTGTTTCCTGTGTACTCTAATCAA
Source organism: Saccoglossus kowalevskii (assembly GCF_978046115.1). Lineage (NCBI taxonomy): Eukaryota > Metazoa > Hemichordata > Enteropneusta > Harrimaniidae > Saccoglossus > Saccoglossus kowalevskii. Next base: position 3,271,441 of record NC_140643.1, on the reverse strand, counting down.
TCAGGAAAATACACGAACCTAAAAATCAAACCTGTTGGAAATGTCGTATCTACCATGTAGACACTGTATGCTTGGCTGTATCGGCCGGCACTGTCATACAGAGAGGCAGTCAGAGCTATGGTTACCCGGGTAAAATGATCCTCAATTGGCGATGCATTTATGAAGACTCGCACACAACCAACTCCACTCAACATAGAGACGCCATTTTGGATACTATTGTGTAGCCCGTGCTGAATATGCATCGGCTTATCGTTGTTGCTATGCGACCTTCTTTGTATGTACACAAAACCGACCCAGCTTAGCGGTGTCAACACTCAAGTTGGGTCCCGAGCGTGCCGTGTCCACTTGTATAGGATGATCTTTTAATATTTAGCATTATATTTTATTGCACCTTGGTACAAAACAACCGACACTATAAATGGTATCGGCAATATACGAACCAGCTGCCTGGCCATTTCAGGCTTCAATACGAGGTGATTTTCAGCTTTAAATTCAATGGTTCAAGGAATTGTTTTCAAACCGACGTTTATTTGAAAAAAACAACAACACATTGATGGTCTATAAAGCACAAAGCAAGTTTTCTATAGAATGCCTAATAAACTGAAAACTGAAAGATGTTCATTTTAGTGACAATATAAGTGTGTTTGTCACACTGTCATTGACCCGACCCCATCTTGACAACTGCTCATATCTTACTTGGTGGCGATATAAACCAAACGATAACTATTTGTATTTGATGGAATCAGACACCAAATATAATGACCGAGTGCTCGCAAGCCTACATTTATATATTCATATTTGTATTTATGCCCACTCTTTATATATTTGTATTTATGCCCACTCTTTATATATTTGTATTTATGCCCACTCTTTATATATTTGTATTCGAAAACTTAAATTTGTTTTCCCCCTTTTTATATTTATAGAGAAAATCCGTATTTAAATTCATTTTCATATTTGTATTTGTATTCGAAAAACGTATATTTATATTCAATCATTTTAAGCTAACTACGAGTCCACAAACGTGCAATAAACAGAAATGGGAGAAACCATGTACACTACGATAAAGACTTCCCGTTATCGACATTGTGGAATGTTTTCGTTTTTATGCAGAAAAATACAATATTGTTCATACATGAGTTGTCGAACACACTACATATTTTATCATTTCATTCATCTTCTTTCAGTCATAATTCAAAACAAATAAAAGACACAAATATAGAGAATATAACAAATATTCTGTAATATTCTTGTTTAACCGGTTATTATGAAATAGTTTGCACGGCATATGGATTACATTTTGTCATGAATTATTCTTAATATATTTCTGAATTTTCTTTTCAAAATCACTTGTAGAGTTACCACTGAGATGGTATGTGTTTAAATCAGCACTGTTATATAAAAACAGATTGTATCAGCAATCTGGTTAATGTCTTTCCTTCTACGACGCTCTTCCAGTGTTGTTAAGCCTATTCATAAAATAAAATACTAGTACCCAGAATGTATTCATTTTGCAATAAACTGTACTCCAAGGCAATATAATAATATAAAAAAAGTCACCAGCCATTCTTTCGAGAAATTGATGGTTGTATTTAGTGGAAAGTCGCCATTTTGTCACTAATGTAACACTTTTACCACATGTTCCTATGTCAGAAATATTATGCAAAATCTAGCCCGTTGACATAGACTGAAAAAATCATATATATTTAATGATGTAGTACTTTTTGTTGTTCTGAATTATTTTAAAAATCTGGATTTCAAAAAGTGCCAAAAAAATGCAATTTTTAACATAGTGATCTATAGAATTGTTCTAAAAACAGCAATTTTCAAGAAATAATTGAATCGGACACATTTCCCAAAAAAGCTTTACTGTAACACACAAAATAATGCTATTTCAGAGTACTATGGGACATTAGCTTCATGATTATACATAATAAACCAATGTAAACAATTATGATGGGATAACCACGTCATTGTTTTTTGGTGTGCAGCCGCAGAAAGGATTTTAACTTAAGTCTACCGAAAATGGTGTTTGATGCAACAATACCCCAGGCGCTGGAGGTTGTAATGTTCCGCCCACCCGGTAGCATTATCCTACCGGGTGGGCGGAACATTATCCTACCGGGTGGGCGGAACATTATCCTACCGGGTGGGCGGAACATTATCCTACCGGGTGGGCGGAACATTATCCTACCGGGTGGGCGGAACATTATCCTACCGGGTGGGCGGAACATTATCCTACCGGGTGGGCGGAACATTATCCTACCGGGTGGGCGGAACATTATCCTACCGGGTGGGCGGAACATTACAACCTCCAGCGCCTGGGGTATTGTAACAACCACTCAATGTCACACTTATTTAAATTAACGCTTGTTTTAAATGATGTCACTGGGCACGTCATGTGATTAATTATTCACGTAATAATAAACAATATTCGGTAATCATTGTCTTAAGTAATTATTCGAAATAGCTAGATATTTCGAGCAAAAGAAGTCAAGGTTTTAAAAAAAAATAGCGTTTGATCGATTCTGTTCATTTGTTTTAACCAAAAATATTTATGCTAACTGTACAAATGTTTAATTAATTAACTTTAATTAAATGCCTAATTAAGACCTAATCTGAAATATGTTGGCGCATGACATTATGTCGTAATGTTTTGAAATACCGAAAATACCACATTTTGCTAATTTTGATCATAGACCAATTTTTCATCCTTACAAAAAATTATTAGAGCCGCTGTTTTGAAAGATAAATTATTTTTAAACAGTTCTGATATGTTCGAATAATTTATTTCCATCCTTTTTATCACAAAATGCCAAATTAAGCAAATTCTGAGCAATTTCAGCAACTTAGTGTTTAGGCGATATGTAATCTTGTATTGGGAACGCCACAATAACTGTAATAGTAATATTTAGCAATTTAATAAGTCACAAAGTTGGTAAATTTTGACCAATTTCTCAATTTTTAACACAATTTCGGCTAAAAATGCCAATCACAGAGGTCATCCACCTCAACATATGATAGAATCCTGTATAGATACATGCTTTCAACAACTTGAACAAATGCCAATAAATATAAAATTAACTATACATTTTGTATATATTTTAAAAACCTAAAATGTTATATTTTCTGTATTTGGACCAATTCAGTCTTAAAATGCACTAAAGATGACAAAGGTAACTCATTACATTATTTTAATGCAGAATCGATTGGTGTGACTTTCTCTAAAACATAATCGATTTTCACCCATTTCTAATGAAAAATAAAAATGTTGGTACATTTTTACTAATGACCGACAGAAGTGAAATTCAATGTTATAATGAAGAAGGCCCATTTCTATAGCTGTTCTAATAACTATGCAATATATGATTCTGTGCTACATTTTTATAATTTTATTTTTTTCTCAAACCAAATTGTGGGCTTAAGATATAAAATCACCATGGTGATGGTGAGTACCTTACTGTGATACAATTCCACCTGGATGTCCGCTTCAGTGAAAAAAAAGTGCCGTGTATATTTTCAGTATTCATTTTTCTGGCCGACTGCCACCGCCTTGCAAACTACAGGGGTCAAATTTATTGGACTGTTGTTACTTTGAAAGACAATATACACAACATGCTTACTGGTAATACCATCGCCATTCACTAACGGAGACAGGATTAAAGATATAGTATCTTTGATCATTTTGACATCGCCTGTGAAAACAAGATGAATAATATTTGATCGACGCGTAGAAAAATCGATACATTGCGGCAGAAATGCATCTCATGTAGTGTGTATAATGTAGCCAAACACGACCAATCAATATCTGAAAATTGAAATCATCGATCATCGAAACATGGTTTTAACCAACACTTCTAATGAGATTGCTTACTTGTTAGGTTGTCATGACTACTAGATAGATCAAGATATAGTCTTCAAAATCATCAATGTTAAAATCTTCGACGATATGAGCTTTATATTTGCTAGAGTGTGCTACATAAAATGGTGAATGTGTCTTCGTGATATCAGCTAGGAGTCCTACAGTATAATTGACATATAAACAACAATACTATCCCCCGTCACCGACCTAAATTTCGAGATATTTTGACCTTTTCGGACTCCACTCACAAAACAACGTTTTACACATTGCTATGTGCTATATGCAAACAGTTGGGTACCATTAAAACTTATCGCCAGATTTTTACCACGTGACTTCATTTTATGTTGTTGCTCACATCCAGAAAGTATGGCCATCGAACTATTTTTCGCCCACGTTTGTGGCATTTACCATAGGTTACTATCATTGTAAAAATAGTTGTCATATCTATATAACGTATGTTCGGATATACATGGTGAATACTATGTACTCATAAGATGGGTAATCCTGAAGAATTCTTTTTATAACAAATATCATCGTAAAATAAATCTTTGACACTAAATAGTTGCAATTTTGCAGACAGCTTTTTCTCCGAATAACCATTTCGTACTGGGTAAAAGGGTAAAAAAAAATATTTCATGTTTACAAAAATGAAGAAAATGAATAAAAATATGGGGTCACCGTACTCGGCTCAGAGATAATAGATCTACAAAATGAGGTGAAAATAGCATGTTTTGTCAGTTTTTATAGTATGTTAGTATTGTCACAACCCATGGCAAGGACACATCTCAAAATTTTGGTCGGCGACACACGATGAAAAAAATGATAGATAGTGTTTCAAAATGTAAATGTCGATGCCTAGTATTACAAAAGAATGGCATAACGTACAGTGACTTTTTAATGACGAATTGTGTGTTTTTTTCATTGATTTTTTTTAAATTGCTGCTAAGTAGTCATTTTTATTTAACAGTGGATTAAAAGATGTCTACATACTACTGACCAATACTAAAGCGATTAATTACAGATAGATTTCGAAACGAAACTATACGCTATGAAACGTGCGAGTGTCATAATCGCACAAATAACCTTCATCCTTTATTCCCTGAAAGTCACCCAATTTCACACGACATTACTAATACGCTATATTATTTATAGTTTAGTATTTTGACCACACAGATCTTTTCTGTACGACGTGAAAACACCAAAAGGCGCCTTGCGTAGAACGTAAGAAAATCGCTATGTTTTAATTAGACCACAATTTGAAATAAACACGAACGTGCAACTATCGGAAATGAACATCTGGGAGGGGGAGTGGCATGTCACGATTGGTTGAAATGATCGTCTAATAAATTAATATTCACAAGCAATGAAAAACTCAGTGTTTTCAGTAAAATTGTGCCAATTGCTTTCCGATAGCCAAAATGGTAGTTCTAAATTAACTGATTCTATCGCTATCAGCTGAAAAATAATCACTGATGTAATAGTGTTTTTTGAGACACGTTTTTGACCAGAGTCTAGCAAACTGTTGAAAGTAACCGCTGGTTTATTCGTTAACGTACATAGCAAGTAACGATATTCACGAAGAATTGATATTCCAGTCTTAGTATTATTGCTCAAAATTGCGCATAATGTTTTCCATAACTTTCACCAGTGACAAAACCTAATCATTATGCATTTCGAGAAATCAATTTGTGTGTATGCGAATTTGAAATGTAACAATTTTGAATGCAATCAAGCGTAGAACTCATTCCTGCAAAAAAATATTAGCGCCAAACAGGATAATTCGATTGAATTGTTTTGCAATATACACAATTTTAGGACCTGTATAAGTTTCGTTGAATATTATCTTGTAAAGAAATCGCAGCACTGCCTTGTGAGCACTTGGGGGCTGAAAATCAATAAATACTAATTTTCAAAAAAGAAATCATCCGCTATACGTATATAAATATAGCAGATGATTTTTTTTTTACAATTAGTATTTATTGACTTTCAGCCCCCAAGTGACTGTGCTTGTGAGCCATATTTTTATGAGTAACGATGGTTCTTCAAATCCGCCACTGTTTTAGTGATATGCAACTTTCACCACATTGCCGGGATTTCATTGCTGACAACGAAAGATATGCAGTTATCCATCGATAGAGGGCACATCACAGTTCCCATAATGCAGCATCCGTTTCCAAGAGGATTTCCCAAATAACAAAATGGCGGATGCTCAAGTGATTTCCACTCCTCCGTCCCAAAATATACTTCACCCAGACGCTCAAATATTATCTTTGAGCGACATTCCGGAAGACCTGTCCCCGTCGGTTCCACAAACACCAACGCATGGCCGTGAGACGGTGCAATCTGTAACTGAATTCGGCGACTGTGGAAGCTCGGACGATGAACCTGAGGTACGTCATTGTTTAAGCTCGACCAGTCTTGGTTTCGCTGTACACAGTCCCTCTGCCATGATAGAGGGGCTGTGCACTGTACTAGTTTTTAAATCGCAATTAGAGATATTGTCTCATAAATAATCGTGTAGCCGACGATCTAAAAAACAAAACCGCGAAACTGAGACATACTGACAGAACTACAGCTAAACTCAGTAACTAAAGTTTAGTAAATCGTGTTTTGTTTACAATAATGTCTGGTTGAAGTGTGTTAAAGTCTAGTAAACTAGTAAATTCCAGTCTAACTGGTAAAAAATAATGTAATACAGTATGCCCGGTGGTGAAATGTATTCACTGCGAGATCTCGTGTCCTGGAAGTCAAAAGTTAAAATTGTTGAACTATATATATTTATAGTTTTATTTATGATTTAGTCATTATGTCAGAGACAGCAGATGGTTTACAAAATTGTTTAAGCAAGCTTCAGGTTTATTGTACAAATTGGTATCTCAATGTTAATGTGAAAAAAACAAAAGTTATGGTTTTTACTAAAAGCAACCTTCTTTTAAAGAAACATAACTTTGTGTTGAATAACCATCTTATTACAGCTGTTAAAGAATTTTGTTATCTGGGAATTATTTTCAGTCCAAATGGCAAATTTGAACTTAACCAGTCAATGCTTAAAAATAAAGCTATCAAGGCAAGTATTTTCAGTTCGGCAATCTGTTCTGAGCCATAAAATGATTAATCCAGAATTGTGCTTGAAATTATTTAATCAATTGATTGTGCCAAATTTACTACGTTCAGTTACCCATCATAGACTCCAGTCAGTCAAAATGACTATTTTGAACTGTAGGCATTAATCAGCGATTCTGCCAATGACAGAGAGATAGAACCTAGGTCAGGGGAAGCCCAATGACCCCAAGATTCTTTTCCCTTACGTCACGAACCACGTGACCAAGGCCATGTGGTAGCGCCATCATAGCCAGACAATCACTTCTATTTTTATCTCCACACCTACGGGGATGAAAATATAGCGGCTCTGCCTGGAAGGCCTGCCTTTTCCTGTCCGGGTTTTGGGCTTGGGTTGTTACCGTGGCCACGGTAATCGACATTGTAGCTGGTAGGGTAAGTTTTCCTTGTCATTTTTACCCTTGTGTCGATTTTCCCTTTGTGTGTAGCATTTTTCACAACAAAGAAAGTAAAACCCAGCAACATAACTTAAGGTAGCGGGACTATTATTTGCATACTTGTTTTCATCTTCTAATTGTGACCAAATGACTACAAATAGACCCAGGAAAGTATATATTTTTGAAATCGCAAGACTTCAAGCTTTTCAAAAGTGTGTTTTTCATGCCCGTATCTGCATTCTACGGTGCGTTACTTAAAAAAAATAATTACACATTTATGCTGGTGATAAAAAATGGTGTTTGCTGGTGATAAAAATTGTTGGTTTTGTTGCGTTTCCAACTGTATTTCGCTTCCCTCATGCATGTCGTGTTCATTTTATGCTTTATCAATCAATTTTGAAATAGATAGATGTAATGGCAGCACCAGAAGCTCGCCGCCGGTTTTGTCTCTTCATTTTTCGAGGCGACTGTGCAGTGGTTATAATCAGAATTTACCAGCATAGAACCCACATCGAATGCTATTTTTGCCATGACTGCATGCAGGGTTCAAGGTTTTTTGCCTTGAGGGTGTGTGTTTTTCACTGGAGTTCTGAGGCCTGGGATGTTTTCCAGAGCCATGCAAATGCTAAGGCAATCACTTACTGTTGCTTCAACGCTTATGGGATCACAGGCGTCGGGATCCAAAGCAACCCCGTCGGCACGTCTCCCCCTGTCTGGCTGAGTGCTAAGTGGGGCGCAGTGTACGCAGACAGTGTTGATGGGCGGACGTGGGTCAGCTGCGGAGGAGGTAACGCTTAAGGCCCCCGGGTGGGGTAAATCTTATGCAACACTTTCCGCTGAACCAAACGCTACCCGATCTGTGTGGTTTCGGAATCAGACCCCAAAGTGTGGGATGAGACCATAACGCCCCCAATCGGATCCCAAGGCTCCTTCCCGAGACCCCAGTACCATGAATTTCCGTTTGGCAAACCGGGTAAAGGGGAACGGCCGCATTCCATGGGCGTTCTCGCCAGCTCAGTCTGAGACGATCCATCACGCCATGAGGGCAGAGTTGCTTGAGTGCATTATTGTGCACACCCATAACTCTGAGACCTCAGAGGCAGAACGCACCAGCCTCCTAGACCAGGCGACACATTTACTGGTGGGGCACCACACAGCTACATGCGACATCCCCCAGTGTCACCTTGCTCTCCTGGCTGGGGCTACTACTGTGCAACGAGACGTGGTCTTAGACGCACATGTTTTTGCCGGCAAACTGAGTCGGGGGGTATGTCCCCACCTCAGTGACGCAGACTGGACATCTTCCACACTTTTTCATGGGGAGATTGCGTTTGAAGTCTCGGAGCTTCGGAGTGCAACAAACTAGATGGTTCAGATCAAATCCGCTAGCCAGTTGGCCGCTGCCAAGGGTAAACGGAGGGCGCCCCAAGCACAGAAAACACAGCTCCCTAAGGCGACATCTGCTGGCCAGAGTCAGCAAGCGATCATACCCTTCCACGGGAGGGAAGAGTAGCGGCGCACCCCCAGGGAAGAAGGAACCAGGTGGTGGCTCCTCATCCTCCTCGGGCGGTTGTCCACCCCGAGGGAAGCATGTTTGATACTTACCTCTGCGACCGGGGGGACAGGCATGTGTTCAGCGGGTGGCCAGGTCACAACTTAGTGACTACCGCAGGCCTTGGGAAACTTACCTCATATAAAAAGAGAGCACCTACACCTCGCAACTGCCGAACCCATGGTCACATATCCTTGTAGCACACAGATTGCGCCAGGGTAGTCCGGTTTGGAGGTAGTGGGTGACCGATCCCTGGACTTTCCAGGTGGTGACATACGGTTACAGAAGCAATCTGACAGGAAGTAGACAGTTTGCTGGAAAAGGGCGCTATACACAAGGTAGATCAGTGGGCATTAAGTCCAGGCTTCTACTCAAATGTGTTCAAAGTACCATATCTACTGTGGCGGGCGTCCAGTTCTGGACCTAGGCAGACTGAATCAGTACGTGCTCCTCAATCGGTTCCGCATGGAGACGCCATTAAGCGCTCTTCTCTCCATCCACCGCTTCGACTGGCTAGCCCCACTAGACTTAAGTGGGGCCTACTTGCACATACCGATGCACCCGGCGAGTTGCCATGTCCTTCAAGTCGCCCAGCTGAGCCAAGTATTGCCTTTGAGTATTGCACAGCCCCCTACATTCCACCAAAATGAATGGAACAGGTAGTGCTGCTGCTTCACCAAACGTCAGTACACATCAATTCGTACCTAGACGACTTGTTATTACATAACTCTAACAAGAGGTTATTAGCCGAGCAAGTAAGGCTAACACAGGATTTACTTCACCAGTTGGGCTCCCATCCCTACCTAACAGTTGTGTTCCTGGGCATGGAGTTTGACACACAGGTAGGCTTGGTATAGCTATTGCAAGCGTGTTGCTTGGTGCTAATGCGAGAACTAATGCGGATCATCGGAATGATGACCTTGAAGGGTAGTTTCCCAGGCCGCATTACACAGGCACCCAGGACAACGCTTGTTACTACAACACCAAGCTCTCCTGCGGGAACTAGACAGACGGGTATTGATCTCTGCCCAAGTGAAGGAAGCCCTGCCCTGGTGGTTGTCACTGGCCAACCTCGGGCAGAGGGTCTCCTTGGACCTACTCGCCGCAGCTATGACTCTGGTAACAGATGCCTCTCTCCAAGGTTGGGGAGCGCATCTATTGGACGAACAAGCACAAGGTATATGGCCCCTGCATTAGTTTTGGGATCACCATATCAACCAGCTCGAACTGAAAGCAGTGTACTTAGCACTACCACGCTTTCTACCCGTAGTTCGAGACCACAGAGTCCTGCTCCGCACAGGCAACACAGCGGTGATTTCCTTCAACAAGGAGGGGGGTGCGTTCCTTATCGTTGTCAGTCCTAGCGGAGCAAATTCTTCTTTGGTGTCTGGAACACCACCTTCCAGGTGTGAGGAACAGTCTGGCAGTCAACCTTTCAAGGCGGCTCCTCTCCAGAACAGGGAGTGGCTGATAGTCCAGTGTGTAGCTTCCAGGCTGTTTCGGCTGTGGGACGATCCAAAGATAGACCTGTTTGCCGCACCCCGGAACGCCAAGCTCCCGACGTACATAACACCCTTTGTCTTCATGAGGGGGATTGTCATCCCTTCAGTTTAAAATAGAGGGGAATTTTCTGTAACAAGGGGGGGATGTCTAATATTTTTAATAAAACATTGGCAGTAATTTTTTCATTATTTTCCCCACTTGTTACCAATTGTTATGTTCTTCATTTTGTGTTCTAAAATGTATGTAGTTTTGCAAATATACATGTAATAATTTCATTATTTGTTATTTATTTAATGTTAATATTATTCTGCACATACATGTATTAACATACAATCAGAGAAATCCTGTCAATACAAAGTACAATATGTTTCATGAACCAATGTAGTAATAATTGCCAAAACACAAAAAGCTGAAGGGGAAACATGGAAAATACGTCTAGATTTTCTGCTTTGCTGTAATTTGAAGGCTTCACTGGCATCAAATTTCGCAAGAGGAGGACCTTCTACTAGGATGGTGAGCAGACGATTCAGAGAAGCCTCTTCTAATCGATTTCAGGGGGGCGTTTTCACCTTGTTTTGGGCAGAGATTTTGGGCTGTATTTACAGGCAAAACAACAGCTGCCTTTGCCAAAGTTATTACATTTTGACACCGTGGCCTTATGATTTGTGTTTATCAATTTCCACAGTATTAAAAGTAAAATTGTCACATAGGTAAGCTTGCTGCATCACTAGTGTTTTTAATAAACACCACTCATGTCAGGTTTTGTCTGGATTGATAAGAGCTTTATAAACTTGGCCCGCCTTGTTTACTTTATCAACACCATAATGTGCGATCAGAGTCTCCAATTTCTCATTGCCGTGATCTGATAATTGGTCGGTGGGTATGAAGGAGAGATGACGCATTGCCAATACATCGAATGCCGAAATAACGCTGGTACTGTCTTCCGGGGAATGTGTATTTATGCTGTCTATCAAATTATCGATAAACGCATTCTTCACGTTGATAACGACGCCAATTTGTTTCGATCTATTCTTCAGAATATGGCCTATTAAAGACGCATCATCGCTGATTTTGATCTCGTCTTCGAATATAGTTGCGTAAAACCCCTTTAGGTTTCACTCTTAGTACTGCTTCAATTGCTCGATGGTTGCTCTGACGCATGGCTTCACGGTGGCGACGTCAATCTCATTTTTCTGGAACACAAGGTTAAGACGAGTAACGGTAGGAATAATGTCCATCAAAATATGGGTAACTGTGACAAATTTATATGTAGGCGACTATATATAGTCGTATAGACCGACGGCTTTTGGGTCTTTGGATTTGTTCTGCATGTCGAAAAATGTGACCAATGCATTCCACAAATGATATGTACACTGTCTGCAACGCATCATAAAAAGCAAACCATCGTATTTCGTGAATTATCTCCAGCATTATCTCAACCTCTCGTCGTTGTGATGAACGGAGCGAAGATGCCTTAAAGTAGTAGAAAAGGTTGGTTAGAATATTTTTGTATTCTTTCAGATAATCCAGCGTTGACGCAGCCTGGCTTGTACATAGAGCGAGTCGATGTGCAATACAATGTACGTTCAGAAGAAACGAGTTAATGTCTTTTAATTTAGCACTCACACCGTTTTTCGTCCCTACCATTACGGACACACTGTCACTTCCCAGACCAAGCATTTTTGTTGTTTCAAGACCATTTTCCTTTACGGAATAGCAGAGTGTTTCTGTTATAGAAGTTGTGCTGATATATCGGTACTTTAATCGGTTAAGAGGCTGAAGAACTCGCTTTTCTGGATATCATTCACTATTTTGGCTTTTATCAAATCCGCACAAGGCATTTTCTCGGCTGTTGTGTGTGATCAATAAGATGCGTTGCGGGCAATATTAAGGCTCTTTACAGGCTCATAGCCGCTGGTGTCTAACAAATCTAATAAACTTGAATACTTATCAGTTGCTATGGCTTTTTTAGCTAGCCAGTAAACAGATTTGATTGCAACAACCACTGCATCATGTTTTTGCATCAAAGCATTAGACACAACGGTTTGCATATCAGAACGCATCGTGATGTCCCGCAAGGCTTCCCTGTGTTTGGCGCTGGCAGCATGTCGCATCAGAGTTGAAGTCTTGTACATGTAGTTACTGCATCCTCTATCGCTTGAGAATAGAGTAGTTTCGCCAGTTTCTCTGCAGGTTCAACAGCCCATTCCAAACTCGTCATGTGGTTTTTCCAACCATGAGTATAACGCAAACCAGTTATCTTTCTAAACGTAGATTTTCTTTTTTTTGGCTGCCATGGTGTCACCGTCATCACATTTCGTGCTGTCCAGGTTCGGATCGGGATCGGGCGATGTGCTTGGCAAATTCTGAATGGCATCTTTGAGTTCAGACGAAGTGCTTGGCAAATTCTGAATGACATCATCTCTGTTAGTACTGTAAGCAGTGGCTGCACTCTCAGAATTGATTTTTGGCTCGCCTTTTTGGCCAAAAAAACTTGTAATCAAATTACGTGGCCGCTTCATTGTGGCTGCTATAATTAACCAAGACTGACACGCTTTAGTCCCATGCACAACTCATAATTAATTCATTGTTTTGGCTGTTACGTACGCGTAAGTTGGAGGGGATGTTAACTAGTTCGCCATAGTAAAAATATTATTTTTTCAAGACCGCTATTTAATAGATTACAAATGAAAATTTTTTTGTATTGTTTGTTAATTATTGGAAGCTCTTTTTAGTCGATTCATTAAATAGTGATTTGTTTTTTCACGGGTGAAAATAGACAGTCATTTGCTATGATGTGATCTAGCATGGGTAGGGTCAGCGAGAACTTCACACATACAACAGTTTTGTTCCATGCAGCTTTGTATGAATTACGCAAATCAGCCAAAAAATAACAGTGACCCAGTTACGCCAAGATGGAAATTCCAAAAAACTAGGTACACACTCGTTTCCCCCCAAAAAACATAATGCAAGCTAATTGTTTAATTAATTTAGTTGCAATCGGAAATTCTAAACTACGCACAACAGAGAGCTGTGCCATCTGGTGGGCTTGACAGAGTGTCAAGTATTTATTCAATTAAAATTGTGAATTCATGCATCAGGTCACTCGGTAGTGATGAACTTTAAAACTTTCAACAACATGGCGCCTTAGTCTTTCACTCTGGGGTGCTATCTGTGTTGACTGAGCAAGTGTTACGATCTGTATGCATTGTTTAAAGCACTTTTCTTGCCATATGCCTGTAGTTACGTAGTCTTTAATCAAAATCATTGCTGGCATGATGAGTTTCCCATTGATATCACAGGATATGTCAACCATGAAACAATGGTGAATCGAATACCTGACATAATTTATTAAACGTGACGCATACATCAAGTGGTGTTTTGTTACATATACACTGCAAATTCATATGATAATAAATATTTTTTTAAATGAATTTGATGCGCGAAATAGTTAATTAAATCACGCAACAATTCATTGTTGCCTCGCCAAGTTGCTTAACGCGTCGCCCAATCTGATTAAAATCCGATGTAGGTATGAGGCTCCAATTTTTTTTTTTTTTTTTTTTAATATTTTTTTTTTTTTATGTATTTATAACCCTTTATATTATATTTATTTGTATTTTAGTTTGAATATGTCGATTTTTTTGTTTTTTCTTGCCGTTAATCAGTTCTTAGAAAATTGTGTCCCACTCGCCTCTAACTACATCTGACTCAATGCCTATACAAATCTCGTACAACGAGATCAGTTTTCGACGAGTTTTGTCGACCAATCATAGTGCGGCTTACAAAAATAGCTGTCTGACTTTGCACATGCGCCAGACTCATCGTTCCAGGCTATTTCAAGATGGCTGCAAGTAATGTTAGAACCGATGTGAAATCAATCAAGGATTCCGAATTTGAGGTGAGTTTTAGTCACTTTTGCAAAAACTTAATTATTATTTGTGAGCAATCACGATTGATGTATTTAATTCATTTGAGATAATTTGGATTTTAACTTTGATGACCTTGTATTACCGCAGGTGAGGCGGCAGTCACCGATCATGTTAACGAGTCGCATTCGACGCAATATAAACCATCAGTTTAATACGTGCATGTTGTTTCGACTTTATACTGATACAGTCAGAACGATCTAACTATTGCATTATGAGTTAATATATTATGGCCAGGCAATGTTTTTGCGAGTCTCTGATAAACCTATGGCTTTCATGTCAGTAATTTTCGTATTTGTATTTATCCTTTCAACGACATCCCCTACTCCTGTCTTAACCGTTAAACAGTCCGAGCGCCTGTGAGTAACAGTAATAGTTTTGTCTTCACGTGACGCCGTGACTGTGACCTATATGCATGAACCAGTAACGTGAATAATGTATTTGCCGAGTCAATTTCGTTATTGCGATATATTGAATGTGCACATTTCCCCTTTCTTTAAGGTGTGCAAGAAGGAGGCATTAACACACCTGTTATCAAAAAAACAATGTCCAAGCCATCGTGCCAACTGGATTTGGTTAAATCACTAATCTACCCATGTATAATTGAGGAACCTGGTTCTGTTATCATAGTTTCTCCTGTGGTTTCATTAATGAAAGTTCAGGTAAGATTTCCACTCAACATTCAAATCATAGTTTGCATTATGTGTGTTATAAATTGTAGAAGTTCATGTTGAATGGTCGATGGAATGTGGTTTAAAAGTGGCTTAGCCACTCATTTCATATTTTCTTATAAAATACGAATATTTTTAATGTAGGATATATGTGAACATATTCCTCCACTACTGCATATGTACAGAGCTGTGTTGGTTCATAATGTTAATTGGGCAATTCATTATAAAAGTGCTCATTCTACCAAAATGTCAGTGTACATGCTTTACTAGAGAATTTTTTTCTTAAAACTCAGGAAATGATTAGGTTTGGAGTTCTAACCTGTACATGTTTACATTTAAATGATAATTTGTTTTTTTTTTTGTAGGGGTGAAAAACCAGATGACAACAAAGTGCATTCAAGGAATTTTTCTAGCATGTTGGGGAACTACGCTGTTTTGCCTGATGTTACAGTCCTTACACTGACCACAACTGCCTCAAAATCTCTACAGTCCCAGTTGAAAGACTCCTAGGGACAGTGTATCCATATTTTATTGGATGGTTGACAAACTAAGAGAAGAAAAAGATACTTTCCCACAGACAATTATTTATTTTTCATTAGCTCTAAAATATCGTTATTTCAAAGAGGAGTATTCCCAGTCAGTTTTTTTATATGCTAATGTACCGTTACTATAGGGAAACTGACAGTATTGTACAAGAATTGCATCCAAAAGAAATAGCTGAAGTGTCCAACTAAAGTTTGAGATTAATATTCTGCCACACAGCCTTTGGTATGGGCAATTTTATCAGAAATGTACTCATTTAGATCCCTCTTTCGATATTGAAAGTTATAATACAGGGGTCAGATTGAGTTGGTAGAGATGATGAACCATCTCAGCAGTCTTATTTTATCATGTAAATTATATAATAAATGTAACAGTATATAGGAGGGTTAACTTATTTGAAGATTTTGCATCAAATGGAAGACATCAGTGACATGAACAATAAACCACACCACCTAAATAAGTGACATCTTGGTTCATTTCATGAAAAATAGCATATATTTACATCCTTAAGCCATTAATTTATTTTCCAGCTGTTTTTTTAAGCATAACATGTTCATCTGCTTAAAAAAAACAATTGACAGAACAAGGTTTATTTAAGTATCAATAAATATTTATCTCAAAGAAAATATGTTTGTCAATCACTAATTTACTGAAAATACTCTTATAAAAATAACAAAAGTATTTGGCATCTATTCATCACAGTTTTAGAATTCAACAGGGATATGTGGCTACCTACTATAAGTTAATTGTGATGGTACTGTTTATCAAAATAGCACAACTATTCCAAAATGCCTGTTGAGAATCTTAGTTAAATAACAAATTGATGGATACTAAAGATACCTGGTGGATTTTTCTTTGTGTGACCAAAGATATAAACTAAGACATTTTGCATCAAAAACACTGACTAAAAAATAGATGGAATCAATTCTGATCAGACATAGACAATAATTACAAAAAAAAAAAAAAAAAAAAAAACTGGTATGGGAAAAAAAATTATAGTACAGCATCATGTCTAAGCAAATACTAATTAAATTGTTAAATCAATCCATGTGCTGCATTAATCTCATAACGTAAGTTGTATGAAATTTGCATTACAACAGTATGAAAACAGTACACTGAGCTTGCAGCCTCTCAGCTGAGATAGCTGTGCTGTTAGCAATGCACATCAATAAATACAATATAGGTGATTAACATAAATATTATGTAAATTATATAAATATATACTATCGACACGCGAATACTAGTACATGTAGTTGGTTTCTAAAACTGAATCCACAAACCACAATGAACACATTCATCTGCCCTGGGGGGTAATTGTTTCTGGGGTGTCACGTTCTTCCTGAAAAAACAAAACAAAAACATGGAACATGGTGAATTGATAGCAAGCGTTGCCCCCCCCCCCCCCCCCGATCGTAAACATGCGTGTTGACGGTGACCAATCTGTCAATCAGGAGCAATAGAAAAAACATCCATTTTCGTGAACGATCGACTAAAATGAATTTTCAAGTAAAGATCGTGATTGGGACAAAACGACTTGTAGAGTTGATACCGGGTCACCGACGCCAATCCAGAGGCAAAAAACAACATTACATGTAATTCATCTGCCACCAAACAGAAATAAAATACAATCAAGGCCAAAAGAGTTAATGAATGCTACTTACTTGTTATTTTAGACAACGATCCATCATCGAAAAAACTGCGTTGTTAATAAGTTGTATGAGGTCCAGCTCACGCAAAAGTAGCAGCAGTACGCCGCCATGTTTTGAGTCATGCTCAGGCGCGTTTGTAACCCGTGATCTGATTGGTTGGTCTTTGTACGAGATTTGTATAGGCATTGAGTCAGATGTAGTTAGAGGCGAGTGGGACACAATTTTCTAAGAATAATATATATAATATATAATATATATAAAAAAAAAATATTAAAAAAAAAAATTGGAGCCTCATACCTACATCGGATTTTAATCAGATTGCGCGTCGCCCTGTCACACACGCAATCCAGGAACTCAATGCGGGCTATTCTAACTTACGTACGCTTACCCGAAGAAGGTACAATGTAGTGTTTTTAAATGTAAGGAAGCAAAATTTTAAATGAAATATGCGGGAGGATGATTGTTATTTGTTTCAGCACGCTAGTAGGCGCGTCATAGTCCAATACACGCACAGACCATCATTAAAAGAATTCAATGGGCAGTGAGGAGGCAGTGGGCTTTTTTTAGGGCGCATAAGGTGTAGTAGGCGGGAAATCGCGCAATCGCGCGTCCTAGAGTAAACACTGATGTGTACGCCTTTCCTCCCTCCCTGCTAGTTCAGCGGGCACCCAAGAAAACTTTGATAGGTGCACACCTGCATATTGTCATTGGTCGCACCCAATTGGCCAACCAAGGCCTAGTTTCCACTTCTGATGGAAATGCTAGTCGAAACACCAGTAGTGCTTCCGGACTTACCGGTCCTGCTGTCCCAACTGGACGGCGCACTACCAATGAGCCCGCACAGATGAAAGGTTTATCTGAGCGGGCTGCCAACGTTCTGGCCAGGGCGAACAGGGATTCCACCAACGCTGCCTACATTTCTAGGTGGCTAGCATACACTGATTGGTATAGCGGAAGAGAGATTGATCCATACAATCCCTCTATTGGCCAGGTAGCAGACTCCTTCGTCCACCTGTTTGATGAAGTGGGCCTTGTCCCCCACCATTGAGAATGCTTTGGGAACAAGACTAGCCGATTAGGAGACTATTTACTGCTTTCCATATCAGAGGCTGAGACCTCGTTCAAGAGAACTGCCCAACTGGGATTTGTCAGTTGTGTTGTCTGCTCTAACCAGACCGCCCTTTGAGACTCTCCGATCAGCACCACTCAAAATTTTGACGTGGAAAATAGTCTTCCTACTGGCCCTCGCCTCATGTAGGCGTCTGTCAGAACTGGGGGCATTGTCCTTCTTGGACGATGTACCGCCTTTATGGACAATCAAGTTGTGCTAAATCGGTCTGAGTTGCCACCAAAACCGTATCAAGGGATTCAAGACGGGGGTGCCAAGCACACATCTTCGTGTTACGGCCCTGGCAAGTAGAATAGGCTGGCCTTCCTGACTTCCAACGCCAGGTGGATTACTGCGACTGTATTAAAGGTCTATAATACTTTAACTTCCTCAACACAGAGCTTGCAGAGACACCAAGTACGAGCGCATGAGGTCCGTGCGATTGCTAACTCACATTTTCTGAGGGCAGGCTTCTGGAGAACGCAAACAGCTTTATCAACTACTACCTAAGAGACACCCAATCCATTGAGGAGGGCCTCTTTTAGGTTGGGTCCCGTCGTAACGGGTCAGACTCTGGTTGCTGATCCAGCCCGAATGACCACAAGGGTCCCTGCGCATAGACGATAAGTCAGTCTCAGCATTTTTGCGAACAGATTTCTCTACCATCATCACTCCTTGGAAGTTTCCAAGTCTTGCTTTTCGGTCTATGTTTGGGTTTTGGGTCTAGCTTTCTCAGGCACACTGAACCCTCTTACCGAAGCAGCATTTTTGGCCTTTTGTTCCGGGGACAGCACAGGCAAGGTAAGACACCACCCTCTTTGGGGGTCTTAGCTAGGTGATGAGTAGTGTAGAGTGTATCATCCCAGACTGGGAAAAGACTTTTATCATTTTCTGTTTGCTCGGAAAACCCGCCACCTATCGGTATCTGACTCTGCCTACATGCAGTTTAAAATAGTCATTTTGACTGACCGGAGTCTATGGTGTGTAATTGAACGTAGTGAACCCGCCTATTCACATAGTTCATACCCACCATAGACTCCAGGTACCCTCCAACCACCCCACTCTTTCTGTAGTGTTGGCCTAGTCCTTATTGAGGAGAGAAATAAACCAGAAGTGGCTATGATGGCGCTACCACATGGCCTTGGTCACGTGGTTTGTTACGTAAGGGAAAAGAATCTTGGGGTCATATGGCTTCCCCTGAACTAGATTCTATCTCTTCGTCATTGGCAGAATCGCTGATTAATGCCTACAGTTCAAAATAGTCATTTTGACTGACCGGAGTCTGCCTAATTTTGATGTATAGGTCTGAAATTTGGGCTTGTGAATTATCAAATGATGCCAACAACTTGGAACAGGTGTGTAATCAGTTCTATCGTGTTGTTTTGGGTGTTAGAAAAGTGAACCCAACCATAGGCATCAGGGTGAATTAGGCAGAATTCTTATTAGATTGAAGGCCTTAATGTATACACTGAGCACTTTGTCTGGTAACAATATCCTTCAGGCTGCATTAAATGAAACAGTAATATCACAGTCAACATGGATTAAGTATGTAGACAACTTATTATGGGAACATGATGTTAGCAAAATTGAAGAAAAATTTATTGTGAGTAACAGTAATCAATTATCAAAAGTAATTAAATTGAAACAAATAATTATATGTTGTCTTGGTAAAATCAATTAACAAAAGCAAATAGTAAGGATGGTGAAACGAATAAATTGAGGACTTACTGTTTATTTAAAGAAAATATTGATTTTAAAAATTATCTGAAAAATATAAATAATTTTAACCTTTGAAAAATGTTAAGTAAATTTAGACTCAGTGATCACAATCTAGAGATTGAACTAGGGAAAAGAAACAAACCCAAAATTTTGTTAGATGACAGAACATGTAAAAGATGTAACATAAATTCTCTTGATGATGAGAAGCATTTTATCCTTAATGTCCTTCCTTTAAAAGTGAAAGGAAAAGACTTTTTTGAAAATTGTGATCTCAAGTCTAATTTACCAGTGGATATTTTTCTTGTGGTAATGAAAAATGCAAAAACCCTTTTCACTATACCTTAAAGATACTATCTATAAATCCCCTGATTAAAAGTTGCAAGAATAGTGAAGTTTTTATTTTGATATTTCTTTAATTTTTTTTTTTAAGTTTTATTGTTTCCTTTCATTATCTTTGTTTAATTATGTCTTGTTATTCTCATTACCTTACTAAATCCTCTGATGATTTAGTTGTGTAATAAAGTTATTATTATTTTAAATGTATAATTTAATGTTGAAATTCCGTTCTTTCAAAGAAATTGTGGCGTTGGGAGACCATCATCAAATTTGTAGAATAGAATACAATGTAGATGAAAAGTATAATAATGTACCGGTAATACATTCTGAAAATACATAAAAAATAACTAACACTAACAATACAGGGAAAAAAATGAAGATGCTCAAATTTCTAAACTTAGAAAAAATGGTGAATTTGTATTTTCTGAAGCAATTGGTTTAAGCATTCCATTTTTAATTGAATTTTCTCGTATATTTAAACAGTTATAGATGTGTTTCGTCGCATCATTTATGTTTTCATCTTTATTATTTAAAATATTAATTAATAACTGTTCATTGTTTTTATTGTCATGATTAATGTTGTGTTTTTTGAACAAACTTTCTCTTTCTTTAGCGCATAACCATAGTCTCTCAACACCCGGTTGGGAAACGCCTTTGTTGTAAGGTGTTAATCGCCCGATTGCTGGTAACAGTGCACCTTATGCTTGTGGAGTGAAACCGATGACGTCATAGCATCTTGGGGTCTTCCTAGATCTACACTGTCTTGCGTTCTGCACCTGTGAATGTTTGCCATTTTGTACAGCTTATTTCAAAATTATTCTGAGTTGAGTGTGTATTTGTGTTCGTAAAAGCTTCCTGATAAGGCATGTGTAATTTAAAAGATATTCATTTAATTGACATAAAAAATTAAGATTTTCAAATTCAATCCGTCAAAGCCAGCACTGTTCATTGCAGAGTGACGTGTTATTTTCACCTGTGAAAATGCATTCCTATATCTAAAACGGTCACAGTCATCATATTTTTTGAGTTTAATATTTAAATTGTTCCCCAGTATAGATTATTTTGTGTAGAAACAGCATTAAAGGGTTTACCAATCATTTTGCCCCTGTGGATACTTTTATTCACCCATGAAGCAAGTATCGCTCGAAGAAAACAACTGTTCAAAGGTTTTTTTTAATATTGATGACTAGAATTTTGAAGAACTGTTGATTTATATCTTGGAAATAACTAAATCATTTTGGTGTGGCTGAATTCTGATATTCTTCTCAGAAAATCGCTGTGAATTTAGAGCATACAAAATTTGTTCATGTTATATCAAGATGGCGATTTGAATGACCATAGTCGATGTTATAGTGAGAGTATCTGATTTTAACAACCCTTCCAAACACACTTTTCTGACTTGACTATTATTTTATTAATATTAATATTAAGGTGGAAGTTCAAAAAAGTGCCCAATCCTGTTTTAACGGCTGTTCTGTAAAATTTTGATTTGTTTTTATATGTATTAACACATAAACTACGTTTGATAGGCTTTTGATAGACAGAACGGATGGCTCCGTTGCCGTCGCCTTCTTTCATGCATTCAGCAGCAACATTCTCTGGTCCCTCTCCCAATATATCATTCCAATCAATATCACTTTTGTTGAAATCGACAAAATCCTCATAGTTTTTCCACATTTCGGTAAATAATGTACCGTCTCTTGTTGTAGCAAAAATCAACCCAAAGTGTATATGTACAATGTATGCGTAGATGTAAAACAAAAAAGCTTGTGTTAAAAATTATGTCATACCATATGCTAATTTTATGTTAATAGCAAAGGAGGCTTCTGCTCACATTGATTAACGAATAAACAATTTGATGAATGCAAAACACCCATTGAGACAAAAGCGGTATTACCGTTTCCCAACCGAGTGTTGAAGGACTGTGGTATAACTGACATGACAGCAAGAAGTGTTGCCCATTTTCAATTTCACAAACTGAACATTTTCTATCAGAGATTAGTACATTATTGTACCTTCCCATTTCAATTTGTAAGCGATTGGGCACTTACTGTAAAATGACTAATTTTCATTGGGTTTAAATTTCGCTGATTTACCATTTCAAGCATATTCAGTGAGTTTTAAATTTACTGTTTTATTTTGTTTTAATTATTCATAAGCTCTGTATATTACACACCTGTTTGTTCGTTTTTGACTTAAAGAAGAAGCAATATGCCCATAGTATTGACAAATATCTAGACACACTACCCCATAATTACCCTACAAGATATGCTGCAGGCGACAACTATTATACTCCCAAGGTCAATCTCGCATTAAATCAACATACTCTCAAATATGCTTTCACTGGAACTCACTTCCCAATCGCATAAAAAGTGTACAAAATAGACAGTCTTTCAAATGTCACTTAAAAAGGTATCTTCTAGAAGATATGTAAATTTTACTTTCCTATCAGTATTATTTGTATTTGTATGTTACGTTGTTTTATTTTATCAGAGCGTGTGAGTGTTTCTGCATTGCTTTATTACCAAACGCTTCAGCGTGGTATTAAGAGTTTGTTTTCAGGGGTGGGTGATACCAAGGTGGGAAATGGATGCACATATATATATATATGGGGTTAATTCCTTGAATTGCAATATAGAGGGTTCAGGTTGAAATACAATAAATAGTGTTTTCATGTTTCGTCTGATATTTCTGTGGTATTCTGCTGCTGTAAGTAATGCACGATTTGTTCCGAAATTCAGTATGCTGTGTGCATTTCAGGGTTATTCGTTTTTTGCTGAAAACACCCCTATTTTTTAATGGCAGAGTCGAATAGTTTCACTCCCACTGGGAAATCTGCATTGTTGCTTGAATGAGAGCTAATTAAACACATTTTCCAGACCGGCGAAAGAGTATGCAACAGCCAATTTTCACAGCCTGTCACATGATTTTACTCTGAATGTCAACATGAAAAGAGGCTAGTCCATTTTACGCAGGAGTAATTGGGAGCAGAATATGTGAGGGATAGTATCAACAGAGATGTGTATAGTGAAAAGTAATATCTATTCTTCTTTTGCATCTCTGAACATTTCTGTTTTTGTATATTGGTTTGAAAATCTTGAACTTGCATGATTTGCAATGTGTTTTTTTACTGAAACTCCCCTATTGATCGAATCCCGGGTTTGAACGAGAATGGCTCACCAAGTGATTCGTTTGAATACAATGCTGAAGGCAAACATGCCGTGCTACAGCGGTACTCCACTGACGGGATGACTTACTAGTACTGCATGCTACAACTTCACTTGTGATGTTGCTTGTTAGCCATGGATTAAATAAACCTTGATTACCAGTTAAAATGTTGCTCATTTGGCATTGGTAATCTTTATTTGGAACTGGGTAATGCCGCAACGTCGCCAGCAGAAACCTCCTGGTACTTCGTACTATGATAAAACTCAGTCAACATACATCAAGTTCTCTCAATCGTAGTATTCCATGTGATGTACACCTAATATGCCAAAAATGTTGCTGAACGATTTGAACTGGATAAAAATACTTCGGTTGCCATTGAAAACAAGCCGGTAAAAAACAAGCAATATGTTTTCGACTGTTACCATGGTAGGACATGAACGTGAAGCTAACGTCGATTTACAACTAAAACTGGGCACCTTATACAAGGTTCGCAAAATAACATTCAGTCTTTAGAAGTCACTTTACTTTATTGCTAGGACGTATTCAGCTGTTAAATATATTTTTTCCAACCGTTTTGCGATAGTATTTTCTAGATTGGAGGCAGCATTTACATTTTATTCAAAGTTCAAAGTTGTGTTGGGATTACGTTGACAGTGTAACAATGTGGGGCAAAAGTATTCAAAAAACAGATTTGGCTTTGCCATGGTAGCGGTGGGTCAGGAGTGTTTTTCCAATTAGTGATGGTACGACCTGCCTGTCAAGTATGAACAAAGAGTTAAAAAGCCATTCCTGGTGAACAGTTACTCTAACTTTGGGGTCAACTTTCTCATTAATGAAAAAAGATATCAAAAATTCAAATAGTAACTTTGTGCCCACACTGAAGCCGAGTACAGTGAGCTATGTCTGAGGTGTTGTATCACAGGGAGTTGGACAAACTTATGTATTTTAATAAATTATTGAATAATAAAATGTTATATAACTTTTTTTTATCCCCTCCCCTTACTAGTATCTATTTCAAGTAATCACTATTTTTATTTTGTAAACACATTTCCGTCTGCTATTTTTGTCAGGTTCAAATCGTTCACCAGCATTTTTGGCATGTTAGATGTACATCACATAGAATACTAGGATTGGGAGAACTTAATGTATGTTGACCACCTGGAAACTGAGTTTTATAAATCTTGAAGGGCTCTCAGAAGATCCACCCGCAGCCTGGACCCGCAGTAAAATCTGCGATTACTATGAAGCCACAACCATCAACATCGAGATACCAGGAGGTTTCTGCTGTCGACGTTGCGGCGTTCCTCAGTTCCAAATAAAGATTACCTACGCCAAATGAGCAACATTTAACCGGTAACCAAGACTCAGTCTATCCACGACCAGCAAGCAACATCACAAACGAAGTTGTAGTGGGCAGCTCACGAGTCAGCGACGACCGATGTCAACGAAAGTCATTCCGTCAGTGGAGTACCGCACTTGCACGGCATGTTTGCCATCGCACATATCTGTGGAGGAACTTTTAACTTCAACATAAACCGTGTATCGTAGTCGCCCAGTTTAAGTTCTGGTTCTGTCGTGGTTCCAACTAAAGGGCGACAGTCGTCGTGCCGCGTCCTGTTCGATATGGGACTCGATATAGCGACGTACATGAAGCTCAAACATCCAAGAGTTATTTATTTGGACGACTCAAATTAGACGTCTGATTATATTATTTTCACACGTACACTGACACGTGTCGCTAGGTCGCAGAACTGTCTTGGAGCAGATTAATGGGCAATTGGGTTCCCCGACCTAAATTGCTATCCCGGTTTGTTGCACGTTCTTTCTTTAATATGAAATAATCAAATATGGGACATTATCACTGAAAACTTTTTTTCCCTGAAATAAATTCTAGTGAAAATGCCATTTCCCTCACACTCTATTGAGACACAGCACAGTGAAATTGGATTCACATGTAATGCTTGAAAACATGTCGGCAAAAATAAATTAAGTGAAATTCTATGTGACTTCATAAGAGTTGGAAATGAACAAATTACACCCAATTCTACCACTCCATACACAATGTAAACTACACCCCAAAACATCCTTTCACCCACGGTTACAACCGCGTTTCACCAGTGTATTCTATTTGACTTCAGGAGAAATTGAAAAAACAAATTAATTATAATTTCAGCCTCTAGTTGAGCACTGATTAAATAAACTACCTCGTCTTTATGTCAACTTCGAGTTATTCATTGCCTACATCAGTGACTTCAAAATATATGTTTCAATCCCAGGAATTTCACTCGCTGTTAATTGCATGGGAGTGCCAGTCTTTCATGAATTTCTATTGTCATGTCAATTTCTTGCGATTACTCGGAACATGAAGCTGTAACCACATACCGCCTAGGTGCTGTAACTAAATCCTGGTATAAGCACCGGTTAGGCTGTCTTGAACTATGCATGTGAAGCCAGTTGAGAGGTATATCCAATCCTATCGATCTTTCACTGTTTGGTAACTATTTGCTGCAAATGCAACAAAAAGCAATATAAAAATATTATCCACACAGCATTCTACAGGTTACTTGTGTATTATAGTATTCATTACATGCTTTAACTATGTCTTGTGCATCTTAGCTTGTCATTACTTTATTATATATCTTGGATCATAGGTCACAGACTAGATTAGCTTGAATAAGCTATTTCTGTGACCCCACCAGAAACAAAAATATATACTATATTACTATCATTGTAATTACTACTATTATTAATTTTATTTATTTATTTATTTATTTATTTATTTATTTATTTATTTATTTATTTATTTATTTATTTATTTATTTATTTATTTATAATTTACTACTCAATGTATACACTGTTTCTGGTGAAATAAAATTTCATTCATTTAGATAATGTGTTCTATGCTAAATTTTACATATTCACTGGGTTTTAATTTTAGCGCATTTTCCAGTCAGCGAAATAAGCAAAATTAAAACCCAGTGAATAATTAACCCCTTTACAATATCTTGAGTTTGGTCATTGCAGAGCGATAGTATTTTTCTTATTAATTTTCTGTATGTTCAGTTAATTTTTATTGTGCTTTTGTTGTCACTGTGCATAAATTCCTCGCATCTTTTTTGACATTGTACTTCAAGTTTTTCACAAACGTCTTTTATTAAGACTTCAGTGTGTTTTAACTTATTATTTTTCTAGATAATAAGTTTTAATTCATCTAATATTTGAATCACACTGGATACCCAATTTTGTGTACTTAAAGTGTGCATTTTCAAGTGCATTTTATATGCTTCGCTCATTAGTGTGTTTTCTGGCATAATCCTTATCTTCTATATTTTATCATTTGCCTAGTGCTTTCTATGACAATAGGATATCTCCCTAGATCAGGTAAACAAAATCTTACAAAATTTGGTGTGGAGTTTTTCCATTGGAGCTGCAAAGTTGCACAGATCCATTGTCTGTTTAACTATATCACCTGACCAAATATCTGCATAGTACAGAAGGACTGGTTTAATTACTATCTAATCTACCTGTATTTGTTTGGCACATTATTACACAAGTATTGTGCAGCTAATTTGCACGACTACAAGTTTGCGCCAACGAGATTCAGAAGCCAACTGTTCAGTCTAAACCCAAGCAGTTAGCCAATTCGCTAGCGAGTCTGCAAATAAGCTCTGTAATACTTCTGACACTTAATGTAAATGGGGGAGTGGATCAAAATACTTCCCTATTTGTTGAATCACACGCAATGTTTTTGACGCCACTACAATGCCGTGACCTTTGTTTGTCTTTGCTGGCTGTGTGTCGACAGAAGGGAGCAGAGATATAGAAGAAAGTATAGAAGAGTAATATTGCAGTATGAGACATTATTTTGCCAATAATATAGCTATATAGCTTACAATGTAGCTATTGCTTCCTGTGGAAACACTTTGTGTAATGTAGCTAATAGTGTCTCATAAATGTTGATGCTACAAGCTCAGTGATGAATGAGCTGTCATGATCACAAGAAAATTGGAGTGGGTGAAATGATGTGTACAGCCAGTGTAAAATGTAAACAATGCAAAGAAAACAAAACTACAATTGACTATATATAGCTTTACTACATAATGTTTAGTGAATGAAAAGTGATATTAAAAAATGCATTCTCCTACAATTGAGAAGCTTTTTCATCTGAGAGTTAGAATTGGGGCTTCTGGGTCATGTTTTGACACTCTCCTCAAATGGCATGCTCTGCACTCAAGATATGTTTGCTATAATGGGCCTATAACATTGTGTACAGTTGATGGTGTATTTATATATGTTTTTTTTTGGTTAGTTGTCTCCTGATGGTGTTCTAGATGAAGCCACAGTGGCTAATGGTCTGTCTCTACTGGGAAGGACAGCATGTAGTACAATGCAGGCATTCCTTCATCTCACTCTACCAGTAAGTAATATCAGGATACCTCTTTCTGTTCTTTCCTAATATATCTTCATGGTTATTAAAATTGAAGTATTTATACGCTTTTGTCATTGATTTATGATTTATTTCAATTGCTTCAATTGTTATCAGTTTAACGTTATAGCTCAGATCAGCAACAGATTTTTATGTTTACAGTGGTTACATACATGCTGCCTAGGCAGCTAGCAGTCATTCATGTATCTTCTGATGCTGCTTACAAGTAATTACTTTATAATCCCTGTGTGTCAAAAGCTGTATCTCGGACACCCCTGGACCAATTCTGTTCAAATCTCACATATACCTTATCTGATGATTTCACAGTTCAGTTGAAGATGGCCCACTTAGATTAAGTACACAACATGAACTGTGCATTGCAAAATAGTTGTATTTTATGCTGCATTAATACAATACGACTTGTTTCAACCATAGACACGCCTCTGTCACACATGCACTATGGTGCACCACTCACTAAATAATATTTCAGTACTATCATTGGGCTGGGCTATGGTTTATTACTTGAATACATTTTCTGTTTTGTCACCATATAGGGTTATAACTTGATTGATCTTGGAATATTACAAAACTATATTCACCTACAGAAAGTGGAGATTCCATACAATCGCATTACAGGTAAATAGATCATTTGTAGTAACTTTACTTTGGATTCTTTTTCAAATTATTATTTAGTTGGTAAATTATTAAGATTCATAAGCTGTATGTTCAAGATGAATACTTTGTCACATTTACTTGCTCTCTGTTAGGATATGTACCTCAAATTTGTGAATTGCAACAACTTCAGCTCACAACTTATATGTACCGGTAGTACTAAATTAACAGCTAAGTTAGAAGAATGCACCCTCACCACCCAGGACAAAAATACATTGATTATCATTTGTCATCATAGCTTCAAGACTTTTGTCATGTTTATTTATTATTTTTCTAGATTTAACACCTCTAGGTCACATGCCACATCTAATAGAGTTAGATGTGTCACATAATGAAATTACAACAGTGTTAGAATTCACTCCACCATTTAACCTTCAGGTGAGTGTCTGATTGAGTTAGATGTGTCACATAATGAAATTACAACAGTGTTGGAATTTGTCGGAGTAATTTCTGAATCATTTATCTGTGAAGCATTGTAATTGAAACATGCAATATTTGTTAATCGCTTTATTCATTACGTTTTATACAAGTTCAATAATACTGTATTCTGACATATACATTGTTGCAAAATACGGATTCTGAAGTGAGACGACGACATGAATGCGAACGTGGTAGAAACCACCGCAGTGTGTTCTTTTGTTTCAATTTTTATATTCATCCAATTAGAAGTTTTCCCACTAATTTTCTTACACGGTCAAGAGTTTATCGATGTATATCAAGGGCATACTGCCAATTCTGTATCATTCTTACAATTTGTGTTATATCGTTGATATCGAGTTGTAAGTCTCCGGATTGCCAGCGGGTTTTCCGTTAGTGAATAAATTCTGAGTTTTCATTAAGTCGTTCTTCTGTGGTGATTGGTGCTGATTGTGTAGCAGATAATTTTGCATACTATATTTCGTTACATTTCCATATCCGCAACGTATCGTCCCCCACAGAATTCACTCCACCATTTAACCTTCAGGTGAGTGTCTGATTGAGTTAGATGTGTCACATAATGAAATTACAACAATGTTAGAATTCACTACATCATTTAACCTTCAGGTGAGTGTCTGATTGAGTTAGATGTGTCACATAATGAAATTACAACAGTGTTAGAATTCACTACATCATTTAACCTTCAGGTGAGTGTCTGATTGAGTTAGATGTGTCACATAATGAAATTACAACAGTGTTAGAATTCACTACATCATTTAACCTTCAGGTGAGTGTCTGATTGAGTTAGATGTGTCACATAATGAAATTACAACAGTGTTAGAATTCACTACATCATTTAACCTTCAGGTGAGTGTCTGATTGAGTTAGATGTGTCACATAATGAAATTACAACAGTGTTAGAATTCACTACATCATTTAACCTTCAGGTGAGTGTCTGATTGAGTTAGATGTGTCACATAATGAAATTACAACAGTGTTAGAATTCACTACATCATTTAACCTTCAGGTGAGTGTCTGATTGAGTTAGATGTGTCACATAATGAAATTACAACAGTGTTAGAATTCACTACATCATTTAACCTTCAGGTGAGTGTCTGATTGAGTTAGATGTGTCACATAATGAAATTACAACAGTGTTAGAATTCACTCCACTATTTAACCTTCAGGTGAGTGTCTGATTGAGTTAGATGTGTCACATAATGAAATTACAACAATGATTGAATTCACTCCACCATGAATGAAATTACAATTATTTTTATTATTATTATTATTATTATTATTATTATTATTGTTGCAGGAGGTTGATCTGTCTTACAACCAGATAGAAGAAATGACTGATTTATCAGAACATGCTGCGCTTACTAAACTTAATCTTGATAGTATCCTTTTGATCTCCTGTGTTTAAAGAGAAGAATGTAAAACACATTGCTGTTTCAGTGATATCTTGAATCTGGCTAAAACTACATACTAGCTAAAAAGACATATTTCACAGTACATTTTTTTTTAACTTAATTAAAAACCTATATTTGCATTTCTAGGCTGTTTACAGATGGATTTTGTTCAAACTTAGTATATCTATTGGACATTATAGGACCTTGATGCACATCATTTTGTTTTTCAGATAACATTCAAAATGGACGTCTGGGTGCCATTTTGTTTTATTGAATGTGGTTCTAATGTCATATCTCTGACTTGCTTTGACTGACTTTGACTGATTATGTTCAAATTTTAAATATTTATCATGTCATAGATGTACAGATATATTGGTTTGACGATCATATTAAAAATGGCCGAATGGTGGCCATTTTTGTGCTAAAAAATCATCAAATTTTAAGCATTTCTGCCTTTTATGGGTGGATTTTATTCAAACTTGGTACATACATTAGACATTTTGGGTTCCTGATGCATGTCATTCTTTTTTTCAGATCGGATTCAAAATGGCTGACTGGCGGCCATTTTGTTTTAATGAAAGGGCTTCTAAAGCCATATCTCTGACATGCTTTGACTGATTATGTTCAAATTTTATATATTCTTTATACATCATGTTATAGATATATACATTGATTTTGTGTTTATTTAAAACTGTTCCTAAGAAATATCTCTCAATATGGACAAGTACTCGTTTGATGATCAGATACAAATGTCAATCATTTTAATGTTAAACAATCATCATAATCATATTCCTGACAATGACATGTTTATGTTCCAACTATATTACTATAAACAAAATTATATATCTTTAATTCGATAACTAACAGGGACTGTGCCATGCATGGTTTGCTTATTCTGTTTTTTTTTAACTGTTTCTCTTTCATATGCATTGATCAGCTTGTGTCATTGAATCTACTATATTTTATTGTGTTTTTACACCATGTTGTGTAGTGTATTTTGGATCTTAACATGTCTTTCCATCAGATAATAAAATCAGTGAAATCCAAGGTTTGACATCTTGTAGGCGACTAAACTATCTGAGTATGGCACATAATAAGATAAAGCAAATTTCAAACCTGGATCATTTGCCAATTAAATATTTGAACTTGGTAAGTTTCTCAGTTTCCAGCCTAACTTATGGCTAAATCAACCCCAAAACAATCACAGCTGGTTTAAATTATTTCTGTCATGCAAGTCAGTAGTGATACATCTTCTTGAAGTGTCCTGCAAAATTGCTCTTTTTGACAATGTGAGTGTGCAAGCTCTGTCTGTGTATGTTATTTGGATGATTGAAAGTATGAGATTCAGTATCAGGTAATAGATTGTTCTAGAACAAAGCATGATTAGTTGTATATTTAGAAAATTCCAAACAAGCCATTCAAATTATATCTCCTATGATGCAATGGCGCAATCAGGTTTGCAGATCCATGGTTTAGGATTGTTAATTTCATTGTCATAATATGTGGTTATTCACAAAATGCTGGAAAATTATGTTCCAGTGCATCGTGCAGTAAAGGTTTTGTACCGTAGCCTACAATGCTTGAGTACATGTATTCTGGTATTTACAGAGCTAGATGTATAATAATAAGGCATATTCCAATTGATCCAAATATTACTTTAATATTTGAATTGTAGTCAATTAATCAATCTTGTTGTAATAGTTGCATAAACCTCTAACACTGTCTTTGGTATCTTTACACAGAGAGGCAATGAAATACAAAAAATAGAAAATTTGGAGACATTGTCTTATTTGCAGTTTTTTAATGTTGCTGGCAATCTGATAAGCAGCATGAAAGGTTTACAGAACCATGATGTTCTTGAAATGGTAGACTTAGAAGGTAATGAGGTAAGTGACAGCACTCCCTTAGCTGTTCATGGTCAAGTTAATGATGTCATAGCTCCCTTAGCTATTCAATATTTATCACATCTCACTGCTGTTGCGCATGCTGTGATTGGTTGAGATTCAGTCACATGACATTGAATAAAAATGGATATTACATGGTGTATTGCCCGCAAAGTGGATATTACATGGGTATATCACATGGATGACGTCACTGAAACTACTGCCCAACGACACTACGCATAACAAATTGTCGTTCGCAGCACTGGTGCTGTCCCGGCCGCTGTAGTTTTCGGGTTTGATCACAAGGTTTTGAAGGATCTTTATCCATCCAGAATGGATATTAAGTAAGATACTCTGTTTTGATGTTTAGGGTAATTTTTATATGAAGCAAAAATGTACAGCAAAGCTGTCGCAGCTGTGGTTGCTGCGACGCGTTCTACGCTGTGAGCATTTCTGCTTGTTCCACCCTGATGCTAACCCAAAACGATCTAAAGCTGTGTGATTTGTGTATAGAAGGCGCGAAAGTAATTTTAGTCACTTCCACGGCATTTTTATCTTGAGATTGATCAAATAACTTGCGTTTACGAATTTCTCAATTCATTTTAAAAATGTTATTTTCCATAAATTGAGTGATTCACACCGCTATAACACGGTTACTAAAAAGAGTATCCGTGGCTGAAAATAACATTTACTGAGTGTACATGTATTTCACAGTTTTTTTCATCAAACAATATATGTATGTTATTAAGTAGTGTGATAAAATAAAATATTGCCTACTTCAAATAAAAGTGTTGTTATTTTGTAGGAGAGCGGGTGTGATTGTGCATGGTTGATGTCTCTTCGATGTGATAAAATAAATATCACAATTTGTTGTCTGCCCTCGGGGCAGGCAACAAATTGTGATATTGCCCTCACAAGCATGTGTTATTATTTAAGGAGCCCTTTAGCTGGTCACCAAAGCTTGAATTGATATAATAGCCCTTTTATGCAAATCATATTATTGTGGATATGTAAATTTGGCAGAAATATTGGAAATATATTTAAGTGCAGAGATATTAACACTAATCGGTACTTGCAGATATTAATTGTTTACCAGTTGATAATCCTTCTCAAATATATTTTATTTAGTTAAGAACACTTTTTCACAACAAGAAACCAGGGATTACTAAGAGTGTATATCAGTATATGGCATAAGAGATAATCTGCACAGGAACAACATTATTTAATATTAAAACTTGACTTTATTTTTTGCCACAGATAGATGACATCACTGAGGTGAAATACATCAGAGACTTGAAATTATTGAGAGAGTTAAATTTACTCCGAAATCCAATTCAAGAATTAGAAGATTATCGCTTGTGTCTATTGTACAGACTGCAGCAGTTGACACAGCTGGACAGAAGGAGAGTAGAGGTGGAAGAAAAGGTGACAGCTAATTTATTTTGCAATCTGGTTACTTGACATTGTGTAGGCCATATTATTAGTCCCCTTTTGGACGCAGCTCGAAAACTGGGACTTATGTATTGACCTCTGTGCGTCCGTCCGTCCGTGTGTGCGTGCGTGTGTGTGTACGTCCGGACCTGTATCCTAGAAATGCCTGGACCAATCACAATCAAACTTCACACATACATTATACATGATATTATATATATGCACATCAATTTGTTTCACGATCTGATTCAAGATGGCCGAATGGCAGCCATTTTTGTTCTAAAAATCATCAAAATCAAGCATTTCTCTGCTGTTTACATTTTGTTCAAACTTGGTATAGATGTTGGACATTATAGGATCTTGATGCACATAAATTTTTTTTTTTTCAGATAAGATTGAAAATGGCCGACTGGTGGCCATTTTTTTTAAATGAATGTGGTTCTTGTGCCATATCTCTGACTTGCTGTGACTGATTATGTTCAAATTTTAAATATTCATTATACATGTATCCAAAATGGCGGATTTTGAATGCTGTTCCAGAGCAATATCTCTCAATACTTGTTTGACTATCAGATACAAATGTCAATCATTTAAATGTTAAACAATCCTCATAATCCTATTCCTGACATGTTTATATTCCAGCTATATTACTATAAACAAAACTACCGTATAATACCTCATATAAGCGCCACTTTGATACATTTCCATTTCTGTCTGGCGCTAATTTGAGGTCACATTTTGGCAACTTTGTTGCAATTGGCGCTTAATTGAGGTCAGTCATTTGTTCACACACTCAGAACTACGGTAACTTACCTTACAATCAGAGGAATCCTGTCTATACAATGTACCGGATTCTGCCGTAAATTCGCCCTTGGCCGTTAAACGGCAGTTTGGTTTTTAAAATAAAATGAGACCAAGAAATCATGTTTTTTTTTTAAATATTTTGGTTTCATTTTTCGGACGTTTAAATCATTTTGGACGCCTATTCAATGATTTTTATCGTGACTAACGTGAATGGGTAAGCTTCGTTTCAACAATGAGCTGTTATCACTGTAAACAATGTTAAATTATTCTTCAAATGCTCAGTTTATCTTTCCAAAACAAATAATTTCTTGATTTAAAAAAAAATCATGCCGTTTTCCCATGGAAATCAAAGTCATTAAGTACATTATCGGTAAATCTCTTTCGTGTTGCGTTCACCATGAGGTCGCTGAACTGTCATTAACATATTAAATGAGCTATGGTAATTCAGACACGTGGGCACCATCCAGCATTTTGATCGGTTAATTAGCAACTTGACCTATCCGGTAAATAAACACGTCTCGTGTGCATTTGAAGACATGGCGGATATCGTATCGTATCGGCCGTTTACATGTGACTGAAATCATTTGCTTACGGTGAAACAAAGTTGAATTTTACTTGCATTTCATAACATTTCAACGGATTTATTTTTCGTGCGTTACTATAATCACTACTGAATAATAATCACCAATTTCAACACTTCGAAAACAAGCAAGTTATTCACTTGTGAACCACAGCATGGACGGATTACGCTACGGTAGGGTGATCATTTGCTACTAAGCAATGCAATTCGTGTTTATTTGAAACTTCTTTTAGAATTTACTTTTCTTTACCAAGAAAATTAAAATAATTGCATATTACATTCAATATACTGAGTATTTTTTTAGCTCCGCTGTCGACTTTGTCGAGCGAAGCTTATCGTATGAGTGATTGTCCGTGGTCCTCCGTCGTCCGTGTCAATGTTTTACTTTTTCGACTTCTTCTTGAAAACTACAAGCCTGAATGCTTTGATACTTGGTGTATATGTACCTTGGGTAGACCTCTCTCAGATTTGTTCATTTCATGATGATATCTTCAATTCTCTAATTTTGGTGAATATTTTTGTCATTTTTGGTAAAAAGTGATATTTTCAACTTCTTGTTAAAAACCGCAAGTCCAATTGCTTTGATATTACATATATAGGTACTACATGTGGACCTCTCTCAGATTTGTTCATTTCATAATGATATCTTCAATTCTCTAATTTTGGTGAATATTTTTGTAATTTTTTATAAAAAGTGATATTTTCAACTTCTTGTTGAAAACCGCAAGTCCAATTGCTTTGATATTACATATATAGGTACTACATGTGGACCTCTCTCAGATTTGCTCATTTCATGATGATATCTTTAATTCTCTAATTTTGATGAATATTTTTGTAATTTTTGGTAAAAAGTGATATTTTCGACCTCTTGTTGAAAACCGCAAGTCCAATTGCTTTGATATATTATACATACCGGTATAGGTACTACATGTGGACCTCTCTCAGATTTGTTCATTTTCTAATGATATCTTCTGTTCTTTAATTGCCATGTGCAATGCTAACAGCGGAGCTATTTCAGCCGACAGGCTGCTTGTTTATCATGTGGACAGTTTTATTTGAATGACTGTAATTTTTCAACATTTCGTAACGCCTATTTTAAAACCAAAGTAAGGCCTTTCACTCTTTCCTGACGCCTATTCAACTCCACTTTTGAGCCCAATTTTTAAATTGATACATTATAATATAAACCACGGTTTATATTAGGACTTTAACGGGGCGGGAATCGTGTAATTGCGCGTCCTGGAGTAAACACTGTTCATTCATTTACTGAAAGATTAGCTCAAGTGTTAGGCGGATGTCGGCCAGATGGGGAATTCACTGGCGCTAATTTCATGGTTTTACCCAAACATTCAACTTCGACTGGCGCCTAATTGGTGTGAAAATTATCACCTTTTCTATTGTACTGGCACCTAATCCAGGATGGCGCTTATATGAGGTATTATATGGTATATATCTTAAATTTGATAACTAACAGGGACTGTGCCATGCATGGCTTGTTATGAATGTTGTTGTGGCCAATCATTATGGTCTAGTGACCTGTAATGGAAGGTTCTTATAAACATGAATAATAAGTATTGTGATATATCTAACACCAAAAACAGTAGAATTTGCCATTCTGTAAAAAGCATTATATCAGGAATTCTAAGGCATATCAGAACTCATGTAAACTGTTGATGCATACATGGTTTTTGACATCACATTCATTCACTTCCTTTTTTATACATTGGACACAGTAGTGTTAACCTTATATTATGTGACAATTGTTATCACCAGGTAACATCAATGAATGCATTCAATCCACCAATGAAAGTAGTAGCAGCCAGAGACCATATCAAACATGTTGTGTTTTCTCTACTCCAACCAGCTGTTATCTATGATAGGTAAAGTACATACTGAATACTGTATTTCATTATACCAAATATCCAAATCCACTATCCTTAAAAGTATGTATTTGATCAAAAATATACAAAAATAAATGCTGTAAGTAATGTAATTACCAGTGGTTCTTTCTTTATTGTGCCTTCTCAGTCAAAATTCACTACATGCCAAATGACTATCTTATATATGCCAGTTATTTTTGTGTTTTTAAATGAATATTAGTTTTTCCTCCATAACATATGAAAAGCCACATCTATACGTGACTGATTGTTTCAATTTTAATATATACGTAACCAGTGCTATCTATCACACACTTAGCTAGAACTTTCCTACTGTATCTACCAAATGAGACATGCTCACTCTGAGCCAAATTTTATTACTTCACAGTACTTTACCTAGTATAGAAACACCTTATCCTATGCTAACACTGGTTGGACCGTCTGGCTCTGGGAAAAGAGAACTAGCTCATAAGCTGGTAGAAGACTTTCCAGACTACTTTGGATATGGGTGAGTCTAACTGATGTACAAGAATGAGTCATTCCTGACATAGCATTACACATTTTTGATGTTAAGTGTCAGTCTAAGTGTATTGTATTGAAATTAACTAAACCAATGCTTTATGTATCTTGGCTGTTATCAGCAATTCTCACAAGTATAAATAAATAAAAGTTTGTTCATTAACATTTTTGCTTTATTGCTAGTATAATACACACAACACGAGCCCCTTATAGTGGTGAATTGGATGGCAGAGATTTTCACTTTGTCTCTCAAGATGCATTTCAAGATATTGAGAGTCATGTAAGTAATATTATAAACCTGATGTGCACTATATAAGTCTATATTCACAC
Source organism: Saccoglossus kowalevskii (assembly GCF_978046115.1). NCBI lineage: Eukaryota > Metazoa > Hemichordata > Enteropneusta > Harrimaniidae > Saccoglossus > Saccoglossus kowalevskii. The sequence goes on along the minus strand of NC_140643.1, from coordinate 3,233,553 downwards.
ATGTTGCAGATATTGAACACACTTTGGTAAGTCTATATTCACACATGTGGCAGATATTGAACACACTTTGGTAAGTCTATATTCACACATGTGGCAGATATTGAACACACTTTGGTAAGTCTATATTCACACATGTGGCAGATATTGAACACATTTTGGTAAGTCTATATTCACACATGTGGCAGATATTGAACACACTTTGGTAAGTCTATATTCACACATGTGGCAGATATTGAACACATTTTGGTAAGTCTATATTCACACATGTGGCAGATATTGAACACACTTTGGTAAGTCTATATTCACACATGATGCAGATATTGAACACATTTTGGTAAGTCTATATTCTCACATGTGGCAGATATTGAACACACTTTTGTAAGTCTATATTCACACATGTTGCAGATTTTGAACACACTTGTAAGTCTATATTCACACATGTGGCAGATATTGAACACACTTTGGTAAGTCTATATTCACACATGTTGCAGATATTGAAACACACTTTGGTTTAGTCTATATTCACACATGTGGCAGATATTGAACACACTTTTGTAAGTCTATATTCACACATGTTGCAGATATTGAACACACTTTGGTAAGTCTATATTCACACATGTTACAGATATTGAAACACACTTTGGTAAGTCTATATTCACACATGTTGCAGATATTGAACACATTTTGGTTAGTCTATATTCACACATGTTGCAGATATTGAACACACTTTGGTAAGTCTATATTCACACATGTTGCAGATATTGAAACACACTTTGGTTTAGTCTATATTCACACATGTGGCAGATATTGAACACACTTTGGTAAGTCTATATTCACACATGTTGCAGATATTGAACACACTTTGGTTTAGTCTATATTCACACATGTTGCAGATATTGAACACACTTTGGTAAGTCTATATTCACACATGTTGCAGATGTTGAAACACTCTTTTGTAAGTCTTTATTCACATGTGACAGATATTGGACACACTTTGGTAAGTCTATATTCACACATGTGGCAGATATTGAGCACACTTTGGTAAGTCTGTATTCACACATGTGGCAGATATTGAACACATTTTGGTTAGTCTATATTCACACATGTTGCAGATATTGAACACACTTTGGTAAGTCTATATTCACACATGTTGCAGATATTGAAACACACTTTGGTTTAGTCTATATTCACACATGTGGCACATATTGAACACACTTTTGTAAGTCTGTATTCACACATGTTGCAGATATTGAACACACTTTTGTAAGTCTATATTCACACATGTTGCAGATATTGAACACACTTTGGTAAGTCTATATTCACACATGTTACAGATATTGAAACACACTTTGGTAAGTCTATATTCACACATGTTGCAGATATTGAACACATTTTGGTTAGTCTATATTCACACATGTTGCAGATATTGAACACACTTTGGTAAGTCTATATTCACACATGTTGCAGATATTGAAACACACTTTGGTTTAGTCTATATTCACACATGTGGCAGATATTGAACACACTTTGGTAAGTCTATATTCACACATGTTGCAGATATTGAACACACTTTGGTTTAGTCTATATTCACACATGTTGCAGATATTGAACACACTTTGGTAAGTCTATATTCACACATGTTGCAGATGTTGAAACACTCTTTTGTAAGTCTTTATTCACATGTGACAGATATTGGACACACTTTGGTAAGTCTATATTCACACATGTGGCAGATATTGAGCACACTTTGGTAAGTCTGTATTCACACATGTGGCAGATATTGAACACATTTTGGTTAGTCTATATTCACACATGTTGCAGATATTGAACACACTTTGGTAAGTCTATATTCACACATGTTGCAGATATTGAAACACACTTTGGTTTAGTCTATATTCACACATGTGGCACATATTGAACACACTTTTGTAAGTCTGTATTCACACATGTTGCAGATATTGAACACACTTTTGTAAGTCTATATTCACACATGTTGCAGATGTTGAAACACTCTTTTGTAAGTCTTTATTCACACATGGCAGATATTGAACACACTTTGGTAAGTCTATATTCACACATGTGGCAGATATTGAAACACACTTTGGTAAGTCTGTATTCACACATGTGGCAGATTTTGAACACACTTTGGCAAGTCTGTATTCACACATGTTGCAGATATTGAAACACACTTTGGTAAGTCTATATTCACACATGTTGCAGATATTGAACACACTTTGGTAAGTCTATATTCACACATGTTACAGATATTGAACACACTTTGGTTAGTCTATATTCACACATGTTGCAGATATTGAAACGCACTTTGGTAAGTCTTTATTCACACATGGCAGATATTGAACACACTTTGGTAAGTCTATATTCACACATGTGGCAGATATTGAGCACAATTTGGTAAGTCTGTATTCACACATGTAGCAGATATTGAACACACTTTGGTAAGTCTATATTCACACATGTGGCAGATATTGAGCACACTTTGGTAAGTCTGTATTCACACATGTGGCAGATATTGAACATACTTTGGTAAGTCTATATTCACACATGTTGCAGATGTTGAAACACTCTTTTGTAAGTCTTTCTGATTCACATGTGACAGATATTAAACACACTTTGGTAAGTCTATATTCACACATGTTGCAGATAATGAAACACACTTTGATAAGTCTGTATTCACACATGTGGCAGATTTTGAACACACTTTGGTAAGTCTGTATTCACACATGTTGCAGATATTGAACACACTTTGGTAAGTCTATATTCACACATGTTGCAGATGTTGAAACACTCTTTTGTAAGTCTTTATTCACATGTGACAGATATTGGACACACTTTGGTAAGTCTATATTCACACATGTGGCAGATATTGAGCACACTTTGGTAAGTCTGTATTCACACATGTCACAGAATTTGAACACACTTTGGTAAGTCTGTATTCACACATGTTGCAGATATTGAACACACTTTGGTAAGTCTATATTCACACATGTTGCAGATATTGAAACACACTTTGGTTTAGTCTATATTCACACATGTGGCAGATATTGAACACACTTTTGTAAGTCTATATTCACACATGTTGCAGATATTGAACACACTTTGGTAAGTCTATATTCACACATGTTACAGATATTGAAACACACTTTGGTAAGTCTATATTCACACATGTTGCAGATATTGAACACATTTTGGTTAGTCTATATTCACACATGTTGCAGATATTGAACACACTTTGGTAAGTCTATATTCACACATGTTGCAGATATTGAAACACCCTTTGGTTTAGTCTATATTCACACATGTGGCAGATATTGAACACACTTTTGTAAGTCTATATTCACACATGTTGCAGATATTGAACACACTTTGGTAAGTATATTCACACATGTTGCAGATATTGAAACACACTTTGGTAAGTCTGTATTCACACATGTGGCAGATTTTGAACACACTTTGGTAAGTCTATATTCACACATGTTGCAGATATTGAACACACTTTGGTTAGTCTATATTCACACATGTTGCAGATATTGAAACACACTTTGGTAAGTCTATATTCACACATGTTGCAGATATTGAAACACTTTGGTTTAGTCTATATTCACACATGTGGCAGATATTGAACACACTTTTGTAAGTCTGTATTCACACATGTTGCAGATATTGAACACACTTTTGTAAGTCTATATTCACACATGTTGCAGATGTTGAAACACTCTTTTGTAAGTCTTTATTCACACATGGCAGATATTGAACACACTTTGGTAAGTCTATATTCACACATGTGGCAGATATTGAGCACACTTTGGTAAGTCTGTATTCACACATGTGGCAGATATTGAACACACTTTGGTAAGTCTATATTCACACATGTGGCAGATATTGAGCACACTTTGGTAAGTCTGTATTCACATGTGGCAGATATTGAACACACTTTGGTAAGTCTATATTCACACATGTTGCAGATGTTGAAACACTCTTTTGTAAGTCTTTCTGATTCACATGTGACAGATATTGGACACACTTTGGTAAGTCTATATTCACACATGTTGCAGATATTGAAACACACTTTGGTAAGTCTGTATTCACACATGTGGCAGATTTTGAACACACTTTGGTAAGCCTGTATTCACACATGTTGCAGATATTGAACACACTTTGGTAAGTCTATATTCACACATGTTGCAGATGTTGAAACACTCTTTTGTAAATCTTTATTCACATGTGACAGATATTGGACACACTTTGGTAAGTCTATATTCACACATGTGGCAGATATTGAGCACACTTTGGTAAGTCTGTATTCACACATGTGGCAGATATTGAACACACTTTGGTAAGTCTGTATTCACACATGTGGCAGATATTGAACACACTTTGGTAAGTCTGTATTCACACATGTTGCAAATATTGAACACACTTCGGTTAGTCTATATTCACACATGTGGCAGATATTGAACACACTTTGGTTAGTCTATATTCACACATGTGGCAGATATTTGGTTATAAAGTCCATATGTTACTTATTGTGTCATTTTCTCTCATATTTTTATTATATTATTTCATATAAGTACCTGCAGTGAAATTGTATGATGAGATGACCATGTGTTAAAATGATTTATTTTCTTAGGGCAAGTTCATCCTGACATATGAGAATTTTGGAAGTATGTATGGTCTAAGTATGGATGCTATTGAAAGCATTGCTAAGGAAGGTCTTGCCTGTATTGTACATTTGGAGATAGAGGTAAGTAATAAACTCGTCCAATAATATCAATATGTCGCAGCAAGTACATATTTTAAGACGTATTTTTTTTCTATTTGCCACTATCTTACACCGAAAGCAACACAAACTCTCGCCTGTTCTCTCATACTATTTCGTCTTGACTATTGCAATAGCTTATTAGTCGAATGCACTGATTATTTGATGAAGAACTTCAACGAGTTCAGAATTCAGCAGCTCGTCTTGTCTGTAAGCGAGGTTTATCTTTTCACGTTTCACAACTTTTAAAATTGCTTCACTGGCTTCCAGACGCATTGAATATAAAAGTTCAGGTTTATGCTACTTATCAATAAGTAACACTGGCCCATGACACCGGTCAGATCTTCTACATAAATACCATCCCGCTAGACAATTACCTTCGTCATCAGACGTTCTTATATTAACGAAACCACGCACCAAGACTAAATCATACAGTGAACGTGCATTCCAATATTCTGACATTCAGTCTCACATTCATCATTTAAGAGGCAAAACATATCCTTGTAGTAAATTTTACTAGTTTTAACTTTTTGAATTTTTTTTTTCTAGCACATCAACAAAAGTTGATTTTTATCATGATCCAATCCAACATGGTTAACTGGCAGCCATTTTGTTTGATGAAAATTTATTTTGCACAATTCTGCTTAATATGTTCATTCACTTCATCATTTGTGAAAGTTTGACAATATATATGTGTAGTATGAACCCTGCTACTAATGAATGTGTGGTTGGAAGTAGAATTGATAGGGTGGGCAAGTACATCTGAAGAATTATTTGAATTAAGTGAAAGAAAAGAAGGCATATTCCTCTGAATCAAATAGAGTGCATCATCTCTTTACTGTCATTCTGTTGTTAGGTATAAAATACACTCTTAAAACGGGGGAGTTGTCACCTGCACATGCGTCAGATAGTGTGTCACTGTTTACAAACAAGCGTGTACCCATGAGCCTTTGCGTTTTTAGCGTGTGTTGTTAATGTTGCTTGGAACTCAATTCCCATGCATGCACAGCTAACGACCATCCCGCTGTGTGAATAAGGTGTGAATACCAAAATGGCAACAGTAACAGAAAGACTTCCTTGGCGGCAATGATAACATACAAACACGGAGCCAACAGATGAGGTTTCAACTGGTACTGGTATTATTATACTCTGCAAACATCAAGTACAATAACGCGGTAAAACTCCACTACTTCAATAACTAGATACTTAAACTCCAATACAATTCAACGAGATCTCCAGTCTGATCTCAGTGCTGAACAACTCCCCTATATATACCCACACTGTCTATAAATAGACCATTACATCAGCATACATAATGAGTCTAGAATTTACTACAAATTTCTAGAATGTTCCATTACCTTCTATTGCCTTCTACAGTGTCCTATTACCTATTCAACCAGCTTCTAAAAATTCCACCCAGACACAGTACAGTTCTCGAACATTCTCAGTCACACGGAAGTGGTAAACAAGTTGTATGCGACAGATTACATATAGATAAAATACCATATATAGTCAATAGACCATTCCAATTTAATTCTATAAAGTTTGTGCTTTCTTTTCTTCATTTTCAGGGTGTAATGGTGTTAAAACATAGCTATTTTGAGCCAAGGTATGTGCTGATAATACCATTAGATAAGACCATTCACAGTAAGCGATTACATGAAAGAGGACATTTCACTGTGTCACAGAATGAACAAGTATTGCAGAGAGATGAACTTTACATTGAATTGAATCAGCAGAATCCTGGATTTTTTGATATGACAATAGACAGTAGTAAGTGACTATTGCCAAGATCTATACACTCGCTTCATTTATTGCCAATACTGTAGTGCATACTGTTCAAAGTGTTCTAGCAGCACCACACCCCTATGACATTACAGTAATGACTGTTTAACTAAACTTCAATATAGTATCTAAGACTTGATCAACCATAGTTATAACCAAAAGTTGTCACAAAGATTGAAAAGGGTCAAGGATCTCTTTTTTTAACTGTTGATTATGACAGATATCAGAATGTATAACATATATGCTATATTACAGGCTATATCATGGAAGCTTATCGGAAATTAAAAAAGTTAGTCATGGATTATCTTGGTATTAGTGGTACCCAAGGCTATCCAATTGCAGATGATCCATCTACTGATTCACAGACTACTACTACAGGTAAGCAAATACATCATTGCGCAGTTCAGCTTAATCTTCTCTCTTTTCATAATGAACACTGAAAAACTAAACAAATGTCCCTCCATGATGTCAAGGGTGTTAGAGGTTGTTGATGTTCAACATTCTCACAAGTTATAATGAAAACAACAGTGAAGCCAGGACTGCCTCCTTGGATTGATGAATGCATCATTCTATTGGCTGATTAATCAATAGAATAATATAATGGTGGTGTGCATGCTATTGTATTCATCATTACAAGCTTTTTAGTCCCCGTTCAGACACAGTCTGGAAACAGGGACTTATGTTTTGACCTCCATGTGTCCGTGCGTGTGTGTGTGTGCGTGCGTGCGTGCGTTCGGACCTGTATCTCAGAAATGCCTGGACCAATCACAATCAAACTTCACACATACATCATACATGATATCATACATATGCACATCAATTTGTTTCACGATCTGATTCAAGATGGCCGAATGGCGGCCATTTTTGTGCTAAAAATCATCAAAATCAAGCATTTTCCGGCTGTTTACTGATGGATTTTGTTCAAAATTGGTATATACATTAGACATCATAGGACCTTGATACACATCATTTTGTTTTTCAGATAAGATTCAAAATGGTCGACTGGTGGCCATTTTGTTTTAATGAATGTGGTTCTCCTGCCATATGTCTGACTTGCTTTCACTGATTATGTTAAAATTTTAAATATTCATTATACATCATGTCATAGATGGACAGATATATTGGTTTGACAATCCTATTCAAAATGGCCGAATGTTAGTCATTTTTGTGCTAAAAAAATCATCAAATATCAAGCATTTCTGACATTTATGGATGGATTTCATTCAAACTTGATACATACATTAGACATTACGGGTTCCTGATGCACATCATTTTATTTTTCAGATCAGATTCAAAATGGCTGACTGGCGGCCATTTTGTTTTAATGATTGGGCTTCTAGAGCCATATCTCTTAAATGCTTTGACTGATTATATTCAAATTATATATATTCATTATACATCATGTTATATATATATATATATATATACATGTATTTAAAATGGCTGATTTTGAATGCTGTTCCAGAGCAATATCTCTCAATATGGACACTACTTGTTTGACGATCAGATACAAATGTCAATCATTTTAATGTTAAAAAATCATATTCCTGACATGGTCATATTCCAGCTATATTACTATAAACAAAACTATATATCTTAAATTCGATATCTAACGGGGACTGTGCCATGCATGGCGTGTATTATTTATGCTGTTCGAAATTTGTTGATTGCATGTTCCTTCCTTTCCTGCTGCCTATCTAAGTCAATTTCTCCTATGGTGCACATATACTGTAATTAATTAGACCATAGACCCTGTCTATGATTAAACTGATAGTACCCACACCAAAATTATGCTGTTTGTAATTTCAGCGAACACAGTGAGATCCAGCAATGGATCAATGTCTGGTAGTGGAGTAAAGACATGGTCAAAACAAGCAATTGATACAGCATCACAACAGATGACTCAGGCAATGAGAAACAGACGCGAACCATCTAAAAATTCAGTGGTATGTCAAATGCATTCCTTTGACGTTTGTCAATATATTTTATCTCATCACATTGTGACAAAATACATATATTTGTTTTGCATATCTGATGAGTTATTGTGTCTTGTTATTGCCAGGAACAAGCATCTTATGAGCGTCGTCTGAGTGCAGCAAAGGCTGCTGCAGCAGGACTTATTCCCAGACCAATTGATCAGTTGATGAACAAGTAAGTGTCTATTCCTACCTCACAACCATAATACCAATTGGGTAGCATTCATGTTTACCATGGTGGTAGCTTGGGTTGCTTTCATGTTTACCATGGAGGTATCTTTGGTTGCATTCATGTTTACTATGCATGTATCTTTGGTTGCATTCATGTTCACTATGCATGTATCTTTGGTTGCATTCATGTTCACTATGCATGTATCTTGGGTTACTTACATGTTTACCATGCAGGTATCTTGGGCTGCTTTCATGTTTACCATGCAGGTATCTTTGGTTGCATTCATGTTTACTATGCATGTATCTTTGGTTGCATTCATGTTCACTATGCATGTATCTTTGGTTGCATTCATGTTCACTATGCATGTATCTTGGGTTACTTACATGTTTACCATGCAGGTATCTTGGGCTGCTTTCATGTTTACCATGCAGGTACCTTTGGTTGATTTCAGGTTTACCATGGAGGTACCTTGGGTTGCTTTAATGCTTACTACGGAGGTACCTTTGGTTGCTTTCATGTTTACCATGCAGGTACCTTGGGTTGCTTTCATGTTTACTATGCAGGTTCCTTGGGTTAATTTCATGTTTACTATGCAGGTATCTTGGGTTGCATTCATGTTTACCATGCAGGTATCTTGGGTTGCTTTTTATGTTTACCATGGAGGTAGCTTGGGTTGCTTTCATGTTTACTATGCAGGTTCCTTGGGTTAATTTCATGTTTACTATGCAGGTACCTTGGCTTGCATTCATGTTTACAATGCAGGTATCTTGGGTTGCATTTATGTTTACCATGCAGGTACCTTTGGTTGCATTCATGTTTACCATGCAGGTATCTTGGGTTGCTTTTTATGTTTACCATGGAGGTAGCTTGGGTTGCATTCTTGTTTATCATGTAGGTACCTTGGGTTACATTCATATTTACCATGCAGGTAGCTTGGGTTGCATTCATGTTTACCATGCAGGTACCTTTGGTTGATTTCAGGTTTACCATGGAGGTACCTTGGGTTGCTTTAATGCTTACTATGGAGGTACCTTTGGTTGCTTTCATGTTTCCTATGCAGGTATATGGGGTTGCTTTCATGTTTACCATGCAGGTAGCTTGGGTTGCTTTCATGTTTACCATGCAGTTTCCTTTCCTTGATTTCATCTTTACCATGCAGGTACCTTGGGCTGCTTTCATGTTTACCATACAGGTATCTTGGGCTGCTTTCATGCTAATCATGCAGGTATCTTGGGCTGCATTCATGTTAACCATGCAGGTATCTTGGGTTGCTTACGTGTTTACCATGCAGGTGTTTTGGGCTGCTTTCATGTTTACCATGCAGGTATCTTGGGCTGCTTTCATGTTTACCATACAGGTGTCTTGGGCTATCTTGGGTTACTTACATGTTTACCATGCAGGTATCTTGGGTTGCTTTCATGTTTCCCATGCAGGTATCTTTGGTTGCATTCATGTTCACTATGCATGTATCTTGGGTTACTTACATGTTTACCATGCAGGTATCTTGGGTTGCTTTCATGTTAACCATGCAGGTATCTTGGGCTGCTTTCATGTTTACCATGCAGGTACTATGAGCTGCTTTCATGTTTACCATACAGGTATCTTTGGTTGCATTCATGTTTAGCATGCATGTATCTTTTGTTGCTTTCATGTTTACCATGCAGGTATCTTGGGTTGCTTTCATGTTAACCATGCAGTTATCTTGCGCTGCTTTCATGTTTACCATACAGGTATCTTGGGCTGCTTTCATGTTAACCATGTAGGTATTTTGGGCTGCTTTCATGTTAACCATGTAGGTATCTTGGGTTGCTTACGTGTTTACCATGCAGGTATCTTGGGCTGCTTTCATGTTTACCATACAGGTATCTTGGGCTGCTTTCATGTTAACCATGCAGGTATCTTGGGCTGCTTTCATGTTTACCATGCAGGTATCTTGTGTTGCTTTCATGCTAATCATGCAGGTATCTTGGGCTGCTTTCATGTTTACCATGCAGGTATCTTGGGCTGCTTTCATGTTTACCATGCAGGTATCTTGGGCTGCTTTCATGCTAATCATGCAGCTATCTTGGGCTGCTTTCATGTTTACCATGCAGGTATCTTGGGCTGCTTTCAAGTTTACCATGCAGCTATCTTGGGTTGCTTTCAAGCTAATCATGCAGGTATCTTGGGCTGCTTTCATGTTTACCATGCAGGTATCTTGGGCTGCTTTCATGTTTACCATGCAGGTATCTTGGGCTGCTTTCATGTTTACCATGCAGGTATCTTGGGTTGCTTTCATGCTAATCATGCAGGTATCTTGGGCTGCTTTCATGTTTACCATGCAGGTATCTTGTGCTGCTTTCATGTTTACCATGCAGGTTTCTTTGGCTGCTTTCATGCTAATCATGCAGGTATCTTGGGCTGCTTTCATGTTTACCATGCAGGTATCTTGGGCTGCTTTCATGTTCACCATGCAGGTACCTTGGGTTGCTTTCATGTTTACCATGCAGGTACCTTGAGTTGCATTCATGTTTACTATTAGGTATCTTGGGTTGCTTTCATGTTTACCATGCAAGTATCTTGGGCTGCTTTTATGTTTACTATGCAGGTATCTTGGGTTGTTTACATGTTTACCATGCAGGTACCTTGGGTTGCTTTCATGGTTACCATGCAAGTATCTAAGGCTGCTTTCATGTTAACCATGCAAGTATCTTGGGCTGCTTTTATGTTAACCATGCAGGTATCTTGGGTTGTTTACATATTTACCATGCAGGTACCTTGGGTTGCTTTCATGGTTACCATGCAAGTATCTTGGGCTGCTTTTATGTTAACCATGCAGGTATCTTGGGTTGTTTACATGTTTACCATGCAGGTACCTTGGGTTGCTTTCATGGTTACCATGCAAGTATCTAAGGCTGCTTTCATGTTAACCATGCAGGTATCTTTGGTTGCATTCATGTTTACCATGCAGGTATCTTTGGTTGCATTCATGTTTACCATGCAGGTATCTTGGGCTGCTTTCATGTTTACCATACAGGTATCTTTGGTTGCATTCATGTTTACCATGCAGGTACCTTGGGTTGCTTTCATGTTTACCATGCAGGTATCTTGGGTTGCTTTCATGTTTACCATGCAGGTATCTTGGGTTGATTTCATGTTTACGATGCAGGTACCTTGGGTTGCTTTCATGTTTACCATGCAGGTACCTTGGGTTGATTTCATGTTTGCCATGCAGGTACCTTGAGTTGCATTCATGTTTACTATGGAGGTATCTTGGGTTGCATTCATGTTTACCATTAGGTATCTTGGGTTGCTTTCATGTTTGCCATGCAGGTACCTTGGTGTGCTTTCATGTTTACTAAGCAGGTACCTTGGGTTTCTTTCATGTTTACCATGTAGGTACCTTGGGTTGCTTTCATGTTTACCATGCAGGTATCTTGGGTTGTTTACATGTTTACCATGTAGGTACCTTGGGTTGCTTCCATGTTTACCATGCAGGTATTTTGTGCTGCTTTCATGTTTACCATACAGATATCTTTGGTTGCATTCATGTTAACCATGCAGGTACCTTGGGTTGCTTTCATGTTTACCATGCATGTACCTTAGGCTGCATATATGTTTACCATACGGGTATCTTTGGTTGCATTCATGTTTACCATGCAGGTATCTTTGGTTGCATTCATGTTTACCATGCAGGTATCTTGGGCTGCTTTCATGTTAACCATGCAGGTATCTTGGGCTGCTTTCATGTTTACCATACAGGTATCTTAGGCTTCTTTTATGTTTACCATGCAGGTATCTTGGGCTGCAATCACGTTTACCATGCAGGTACCTTGAGTTGCATTCATGTTTACCATACGGATATCTTTGGTTGCATTCATGTTACCATGCAGGTATCTTAGGCTGCTTTCATGTTAACCATGCAGGTATCTTGGGCTGCTTTCATGTTTACCATGCAGGTATCTTACGCTGCTTTCATGTTAACCATGCAGGTATCTTTGGTTGCTTTCATGTTTACCATGCAGGTATCTTGGGTTGCTTTCATGTTTACCATGCAGGTATCTTGTGTTGCTTTCATGCTAATCATGCAGGTATTTTGGGCTGCTTTCATGTTTACCATGCAGGTATCTTGGGCTGCTTTCATGTTTACCATGCAGGTATCTTGGGGTGCTTTCATGTTTACCATGCAGGTATCTTGGGTTGATTTCATGTTTACCATGCAGGTACCTTGGGTTGCTTTCATGTTTACCATGCAGGTACCTTGGGTTGATTTCATGTTTGCCATGCAGGTACCTTGAGTTGCATTCATGTTTACTATGGAGGTATCTTGGGTTGCATTCATGTTTACCATTAGGTATCTTGGGTTGCTTTCATGTTTGCCATGCAGGTACCTTGGTGTGCTTTCATGTTTACTAAGCAGGTACCTTGGGTTTCTTTCATGTTTACCATGTAGGTACCTTGGGTTGCTTTCATGTTTACCATGCAGGTATCTTGGGTTGTTTACATGTTTACCATGTAGGTACCTTGGGTTGCTTCCATGTTTACCATGCAGGTATTTTGTGCTGCTTTCATGTTTACCATACAGATATCTTTGGTTGCATTCATGTTAACCATGCAGGTACCTTGGGTTGCTTTCATGTTTACCATGCATGTACCTTAGGCTGCATATATGTTTACCATACGGGTATCTTTGGTTGCATTCATGTTTACCATGCAGGTATCTTTGGTTGCATTCATGTTTACCATGCAGGTATCTTGGGCTGCTTTCATGTTAACCATGCAGGTATCTTGGGCTGCTTTCATGTTTACCATACAGGTATCTTAGGCTTCTTTTATGTTTACCATGCAGGTATCTTGGGCTGCAATCACGTTTACCATGCAGGTACCTTGAGTTGCATTCATGTTTACCATACGGATATCTTTGGTTGCATTCATGTTACCATGCAGGTATCTTAGGCTGCTTTCATGTTAACCATGCAGGTATCTTGGGCTGCTTTCATGTTTACCATGCAGGTATCTTACGCTGCTTTCATGTTAACCATGCAGGTATCTTTGGTTGCTTTCATGTTTACCATGCAGGTATCTTGGGTTGCTTTCATGTTTACCATACAGGTATCTTAGGCTAGTTTCATGTTAACCATGCAGGTATCTTTGGTTGCTTTCATGTTTACCATGCAGGTATCTTGGGCTGCTTTCAAGTTTACCATGCAGCTATCTTGGGTTGCTTTCATGCTAATCATGCAGGTATCTTGGGCTGCTTTCATGTTTACCATGCAGGTTTCTTTGGCTGCTTTCATGCTAATCATGCAGGTATCTTGGGTTGCTTTCATGTTTACCATGCAGGTATCTTGGGCTGCTTTCATGTTTACCATGCAGGTATCTTGGGCTGCTTTCATGTTCACCATGCAGGTACCTTGGGTTGCTTTCATGTTTACTATTAGGTATCTTGGGTTGCTTTCATGTTTACCATGCAAGTATCTTGGGCTGCTTTTATGTTAACCATGCAGGTATCTTGGGTTGTTTACATGTTTACCATGCAGGTACCTTGGGTTGCTTTCATGGTTACCATGCAAGTATCTAAGGCTGCTTTCATGTTAACCATGCAAGTATCTTGGGCTGCTTTTATGTTAACCATGCAGGTACCTTGGGTTGTTTACATGTTTACCATGCAGGTACCTTGGGTTGCTTTCATGGTTACCATGCAAGTATCTTGGGCTGCTTTTATGTTAACCATGCAGGTATCTTGGGTTGTTTACATGTTTACCATGCAGGTACCTTGGGTTGCTTTCATGGTTACCATGCAAGTATCTAAGGCTGCTTTCATGTTAACCATGCAAATATCTTGGGCTGCTTTTATGTTAACCATGCAGGTATCTTGGGTTGTTTACATGTTTACCATGCAGGTACCTTGGGTTGCTTTCATGGTTACCATGCAAGTATCTAAGGCTGCTTTCATGTTAACCATGCAGGTATCTTTGGTTGCATTCATGTTTACCATGCAGGTATCTTTGGTTGCATTCATGTTTACCATGCAGGTATCTTGGGCTGCTTTCATGTTTACCATACAGGTATCTTGGGTTGCTTTCATGTTTGCCATGCAGGTACCTTGGTGTGCTTTCATGTTTACTAAGCAGGTACCTTGGGTTTCTTTCATGTTTACCATGTAGGTACCTTGGGTTGTTTTCATGTTTACCATGCAGGTATCTTGGGTTGTTTACATGTTTACCATGTAGGTACCTTGGGTTGCTTCCATGTTTACCATGCAGGTATTTTGTGCTGCTTTCATGTTTACCATACAGATATCTTTGGTTGCATTCATGTTAACCATGCAGGTACCTTGGGTTGCTTTCATGTTTACCATGCACGTACCTTAGGCTGCATATATGTTTACCATACGGGTATGGTTACCATGCAAGTATCTAAGGCTGCTTTCATGTTAACCATGCAAGTATCTTGGGCTGCTTTTATGTTAACCATGCAGGTATCTTGGGTTGTTTACATGTTTACCATGCAGGTACCTTGGGTTGCTTTCATGGTTACCATGCAAGTATCTAAGGCTGCTTTCATGTTAACCATGCAGGTATCTTTGGTTGCATTCATGTTTACCATGCATGTATCTTTGGTTGCATTCATGTTCACTATGCATGTATCTTTGGTTGCATTCATGTTCACTATGCATGTATCTTGGGTTACTTACATGTTTACCATGCAGGTATCTTGGGCTGCTTTCATGTTTACCATGCAGGTATCTTTGGTTGCATTCATGTTTACTATGCATGTATCTTTGGTTGCATTCATGTTCACTATGCATGTATCTTTGGTTGCATTCATGTTCACTATGCATGTATCTTGGGTTACTTACATGTTTACCATGCAGGTATCTTGGGCTGCTTTCATGTTTACCATGCAGGTACCTTTGGTTGATTTCAGGTTTACCATGCAGGTACCTTGGGTTGCTTTCATGTTTACTATGCAGGTTCCTTGGGTTAATTTCATGTTTACTATGCAGGTATCTTGGGTTGCATTCATGTTTACCATGCAGGTATCTTGGGTTGCTTTTTATGTTTACCATGGAGGTAGCTTGGGTTGCTTTCATGTTTACTATGCAGGTTTCTTGGGTTAATTTCATGTTTACTATGCAGGTACCTTGGCTTGCATTCATGTTTACAATGCAGGTATCTTGGGTTGCATTTATGTTTACCATGCAGGTACCTTTGGTTGCATTCATGTTTACCATGCAGGTATCTTGGGTTGCTTTTTATGTTTACCATGGAGGTAGCTTGGGTTGCATTCTTGTTTATCATGTAGGTAACTTGGGTTACATTCATATTTACCATGCAGGTAGCTTGGGTTGCATTCATGTTTACCATGCAGGTACCTTTGGTTGATTTCAGGTTTACCATGGAGGTACCTTGGGTTGCTTTAATGCTTACTATGGAGGTACCTTTGGTTGCTTTCATGTTTCCTATGCAGGTATATGGGGTTGCTTTCATGTTTACCATGCAGGTATCTTGGGTTGCTTTCATGTTTACCATGCAGTTTCCTTTCCTTGATTTCATCTTTACCATGCAGGTACCTTGGGCTGCTTTCATGTTTACCATACAGGTATCTTGGGCTGCTTTCATGCTAATCATGCAGGTATCTTGGGCTGCATTCATGTTAACCATGCAGGTATCTTGGGTTGCTTACGTGTTTACCATGCAGGTGTTTTGGGCTGCTTTCATGTTTACCATGCAGGTATCTTGGGCTGCTTTCATGTTTACCATACAGGTGTCTTGGGCTATCTTGGGTTACTTACATGTTTACCATGCAGGTATCTTGGGTTGCTTTCATGTTTCCCATGCAGGTATCTTGGGTTGTTTACATGTTTACCATGCAGGTACCTTGGGTTGCTTTCATGGTTACCATGCAAGTATCTAAGGCTGCTTTCATGTTAACCATGCAAGTATCTTGGGCTGCTTTTATGTTAACCATGCAGGTATCTTGGGTTGTTTACATGTTTACCATGCAGGTACCTTGGGTTGCTTTCATGGTTACCATGCAAGTATCTAAGGCTCCTTTCATGTTAACCATGCAGGTATCTTTGGTTGCATTCATGTTTACCATGCAGGTATCTTTGGTTGCATTCATGTTTACCATGCAGGTATCTTGGGCTGCTTTCATGTTTACCATACAGGTATCTTTGGTTGCATTCATGTTTACCATGCAGGTACCTTGGGTTGCTTTCATGTTTACCATGCAGGTATCTTGGGTTGCTTTCATGTTTACCATGCAGGTATCTTGGGTTGATTTCATGTTTACCATGCAGGTACCTTGGGTTGCTTTCATGTTTACCATGCAGGTACCTTGGGTTGATTTCATGTTTGCCATGCAGGTACCTTGAGTTGCATTCATGTTTACTATGGAGGTATCTTGGGTTGCATTCATGTTTACCATTAGGTATCTTGGGTTGCTTTCATGTTTGCCATGCAGGTACCTTGGTGTGCTTTCATGTTTACTAAGCAGGTACCTTGGGTTTCTTTCATGTTTACCATGTAGGTACCTTGGGTTGCTTTCATGTTTACCATGCAGGTATCTTGGGTTGTTTACATGTTTACCATGTAGGTACCTTGGGTTGCTTCCATGTTTACCATGCAGGTATTTTGTGCTGCTTTCATGTTTACCATACAGATATCTTTGGTTGCATTCATGTTAACCATGCAGGTACCTTGGGTTGCTTTCATGTTTACCATGCTGGTATCTTACGCTGCTTTCATGTTAACCATGCAGGTATCTTTGGTTGCTTTCATGTTTACCATGCAGGTATCTTGGGTTGCTTTCATGTTTACCATACAGGTATCTTAGGCTAGTTTCATGTTAACCATGCAGGTATCTTTGGTTGCTTTCATGTTTACCATGCAGGTATCTTGGGTTGCTTTCATGTTTACCATGCAGGTATCTTGTGTTGCTTTCATGCTAATCATGCAGGTATCTTGGGCTGCTTTCATGTTTACCATGCAGGTATCTTGGGCTGCTTTCATGTTTACCATGCAGGTATCTTGGGCTGCTTTCATGTTTACCATGCAGGTATCTTGGGTTGATTTCATGTTTACCATGCAGGTACCTTGGGTTGCTTTCATGTTTACCATGCAGGTACCTTGGGTTGATTTCATGTTTGCCATGCAGGTACCTTGAGTTGCATTCATGTTTACTATGGAGGTATCTTGGGTTGCATTCATGTTTACCATTAGGTATCTTGGGTTGCTTTCATGTTTGCCATGCAGGTACCTTGGTGTGCTTTCATGTTTACTAAGCAGGTACCTTGGGTTTCTTTCATGTTTACCATGTAGGTACCTTGGGTTGCTTTCATGTTTACCATGCAGGTATCTTGGGTTGTTTACATGTTTACCATGTAGGTACCTTGGGTTGCTTCCATGTTTACCATGCAGGTATTTTGTGCTGCTTTCATGTTTACCATACAGATATCTTTGGTTGCATTCATGTTAACCATGCAGGTACCTTGGGTTGCTTTCATGTTTACCATGCATGTACCTTAGGCTGCATATATGTTTACCATACGGGTATCTTTGGTTGCATTCATGTTTACCATGCAGGTATCTTTGGTTGCATTCATGTTTACCATGCAGGTATCTTGGGCTGCTTTCATGTTAACCATGCAGGTATCTTGGGCTGCTTTCATGTTTACCATACAGGTATCTTAGGCTTCTTTTATGTTTACCATGCAGGTATCTTGGGCTGCAATCACGTTTACCATGCAGGTACCTTGAGTTGCATTCATGTTTACCATACGGATATCTTTGGTTGCATTCATGTTACCATGCAGGTATCTTAGGCTGCTTTCATGTTAACCATGCAGGTATCTTGGGCTGCTTTCATGTTTACCATGCTGGTATCTTACGCTGCTTTCATGTTAACCATGCAGGTATCTTTGGTTGCTTTCATGTTTACCATGCAGGTATCTTGGGTTGCTTTCATGTTTACCATACAGGTATCTTAGGCTAGTTTCATGTTAACCATGCAGGTATCTTTGGTTGCTTTCATGTTTACCATGCAGGTATCTTGGGTTGCTTTCATGTTTACCATGCAGGTATCTTGTGTTGCTTTCATGCTAATCATGCAGGTATCTTGGGCTGCTTTCATGTTTACCATGCAGGTATCTTGGGCTGCTTTCATGTTTACCATGCAGGTATCTTGGGCTGCTTTCATGTTTACCATGCAGGTATCTTGGGTTGATTTCATGTTTACCATGCAGGTACCTTGGGTTGCTTTCATGTTTACCATGCAGGTACCTTGGGTTGATTTCATGTTTGCCATGCAGGTACCTTGAGTTGCATTCATGTTTACTATGGAGGTATCTTGGGTTGCATTCATGTTTACCATTAGGTATCTTGGGTTGCTTTCATGTTTGCCATGCAGGTACCTTGGTGTGCTTTCATGTTTACTAAGCAGGTACCTTGGGTTTCTTTCATGTTTACCATGTAGGTACCTTGGGTTGCTTTCATGTTTACCATGCAGGTATCTTGGGTTGTTTACATGTTTACCATGTAGGTACCTTGGGTTGCTTCCATGTTTACCATGCAGGTATTTTGTGCTGCTTTCATGTTTACCATACAGATATCTTTGGTTGCATTCATGTTAACCATGCAGGTACCTTGGGTTGCTTTCATGTTTACCATGCATGTACCTTAGGCTGCATATATGTTTACCATACGGGTATCTTTGGTTGCATTCATGTTTACCATGCAGGTATCTTTGGTTGCATTCATGTTTACCATGCAGGTATCTTGGGCTGCTTTCATGTTAACCATGCAGGTATCTTGGGCTGCTTTCATGTTTACCATACAGGTATCTTAGGCTTCTTTTATGTTTACCATGCAGGTATCTTGGGCTGCAATCACGTTTACCATGCAGGTACCTTGAGTTGCATTCATGTTTACCATACGGATATCTTTGGTTGCATTCATGTTACCATGCAGGTATCTTAGGCTGCTTTCATGTTAACCATGCAGGTATCTTGGGCTGCTTTCATGTTTACCATGCAGGTATCTTACGCTGCTTTCATGTTAACCATGCAGGTATCTTTGGTTGCTTTCATGTTTACCATGCAGGTATCTTGGGTTGCTTTCATGTTTACCATACAGGTATCTTAGGCTAGTTTCATGTTAACCATGCAGGTATCTTTGGTTGCTTTCATGTTTACCATGCAGGTATCTTGGGTTGCTTTCATGTTTACCATGCAGGTATCTTGTGTTGCTTTCATGCTAATCATGCAGGTATCTTGGGCTGCTTTCATGTTTACCATGCAGGTATCTTGGGCTGCTTTCATGTTTACCATGCAGGTATCTTGGGCTGCTTTCATGCTAATCATGCAGCTATCTTGGGCTGCTTTCATGTTTACCATGCAGGTATCTTGGGCTGCTTTCAAGTTTACCATGCAGCTATCTTGGGTTGCTTTCATGCTAATCATGCAGGTATCTTGGGCTGCTTTCATGTTTACCATGCAGGTTTCTTTGGCTGCTTTCATGCTAATCATGCAGGTATCTTGGGTTGCTTTCATGTTTACCATGCAGGTATCTTGGGCTGCTTTCATGTTTACCATGCAGGTATCTTGGGCTGCTTTCATGTTCACCATGCAGGTACCTTGGGTTGCTTTCATGTTTACTATTAGGTATCTTGGGTTGCTTTCATGTTTACCATGCAAGTATCTTGGGCTGCTTTTATGTTAACCATGCAGGTATCTTGGGTTGTTTACATGTTTACCATGCAGGTACCTTGGGTTGCTTTCATGGTTACCATGCAAGTATCTAAGGCTGCTTTCATGTTAACCATGCAAGTATCTTGGGCTGCTTTTATGTTAACCATGCAGGTATCTTGGGTTGTTTACATGTTTACCATGCAGGTACCTTGGGTTGCTTTCATGGTTACCATGCAAGTATCTTGGGCTGCTTTTATGTTAACCATGCAGGTATCTTGGGTTGTTTACATGTTTACCATGCAGGTACCTTGGGTTGCTTTCATGGTTACCATGCAAGTATCTAAGGCTGCTTTCATGTTAACCATGCAAGTATCTTGGGCTGCTTTTATGTTAACCATGCAGGTATCTTGGGTTGTTTACATGTTTACCATGCAGGTACCTTGGGTTGCTTTCATGGTTACCATGCAAGTATCTAAGGCTGCTTTCATGTTAACCATGCAGGTATCTTTGGTTGCATTCATGTTTACCATGCAGGTATCTTTGGTTGCATTCATGTTTACCATGCAGGTATCTTGGGCTGCTTTCATGTTTACCATACAGGTATCTTGGGTTGCTTTCATGTTTGCCATGCAGGTACCTTGGTGTGCTTTCATGTTTACTAAGCAGGTACCTTGGGTTTCTTTCATGTTTACCATGTAGGTACCTTGGGTTGCTTTCATGTTTACCATGCAGGTATCTTGGGTTGTTTACATGTTTACCATGTAGGTACCTTGGGTTGCTTCCATGTTTACCATGCAGGTATTTTGTGCTGCTTTCATGTTTACCATACAGATATCTTTGGTTGCATTCATGTTAACCATGCAGGTACCTTGGGTTGCTTTCATGTTTACCATGCACGTACCTTAGGCTGCATATATGTTTACCATACGGGTATGGTTACCATGCAAGTATCTAAGGCTGCTTTCATGTTAACCATGCAAGTATCTTGGGCTGCTTTTATGTTAACCATGCAGGTATCTTGGGTTGTTTACGTGTTTACCATGCAGGTACCTTGGGTTGCTTTCATGGTTACCATGCAAGTATCTAAGGCTGCTTTCATGTTAACCATGCAGGTATCTTTGGTTGCATTCATGTTTACCATGCATGTATCTTTGGTTGCATTCATGTTCACTATGCATGTATCTTTGGTTGCATTCATGTTCTCTATGCATGTATCTTGGGTTACTTACATGTTTACCATGCAGGTATCTTGGGCTGCTTTCATGTTTACCATGCAGGTATCTTTGGTTGCATTCATGTTTACTATGCATGTATCTTTGGTTGCATTCATGTTCACTATGCATGTATCTTTGGTTGCATTCATGTTCACTATGCATGTATCTTGGGTTACTTACATGTTTACCATGCAGGTATCTTGGGCTGCTTTCATGTTTACCATGCAGGTACCTTTGGTTGATTTCAGGTTTACCATGGAGGTACCTTGGGTTGCTTTAATGCTTACTACGGAGGTACCTTTGGTTGCTTTCATGTTTACCATGCAGGTACCTTGGGTTGCTTTCATGTTTACTATGCAGGTTCCTTGGGTTAATTTCATGTTTACTATGCAGGTATCTTGGGTTGCATTCATGTTTACCATGCAGGGATCTTGGGTTGCTTTTTATGTTTACCATGGAGGTAGCTTGGGTTGCTTTCATGTTTACTATGCAGGTTCCTTGGGTTAATTTCATGTTTACTATGCAGGTACCTTGGCTTGCATTCATGTTTACAATGCAGGTATCTTGGGTTGCATTTATGTTTACCATGCAGGTACCTTTGGTTGCATTCATGTTTACCATGCAGGTATCTTGGGTTGCTTTTTATGTTTACCATGGAGGTAGCTTGGGTTGCATTCTTGTTTATCATGTAGGTACCTTGGGTTACATTCATATTTACCATGCAGGTAGCTTGGGTTGCATTCATGTTTACCATGCAGGTACCTTTGGTTGATTTCAGGTTTACCATGGAGGTACCTTGGGTTGCTTTAATGCTTACTATGGAGGTACCTTTGGTTGCTTTCATGTTTCCTATGCAGGTATATGGGGTTGCTTTCATGTTTACCATGCAGGTATCTTGGGTTGCTTTCATGTTTACCATGCAGTTTCCTTTCCTTGATTTCATCTTTATCATGCAGGTACCTTGGGCTGCTTTCATGTTTACCATACAGGTATCTTGGGCTGCTTTCATGCTAATCATGCAGGTATCTTGGGCTGCATTCATGTTAACCATGCAGGTATCTTGGGTTGCTTACGTGTTTACCATGCAGGTGTTTTGGGCTGCTTTCATGTTTACCATGCAGGTATCTTGGGCTGCTTTCATGTTTACCATACAGGTGTCTTGGGCTATCTTGGGTTACTTACATGTTTACCATGCAGGTATCTTGGGTTGCTTTCATGTTTCCCATGCAGGTATCTTTGGTTGCATTCATGTTCACTATGCATGTATCTTGGGTTACTTACATGTTTACCATGCAGGTATCTTGGGTTGCTTTCATGTTAACCATGCAGGTATCTTGGGCTGCTTTCATGTTTACCATGCAGGTACTATGAGCTGCTTTCATGTTTACCATGCAGGTATCTTGGGTTGCTTTCATGTTAACCATGCAGTTATCTTGCGCTGCTTTCATGTTTACCATACAGGTATCTTGGGCTGCTTTCATGTTAACCATGTAGGTATTTTGGGCTGCTTTCATGTTAACCATGTAGGTATCTTGGGTTGCTTACGTGTTTACCATGCAGGTATCTTGGGCTGCTTTCATGTTTACCATACAGGTATCTTGGGCTGCTTTCATGTTAACCATGCAGGTATCTTGGGCTGCTTTCATGTTTACCATGCAGGTATCTTGTGTTGCTTTCATGCTAATCATGCAGGTATCTTGGGCTGCTTTCATGTTTACCATGCAGGTATCTTGGGCTGCTTTCATGTTTACCATGCAGGTATCTTGGGCTGCTTTCATGCTAATCATGCAGCTATCTTCGGCTGCTTTCATGTTTACCATGCAGATATCTTGGGCTGCTTTCAAGTTTACCATGCAGCTATCTTGGGTTGCTTTCAAGCTAATCATGCAGGTATCTTGGGCTGCTTTCATGTTTACCATGCAGGTATCTTGGGCTGCTTTCATGTTTACCATGCAGGTATCTTGGGCTGCTTTCATGTTTACCATGCAGGTATCTTGGGTTGCTTTCATGCTAATCATGCAGGTATCTTGGGCTGCTTTCATGTTTACCATGCAGGTATCTTGTGCTGCTTTCATGTTTACCATGCAGGTTTCTTTGGCTGCTTTCATGCTAATCATGCAGGTATCTTGGGCTGCTTTCATGTTTACCATGCAGGTATCTTGGGCTGCTTTCATGTTCACCATGCAGGTACCTTGGGTTGCTTTCATGTTTACCATGCAGGTACCTTGAGTTGCATTCATGTTTACTATTAGGTATCTTGGGTTGCTTTCATGTTTACCATGCAAGTATCTTGGGCTGCTTTTATGTTAACTATGCAGGTATCTTGGGTTGTTTACATGTTTACCATGCAGGTACCTTGGGTTGCTTTCATGGTTACCATGCAAGTATCTAAGGCTGCTTTCATGTTAACCATGCAAGTATCTTGGGCTGCTTTTATGTTAACCATGCAGGTATCTTGGGTTGTTTACATGTTTACCATGCAGGTACCTTGGGTTGCTTTCATGGTTACCATGCAAGTATCTTGGGCTGCTTTTATGTTAACCATGCAGGTATCTTGGGTTGTTTACATGTTTACCATGCAGGTACCTTGGGTTGCTTTCATGGTTACCATGCAAGTATCTAAGGCTGCTTTCATGTTAACCATGCAAGTATCTTGGGCTGCTTTTATGTTAACCATGCAGGTATCTTGGGTTGTTTACATGTTTTCCATGCAGGTACCTTGGGTTGCTTTCATGGTTACCATGCAAGTATCTAAGGCTGCTTTCATGTTAACCATGCAGGTATCTTTGGTTGCATTCATGTTTACCATGCAGGTATCTTTGGTTGCATTCATGTTTACCATGCAGGTATCTTGGGCTGCTTTCATGTTTACCATACAGGTATCTTTGGTTGCATTCATGTTTACCATGCAGGTACCTTGGGTTGCTTTCATGTTTACCATGCAGGTATCTTGGGTTGCTTTCATGTTTACCATGCAGGTATCTTGGGTTGATTTCATGTTTACCATGCAGGTACCTTGGGTTGCTTTCATGTTTACCATGCAGGTACCTTGGGTTGATTTCATGTTTGCCATGCAGGTACCTTGAGTTGCATTCATGTTTACTATGGAGGTATCTTGGGTTGCATTCATGTTTACCATTAGGTATCTTGGGTTGCTTTCATGTTTGCCATGCAGGTACCTTGGTGTGCTTTCATGTTTACTAAGCAGGTACCTTGGGTTTCTTTCATGTTTACCATGTAGGTACCTTGGGTTGCTTTCATGTTTACCATGCAGGTATCTTGGGTTGTTTACATGTTTACCATGTAGGTACCTTGGGTTGCTTCCATGTTTACCATGCAGGTATTTTGTGCTGCTTTCATGTTTACCATACAGATATCTTTGGTTGCATTCATGTTAACCATGCAGGTACCTTGGGTTGCTTTCATGTTTACCATGCATGTACCTTAGGCTGCATATATGTTTACCATACGGGTATCTTTGGTTGCATTCATGTTTACCATGCAGGTATCTTTGGTTGCATTCATGTTTACCATGCAGGTATCTTGGGCTGCTTTCATGTTAACCATGCAGGTATCTTGGGCTGCTTTCATGTTTACCATACAGGTATCTTAGGCTTCTTTTATGTTTACCATGCAGGTATCTTGGGCTGCAATCACGTTTACCATGCAGGTACCTTGAGTTGCATTCATGTTTACCATACGGATATCTTTGGTTGCATTCATGTTACCATGCAGGTATCTTAGGCTGCTTTCATGTTAACCATGCAGGTATCTTGGGCTGCTTTCATGTTTACCATGCAGGTATCTTACGCTGCTTTCATGTTAACCATGCAGGTATCTTTGGTTGCTTTCATGTTTACCATGCAGGTATCTTGGGTTGCTTTCATGTTTACCATACAGGTATCTTAGGCTAGTTTCATGTTAACCATGCAGGTATCTTTGGTTGCTTTCATGTTTACCATGCAGGTATCTTGGGTTGCTTTCATGTTTACCATGCAGGTATCTTGTGTTGCTTTCATGCTAATCATGCAGGTATCTTGGGCTGCTTTCATGTTTACCATGCAGGTATCTTGGGCTGCTTTCATGTTTACCATGCTGGTATCTTGGGCTGCTTTCATGTTTACCATGCAGGTATCTTGGGTTGATTTCATGTTTACCATGCAGGTACCTTGGGTTGCTTTCATGTTTACCATGCAGGTACCTTGGGTTGATTTCATGTTTGCCATGCAGGTACCTTGAGTTGCATTCATGTTTACTATGGAGGTATCTTGGGTTGCATTCATGTTTACCATTAGGTATCTTGGGTTGCTTTCATGTTTGCCATGCAGGTACCTTGGTGTGCTTTCATGTTTACTAAGCAGGTACCTTGGGTTTCTTTCATGTTTACCATGTAGGTACCTTGGGTTGCTTTCATGTTTACCATGCAGGTATCTTGGGTTGTTTACATGTTTACCATGTAGGTTCCTTGGGTTGCTTCCATGTTTACCATGCAGGTATTTTGTGCTGCTTTCATGTTTACCATACAGATATCTTTGGTTGCATTCATGTTAACCATGCAGGTACCTTGGGTTGCTTTCATGTTTACCATGCATGTACCTTAGGCTGCATATATGTTTACCATACGGGTATCTTTGGTTGCATTCATGTTTACCATGCAGGTATCTTTGGTTGCATTCATGTTTACCATGCAGGTATCTTGGGCTGCTTTCATGTTAACCATGCAGGTATCTTGGGCTGCTATCATGTTTACCATACAGGTATCTTAGGCTTCTTTTATGTTTACCATGCAGGTATCTTTGGCTGCAATCACGTTTACCATGCAGGTACCTTGAGTTGCATTCATGTTTACCATACGGATATCTTTGGTTGCATTCATGTTACCATGCAGGTATCTTAGGCTGCTTTCATGTTAACCATGCAGGTATCTTGGGCTGCTTTCATGTTTACCATGCAGGTATCTTACGCTGCTTTCATGTTAACCATGCAGGTATCTTTGGTTGCTTTCATGTTTACCATGCAGGTATCTTGGGTTGCTTTCATGTTTACCATACAGGTATCTTAGGCTAGTTTCATGTTAACCATGCAGGTATCTTTGGTTGCTTTCATGTTTACCATGCAGGTATCTTGGGTTGCTTTCATGTTTACCATGCAGGTATCTTGTGTTGCTTTCATGCTAATCATGCAGGTATCTTGGGCTGCTTTCATGTTTACCATGCAGGTATCTTGGGCTGCTTTCATGTTTACCATGCAGGTATCTTGGGCTGCTTTCATGCTAATCATGCAGCTATCTTGGGCTGCTTTCATGTTTACCATGCAGGTATCTTGGGCTGCTTTCAAGTTTACCATGCAGCTATCTTGGGTTGCTTTCATGCTAATCATGCAGGTATCTTGGGCTGCTTTCATGTTTACCATGCAGGTTTCTTTGGCTGCTTTCATGCTAATCATGCAGGTATCTTGGGTTGCTTTCATGTTTACCATGCAGGTATCTTGGGCTGCTTTCATGTTTACCATGCAGGTATCTTGGGCTGCTTTCATGTTCACCATGCAGGTACCTTGGGTTGCTTTCATGTTTACCATGCAGGTACCTTGGGTTGCTTTCATGGTTACCATGCAAGTATCTTGGGCTGCTTTTATGTTAACCATGCAGGTATCTTGGGTTGTTTACATGTTTACCATGCAGGTACCTTGGGTTGCTTTCATGGTTACCATGCAAGTATCTAAGGCTGCTTTCATGTTAACCATGCAAGTATCTTTGGCTGCTTTTATGTTAACCATGCAGGTATCTTGGGTTGTTTACATGTTTACCATGCAGGTACCTTGGGTTGCTTTCATGGTTACCATGCAAGTATCTAAGGCTGCTTTCATGTTAACCATGCAGGTATCTTTGGTTGCATTCATGTTTACCATGCAGGTATCTTTGGTTGCATTCATGTTTACCATGCAGGTATCTTGGGCTGCTTTCATGTTTACCATACAGGTATCTTGGGTTGCTTTCATGTTTGCCATGCAGGTACCTTGGTGTGCTTTCATGTTTACTAAGCAGGTACCTTGGGTTTCTTTCATGTTTACCATGTAGGTACCTTGGGTTGCTTTCATGTTTACCATGCAGGTATCTTGGGTTGTTTACATGTTTACCATGTAGGTACCTTGGGTTGCTTCCATGTTTACCATGCAGGTATTTTGTGCTGCTTTCATGTTTACCATACAGATATCTTTGGTTGCATTCATGTTAACCATGCAGGTACCTTGGGTTGCTTTCATGTTTACCATGCACGTACCTTAGGCTGCATATATGTTTACCATACGGGTATCTTTGGTTGCATTCATGTTTACCATGCAGGTATCTTTGGTTGCATTCATGTTTACCATGCAGGTATCTTGGGCTGCTTTCATGTTAACCATGCAGGTATTTTGGGCTGCTTTCATGTTTACCATACAGGTATCATAGGCTTCTTTTATGTTTACCATACAGGTATCTTGGGCTGCAATCACGTTTACCATGCAGGTACCTTGAGTTGCATTCATGTTTACCATACGGATATCTTTGGTTGCATTCATGTTACCATGCAGGTATCTTAGGCTGCTTTCATGTTAACCATGCAGGTATCTTGGGCTGCTTTCATGTTTACCATGCAGGTATCTTACGCTGCTTTCATGTTTACCATGCAGGTATCTTTGGTTGCTTTCATGTTTACCATGCAGGTATCTTGGGTTGCTTTCATGTTTACCATACAGGTATCTTAGGCTACTTTCATGTTAACCATGCAGGTATCTTTGGTTGCTTTCATGTTTACCATGCAGGTATCTTGGGTTGCTTTCATGTTTACCATGCAGGTATCTTGGGCTGCTTTCATGTTTACCATGCAGGTATCTTTGGCTGCTTTCATGTTAACCATGCAGGTATCTTTGGTTGCTTTCATGTTTACCATGCAGGTATCTTGGGTTGCTTTCATGGTTACCATGCAGGTATCTTGATTTGCTTTCATGTTTACCATACAGGTATTTTGGGCTGCTTTCATGTTAACCATGCAGGTATCTTGGGCTGCTTTCATGATAATCATGCAGGTATCTTGGGCTGCTTTCATGTTTACCATGCAGGTATCTTGGGTTGCTTTCATGTTTACCATGCAGGTACCTTGGGCTGCTTTCATGTTTACCATACGGGTATCTTTGGTTGCATTCATATTTACCATGCAGGTATCTTTTGTTGCGTTCATGTTTACCATGCAGGTATCTTGGGTTGCTTTCATGTTAACCATGCAGGTATCTTGGGCTGCTTTCATGCTGATCATGCAGGTATCTTGGGCTGCTTTCATGTTAACGATGCAGGTATCTTGGGTTGCTTACATGTTCACCATACAGGTATCTTGGGCTGCTTTCATGTTTACCATACAGGTATCTTGGACTGCTTTCATGTTAACCATGCAGATATCTTGGGCTGCTTTCATGTTTGCCATGCAGGTATCTTGGGTTGCTTTCATGCTAATCATGCAGGTATCTTGGGCTGCTTTCATGTTTACCATGCAGGTATCTGGGCTGCTTTCATGTTTACCATGCAGGTATCTTGGGTTGCTTTCATGTTTACCATGCAGGTATCTTGGGCTGCTTTCATGTTTACCATGCAGGTATCTTGGGCTGCTTTCATGTTTACCATGCAGGTATCTTGGGCTGCTTCCATGCTAATCATGCAGGTATCTTGGGCTGCTTTCATGCTAATCATGCAGGTATCTTGGGCTGCTTTCATGTTTACCATGCAGGTATCTTGGGTTGTTTGCATGTTCACCATGCAGGTATCTTGGGCTGCTTTCATGTTCACCATGCAGGTATCTTGGGCTGCTTTCATGTTTACCATACAGGTATCTTGGGCTGCTTTCATGTTAACCATGCAGGTATCTTGGGCTGCTTTCATGTTAACTATGCAGGTATCTTGGGCTGCTTTCATGTTTACCATGCAGGTATCTTGGGTTACTTTCATGTTTACCATGCAGGTATCTTGGGCTGCTTTCATGTTAACCATGCATGTATCTTGGGCTGCTTTCATGTTTACCGTGCAGGTATCTTAGGTTGCTTTCATGTTTACCATGCAGGTATCTTGGGTTACTTTCATGTTTACCATGCAGGTATCTTGGGCTGCTTTCATGTTAATCATGCAGGTATCTTGGGCTGCTTTCATGTTAACCATGCATGTATCTTGGCCTCTTTCATGTTTCCCATCCAGGTATCTTTGGTTGCATTCATGTTCACTATGCATGTATCTTGGGTTACTTACATGTTTACCATGCAGGTATCTTGGGTTGCTTTCATGTTTACCATGCAGGTATCTTGGGCTGCTTTCATGTTTACCATGCATGTTTCTTGGGTTGCTTGCATGTTTACCATGCAGGTATCTTAGGTTGCTTTCATGTTTAACATGCAGGTATCTTAGGCTGCTTTCATGTTAGCCATGCAGGTATCTTGGGTTGCTTTCATGTTTACCATGCAGGTATCTTGGGCTGCTTTCATGTTAACCATGCACATATCTTTGGTTGCATTCATGTTTACCATGCAGGTATCTTGGGTTGCTTTCATGTTTACCATGCAGGTATCTTGGGTTGCTTTCATGCTAATCATGCAGATATCTTGGGCTGCTTTCATGTTTACCATGCAGGTATCTTGGGCTGCTTTCATGTTTACCATGTAGGTTTCTTGGGCTGCTTCCATGCTAATCAAGCAGGTATCTTGGGCTGCTTTCATGCTATTCATGCAGGTATCTTGGGCTGCTTTCATGTTTACCATGCAGGTATCTTGGGTTGCTTTCATGCTAATCATGCAGGTATCTTGGTCTGCTTTCATGTTTACCATGCAAGTATCTTGGGCTGCTTTCATGTTAACCATGCAGGTATCTTGGGCTGCTTTCATGTTAACCATGCAGGTATCTTTGGTTGCTTTCATGTTTACCATGCAGGTATCTTGGGTTGCTGTCATGTTAATCATGCAGGTATCTTGAGTTGCTTTCATGTTTACCATACAGGTATCTTGGGCTGCTTTCATGTTTACTATGCACATATCTTTGGTTGCATTCATGTTCACTATGCATGTATCTTGGGTTACTTACATGTTTACCATGCAGGTATGATGGGTTACTTACATGTTTACCATGCATGTATCTTGGGTTGCTTTCATGTTTACCATGCAGGTATCTTGGACTGCTTTCATGCTTACCATGCAGGTATCTTGGGCTGCTTTCATGTTTACCATGCAGGTATCTTAGGCTGCTTTCATGTTAACCATGCAGGTATCTTGGGCTGCTTTCATGTTTACCATGCAGGTATCTTAGGCTGCTTTCATGTTAACCATGCAGGTATCTTAGGCTGCTTTCATGTTTACCATACAGGTATCTTGGGCTGCTTTCATGTTAACCATGCAGGTATCTTGGGCTGCTTTCATGCTAATCATGCAGGTATTTTGGGCTGCTTTCATGTTTACCATGCAGGTATCTTGGGTTGCTTACATGTTCACCATGCAGGTATCTTGGGCTGCTTTCATGTTTACCATACAGGTCTCTTGGGCTGCTTTCATGCTAATCATGCAGGTATTTTGGGCTGCTTTCATGTTTACCATGCAGGTATCTTGGGCTGCTTTCATGTTTACCATGCATGAATCTTGGGCTGCTTTCATGCTAATCATGCAGGTATCTTGGGCTGCTTTCATGTTTACCATGCAGGTATCTTGAGCTGCTTTCATGTTTACCATGCAGGTATCTTGGGTTTCTTTCATGATAATCATGCAGGTATCTTGGGCTGCTTTCATGTTTACCATGCAGGTATCTTGGGCTGCTTTCATGTTTACCATGCAGGTATCTTGGGTTGCTTTCATGCTAATCATGCAGGTATCTTGGGCTGCTTTCATGTTTACCATGCAGGTATCTTGGGCTGCTTTCATGTTTACCATGCAGGTATCTTGGGTTGCTTACATGTTCACCATGCAGGTATCTTGGGCTGCTTTCATGTTTACCATACAGGTATCTTGGCCTGCTTTCATGTTAACCATGCAGGTATCTTGGGCTGCTTTCATGTTTACCATGCAGGTATCTTGGGCTGCTTTCATGTTAATCATGCAGGTATCTTGGTCTGCTTTCATGTTAACCATGCAGGTATCTTGGGCTGCTTTCATGTTAACCATGCAGGTATCTTTGGTTGCATTCATGTTTACCATGCAGGTATCTTGGGTTGCTTTCATGTTTCCCATGCAGGTATCTTTGGTTGCATTCATGTTCACTATGCATGTATCTTGGGTTACTTACAACAATGAATATGTTTACCATGCAGGTATCTTGGGTTGCTTTCATGTTTACCATGCAGGTATCTTGGGCTGCTTTCATGTTTACCATGCAGGTATCGTAGGCTGCTTTCATGTTTACCATGCTGGTATCTTGGTTTGCTTTCATGTTTACTATGAATGTATCTTGGGTTGCTTTCATGTTTACCGTGCAGGTATCTTGGGTTGCTTTCATGTTTACTATGAATGTATCTTAAGTATTTATTGCTTTCCTAGGCCACCGGCCCATATACAAACATATCAAACCAATGCTTAAAATGTAACGGGTGCAAGAAGAATATGATAATATTCTCGGTTATTGATCACATGGAATTAAATAATAATTAATTTGTTAACAATTGTTTCCTAACTTCAAATGCTCTGTGCACAAACACACAAATATTTCGTAGAATAACACCATTTGTTGCTTGAACAAGCCTTTGGAATTGATCCATGGTTGGTTGGAATGAAAAATGTTGGGGGATTAACTCTTGTCTTAATGTGTTATAGGCTGGGCAAATCAAAAGAAAATGATATTCATCCTCAACAAAATTAGCACGACATACTTTACAGAATCTTTCCGTTGAAGGCAAACCTTCGCGCCTACCAAAACCCCACAACGAAAACAGGCAAAAATGCGGACGAGTTTCAGATTGAAATTTAAAGATAAATATTTCTCCGGTTGTAAGGTACTCTTGAACTCAATGTAATTACGTAATTTAGGTTTCAAGGACGCATTTGCTTTCCAAAGCTGTTTCTGCATGTCGGAGACTCGCAGTACAAATTCAGAAAGAAAAACGTCCTTGCTACCTACTTCTTGAGCTAGCCAGACATACCCAAAGCCATATGAATACAAAATGTGTTTAATAGCCGTCACCCAGTTATTTCTACCTTGGTCATTGAGATTACGCAACATTAAATAGGCATGCCTGGGAATTCTCGTCGGGGGGTTTTCTAAGAGTCTAAGCCAATACTTAATACAACGTTTAAGTGTGGAAACGAAGATTGGAAGTCGCCCACACTCTCCAACTATAGCTTCTTTGGCAGTACCTTGATGGAGCCCAAGAAGCCTCCTGCACCGTTTCC
Organism: Saccoglossus kowalevskii; assembly: GCF_978046115.1. Taxonomy (NCBI): domain Eukaryota; kingdom Metazoa; phylum Hemichordata; class Enteropneusta; family Harrimaniidae; genus Saccoglossus; species Saccoglossus kowalevskii. The sequence continues at coordinate 3,200,573 of NC_140643.1, read as the reverse complement.
TATGTACTTTTTCAATTTGGTCATAGTATTGAAATCCCCATATTTCAGATTCGTAACACAGAATAGGAGATATAATTGAATCAAATAATTTGAAATGGGTGTCAAAATGAACCCCATTAAGTTTAACAGATACCGATGAAAGAATCCTAAGCGTTTTCCCAGCCTGGTCCGCTAAAGTAGAAACTGCTTTAGACCAAATATTCCTGGAAGAAAGCACGAGACCTAAATACTTATAATAGGAGACAACTTCTAACTCGCATCCCTCAAGGTACCACTTCTCGTTTCGTGAAGCATGACCGCCTTTGCGGAAAACCATAACTTTTGTTTTTTGTAAATTAACTTTCATACACCACTTGCTACAAAATTGTGATAAAATATTAATCAAATTCTGCAGGTTTGGAATTGAGTCACTTAAAATGGCTACATCATCTGCATAAAGTAAAGCGAACAGATTATAAATGTCCTGTGTTAGTTGAATCCCCAAATTTCCCGAGTTAACCAACATCACATTTAATTCTTCAATAAAGAAACTAAATAAAATAGGGCTCAACATACATTCTTGTCTGACCCCTATCGGACATTCTAAGGAACTTGAAAGATTCGATTCAGATTTGACACAAGACTTAACATTACTATACATAGAACGCAAGATACAAAACATGTTACCATGAATACCGATTGTTAATAATTTATATAATAATAGTGAATGATTTATCCTGTCGAATGCTTTAGAAAAATCCACGAAGAGACAATAAAATTTACCACCCCTTTTAGCCAAATACTTCTGCACAATAGCATACAAAACAAAAATATTATCTATAGTACTGTGATTTTTTCGAAAACCCGATTGACAATCGGATAACACGCCATTATGTTCTGCCCATAAACTTAGCCTTTCATTTAAGATTGCTGTAAAAATCTTTCCTAAAACATTTAATAATGATATCCCCGGGTAGTTGTTTACATCATTTTCCCCCCCGTGCTTCAATATGGGAATAACAACACCCGATGCCCACTCTTTCGGAAAGCCACCTGAATTGTAAATAAAGTTGATCAGAAGGGTTAAAACAGGAAGAATGATTGGGGCCGAAAATTTAAAAAACTCATTTGGAAGCCCATCGTCACCTGGCGCTTTACTATGCTTGAGTTTATTTAAACTTTTCAAAATTTCATCCTCCGTAATTTCTTGGTTCAAATGATCAACCCCACCATTATTTTGGACGGACAACCCTGAAATTTCCCCATGTAAAACTGCTTCATCAACTGTATTCATGAAAACATGATCCCTCGATTTGCCATGATTCACACTATACAGCTTACTGAAATGGACATACCATTCGTGCAAGCTGATGTTATTCAATGATTTACTTTTGTTCTGAATAAATCTCTTCAGGATTTCCCATAATTCAACTGAACCGCACACAGCTGCATCATTTAAACGGTCTTTGATGAATGCCTGCCACTCTTTCTTTTTGTCTTTACAGACTAATTTGAATTTTTTCTTCGCATTTACGAATTCATTTAAATTCACCTCATTTCCCAGCCGTCTAAATAATTTCAGCTTATTATACATACATCGTTTTCTTTGATGACATTCTCTATCCAACCATGATGGCTGATTGTTAGGTTGTTTATCGATAATTGTGACATTCTTAATTTCCATTTTTCTCCCAGCAAATTTCAATGCTGAATTTAATTTGGACAGTGCAATTTCAACATCAGGCAAGGCGTTAGTTGAATCCAAAATTAATTTTTGAAATTCTTCGGATTTGATTTTCTGTGAAAACTCATCACTGTGTTTTTCATTCCATCTAAAAGGAACGTGTTTAGCAGACGACATAATACATGGATTTGTTTGCATAACCTTAGACTTATCTGGGACACAATTCATCTTGCAAATAATTGGCATATGGTCTGATTCATGACGCAGTGGTATGTCAAAATCGGTTACATAACTGAAAAGAGATGATTGCAGGATACAGTAATCAACAACACTTGCCCTGTTTGTCGTAATGCAAGTAAAATTTCCAGCCGAATCATTTCCCAATCTGCCATTGGCTATGTGAACATCAAAATGTTTACACAACTCGATTAAAGATACACCTTGCTTATTTACCACTTTGTCATTTGACGAGCGTGGCATGCGAAAATTGTCTGCATTGTAAACAGTGTTTTCAATAGGAAGATAAGAAATCGAGTCATCCACAATATAGTCAGCAATGATACCTGTTCTGGCATTAAAATCACCCATTAACATAATATACAACTCTGGGTTTCCTGAAATATACTCTGCTAATTTTCCATTTAGTTTATCGATATATTGAGAAGCATTTTTGGGGCGAATATACCGACTTATCAAAACGAATAAAAATACAATTTTCTAAATCACATTGGATTTTGGTAATATTTCCAGCTAGGCATTTTTTCACATACAGTGCCATGCCTCCACTAGGTCTTCCTCTAATATTATGCCGAGTAGCGTGACTTGTAAACAGGATATAATTTTCTAAAATGGCCAGATCAACATCGTTTGTACAAAAAGTCTCAATTAGACCTACGATATCGACAGATTGGCAAAATGATATAAACTCAGTATTACATAATTTACTTCTAAGACCTCTGATATTTCATACTAAAAATGAGATACTTTTGCTAGCATGGACACACTTGTCACCAATTTGTTTTGGGCTTTGGCCACGCCTTTATGGGATAATTTCCACTACCTTACCGGTATCTTCGTCAACTTCGAATCGTGATTTCTTTCCATTTTCATCTGTTATAACAAGTTTATCATAACGTAAAAATGCTTTTAGTTTTGAGTTTCCTGCAACCAGCGTACTACGATGGCTGAAAAGTTTAGCACGGATACCTCGTAGCCGCTTGGAGAAGTCCTCACCAACACTCACATTTGACCCTTTCAATTTCTTTGCCTTCGACATAACCATTTCCCTGTCTTTATAGTGACTAAATCGTGCAATGATGGGTTTCAATCCACGGACATCTAGCACATTTACAATTCGATGTACGCGATCAAATGGAATGTCATCGTTAATTCCTAAACGTTCGCCAATAATACCCTTTACAATCATTTCCGATTCATTCCACAACTCAGTTTTGGTACCGGACACACCGAAAAAAACCAAGTTGTTTCTCCGACTCCGATTTTCCATGTCGTCTTTATCTTTTACAAACGAAACAATCATTTTCTGCAATCTTTCCAGCTTTGGGTTGACGCCTGTTGGATTGTCTAATTCACCGCTACGACCACGATTTAGACTTTCGACATTAGATCTTATACTATTCACTTCTGTTTTCAACTTTTCCAATTCTGTGATACGATCCGAGTCGATCTTCATTTCTGGACGCACATCATAAATATCTTCCTCTATGTTGTTTAGCCGGGTCTGCATGCCATCTAATTTTGTATTCATAACTTTGGAATCCGACAACAACGTGTCTAACTTAAGATGCAAACTTGCAATGTCTTCTTTCGTAACGCTACTGTCATCAGATGATCTTAGCTTTGGGGGACCAGGATTCTGTTCAACGCTACCCAAAACAACGAGTAGCCTTGCTAAACACAACTTTACAGATAATGACATGTTAATAAATATACCAATTGTAACCAAGATGGCGACCGCGAAGCCTACCCTTTGTCTTCTGTGATATGCATTAGCAAATTAACCAATTCTCTGTCTGTGCACTTCAATCGAAACTCCCATTATCAATTTGCTGAGAAGGAGTACTCCCACGAAATTGTGTTACCACACAGTGTTGTATAATGCCATATAACGTGAAAAGACACTCGAAACACGTATAAGCACACTCCGCACGTCACACCAGCGTCCTCGTCCTATTAATGTATCTTGGGTTGGTTTCATGTTTCCCAAGCAGGTATCTTGGATTGCTTTCATGTTTACTATGAATGTATCTTGGCTTGGTTTCATGTTTCCCATGCAGGTATCTTGGGTTGCTTTCATGTTTACTATGAATGTATCTTTGGTTGGTTTCACGTTTCCCATGCAGGTATCTTGGGTTGCTTTCATGTTTACTATGAATGTATCTTGGGTTGCTTTCATGTTAATCATGCAGGTATCTTGGTTTGCTTTCATGTTTACTATGAATGTATCTTGGGTTGCTTTCATGTTTACCGTGCAGGTACCTTGGGCTGCTTTCATGTTTACTATGAATGTATCTTGGGTTGCTTTCATGTTTACCATGCAGGTATCTTGGGTTGCTTTCATGTTTACTATGAATGTATCTTGGGTTGCTTTCAAAAATTTAGTAAATGAAAATTAATCAAAATTCTATTTTAATATGCCAATTTTTTAATTCCTTTTTCTATTTAGTCTAGTCTATGTAAACACACAATGTACAAGTGTCATTTAATTTCTAAATCCACCTGTTTATAATATTCTTGAAAATAGGTGTATTAATTTTTTAGATGTAGATGTAGGTCTTACTTTGATTTACATTTTTTTTGTATCTGTACAGGCCTCCAAGCACTGCTCCAGCTCCATTTTGTTCATCAAATGATTTAGAAGGACTAGGTAGTGGCAAAGAGCGCCCTCTAACAGTGGCAGTTGGAACAGGCATATTCAATGAACTGAATCGCCACAGTCCAGATTCAAGTGATGCCAGCTCATGTTCTAGCTCTCATTTATCAAATATCTCAGAAGCTAGAGGATTCTCTAACTTGGCCTCTCCAGGTGACAATCCACGCTCACCAGGAGGGTCCTTACATTTGCTGGATGATTCACATTTACTGGATGGAAGACCAGATAGTGCTGATAGACCTCCATCTCAAGGCAGGATTGGATCTGCCAACAAACCTGTTCTTCCTCCAATAGCAACATCTGTATCACCAAGGGAGGGTGCCAGATCATTGCCTGATTTTTAAGATATTTAAGTATATATCATTATTCATGTAAGGTAATAGGAAAAGAGATAGGACATGAGTTAATCCAGATTTATATCTTTTGTTTCAAGTCTTATCATATCTTCATTTTCGATTTTTTGTTTCAACTTGTCATTTCTTTCGCCTATTTACTCAAAAATAGAAAAAGAGCCAGCAGTATACATGCGCAGAATGGTTTACATGACATTATAGGTCATTGACATGGCCTACCACCAGAAACAAAATACTTGTCCTTTTCCAGTATAAGTAGGCTAGTCTGCTCCATTGCTACAGTAAATTGTGGAACATGAGAAAACGAAAAAAAATATGCATTTGTACCAGGCACTTTAAATCTGTGTGTGTGAAATATGATGCTTGGACCCTGGTAGGATCATAGAAACTTCCTATTGGGCCACAATTTCTAACATGATCAACACCGCAAATATTTTATTTTACTTTATTTAAGCACATCGTGGGTACAGTATGGTACAAGAACAAATATTTTGCAATAAATTATCAACTTTGTTGATAGTCATGTATTACTGGTACAACATTCTGTGATTGTGGTCATGTTTGATTTCTATTAAAGATTAAATAAGAAAGCATCTATGGGAAAGTTGTCAAAGTAATCATTCTTGGATATTGTCTTTATGCTACAATGACGTATTTAGAACAGTAGATTCCTTTCTTCTCTCCTGTTACCTTCAATGATTATATTACTATTATGTGTAAATAGTTGTTTATATTTACATCTGTGTTACTCATAATTAGCATACAATGACACCAGGTATATATTACAAGTATGTCTGTGTAAATTAAAGTATGAACAGTTGATAACATCTTGTACCCCTTTGAAAGCAGTCATTGTTTCAGCCAAAATATTAATATGAGTTTATTCTATTTATTTTTCTATAATTTTCTTTTGGCCTAAATAAATATAATTTTGTTTTATGTCAAGGGCTTAAATCAGCATGCCTTATTTTATATCCGTGACTTTTCTTTTCAATATGATTGTATACTTGTATATTTGTAAATTTTTGTATATTTCTCAGTTTAAACACTTTTGTGATTTTTTATCAGTATCAAATGGTTTATAATTTGTAAAAATATGCAATAAATACTGTATAAACATATTGTGCATAAATACCTCATTTTGGTTATCAATTTCTTAAAATCTACAATAAACGAGAATTTTTTCATAAAAAAAAAAGTAAATTGTATAAAACTTGACCCAATTTAATTATCATGACACATGACATATGGGCTGTTTATTTGCATATATGCAAATGAAGAATGTACACAATATATCATCTAGTAATGAGGTGAATGTTAGTTACCTCCTAATATAGTTTGTATATTATCTGTGGATATTTAAGAAAAACATAGATGTCAATTACAGTGTCATACCGTAGGGGGTAAACCCATTCCAGAATTCACAAGAATAATAGCTTTCTATTTCATTTCACAAATCTTAGTGGCACTGTTAAGTACATAAGCACAAATTAAGACATGATGGACATTAGTGAATAATTGTTATGTATCATTCAACAACAAATGTAGTAAAAACAAACAAAGAATGTACCACATAATATAAAGCTTGGCCAAAGTAACAACTACCACAGAAGCAAACTATATAATATAACAATACACAGTTCAATATAGTGACTGAGCCACATAATTGTATCTCGCATTACTACAAATTCACCATGCAATACCATTTAATCCATTAAATGCACAATCTTGTGTAGGAAATTTATAACATTAAGTTCTACACAATACAACAGAGCCACACAACATGAGTTGTGTAAACATTTTGATGTTCACATAGCCAATGGCAGATTGGGAAATGATTCAGCTGGAAATTTTACTTGCATTACGACAAACGGGGCAAGTGTTGTCGATTACTGTATCCTGCAATCATCTCTTCTCAGTTATGTAACCGATTTTGACATACCATTGCGTCATGAATCAGACCATATGCCAATTATTTGCAAGTTGAATTGTGTCCCAGATAAGTCTAAGGTTATGCAAACAAATCCATGTATTATGTCGTCTGCTAAACACGTTCCTTTTAGATGGAATGAAAAACACAGTGATGAGTTTTCACAGAAAATCAAATCCGAGGAATTTCAAAAATTAATTTTGGATTCAACTAACGCCTTGCCTGATGTTGAAATTGCACTGTCCAAATTAAATTCAGCGTTGAAATTTGCTGGGAGAAAAATGGAAATTAAGAATGTCACAATTATCGATAAACAAGCAGTTAACTCCCCGGGGTAGGATTCGGGAAGACTATACCGGAACAGAACCAGACAGATCAGTTGTATGCAAAAAACACAGTGGTGGTTTATTGCCAGATAGACTGATATAGTAAGTAGTAACAACAGATGAACACTGTTGAAATACACAAATTCTGAGTATATATACTCTCTGAACGAACGTGATAGAAAACACAACTCTATAAAGTAGCAATCGTAACGCAAATATAAATTGGCGAGAATGTGTACGATAGGTCAATAACATCTCGTCTGTGATAGGCTAAAATTAAAACAATCTGATTGGCTGAGAGATTTATCTCAGAATCCGAGACGTAACGTTACATGACTGCTTCTCTAAACATGTCACTTAATATAATAGAGCTATCCTATCTAGATTACAATCGATTAACATTCCAAACGACACATTTCAAAGCCTCACATTGACAAAATTGTTCACATAAATATCAAGTTAGGCATGTATATCGTTTTTAAAACGATACTGGTTTGGTACTATAAATAGCTTTATGTTACTACGACTATCTCGTATGGTACTATAGATAGCTCTCTGTTACTACGAATAGCTCGTTTGGTACTGTAAATAGCTCTCTGTTACTACGAATATCTCGTCTGGTACTATAAATTGCTCTCTGTTACTACGAATATCTCGCCTTGTACTATAGATTGCTCTCTGTTACTACGAATAGCTCGTTTGGTACTATAAATAGCTTTCTGTTACTACGAATAGCTCGTTTGGTACTGTAAATAGCTCTCTGTTACTACGAATATCTCGTCTGGTACTATAGATTGCTCTCTGTTACTACGAATATCTCGCCTTGTACTATAGATTGCTCTCTGTTACTACGAATAGCTCGTTTGGTACTATAAATAGCTTTCTGTTTCTACGAATAGCTCGTTTGGTATTATAAATAGCTCTCTGTTACTACGAATATCTCTTCTGGTACTATAAATAGCTTTCTGTTACTACAAATATCTCGTCTGGTACTATAATTAGCTTTCTGTTACTACGAATAGCTCGTGTGGTACTATAAATAGCTTTCTGTTACTACGAATATCTCGTCTGGTATTATAGATAGCTCTCTGTTACTACGAATAGCTCGTTTGGTATTATAAATAGCTCTCTGTTACTACGAATAGCTCGTTTGTACTATAAATAGCTCTCTGTTACAACGAATATCTCGTTTGGTACTATAAATAGCTCTCTGTTACTACGAATAGCTCGTTTGGTACTATAAATAGCTTTCTGTTACTACGAATATGTCGTCTGGTACTATAGATAGCTCTCTGTTACTACGAATAGATCATTTCGTACTATAAATAGCTTTATGTTACTACGAATATCTCGTCTGGTACTATAGATAGCTCTCTGTTACTACGAATAGCTCGTTTGGTACTATAAATAGCTCTCTGTTACTCTATTACCACTATGGATGTCACTAAACATTGACTGTATGCCACTATGGATGTCACTAAACATTGACTGTATACCACTATAGATGTCACTAAACATGTACATTGACTGTATACCACTATGGATGTCACTAAAGATTGACTGTATACCACTAGGGATGTCACTAAACATTGACTGTATTCCACTGTGGATGTCACTGAACATTGACTGTATACCACTATGAATGTCACTAAACATTGACTGTATGCCACTATGGATGCTAAACATTGACTGTTTACCACTATGGATGTCACTGAACATTGACTGTATACCACTATGGATGTCACTAAACATTGACTGTATGCCACTATGGATGTCACTAAACTATGAATGTATACCACTAGGGATGTCACTAAACATTGACTGTATGCCACTATGGATGTCACTAAACATTGACTGTATACCACTATGAATGTCACTAAACTTTGACTGCAGACCACTATGGATGTCACTAAACATTGACTGTATACCACTATGGATGTCACTAAACATTGACTGCATACCACTATGGATGTCACTAAACATTGACTGTATGCCACTATGGATGTCATTAAACATTGACTGTATGCCACTATGGATGCTAAATATTGACTGTATACCACTGTGGATGTCACTAAACATTGACTGTATACAACTATGGATGTCACTAAACATTGACTGTATACCACTATGGATGTCACTAAACATTGACTGTATACCACTATGGATGTCACTAAACATTGACTGTATGCCACTATGGATGCTAAACTTTGACTGTATACCACTATGGATGTCACTAAACATTGACTGTATACCACTATGGATGTCACTAAAAATTACTGTATACCACCATGGATGTCACTAAACATTGACTGTATACCACTATGGATGCTAAACATTGACTGTATACCACTATGGATGTCACTAAATATTGACTGTATGCCACTATGGATGTCACTAAACATTGACTGTATACCACTATGGATGTCACTAAACATTGACTGTATACCACTATGGATGTCACTAAACATTGACTGTATGCCTCTATGGGTGTCACTAAAAATTGACTGTATACTACTATGGATGTCACTAAACATTGACTGTATACCACTATGGATGTCACTAAACATTGACTGTATACCACTATGGATGCTAAACATTGACTGTATGCCACTATGGATTTCACTAAACATTGACTGTATACCACTATGGATGTCACTAAAAATTGACTGTATACCACTATGGATGTCACTAAACATTGACTGTATACCACTAGGGATGTCACTAAACATTGACTGTATACCACTATGGATGTCACTAAAAATTGACTGTATACCACTATGGATGTCACTAAACATTGACTGTATACCACTGTAGATGTCACTAAACATTGACTGTATACCACTATGGATGTCACTAAACAGTGACTGTATACCACTATGGATGTCACTAAACATTGACTGTATACCACTAGGGATGTCACTAAACATTGACTGTATACCACTAGGGATGTCACTAAACATTGACTGTATACCACTATGGATGTCACTAAACATTGACTGGATACCACTAGGGATGTCACTAAATATTGACTGTATACCACTATGGATGTCACTGAACATTGACTGTATACCACTGTAGATGTCACTAAACATTGACTGTATACCACTATGAATGTCACTAAACATTGACTGTATACCACTATGGATGTCACAAAACATTGACTGTATACCACTATGGATGTCACTAAACATTGACTGTATACCACTATGGATGTCACTGAACATTGACTGTATACCACTACGGATGTCACTAAACATTGACTGTATACCACTAGGGATGTCACTAAACATTGACTGTATACCGCTATGGATGTCACTAAACATTGACTGTATACCACTATGGATGTCACTAAACATTGACTGTATGCCACTATGGATGTCACTAAACATTGACTGTATACCACTATGGATGTCACTAAACATTGACTGTATACCACTATGAATGTCTCTAAACATTGACTGTATACCACTATGGATGTCACTAAACATTGACTGTATACCACTATGGATGTCACTAAACATTGACTGTATACCATTATGAATGCTAAACATTCACTGTATACCACTATGGATGTCACTAAACATTGACTGTATACCACTATGGATGTCACTGAACATTGACTGTATGCCACTATGGATGCTAAACATTGACTGTATGCCACTATGGATGTCACTAAACATTGACTGTGTACCACTATTGATGTCACTAAACATTGACTGTATGCCACTATGGATGCTAAACATTGACTGTATGCCACTATGGCTGTCACTAAACATTGACTGTATACCACTATGGATGCTAAACATTGACTGTATACCACTATGGATGTCACTAAACATTGAATGTATACCACTATGGATGTCACTAAAAATTGACTGTATACCAACCACTATGGATGTCACTAAATATTGACTGTATACCACTATGGATGTCACTAAACATTGACTGTATGCCACTATGGATGCTAAATATTGACTGTATACCACTATGGATTTCACTAAACATTGACTGTATACCACTAAGGATGTCACTAAAAATTACTGTATACCACTATGGATGTCACTAAACATTGACTGTCTACCACTATGGATGCTAAACATTGACTGTATACCACTATGGATGTCACTAAACATTGACTGTATGCCACTATGGATGTCACTAAACATTGACTGTATACCACTATGGATGTCACTAAACATTGACTGTATACCACTATGGATGTCACTAAACATTGACTGTATGCCACTATGGGTGTCACTAAAAATTGACTGTATACTACTATGGATATCACTAAACATTGACTGTATACCACTATGGATGTCACTAAACATTGACTGTATACCACTATGGATGCTAAACATTGACTGTATGCCACTATGGATGTCACTAAACATTGACTGTATACCACTATGGATGTCACTAAAAATTGACTGTATACCACTATGGATGTCACTGAACATTGACTGTATACCACTATGGATGTCACTAAACATTGACTGTATACCACTATGGATGTCACTAAACATTGACTGTATACCGCTATGGATGTCACTAAACATTGACTGTATACCACTATGGATGTCACTAAACATTGACTGTATGCCACTATGGATGTCACTAAACATTGACTGTATACCACTATGGATGTCACTAAACATTGACTGTATACCACTATGAATGTCTCTAAACATTGACTGTATACCACTATGGATGTCACTAAACATTGACTGTATACCACTATGGATGTCACTAAACATTGACTGTATACCATTATGGATGCTAAACATTGACTGTATACCACTATGGATGTCACTAAACATTGACTGTATACCACTATGGATGTCACTGAACATTGACTGTATGCCACTATGGATGCTAAACATTGACTGTATGCCACTATGGATGTCACTAAACATTGACTGTGTACCACTATTGATGTCACTGAACATTGACTGTATGCCACTATGGATGCTAAACATTGACTGTATACCACTATGGATGTCACTAAACATTGACTGTATACCACTAAGGATGTCACTAAAAATTACTGTATACCACTATGGATGTCACTAAACATTGAATGTATACCACTATGGATGTCACTAAACGTTGACTGTATACCACTATGGATGTCACTAAACATTGACTGTATGCCACTATGGATGCTAAACATTGACTGTATACCACTATGGATGTCACTAAACATTGACTGTATACCACTAAGGATGTCACTAAAAATTACTGTATACCACTATGGATGTCACTAAACATTGACTGTATACCACTATGGATGCTAAACATTGACTGTATACCACTATGGATGTCACTAAACATTGACTGTATGCCACTATGGATGTCACTAAACATTGACTGTATACCACTATGGATGTCACTAAACATTGACTGTATACCACTATGGATGTCACTAAACATTGACTGTATGCCACTATGGGTGTCACTAAAAATTGACTGTATACTACTATGGATATCACTAAACATTGACTGTATACCACTATGGATGTCACTAAACATTGACTGTATACCACTATGGATGCTAAACATTGACTGTATGCCACTATGGATGTCACTAAACATTGACTGTATACCACTATGGATGTCACTAAAAATTGACTGTATACCACTATGGATGTCACTAAACATTGACTGTACACCACTGTGGATGTCTCTAACCATTGACTGTATACCACTATGGATGTCACTAAATATTGACTGTATACCACTATGGATGTCACTAAACATTGACTGTATACCACTATGGATGTCACTAAACATTGACTGTATACCACTAGGGATGTCACTAAACATTGACTGTATACCACAATGGATGTCACTAAACATTGACTGTATACCACTAGGGATGTCACTAAACATTGACTGTATACAACTATGGATGTCACTAAACATTGACTGTATACCGCTATGGATGTCACTAAACATTGACTGTATACCACTAAGAATGTCACTAAATATTGACTGTATACCACTATGGATGTCACTAAACATTGACTGTATACCACTGTATATGTCACTAAACATTGACTGTATACCACTATGGATGTCACTAAACAGTGACTGTATACCACTATGGATGTCACTAAACATTGAATGTATACCACTAGGGATGTCACTAAACATTGACTGTATACCACTAGGGGTGTCACTAAACATTGACTGTATACCACTATGGATGTCACTAAACATTGACTGGATACCACTAGGGATGTCACTAAATATTGACTGTATACCACTATGGATGTCACTAAACATTGACTGTATACCACTGTAGATGTCACTAAATATTGACTGTATACCACTATGAATGTCACTAAACATTGACTGTATACCACTATGGATGTCACTAAACATTGACTGTATACCACTATGGATGTCACTAAACATTGACTGTATACCACTATGGATGTCACTGAACATTGACTGTATACCAATATGGATGTCACTAAACATTGACTGTATACCACTATGGATGTCACTAAACATTGACTGGATACCACTATATATGCTAAACATTCACTGTATACCACTATGGATGTCACTAAACATTGACTGTATACCACTATGGATGTCACTGAACAGTGACTGTATGCCACTATGGATGCAAAACATTGACTGTATGCCACTATGGATGTCACTAAATATTGACTGTATACCACAAGGGATGTCACTAAACATTGACTGTATACCACTATGGATGCTAAACATTCACTGTATACCACTATGGATGTCACTAAACATTGACTGCATACCACTATGGATGTCACTGAACATTGACTGTATGCCACTATGGATGCTAAACATTGACTGTATGCCACTATGGATGTCACTAAACATTGAGTGTGTACCACTATGGATGTCACTAAACATTGACTGTATACCACTATGGATGTCACTAAACATTGACTGTATACCACTATGGATGTCACTGAACATTGACTGTATGCCACTATGGATGCTAAACATTGACTGTATGCCACTATGGATGTCACTAAACATTGACTGTGTACCACTATGGATGTCACTAAACATTGACTGTATGCCACTATGGATGCTAAACATTGACTGTATGCCACTATGGCTGTCACTAAACATTGACTGTATACCACTATGGATGCTAAACATTGACTGTATGCCACTATGGATGTCACTAAACATTGACTGTATACCACTATGGATGTCACTAAACATTGACTATATACCACTATGGATGTCACTGAACATTGACTGTATACCACTATGGATGTCACTAAACATTGACTGTATGCCTCTATGGATGTCACTAAACATTGACTGTATACCACTATGGATGTCACTAAACATTGACTGTATACCACTATGGATGCTAAACATTGACTGCATACCACTATGGATGTCAATGAACATTGACTGTATACCACTATGGATGTCACTAAACATTGACTGTATACCACTATGAATGTCACTAAACATTGACTGTATACCACAAGGGATGTCACTAAACATTGACTGTATACCACTAAGGATGCTAAACATTGACTGTATACCACTAGGGATGTCACTAAACATTGACTGTATACCACTATGGATGTCACTAAACATTGACTGTATACCACTAGGGATGTCACTGAACATTGACTGTATACCACTATGGATGTCACTAAACAGGGACTGTATACCACTATGGATGTCACTATACATTGACTGTATATCACTAGGGATGTCACTAAACGTTGACTGTATACCACTATGTATGTCACTAAACATTGACTGTATACCACTAGGGATGCTAAAAATTGACTGTATACCACTATGGATGTTACTAAACATTGACTGTATACCACAATGGATGTCACTAAACATTTACTGTATACCACTATGGATGTCACTAAACATTGACTGTATACCACTATGGATGTCACTAAACATTGACTGTATACCACTATGGATGTCACTGAACATTGACTGTATGCCACTATGGATGCTAAACATTGACTGTATGCCACTATGGATGTCACTAAACATTGACTGTGTACCACTATGGATGTCACTAAACATTGACTGTAACCACTATGAATGCTAAACATTGACTGTATGCCACTATGGCTGTCACTAAACATTGACTGTATACCACTATGGATGCTAAACATTGACTGTATGCCACTATGGATGTCACTAAACATTGACTGTATACCACTATGGATGTCACTAAACATTGACTATATACCACTATGGATGTCACTGAACATTGACTGTATACCACTATGGATGTCACTAAACATTGACTGTATGCCTCTATGGATGTCACTAAACATTGACTGTATACCACTATGGATGTCACTAAACATTGACTGTATACCACTATGGATGCTAAACATTGACTGCATACCACTATGGATGTCAATGAACATTGACTGTATACCACTATGTATGTCACTAAACATTGACTGTATACCACTATGGATGTCACTAAACATTGACTGTATACCACAAGGGATGTCACTAAACATTGACTGTATACCACTAGGGATGTCACTGAACATTGACTGTATACCACTATGGATGTCACTAAACAGGGACTGTATACCACTATGGATGTCACTAAACATTGACTGTATACCACTAGGGATGTCACTAAACATTGACTGTATACCACTATGGATGTCACTAAACATTGACTTTATACCACTATTGATGTCTCTAAACATTGACTGTATGCCTCTATGGATGTCACTAAACATTGACTGTATACCACTATGGATGTCACTAAACATTGACTGTATACCACTATGGATGCTAAACATTGACTGCATACCACTATGGATGTCAATGAATATTGACTGTATACCACTATGGATGTCACTAAACATTGACTGTATACCACTATGAATGTCACTAAACATTGACTGTATACCACAAGGGATGTCACTAAACATTGACTGTATACCACTAAGGATGCTAAACATTGACTGTATACCACTAGGGATGTCACTAAACATTGACTGTATACCACTATGGATGTCACTAAACATTGACTGTATACCACTAGGGATGTCACTGAACATTGACTGTATACCACTATGGATGTCACTAAACAGGGACTGTATACCACTATGGATGTCACTAAACATTGACTGTATACCACTAGGGATGTCACTAAACATTGACTTTATACCACTATGTAAATAATAATAATAATAATCTTTATTGAAACCGTATCCCGGAGTGGGATCTTAGTTGAAAATACAATAAAGTAATACAAAGTATACCACTATGGATGTCACTAAACATTGACTGTATACCACTAGGGATGTCACTGAACATTGACTGTATACCACTATGTATGTCACTAAACATTGACTGTATACCACTAGGGATGCTAAAAATTGACTGTATACCACTATGGATGTTACTAAACATTGACTGTATACCACAATGGATGTCACTAAACATTTACTGTATACCACTATGGATGTCACTAAACATTGACTGTATACCACTATGGATGTCACTAAACATTGACTGTATACCACTATGGATGTCACTGAACATTGACTGTATGCCACTATGGATGCTAAACATTGACTGTATGCCACTATGGATGTCACTAAACATTGACTGTGTACCACTATGGATGTCACTAAACATTGACTGTAACCACTATGAATGCTAAACATTGACTGTATGCCACTATGGCTGTCACTAAACATTGACTGTATACCACTATGGATGCTAAACATTGACTGTATGCCACTATGGATGTCACTAAACATTGACTGTATACCACTATGGATGTCACTAAACATTGACTATATACCACTATGGATGTCACTGAACATTGACTGTATACCACTATGGATGTCACTAAACATTGACTGTATGCCTCTATGGATGTCACTAAACATTGACTGTATACCACTATGGATGTCACTAAACATTGACTGTATACCACTATGGATGCTAAACATTGACTGCATACCACTATGGATGTCAATGAACATTGACTGTTACCACTATGGATGTCACTAAACATTGACTGTATACCACTATGGATGTCACTAAACATTGACTGTATACCACAAGGGATGTCACTAAATATTAACTGTATACCACTAGGGATGTCACTGAACATTGACTGTATACCACTATGGATGTCACTAAACAGGGACTGTATACCACTATGGATGTCACTAAACATTGACTGTATACCACTAGGGATGTCACTAAACATTGACTGTATACCACTATGGATGTCACTAAACATTGACTTTATACCACTATTGATGTCACTAAACATTGACTGTATACCACTATGGATGTCACTAAACATTGACTGTATACCACTATGGATGTCACTAAACATTGACTGTATACCACTATGGATGTCACTGAACATTGACTGTATACCAATATGGATGTCACTAAACATTGACTGTATACCACTATGGATGTCACTAAACATTGACTGGATACCACTATATATGCTAAACATTCACTGTATACCACTATGGATGTTACTAAACATTGACTGTATACCACTATGGATGTCACTGAACAGTGACTGTATGCCACTATGGATGCAAAACATTGACTGTATGCCACTATGGATGTCACTAAACATTGACTGTATACCACAAGGGATGTCACTAAACATTGACTGTATACCACTATGGATGTCACTAAACATTGACTGTATACCACTATGGATGCTAAACATTGACTGCATACCACTATGGATGTCAATGAACATTGACTGTATACCACTAAGGATGTCACTAAAAATTACTGTATACCACTATGGATGTCACTAAACATTGACTGTCTACCACTATGGATGCTAAACATTGACTGTATACCACTATGGATGTCACTAAACATTGACTGTATGCCACTATGGATGTCACTAAACATTGACTGTATACCACTATGGATGTCACTAAACATTGACTGTATACCACTATGGATGTCACTAAACATTGACTGTATGCCACTATGGGTGTCACTAAAAATTGACTGTATACTACTATGGATATCACTAAACATTGACTGTATACCACTATGGATGTCACTAAACATTGACTGTATACCACTATGGATGCTAAACATTGACTGTATGCCACTATGGATGTCACTAAACATTGACTGTATACCACTATGGATGTCACTAAAAATTGACTGTATACCACTATGGATGTCACTGAACATTGACTGTATACCACTATGGATGTCACTAAACATTGACTGTATACCACTATGGATGTCACTAAACATTGACTGTATACCGCTATGGATGTCACTAAACATTGACTGTATACCACTATGGATGTCACTAAACATTGACTGTATGCCACTATGGATGTCACTAAACATTGACTGTATACCACTATGGATGTCACTAAACATTGACTGTATACCACTATGAATGTCTCTAAACATTGACTGTATACCACTATGGATGTCACTAAACATTGACTGTATACCACTATGGATGTCACTAAACATTGACTGTATACCATTATGGATGCTAAACATTCACTGTATACCACTATGGATGTCACTAAACATTGACTGTATACCACTATGGATGTCACTGAACATTGACTGTATGCCACTATGGATGCTAAACATTGACTGTATGCCACTATGGATGTCACTAAACATTGACTGTGTACCACTATTGATGTCACTAAACATTGACTGTATGCCACTATGGATGCTAAACATTGACTGTATGCCACTATGGCTGTCACTAAACATTGACTGTATACCACTATGGATGTTACTAAACATTGACTGTATACCACAATGGATGTCACTAAACATTTACTGTATACCACTATGGATGTCACTAAACATTGACTGTCTACCACTATGGATGCTAAACATTGACTGTATACCACTATGGATGTCACTAAACATTGACTGTATGCCACTATGGATGTCACTAAACATTGACTGTATACCACTATGGATGTCACTAAACATTGACTGTATACCACTATGGATGCTAAACATTGACTGCATACCACTATGGATGTCAATGAACATTGACTGTTACCACTATGGATGTCACTAAACATTGACTGTATACCACTATGGATGTCACTAAATATTAACTGTATACCACTAGGGATGTCACTGAACATTGACTGTATACCACTATGGATGTCACTAAACAGGGACTGTATACCACTATGGATGTCACTAAACATTGACTGTATACCACTAGGGATGTCACTAAACATTGACTGTATACCACTATGGATGTCACTAAACATTGACTTTATACCACTATTGATGTCACTAAACATTGACTGTATACCACTATGGATGTCACTAAACATTGACTGTATACCACTATGGATGTCACTAAACATTGACTGTATACCACTATGGATGTCACTGAACATTGACTGTATACCAATATGGATGTCACTAAACATTGACTGTATACCACTATGGATGTCACTAAACATTGACTGGATACCACTATATATGCTAAACATTCACTGTATACCACTATGGATGTTACTAAACATTGACTGTATACCACTATGGATGTCACTGAACAGTGACTGTATGCCACTATGGATGCAAAACATTGACTGTATGCCACTATGGATGTCACTAAACATTGACTGTATACCACAAGGGATGTCACTAAACATTGACTGTATACCACTATGGATGTCACTAAACATTGACTGTATACCACTATGGATGCTAAACATTGACTGCATACCACTATGGATGTCAATGAACATTGACTGTATACCACTAAGGATGTCACTAAAAATTACTGTATACCACTATGGATGTCACTAAACATTGACTGTATACCACTATGGATGTCACTAAACATTGACTGTATGCCACTATGGATGTCACTAAACATTGACTGTATACCACTATGGATGTCACTAAACATTGACTGTATACCACTATGGATGTCACTAAACATTGACTGTATGCCACTATGGGTGTCACTAAAAATTGACTGTATACTACTATGGATATCACTAAACATTGACTGTATACCACTATGGATGTCACTAAACATTGACTGTATACCACTATGGATGCTAAACATTGACTGTATGCCACTATGGATGTCACTAAACATTGACTGTATACCACTATGGATGTCACTAAAAATTGACTGTATACCACTATGGATGTCACTGAACATTGACTGTATACCACTATGGATGTCACTAAACATTGACTGTATACCACTATGGATGTCACTAAACATTGACTGTATACCGCTATGGATGTCACTAAACATTGACTGTATACCACTATGGATGTCACTAAACATTGACTGTATGCCACTATGGATGTCACTAAACATTGACTGTATACCACTATGGATGTCACTAAACATTGACTGTATACCACTATGAATGTCTCTAAACATTGACTGTATACCACTATGGATGTCACTAAACATTGACTGTATACCACTATGGATGTCACTAAACATTGACTGTATACCATTATGGATGCTAAACATTCACTGTATACCACTATGGATGTCACTAAACATTGACTGTATACCACTATGGATGTCACTGAACATTGACTGTATGCCACTATGGATGCTAAACATTGACTGTATGCCACTATGGATGTCACTAAACATTGACTGTGTACCACTATTGATGTCACTAAACATTGACTGTATGCCACTATGGATGCTAAACATTGACTGTATGCCACTATGGCTGTCACTAAACATTGACTGTATACCACTATGGATGTTACTAAACATTGACTGTATACCACAATGGATGTCACTAAACATTTACTGTATACCACTATGGATGTCACTAAACATTGACTGTCTACCACTATGGATGCTAAACATTGACTGTATACCACTATGGATGTCACTAAACATTGACTGTATGCCACTATGGATGTCACTAAACATTGACTGTATACCACTATGGATGTCACTAAACATTGACTGTATACCACTATGGATGTCACTAAACATTGACTGTATGCCACTATGGGTGTCACTAAAAATTGACTGTATACTACTATGGATATCACTAAACATTGACTGTATACCACTATGGATGTCACTAAACATTGACTGTATACCACTATGGATGCTAAACATTGACTGTATGCCACTATGGATGTCACTAAACATTGACTGTATACCACTATGGATGTCACTAAAAATTGACTGTATACCACTATGGATGTCACTGAACATTGACTGTATACCACTATGGATGTCACTAAACATTGACTGTATACCACTATGGATGTCACTAAACATTGACTGTATACCGCTATGGATGTCACTAAACATTGACTGTATACCACTATGGATGTCACTAAACATTGACTGTATGCCACTATGGATGTCACTAAACATTGACTGTATACCACTATGGATGTCACTAAACATTGACTGTATACCACTATGAATGTCTCTAAACATTGACTGTATACCACTATGGATGTCACTAAACATTGACTGTATACCACTATGGATGTCACTAAACATTGACTGTATACCATTATGGATGCTAAACATTCACTGTATACCACTAGGGATGTCACTAAACATTGACTGTATACCACTATGGATGTCACTGAACATTGACTGTATGCCACTATGGATGCTAAACATTGACTGTATGCCACTATGGATGTCACTAAACATTGACTGTGTACCACTATTGATGTCACTAAACATTGACTGTATGCCACTATGGATGCTAAACATTGACTGTATGCCACTATGGCTGTCACTAAACATTGACTGTATACCACTATGGATGTTACTAAACATTGACTGTATACCACAATGGATGTCACTAAACATTTACTGTATACCACTATGGATGTCACTAAACATTGACTGTATACCACTA
This sequence comes from Saccoglossus kowalevskii, assembly GCF_978046115.1. Classification (NCBI taxonomy): domain Eukaryota; kingdom Metazoa; phylum Hemichordata; class Enteropneusta; family Harrimaniidae; genus Saccoglossus; species Saccoglossus kowalevskii. The sequence continues at coordinate 3,178,499 of NC_140643.1, read as the reverse complement.
TGGATGTCACTAAACATTGACTGTATACCACTATGGATGTCACTGAACATTGACTGTATGCCACTATGGATGCTAAACATTGACTGTATGCCACTATGGATGTCACTAAACATTGACTGTGTACCACTATGGATGTCACTAAACATTGACTGTAACCACTATGAATGCTAAACATTGACTGTATGCCACTATGGCTGTCACTAAACATTGACTGTATACCACTATGGATGCTAAACATTGACTGTATGCCACTATGGATGTCACTAAACATTGACTGTATACCACTATGGATGTCACTAAACATTGACTATATACCACTATGGATGTCACTGAACATTGACTGTATACCACTATGGATGTCACTAAACATTGACTGTATGCCTCTATGGATGTCACTAAACATTGACTGCATACCACTATGGATGTCACTAAACATTGACTGTATACCACTATGGATGCTAAACATTGACTGCATACCACTATGGATGTCAATGAACATTGACTGTATACCACTATGGATGTCACTAAACATTGACTGTATACCACTATGGATGTCACTAAACATTGACAGTATACCACTATGGATGTCACTAAACATTGACTGTATACCACAAGGGATGTCACTAAACATTGACTGTATACCACTAGGGATGTCACTGAACATTGACTGTATACCACTATGGATGTCACTAAACAGGGACTGTATACCACTATGGATGTCACTAAACATTGACTGTATACCACTAGGGATGTCACTAAACATTGACTGTATACCACTATGGATGTCACTGAACATTGACTGTATACCAATATGGATGTCACTAAACATTGACTGTATACCACTATGGATGTCACTAAACATTGACTGGATACCACTATATATGCTAAACATTCACTGTATACCACTATGGATGTTACTAAACATTGACTGTATACCACTATGGATGTCACTGAACAGTGACTGTATGCCACTATGGATGCAAAACATTGACTGTATGCCACTATGGATGTCACTAAACATTGACTGTATACCACAAGGGATGTCACTAAACATTGACTGTATACCACTATGGATGTCACTAAACATTGACTGTATACCACTATGGATGCTAAACATTGACTGCATACCACTATGGATGTCAATGAACATTGAATGTATACCACTAAGGATGTCACTAAAAATTACTGTATACCACTATGGATGTCACTAAACATTGACTGTCTACCACTATGGATGCTAAACATTGACTGTATACCACTATGGATGTCACTAAACATTGACTGTATGCCACTATGGATGTCACTAAACATTGACTGTATACCACTATGGATGTCACTAAACATTGACTGTATACCACTATGGATGTCACTAAACATTGACTGTATGCCACTATGGGTGTCACTAAAAATTGACTGTATACTACTATGGATATCACTAAACATTGACTGTATACCACTATGGATGTCACTAAACATTGACTGTATACCACTATGGATGCTAAACATTGACTGTATGCCACTATGGATGTCACTAAACATTGACTGTATACCACTATGGATGTCACTAAAAATTGACTGTATACCACTATGGATGTCACTGAACATTGACTGTATACCACTATGGATGTCACTAAACATTGACTGTATACCACTATGGATGTCACTAAACATTGACTGTATACCGCTATGGATGTCACTAAACATTGACTGTATACCACTATGGATGTCACTAAACATTGACTGTATGCCACTATGGATGTCACTAAACATTGACTGTATACCACTATGGATGTCACTAAACATTGACTGTATACCACTATGAATGTCTCTAAACATTGACTGTATACAACTATGGATGTCACTAAACATTGACTGTAAATAATAATCTTTATTGTAATCGTATCCTTATTAGGATCTTGACATAGTGGTATATCACTATGGATGTCACTAAACATTGACTGTATACCATTATGGATGCTAAACATTCACTGTATACCACTATGGATGTCACTAAACATTGACTGTATACCACTATGGATGTCACTGAACATTGACTGTATGCCACAAGGGATGTCACTAAACATTGACTGTATACCACTAAGGATGCTAAACATTGACTGTATACCACTAGGGATGTCACTAAACATTGACTGTATACCACTATGGATGTCACTAAACATTGACTGTATACCACTAGGGATGTCACTGAACATTGACTGTATACCACTATGGATGTCACTAAACAGGGACTGTATATCACTATGGATGTCACTAAACATTGACTGTATACCACTAGGGATGTCACTAAACATTGACTTTATACCACTAGGGATGTCACTAAACATTGACTGTATACCACTATGAATGTCTCTAAACATTGACTGTATACCACTATGGATGTCACTAAACATTGACTGTATACCACTATGGATGTCACTAAACATTGACTGTATACCATTATGGATGCTAAACATTCACTGTATACCACTATGGATGTCACTAAACATTGACTGTATACCACTATGGATGTCACTGAACATTGACTGTATGCCACTATGGATGCTAAACATTGACTGTATGCCACTATGGCTGTCACTAAACATTGACTGTATACCACTATGGATGTTACTAAACATTGACTGTATACCACAATGGATGTCACTAAACATTTACTGTATACCACTATGGATGTCACTAAACATTGACTGTATACCACTATGGATGCCACTAAACATTGACTGTATACCACTATGGATGTCACTGAACATTGACTGTATGCCACTATGGATGCTAAACATTGACTGTATGCCACTATGGATGTCACTAAACATTGACTGTGTACCACTATGGATGTCACTAAACATTGACTGTAACCACTATGAATGCTAAACATTGACTGTATGCCACTATGACTGTCACTAAACATTGACTGTATACCACTATGGATGCTAAACATTGACTGTATGCCACTATGGATGTCACTAAACATTGACTGTATACCACTATGGATGTCACTAAACATTGACTATATACCACTATGGATGTCACTGAACATTGACTGTATACCACTATGGATGTCACTAAACATTGACTGTATGCCTCTATGGATGTCACTAAACATTGACTGTATACCACTATGGATGTCACTAAACATTGACTGTATACCACTATGGATGCTAAACATTGACTGCATACCACTATGGATGTCAATGAACATTGACTGTATACCACTATGGATGTCACTAAACATTGACTGTATACCACAAGGGATGTCACTAAACATTGACTGTATACCACTAGGGATGTCACTGAACATTGACTGTATACCACTATGGATGTCACTAAACAGGGACTGTATACCACTATGGATGTCACTAAACATTGACTGTATACCACTAGGGATGTCACTAAACATTGACTTTATACCACTATTGATGTCACTAAACATTGACTGTATGCCTCTATGGATGTCACTAAACATTGACTGTATGCCACTATGGATGTCACTAAACATTGACTGTATACCACTATGGATGCTAAACATTGACTGCATACCACTATGGATGTCAATGAATATTGACTGTATACCACTATGGATGTCACTAAACATTGACTGTATACCACTATGAATGTCACTAAACATTGACTGTATACCACAAGGGATGTCACTAAACATTGACTGTATACCACTAAGGATGCTAAACATTGACTGTATACCACTAGGGATGTCACTAAACATTGACTGTATACCACTATGGATGTCACTAAACATTGACTGTATACCACTAGGGATGTCACTGAACATTGACTGTATACCACTATGGATGTCACTAAACAGGGACTGTATACCACTATGGATGTCACTAAACATTGACTGTATACCACTAGGGATGTCACTAAACATTGACTGTATACCACTATGTAATAATAATAATAATCTTTATTGAAACCGTATCCCGGAGTGGGATCTTAGTTGAAAATACAATAAAGTAATACAAAAAAGATAAAAAATAACACAAGACATTCAAAGACAATAGAAAATAAAAAATAAAATTAAATTATTTGGCGGTTGGTTGAGGCAACTGGCATTTTAAGATTTTTTCTTGTCGTAATTTGAAACAAGTGTGGATGAATTTTCCTAGTTCAATGATTGTTTTGTCATTTTTAATTTTTAGTATATTTGTAAGTTTTTCGTCATCCGTCCCCAAGTTGCTTATATTGTATTTAATATTCTTGATCATGATTTCTCGTTCCTTCTTGTATAAATCACAATTGAGAAGAAAATGTTTTTCGTTTTCAATTTCCTGTTTGTCACAAACTGGGCAAATTCGGTCCTCCGCTAAAATGTTATTATATCTGCCCCTTTCGATTTGAAGGGTATGAGCACTTATTCTGAGTTTTGTCATAGCTGCTCTATGATTTGGATTTTTGATTGTGGTGAGATATTTTTCATATGCAAATTCTGTTTTAATTTTCCTATAGGTTCGTAACTTGTTTTTATGGTTTTTACCTTTATTGTCATCGTGTAATGTTTCTGTACTATGTATTTCAAAGGATTGTTCTAGTTTGCGCGTTACTGTTTCAGTGATTTGTTTTTCATCAAGAGATTTATGGTTTTCCCAAATATTTCCCATATTTAAATTTTCTAAAATTTGTTTTATGTCTGTTACCCAGTTGTCTTTTCCTTTTTTATCAAGATGTATCCCAAGATTGTAAGCTTCATGTACTAGCGAATTTGGGTTAGAATTATTAATTTTGATCCAATATTTGATCATATATTTTAAGCTTGATGCTAGGAGAGGATATCTTCCCAACTCTAGTAGGCTTGCCAAATTACTTGCTTTGCTATTTACTTTTAGAAGGTATTTGCAGAAATGTATTTGTACTTTTTCCATTGGTGTTGACAGATTTGCCATTAGATGCGATTTATTGATGTTCTCGCTCGTCCAAATTTCACTGCAGTAAAGCATAATTGGTTTTACAATTGCATCGAACATTTTTAAGTATGTTTTGATTGGAGTTAGTTTTTCTGAGAATAGCATTTGTTTCATTTTGAAACATGCCTTCATTGCTCTAGCTCTGAGGTCTTCTTGTGCTCCGATGAATTTACCTGATTTGTGTAGTTTAATGCCGAGGTATGTGTAGGTTTTTGTATTTTCAAGTTCCTTTCCATCAACATAGAATTTTAGTTTGTCCTGTGATTTTTTTGACCTACTAAACATGATGATTTTTGACTTAGAGATATTAATATTGAGTTTCCATTTCTGACAGTAAGTTTCAAGAGAATTTATGGCATTTTGTAAGCCAGTATGTGATTGGGATAATACTACAAGGTCGTCTGCATATAGCAGACATGGGAGACTTGTGTTTAGGAGACTTGGTGGGTCATTATGAGCCAAGTCTAATGATGTTTTAATGTCATTTACATAGATATTGAAAAGGAGTGGGCTGAGTCCATCCCCTTGTCTAATTCCTCTATTAATTGTGAAGCTGTCTGTTACACACTGTTTAAGTTTAACACATCCTGTTGAGTTCAGATAAATGGATTTTATGATGTTGTAGAATTTACCTGTAATACCACTTTGGATAAGTTTCCAGAAGAGACCTAGATGCCAGATGGAATCAAAGGCTTTCTGGAAGTCAATGAAACAAGCAAACAAAGTCTTTTTGTTGCTCAGGTATTTTGTGGTTAGTTGTTTGAGGACAAATAAATGGTCTTTGGTGCTACAGTTTGGCATGAATCCTATTTGTTCTCTGATAATTGTGTTGTTTTCCTTTAGATGTTTCAAAAGCCGTTGCTTAAGAATGGAGGTGAAAAGTTTACTGACACTATTAAGAAGTGTGATGCCTCTGTAATTGTTTGGATTTGTTTTGTCTCCTTTTTTGAAAATAGGAGTGATCATACCTAAATTCCAGCGATTAGGGATGTATCCACTCTGCAGGATTAAATTGAATAGTTTTTGTAGTGGTTTTATTAGTGGGTTCCTGCTGGCCTTGATCATTTCATTGGTAATTTTATCTGCGCCTGGAGCTTTTTTATTTTTGAGTTTAGTTATAGCATTTTGGATTTCTAATTGTGAGATGTACTTGTCTAAGTTGGCTTTAGGTAGAGAGAGTGATTCATGATTTTTTAGTTGTAGCTGCAATGAGTTTTCGCTCATTGTATTACTTGTTTCTTTACTCAGTTTCCTAAAATGTTCAAACCAGGTTTGACTGTCAACATTATCAGAGTCATTATTTATTTTGGTGTCTTTTAGCTCTCTTAATAAATTCCAGTACTCACTGGGGTTTGATTCACTAAAACTTTCGAGCTTGTTCAATATATCATTTTTAAAATCTCTCATTTTCTTTTTTATTAGCCGCTTGTATTCCCTCTTCAGACTGTAGCATTTTTCTCTCAGTTTAATGTTGTATGGGTTTGCACTAAATTTACTGCAGATACCCAAAATTTATGTCACTAAACATTGACTGTATACCACTAGGGATGCTAAAAATTGACTGTATACCACTATGGATGTTACTAAACATTGACTGTACACCACAATGGATGTCACTAAACATTTACTGTATACCACTATGGATGTCACTAAACATTGACTGTATACCACTATGGATGTCACTAAACATTGACTGTATACCACTATGGATGTCACTGAACATTGACTGTATGCCACTATGGATGCTAAACATTGACTGTATGCCACTATGGATGTCACTAAACATTGACTGTGTACCACTATGGATGTCACTAAACATTGACTGTAACCACTATGAATGCTAAACATTGACTGTATGCCACTATGGCTGTCACTAAACATTGACTGTATACCACTATGGATGCTAAACATTGACTGTATGCCACTATGGATGTCACTAAACATTGACTGTATACCACTATGGATGTCACTAAACATTGACTATATACCACTATGGATGTCACTGAACATTGACTGTATACCACTATGGATGTCACTAAACAATGACTGTATGCCTCTATGGATGTCACTAAACATTGACTGTATACCACTATGGATGTCACTAAACATTGACTGTATACCACTATGGATGCTAAACATTGACTGCATACCACTATGGATGTCAATGAACATTGACTGTTACCACTATGGATGTCACTAAACATTGACTGTATACCACTATGGATGTCACTAAACATTGGCTGTATACCACTATGGATGTCACTAAACATTGGCTGTATACCACAAGGGATGTCACTGAACATTGACTGTATACCACTATGGATGTCACTAAACAGGGACTGTATACCACTATGGATGTCACTAAACATTGACTGTATACCACTAGGGATGTCACTAAACATTGACTGTATACCACTATGGATGTCACTAAACATTGACTTTATACCACTATTGATGTCACTAAACATTGACTGTATACCACTATGGATGTCACTAAACATTGACTGTATACCACTATGGATGTCACTAAACATTGACTGTATACCACTATGGATGTCACTGAACATTGACTGTATACCAATATGGATGTCACTAAACATTGACTGTATACCACTATGGATGTCACTAAACATTGACTGGATACCACTATATATGCTAAACATTCACTGTATACCACTATGGATGTTACTAAACATTGACTGTATACCACTATGGATGTCACTGAACAGTGACTGTATGCCACTATGGATGAAAAACATTGACTGTATGCCACTATGGATGTCACTAAACATTGACTGTATACCACAAGGGATGTCACTAAACATTGACTGTATACCACTATGGATGTCACTAAACATTGACTGTATACCACTATGGATGCTAAACATTGACTGCATACCACTATGGATGTCAATGAACATTGACTGTATACCACTAAGGATGTCACTAAAAATTACTGTATACCACTATGGATGTCACTAAACATTGACTGTCTACCACTATGGATGCTAAACATTGACTGTATACCACTATGGATGTCACTAAACATTGACTGTATGCCACTATGGATGTCACTAAACATTGACTGTATACCACTATGGATGTCACTAAACATTGACTGTATACCACTATGGATGTCACTAAACATTGACTGTATGCCACTATGGGTGTCACTAAAAATTGACTGTATACTACTATGGATATCACTAAACATTGACTGTATACCACTATGGATGTCACTAAACATTGACTGTATACCACTATGGATGCTAAACATTGACTGTATGCCACTATGGATGTCACTAAACATTGACTGTATACCACTATGGATGTCACTAAAAATTGACTGTATACCACTATGGATGTCACTGAACATTGACTGTATACCACTATGGATGTCACTAAACATTGACTGTATACCACTATGGATGTCACTAAACATTGACTGTATACCGCTATGGATGTCACTAAACATTGACTGTATACCACTATGGATGTCACTAAACATTGACTGTATGCCACTATGGATGTCACTAAACATTGACTGTATACCACTATGGATGTCACTAAACATTGACTGTATACCACTATGAATGTCTCTAAACATTGACTGTATACCACTATGGATGTCACTAAACATTGACTGTATACCACTATGGATGTCACTAAACATTGACTGTATACCATTATGGATGCTAAACATTCACTGTATACCACTATGGATGTCACTAAACATTGACTGTATACCACTATGGATGTCACTGAACATTGACTGTATGCCACTATGGATGCTAAACATTGACTGTATGCCACTATGGATGTCACTAAACATTGACTGTGTACCACTATTGATGTCACTAAACATTGACTGTATGCCACTATGGATGCTAAACATTGACTGTATGCCACTATGGCTGTCACTAAACATTGACTGTATACCACTATGGATGTTACTAAACATTGACTGTATACCACAATGGATGTCACTAAACATTTACTGTATACCACTATGGATGTCACTAAACATTGACTGTATACCACTATGGATGTCACTAAACATTGACTGTATGCCACTATAGGTGTCACTAAAAATTGACTGTATACTACTATGGATATCACTAAACATTGACTGTATACCACTATGGATGTCACTAAACATTGACTGTATACCACTATGGATGCTAAACATTGACTGTATGCCACTATGGATGTCACTAAACATTGACTGTATACCACTATGGATGTCACTAAAAATTGACTGTATACCACTATGGATGTCACTGAACATTGACTGTATACCACTATGGATGTCACTAAACATTGACTGTATACCACTATGGATGTCACTAAACATTGACTGTATACCGCTATGGATGTCACTAAACATTGACTGTATACCACTATGGATGTCACTAAACATTGACTGTATGCCACTATGGATGTCACTAAACATTGACTGTATACCACTATGGATGTCACTAAACATTGACTGTATACCACTATGAATGTCTCTAAACATTGACTGTATACCACTATGGATGTCACTAAACATTGACTGTATACCACTATGGATGTCACTAAACATTGACTGTATACCATTATGGATGCTAAACATTCACTGTATACCACTATGGATGTCACTAAACATTGACTGTATACCACTATGGATGTCACTGAACATTGACTGTATGCCACAAGGGATGTCACTAAACATTGACTGTATACCACTAAGGATGCTAAACATTGACTGTATACCACTAGGGATGTCACTAAACATTGACTGTATACCACTATGGATGTCACTAAACATTGACTGTATACCACTAGGGATGTCACTGAACATTGACTGTATACCACTATGGATGTCACTAAACAGGGACTGTATACCACTATGGATGTCACTAAACATTTACTGTATACCACTAGGGATGTCACTAAACATTGACTTTATACCACTATGGATGTCACTAAACATTGACTGTATACCACTATGAATGTCTCTAAACATTGACTGTATACCACTATGGATGTCACTAAACATTGACTGTATACCACTATGGATGTCACTAAACATTGACTGTATACCATTATGGATGCTAAACATTCACTGTATACCACTATGGATGTCACTAAACATTGACTGTATACCACTATGGATGTCACTGAACATTGACTGTATGCCACTATGGATGCTAAACATTGACTGTATGCCACTATGGATGTCACTAAACATTGACTGTGTACCACTATTGATATCACTAAACATTGACTGTATGCCACTATGGATGCTAAACATTGACTGTATGCCACTATGGCTGTCACTAAACATTGACTGTATACCACTATGGATGTTACTAAACATTGACTGTATACCACAATGGATGTCACTAAACATTTACTGTATACCACTATGGATGTCACTAAACATTGACTGTATACCACTATGGATGTCACTAAACATTGACTGTATACCACTATGGATGTCACTGAACATTGACTGTATGCCACTATGGATGCTAAACATTGACTGTATGCCACTATGGATGTCACTAAACATTGACTGTGTACCACTATGGATGTCACTAAACATTGACTGTAACCACTATGAATGCTAAACATTGACTGTATGTCACTATGACTGTCACTAAACATTGACTGTATACCACTATGGATGCTAAACATTGACTGTATGCCACTATGGATGTCACTAAACATTGACTGTATACCACTATGGATGTCACTAAACATTGACTATATACCACTATGGATGTCACTGAACATTGACTGTATACCACTATGGATGTCACTAAACATTGACTGTATGCCTCTATGGATGTCACTAAACATTGACTGTATACCACTATGGATGTCACTAAACATTGACTGTATACCACTATGGATGCTAAACATTGACTGCATACCACTATGGATGTCAATGAACATTGACTGTATACCACTATGGATGTCACTAAACATTGACTGTATACCACTATGGATGTCACTAAACATTGACTGTATACCACTATGGATGTCACTAAACATTGACTGTATACCACAAGGGATGTCACTAAACATTGACTGTATACCACTAGGGATGTCACTGAACATTGACTGTATACCACTATGGATGTCACTAAACAGGGACTGTATACCACTATGGATGTCACTAAACATTGACTGTATACCACTAGGGATGTCACTAAACATTGACTTTATACCACTATTGATGTCACTAAACATTGACTGTATGCCTCTATGGATGTCACTAAACATTGACTGTATGCCACTATGGATGTCACTAAACATTGACTGTATACCACTATGGATGCTAAACATTGACTGCATACCACTATGGATGTCAATGAATATTGACTGTATACCACTATGGATGTCACTAAACATTGACTGTATACCACTATGAATGTCACTAAACATTGACTGTATACCACAAGGGATGTCACTAAACATTGACTGTATACCACTAAGGATGCTAAACATTGACTGTATACCACTAGGGATGTCACTAAACATTGACTGTATACCACTATGGATGTCACTAAACATTGACTGTATACCACTAGGGATGTCACTGAACATTGACTGTATACCACTATGGATGTCACTAAACAGGAACTGTATACCACTATGGATGTCACTAAACATTGACTGTATACCACTAGGGATGTCACTAAACATTGACTGTATACCACTATGTATGTCACTAAACATTGACTGTATACCACTAGGGATGCTAAAAATTGACTGTATACCACTATGGATGTTACTAAACATTGACTGTATACCACAATGGATGTCACTAAACATTTACTGTATACCACTATGGATGTCACTAAACATTGACTGTATACCACTATGGATGTCACTAAACATTGACTGTATACCACTATGGATGTCACTGAACATTGACTGTATGCCACTATGGATGCTAAACATTGACTGTATGCCACTATGGATGTCACTAAACATTGACTGTGTACCACTATGGATGTCACTAAACATTGACTATATACCACTATGGATGTCACTGAACATTGACTGTATACCACTATGGATGTCACTAAACATTGACTGTATGCCTCTATGGATGTCACTAAACATTGACTGTATACCACTATGGATGTCACTAAACATTGACTGTATACCACTATGGATGCTAAACATTGACTGCATACCACTATGGATGTCAATGAACATTGACTGTTACCACTATGGATGTCACTAAACATTGACTGTATACCACTATGGATGTCACTAAACATTGGCTGTATACCACTATGGATGTCACTAAACATTGGCTGTATACCACAAGGGATGTCACTGAACATTGACTGTATACCACTATGGATGTCACTAAACAGGGACTGTATACCACTATGGATGTCACTAAACATTGACTGTATACCACTAGGGATGTCACTAAACATTGACTGTATACCACTATGGATGTCACTAAACATTGACTTTATACCACTATTGATGTCACTAAACATTGACTGTATACCACTATGGATGTCACTAAACATTGACTGTATACCACTATGGATGTCACTAAACATTGACTGTATACCACTATGGATGTCACTGAACATTGACTGTATACCAATATGGATGTCACTAAACATTGACTGTATACCACTATGGATGTCACTAAACATTGACTGGATACCACTATATATGCTAAACATTCACTGTATACCACTATGGATGTTACTAAACATTGACTGTATACCACTATGGATGTCACTGAACAGTGACTGTATGCCACTATGGATGAAAAACATTGACTGTATGCCACTATGGATGTCACTAAACATTGACTGTATACCACAAGGGATGTCACTAAACATTGACTGTATACCACTATGGATGTCACTAAACATTGACTGTATACCACTATGGATGCTAAACATTGACTGCATACCACTATGGATGTCAATGAACATTGACTGTATACCACTAAGGATGTCACTAAAAATTACTGTATACCACTATGGATGTCACTAAACATTGACTGTCTACCACTATGGATGCTAAACATTGACTGTATACCACTATGGATGTCACTAAACATTGACTGTATGCCACTATGGATGTCACTAAACATTGACTGTATACCACTATGGATGTCACTAAACATTGACTGTATACCACTATGGATGTCACTAAACATTGACTGTATGCCACTATGGGTGTCACTAAAAATTGACTGTATACTACTATGGATATCACTAAACATTGACTGTATACCACTATGGATGTCACTAAACATTGACTGTATACCACTATGGATGCTAAACATTGACTGTATGCCACTATGGATGTCACTAAACATTGACTGTATACCACTATGGATGTCACTAAAAATTGACTGTATACCACTATGGATGTCACTGAACATTGACTGTATACCACTATGGATGTCACTAAACATTGACTGTATACCACTATGGATGTCACTAAACATTGACTGTATACCGCTATGGATGTCACTAAACATTGACTGTATACCACTATGGATGTCACTAAACATTGACTGTATGCCACTATGGATGTCACTAAACATTGACTGTATACCACTATGGATGTCACTAAACATTGACTGTATACCACTATGAATGTCTCTAAACATTGACTGTATACCACTATGGATGTCACTAAACATTGACTGTATACCACTATGGATGTCACTAAACATTGACTGTATACCATTATGGATGCTAAACATTCACTGTATACCACTATGGATGTCACTAAACATTGACTGTATACCACTATGGATGTCACTGAACATTGACTGTATGCCACTATGGATGCTAAACATTGACTGTATGCCACTATGGATGTCACTAAACATTGACTGTGTACCACTATTGATGTCACTAAACATTGACTGTATGCCACTATGGATGCTAAACATTGACTGTATGCCACTATGGCTGTCACTAAACATTGACTGTATACCACTATGGATGTTACTAAACATTGACTGTATACCACAATGGATGTCACTAAACATTTACTGTATACCACTATGGATGTCACTAAACATTGACTGTATACCACTATGGATGTCACTAAACATTGACTGTATGCCACTATAGGTGTCACTAAAAATTGACTGTATACTACTATGGATATCACTAAACATTGACTGTATACCACTATGGATGTCACTAAACATTGACTGTATACCACTATGGATGCTAAACATTGACTGTATGCCACTATGGATGTCACTAAACATTGACTGTATACCACTATGGATGTCACTAAAAATTGACTGTATACCACTATGGATGTCACTGAACATTGACTGTATACCACTATGGATGTCACTAAACATTGACTGTATACCACTATGGATGTCACTAAACATTGACTGTATACCGCTATGGATGTCACTAAACATTGACTGTATACCACTATGGATGTCACTAAACATTGACTGTATGCCACTATGGATGTCACTAAACATTGACTGTATACCACTATGGATGTCACTAAACATTGACTGTATACCACTATGAATGTCTCTAAACATTGACTGTATACCACTATGGATGTCACTAAACATTGACTGTATACCACTATGGATGTCACTAAACATTGACTGTATACCATTATGGATGCTAAACATTCACTGTATACCACTATGGATGTCACTAAACATTGACTGTATACCACTATGGATGTCACTGAACATTGACTGTATGCCACAAGGGATGTCACTAAACATTGACTGTATACCACTAAGGATGCTAAACATTGACTGTATACCACTAGGGATGTCACTAAACATTGACTGTATACCACTATGGATGTCACTAAACATTGACTGTATACCACTAGGGATGTCACTGAACATTGACTGTATACCACTATGGATGTCACTAAACAGGGACTGTATACCACTATGGATGTCACTAAACATTTACTGTATACCACTAGGGATGTCACTAAACATTGACTTTATACCACTATGGATGTCACTAAACATTGACTGTATACCACTATGAATGTCTCTAAACATTGACTGTATACCACTATGGATGTCACTAAACATTGACTGTATACCACTATGGATGTCACTAAACATTGACTGTATACCATTATGGATGCTAAACATTCACTGTATACCACTATGGATGTCACTAAACATTGACTGTATACCACTATGGATGTCACTGAACATTGACTGTATGCCACTATGGATGCTAAACATTGACTGTATGCCACTATGGATGTCACTAAACATTGACTGTGTACCACTATTGATATCACTAAACATTGACTGTATGCCACTATGGATGCTAAACATTGACTGTATGCCACTATGGCTGTCACTAAACATTGACTGTATACCACTATGGATGTTACTAAACATTGACTGTATACCACAATGGATGTCACTAAACATTTACTGTATACCACTATGGATGTCACTAAACATTGACTGTATACCACTATGGATGTCACTAAACATTGACTGTATACCAATATGGATGTCACTGAACATTGACTGTATGCCACTATGGATGCTAAACCTTGACTGTATGCCACTATGGATGTCACTAAACATTGACTGTGTACCACTATGGATGTCACTAAACATTGACTGTAACCACTATGAATGCTAAACATTGACTGTATGCCACTATGACTGTCACTAAACATTGACTGTATACCACTATGGATGCTAAACATTGACTGTATGCCACTATGGATGTCACTAAACATTGACTGTATACCACTATGTATGTCACTAAACATTGACTATATACCACTATGGATGTCACTGAACATTGACTGTATACCACTATGGATGTCACTAAACATTGACTGTATGCCTCTATGGATGTCACTAAACATTGACTGTATACCACTATGGATGTCACTAAACATTGACTGTATACCACTATGGATGCTAAACATTGACTGCATACCACTATGGATGTCAATGAACATTGACTGTATACCACTATGGATGTCACTAAACATTGACTGTATACCACTATGGATGTCACTAAACATTGACTGTATACCACTATGGATGTCACTAAACATTGACTGTATACCACAAGGGATGTCACTAAACATTGACTGTATACCACTAGGGATGTCACTGAACATTGACTGTATACCACTATGGATGTCACTAAACAGGGACTGTATACCACTATGGATGTCACTAAACATTGACTGTATACCACTAGGGATGTCACTAAACATTGACTTTATACCACTATTGATGTCACTAAACATTGACTGTATGCCTCTATGGATGTCACTAAACATTGACTGTATGCCACTATGGATGTCACTAAACATTGACTGTATACCACTATGGATGCTAAACATTGACTGCATACCACTATGGATGTCAATGAATATTGACTGTATACCACTATGGATGTCACTAAACATTGACTGTATACCACTATGAATGTCACTAAACATTGACTGTATACCACAAGGGATGTCACTAAACATTGACTGTATACCACTAAGGATGCTAAACATTGACTGTATACCACTAGGGATGTCACTAAACATTGACTGTATACCACTATGGATGTCACTAAACATTGACTGTATACCACTAGGGATGTCACTGAACATTGACTGTATACCACTATGGATGTCACTAAACAGGAACTGTATACCACTATGGATGTCACTAAACATTGACTGTATACCACTAGGGATGTCACTAAACATTGACTGTATACTACTATGTATGTCACTAAACATTGACTGTATACCACTAGGGATGCTAAAAATTGACTGTATACCACTATGGATGTTACTAAACATTGACTGTATACCACAATGGATGTCACTAAACATTTACTGTATACCACTATGGATGTCACTAAACATTGACTGTATACCACTATGGATGTCACTAAACATTGACTGTATACCACTATGGATGTCACTGAACATTGACTGTATGCCACTATGGATGCTAAACATTGACTGTATGCCACTATGGATGTCACTAAACATTGACTGTGTACCACTATGGATGTCACTAAACATTGACTGTAACCACTATGAATGCTAAACATTGACTGTATGCCACTATGGCTGTCACTAAACATTGACTGTATACCACTATGGATGCTAAACATTGACTGTATGCCACTATGGATGTCACTAAACATTGACTGTATACCACTATGGATGTCACTAAACATTGACTATATACCACTATGGATGTCACTGAACATTGACTGTATACCACTATGGATGTCACTAAACATTGACTGTATGCCTCTATGGATGTCACTAAACATTGACTGTATACCACTATGGATGTCACTAAACATTGACTGTATACCACTATGGATGCTAAACATTGACTGCATACCACTATGGATGTCAATGAACATTGACTGTTACCACTATGGATGTCACTAAACATTGACTGTATACCACTATGGATGTCACTAAACATTGGCTGTATACCACAAGGGATGTCACTAAACATTGACTGTATACCACTAGGGATGTCACTGAACATTGACTGTATACCACTATGGATGTCACTAAACAGGGACTGTATACCACTATGGATGTCACTAAACATTGACTGTATACCACTAGGGATGTCACTAAACATTGACTGTATACCACTATGGATGTCACTAAACATTGACTTTATACCACTATTGATGTCACTAAACATTGACTGTATACCACTATGGATGTCACTAAACATTGACTGTATACCACTATGGATGTCACTAAACATTGACTGTATACCACTATGGATGTCACTGAACATTGACTGTATACCAATATGGATGTCACTAAACATTGACTGTATACCACTATGGATGTCACTAAACATTGACTGGATACCACTATATATGCTAAACATTCACTGTATACCACTATGGATGTTACTAAACATTGACTGTATACCACTATGGATGTCACTGAACAGTGACTGTATGCCACTATGGATGAAAAACATTGACTGTATGCCACTATGGATGTCACTAAACATTGACTGTATACCACAAGGGATGTCACTAAACATTGACTGTATACCACTATGGATGTCACTAAACATTGACTGTATACCACTATGGATGCTAAACATTGACTGCATACCACTATGGATGTCACTAAAAATTACTGTATACCACTATGGATGTCACTAAACATTGACTGTCTACCACTATGGATGCTAAACATTGACTGTATACCACTATGGATGTCACTAAACATTGACTGTATGCCACTATGGATGTCACTAAACATTGACTGTATACCATTATGGATGTCACTAAACATTGACTGTATACCACTATGGATGTCACTAAACATTGACTGTATGCCACTATGGGTGTCACTAAAAATTGACTGTATACTACTATGGATATCA
Source organism: Saccoglossus kowalevskii (assembly GCF_978046115.1). Classification (NCBI taxonomy): domain Eukaryota; kingdom Metazoa; phylum Hemichordata; class Enteropneusta; family Harrimaniidae; genus Saccoglossus; species Saccoglossus kowalevskii. Next base: position 3,160,145 of record NC_140643.1, on the reverse strand, counting down.
CTAAACATTGACTGTATACCACTATGGATGTCACTAAACATTGACTGTATACCACTATGGATGCTAAACATTGACTGTATACCACTATGGATGTCACTAAACATTGACTGTATGCCACTATGGATGTCACTAAACATTGACTGTATACCATTATGGATGTCACTAAACATTGACTGTATACCACTATGGATGTCACTAAACATTGACTGTATGCCACTATGGGTGTCACTAAAAATTGACTGTATACTACTATGGATATCACTAAACATTGACTGTATACCACTATGGATGTCACTAAACATTGACTGTATACCACTATGGATGCTAAACATTGACTGTATGCCACTATGGATGTCACTAAACATTGACTGTATACCACTATAGATGTCACTAAAAATTGACTGTATACCACTATGGATGTCACTGAACATTGACTGTATACCACTATGGATGTCACTAAACATTGACTGTATACCACTATGGATGTCACTAAACATTGACTGTATACCGCTATGGATGTCACTAAACATTGACTGTATACCACTATGGATGTCACTAAACATTGACTGTATGCCACTATGGATGTCACTAAACATTGACTGTATACCACTATGGATGTCACTAAACATTGACTGTATACCACTATGAATGTCTCTAAACATTGACTGTATACCACTATGGATGTCACTAAACATTGACTGTATACCACTATGGATGTCACTAAACATTGACTGTATACTATTATGGATGCTAAACATTCACTGTATACCACTATGGATGTCACTAAACATTGACTGTATACCACTATGGATGTCACTGAACATTGACTGTATGCCACTATGGATGCTAAACATTGACTGTATGCCACTATGGATGTCACTAAACATTGACTGTGTACCACTATTGATGTCACTAAACATTGACTGTATGCCACTATGGATGCTAAACATTGACTGTATGCCACTATGGATGTCACTAAACATTGACTGTATACCACTATGGATGTCACTAAAAATTGACTGTATACCACTATGGATGTCACTGAACATTGACTGTATACCACTATGGATGTCACTAAACATTGACTGTATACCACTATGGATGTCACTAAACATTGACTGTATACCGCTATGGATGTCACTAAACATTGACTGTATACCACTATGGATGTCACTAAACATTGACTGTATGCCACTATGGATGTCACTAAACATTGACTGTATACCACTATGGCTGTCACTAAACATTGACTGTATACCACTATGAATGTCTCTAAACATTGACTGTATACCACTATGGATGTCACTAAACATTGACTGTATACCACTATGGATGTCACTAAACATTGACTGTATACCATTATGGATGCTAAACATTCACTGTATACCACTATGGATGTCACTAAACATTGACTGTATACCACTATGGATGTCACTGAACATTGACTGTATGCCACAAGGGATGTCACTAAACATTGACTGTATACCACTAAGGATGCTAAACATTGACTGTATACCACTAGGGATGTCACTAAACATTGACTGTATACCACTATGGATGTCACTAAACATTGACTGTATACCACTAGGGATGTCACTGAACATTGACTGTATACCACTATGGATGTCACTAAACAGGGACTGTATACCACTATGGATGTCACTAAACATTTACTGTATACCACTAGGGATGTCACTAAACATTGACTTTATACCACTATGGATGTCACTAAACATTGACTGTATACCACTATGAATGTCTCTAAACATTGACTGTATACCACTATGGATGTCACTAAACATTGACTGTATACCACTATGGATGTCACTAAACATTGACTGTATACCATTATGGATGCTAAACATTCACTGTATACCACTATGGATGTCACTAAACATTGACTGTATACCACTATGGATGTCACTGAACATTGACTGTATGCCACTATGGATGCTAAACATTGACTGTATGCCACTATGGATGTCACTAAACATTGACTGTGTACCACTATTGATATCACTAAACATTGACTGTATGCCACTATGGATGCTAAACATTGACTGTATGCCACTATGGCTGTCACTAAACATTGACTGTATACCACTATGGATGTTACTAAACATTGACTGTATACCACAATGGATGTCACTAAACATTTACTGTATACCACTATGGATGTCACTAAACATTGACTGTATACCACTATGGATGTCACTAAACATTGACTGTATACCATTATGGATGCTAAACATTCACTGTATACCACTATGGATGTCACTAAACATTGACTGTATACCACTATGGATGTCACTGAACATTGACTGTATGCCACTATGGATGCTAAACATTGACTGTATGCCACTATGGATGTCACTAAACATTGACTGTGTACCACTATTGATGTCACTAAACATTGACTGTATGCCACTATGGATGCTAAACATTGACTGTATGCCACTATGGATGTCACTAAACATTGACTGTATACCACTATGGATGTCACTAAAAATTGACTGTATACCACTATGGATGTCACTGAACATTGACTGTATACCACTATGGATGTCACTAAACATTGACTGTATACCACTATGGATGTCACTAAACATTGACTGTATACCGCTATGGATGTCACTAAACATTGACTGTATACCACTATGGATGTCACTAAACATTGACTGTATGCCACTATGGATGTCACTAAACATTGACTGTATACCACTATGGATGTCACTAAACATTGACTGTATACCACTATGAATGTCTCTAAACATTGACTGTATACCACTATGGATGTCACTAAACATTGACTGTATACCACTATGGATGTCACTAAACATTGACTGTATACCATTATGGATGCTAAACATTCACTGTATACCACTATGGATGTCACTAAACATTGACTGTATACCACTATGGATGTCACTGAACATTGACTGTATGCCACAAGGGATGTCACTAAACATTGACTGTATACCACTAAGGATGCTAAACATTGACTGTATACCACTAGGGATGTCACTAAACATTGACTGTATACCACTATGGATGTCACTAAACATTGACTGTATACCACTAGGGATGTCACTGAACATTGACTGTATACCACTATGGATGTCACTAAACAGGGACTGTATACCACTATGGATGTCACTAAACATTTACTGTATACCACTAGGGATGTCACTAAACATTGACTTTATACCACTATGGATGTCACTAAACATTGACTGTATACCACTATGAATGTCTCTAAACATTGACTGTATACCACTATGGATGTCACTAAACATTGACTGTATACCACTATGGATGTCACTAAACATTGACTGTATACCATTATGGATGCTAAACATTCACTGTATACCACTATGGATGTCACTAAACATTGACTGTATACCACTATGGATGTCACTGAACATTGACTGTATGCCACTATGGATGCTAAACATTGACTGTATGCCACTATGGATGTCACTAAACATTGACTGTGTACCACTATTGATATCACTAAACATTGACTGTATGCCACTATGGATGCTAAACATTGACTGTATGCCACTATGGCTGTCACTAAACATTGACTGTATACCACTATGGATGTTACTAAACATTGACTGTATACCACAATGGATGTCACTAAACATTTACTGTATACCACTATGGATGTCACTAAACATTGACTGTATACCACTATGGATGTCACTAAACATTGACTGTATACCAATATGGATGTCACTGAACATTGACTGTATGCCACTATGGATGCTAAACCTTGACTGTATGCCACTATGGATGTCACTAAACATTGACTGTGTACCACTATGGATGTCACTAAACATTGACTGTAACCACTATGAATGCTAAACATTGACTGTATGCCACTATGACTGTCACTAAACATTGACTGTATACCACTATGGATGCTAAACATTGACTGTATGCCACTATGGATGTCACTAAACATTGACTGTATACCACTATGTATGTCACTAAACATTGACTATATACCACTATGGATGTCACTGAACATTGACTGTATACCACTATGGATGTCACTAAACATTGACTGTATGCCTCTATGGATGTCACTAAACATTGACTGTATACCACTATGGATGTCACTAAACATTGACTGTATACCACTATGGATGCTAAACATTGACTGCATACCACTATGGATGTCAATGAACATTGACTGTATACCACTATGGATGTCACTAAACATTGACTGTATACCACTATGGATGTCACTAAACATTGACTGTATACCACTATGGATGTCACTAAACATTGACTGTATACCACAAGGGATGTCACTAAACATTGACTGTATACCACTAGGGATGTCACTGAACATTGACTGTATACCACTATGGATGTCACTAAACAGGGACTGTATACCACTCTGGATGTCACTAAACATTGACTGTATACCACTAGGGATGTCACTAAACATTGACTTTATACCACTATTGATGTCACTAAACATTGACTGTATGCCTCTATGGATGTCACTAAACATTGACTGTATGCCACTATGGATGTCACTAAACATTGACTGTATACCACTATGGATGCTAAACATTGACTGCATACCACTATGGATGTCAATGAATATTGACTGTATACCACTATGGATGTCACTAAACATTGACTGTATACCACTATGAATGTCACTAAACATTGACTGTATACCACAAGGGATGTCACTAAACATTGACTGTATACCACTAAGGATGCTAAACATTGACTGTATACCACTAGGGATGTCACTAAACATTGACTGTATACCACTATGGATGTCACTAAACATTGACTGTATACCACTAGGGATGTCACTGAACATTGACTGTATACCACTATGGATGTCACTAAACAGGAACTGTATACCACTATGGATGTCACTAAACATTGACTGTATACCACTAGGGATGTCACTAAACATTGACTGTATACTACTATGTATGTCACTAAACATTGACTGTATACCACTAGGGATGCTAAAAATTGACTGTATACCACTATGGATGTTACTAAACATTGACTGTATACCACAATGGATGTCACTAAACATTTACTGTATACCACTATGGATGTCACTAAACATTGACTGTATACCACTATGGATGTCACTAAACATTGACTGTATACCACTATGGATGTCACTGAACATTGACTGTATGCCACTATGGATGCTAAACATTGACTGTATGCCACTATGGATGTCACTAAACATTGACTGTGTACCACTATGGATGTCACTAAACATTGACTGTAACCACTATGAATGCTAAACATTGACTGTATGCCACTATGGCTGTCACTAAACATTGACTGTATACCACTATGGATGCTAAACATTGACTGTATGCCACTATGGATGTCACTAAACATTGACTGTATACCACTATGGATGTCACTAAACATTGACTATATACCACTATGGATGTCACTGAACATTGACTGTATACCACTATGGATGTCACTAAACATTGACTGTATGCCTCTATGGATGTCACTAAACATTGACTGTATACCACTATGGATGTCACTAAACATTGACTGTATACCACTATGGATGCTAAACATTGACTGCATACCACTATGGATGTCAATGAACATTGACTGTTACCACTATGGATGTCACTAAACATTGACTGTATACCACTATGGATGTCACTAAACATTGGCTGTATACCACAAGGGATGTCACTAAACATTGACTGTATACCACTAGGGATGTCACTGAACATTGACTGTATACCACTATGGATGTCACTAAACAGGGACTGTATACCACTATGGATGTCACTAAACATTGACTGTATACCACTAGGGATGTCACTAAACATTGACTGTATACCACTATGGATGTCACTAAACATTGACTTTATACCACTATTGATGTCACTAAACATTGACTGTATACCACTATGGATGTCACTAAACATTGACTGTATACCACTATGGATGTCACTAAACATTGACTGTATACCACTATGGATGTCACTGAACATTGACTGTATACCAATATGGATGTCACTAAACATTGACTGTATACCACTATGGATGTCACTAAACATTGACTGGATACCACTATATATGCTAAACATTCACTGTATACCACTATGGATGTTACTAAACATTGACTGTATACCACTATGGATGTCACTGAACAGTGACTGTATGCCACTATGGATGAAAAACATTGACTGTATGCCACTATGGATGTCACTAAACATTGACTGTATACCACAAGGGATGTCACTAAACATTGACTGTATACCACTATGGATGTCACTAAACATTGACTGTATACCACTATGGATGCTAAACATTGACTGCATACCACTATGGATGTCACTAAAAATTACTGTATACCACTATGGATGTCACTAAACATTGACTGTCTACCACTATGGATGCTAAACATTGACTGTATACCACTATGGATGTCACTAAACATTGACTGTATGCCACTATGGATGTCACTAAACATTGACTGTATACCATTATGGATGTCACTAAACATTGACTGTATACCACTATGGATGTCACTAAACATTGACTGTATGCCACTATGGGTGTCACTAAAAATTGACTGTATACTACTATGGATATCACTAAACATTGACTGTATACCACTATGGATGTCACTAAACATTGACTGTATACCACTATGGATGCTAAACATTGACTGTATACCACTATGGATGTCACTAAACATTGACTGTATGCCACTATGGATGTCACTAAACATTGACTGTATACCATTATGGATGTCACTAAACATTGACTGTATACCACTATGGATGTCACTAAACATTGACTGTATGCCACTATGGGTGTCACTAAAAATTGACTGTATACTACTATGGATATCACTAAACATTGACTGTATACCACTATGGATGTCACTAAACATTGACTGTATACCACTATGGATGCTAAACATTGACTGTATGCCACTATGGATGTCACTAAACATTGACTGTATACCACTATAGATGTCACTAAAAATTGACTGTATACCACTATGGATGTCACTGAACATTGACTGTATACCACTATGGATGTCACTAAACATTGACTGTATACCACTATGGATGTCACTAAACATTGACTGTATACCGCTATGGATGTCACTAAACATTGACTGTATACCACTATGGATGTCACTAAACATTGACTGTATGCCACTATGGATGTCACTAAACATTGACTGTATACCACTATGGATGTCACTAAACATTGACTGTATACCACTATGAATGTCTCTAAACATTGACTGTATACCACTATGGATGTCACTAAACATTGACTGTATACCACTATGGATGTCACTAAACATTGACTGTATACCATTATGGATGCTAAACATTCACTGTATACCACTATGGATGTCACTAAACATTGACTGTATACCACTATGGATGTCACTGAACATTGACTGTATGCCACTATGGATGCTAAACATTGACTGTATGCCACTATGGATGTCACTAAACATTGACTGTGTACCACTATTGATGTCACTAAACATTGACTGTATGCCACTATGGATGCTAAACATTGACTGTATGCCACTATGGATGTCACTAAACATTGACTGTATACCACTATGGATGTCACTAAAAATTGACTGTATACCACTATGGATGTCACTGAACATTGACTGTATACCACTATGGATGTCACTAAACATTGACTGTATACCACTATGGATGTCACTAAACATTGACTGTATACCGCTATGGATGTCACTAAACATTGACTGTATACCACTATGGATGTCACTAAACATTGACTGTATGCCACTATGGATGTCACTAAACATTGACTGTATACCACTATGGATGTCACTAAACATTGACTGTATACTACTATGAATGTCTCTAAACATTGACTGTATACCACTATGGATGTCACTAAACATTGACTGTATACCACTATGGATGTCACTAAACATTGACTGTATACCATTATGGATGCTAAACATTCACTGTATACCACTATGGATGTCACTAAACATTGACTGTATACCACTATGGATGTCACTGAACATTGACTGTATGCCACAAGGGATGTCACTAAACATTGACTGTATACCACTAAGGATGCTAAACATTGACTGTATACCACTAGGGATGTCACTAAACATTGACTGTATACCACTATGGATGTCACTAAACATTGACTGTATACCACTAGGGATGTCACTGAACATTGACTGTATACCACTATGGATGTCACTAAACAGGGACTGTATACCACTATGGATGTCACTAAACATTTACTGTATACCACTAGGGATGTCACTAAACATTGACTTTATACCACTATGGATGTCACTAAACATTGACTGTATACCACTATGAATGTCTCTAAACATTGACTGTATACCACTATGGATGTCACTAAACATTGACTGTATACCACTATGGATGTCACTAAACATTGACTGTATACCATTATGGATGCTAAACATTCACTGTATACCACTATGGATGTCACTAAACATTGACTGTATACCACTATGGATGTCACTGAACATTGACTGTATGCCACTATGGATGCTAAACATTGACTGTATGCCACTATGGATGTCACTAAACATTGACTGTGTACCACTATTGATATCACTAAACATTGACTGTATGCCACTATGGATGCTAAACATTGACTGTATGCCACTATGGCTGTCACTAAACATTGACTGTATACCACTATGGATGTTACTAAACATTGACTGTATACCACAATGGATGTCACTAAACATTTACTGTATACCACTATGGATGTCACTAAACATTGACTGTATACCACTATGGATGTCACTAAACATTGACTGTATACCATTATGGATGCTAAACATTCACTGTATACCACTATGGATGTCACTAAACATTGACTGTATACCACTATGGATGTCACTGAACATTGACTGTATGCCACTATGGATGCTAAACATTGACTGTATGCCACTATGGATGTCACTAAACATTGACTGTGTACCACTATTGATGTCACTAAACATTGACTGTATGCCACTATGGATGCTAAACATTGACTGTATGCCACTATGGATGTCACTAAACATTGACTGTATACCACTATGGATGTCACTAAAAATTGACTGTATACCACTATGGATGTCACTGAACATTGACTGTATACCACTATGGATGTCACTAAACATTGACTGTATACCACTATGGATGTCACTAAACATTGACTGTATACCGCTATGGATGTCACTAAACATTGACTGTATACCACTATGGATGTCACTAAACATTGACTGTATGCCACTATGGATGTCACTAAACATTGACTGTATACCACTATGGATGTCACTAAACATTGACTGTATACCACTATGAATGTCTCTAAACATTGACTGTATACCACTATGGATGTCACTAAACATTGACTGTATACCACTATGGATGTCACTAAACATTGACTGTATACCATTATGGATGCTAAACATTCACTGTATACCACTATGGATGTCACTAAACATTGACTGTATACCACTATGGATGTCACTGAACATTGACTGTATGCCACAAGGGATGTCACTAAACATTGACTGTATACCACTAAGGATGCTAAACATTGACTGTATACCACTAGGGATGTCACTAAACATTGACTGTATACCACTATGGATGTCACTAAACATTGACTGTATACCACTAGGGATGTCACTGAACATTGACTGTATACCACTATGGATGTCACTAAACAGGGACTGTATACCACTATGGATGTCACTAAACATTTACTGTATACCACTAGGGATGTCACTAAACATTGACTTTATACCACTATGGATGTCACTAAACATTGACTGTATACCACTATGAATGTCTCTAAACATTGACTGTATACCACTATGGATGTCACTAAACATTGACTGTATACCACTATGGATGTCACTAAACATTGACTGTATACCATTATGGATGCTAAACATTCACTGTATACCACTATGGATGTCACTAAACATTGACTGTATACCACTATGGATGTCACTGAACATTGACTGTATGCCACTATGGATGCTAAACATTGACTGTATGCCACTATGGATGTCACTAAACATTGACTGTGTACCACTATTGATATCACTAAACATTGACTGTATGCCACTATGGATGCTAAACATTGACTGTATGCCACTATGGCTGTCACTAAACATTGACTGTATACCACTATGGATGTTACTAAACATTGACTGTATACCACAATGGATGTCACTAAACATTTACTGTATACCACTATGGATGTCACTAAACATTGACTGTATACCACTATGGATGTCACTAAACATTGACTGTATACCACTATGGATGTCACTGAACATTGACTGTATGCCACTATGGATGCTAAACCTTGACTGTATGCCACTATGGATGTCACTAAACATTGACTGTGTACCACTATGGATGTCACTAAACATTGACTGTAACCACTATGAATGCTAAACATTGACTGTAAGCCACTATGACTGTCACTAAACATTGACTGTATACCACTATGGATGCTAAACATTGACTGTATGCCACTATGGATGTCACTAAACATTGACTGTATACCACTATGTATGTCACTAAACATTGACTATATACCACTATGGATGTCACTGAACATTGACTGTATACCACTATGGATGTCACTAAACATTGACTGTATGCCTCTATGGATGTCACTAAACATTGACTGTATACCACTATGGATGTCACTAAACATTGACTGTATACCACTATGGATGCTAAACATTGACTGCATACCACTATGGATGTCAATGAACATTGACTGTATACCACTATGGATGTCACTAAACATTGACTGTATACCACTATGGATGTCACTAAACATTGACTGTATACCACTATGGATGTCACTAAACATTGACTGTATACCACAAGGGATGTCACTAAACATTGACTGTATACCACTAGGGATGTCACTGAACATTGACTGTATACCACTATGGATGTCACTAAACAGGGACTGTATACCACTATGGATGTCACTAAACATTGACTGTATACCACTAGGGATGTCACTAAACATTGACTTTATACCACTATTGATGTCACTAAACATTGACTGTATGCCTCTATGGATGTCACTAAACATTGACTGTATGCCACTATGGATGTCACTAAACATTGACTGTATACCACTATGGATGCTAAACATTGACTGCATACCACTATGGATGTCAATGAATATTGACTGTATACCACTATGGATGTCACTAAACATTGACTGTATACCACTATGAATGTCACTAAACATTGACTGTATACCACAAGGGATGTCACTAAACATTGACTGTATACCACTAAGGATGCTAAACATTGACTGTATACCACTAGGGATGTCACTAAACATTGACTGTATACCACTATGGATGTCACTAAACATTGACTGTATACCACTAGGGATGTCACTGAACATTGACTGTATACCACTATGGATGTCACTAAACAGGAACTGTATACCACTATGGATGTCACTAAACATTGACTGTATACCACTAGGGATGTCACTAAACATTGACTGTATACCACTATGTATGTCACTAAACATTGACTGTATACCACTAGGGATGCTAAAAATTGACTGTATACCACTATGGATGTTACTAAACATTGACTGTATACCACAATGGATGTCACTAAACATTTACTGTATACCACTATGGATGTCACTAAACATTGACTGTATACCACTATGGATGTCACTAAACATTGACTGTATACCACTATGGATGTCACTGAACATTGACTGTATGCCACTATGGATGCTAAACATTGACTGTATGCCACTATGGATGTCACTAAACATTGACTGTGTACCACTATGGATGTCACTAAACATTGACTGTAACCACTATGAATGCTAAACATTGACTGTATGCCACTATGGCTGTCACTAAACATTGACTGTATACCACTATGGATGCTAAACATTGACTGTATGCCACTATGGATGTCACTAAACATTGACTGTATACCACTATGGATGTCACTAAACATTGACTATATACCACTATGGATGTCACTGAACATTGACTGTATACCACTATGGATGTCACTAAACATTGACTGTATGCCTCTATGGATGTCACTAAACATTGACTGTATACCACTATGGATGTCACTAAACATTGACTGTATACCACTATGGATGCTAAACATTGACTGCATACCACTATGGATGTCAATGAACATTGACTGTTACCACTATGGATGTCACTAAACATTGACTGTATACCACTATGGATGTCACTAAACATTGGCTGTATACCACAAGGGATGTCACTAAACATTGACTGTATACCACTAGGGATGTCACTGAACATTGACTGTATACCACTATGGATGTCACTAAACAGGGACTGTATACCACTATGGATGTCACTAAACATTGACTGTATACCACTAGGGATGTCACTAAACATTGACTGTATACCACTATGGATGTCACTAAACATTGACTTTATACCACTATTGATGTCACTAAACATTGACTGTATACCACTATGGATGTCACTAAACATTGACTGTATACCACTATGGATGTCACTAAACATTGACTGTATACCACTATGGATGTCACTGAACATTGACTGTATACCAATATGGATGTCACTAAACATTGACTGTATACCACTATGGATGTCACTAAACATTGACTGGATACCACTATATATGCTAAACATTCACTGTATACCACTATGGATGTTACTAAACATTGACTGTATACCACTATGGATGTCACTGAACAGTGACTGTATGCCACTATGGATGAAAAACATTGACTGTATGCCACTATGGATGTCACTAAACATTGACTGTATACCACAAGGGATGTCACTAAACATTGACTGTATACCACTATGGATGTCACTAAACATTGACTGTATACCACTATGGATGCTAAACATTGACTGCATACCACTATGGATGTCACTAAAAATTACTGTATACCACTATGGATGTCACTAAACATTGACTGTCTACCACTATGGATGCTAAACATTGACTGTATACCACTATGGATGTCACTAAACATTGACTGTATGCCACTATGGATGTCACTAAACATTGACTGTATACCATTATGGATGTCACTAAACATTGACTGTATACCACTATGGATGTCACTAAACATTGACTGTATGCCACTATGGGTGTCACTAAAAATTGACTGTATACTACTATGGATATCACTAAACATTGACTGTATACCACTATGGATGTCACTAAACATTGACTGTATACCACTATGGATGCTAAACATTGACTGTATACCACTATGGATGTCACTAAACATTGACTGTATGCCACTATGGATGTCACTAAACATTGACTGTATACCATTATGGATGTCACTAAACATTGACTGTATACCACTATGGATGTCACTAAACATTGACTGTATGCCACTATGGGTGTCACTAAAAATTGACTGTATACTACTATGGATATCACTAAACATTGACTGTATACCACTATGGATGTCACTAAACATTGACTGTATACCACTATGGATGCTAAACATTGACTGTATGCCACTATGGATGTCACTAAACATTGACTGTATACCACTATAGATGTCACTAAAAATTGACTGTATACCACTATGGATGTCACTGAACATTGACTGTATACCACTATGGATGTCACTAAACATTGACTGTATACCACTATGGATGTCACTAAACATTGACTGTATACCGCTATGGATGTCACTAAACATTGACTGTATACCACTATGGATGTCACTAAACATTGACTGTATGCCACTATGGATGTCACTAAACATTGACTGTATACCACTATGGATGTCACTAAACATTGACTGTATACCACTATGAATGTCTCTAAACATTGACTGTATACCACTATGGATGTCACTAAACATTGACTGTATACCACTATGGATGTCACTAAACATTGACTGTATACCATTATGGATGCTAAACATTCACTGTATACCACTATGGATGTCACTAAACATTGACTGTATACCACTATGGATGTCACTGAACATTGACTGTATGCCACTATGGATGCTAAACATTGACTGTATGCCACTATGGATGTCACTAAACATTGACTGTGTACCACTATTGATGTCACTAAACATTGACTGTATGCCACTATGGATGCTAAACATTGACTGTATGCCACTATGGCTGTCACTAAACATTGACTGTATACCACTATGGATGCTAAACATTGACTGTATACCACTATGGATGTCACTAAACATTGAATGTATACCACTATGGATGTCACTAAACATTGACTGTATACCAACCACTATGGATGTCACTAAATATTGACTGTATACCAATATGGATGTCACTAAACATTGACTGTATGCCACTATGGATGCTAAACATTGACTGTATACCACTATGGATGTCACTAAACATTGACTGTATACCACTAAGGATGTCACTAAAAATTACTGTATACCACTATGGATGTCACTAAACATTGACTGTATACCACTATGGATGCTAAACATTGACTGTATACCACTATGGATGTCACTAAACATTGACTGTATGCCACTATGGATGTCACTAAACATTGACTGTATACCACTATGGATGTCACTAAACATTGACTGTATACCACTATGGATGTCACTAAACATTGACTGTATGCCACTATGGGTGTCACTAAAAATTGACTGTATACTACTATGGATATCACTAAACATTGACTGTATACCACTATGGATGCCACTAAACATTGACTGTATACCACTATGGATGCTAAACATTGACTGTATGCCACTATGGATGTCACTAAACATTGACTGTATACCACTATGGATGTCACTAAAAATTGACTGTATACCACTATGGATGTCACTAAACATTGACTGTATGCCACTAGGGATGTCACTAAACATTGACTGTATACCACTATGGATGTCACTAAAAATTGACTGTATACCACTATGGATGTCACTAAACATTGACTGTACACCACTGTGGATGTCTCTAACCATTGACTGTATACTGCTATGGATGTCACTAAATATTGACTGTATACCACTATGGATGTCACTAAACATTGACTGTATACCACTATGGATGTCACTAAACATTGACTGTATACCACTAGGGATGTCACTAAACATTGACTGTATACCACAATGGATGTCACTAAACATTGACTGTATACCACTAGGGATGTCACTAAACATTGACTGTATACAACTATGGATGTCACTAAACATTGACTGTATACCACTATGGATGTCACTAAACATTGACTGTATGCCACTATGGATGTCACTAAACATTGACTGTATACCACTATGGATGTCACTAAACATTGACTGTATACCACTATGAATGTCTCTAAACATTGACTGTATACCACTATGGATGTCACTAAACATTGACTGTATACCACTATGGATGTCACTAAACATTGACTGTATACCATTATGGATGCTAAACATTCACTGTATACCACTATGGAT
Source organism: Saccoglossus kowalevskii (assembly GCF_978046115.1). Classification (NCBI taxonomy): domain Eukaryota; kingdom Metazoa; phylum Hemichordata; class Enteropneusta; family Harrimaniidae; genus Saccoglossus; species Saccoglossus kowalevskii. The sequence continues at coordinate 3,144,608 of NC_140643.1, read as the reverse complement.
GTCACTAAACATTGACTATATACCACTATGGATGTCACTGAACATTGACTGTATGCCACTATGGATGCTAAACATTGACTGTATGCCACTATGGATGTCACTAAACATTGACTGTGTACCACTATTGATGTCACTAAACATTGACTGTATGCCACTATGGATGCTAAACATTGACTGTATGCCACTATGGCTGTCACTAAACATTGACTGTATACCACTATGGATGCTAAACATTGACTGTATACCACTATGGATGTCACTAAACATTGAATGTATACCACTATGGATGTCACTAATCATTGACTGTATACCAACCACTATGGATGTCACTAAATATTGACTGTATACCAATATGGATGTCACTAAACATTGACTGTATGCCACTATGGATGCTAAACATTGACTGTATACCACTATGGATGTCACTAAACATTGACTGTATACCACTAAGGATGTCACTAAAAATTACTGTATACCACTATGGATGTCACTAAACATTGACTGTATACCACTATGGATGCTAAACATTGACTGTATACCACTATGGATGTCACTAAACATTGACTGTATGCCACTATGGATGTCACTAAACATTGACTGTATACCACTATGGATGTCACTAAACATTGACTGTATACCACTATGGATGTCACTAAACATTGACTGTATGCCACTATGGGTGTCACTAAAAATTGACTGTATACTACTATGGATATCACTAAACATTGACTGTATACCACTATGGATGCCACTAAACATTGACTGTATACCACTATGGATGCTAAACATTGACTGTATGCCACTATGGATGTCACTAAACATTGACTGTATACCACTATGGATGTCACTAAAAATTGACTGTATACCACTATGGATGTCACTAAACATTGACTGTATGCCACTAGGGATGTCACTAAACATTGACTGTATACCACTATGGATGTCACTAAAAATTGACTGTATACCACTATGGATGTCACTAAACATTGACTGTACACCACTGTGGATGTCTCTAACCATTGACTGTATACCGCTATGGATGTCACTAAATATTGACTGTATACCACTATGGATGTCACTAAACATTGACTGTATACCATTATGGATGTCACTAAACATTGACTGTATACCACTAGGGATGTCACTAAACATTGACTGTATACCACAATGGATGTCACTAAACATTGACTGTATACCACTAGGGTAGTCACTAAACATTGACTGTATACAACTATGGATGTCACTAAACATTGACTGTATACCACTATGGATGTCACTAAACATTGACTGTATACCACTAAGAATGTCACTAAATATTGACTGTATACCACTATGGATGTCACTAAACATTGACTGTATACCACTGTATATGTCACTAAACATTGACTGTATACCACTATGGATGTCACTAAACAGTGACTGTATACCACTATGGATGTCACTAAACATTGAATGTATACCACTAGGGATGTCACTAAACATTGACTGTATACCACTAGGGGTGTCACTAAACATTGACTGTATACCACTATGGATGTCACTAAACATTGACTGGATACCACTAGGGATGTCACTAAATATTGACTGTATACCACTATGGTTGTCACTAAACATTGACTGTATACCACTGTAGATGTCACTAAATATTGACTGTATACCACTATGAATGTCACTAAACATTGACTGTATACCACTATGGATGTCACTAAACATTGACTGTATACCACTATGGATGTCACTAAACATTGACTGTATACCACTATGGATGTCACTGAACATTGACTGTATACCAATATGGATGTCACTAAACATTGACTGTATACCACTATGGATGTCACTAAACATTGACTGGATACCACTATATATGCTAAACATTCACTGTATACCACTATGGATGTCACTAAACATTGACTGTATACCACTATGGATGTCACTGAACAGTGACTGTATGCCACTATGGATGCAAAACATTGACTGTATGCCACTATGGATGTCACTAAACATTAACTGTATACCACAAGGGATGTCACTAAACATTGACTGTATACCACTATGGATGCTAAACATTCACTGTATACCACTATGAATGTCACTAAACATTGACTGTATACCACTATGGATGTCACTGAACATTGACAGTATGCCACTATGGATGCTAAACATTGACTGTATGCCACTATGGATGTCACTAAACATTGAGTGTGTACCACTATGGATGTCACTAAACATTGACTGTATACCACTATGGATGTCACTGAACATTGACTGTATGCCACTATGGATGCTAAACATTGACTGTATGCCACTATGGATGTCACTAAACATTGACTGTGTACCACTATGGATGTCACAAAACATTGACTGCATACCACTATGGATGTCACTGAACATTGACTGTATGCCACTATGGATGCTAAACATTGACTGTATGCCACTATGGATGTCACTAAACATTGAGTGTGTACCACTATGGATGTCACTGAACATTGACTGTATGCCACTATGGATGCTAAACATTGAGTGTGTACCACTATGGATGTCACTAAACATTGACTGTATACCACTATGGATGTCACTGAACATTGACTGTATGCCACTATGGATGCTAAATATTGACTGTATGCCACTATGGATGTCACTAAACATTGACTGTGTACCACTATGGATGTCACTAAACATTGACTGTATGCCACTATGGATGCTAAACATTGACTGTATGCCACTATGGCTGTCACTAAACATTGACTGTATACCACTATGGATGCTAAACATTGACTGTATGCCACTATGGATGTCACTAAACATTGACTGTATACCACTAAGGATGTTACTAAACATTGACTATATACCACTATGGATGTCACTGAACATTGACTGTATACCACTATGGATGTCACTAAACATTGACTGTATGCCTCTATGGATGTCACTAAACATTGACTCTATAACACTATGGATGTCACTAAACATTGACTGTATACCACTATGGATGCTAAACATTGACTGCATACCACTATGGATGTCAATGAACATTGACTGTATACCACTATGGATGTCAATAAACATTGACTGTATACCACTATGAATGTCACTAAACATTGACTGTATACCACAAGGGATGTCACTAAACATTGACTGTATACCACTAAGGATGCTAAACATTGACTGTATACCACTATGGATGTCACTAAACAGGGACTGTATACCACTATGGATGTCACTAAACATTGACTGTATACCACTAGGGATGTCACTAAACATTGACTGTATACCACTATGGATGTCACTAAACAGGGACTGTATACCACTATGGATGTCACTAAACATTGACTGTATACCACTAGGGATGTCACTAAACATTGACTGTATACCACTATGTATGTCACTAAACATTGACTGTGTACCACTATGGATGTCACTGAACATTGACTGTATGCCACTATGGATGCTAAACATTGAGTGTGTACCACTATGGATGTCACTAAACATTGACTGTATACCACTATGGATGTCACTGAACATTGACTGTATGCCACTATGGATGCTAAATATTGACTGTATGCCACTATGGATGTCACTAAACATTGACTGTGTACCACTATGGATGTCACTAAACATTGACTGTATGCCACTATGGATGCTAAACATTGACTGTATGCCACTATGGCTGTCACTAAACATTGACTGTATACCACTATGGATGCTAAACATTGACTGTATGCCACTATGGATGTCACTAAACATTGACTGTATACCACTATGGATGTTACTAAACATTGACTATATACCACTATGGATGTCACTGAACATTGACTGTATACCACTATGGATGTCACTAAACATTGACTGTATGCCTCTATGGATGTCACTAAACATTGACTGTATAACACTATGGATGTCACTAAACATTGACTGTATACCACTATGGATGCTAAACATTGACTGCATACCACTATGGATGTCAATGAACATTGACTGTATACCACTATGGATGTCACTAAACATTGACTGTATACCACTATGAATGTCACTAAACATTGACTGTATACCACAAGGGATGTCACTAAACATTGACTGTATACCACTAAGGATGCTAAACATTGACTGTATACCACTAGGGATGTCACTAAACATTGACTGTATACCACTATGGATGTCACTAAACATTGACTGTATACCACTAGGGATGTCACTGAACATTGACTGTATACCACTAGGGATGTCACTGAACATTGACTGTATACCACTATGGATGTCACTAAACAGGGACTGTATACCACTATGGATGTCACTAAACATTGACTGTATACCACTAGGGATGTCACTAAACATTGACTGTATACCACTATGTATGTCACTAAACATTGACTGTATACCACTAGGGATGCTAAAAATTGACTGTATACCACTATGGATGTTACTAAACATTGACTGTATACCACAATGGATGTCACTAAACATTTACTGTATACCACTATGGATGTCACTAAACATTGACTGTATACCACTATGGATATCACTAAACATTGACTGTATACCACTATGGATGTCACTGAGCATTGACTGTATGCCACTATGGATGCTAAACATTGACTGTATGCCACTATGGATGTCACTAAACATTGACTGTGTACCACTATGGATGTCACTAAACAATGACTGTAAACACTATGAATGCTAAACATTGACTGTATGCCACTATGGCTGTCACTAAACATTGACTGTATACCACTATGGATGCTAAACATTGACTGTATGCCACTATGGATGTCACTAAACATTGACTGTATACCACTATGGATGTCACTAAACATTGACTATATACCACTATGGATGTCACTGAACATTGACTGTATACCACTATGGATGTCACTAAACATTGACTGTATGCCTCTATGGATGTCACTAAACATTGACTGTATACCACTATGGATGTCACTAAACATTGACTGTATACCACTATGGATGCTAAACATTGACTGCATACCACTATGGATGTCAATGAACATTGACTGTATACCACTATGGATGTCACTAAACATTGACTGTATACCACTATGGATGTCACTAAACATTGACTGTATACCACAAGGGATGTCACTAAACATTGACTGTGTACCACTATGGATGTCACTAAACATTGACTGTATACCACTAGGGATGTCACTGAACATTGACTGTATACCACTATGGATGTCACTAAACAGGGACTGTATACCACTATGGATGTCACTAAACATTGACTGTATACCACTAGGGATGTCACTAAACATTGACTGTATACCACTATGGATGTCACTAAACATTGACTTTATACCACTATTGATGTCACTAAACATTGACTGTATACCACTATGGATGTCACTAAACATTGACTGTATACCACTATGGATGTCACTAAACATTGACTGTATACCACTATGGATGTCACTGAACATTGACTGTATACCAATATGGATGTCACTAAACATTGACTGTATACCACTATGGATGTCACTAAACATTGACTGGATACCACTATATATGCTAAACATTCACTGTATACCACTATGGATGTCACTAAACATTGACTGTATACCACAAGGGATGTCACTAAACATTGACTGTATACCACTATGGATGCTAAACATTCACTGTATACCACTATGGATGTCACTGAACATTGACTGTATGCCACTATGGATGTCACTGAACATTGACTGTATGCCACTATGGATGCTAAACATTGACTGTATGCCACTATGGATGTCACTAAACATTGAGTGTGTACCACTATGGATGTCACTAAACATTGACTGTATACCACTATGGATGTCACTAAACATTGACTGTATACCACTATGGATGTCACTGAACATTGACTGTATGCCACTATGGATGCTAAACATTGACTGTATGCCACTATGGATGTCACTAAACATTGACTGTGTACCACTATGGATGTCACTAAACATTGACTCTATGCCACTATGGATGCTAAACATTGACTGTATGCCACTATGGCTGTCACTAAACATTGACTGTATACCACCATGGATGCTAAACATTGACTGTATGCCACTATGGATGTCACTAAACATTGACTGTATACCACTATGGATGTCACTTAACATTGACTATATACCACTATGGATGTCACTGAACATTGACTGTATACCACTATGGATGTCACTAAACATTGACTGTATGCCTCTATGGATGTCACTAAACATTGACTGTATACCACTATGGATGTCACTAAACATTGACTGTATACTACTATGGATGCTAAACATTGACTGCATACCACTATGGATGTCAATGAACATTGACTGTATACCACTATGGATGTCACTAAACATTGACTGTATACCACTATGAATGTCACTAAACATTGACTGTATACCACATGGGATGTCACTAAACATTGACTGTATACCACTAAGGATGCTAAACATTGACTGTATACCACTAGGGATGTCACTAAACATTGACTGTATACCAATAGGGATGCTAAAAATTGACTGTATACCACTAGGGATGTCACTGAACATTGACTGTATACCACAATGGATGTCACTAAACATTTACTGTATACCACTATGGATGTCACTAAACATTGACTGTATACCACTATGGATGTCACTAAACATTGACTGTATACCACTATGGATGTCACTGAACATTGACTGTATGCCACTATGGATGCTAAACATTGACTGTATGCCACTATGGATGTCACTAAACATTGACTGTATGCCACTATGGATGTCACTAAACATTGACTGTAACCACTATGAATGCTAAACATTGACTGTATGCCACTATGGCTGTCACTAAACATTGACTGTATACCACTATGGATGCTAAACATTGACTGTATGCCACTATGGATGTCACTAAACATTGACTGTATACCACTATGGATGTCACTAAACATTGACTATATACCACTATGGATGTCACTGAACATTGAATGTATACCACTATGGATGTCACTAAACATTGACTGTATGCCTCTATGGATGTCACTAAACATTGACTGTATACCACTATGGATGTCACTAAACATTGACTGTATACCACTATGGATGCTAAACATTGACTGCATACCACTATGGATGTCAATGAACATTGACTGTATACCACTATGGATGTCACTAAACATTGGCTGTATACCACTATGGATGTCACTAAACATTGACTGTATACCACAAGGGATGTCACTAAACATTGACTGTGTACCACTATGGATGTCACTAAACATTGACTGTATACCACTAGGGATGTCACTGAACATTGACTGTATACCACTATGGATGTCACTAAACAGGGAGTGTATACCACAATGGATGTCACTAAACATTGACTGTATACCACTAGGGATGTCACTAAACATTGACTGTATACCACTATGGATGTCACTAAACATTGACTGTATACAACTAGGGATGCTAAAAATTGACTGTATACCACTATGGATGTTACTAAACATTGACTGTATACCACTATGGATGTCACTAAACATTTACTGTATACCACTAGGGATGTCACTAAACATTGACTGTATACCACTATGGATGTCACTAAACATTGACTTTATACCACTATTGATGTCACTAAACATTGACTGTATACCACTAGGGATGTCACTAAACATTGACTGTATACCGCTATGGATGTCACTAAACATTGACTGTATACCACTATGGATGTCACTAAACATTGACTGTATGCCACTATGGATGTCACTAAACATTGACTGTATACCACTAGGGATGTCACTAAACATTGACTGTATACCACTATGGATGTCAATAAAAATTGACTGTATACCACTATGGATGTCACTAAACATTGACTGTACACCACTGTGGATGTCTCTAACCATTGACTGTATACCACTATGGATGTCACTAAATATTGACTGTATACCACTAGGGATGTCACTAAACATTGACTGTATACCACTATGGATGTCACTAAACATTGACTGTATACCACTAAGGATGTCACTAAATATTGACTGTATACCACTATGGATGTCACTAAACATTGACTGTATACCACTGTAGATGTCACTAAACATTGACTGTATACCACTGTAGATGTCACTAAACATTGACTGTATACCACTATGGATGTCACTAAACAGTGACTGTATACCACTATGGATGTCACGAAACATTAACTGTATACCACTAGGGATGTCACTAAACATTGACTGTATACCACTTGGGATGTCACTAAACATTGACTGTATACCACTATGGATGTCACTAAACATTGACTGGATACCACTAGGGATGTCACTAAATATTGACTGTATACCACTAGGGATATCTCTAAACATTGACTGTATACCACTGTAGATGTCACTAAACATTGACTGTATACCACTATGGATGTCACTAAACATTGACTGTCTACCACTATGGATATCACTAAACATTGACTGTATACCACTATGGATGTCACTAAACATTGATTGTATACCACTATGGATGCTAAACATTCACTGTATACCACTATGGATGTCAATAAACTTTGACTGTATACCACTATGGATGTCACTGAACATTGACTGTATGCCACTATGGATGCTAAACATTGACTGTATACCACTATGGATGTCACTAAACATTGATTGTATACCACTATGGATGCTAAACATTCACTGTATACCACTATGGATGTCAATAAACATTGACTGTATGCCACTATGGATGTCACTAAACATTGACTGTATGCCAATATGGATGCTAAACATTGACTGTATGCCACTATGGATGTCACTAAACATTGACTGTATACCACTATGGATGTCACTAAACATTGACTATATACCACTATGGATGTCACTGAACATTGACTGTATACCACTATGGATGTCACTAAACATTGACTGTATACCACTATGGATGTCACTAAACATTGACTGTATGCCACTATGGATGTCACTAAACATTGACTGTATACCACTAGGGATGTCACTAAACATTGACTGTATACCACTATGGATGTCAATGAAAATTGACTGTATACCACTATGGATGTCACTAAACATTGACTGTACACCACTGTGGATGTCTCTAACCATTGACTGTATACCACTATGGATGTCACTAAATATTGACTGTATACCACTAGGGATGCCACTAAACATTGACTGTATACCACTAGGGATGTCACTAAACATTGATTGTATACCACTATGGATGCTAAACATTCACTGTATACCACTATGGATGTCAATAAACTTTGACTGTATACCACTATGGATGTCACTGAACATTGACTGTATGCCACTATGGATGCTAAACATTGACTGTATGCCACTATGGATGTCACTAAACATTGACTGTGTACCACTATGGATGTCACTAAACATTGACTGTATGCCAATATGGATGCTAAACATTGACTGTATGCCACTATGGATGTCACTAAACATTGACTGTATACCACTATGGATGTCACTAAACATTGACTATATACCACTATGGATGTCACTGAACATTGACTGTATACCACTATGGATGTCACTAAACATTGACTGTATGCCTCTATGGATGTCACTAAACATTGACTGTACACCACTGTGGATGTCTCTAACCATTGACTGTATACCACTATGGATGTCACTAAATATTGACTGTATACCACTAGGGATGCCACTAAACATTGACTGTATACCACTAGGGATGTCACAAAACATTGACAGTATACCACTATGGATGTCACTAAACATTGACTGTATACCACTAGGGATGTCGCTAAACATTGACTGTATACCACTATGGATGTCACTAAACATTGACTGTATACCACTAGGGATGTCACTAAACATTGACTGTATACCACTAAGGATGTCACTAAATATTGACTGTATACCACTATGGATGTTACTAAACATTGACTGTATACCACTGTAGATGTCACTAAACATTGACTGTATACCACTGTAGATGTCACTAAACATTGACTGTATACCACTATGGATGTCACTAAACAGTGACTGTATACCACTATGGATGTCACTAAACATTAACTGTATACCACTAGGGATGTCACTAAACATTGACTGTATACCACTAGGGATGTCACTAAACATTGACTGTATACCACTATGGATGTCACTAAACATTGACTGGATACCACTAGGGATGTCACTAAATATTGACTGTATACCACTAGGGATATCACTAAACATTGACTGTATACCACTGTAGATGTCACTAAACATTGACTGTATACCACTATGGATGTCACTAAACATTGACTGTCTACCACTATGGATATCACTAAACATTGACTGTATACCACTATGGATGTCACTAAACATTGATTGTATACCACTATGGATGCTAAACATTCACTGTATACCACTATGGATGTCAATAAACTTTGACTGTATACCACTATGGATGTCACTGAACATTGACTGTATGCCACTATGGATGCTAAACATTGACTGTATGCCACTATGGATGTCACTAAACATTGTCTGTGTACCACTATGGATGTCACTAAACATTGACTGTATGCCAATATGGATGCTAAACATTGACTGTATGCCACTATGGATGTCACTAAACATTGACTGTATACCACTATGGATGTCACTAAACATTGACTATATACCACTATGGATGTCACTGAACATTGACTGTATACCACTATGGATGTCACTAAACATTGACTGTATACCACTATGGATGTCACTAAACATTGACTGTATACCACTATGGATGCTAAACATTGACTGTATACCACTATGGATGTCAATGAACATTGACTGTATACCACTATGAATGTCACTAAACATTGACTGTATACCACTATGGATGTCACTAAACATTGACTGTATACCACAAGGAATGTCAATAAACATTGACTGTACACCACAATGGATGCTAAACATTGACTGTATACCACTAGGGATGTCACTAAACATTGACTGTATACCACTATGGATGTCACTAAACATTGACTGTATACCACTATGGATGTCACTAAACATTGACTGTATGCCACTATGGATGCTAAACATTGACTGTATGCCACTATGGATGTCACTAAACATTGACTGTATACCACTATGGATGTCACTAAACATTGACTGTATACCACTATGGATGTCACTAAACATTGACTGTATACCACTATGGATGTCACTGAACATTGACTGTATACCACTATGGATGTCACTAAACATTGACTGTATACCACTAGGGATGTCACTAAACATTGACTGTATACCACTATGGATGTCACTAAACATTGACTGTATACCACTGGGGATGTCACTAAACATTGACTGTATACCACTATGGATGTCACAAAACATTGACTGTATACCACTATGGATGTCACTAAACATTGACTGTATTCCACTATGGACGTCACTAAACATTGAATGTATACCACTATGAATGTCACTAAACATTGACTGTATACCACTATGGATGTCACTAAACATTGACTGTATACCACTATGGATGTCACTAAACATTGACTGTATACCACTATGGATGTCACTAAACATTGAATGTATGCCACTATGGATGCTAAACATTGACTGTATACCACTATGGATGTCACTAAACATTGACTGTATACCACTATGGATGTCACTAAACATTGACTGTATGCCACTATGGATGCTAAACATTGACTGTATGCCACTATGGATGTCACTAAACATTGACTGTATACCACTATGGATGTCACTAAACATTGACTGTATACCACTATGGATGTCACTAAACATTGACTGTATACCACTATGGATGTCACTGAACATTGACTGTATACCACTATGGATGTCACTGAACATTGACTGTATACCACTAGGGATGTCACTAAACATTGACTGTATACCACTATGGATGTCACTTAACATTGACTGTATACCACTAGGGATGTCACTAAACATTGACTGTATACCACTATGGATGTCACAAAACATTGACTGTATACCACTATGGATGTCACTAAACATTGACTGTATACCACTATGGACGTCACTAAACATTGACTGTATACCACTATGAATGTCACTAAACATTGACGGTATACCACTATGGATGTCACTGAACATTGACTGTATACCACTATGGATGTCACTAAACATTGACTGTATACCACTATGGATGTCACTGAACATTGACTGTATACCACTATGGATGTCACTAAACATTGACTGTATACCACTATGGATGTCACTAAACATTGAATGTATGCCACTATGGATGCTAAACATTGACTGTATGCCACTATGGATGTCACTAAACATTGACTGTATACCACTATGGATGTCACTAAACATTGACTGTATGCCACTATGGATGCTAAACATTGACTGTATGCACTATGGATGTCACTGAACATTGACTGTATACCACTATGGATGTCACTAAACATTGACTGTATGCCTCTATGGATGTCACTAAACATTGACTGTATAACACTATGGATGTCACTAAACATTGACTGTATACCACTATGGATGCTAAACATTGACTGCATACCACTATGGATGTCAATGAACATTGACTGTGTACCACTATGGATGTCACTAAACATTGACTGTATACCACTATGAATGTCACTAAACATTGACTGTATACCACAAGGGATGTCACTAAACATTGACTGTATACCACTAAGGATGCTAAACATTGACTGTATACCACTAGGGATGTCACTAAACATTGACTGTATACCACTATGGATGTCACTAAACATTGACTGTATACCACTAGGGATGTCACTGAACATTGACTGTATACCACTATGGATGTCACTAAACAGGGACTGTATACCACTATGGATGTCACTAAACATTGACTGTATACCACTAGGGATGTCACTAAACATTGACTGTATACCACTATGTATGTCACTAAACATTGACTGTATACCACTAGGGATGCTAAAAATTGACTGTATACCACTATGGATGTTACTAAACATTGACTGTATACCACAATGGATGTCACTAAACATTTACTGTATACCACTATGGATGTCACTAAACATTGACTGTATACCACTATGGATGTCACTAAACATTGACTGTATACCACTATGGATGTCACTGAGCATTGACTGTATGCCACTATGGATGCTAAACATTGACTGTATGCCACTATGGATGTCACTAAACATTGACTGTGTACCACTATGGATGTCACTAAACAATGACTGTAACCACTATGAATGCTAAACATTGACTGTATGCCACTATGGCTGTCACTAAACATTGACTGTATACCACTATGGATGCTAAACATTGACTGTATGCCACTATGGATGTCACTAAACATTGACGGTATACCACTATGGATGTCACTAAACATTGACTATATACCACTATGGATGTCACTGAACATTGACTGTATACCACTATGGATGTCACTAAACATTGACTGTATGCCTCTATGGATGTCACTAAACATTGACTGTATACCACTATGGATGTCACTAAACATTGACTGTATACCACTATGGATGCTAAACATTGACTGCATACCACTATGGATGTCAATGAACATTGACTGTATACCACTATGGATGTCACTAAACATTGACTGTATACCACTATAGATGTCACTAAACATTGACTGTATACCACAAGGGATGTCACTAAACATTGACTGGATACCACTATATATGCTAAACATTCACTGTATACCACTATGGATGTCACTAAACATTGACTGTATACCACAAGGGATGTCACTAAACATTGACTGTATACCACTATGGATGCTAAACATTCACTGTATACCACTATGGATGTCACTAAACATTGACTGTATACCACTATGGATGTCACTGAACATTGACTGTATGCCACTATGGATGCTAAACATTGACTGTATGCCACTATGGATGTCACTAAACATTGAGTGTGTACCACTATGGATGTCACTAAACATTGACTGTATACCACTATGGATGTCACTAAACATTGACTGTATACCACTATGGATGTCTCTGAACATTGACTGTATGCCACTATGGATGCTAAACATTGACTGTATGCCACTATGGATGTCACTAAACATTGACTGTGTACCACTATGGATGTCACTAAACATTGACTCTATGCCACTATGGATGCTAAACATTGACTGTATGCCACTATGGCTGTCACTAAACATTGACTGTATACCACCATGGATGCTAAACATTGACTGTATGCCACTATGGATGTCACTAAACATTGACTGTATACCACTATGGATGTCACTAAACATTGACTATATACCACTATGGATGTCACTGAACATTGACTGTATACCACTATGGATGTCACTAAACATTGACTGTATGCCTCTATGGATGTCACTAAACATTGACTGTATACCACTATGGATGTCACTAAACATTGACTGTATACTACTATGGATGCTAAACATTGACTGCATACCACTATGGATGTCAATGAACATTGACTGTATACCACTATGGATGTCACTAAACATTGACTGTATACCACTATGAATGTCACTAAACATTGACTGTATACCACAAGGGATGTCACTAAACATTGACTGTATACCACTAAGGATGCTAAACATTGACTGTATACCACTAGGGATGTCACTAAACATTGACTGTATACCACTATGGATGTCACTAAACATTGACTGTATACCACTAGGGATGTCACTGAACATTGACTGTATACCACTATGGATGTCACTAAACAGGGACTGTATACCACTATGGATGTCACTAAACATTGACTGTATACCACTAGGGATGTCACTAAACATTGACTGTATACCACTATGTATGTCACTAAACATTGACTGTATACCAATAGGGTTGCTAAAAATTGACTGTATACCACTATGGATGTTACTAAACATTGACTGTATACCACAATGGATGTCACTAAACATTTACTGTATACCACTATGGATGTCACTAAACATTGACTGTATACCACTATGGATGTCACTAAACATTGACTGTATACCACTATGGATGTCACTGAACATTGACTGTATGCCACTATGGATGCTAAACATTGACTGTATGCCACTATGGATGTCACTAAACATTGACTGTGTACCACTATGGATGTCACTAAACATTGACTGTAACCACTATGAATGCTAAACATTGACTGTATGCCACTATGGCTGTCACTAAACATTGACTGTATACCACTATGGATGCTAAACATTGACTGTATGCCACTATGGATGTCACTAAACATTGACTGTATACCACTATGGATGTCACTAAACATTGACTATATACCACTATGGATGTCACTGAACATTGACTGTATACCACTATGGATGTCACTAAACATTGACTGTATGCCTCTATGGATGTCACTAAACATTGACTGTATACCACTATGGATGTCACTAAACATTGACTGTATACCACTATGGATGCTAAACATTGACTGCATACCACTATGGATGTCAATGAACATTGACTGTATACCACTATGGATGTCACTAAACATTGACTGTATACCACTATGGATGTCACTAAACATTGACTGTATACCACAAGGGATGTCACTAAACATTGACTGTGTACCACTATGGATGTCACTAAACATTGACTGTATACCACTAGGGATGTCACTGAACATTGACTGTATACCACTATGGATGTCACTAAACAGGGACTGTATACCACTATGGATGTCACTAAACATTGACTGTATACCACTAGGGATGTCACTAAACATTGACTGTATACCACTATGGATGTCACTAAACATTGACTGTATACAACTAGGGATGCTAAAAATTGACTGTATACCACTATGGATGTTACTAAACATTGACTGTATACCACTATGGATGTCACTAAACATTTACTGTATACCACTAGGGATGTCACTAAACATTGACTGTATACCACTATGGATGTCACTAAACATTGACTTTATACCACTATTGATGTCACTAAACATTGACTGTATACCACTAGGGATGTCACTAAACATTGACTGTATACCGCTATGGATGTCACTAAACATTGACTGTATACCACTATGGATGTCACTAAACATTGACTGTATGCCACTATGGATGTCACTAAACATTGACTGAATACCACTAGGGATGTCACTAAACATTGACTGTATACCACTATGGATGTCAATAAAAATTGACTGTATACCACTGTGGATGTCTCTAACCATTGACTGTATACCACTATGGATGTCTCTAACCATTGACTGTATACCACTATGGATGTCACTAAATATTGACTGTATACCACTAGGGATGCCACTAAACATTGACTGTATACCACTAGGGATGTCACAAAACATTGACAGTATACCACTATGGATGTCACTAAACATTGACTGTATACCACTAGGTATGTCACTAAACATTGACTGTATACCACTATGGATGTCACTAAACATTGACTGTATACCACTAGGGATGTCACTAAACATTGACTGTATACCACTATGGATGTCACTAAACATTGACTGTATACCACTAAGGATGTCACTAAATATTGACTGTATACCACTATGGATGTCACTAAACATTGACTGTATACCACTGTAGATGTCACTAAACATTGACTGTATACCACTGTAGATGTCACTAAACATTGACTGTATACCACTATGGATGTCACTAAACAGTGACTGTATACCACTATGGATGTCACTAAACATTAACTGTATATCACTAGGGATGTCACTAAATATTGACTGTATACCACTAGGGATGTCACTAAACATTGACTGTATACCACTATGGATGTCACTAAACATTGACTGGATACCACTAGGGATGTCACTAAATATTGACTGTATACCACTAGGGATATCACTAAACATTGACTGTGTACCACTGTAGATGTCACTAAACATTGACTGTATACCACTATGGATGTCACTAAACATTGACTGTCTACCACTATGGATATCACTAAACATTGACTGTATACCACTATGGATGTCACTAAACATTGATTGTATACCACTATGGATGCTAAACATTCACTGTATACCACTATGGATGTCAATAAACTTTGACTGTATACCACTATGGATGTCACTGAACATTGACTGTATGCCACTATGGATGCTAAACATTGACTGTATGCCACTATGGATGTCACTAAACATTGACTGTGTACCACTATGGATGTCACTAAACATTGACTGTATGCCAATATGGATGCTAAACATTGACTGTATGCCACTATGGATGTCACTAAACATTGACTGTATACCACTATGGATGTCACTAAACATTGACTATATACCACTATGGATGTCACTGAACATTGACTGTATACCACTATGGATGTCACTAAACATTGACTGTATGCCTCTATGGATGTCACTAAACATTGACTGTATACCACTATGGATGTCACTAAACATTGACTGTATACCACTATGGATGCTAAACATTGACTGTATACCACTATGGATGTCAATGAACATTGACTGTATACCACTATGAATGTCACTAAACATTGACTGTATACCACTATGGATGTCACTAAACATTGACTGTATACCACAAGGAATGTCAATAAACATTGACTGTACACCACAATGGATGCTAAACATTGACTGTATACCACTAGGGATGTCACTAAACATTGACTGTATACCACTATGGATGTCACTAAACATTGACTGTATACCACTATGGATGTCACTAAACATTGACTGTATACCACTATGGATGTCACTAAACATTGACTGTATGCCACTATGGATGCTAAACATTGACTGTATGCCCCTATGGATGTCACTAAACATTGACTGTATACCACTATGGATGTCACTAAACATTGACTGTATACCACTATGGATGTCACTAAACATTGACTGTATACCACTATGGATGTCACTGAACATTGACTGTATACCACTATGGATGTCACTAAACATTGACTGTATACCACTAGGGATGTCACTAAACATTGACTGTATACCACTATGGATGTCACTAAACATTGACTGTATACCACTAGGGATGTCACTAAACATTGACTGTATACCACTATGGATGTCACAAAACATTGACTGTATACCACTATGGATGTCACTAAACATTGACTGTA
Organism: Saccoglossus kowalevskii; assembly: GCF_978046115.1. Classification (NCBI taxonomy): domain Eukaryota; kingdom Metazoa; phylum Hemichordata; class Enteropneusta; family Harrimaniidae; genus Saccoglossus; species Saccoglossus kowalevskii. Next base: position 3,126,536 of record NC_140643.1, on the reverse strand, counting down.
TTCCACTATGGACGTCACTAAACATTGAATGTATACCACTATGAATGTCACTAAACATTGACTGTATATCACTATGGATGTCACTAAACATTGACTGTATACCACTATGGATGTCACTAAACATTGACTGTATACCACTAGGGATGTCACTAAACATTGACTGTATACC